>NC_137328.1:124917522-126150022 GCF_965287045.1 Carcharhinus amblyrhynchos | reverse complement strand
GTGCTGGCCTTAGAAACAGTCCAGAGGAGGTTCACAAAAGTGATCCCTGGAATGAAAAGCTTGTCGTATGAGGAACGGTTGAGGACTCATTGGAGTTTAGAAGGATGAGGGGGGATCTTATTGAAACTTACAGGATACTGCGAGGCCTGGATAGAGCAGACATGAAGAGGATGTTTCCACCAGTAGGAAAAACTAGACCCAGAGGGCACAACCTCAGGCTAAAGGGACGATCCTTTAAAACAGAGATGAGGAGGAATTTCTTCAGCCAGAGAGTGGGGAATCTGTGGAACTCTTTGCCGCAGAAGGCTGTGGGGGCCGGGTCATTGAGTGTCTTTAAGACAGAGATAGTTAGGTTCTTGATTAATAAGGGGATCAGGGATTATGGGGAAAAGGCAGGAGAACAGAAAAAATATCAGCCATGATTGAATAACAGAACAGACTCGATGGGCCAAATGGCCTATTTCTGCTCCTGTATGTTATGTCCTTATGGTCTATTCTGTAACTAAGGATCTATTTACTCCAAATTCCCCAATTATGATATTGATCATGGCCTTGTATAAGCTCAAGTTGATCTGGAGGGGTGGATTTCTGATCCATAGTTAATAACCGCTTAAAGAGTAGGTTCAGCTTGAAGAAGTTGCTGGAATTCAGCATGCTGCATAGTTTGAAAGGTTTACCTGCTTTTGGCGGTCTCCCATTACAACAGCGTTCACACTCAGGCCGCACCAATCTCCACTTCAACGCCAAGCTTCAGAGTCACACTGACCTTTGAAGCTGGTCATTTAGTCACAGCTTAATCATTTTTAAAATTTTTTGAGCAAGCTCAGATTACAAATGTTCAAGCGCTGAGTCGGGAATCCAATTATTCCAACAAGAGTTCTTTTAATTCTTAGTTTCTGACCACTAAAACATTTGAAAGTTTATTGGGACACACTGTATCCTGGAATTTAAAAGTTTTAGCTCACCCCTCAAGGGTCCGCAGACTCTGCACTCCAGGAATTTAAACTAGATTTTCAAGAGATCCCACGGAGTCTTCAGCTGCTGTGAGGAATTTCAGCCTTCAGCTTCCAAGCCTTTCTTTGGACCATTTCCTTGACAGTTTTCCTCTGTGCATCTGCTTCTCAAATTTGTCTTCAGGTCAAGATGCTTCTTTACATTTTGCTTCAGTCTACAAGATTTTAGCTTCTCTGCATTTTTTGCGAGGTTTTGGGCTTTTTCCATTTGCTGTCACCATGCTGCAGGGTGATGGTTCTGTGCAGTGGGCCTTAATGAAGTCTCCATAGTCTTAAAATAGGTTAATCATGAGTATCTATTAACTACAAAAACAACGTACATCGACACAATAAAGGGTTCAAGCTTGGAGCAATCTCCACGCTTATTTCCACACACAGCTCTGTCCAACAATAGACTGACCCCTAAGTGTAGCTCATGTGTTCTCGAATATCACCGTACTCAGTCCCACAATAACCCTGTATACGCCAGTTCCTTGTACAATGATATTGACTGTTCCGTGTTTGTTGTCTCCCCAGGACAATGTATCGCCAGAAAGTTAAAGTGTAATGAGGATAATGATTGCGGTGACTACAGTGATGAGGATGACTGTGAATCGTACAGATCCCCATGTCGTAAAGTCTTGGAACCTTTGGAAATAGGAAACACTGCAGGCTCAGGGTAAGCACCAACAAGGGGTCCTGGTCTTCTGCGGAGCGGCAGTTCGAGGCAGATCACTGCTCCGTCCCTAATTTCCTAAAAATCCAGCCAATCCCTTCTTGCTTGACTGAGCAACTCAGGCCAGCAGGAACGGTGTAGGCCAGTGTGCTCCTGACGCCTTCAGTCAAGTCGGAGGTAAGGAAGCCACCCCCTCCCCCAACCCCCCACCTACTATAGAGTAGGTCCAGTCACTTTCAGAAGGCAGGGAGAATATAGGTTTGTACAGTAAGCGGGTAGGATTAGAGTGTAGGGATCTGCTGCTTAGTGGGGTGGTGTCAGTAATCAGGGCGACGATTGGGCTGGATGGTTTGTTAGAGGTTTGGCGGTCAGTGGAGAGGTCTGTCCATCCGGGGAAGGATCAGAGGTCAGTTGGGAGAATCAGTTTTTTGCGGGGGGGGTTGGTCAGTTGGTCACAGGGGTTGGGCGCTCAGTCAGTGGGGTCAGTTGGTGGGCAGGGGGCTGAGTCAGGATTAGAACATAGAACATAGAACATTACAGCGCAGAACAGGCCCTTTGGCCCACGATGTTGCGCCGACCAATTAAAAAAAAACAACAATGACCCACTAACCTAAACCAATCCCTTTTCGTCCATAAACCTGTCCACAGACCTCTTAAACGCCCCCAAACTAGGCGCATTTACAACCGCAGCAGGCAGGGCATTCCAATCCCTCACCACCCTCTGGGTAAAGAACCTACCCCTGACATCTGTCCTATAACTACCCCCCCTTAGTTTAAAGCTATGCCCCCTCGTGCTAGATTTTTCCATCAGAGGAAAAAGGCTATCACTATCCACCCTATCTAAACCTCTAATCATCTTATATGTTTCAATAAGATCCCCTCTTAGCCTCCTTCTTTCCAGCGAAAACAACCTCAAATCCCTCAGTCTCTCCTCATAGGACCTCCCCTCCATACCAGGCAACATCCTGGTAAACCTCCTCTGATTGGTTGGTTGATTCGGGGATTTGGGTGGGCACAGTCAGTCAGTGGCCAATCAGTTTGGAGCAGTTGGTCAGCTGATGTCCATCGGTTTGGAGAGGGTCAGTGGGTGGGGGAGGTCGGGAGGGAGTCGGGTAGTCAGTGGGTGGTCATTCTGTGGGGGGGCAGTGAGATAGTCAGTGGGGGGGGTCAGATAGTCAGTGGGGGGGTCAGATAGTCAGTGGGGGGGTCAGATAGTCAGTGGGGGGGGTCAGATAGTCAGTGGGGGGGTCAGATAGTCAGTGGGGGGGTCAGATAGTCAGTGGGGGGGCAGTGAGATAGTCAGTGGGGGGGTCAGATAGTCAGTGGAAGGGGTCAGATAGTCAGTGGGGGGGTCAGATAGTCAGTGGGGGGGTCAGATAGTCAGTGGGGGGGTCAGATAGTCAGTGGAAGGGGTCAGATAGTCAGTGGGGGGGTCAGATAGTCAGTGGAAGGGGTCAGATAGTCAGTGGGGGGGGTCAGATAGTCAGTGGGGGGGTCAGATAGTCAGTGGGGGGGTCAGATAGTCAGTGGGGGGGGTCAGATAGTCAGTGGGGGGGGTCAGATAGTCAGTGGGGGGGTCAGATAGTCAGTAGGGGGGTCAGATAGTCAGTGGGGGGGTCAGATAGTCAGTGGGGGGGGTCAGATAGTCAGTGGGGGGGGTCAGATAGTCAGTGGAAGGGGTCAGATAGTCAGTGGGGGGGTCAGATAGTCAGTGGAAGGGGTCAGATAGTCAGTGGAAGGGGTCAGATAGTCAGTGGAAGGGGTCAGATAGTCAGTGGGGGGGTCAGATAGTCAGTGGGGGGGTCAGATAGTCAGTGGGGGTGTCAGGAATTCAGTGAAGGGTCAGGTGGTCACTGGGATGGGTGTTATTCGGGGGGGGGTTTGAGTGCTCGGGAGATGGTCAGTGGGGAAGTGATCAGGTGTTTAGAGGGAGTCCCATGGGGGTTTGGGGTTGGGGGGAGAGGGTACCACAGCCCCCCAGAGTTAGAAGTTATTTTAATTCTTTGCTGATTAATCATTGCCGTGAGATGGGTGAAAATATTCAGTTTGTAATTTAAATCTTATTTTCAGTGATATTCGACAAATTTGAACATTGTGAATAATCGCTGGGAAGCCAGCTTTCTCATAAATAGGTTGTTACTAAACCTGGTCCCCTGATTCTTTATATATCTTTGGTAATGAAGTGCAGAAAAGTACAACACCCACAAGAACAGGCTGCTTATATCACTCTCAATTCAAGATATCCAGATATCTCACATCACTTCAATCTTGAAACAGTGTGATCCACCGAGAGAGAGAGGGAGACGGAGGGAGAGAGAGGGAAGAGAGGCAGTGAGGAGAGAGACAGAGGACTAGAGGGAGGAAGAAAGAGGGAGAGAGAGATAGAGAGAGAGAAGAGATAGAAAGACAGAGAGAGAGAGGAAGAGAGAAGAGCCGGAGATAGAAATGGAGGCAGTGAGGGAGATAGAGATAGAGAGAGAGTCAAGAGAAAGCGAGACAGAGGGAGATAGAGAGAGAGAGACAGAGAAAGAGAGACAGAGGGAGATAGAGAGAGAGAGATAGAGAAAGAGAGACAGGGGGAGATAGAGAGAGAGAGCGAGAAAGGGAGGGAGGGAGAGAGAGAAAGACAAAAACAGAGAGGGAGAGACAGAGAGAGAGAGGGAGACAGAGAGACAAAGAGAAAGAGACAATCTAGAGAGAGAGAGACAATCTACAGAGAGAGAGAAAGAGTTTCTCGAGAATGAAAGGTGGAGAGACAGCCATTGACTCTATGAGTGAGTTTAAAATGAATGGCAGAGATCTCTGTACCTTGAGAAATGTATCAATTTTGCTTCACCCCTCTATCTCCATCTCTGACACTGTTCTTCCCTTCTTTAACCTCTCTGTCTCTATTTCTGATAAACAGTCCACTGTTTGATTTGACTTGATTTGATTTTTTATTCTTGTCACATATATTGGTATAGAATGAAAAGTATTGTTTCTTGCACGCTGAACAGACAAAGGAAAGTAGAGAAGGAAAGGAGAGAGTGCAGGATGTGGTGTTACAGGCATAGCTAGGGTGTAGAGAAAGATCAACTTAATGGGAGGTAAATCCATTCAAAAGTCTGACAGCAGCAGGGAAGAAGCTGTTCTTGAGTTGGTTGGTCCGTGACCTCAGACTTTTGTATCTTTTTCCCAACGGAAGAAGGTGGAAGAGAGAATGTCCAGAGTGTGTGGGGGCCTTAATTATGCTGGATGCTTTGCCGAGGCAGCAGGAAGTGTAGACAGAGTCAATGGATGGGAGGCTGGTTTGTGTGATGGATTGGGCTACATTCGTGACTTTTTATAGTTCCTTGTGGTCTTGGGCAGAGCAGGAGCCCATACCAAGCTGTGATACAACCAGAAAGAATGCTTTCTATGGGGCATGTATAAAATTTGGTGAGAGTCTTAACTGGCATGCCAAAATCTTCTGAAAAAGTAGGGATGTTGGTGGGCTTTCTTAACTACTGTTTCTTAACTATGGCGGGACCAGGACAGCTTGGTACGTGACCTCAGACTGTTGTATCTTTTTCCTGATGGAAGAAGGTGGAAGAGAGAATGTGCAGGGTGCGTGGGGTCCTTGATTATACTGGCTGCTTTAACATAGAACATAGAACATTACAGTGCAGTACAGGACCTTCGGCCCTCGATGTTGCACCGACCAGTGGAACCAATCTAATGACCCTCTAACCTAAACTATTCCAATGTTATCCATATGCCTATCCACTGACCGTTTGAACGCCCTTAAAGTTGGCTTTACCGAGGCAGCAGGAAGTGCAGACAGAGTCAACGGATGGGAAGCTGGTTTGTGCGATGGATTGGGTGACATTCATGACCTTTTATAGTTTCTTGCGGTGATCTGAACATGTAGAAATTTGAAGCTCTCGACCCTTTCTACTTCATCCATTTATACTTGATGTAGGTGGGGGCATGTTCCCCTTTACGCTTCCTGAAGTCGATGACAATCTCCTTTATTTTGTTGACATTGAGGGAGAGATTATTGTTGCCGCACCAGTTCACCAGATTCTCTATCACATTCCTGTACTCTGTCTCGTCATTATTGGAGATCTGACCCACTGCAGTGAGGTCGTCAGCAAACTTGAACATCAACTTGGAGGGGAATTTGGCCGCACGGTCCTAGGTGTATAAGGAGTATAGCAGGGGGCTGAGAACACAGCCTTGTGGGGCACCGGTGTTGAGGATGACCGTGGAGGAGGTGGTGTTGCCTATCCTTACTGATTGTGGGCTGTGAGTTGGGAAGTTCAGGATCCAGTCACAGAGAGAGGAGCCGAGGCTCAAGCTAATTCCCAACAGTCCTGATAACATTCAGCTCACACTGCCACCGTCTCCCATGACTACCTTGACTACAGCTCTTCACACCCCCACATCCCGTAAGGACTGCACCCCCTTCTCTCAGTTCCTTCGCCTCCTCCACGTCCGTTCAGACGATGCCACTTTCCAAACTAGCGCTGCCAATATGTCTTCCTTCTTCCTCAATCAGGGTTTTCCTCCCACTGTGGTTGACAGGGCTCTTAACTGTGTCCACCCCATCCCCCAGGGCACTGCTCTCACCCCCTCCCCTCCTTCCCAGAACCAGGATAGGATCTCCCTTGTCCTCACTTTTCACCCCACCAGTCTCTGCATTCAAAGGATCATCCTCCGCCATTTCCACCAACTCCAGCTTGATGCCACTACTCAACACACCTTCCCCTCATCCCCGCCGCCCACAACCCCACCCCCCGACCCTCGTCAGCATTCCACAGGGACTGTTTTCTCTGGGACACCCTGATCCACTCTCCATCACACCCAACACCTCACCCTCTGCCCACGGCACCTTCCCATGCCAACATAGAAGGTGTGACACCTGCCCCTTTACCCCCCCCCAGGCTCACAGTCCCGGCTCCTTCCAGGTGAAGCAGTGCTTCACATTCACCTCCTTCAATCTGGTCTATTGTATTCGCTGCTCCCAATGCAGTCTACTCTACACCGGAGAGACCAAACACAGACTGGGTGACCGCTTTGCTGAACACCTTTGGTCTGTCTGCAAGTAGGACCCAGACCTTCCTGTCGCTTGCCACTTCAACACACCCCCCTGCTCTCCTGTCCACGTGTCCATCCTTGTGCTGTTGCAATATTCCAGTGAAACTCAACTCAAACTGGAGGAACAGCACCTCATCTTCCGAATGGGAACTTCACAGCCTTCCAGACTGAACACTGAGTTCAACTTCAGAGCCCGAACTCTCTCCTCCACCGTCACCCCATTCCCATTCATTTTATTTCATTCTGTTTTTTTTCTTCAAGTCATTCATCCGTTTTTAATATCCTTCTTTCTCTCTTCTATGTTTCCACATCTTCGTTAGTGCTCTCCTTCTGACACACACCCTCTGCCCCCTCCCCCTGCCCTAACCCCCCCCCCGCCCCTCCCCCACAGGCCAATTGCCCTCACCTTCTGTACCTCTGTTCCGCCATTCACACATTCTGATCTCTTAAAGGACCCCTTTAGTTCCTCTCTCTCTATCCTCACTTACATTCCCTTTTCCACTGACAGCTCCACCACTCTCATTATATAAATCTTTTCGATCTTTAACTCTGATGAAGGGTCAGCCAGACATTGGCTCTATTCTCCCCCTACGGATACTGTCAGACCTGCTGAGATTTTCCAGCGTTTTCTGTTTTTCCAGGTTCCAGTGTCCGCGGGATTTGTCTTCTGTCTGTGTGCTGACTGAGATAAACATTGGTTTCCAGGGTGAATATTTTTGGAATGGAGCCCAGGCGAAGCCCTTTCAATAACCAGCTCTACAACGGCCTGTGTAATCATGTGTATGATGGAAAGAGGAGGATGTATTTCCGCATTCCCTGGAATATCGTGCACTTCAACTATCAGGTAAGATAGGTCCAGGATAAAGGGAAATCTACTGACAGTGTTACACAGGAAGAATAGCAATAGACTCAAACATACTCACCCCCAACCACTTACACATTGGGTAGACTCTGCCAATTGGATGGAAAGTTGGTGTTATACATGGGAAGGAACAAAGATGAGTCTCCTTACGGGAAAACAAATAAACAAACCCAAGTTAAATCAGGACAAAGTAAAAGGGGCAATTCCCCAAAAGGAGGGGGAAACACAGCCACCGACCCCACCCCACACTCCCTCCTTCCCTCTCTGACCCCACCCTGCCACCCGGGTGGAGAGGCCCTTACTCCCATCCCTCCCCACAGACACACCTATACCGATTCCACTCGGCCTCCGGAACACCTCCCTCTGGTACGTGTTCTCCTTCCGGCACCAAGTCTTTATCCGCCTGGCCCGGGAGGAGGTCCTGGAGACCCGGGGGTGGGTGGGTGGGCAGTAGTGGGTAGCACTCCCTTCCAGGGAGTCACCCAGGGACCTTCTGGTCTGCGGATGGTGTGCAGCGCTATGCCTGTAAGGAGGCGGGGTACGTTAAAAAGAGCTGCCCTGTCTCCAAGGCTGCCAACCCCCCCAATCCAGAGCGGCCACAGCTGGCACCGCAGCCCCCTCCCCCCCCCCCCGGACCGGGTACCACCCGGCCCCCGCGAGGGGAGGCCACGCCGGCAGCAACTACCACCTCAGCTGCCAGCCGAGGTGGGGGGAGGGGAGCGCCCGTGTGGCCAGAAGAGCCTGGGTAGGAAAGGGAAGAAGCAGAAGGGGGGTGTTGGTCCCCCGGCCCCCACCATCCCAGTCACCCTGGCAGCCGGCTCGGGGGATAAATCCACCTCTGCCTCCCCCCCTCCAGCACCATCTACCGGGCCCATGGGTGCCTCAGTGCCAAGGGCTGGGCCTGGCATCGTGTCCAGCGGGGGTCCGCGTACTGGCACTTTGACAACCCGCTGCTGGAGGGCGAGCGCCTCCTGGACTGGCTCCGTTGATTCTGGGCCGGCTGGAGAAGGAAGTGGGGAGGCTTCCCCTCCTTGAGGCTATGGTGGGACGTGGGCAAGACTCACGTCCGTACCTTCTGTCAGGAGTAGGCGAGGGGGTCGACGAGGAGGAGGTGGAAATCCAGGTTCGAGGAGTTGGAGAAGGAGCTGTTCGACCTGGAGGCACGTCTCGGTCGGCCCGACGCGGACCCGGCCCTGCGTCTGGAGTACAGGGAGAAGAAGGATGCGCTGCGGGACCTGCAACTGGTCGGGTCCCGCGGCGTGTACGTGAGGTCGTGGATCCAGTTCCGAGTGGACCTGGACCGCGGCTCTCCCTTCTTCTACTCGCTGGAAAAAGGCCGGGCTGACCGTCAGCAGCTCCTTACGCTGCTGGCCCACGACGGCTCCCCCGTCTCGGATCCGGAGGGCATCCGGGCCGTCGCCCGGGATTATTACACCTCCCTCTTCTCTCCGGATCCGTCCAGCGAGGATGCCCGCAGAGTTCTGTGGGAGGACCTGCCGCAGGTCAGCCCAGAGGGCGTGGGTCGGCTGGAGGCCGATATCACCCTGGCCGAGCTGACCGGCTCCCTGAACGGCCTCGGACGGGGTAAGGCCCCGGGAATGGACAGGCTGACCGTGGAGCTCTTCAGGGAGTCCTGGGAATGACTACACAGAGGTCCTGAGGGAGCACATTGCTACCGGGGAGATGCCCCTTTCGTGCCCCTTTTCTGATCGATAAGGGGATTAAGGGTTATGGGGAGAGGGCGGGAAGGTGGAACTGAGCCACGACAGATCAGCCATGATCTTATTGAATGGCGGGGCAGGCTCGAAGGGCTGGATGGCCGACTCCTGCTCCTATTTCTTATGTTCTCATATGGCGCAGGGCCATCATTGCCCTGCTGCCCAAGAAAGGGGATCTCTGCCTACTTAAGAACTGGCGCCCGGTCTCCCTCCTCAGCACGGATTATAAAATCTTCGCCAGGGCCTTGTCTTTGCGCCTCGGATCCGTGCTGGACCACATGATCCACCCTGACCAGTCCTACACGGTCCCGGGACGGTCCGTCCACGACAACATCCATCTGGTCCGGGACCTGATCCACCATTCCCAGAGGGCTGGTCTGTCCAGCGCCTTCTTGTCCTTGGATCAGGAGAAGGCGTTCGACAGGGTGGAGCACGAGTATTTATTCGGGACTCTGCGGGCATTCGGGTTCGGGATGCAGTTTGTGGCCCGGATCCGATTACTGTACTCTGCCGCAGAGTGTCTGATTAAGGTTAACGGGTCGCTGACGGAGCCCCTTCGCTTCGGGAGAGGAGTACGGCAGGGCTGCCCCTTGTCCGGCCAACTCTATTCCGTGTGCGTGGAGCCCTTCCTGCGCCTCTTGCGGAGGAGGTTGTCGGGTTTGACTCTGCGCGGCCCGGACGTAGGGGTGGTCCTGTCAGCTTACGCCGACGACGTGCTCCTGGTGTTCACGGACCCGGCTGACCTGCGGAGGATGCGAGAATGCCAGGCGGTGTACTCCGCTGCCTCCTCCGCCAGGATCAACTGGGCCAAGTGTTCCGGACTCCTGGTCGGATCCTTGGGAGACGGACCCCCTTCCGGAGGAGCTCAGGCCTTTCACCTGGAGCAGGACCCACCTCCTCTACCTGGGGGTCCATCTCTGCCCAGCCGAGGGATCCTGGCCAGAGAACTGGCGGGAGCTGGAGGCCAAAGTCTCTGCCCGCCTGGCTCGCTGGACAGGACTGCTCCGAGTGCTGTCCTACAGGGCGCGAGTTCTGGTCATAAACCAGCTGGTGGCCTCCATGTTGTGGTACCGGCTGGTCGCTTTGACCCCTCCCCCTGGCTTTGTCGCCAATATCCAGAGAACCCTCGTGCGGTTCTTCTGGGACCATCGACTGCACTGGGTCGCTGCCGAGGTTCTGCATCTCCCGCTTGAGGAGGGCGGCCAAGGTCTGGTGTGCCTCCGCACACAGATAGCGACCTTCCGCCTCCAGACCCTACAGAGATACCTTTACGTCGAGCCTCCTCCACGATGGTTGCCCTGGTAACATATTCCTTCCACCAGTGGCACGGCCTCAATTAAAATGTGCAGCTCCTGCACATCGATCTGGGACACATTTCGTCCTCCTTGCGGGAGTTGCCTGTCTATTCCCAGGACCTCCTCACCGTCTGGAACGCGGTCGCCTCGGGACGCAGCTCTCCCCCGTCAGGAGTAGCGGCTAATGTGCGAGAGCCACTGCTCAGGAATCCGCACCGTCCATCCTTACAACGTCAGGTGGCTGACGGAGAGGGAGGCTGCGGACACCAGGGTGACCAGGATTGGGGATGTGCGGGCCGGATGGGGGAGGGGGCGGGCGGATGGGGGAGGGGGCGGGCCGGATGGGGAGGGGTGGGCCGGATGGGGGAGGGGTGGGCCGGATGGGGGAGGGGGCGGCCGGATTGGGGATGTGCGGGTCGGATGGGGAGGGGGCGGGCCGGATGGGGGAGGGGGCGGGCCGGATGGGGAGGGGGCGGGCCGGATGGGGATGTGCGGGTCGGATGGGGGAGGGGGCGGGCCGGATGGGGGAGGGGGCGGGCCGGATTGGGGATGTGCGGGTCGGATGGGGGAGGGGGCGGGCCGGATGGGGGAGGGGGCGGGCCGGATGGGGGAGGGGTGGGCCGGATGGGGGAGGGGGGCGGGCCGGATTGGGGATGTGCGGGTCGGATGGGGGAGGGGCGGGCCGGATGGGGGAGGGGGCGGGCCGGATGGGGGAGGGGGCAGGCCGGATGGGGAGGGGGCGGGCCGGATTGGGGATGTGCGGTCGGATGGGGGAGGGGCGGGCCGGATGGGGGAGGGGGCGGGTCGGATGGGGGAGGGGCGGGCTGGATGGGGGAGGGGGGCGGGCCGGATGGGGGAGGGGGCGGGCCGGATGGGGGAGGGGCGGGCCGGATGGGGGAGGGGCGGGCCGGATGGGGGAGGGGGCGGGCCGGATGGGGGAGGGGGCGGGCCGGATGGGGGAGGGGGCGGGCCGGATGGGGGAGGGGGCGGGCCGGATGGGGGAGGGGCGGGCCGGATGGGGGAGGGGCGGGCCGGATGGGGGAGGGGGCGGGCCGGATGGGGAGGGGGCGGGCCGGATGGGGGAGGGGGCGGGCCGGATGGGGGAGGGGCCGGGCCGGATGGGGGAGGGGGCGGGCCCGGATGGGGGAGGGGGCGGGGCCGGATGGGGGAGGGGGCGGGCCGGATGGGGGAGGGGGCGGGCCGGATGGGGGAGGGGGCGGGCCGGATGGGGGAGGGGGCGGGCCGGATGGGGGAGGGGGCGGGCCGGATGGTGGACGGGCGGGCCGGATGTGCCCCCACCCGCTGGCTGAGCGCGTGGGGAGTCCGTCAGGTGTACGGCCAAAGCCATCCGAGACCTCAGGTCCCGAAAGTGCACGTGGTGTCGAGGCGGCTCAGGCGTGCGGTGGGATCCCGTCCGAGCGTTCCCCTGCTCGGACAGAACTCCTCATTGGCCCATAGCCTCCTCGGGTCAGGCGCCCCACAGCATGTGCCGCCTCGTGGAAATGTCCTCCGTGCCTTTCTCCAGCGCGCGGAGGCGTTTCCTGTACGGGCTGCTGCTGCACACCTTCCACTACCACACCCACGCCCGTCGCCCGGATACACCTTGGCGGGCCTTGCTGCCGCCGGGTGGTGGAGGTCCCTTTACGGAGGGATCTCCCCCGGTTACATCGGGGACCTGGGGTGGAGGGTGACGCACGCAGCAATTCCCGCACAACCGTAGGATTCACTGGTTCACAGACTCCGAAGCTTGTCCTTTCCGTGGAGTCCGTGATCCACGTCTATGTTTCGTGTCGTAGGTTGCACTCCATTTTCGTTTTCCTGAAGAATGTTTTATTAATGCTTTGTTTGCATTTCAGTCCCACGCTCCTGACCTACAGACACCTGGTGCGGAGAGGGGAGGGTCGGGATGGTGACCTCCTTGTGAACCTGCTCCTGGGCCTGGCGATGCGCGCCATTCACAGGTCCAGGCAGCGGGGAATCGAGGGGGCCGTCCATCCTGACCGTCTGCCCTCTACCGCGGCTACGTTCACAGCCAGGTGTCCCTGGAGAGGGAGCGTGCTGTGTCCACAGGCGCGATTCACACCTTCCACACCCATTGGACACCACAGTGGCTGGGTTACATTATTGACCCTAATAATTATATTTTAATTTGATGTTTCCAAGTTTCCTTTTACTTTGATTTTGATTTTGCATGGGAAAACATGAGGATAAATATTTTATACAAAGTGATTCAATTCTGGAATGTACTGTCTGAGAGCGTGGTGGAGACAGATTCACACAGCAAGTGGTTAGGATCTGGAATGTACTGTCTGAGAGTGTGGTGGAGACAGATTCACACAGCGAGTGGTTAGGATCTGGAATGTACTGTCTGAGAGTGTGGTGGAAACAGATTCACACAGCAAGTGGTTAGGATCTGGAATGTACTGTCTGAGAGTGTGGTGGAGACAGATTCACACAGCGAGTGGTTAGGATCTGGAATGTACTGTCTGAGAGTTGGTGGAGACAGATTCACACAGCGAGTGGTTAGGATCTGGAATGTACTGTCTGAGAGTGTGGTGGAGACAGATTCTCACAGTGAGTGGTTAGGATCTGGAATGTACTGTCTGAGAGCGTGGTGGAGACAGATTCTCACAGTGAGTGGTTAGGATCTGGGATGTACTGTCTGAGAGTGTGGTGGAGACAGATTCACACAGCGAGTGGTTAGGATCTGGAATGTACTGTCTGAGGAGTGTGGTGGAGACAGATTCTCACAGTGAGTGGTTAGGATCTCGAATGCACTGTCTGAGAGTGTGGTGGAGACAGATTCACACAGTGAGTGGTTAGGATCTGGAATGTACTGTCTGAGAGCGTGGTGGAGACAGATTCTCACAGTGAGTGGTTAGGATCTGGAATGTACTGTCTGAGAGCGTGGTGGAGACAGATTCTCACAGTGAGTGGTTAGGATCTGGAATGTACTGTCTGAGAGCGTGGTGGAGACAGATTCACACAGTGAGTGGTTAGGATCTGGAATGTACTGTCTGAGAGCGTGGTGGAGACAGATTCACACAGTGAGTGGTTAGGATCTGGAATGTACTGTCTGAGAGCGTGGTGGAGACAGATTCACACAGCGAGTGGTTAGGATCTGGAATGTACCGTCTGAGAGTGTGGTGGAGACAGATTCACACAGTGAGTGGTTAGGATCTGGAATGTACTGTCTGAGAGTGTGGTGGAGACAGATTCACACAGCGAGTGGTTAGGATCTGGAATGTACTGTCTGAGAGTGTGGTGGAGACAGATTCACACAGCGAGTGGTTAGGATCTGGAATGTACCGTCTGAGAGTGTGGTGGAGACAGATTCACACAGTGAGTGGTTAGGATCTGGAATGTACTGTCTGAGAGTGTGGTGGAGACAGATTCACACAGTGAGTGGTTAGGATCTGGAATGTACTGTCTGAGAGCGTGGTGGAGACAGATTCACACAGCGAGTGGTTAGGATCTGGAATGTACTGTCTGAGAGTGTGGTGGAGGCAAATTCTATCAAGTCATTATTATCCAAAGAATGATTTTCAGGGTTTTGGGAAACAATTAATGGAATGATGTTCTGTAAATTGCATTGGCAGATGCACTCTGTCTGGGTTATAAACATTCCTGATTCAATTTTTACATTTTTTGATCCCTAAATAAATGTAACGTTTTGGTTGGATTCTTCTAGACACGCGCAGAACAAGCCTTTGTAACTGAGGTTTATGAGAGCTCTTCTGAAGTCGTCACAAAGATCATGGAAGAATCAACAAGTAATTTCAACATTGGCTTATCGCTGAGAACAAAGTCTGAGAATTTGAATTTTAATTTAAATGCAAAATTCAACGTCAACAAGTCAAGAAATCTCGAGATTCTGTTAAGTCACAATCAGTCACAGGTATTATCCCACATTCAAGTTGATTTATTTGCGTCACAAGTAGGCTTACATTAACACTACAATGAAGTTACAATGAAAGCCCTAGAGATCCTGAGAGAGAGAGAGAGAGTGAGTGTGTGGGTGAGAGAGTCTGGGAAATAAGAGTGCAGTGGACACAGAAAGCAGACAGAGTTGGACAGAGGGAGAAAGGATGGGGATAGATACAGCACAGCAGTGTAGATAGAGATAAAATAGGGCAATAAAGCAGGCAGGGAGAAAGAGAGAGCACAGAAGAGAGAGAAAGACAGCTTGGAGAAAGAGTATGTGAGGAGAGTATATCTGGGGGGAAGAGAGCATATTAGGAGGAGAGAGAGCATTTAAGGGGAGACAGAACACAGGACAGAGAGATTATAGAGGGAGCGAGTGAGTGTATGGGGGACAGAGTGTATCAGGGAGAAAGAGGATGTGGGAGGGAGAGAGAGTGTGTGGGGGAGAGAGAGAGTTTGGAGGAGTGAGAGAGCATATGGCGGTAGAGAGAGAGAAAGTATGGGAAAGAAAGTATAAGAGAAAGAGTATAAGAAAGAGTATGGAGGAGAAGGTGTACATATTGAGAGAGAGAGAGAGTGTGGGGTGGTAACGAGAGAGTATGGGGGATGGAGTGGGAGTATGGGGAGGGAGTGAGCATATGGTGGGGGAGAGATATGTGTGATGGAACGCAATATGGAAGAGGAAAAGAGAGTATGGGGGAGAGAGTATGGAGAGAAAGAGAGACTATGGGGAAGAGAGTTAAAGAATAAAGGGAGAGTGATAGAGAAAGCCTGAGAGGGAGAGATAAAGAGTGACAGAGCATTGGGAAGAAGGGAGAGAGAGCATTAAGTAGGAAGTGACAAGACACAGGGAGAGAGAAAGAGGGAGAGCATGGAATGGAGAAAGGGAAAGTGGGAGCACTGGAGGAAGAGGGCACATGGGGGAGAGAGAGACAATGGGGAAGATAGAGAGCATGGGGAAAAAGAGATAAATATGGATAGACAGTGTGGAGAGAGCTTGTACATAGGGAGAAAATGGGTGGAGTAGAACTTAGGGAAAAAAGTGAGAAGTGTGATAGAGGGAGGGGAGAGATGAAGATTGGGGACCTGAAAGAGAAGAAAGGCAGAGACCAAGAGTGAGAAAGAGCTGGGATATGATGTTTAAAGCTTATATTGAACTACGTTTGATTATGTTATTGTGTTCTCTGATCTCTGTAACTGTTCTTGATTGCTTAAGCTTGTGAGTGAAACTGGAGAGCTTATTAAGAACATAAGGACATAAGAAACAGGAGCAGGAGTAGGCCATCCAGCCCTTCGAGCCTGCCCCGCCATTCAATAAGATCATGGCTGATCTGTCGTGGCTCAGTTCCACTTTCCCGCTTTCTCCCCATAACCCTTAATTCCCCTGTCTATCAGAAACCTATCAACCCGCGTCTTAAATATATTTAGCGAGGTAGCCTCCACCACTTCAACGGGCAGAGAATTCCAGAGATTCACCACCCTTTGAGTGAAGAAGTTCCTCCTCAACTCTGATCTAAACTGCTCCCCCCTTATCTTGAGGCTGTGCCCCCTAGTCCTACTGTCCTTTCTGAGCGGGAAGAATCTCTCTACCTCTGCCCTATCCATCCCTTTCATTATCTTATATGTCTCTGTAAGGTATCCCCCTCATCCTTCTAAACTCCAACGAGTACAGGCCCAGTCTATTTAGTCTCTCTTTATAGTCCAACCCCCTCATCTCCGGTATTAGCCTAGTAAACCTCCTCTGCACTCCTTCCAAGGCCAAAATATCCTTCCACAAGTGCGGCGACCAAAACTGCACACAGTACTCCAGCTGCGGCCTCACCAATGCCCTATACAGCTGCAGCAAGACCTCCCTGCTTTTATATTCAATCCCCCTCGCTATGAAGGCCAGCATCCCATTCGCCTTCCTGACCACCTGCTGTACCTGCAGGCTGGGTTTTTGCAACTCGTGCACAAGGACCCCCAGGTCCCTCTGCACCGTAGCATGCTGCAGCTTTTCGCCTTTTAAATAATAATCCCTCCTACTATTATTTCTACCAAAGTGGATATTCTCACACTTGCTAACATTATACTCCATCTGCCAGGTCGTCTCCCACTCGCTCAGCCTATCCAGATCCCTCTGCAGACTTTCCACACCCTCCGCGCAATTTGCTTTTCCACTCATCTTCATGTCATCAGCAAATTTCAACACCCTACACTCAGCCCCCTCCTCCAGATCATCTATATAAATGGTAAATAGTTGAGGCCCCAGCACTGATCCCTGCGGCACTCCACTAGTCACCAACCGCCAATCAGAATAGCACCCATTGATACCAACTCTCTGCCTCCTATTAGACAGCCAATCCCCTATCCACGCTAACACCTTACCCCCAACTCTGTGCACCCTAACCTTCTGAAGCAACCTTTTATGAGGCACCTTATCAAACACCTTTTGAAAATCTAGAAACACCACATCCACCGGTTCCCCTCTATCTACCGCACTAGTCACATCCTCATAGAAATCCAATAAATTCGTCAAACACGACTTCCCCTTAACGAATCCGTGCTACGTCTGCTCTATCAAACCAATCTTTTCTAGATGCCTCGCTATTTCTTCTTTGATGACGGATTCAAGCATTTTTCCAACTACAGACGTTAAACTAACCGGCCTATAATTGTCCCAAACCAGGACAGTTAGTGAGATTTTGCAAGTCCAGGCCAAATGCAGTGTGACATGAACCCAAGATCCCTGTTGAGACCGTCCTCATGTGTGCGGAACTTGACTATCAGTTTCTGCTCAGCGACTCTGCGCTGTGGTGTGTCTTGAAGGCTGCCTTGGAGATGCTTACCCGAAGATCAGAGGCTGAATGCCCATGACTGCTGAAGTGTTCCCCAACAGGAAGAGAACACTTCTGCCTGGTGATTGTCGAGTGGTGTTCATTCATCCGTTGTTGTAATGTTTGCATGGTCTCCCCAGTGTACCATGGCTCAGGACATCCTTTCTGTTCTGGAAACGAAAAACAATAGACTGCAAGTTTCAGAATGTCAAAAAGGGGTTAGTTGTGAAAGAGTTTGAGGTGGAGAGGAGCAGATCTAAGATGGAGTAGCAGTAGACAACATGAATAGAAATTTATATTAGAAGATACGGAAAGTGACTTAACGATTGTATTTCAAAAGAAGCATATACAATTGACACAAGCAGGAAATGGAGGGAAGTAGTAAGTTTATTTTCACCTAAAAGTAGTGTCCATAACATAACATAAAAAATCTGTAAATTTAGGGTATTGAAATTTCTATAGAATATTAAAATAAAAGAGTTACAGATGAAAGAGAAAGAAAGATTTTAAAGCGAGGTGGAAGACTATCTCAATGGGGTTATGACATCCTGAAGCACTGTGTGCTAGAAACAGACTGGAGAGCAAATTCTGCCATTCTCAGAGAAAGGCATCTATAATGTTTTGATGCAAGTTTTGGCTCCCAGCTTCAGATGAGAGGGAAAAGCCTGTGTAACATTTACCCATAGCAACTGCAATTTGTGGTAATATTACTGAAATTTACATGGATTACTATCTATGAGAACTATTACCTAAAAGGGATGTTTAGCTTGAGTTAATTACGCAGGAATCTTTTGAGAAAGTTTTGTAAAGGTATTCTTCACTATATATATATGTAATCATGTGTCTTTAAATATAATGTTTCCTTTTTTAAGTAAATGTTTAAATTTACTTGTTAAAATGTTCACAAGTGGTTTGAAATCCTTTCCCCTGACTTTGCATACCTTCTCATGAAATCTAAATTGTAAATTCTTGTGATAGCTTGTTCAAGTTTCTCTTTGGAATTCTGGCAGCCCAGCATTTACCATTTGCCATATCCTACTCTTACCCTCACTGGCACGTAGCACAGGCAGCAATCCTGAGATTACTACCCTCGGGGTCCTGCTTTTTAACTTCCGTCCAAGCTCTCTAAACTCTCTCTTCAGGACCTCCTCACTCTTCCTAGCTCTGTCATTGGTACAGATGTGTACCACGACCTCTGGCTGATTTCCTTCCCACTTTAGAACACTGTGCACGTGATCAGAGACATCCCTGACCTTGGCACACGGGAGGCAGCAAACAACGCAGGAGTCTCTGTCCCAATCACAGAGCCTCTGACCACCGAGTCCCCTATCACTGCCACTCTCCTCTTCTTCCTCCCACCCTTTCGCACCTCAGAACCAGACTCAGTGTCAGAGTTCCGGCTGTCGCAGCTTGTCTCAGGTAAAGCATCCCCCACAACAGTATCCAACTCGGTATACCTGCTGTGGAGGGGAATGGCCACAGGGGAACCCTGCTCTGCCTGTCCTTTCACATTTCCATTTCCTCTCCTTACAGTAACCCAGTTTCCTGCACTCTGCTGCTGAGGTGTAACTACCTCCCTAAAGCTACTGTCTATATACTTCTCATTCTCCCGAATTAGACAGAGGGCATCAAGCTCCATCTCCAGTTCCCTAACACGCTTTGCTAACAGCTGCAGCTGGATGCATCTTTTGCAGGTGTTGTCGTCAGGGATACCGGAGATCTCCCTGATCTCCCACATCCTGCAAGAGGAGCATTCCAACACCTTGCCTGGCATTTTTAGTTTTTTTTACCTCTGGGGTAAAAAAAAACAAGAATAAACTTTCCGAAAACAAAAACCTATTCTCGCCTCTGCCTGTTCTCACCGAAGCCCGTTATGAACCAAAGCCCTTCAGCCTTCACTCTGCTCCCTCTCACTCCGCTGCCCGCTGTATAGAGTGGCCTGCTCTTTATACCTCCCACTCACCGCTGGCTGACGTCAGGTGCCTGCACAGCCTCGAAAGAGAAAAACTCAACCCCCTACAATCCCCTGTGGCCGACTTCCGCTTCCCTTAGTTTAAACTTTGAAAAGAAAATTCCGCGAAGAAAAATGGAATAAATAAATATATAAAACGCCAGTACTTTGCTTACACTCGCACTCCTGCTAAGAATCACTCCCTCTATGTCCTGCTCCAGCCGAACAGTGAGGTTGCTTTGGCAGACAGAGTGAAGGGAAATCCAAAGAGCTTCTATAGGTATGTAAGGAGCAAAAGGATAGTGAGGGATAAAATTGGTCCTCTTGAAGACCAGAGTGGTAGACTGTGTATGGAACCAAAAGAGATGGGGGAGATACTAAATGAGTTTTCTGCATCCGTGTTTACTGAGGAAACCAGCATGGAGTCTACGAAAATAGGGCAAACAGGTAGGGAGGTCATGGAACCTTTACAGGTCACAGGGGAGGAGGTGCTGGCTGTCTTGAGGCAAATCAGAGTGGATAAATCCCCAGGACCGGACAGGGTATTCCCACGGACCTTGAGGGAGGCTAGTGTTGAACTTGCAGGGGCCCTGGCAGACATATTTAAAATGTCAGTGTGCACAGGGGAGGTGCTGGATGATTGGAGGGTGGCTCATGTTGTTCCATTGCCTAAAAAAGTTTCCAAAAGAAATCCGGGAAATTATAGGCCAGCAAGTTTGACGTCGGTGGTTGGCAAGTTAATGAAAGGTGTGATAAGGGATAGAATCTACAAATACCTGGATAGACAGGGACTTATTAGAGAGAGTCAACATGGCTTTGTGTGTGGTAGGTCATGTTTACCAATCTATTACAGCTTTTCGAGGAGGTTAGCAGGAAAGTGGATGAAGGGAAGGCAGTGGATGTTGTCTACCTGGATTTCAGCAAAGCCTTTGATAAGATCCCTCAAGGGAGGTTAGTTAGGAAGGTTCAGTCGCTAGGTATACATGGGGAGGTAGTAAATTGGATTAGACACTGGCTCAATGGAAGAAGCCAGAGAGTGGTAGTGGAGGATTGCTTCTCTGAGTGGAGGCCTGTGACTAGTTGTGTGCCACAGGGATCGGTGCTGGGTCCATTGTTGTTTGTCATCTATATCAATGATCTGGATGATAATGTGGTAAATTGGATCAGCAAATTTGCTGATGATGCAAAGATTCGAGGTGTAGTGGACAGTGAGGAAGGTTTTCAAAGCTTGCAGAGGGATTTGGACCAACTAGAAAAATGGGCTGAAAAATGGCAAATGGAGCTTAACGCAGACAATGTGAGGTATTGCGCTTTGGAAGGACAAACCAAAGTAGAACGTACAGGGTAAACGGTAGGACTCTGAAGAGTGCAGTTGAACAGAGGGATCTGGGAATACAGGTACAGAATTCCTTAAAACCACAGGTGGATAGGGTCGTAAAGAGTGCTTTTGGTACATTGGCCTTTATAAACTGGAGTATCGAGTATAAAAGTTAGAGTGTTATGGTGAGGTTATATAAGGCATTGGTGAGGCTGAATTTAGAGTATTGTGTACTGTTTTGGTCACCTAGTTACAGGAAGGATGTAAATAAGGTTGAAAGAGCGCAGAGAAGGTTCACAAGGATGTTGCCGGGACTTGAGAAGCTGAGTTACAGAGAGAGGTTGAATAGGTTAGGACTTTATTCCCTGGAGCGTAGAAGAATGAGGGGAGATTTGATAGAGGTATAAGATTTTGATGGGTGTAGATAGAGTGAATGCAAGCAGGCTTTTTCCACTGAGGCTAGGGGAGAAAAAAACCAGAGGGCATGGGTTAAGGGTGAAGGGGGAAAAGTTTAAAGGGAATATTAGGGGGGGCTTCTTCACACAGAGAGTGGTGGGAGTGTGGAATGAGCTGCTGGATAAAGTGGTAAATGCGGGGTCACTTTTAACATTTAAGAAAAACTTGGACGGGTTCATGGATGAGAGGGGTGTGGAGGGATATGGTTCAAGTGCAGGGCAGTGGGACTAGGGAAAAAATGGTTCGGCACAGACAAGAAGGGCCAAAAGGCCTGTTTCTGAGCTGTAATTGTCATGGTTCTATATCATAACGGAATACGTAAAAACAGGAAGAGAGAGTGGAGGAGTGAGACTGTCCCAGACACAATACCACAAGGGAGGAACTAATCGAGGAAGAGAGAGTCAGGAAATAAGACAGCAGGCTGAAGGACCCTGACAGGGGGTAAGACTGATGAGAATCCAGTGTAGAAAGAGGCCATTTGGCCCATCAAGTCTGCACTAACCACAATCCCACCCAGGCCCTATCCCCATATCCCTACATATGTTAAGGGTGAAGGGGGAAAAGTTTAAAGGGAATATTGGGATGGGGGGGTGGGTTCTTCACGCAGAGAGTGGTGGGTGTGTGGAATGAGCTGCCGGATAAAGCGGTAAATGCGGGGTCACTTTTAACATTTAAGAAAAGCTTGGACAGGTACATGGATGAGAGGGGCGTGGAGGGATATGGTCCGAGTGCAGGGCAGTGGGACTAGGCAGAAAAATGGTTCAGCACAGACAAGAAGGGCCAAAAGGCCTGTTTCTGAGCTGTAATGATCTATGGTTCTATGAGATACAGGTGGCAGAAGGCGGTATGGGGTGTGAGTGAGGAAGTAGTGTGTGCAAGATAGGGGCGAGTTTCAGGCGCCTGGGGAGTGGTTTGAGCAGGTGGTGTGATGTAGGGAGAGTCAATATGGGGGAGCAGTATGGATGGGGAGAGTGTCATGGGCAGTGTTTGGGGGAGTGTGCAGGGTGGGGCATTGGTTTTGGAGAGTGTAAGAGTAAGGCAGTGCAATTTGGACTGAGGAAAGTGAAGAGGAACAGTGAGACTGGCCACCGTTTCCTTATTTTTTGGGTGTAAGATTTAAGTTTTGTTGTGAAGTAATTAGATCCTTTTTTATATCTCAATTCTAGACCAATGAATACTTTCGGGTAAAAGGTCAAATCGAACTGGCAAACTTCCATATACGAAGAAATCGTTACATGCTTGATGAAGATTTTGTTATTGATCTAAAAAATCTGCCATTGGAATATGAGAAGGGAGTGTATTTTAAAATCTTGGAAGATTATGGTACACATTACACATCTTTTGGAACTCTGGGTGGCGATTACCAAATGGTATATGTGTTGGACAAATCTGAAATGGATAAACAACGTAAGTTTCTTTCATAATCTAAAGCCAGTTTCCTTTTATTCACCCACTGCCCAGATGATGCTCAGTTTGGTCCTCAGTGATTGCTTTGATTCACCAGATTCCAGGCACACTCACAAAACAAGCACAAAACCAGATCAGGGCTAATATTCTAGTGCAGTACTGAGACCGGGCTGCATTAAACCCAGGGTCCTTCCACCCTCTCGGATGGGTGTCAAAGATTTCATGGCACTATTTCCAAGTGAAGCAGGACAGTTCTCCCTGTTGTCCTGGCTAACATTTATCCCTCAATTAACATCACAAAATCTGATTATCTGGTCATTAGCAACAGAAGCACGTTGACTGGTGGTGTCTCAGGGGGATGTGTAGATCTGTTAGAACAAATCTCCATTACAAGGGAGGAAGTGTTAGGTTTTTTAGGGAACATTAAGACTGATAAATCCCCAGGGCCTAATGGCACCTATCCTAAACTGCTCAGGGAAACAAGAGATGAAATTGCTGGGCCTCTGACAGAAATCTTTGTCTCTTCACTGGACATAGGCGAGGTCCCAGAGGATTGGAGGATAGCGAATGTAGTCCTGTTATTTCAGAAGGGTAGCAAGGATAACCCAGGTAATTATAGTCCGGTGACCTTGACGTCTGCGGTAGGGAAATTGTTGGAGAAGATTCTTAGAGATAGGATCTATGCACACTTAGAACTGAATAATCTCATTAGTGATAGACAGCATGGTTTTGTATGAGGGAGGTCATGCCTCACAAATTTGGTTGACATTTTTGAGGAGGTGACAAAAACGATTGATGAGGAAAGGGCCGTGGATGTTGTCTATATGGATTTTAGTAAAGTGTTTGACAAGGTCCCTCATTGCAGGCTGGTGCAAAAGGTAAAATCTCACAGGATAAAAGGTGAGCTAGCTAGAAGGGTGGAGAACTGGCTTGGCCATAGAAGACAGAGGGTAGCAGTGGAGGGGTCTTTTTCCTGTTGGAGATCTGTGACTAGTGGTGTTCCGCAGGGCTCTGTACTGGGACCTCTGATGTTTGTGATATATATAAATGACTTGCAAGAAGATGTAGCTGGTGTGATCAGTAAGTTTGCGGACGACGCAAAGATTGCTGGAGTTGCGAATAGTGATGAACATTGTCAGAGAATACAGCAGGATATAGATAGGCTGGATAAGTGGGTGGAGAAATGGCAGGTGGAATTTAATCCAGATAAATGCGAAGTGATGCGTTTTGGTAGATCTAATGCAGGGGGGAGCTATCCAATAAATGGCAGAACCACCAGGAGTATAGACACACAAAGTGACCTAGGTGTACAAGTCCACAGATCCTTAAAGGTGGAGAAGGTGGTGAAGAGGCATATGGCATGCTTGTCTTTATTGGACAGGGCATAGAGTATAAAAGTTGGCATATGATGTTGCAGTTATATAGAACGTTGGTTAGGCCACATTTGGAATACTGCGTCCAGTTCTGGTTGCCCCACACTACCAGAAGGACATGGAGGCTTTGGAGAGAGTGCAGAAAAGGATGTTGCCTGGTATGGAGGGTCTTAGCTGTGAGGTGAGATTGAGTAAACTAGGGTTGTTCTCCATGGAAAGACAGATTCTGAAGGGCAACCTAATAGGAGTTTATAAAATTATGAAGGACATAGATAGGGTGAAGAGTTGGAAGCTTTTTCTCAGGTCAGAAATGACAAACACAAGGGGTCACAAGTTCAAGGTAAGGAGGGGCAAGGTTCAATACAGATATGAGGGGACGTATTTTACACAGAGGGTGGTGGGGGTCTGGAACGCACTGCCAAGCAAGTTGGTTGAGGCGGACACGCTAGGATCATTTAAGACTTATTCAGATAGCCACATGAACAGGCTGGGAATAGCGGGATACAAACAGATGGTCTAGTTAGGAACACATGATTGGTGCAGGCTTGGACGGCCAAAGGGCCTGTTCCTGTGCTATATTGTTCTTTGTTTTGTACAGCCCATCCGCACAATCCTGCCATTAATGTATCCTACAGGTGGTACTCCCATCTGCTTCCCCACAGCCAATTGGGAATGCACTCTTAGATACCCAGTTGGATAATTCTTGTCTATACACCAGCCATTGTCTCCAAATTTGCAACATATTCATCACCAGTACTTGGAAATGCCTAAACAAAATAATAAAATAAATGTTCTGGATATAATTGCAACAACTATAGCAACAACTTGGATTTATATAACACCTTCAACTGAGGCCAGTTTCTCAGGATGCATGACAGCAGTGTCAGCAGACAGTATTTGCCATGGAGACACGTGGCGAAAGATTGTCAATAGCCTGATCAAACAGACAGGTTTTAAGGAGCAGCTTAAAGGATTAAAAGAACACTCAGACATTTAGGAATTGTTAAACTTAAAAATGCAAGTACTTTCAGGCACAGCAGTCAATGGTGAAGCAGTAAAACCAGGAATGTGGACGGCACGGTGGCAGTGTTAGCACCACCTGCCTGACAGCGTCAGGGACCTGGGCTCGATTCCCAGCTTGGATCACTGTCTGTGCAGTATCTGCACATTCTCCCGTGTCTGTGTGTGTTTCCTTCAGGTGCTCCAGTTTCCTCCTAAAGACGTGCTGGTTAGGGTGCATTGGACGTGCTGAATTCTCCCTCAGTATATCCAAACAGGTGCTGGAGTGTAGCGACTAGGGGATTTTCACCACAGCTTCACTGTAGTGTTAAGTAAGCCAACTTGTGACACTAATAAGTAAACTTTAAAAATAGAATGTTCCGAATTGGAAGATATTTTGGAGGGTGATCGGTGACGAAGGGATTGGAGAATGGAATTGGAGCCAGTATAGGGCAGGGTAGGAGAGTGCAATCCCGCAGTCTCTCCAAACTGCAGCAGGTCTGGACTGCAGGCTGGAACTAGCCTGTTCATCATCCTCAGAATTTTCAGTATGATTCACCTGTGCCATCAATAAGGATCACTTTATACTGTAACACCTTCTCACCTTCTGTATTTGTAGATATCAGCCATGAAAAAGTGGAGAACTGTCTGGGGTTTCACGCCAACTTCAACTTCCAACAAAATATCATAAAAAAACAGAACAAAACCAACACTCAAGCTAACTTTACCATCAATGACGACAAGTGCAAGACTGTCACAAGAGGATACTCATGTAAGTATTTGATCAAGGTTATTTGGAATCATCATGTTTTTCATCGTAACCAAACCTGAGAGTGAGGGTGAGACAAGAATGGCCAGCCAGGTCAGTCCATTCTCAGTGAGAGGACTTCTAATGCAATCAACAGTGGCAACCAATCAAGTAAAAGACATCAGTCATAACAGGAATATATGTGCTGTAGTATTGAACAGTCTATGCCACAGATTCCAAACACTCCCAGGACAGGTACAGCACGGGGTTAGATACAGAGTAAAGCTCCCTCTACACTGTCCCCTCTATCAAACACTCCCAGGACAGGTACAGCACGGGGTTAGATACAGAGTAAAGCTCCCTCTACACTGTCCCCCATCAAACACTCCCAGGACAGGTACAGCACGGGGTTAGATACAGAGTAAAGCTCCCTCTACACTGTCCCCTCTATCAAACACTCCCAGGACAGGTACAGCACGGGGTTAGATACAGAGTAAAGCTCCCTCTACACTGTCCCCTCTATCAAACACTCCCAGGACAGGTACAGCACAGGGTTAGATACAGAGTAAAGCTCCCTCTATACTGTCTCCATCAAACACTCCCAGGACAGGTACAGCACAGGGTTAGATACAGAGTAAAGCTCCCTCTACACTGTCCCCATCAAATTCTCCCAGGACAGGTACAGCACAGGGTTAGATACAGAGTAAAGCTCCCTCTACACTGTCCCCATCAAACACTCCCAGGACAGGTACAGCACAGGATTAGATACAGAGTAAAGCTCCCTCTACACTGTCCCCCCATCAAACACTCCCAGGACAGGTACAGCACGGGGTTAGATACAGAGTAAAGCTCCCTCTACACTGTCCCCCATCAAACACTCCCAGGACAGGTACAGCACGGGGTTAGATACAGAGTAAAGATCCCTCTACATTGTCCCCTCTATCAAACACTCCCAGGACAGGTACAGCACGGGGTTAGATACAGAGTAAAGCTCCCTCTACACTGTCCCCCATCAAACACTCCCAGGACAGGTACAGCACGGGGTTAGATACAGAGTAAAGCTCCCTCTACACTGTCCCCTCTATCAAACACTCCCAGGACAGGTACAGCACGGGGTTAGATACAGAGTAAAGCTCCCTCTACACTGTCCCCTCTATCAAACACTCCCAGGACAGGTACAGCACAGGGTTAGATACAGAGTAAAGCTCCCTCTACACTGTCCCCCCATCAAACACTCCCAGGACAGGTACAGCACGGGGTTAGATACAGAGTAAAGCTCCCTCTACATTGTCCCCTCTATCAAACACTCCCAGGACAGGTACAGCACGGGGTTAGATACAGAGTAAAGCTCCCTCTACACTGTCCCCCCATCAAACACTCCCAGGACAGGTACAGCACGGGGTTAGATACAGAGTAAAGCTCCCTCTACACTGTCCCCATCAAACACTCCCAGGACAGGTACAGCACAGGGTTAGATACAGAGTAAAGCTCCCTCTATACTGTCTCCATCAAACACTCCCAGGACAGGTACAGCACAGGGTTAGATACAGAGTAAAGCTCCCTCTACACTGTCCCCATCAAATTCTCCCAGGACAGGTACAGCACAGGGTTAGATACAGAGTAAAGCTCCCTCTACACTGTCCCCATCAAATACTCCCAGGACAGGTACAACACGGGGTTAGATACAGAGTAAAGCTCCCTCTACACTGTCCCCATCAAACACTCCCAGGACAGGTACAGCACAGGATTAGATACAGAGTAAAGCTCCCTCTACACTGTCCCCCCATCAAACACTCCCAGGACAGGTACAGCACGGGGTTAGATACAGAGTAAAGCTCCCTCTACACTGTCCCCCATCAAACACTCCCAGGACAGGTACAGCACGGGGTTAGATACAGAGTAAAGCTCCCTCTACACTGTCCCCTCTATCAAACACTCCCAGGACAGGTACAGCACGGGGTTAGATACAGAGTAAAGCTCCCTCTACACTGTCCCCCCATCAAACACTCCCAGGACAGGTACAGCACGGGGTTAGATACAGAGTAAAGCTCCCTCTACACTGCCCCCCATCAAACACTCCCAGGACAGGTACAGCACAGGGTTAGATACAGAGTAAAGCTCCCTCTACACTGTCCCCCCATCAAACACTCCCAGGACAGGTACAGCACGGGGTTAGATACAGAGTAAAGCTCCCTCTACACTGTCCCCTCTATCAAACACTCCCAGGACAGGTACAGCACAGGGTTAGATACAGAGTAAAGCTCCCTCTATACTGTCTCCATCAAACACTCCCAGGACAGGTACAGCACAGGGTTAGATACAGAGTAAAGCTCCCTCTACACTGTCCCCCCATCAAATACTCCCAGGACAGGTACAACACGGGGTTAGATACAGAGTAAAGCTCCCTCTACACTGTCCCCATCAAACACTCCCAGGACAGGTACAGCACAGGATTAGATACAGAGTAAAGCTCCCTCTACACTGTCCCCCCATCAAACACTCCCAGGACAGGTACAGCACGGGGTTAGATACAGAGTAAAGCTCCCTCTACACTGTCCCCCATCAAACACTCCCAGGACAGGTACAGCACGGGGTTAGATACAGAGTAAAGCTCCCTCTACACTGTCCCCTCTATCAAACACTCCCAGGACAGGTACAGCACGGGGTTAGATACAGAGTAAAGCTCCCTCTACACTGTCCCCCCATCAAACACTCCCAGGACAGGTACAGCACGGGGTTAGATACAGAGTAAAGCTCCCTCTACACTGTCCCCTCTATCAAACACTCCCAGGACAGGTACAGCACGGGGTTAGATACAGAGTAAAGCTCCCTCTACACTGTCCCCCATCAAACACTCCCAGGACAGGTACAGCACGGGGTTAGATACAGAGTAAAGCTCCCTCTACACTGTCCCCTCTATCAAACACTCCCAGGACAGGTACAGCACGGGGTTAGATACAGAGTAAAGCTCCCTCTACACTGTCCCCTCTATCAAACACTCCCAGGACAGGTACAGCACAGGGTTAGATACAGAGTAAAGCTCCCTCTATACTGTCTCCATCAAACACTCCCAGGACAGGTACAGCACAGGGTTAGATACAGAGTAAAGCTCCCTCTACACTGTCCCCATCAAATTCTCCCAGGACAGGTACAGCACAGGGTTAGATACAGAGTAAAGCTCCCTCTACACTGTCCCCATCAAACACTCCCAGGACAGGTACAGCACAGGATTAGATACAGAGTAAAGCTCCCTCTACACTGTCCCCCCATCAAACACTCCCAGGACAGGTACAGCACGGGGTTAGATACAGAGTAAAGCTCCCTCTACACTGTCCCCCATCAAACACTCCCAGGACAGGTACAGCACGGGGTTAGATACAGAGTAAAGCTCCCTCTACATTGTCCCCTCTATCAAACACTCCCAGGACAGGTACAGCACGGGGTTAGATACAGAGTAAAGCTCCCTCTACACTGTCCCCCATCAAACACTCCCAGGACAGGTACAGCACGGGGTTAGATACAGAGTAAAGCTCCCTCTACACTGTCCCCTCTATCAAACACTCCCAGGACAGGTACAGCACGGGGTTAGATACAGAGTAAAGCTCCCTCTACACTGTCCCCTCTATCAAACACTCCCAGGACAGGTACAGCACAGGGTTAGATACAGAGTAAAGCTCCCTCTACACTGTCCCCCCATCAAACACTCCCAGGACAGGTACAGCACGGGGTTAGATACAGAGTAAAGCTCCCTCTACATTGTCCCCTCTATCAAACACTCCCAGGACAGGTACAGCACGGGGTTAGATACAGAGTAAAGCTCCCTCTACACTGTCCCCTCTATCAAACACTCCCAGGACAGGTACAGCACAGGGTTAGATACAGAGTAAAGCTCCCTCTATACTGTCTCCATCAAACACTCCCAGGACAGGTACAGCACAGGGTTAGATACAGAGTAAAGCTCCCTCTACACTGTCCCCATCAAATACTCCCAGGACAGGTACAACACGGGGTTAGATACAGAGTAAAGCTCCCTCTACACTGTCCCCATCAAACACTCCCAGGACAGGTACAGCACAGGATTAGATACAGAGTAAAGCTCCCTCCATACTGTCCCCCCATCAAACACTCCCAGGACAGGTACAGCACGGGGTTAGATACAGAGTAAAGCTCCCTCTACACTGTCCCCCATCAAACACTCCCAGGACAGGTACAGCACGGGGTTAGATACAGAGTAAAGCTCCCTCTACACTGTCCCCTCTATCAAACACTCCCAGGACAGGTACAGCACGGGGTTAGATACAGAGTAAAGCTCCCTCTACACTGTCCCCCCATCAAACACTCCCAGGACAGGTACAGCACGGGGTTAGATACAGAGTAAAGCTCCCTCTACACTGTCCCCCCATCAAACACTCCCAGGACAGGTACAGCACAGGGTTAGATACAGAGTAAAGCTCCCTCTACACTGTCCCCCCATCAAACACTCCCAGGACAGGTACAGCATGGGGTTAGATACAGAGTAAAGCTCCCTCTACACTGTCCCCCATCAAACACTCCCAGGACAGGTACAGCACGGGGTTAGATACAGAGTAAAGCTCCCTCTACACTGTCCCCCATCAAACACTCCCAGGACAGGTACAGCACCGGGTTAGATACAGAGTAAAGCTCCCTCTACACTGTCCCCTCTATCAAACACTCCCAGGACAGGTACAGCACGGGGTTAGATACAGAGTAAAGCTCCCTCTACACTGTCCCCTCTATCAAACACTCCCAGGACAGGTACAGCACGGGGTTAGATACAGAGTAAAGCTCCCTCTACACTGTCCCCCCATCAAACACTCCCAGGACAGGTACAGCACGGGGTTAGATACAGAGTAAAGGTCCCTCTACACTGTCCCCATCAAACCCTCCCAGGACAGGTACAGCACAGGGTTAGATACAGAGTAAAGCTCCCTCTATACTGTCCCCATCAAATACTCCCAGGACAGGTACAACACGGGGTTAGATACAGAGTAAAGCTCCCTCTACACTGTCCCCATCAAACACTCCCAGGACAGGTACAGCACAGGATTAGATACAGAGTAAAGCTCCCTCTACACTGTCCCCCCATCAAACACTCCCAGGACAGGTACAGCACGGGGTTAGATACAGAGTAAAGCTCCCTCTACACTGTCCCCCATCAAACACTCCCAGGACAGGTACAGCACGGGGTTAGATACAGAGTAAAGCTCCCTCTACACTGTCCCCTCTATCAAACACTCCCAGGACAGGTACAGCACGGGGTTAGATACAGAGTAAAGCTCCCTCTACACTGTCCCCCATCAAACACTCCCAGGACAGGTACAGCACGGGGTTAGATACAGAGTAAAGCTCCCTCTACACTGTCCCCCCATCAAACACTCCCAGGACAGGTCCTGCACGGGGTTAGATACAGAGTAAAGCTCCCTCTACACTGTCCCCTCTATCAAACACTCCCAGGACAGGTACAGCACGGGGTTAGATACAGAGTAAAGCTCCCTTTACACTGACCCCCCATCAAACACTCCCAGGACAGGTACAGCACGGGGTTAGATACAGAGTAAAGCTCCCTCTACACTGTCCCCATCAAACACTCCCAGGACAGGTACAGCACGGGGTTAGATACAGAGTAAAGCTCCCTCTACACTGTCCCCATCAAACACTCCCAGGACAGGTACAGCACGGGGTTAGATACAGAGTAAAGCTCCCTCTACACTGTCCCCCCATCAAACACTCCCAGGACAGGTACAGCACGGGGTTAGATACAGAGTAAAGCTCCCTCTACACTGTCCCCTCTATCAAACACTCCCAGGACAGGTACAGCACGGGGTTAGATACAGAGTAAAGCTCCCTCTACACTGTCCCCCCATCAAACACTCCCAGGACAGGTACAGCACGGGGTTAGATACAGAGTAAAGGTCCCTCTACACTGTCCCCATCAAACCCTCCCAGGACAGGTACAGCACAGGGTTAGATACAGAGTAAAGCTCCCTCTATACTGTCCCCATCAAATACTCCCAGGACAGGTACAACACGGGGTTAGATACAGAGTAAAGCTCCCTCTACACTGTCCCCATCAAACACTCCCAGGACAGGTACAGCACAGGATTAGATACAGAGTAAAGCTCCCTCTACACTGTCCCCCCATCAAACACTCCCAGGACAGGTACAGCACGGGGTTAGATACAGAGTAAAGCTCCCTCTACACTGTCCCCCATCAAACACTCCCAGGACAGGTACAGCACGGGGTTAGATACAGAGTAAAGCTCCCTCTACACTGTCCCCTCTATCAAACACTCCCAGGACAGGTACAGCACGGGGTTAGATACAGAGTAAAGCTCCCTCTACACTGTCCCCCATCAAACACTCCCAGGACAGGTACAGCACGGGGTTAGATACAGAGTAAAGCTCCCTCTACACTGTCCCCCCATCAAACACTCCCAGGACAGGTCCTGCACGGGGTTAGATACAGAGTAAAGCTCCCTCTACACTGTCCCCTCTATCAAACACTCCCAGGACAGGTACAGCACGGGGTTAGATACAGAGTAAAGCTCCCTTTACACTGACCCCCCATCAAACACTCCCAGGACAGGTACAGCACGGGGTTAGATACAGAGTAAAGCTCCCTCTACACTGTCCCCATCAAACACTCCCAGGACAGGTACAGCACGGGGTTAGATACAGAGTAAAGCTCCCTCTACACTGTCCCCATCAAACACTCCCAGGACAGGTACAGCACGGGGTTAGATACAGAGTAAAGCTCCCTCTACACTGTCCCCCCATCAAACACTCCCAGGACAGGTACAGCACGGGGTTAGATACAGAGTAAAGCTCCCTCTACACTGTCCCCATCAAGGGAGGTGGGACCTATACAAACTGGATGGGTTACACCTGGGCAGCATCAGGACTGATGTCCTCGGGGTGGAACTTGCTAGAGTGGTTGTGGAGGGTTTAAATTAATATGACAGGGAGATGGGAACCTTTGCAAGAATGCCGAGCAGGGGAATTAAGAACAAGAGGAAAAGACAGTGAGGAGAATTAGGAAAGTGGTAGGCAGAGAAATCAAGAACCAGAATTAGGTAAGGACTGAGTAAAACATAGTAGGAAAGGGAAAAGAATTGTTAAAAGTGCCCACCTTAAGGTTTTGTATCTGAATGCTTGGAGCATTCAAAACAAAATGGATGAATTGCACAGATAGATGTAAAGAGGTGTGATACAGTCAGCATTACAGATTCATGGCTCCAAGGTGAGCAAGGATGGGAACTAAACATTGAGGCTATTCAGTGTTTAGGAATGACAGACAGAAGGGGAAAGGTGGTGGAGTTGCATTCTTGATTAAAGATGATATTGATACAAGATTGAGGAAAGATATTAGCATAGATGATGTGGAATCTGTATGGGTCGAGTTAAGAAACAACAAGGAGCAAAAAACACATGTGGGGATGGTGTACAGACCACCAAACTGTAGTGGTAATGTTGGGAATAGCATTAGACAGGAAATCAGAGATACATGTGCTAAAAGGAACATCTGTGATTATGAGAGACTTTAATCTGTATATAGATTGGAAGAGTCAAATTAGTCACAGTACAATGGAGGAGAAATTTCTGGAGCACATATGGGATGGTTTTCTGAGCAATATCTTGAGGAAACAACAAGGGAGCAGGCCATCTCAGACTGGGCATCGTACAGTGAGAAAGGATTAGTTGACAGTCTAGTTGTGAGAAACCCTTGGGGAAGAGTGACAGTGCTATGGTAGAATTCTTGATCAAGGTGGACAATAGAACAGTACAGCACAGTACGGCCCTCGATGTTGTGCTGAGCTATGTCCAAACCCAAGATCAAGCTATCCCACTCCCTATCATTCTGGAGTGCTCCATGTGCCTATCCAATAACTGTTTGAAAGTTCCTAAAGTGCCCGACCCCACTATCACAGCAGGCAGTGTATTCCACACCCCAACCACTCTCTGAGTGAAGAATCTACCTCGGACATCCCTCCTATATCTCCCACCATGAACCTTATAGTTATGCCCCCTAGTAACAGCTACATCCACCCGAGAAAATAGTCTCTGCACATCCACTGTACTATTCCCCTCATCATCTTATAAAGCTCTATTAAGTCACCTCTCATCCTCCTCCACTCTAAAGAGAAAAGTCCCAGCTCCCCCAACCTTTCCTCACAAGACCTACCCTCCAAACCAGGCAGCATCCTGGTAAATCCCCTCTGCACCCTGCCTAATGCTTCTACATCCTTCTTATAGTGAGGTGACCAGAACTGCACACAATATTCCAAATGTGGTCTCACCAAGGTCTTGCACAGTTGCAGCATAACCCCACGACTCTTAAACTCAAACCCCCTGTTAATAAATGCTAATTACACAGTATTGGGCTAATGGAAAGACTCTTGGTAGTGTTGACGGGCAGAGAGATCTCGGGGTACATGTGCATAGATCCCTGAAAGTTGGCACCCAGGTTGATAAGGTTGTTAAGAAGGCGTACGGTGTGTTGGCTTTTATTGGTAGAGGGATTGAATTTTGGAGCTGTGAGGTCACGTTGCAACTGTACAAAACTCTGGTGCGGCCGCACTTGGAGTATTGCGTACAGTTCTGGTCGCCGCATTATAAGAAAGATGTGGAGGCATTGGAAAGGGTGCAGAGGAGGTTTATCAGGATGTTGCCTGGTATGGAGGGAAGGTCTTGTGAGGAAAGGCTGAGGGACTTGAGGTTATTTTCATTAGAGAGAAGAAGGGTATGAGGTGACCTAACTGAGGCATACAAGATGATCAGAGGGTTAGATAGGGTGGACAGTGAGAGCCTTTTTCCTCAGATGGTGATGGCTAACACAAGAGGACATAGCTTTAAATTAAGGGGTGGTAATTATAGGATGGATGTCAGAGGTAGGTTCTTTACTCAGAGGGTAGTAAGGGCGTGGAATGCCCTGCCTGCAGCAGTTGTGGACTCGTCAACTTTAAGGGTGTTCAAATGGTCAGTGGATAGGCATATGGATAACATTGGAATAGTTTAGGTTAGAGGGTCATTAGATTGGTTCCACTGGTTGGCGCAACATCGAGGGCCGAAGGGCCTGTACTGCGCTGGAATGTTCTATGTATTAACACACTATAAGCCTTCTTCATGGCTCTATCCACTTAAGTGGCAACCTTCAGAGATCTGTGGATATGAAACCCCAGATCTCTCTGTTCCTCCACATTCCTCAGAACCCTGCCGTTGACCCTGTAATCCGCATTCAAGTTTGTCCTACCAAAATGAATCACCTCACACTTATCAGGGTTAAACTCCATCTGCCACTTTTTGGCCCAGCTCTGCATCCTATCAATGTCTCTTTGCAGCCTACAAGAGCCCTCCATCTCATCCACTACTCCACCAATCTTGGTGTCATCAGCAAATTTACTAACCCACCCTTCAGCCCCCTCTTCCAAGTCATTGATAAGAGTCACAAATAGCAGAGGACCCAGCACTGATCCCTGTGGTACACCGCTGGTAACTGGCCTCCAGTCTGAAAATTTTCCCTCCACCACCGCTCTCTGTCTTCTATGAGACAGCCAGTTACTTATTCAATCAGCCAAATTTCCTTCCATCCCACACCTCCTTACTTTCTTCATGAGCCTACCATGCGGAACCTTATCAAACGCCTTACTAAAATCCATGTATACAAGATCAACTCCTCTACCTTCATCTACACATTTAGTTACCTCCTCAAAGAATTCAATCAAATTTGTGAGGCAGGACTTACCCCTCATGAAACCGTGCTGACTCCTTTGGATTCAGCTGCATCTTTTGAAATGGTCATAAATCTTATCTCTCAGGACCCTTTCCATTAACTTATCGACCACCAAAGCGAGGCTAACAGGTCTACAATTGCCAGGGTCATTCCTATTTCCTTTCTTGAAGAGAGGAACAACATTTGTCACTCTCCACTCCTCAGGCACAATTCCCGTGGACAGTGAGGACCCAAAGATCAAAGCTAAAGGCTCTGCAATCTCATCTTTTGCCTCCCAAAGTTTGTGCCCATACCTGACAGTTTCTGTTCCCGTCGTACACTCCCTAATTCTTGCCTAATTGCATCATAATCACCCCTGCCCCAATTATAAACCTTGCCCTGCCATGTTACCCTATCCCTCTCCATTGTAATAATGAAAGACACCGAATTGTGGTCACTATCTCCAAAGTGCTCTCCCACAAACAAATAATGATGTAGCTGATTCTGAGACCAGGGTCCTGAATCTCAGTAAAGGGAACTATGACGGTGTGAGGCATGAATTGGCCCTGATGGACTGGGAAACATTACTGAAAGGACAGACAGTGGACAGCCAATGGCAGGCATTGAAAGAATGAATAGGGGAACTCCAGAATTGTTTATTCCTGTTTGGCGGGAGAGTGATCGGGAATTATGACCAAACCATGGATTACAAGGGAAATTAGAGATAGTATCAGATTCAAGGCAGAAGCAAACAAATTGGCAAGAAAAAGCAATAGGCCTGAGGATTGGGAGCAGTTTAAAATTCAGCAAAGGATTGATTAATGTTGGAACTTTTTTCAGAGGCTAAGTATTTACTGGCTTTCATGTGAGAGATTCCCCTTCTTAATTACGGCTCAGCTAACACTAGACTCGCGGATTCAGTACGCTGGTTAAAGACATTTCTTTATTTTCCAAGTCTGGTTCAATGAACGAGGGAGAGAGGTTTGAGGGTTTTCCCAATCACTCTGAAATTACATCACTCTCAGTATTGCAATTATACAATTCTCAGAAGCCATTTGCCCACTCCTTGCTCAGTCAGGTATGAGACAATAATTATTAGTATATTTACCTTGGCCAATAACAATTACCTTCTGACAGTATGGGACTATGTGAGTTTCTGGACTTCAAGAGTCTTTCTCTTAGTCTCCTAATACCTCCTAGACTGGTGTAATGTAGGATCTCTTCATTCGAACTGTCTGAGATCTCTGGCGCTGTCCTTGCGCAGTGAATATTCTATTCATTAGGATTGTCTAGGGACACTAATAAGAATTGCTTCCCACTTCACTCAGTAGTTTCATTGTTCAGAGGAATGTGGTTCTTTTCACTTTACTACATCCCATCTTGCCTTAGAGCACTGTGCTATTGACCAAATTATATGCAGATTATTCAAAAACACATATCTAAATTCTCTATTCACTCTGACCTGTTAGTACCAAGTTATTTTAAACTTCTTCTTATGATTAAAAAGGGAAAAATAGAGTATGAAAGTAAGATTGCAGGGAATATAAGTACTGACTGTAAAAGTTTTGATAGATATGTAAAGAGAAAAAGGTTAACAAAAACGAATGTAATCCCCTGACATAAGAACATAAGGACATGCTAATTTAGTTCCTCAGACATTTCTTTGTTTCAGACTGTAGTGCTTGCTAAACTAATGGGACTAAAGGTAGACAAGTCCCCGGGCCCAGATGGAATGCATCCCAGGGTACTAAAAGAAATGGCAGAAGTAATAGCAGATGTGTTAGTAGTAATTTATCAAAATTCGCTGGACTCTGGGGAAGTGCGGGCAGATTGGAAAACAGCTACTGTTACGCCGCTGTTTAAAAAAGGAAATAGACAAAAGGTGGGAAATTACAGGCCGGTTAGCTTAACATCCGTAGTTGGGAAAATGCTAGAATCCATCATTAAAAAAGAAATAGCAGGACGCCTGGAAAGGAACGGTTCAATCAAGCAGACGCAGCATGGATTCATGAAGGGAAAGTCCTGTTTGATGAATTTACTGGAATTTTATGAGGATGTAACGAGTGCGGTAGACAGAGGGGAACCGGTGGATGTGGTGTTTTTAGATTTCCAGAAGGCGTTCGATAAGGTGCCTCACAAAATGTTGCTGCAGAAGGTTAGAGTTCACGGAGTTGGGGGTAAAGTGTTAGCGTGGATTGAGGATTGGCTATCTAACAGGAAGCAGAGAGTTGGAGTAAATGGGTTGGCAGTTGGTGACTAGTGGAGGAGGATGCAGAGATGCTTCAATGTGATTTGGACTAACTGAGTGAATGGGCAAATGCATGGCAGATGCAGAGTAATGTAGCATAATGTGAGGTTTTCCACTTTGGTGGCAAAAATGGGAAGGCAGATTATTTTCTGAATGCCATAAATTAGGAGAGGGGAACATGCAATGAGGTCTTGGTGTCCTTGTACACCAGTCGCTGAAGATAAGCATCCAGGTGTAGCAGGTGGTAAAAAAGGCAAATTGTATGGGGGAAAGTGGCAACCGACTGTTGAATTGGATGATCAACCATGATCTTAATGACTGGTGGAGCAGACTTGAAGGGCCAAATGGCCTCCTCCAGCTCCTATTTTCTATGTTTCTGTGTTTAATACGCCACTCCAGCTATATAAACAGACATGGATAATGGTTAGTGATCTTTATGCCATCATTGGTCACAAATCCAGTTCCTACACTGGCTCCATTTCCCACAGCTCATAACTTTATATTTATTCTCGGGTAGTGAGCAGTGCTGGCAAGGCAATTTGGGGAGGCAATGGTCCAGTGGTATTATCACTAGACTGTTAATCCAGAAATTCAGCGAATGTTCTGGAGATCCCGGTTCGAATCCCGCCACAACAGATGGTAGAATTTGAATTCAAGAAATAGCACATGGAATTAAGAATCTACTGATGACCATGAAACCATTGTCGATTGTCAGAAAAACCCATCTGGTTCACTAATGTCCTTTAGGGAAGGAAATCTGCCATCCTTACCCGGTCTGGCCTACATGTGACTCCAGAGTCACAGCAATGTGGTTGATTGTCAATATCCCTCGGGCAATTAGGGATAGGCAATAAAAGTTGGCCAGCCAGCAATGCAGGCAAATGCCATAAGACCATAGGGGCAGAATTAGGCCACTTGGTGCATCAAGTCTGCTCTGCCATTCAATTGTGGCTAATATTAGAAACATAGAAAAACGACAGCACAATACAGGCCCTTCGGCCCACAAAGTTGTGCCAAGCATGCCCCTACCTTAGAGATTACTAGGCTTACCTATAACCCTCTATCTTACTGAGTTCCATATACTTATCTAAAAGTCTCTTAAAAGATCCTATTGAATCCACTTCCACCAACATTGCCAGCAGCCCATTCCACGCACACAGCACTTTCCAAGTGAAGAACTTACCCCTGACATCTCCTCTGTACCTATTCCCCAGCACCTTAAACCTGTGTCCTCTTGTGGCAACCGTTTCAACCCTGGGAAAAAGCCTCTGACTAGCCACTCGATCAATACCTCTCAACACCTTATACACCTCGATCAGGTCACCCCTCATCCTTCGTCTCTCCAAGGAGAAAAGGCCGAGCTCCCTCGACCTATCCTCATAAGGCATGCTCCCCAGTCCTGGCTCCGCACCCTCTCAATAGCTTCCACATCTTTCCTGTAATGAGGTGACCAGAACTGCTCACAGTACTCCAAGTGGGGTCTGACTAGGGTCTTATAAAGCTGCAACATTACCTCCCGACTCCTAAACTCAATTCCTCGATCGACGAAGGCCAGTACACCGTACGCCTTCTTAACCACAGCTTCAACCTGCGCAGCTGCTTTGAGCGTCCTATGAACTCGGATCCCAAGATCCTTCTGATCTTCCACGCTGCCAAGAGTCCTACCATTAATATTATATTCTGCCGTCCTATTTGACCTGCCAAAATGAATCACTTCACACTTGTCTGGGTTGAACTCCATCTGCCACTTCTCCATCCAGTTTTGCATCCTATCAATGTCACGCTGCAACTTCTGACATCCCTCCACACTATCCACAACACCTCCAATCTTTGTGTCATCATGACACAAAAGGTTTTTCTCATGAATGAATAAAAAAAATCTTTGTTACCCATCCCTAACTGCTCACGAAAAGCTGGTGGTAAGCTGCCTTTTTGAACCACTGCAGTGCATGTGCTATAGGTAAACCCATAGTGCTGTTAGGGAAAGAGTTGCAGGACTTTGACACAGCACCAGTGAAGGGGCAGAGCTATGACTGGGTCCAGGTGGTGCGTGTGACTTGGAAGAGAAACTGGAGGTGCTGGTGTTCCCATGTGCCTGCTGCCTTTGTCAGTGTGATGGACTCAGTTTCATTGGCAGATATGGTGACCGCAGAGCTACGATCATAGGACAGACAAATACTGAGACCCATGACAGGGTTTTGATTTGATGTGATTTATTATTCTCATGTGTATTGGGATACAGTGAAAAGTGTCATTTCTTGCACGCTATACAGATAAAACATACCTTTCATACGGTATATGGGGAGAAGGAAAGGAGAGAGTGCAGAGTGTGGTGTTACAGTCATAGCCAGATCGTAGAAAAAGATCAACTTACTGCGAGGTAGGTCCTTTCAAAAGTCTGATGGCAGCAGGGAAGAAGCTGTTCTTGACTCAGTTGGTACATGACCTCAGACTTTTGTATCTTTTTCCCAAAGGAAAAAGATGGAAAAGAGAATGTCCGGGGTGCGTGGGATCTTTGATTATACTGGCTGCTTTTCTGAGGCAGCGGGAAGTGTAGACAGAGTCAGTGGATGGGAGGCTGGTTTGTGTGATGGATTGGGCTACATTTACGACCTTTTGTAGTTCCTTGCGGTCTTGGGCAGAGCAGGGGTCCATACCAAGCTGTGATACAACCAGAAAGAATGCTTTCTATGATGCATGTGTAAAAGTTGGTGAGAGTTGCATTTGACATGTCAAATTTCCTTCGTCTTCTGAGAAAGCAGAGGCGTTGGTGGGGCTTTCTTAACTGTAGTGTCAGCATGGGGGGGAGCCAGAACAGGTTGTTGATGATCTCAACACATTTTTTGATTTGATTTTGATTTAATTTGATTTATTATTGTCACACATATTAGCATACAGTGAGAAGTATTGTTTCTTGTGTGTTATACAGACAAAGCTACCATTTATAGAGAAGGAAAGGAGAGAGTGCAGAGTGTAGTGTTACAGTCATAGTGAGGGTGCACAGAAAGGTAGGTCTATTCAAAATCTGACAGCAGCAGGGAAGAAGCTGTTCTTGAATCGGTTGGTACATGACCTTAGGCTTTTGTGTCTTTTTCCCGATGGAAGAAGGTGGAAGAGATAATGTCCAGGGAGTGTGAGTCTTTGATTATGCTGGCTGCTAGGAATTTGGAAGCTCTCGGCCATTTCCACTTCCTTCCTGTTGGTGTAGGGCATTAATGGCCAAAGTTCTTCATCCTGCTTTTTCATTCATGAGGTGCAGCAACTTGGGAATGTTTTCAGTTCTTTCTCTGCTGCTTGGAAATGCTCATCTTTTTCAGCCTTGAAAACAGAAAAGCCTCTCATCAAGGACGTGCTGTCATTTGTCACTGGTGGGGACACAGTCTTCCTCACTCGTCTGAACGTTATGTTGTCTGAGGGAAACCGGCCAATTGATGCTTCCATCTACACGGACTGGGCCAGCTCACTCATCCACTCCCCAGCATTAGTGAGACAGCAGGTAAGGACACAAGGCTGCCCTAGCAGGATGGGAGAAACTGGATCAGGAGGACACATGGAGTGCAGGTCCATGGTACTGAGACAACAAACCTTATATTTCCGTGAGCCTAAAGGCACAAGTCTCTTTTTTTCTCAATTGGCTAAATGAGGTGAGGAGCTGAGTGCATTTTCTCTAGAATTTTCCATCAAACACTGTAGGATGGACTCATCTAACCCTATTCCACCTTTCAATGAGATCATGGTTGATCTGTGACCTAAGTCCATATAACCAATGTTGCCCTGTATCCATTAACCTCTGGTTAACAACAACCCATCAAGCTCAGATTTGAAATTAAACCTGTGAACAAAGAACAATACGGCATAGGAACAGGCCCTTCGGCCCTCAAAGCCTTCACCAGTCATGTGTTTTTAACTAGACCATCCGTTTGTATCCCTCTATTCCCAGTCTGTTCATGTGGCTATGTAGATAAGTCTGAAATGATCCCAGCGTGTCTGCCTCCACCACCCTGCTTGGCAGTGCATTCCAGACCCCCACCACCCTCTGTGTAAAATACAACCCCAGCATATCCGTATTGAACATTGTCCCCCTTACCTTGAACTTGTGACCCCTTGTGTTTGTCATTTCTGATCTGGGAAAAAGCTTCCAACTCTTCACCCTATCTATGCCCTTCATAATTTTATAAACTTCTATTAGGTCGCCCCTCAACCTCCATCTCTCCAGGGAGAACAATCCTAGTTTACTCAATCTCATCTCATAGCCAATACCCTCCACACCAGGCAACATCCTGGTAAATCTTCTCTGCACTCTCTCCAAAGCCTCCGTGTCCTTCTGGTAGTGTGGTGACCAGAACTGGACACAGTATTCCACATGTGGCCTAACCAACATTCTATATAACTGCAACATCACATCCAACTCTATACCCCGTCCAATAAAGGTAAGCATGCCATATGCCTTCTTCACCACCCTCTCCACCTGTGCTGCCACCTTTAAGGATCTGTGAACTTGCCCACCCAGGTCTCTGTGTGTCTATACTCCTGGTGGTTCTGCCATTTATTGGATAGCTCCCCCCTGCATTAGATCTACCAAAACGCATCACTTTGCATTTATCTGGATTAAATTCCACCTGCCATTTCTCCACCCACTTATCCAGCCTATCTATATCCTGCTGTATTCTCTGACAATGTTCATCACTATTCGCAACTCCAGCAATCTTTTCTGCCCTCTTTCTAGTTTAATAATATCCTTTCTATAGTAGGGTGATCAGAACTATACACAGTTATGTGAACGTTATGTTCTTATGTTCTTCTGTATTTAGATTGGGGGTGGGAAAGGTTGGTCTGAAACTAGAGTCTGACACATAAAATAATTCTGTGAGAGTTGGCAAATGTGGAGTGAGAAAGTAGGTTAAAAGATAAGACTATGTGGGGAAGGAGAGGTAATCCAGTGTCCACTCATGATGATCCAGTTGTCTTGTTATGTGGGGTTGGCTGCTCTTTCTGCCCACATGTTGGTAACTAAAGCTGCCATTTTACTTTTGCTAGAATGTGCCAATCTACGACCTGGTTCCATCCGAGATGAGGAGTGCCTCAGTGATCAGACAGAACCTGGAGCGGGCCATCTCTGACTATGAGGCTGAATACAGCGTGTGTAAATGTGCCCCGTGCATGAATGGTGGCACAGTGCTACAACTGGACGGGCACTGCCGGTGTTTATGCAGCAGCTGGTTCCAGGGTATTGCTTGCGAAACACCAAAACCACTACACAATGGGAAATGTAAGTTGGCGCTTGGGTTTGTCAGAAGAATACATCCAGTGGAAGGGGTGGGGGTGTGATGGCTCACTTGACTTCCTGGGAGTCTAGGATCAGTGACATTCTCTGCAGAAAGTCAGGCTGAAAGTCTGGCCAGATTTAGGACCCTCTGCCCAATTCTCGAAAAGCCAATCACAATGTTTCAGGGATCTGGATGTTCATAAGACAGAGCTGGGAGAATAGGTCAGGGTAGTGGGGAAGGAGCTTGCGTAATAGGGAGAAGATGAAATGAGAAGGAGAGTGTGGTGATGGGGGGTGAAGGGGGAAAGGGGAGTTTAGGGGGTTGATGTCACTCCTCGCTGAGGGTTGGTGGCTCACCTTATTCACCACATTCTATGGCAATGCCTTCACCACAGGGGCTGCAGCATTTCAAGTGTCAGTCTCACCATCACCTTGTATTGGGGATGGGCAAAACTCTGCCTGCACTGTCTGTGTTGGCCAAACCCTCCGACAGAAGGAAGTGGATGTGTGGAGCGAGACTAAACTGTGTTCTTTTCTCTCCCGGGAGCAGCAGGTTACACAGATGGACAATGGAGTTGCTGGTCAGGGTGGTCTTCCTGCGCCAACAGGCAACGAGTACGTACTCGGCAGTGCCTGGGCACGCAGGGAGGAGGCACCGCATGCCCGGGGGACAGCGAGAGCACAGAGTACTGCTGAGGTAAAGAGTTCCGCTGGAGAAACATGTGTGTATCTGGGACAACGGGCAGATTCCATTACCAGGGGCCCAGGGACTACAAAAGACAGATTGTCGTTTATATAGCACCTTTCATGACCTCACTGCCTGCAGCCTATGGCATACTTCTGAAGCTGTCACTGTTGTAATATCAGGAATTTCTAAAGAAAATTGAAGCACAAACTCCTGCTAACAGCAATGTGATAATGAGGTGCTGACTGTTGAGGGATGTATATCAGACAGGACACGGTGGAGAACACATCTGGAGTGTTCCAATAGTCGTCAACATGTGACCCAGAAGTCACATGCGGGACATCTGGGTTCTGGGTGCAGCCCACAAGACATTTTGTTGACTGTTGCCCATGGGCTGAGCTGTTCCACAGCTTTCCATCCACACAGTTCCTTTCCTACCAGTGAGACTGAAGTGATAGATAAAGAACTCAGAGCAGGAAGAGGCCATTCTGCCCCCTGCAGTCTGCTCCACCATTCAATATGATCATGGCTGATCTCATCTCAAACTCCTCTCCACCTTCTTGCTGCTTTCCATAACCCTTTACCCCGTTACTCATTAAAAACATATCTCATTCCTCCTTAAATCTGTTTAGTGTTCCAGTGTCCACTACACTCTGGAGTAGAGAATTCCACAGATTCACAATCCTTTGAGTGAAGTAATTCCTTCCCGTAGCTTAAAACTATGGCCCCTCATTCTAGGATACCCAAGAAGAGGAACAATCCACTCTGCATCGACCCTGTCAACCTCCTTTGGAATCTCATACACCTCAATTAGAGAATATCTCCTCTCATTCTTCTAAACTCCAGTGAGTATAGACCTAAACTGCTCAATAACCCTCATAAAACAAGTCCTCCATCACTGGAATCAACCTAGTGAACCTTCTCTGAACCGCCTCTCCTACATTTACATCCTCCTCAAGTCAGGAGACCAAAACTGTGCACAGTACTCCAGACACAATCTCACTAATGCCCTACACTGTTACAATAGCATTTTCCTGCTTTTATACTCATTCCATTAGCAATTAATGCCAAAATTCCATTTGCCTTCCTTATTACCCGCTTCTTGCATGAGGCCACCCAGATTCCTCTGCACCAAAACACTTTGAAGCTTCCCTCCATTTAAGATAATAAATTGTGTTTTTATTCCTCCAGCCAAAATGGATAACCACACACTTATCCACGTTAAATTCCATCTGCCACATTTTGGCCCACTCAACAAATTACCAGTATCCATTCGTAAATTTCTTATTCCCTCATAGAAAATAGGGGAAAGAGGAGGCCATTCAGCCCTTCAAGCCTGCTCCATCATTCATTATGATCATAGCTGATCCTTCAACTCAGTAATCTGTTCCCCTTCCCCTCCATATCCCTTGATCCTTTTGGCCCCAGTTGCTATACCTACCTAACTCCTTCTTCAAAACATACATTGTTTTGGCCTCAGTTGTAGCAAATTCCAGAGGCTGACCACTCTCTGGGTGAACGAATTTCTCAACTCTGTCCTAAAATGTTTACCCTGTGTCCTCAGACTGTGACTCCCCTGGTTCTGAACTCCCTGCCGTCAGGAACATTTTTCCTGCATCTACCCTGTCTAGCCCTCTGATATCCTCCCTCATTCTTCTGAACTGAATGAACCTTTCCTCACACAGCAACCCTGCCAGCCAGGAACCAGTCTGCCAAACCTTCGTTGCAGTCCCTCTATAGCAAGAACACTCTTCCTCAGATATAGTCTGTAAGGTCTTTTTGTGGTTTATAGTTTATAGTTTTCTATAGCAATGAGAATCAGGAAAGAAGGAACCTAGGGTAATTGACATTATTTGATATTAAGCATCTTCCAAGATTTAAAGGGGTAAGTCATGGCAGGAGAGTTCAAATCCATGGTGTGCTCCTCGTGCTCCATGTGGGAAATTGCGCACATTTCCACTGCCCAGGGTTAGCATGTGTGCAAGAAGTGCCTTCAGCAACAGCTCCTAGGAGCCCACATTTTGGAGCTGGAGTGGCACTGAGGGGGCCACGCATAGCACGTATAGAGAGGTGCTCACACTGCAGGCTCAGACTCTGCAGGCAGGAAGGGACTGGGTGACCACCAGGCAGAGCAAGAGAGCTAGGCAGGCAGCGCAGGAATCTCCTGTGGCTATTCCCCTGCAAAATAGATAAATCATTTTGGATACTATTGAGGGGAATGGCCTTTCAGGGGAAAACAGCAACAGCCAAATCCGTTGCACCACGGTTGGTTGTGCTGCAGTGTGAGAATGCAATAGTTATAGGGGATTCAATTGTAAGGGGGAACATATAGGAGTTTCTGTGGCCACAAATGACACTCCAGGATGGTATGTTGTCTGCCTAGTCTGGGGTCAAGGATGTCACTGAGCAGCTACAGAGTATTCAGGAGGGGGAGAATGACGAGGCAGTGGTCGCGATGCACTTTAATATCAATAATGTAGGTAAAAAACATGGATGAGATATTAAAAACAGAATATAGGGAATTGAAAAGTAGAAGCCCAAAGCTAGTGAGCACAGGATTACACCAGTGCAACATACTTGTCAAGAGTAGAAATAACAGGACATATCCATTGAATACATAACTGGAAAAGTGGTACAAGGGGAAGGGTTTCAGATTCCTGGTACACTGGCACCGATTCTGGGGGAAGTGGGAGCTGTACAAACTGGGCAAGTTACACTGAGGCAGGACCAGGACTTATGTCTGAGGGCAAATATTCGCTAATGTGGTTGAGGAGGGTTTAAACTAGAATGGCAGGAGGCTGGAAATCTAAGCAGAGTGACAAGGGAAAGAGAAACAAAGACAGTATTCAAAGTAACAACAGTAAAATGCAAAAATGGTAGACAGGGTAATCAAAGGTGAGAGGTAAATAGGGCCACCGTACCAAGAAAAGTTAGCATGCTTAAAAATGGCAAAAAGGCAAGTGTAAAGACTTTGTATCTTAATTCGCAAAGCATTCGGGATAAGATACACAAATGAATTTGATCTTATAGCCGTTACGGAGACATGGCTAAAAAATCAAAACTGGGAACTTAATAGCTAGGGATATTTGACCTTTCAGAAAGACAGGAGGGAGGTAATAGGTGGAGGGGTAGCACTGTTAAAAAGAGATGAAATGAGATCATCTCATTAAAGAGATCTGGGCTCGGATAACTTAGGTGGAGGTTGAAAAACAGCAAGAGAAAGAAGACATTGGTAGGGCTAAGGGTATAGACTCTTAAACAATAGTCACACTGTAGGAAAGGGAATAAATCAACAAAAAATAGGAGTATGTAAAAAGAACAGGGCAATAATTCTAGCTGACTTTAATCTTCTTATTGATTGGGTTAATCAAGTTGGAAAGAGTAGCTACGATAACAAATTCATAGAGTGAATTAGGGATCGTACCAGAGAGCAATTTTGTTAGGAAACCAAGCAGGGAACAGGCTATCTTGGATTGGTAATGGGTAATGAGGCAGATTTAATAAATGACCTCAAGTGAAAAATCCCCTGGGTAATAATGATCGTAACATTCAATATTCCGTTTGAGAGTGGGAACTTGGGTCTGCAACAACTGTGTTTAACTGAAATGAAGGGAATTACAATGAAATTAGCCAAAGTGGACTAGGCAGAAAGATTAGCAGGAAAGACAGAAAGTCAGCGGTGGCAGATATTTAAGGAGAAAATTCATGACACTCAGCAAAAATGTAACCCAGTAAGGAGGCAAGACTCTTGGAGAGGGATAAAACCAACCATGGCTCACCAAGGAAGTTGAGTTAAAAGGAAAAGGATAAAAGGAGGGAAAAGTCAGAGATAGCTGTGCTGATTGGGATAATTGCTTTCTGTCAGTTAGTCAATCCTCTACCCAAGCTAATATATTATGCCTAACCCCATGAGATCTTACCTTGTGTATTAACCATTTGTGCACTACATCATAATGCCTTTTGGAAGTCCAGATATATGACATCTACAGGATCTCCATTATCCACTTTGCTTGTTACATTCTCAAAGAACTCCAACAAATCAATCAAACATGATTTATGCTTCATAAAACCACACTGACTCTGATGGATGGCATTTTGATTTTCCAATTGTCCCATTCTTACTTCCTTAATAATGGATTCCAAGTTTTCCCATGGCAGATGCTAAACTAACTGGTCCATAATTTCCTACTTTCTGCCTTTCTCCCTTTTTTTTAAGACGGGGTGTTTCATTACCTTTTTTATAATCCATTGGAATCTTTCCAGAATCTTTTGGAATATTAGAACTGATGCCTCCACTATCTCTGCTGTCACTCTCTTTAAGAGTCTAGGATGTAGGAAATCAGGCACATAAAGCAGAGGCACGTGAAGTGAGATGTGTGCTGAATGTATACAACATTGACTGTGTGAGTCATGTGTTCCCTCTGTATCTAATCAAATGTAAATTATTTATTTTGTTCTTATCATTTGGATTGATGACTGATTAAGTATTTTTTATTACACGATATGAAATATTTAGCACATATTAAATGTATTTAATCTTATTCATGGGTCACAGTAAATGAATAAGCCCAGTTTTAATCTTGTGGCTCAGTGAGATGGCTCATTCATTTGGCTCACTTACTAGTCTAGGTTGTCCATCACTGTACTACCCTCTATGTCCACCTGAGAAAGTGATTTTTTATCTCATCCAGAAAGTGACAATGCAGCACCCCTTGGGTACTGGACTCAGGTGTCAGTGGAGATTTTGTGCTCAAGTCACAGTGGTTGGAATGAACTCACAACCCTACAACTGAGAGATGAGAGTGCATCACAATCCAATCCTTGAAGATGACAGAAATTGCTGATCATTCAGCTTTTTTTGCTTTATTCCTTCATGATATTTGGGCAAAGTCAGCACTTATTGCCCACCCTACCCCTAACTGCCTTTGAACTGAATAATTCAGAGATCAGTTGAGAGTCAACCACATTGCTGTGGCTTAATGACCTTGCTTGGGCGAGGCTGGTAAAATCCTGCCCGAGGCCAACAGAGAATTCCGTTCTGTGTTCCAGTAAAATTCCAGCAATGGTCACCGTTACTGGGCTAACTTTATATTCCAGATTAATTGAATTTTTTTAAATTGCTATGGTGGGATTTGAATCCATGTTCTCATAGTATTAGCCTGAGCCTCTGGATTACTAGTCCACTGACATTACCACCATCTCCATGTCTTTTTAGATTATCAATTATAGTCTGTTCAAGATCATGGGCGGGATTTTCCAGCCATGCTCACCACAAAACTGGAAAATCCCACCTGGGGTCAATGGACGTTTGCAAGGCTGTCCCCCACCTGCTGTGATTCCCATGGCAGCTGGAGGGAAACTCCCCTCTATATCTGTTAGGAGTTTGACACGAAGCTGAGATGGTGTCATTTAGTATCATTATTCAGTAAAATGTTGAAGCCAGCACATTTTTATGAGCCAAGGATGAGTAACAGAACCAAAGTAGGCTGATAACATAAGATACAGATTAACAATGGTCCAGCTGAATGCCAGAACAGGCTTGAGGGAAAAGGCTTCCTCCTATTTTTATGTTCTAAGATTTCAACTTTTCACAAGCTTATCCACCGCCTCCCCCCCTGCCCCCTACCAGCTCCAGACATGCCAGGAAAAATTCTGCCCCAGTCATTGGCATCAGGATAAATCCAGCCCATAAAGAAATGAAAATCATTCAATTCTATTTTCCTCTTACTCACTCTCCCTACCCCCTGCTCCATTTGCCAGCGGACATTCTCTTTCTCTGTCTAACTGTATCCTGTAAGAGTTCAGTCTCAGGGTGTGGGTATTATTGACATTCATTGTCTGTCTTTGATTGGTCTCCCATGGACTGCATCTCTGCTCTCATTTTCTCTCATCTGTATTTTCTCTCATCTCTCTCTCTCTGTCTCTCTCTCTCTGTCTCTCTCTCTCCTCTGTCTATCCCTTTTGCACTCTCTATCTTACTCCTTGGGTGGAAGTTTCTTGTCCCGTCACCGTGGGAATTGTAGTGGGCGGGATCAGGCTGAGGTTTACCTCGGGCAGAGATTTTCAGGCTTTGGGATGAATGTGGCTGGAAAATCCTGTCCCTTCTCTATATTTTTCATACACCCGCTCGCCCATCCAAACTGTCTCTCCATTCCTCTCCCAACTCACTGGAGATAGGGACGGCACAGTGGTTGACACTGCTGCCTCACAGCGCCAGGGACCCGGGTTCGATTCCCGGCTTGGGTGATTTTCTGAGCAGAGTCTGCGCATTCTCCCCGTCTCTACGTGGGTTTCCTCCAGGTGGTCCGATTTCCTCCCACAGTCTGAAAGACGTGCTGCCTAGGTGCATTGATCAGAACAGGTGCCAGAGTGTGGTGAGTAGGGGAATGTCACAGTAACTTCATTGCAGTGTTAATATAAGCCTTACTTGTAACTAATAAATAAGTACATTTTACTTCTCTTTACTTTTTGATCCCTCCTCCCCTCTGTAAAATAAGAATCCACTGAGTGTGAGCTGACAGCCTGATTTGCATTTTACAATCTTTATTTATGCTGAGTTGAGGTTGATCTTTCAGTTCTCTGCAGGAAAATTTGGGACTGAGTGGTGCCAGTGTTATTGATTGAGGCTTTTGAAATGCTGTTTCTATGAGGAGAGTATAACATGCAGCACAATCTCAAGTACCCATTGAATCTACTGCCAGAAATCCACCTCTCTTTTCAATTTCAGATCCCTGAGCTGTCAAGGCTGCAAAGTGAGCTCACCAGCAATCTCCAAGATCCACACTGAGATTCCCACAGCCATCAGGAGCAGCATCTGTGTTCCAGATTCACACCCATAATAAACATTTTTCATTGAAGAATACTTGTTCATTTTTCACATCAAACACTTCCAGGACAGGTACAGCACGGGGTTAGATACAGAGTAAAGCTCCCTCTACACTGTACCCCTAGATCTCTTTGTTCTGTAACTCTCCCCAACGCCCTACCGTTAACTGAGTAAGTCCTGCCCTGGTTCAATCTACCAAAATGTATCACCTCGCATTTATCTAAATTAAACTCCATCTGCCATTCGTCAGCCCATTGGCCCAATTGATCAAGATCCCGTTGCAATTGGAGATAACTTTCTTCACTGTCCACTATGCCACCAATCTTTTAGTGTCATCTGCAAATTTACTAACCAAGCCTCCTATATTCTCATCCAAATCATTAATATAAATGATAAATAACAGTGGGCCCAGCACTGATCCCTGAGGCACACCGCTGGTCACAGGCCTCCAGTTTGAAAAACAACCCTCTACAAGCAAGTTCCCTAATATCCATGCTTTTCTCAACAGTGAATACTGATGAGAAACATTCATTTAGGAACTCACCCATCTCTTGTGGATCTGCACATTGATGACCTTGTTGATCCTTAAGAGACCCTACTCTCTCCCTTGTTACTCTTTTGCCCTTTATGTATTTGTAGAAGCTCTTTGGATTCTCCTTTGCCTTATCTGCCAAAACAATCTCATGTCCCCTTTTTGCCCTCCTGATTTCCCTCTTAACTCTACTCCTACACCCCCTATACTCTTTATTCACTTGATCCCAGCTGCCTCTGCACATCATGTGTCTCTTTCTTCTTCTTGACCAGGGCCTCAATGTCCCGACTTCTGCCAGCCTTGCCCTTCACTCCAAGAGGAATGTGTTTACACTGATCACTGATTAACACACTTTTGAAAACCTCCCATTTACCAGACGTCCCTTTTCCTTCCCACAGACTCCCCCAATTAACTTTTGAAAGTTCCTGCCTGATACCATTAAAATTGGCCTTGCCCCAATTTAGAGTTTTAACTTTTGGGACAGACCTCTTATTCTCCATTAGCTATCTTAAAACTAATAGAATTATGGTTACTTGTTCCAAAGCTTCCCTCACTAAGAACATAAGAACATAAGAAATAGGAGCAGGAGTAGGCCATCTAGCCCTTTGAGCCTGCCCCGCCATTCAATAAGATCATGGCTGATCTGAAGTGGATCAGTTCCACTTTCCCGCTTTCTCCCCATAACCCTTGATTCCCTTGTCTATCAGAAACCTATCTACCCGTGACTTAAATATATTCAGCGAGGTAGCCTCCACCACTTCAACGGGCAGAGAATTCCAGAGATTCACCACCCTTTGAGTGAAGAAGTTCCTCCTCAACTTTGATCTAAACTGCTCCCCCCCCTTATCTTGAGGCTGTGCCCTCTAGTCCTGCTGTCCTTTCTGAGTGGGAAGAATCTCTCTACCTCTACCCTATCCATCCCCTTCATTATCTTATACGTCTCTATAAGATTCCCCCCTCATCCTTCTAAACTCCAACGAGTACAGACCCAGTCTATTTAGTCTCTCTTCATAGTCCAACCCCCTCATCTCCGGTATCAGCCTAGTGAACCTCCTCTGCACTCCTTCCAAGGCCAAAATATCCTTGCGCAAGTGCAGTGGCCAAAACTGCACACAGTACTCCAGCTGCAGCCTCACCAGTGCCCTGTACAGTTGCAGCAAGACCTCCCTGCTTTTATATTCAATCCCCCTCGCTATGAAGGCCAGCATCCCATTCACCTTCCTGACCACCTGCTGCACCTGCAAGCTGGGTTTTTGCGACTCATGCACAAGGACCCCCAGGTCCCTCTGCACCGTAGCATGCTGCAGCTTTTTGCCCTTTAAATAATAATCCCTCCTACTATTATTCCTGCCAAGGTGGATAACCTCACAATTGCTAACATTATACTCCATCTGCCAGGTCCTCGCCCACTCGCTCAGCCTATCCAGATCCCTCTGCAGACTTTCCACACCCTCTGCACAATTTGCTTTTCCACTCATCTTGGTGTCATCAGCAAATTTCGTCACCCTACACTCAGCCCCCTCCTCCAGATCATCTATATAAATGGTAAATAGTTGAGGCCCCAGCACCGACCCCTGGGGCACTCCACTAGTCACCAACCGCCAAGCCGAATAGCACCCATTGACCCCCACTCTCTGCTTCCTATTAGACAGCCAATCCTCTATCCATGCTAACACCTTACCCCCAACTCCATGCCCCCTAACCTTCTGCAGCAACCTTTTGTGCGGCACCTTATCAAACGCCTTCTGAAAATCGAGAAACGCCACATCCACCAGTTCCCCTCCGTCTACCACACTAGTCACATCCTCATAGAAGTCCAATAAATTTGTCAGACACAACTTCCCCTTAACGAATCCGTGCTACGTCTGCTCTATCAAACCATTCTTCTCAAGGTGCCTCACTATTTCTTCTTTGATGACGGATTCCAGCATTTTTCCAACACCAGACGTTAAACTAAACGGCCTATAATTCCCTGCCTTTTGCCTGCTACCTTTTTTAAACAGCGGCATAACATTAGCCGTTTTCCAATCTTCCGGCACTTCCCCGGAATCCAGCGAAGTTTGATAAATAATTCCTAAGGCATCCACTATCACCTCTGCCATTTCCTTCAGAACCCTGGGATGCATTCCATCCGGTCCTGGGGACTTGTCCACCATCAGTCATAAGACATAAGACATAACATAAGACATAAGAAATAGGAGCAGGAGTAGGCCATCCAGCCCTTCGAGCCTGCCCCGCCATTCAATAAGATCATGGCTGATCTGTCGCTGCTCAGTTCCACTTTCCCGCCCTCTCCCCATAACCCTTAATCCCCTCTCCTATCAAAAACCCATCAACCCGCGTCTTAAAAATATTTAGCGAGGCAGCCTCTACCACTTCAACGGGCAGAGAATTCCAGAGATTCACCACCCTTTGAATGAAGAAGTTACTCCTCAACTCCGTTCTAAAACGCCCCCCTTTTATCTTGAGGCTGTGCCCCCTAGTCCTACTGTCTTTTTTGAGCGGGAAGAGCCTCTCCACCTCTATCCTATCCATCCCATTCATCATCTTATACGTCTCAATGAGATCTCCCCTCATTCTTCTAAACTCTAACGAGTACAAGCCCAGTTTATTCAGCCTCTCCTCATAGCTCAACCCCCTCAACTCCGGTATCAGCCTAGTAAACCTCCTCTGCACTCCCTCCAAGGCCAAAATATCTTTGCGCAGGTGCGGCGCCCAAAACTGCACACAGTACTCCAGCTGCAGCCTCACCAATGCCCTATACAGCTGCAGCAAGACCTCCCTACTTTTATATTCAATCCCCCTCGCTATGAAGGCCAGCATCCCATTCGCCTTCCTGACCACCTGCTGCACCTGCAGGCTGGGTTTTTGCAACTCATGCACAAGGACCCCGAGGTCCCTCTGCACCGTCGCCTGCTGCAGTTTTTCGCCTCGTAAGTAATAGTCCTTCCTACCATTCTTCCTACCAAAGTGGACCACCTCGCACTTGCCAACATTAAATTCCATTTGCCATTTCCTGGCCCATTCGCCCAGCCTATCTAGATCCTTCTACAGACTCTCCACACCCTCCGCACAATTTGCCGTTCCCCCAATCTTGGTGTCATCAGCAAATTTCGACACTCTACACTCGGTTCCCTCCTCCAGATCATCTATATAAATGGTAAAAAGCTGAGGCCCCAGCACCGACCCCTGGGGCACTCCACTAGTCACCATCCGCCAATCCGAATAGCACCCATTAACCCCCACTCTCTGCCTCCTATTTGACAACCAATCCTCTATCCACGCTAACACCCTACCCCCAACTCCATGTCCCTCGACCTTCTGCAATAACCTCTTGTGAGGTACTTTGTCAAACGCCTTCTGAAAATCTAGAAAGACCACATCCACCGGCTCTCCTCTATCCACCGTCCTAGACACGTCCTCATAGAACTCCAGTAAATTTGTCAGACACGACTTCCCTTTAATGAAACCGTGCTGCATCTGCTCTATCAAGCAATTCCCTTCAAGATGCCTCGCAGTAGTCGATCAAGCACTACCTCTCTAGTGTCATCTAGAATCGCACTCAGGCCCTCATCTCCTACTATCCTTCTATCTTTAATATCTGGCAAACTATTCGCGTCCTCCTCCGTGAAGACCGAGGCAAAAAACTTATTTAAAGCCTCAGCCATTTCCTCATCTCCCACCACTAAATCCCCTCTCATCCTCTAAGGGTCCAACATTCACTCTAGCCAGCCTCCTCTTTTTTATATATTTATAAAAACTCATACTGTCCTTTTTTATATTTAGTGCTAGTTTAGCTTCATAATCTATCCTTCCTTTCTTTATCAACTTCTTAGTCATTCTTTGTTGATATTTAAACCTCTCCCAATCTTCTACTCGCCCATTGCTTTTAGCCACTCTAAACACATCAGCTTTTAATTTAATACTCTCCTTTATTTCCTTCGTTATCCATGGCTGGTTATCCCTTCTCCTACGTTCCTTCTTTACCATTGGAATATATTTCTGCTGAGCACCGAAAAAGATCTCCTTAAAGATCCTCCACTGTTCCTCAGCTGTCCTACCGACCAATCTGCGCCCCCAATCTACATTCACCAATTCCTCTCTCATCCTATCGTACTCCCCTCTGTTCAAAGGACACAGGTTTGGGAACCCACTTTCTCCTCCTCCATCTGCATCAAAAACTCCACCATACAATGATCACTCTTCCCAAGAGGATCCCTCATAACAAGGTCCCTAATTCTACCTGCCTCATTACATAACACCAGATCTAAGATAGCTCGCTCCCTCGTCGGCTCCAGCACACACTGTTCCAGGAAACTATCCCGGCAGCATTCCAAGAACTCCTCCTCGAGCCCACCTCGTCTGACATGGGTCGACCAATCAATATGCAGATTGAAATCTCCCATAACTACGGCCGTCCCATTCCTGCACGCCGCACTTATTTGTGCGTTAACAGCCCGCCCCACCTCCAGATCATTATTCGGGGGTCTATAGACGACACCCACCAGCGTCTTCCTCCCTTTGCTGTTCCTAATCTCCATCCACAACAATTCCACGTTCTGCTCCTTGGCTCCAATATCATCCCTTGCTACCACCGTGATGCTATCCTTAATCAGCATAGCTACGCCCCCCCCTTTTCCCTCCTGCCTATCCTTCCTAAACACTTGATAGCCCTGTACATTCAGCTCCCAGTCCCTGTCACCTTGCAGCCACGTCTCTGTAATGGCCACCAGATCGTATCCATTTGTGCTGATCTGCGCCACCAGCTCATCCACTTTATTCCGAATGCTTCGTGCATTCAGATAAAATGCCTTCATCCCAGCCTTCACCTGGACCCTATTTGAAGGAACGCCACCAACCATACTCACGCCCCCTACTCCCTTTATTATTGGGACATCCTTGGCCTCTTCCCTTACCTGTACCGTCTCCTTAACTTTAGACCCCGTAATGTCACCTACCCTTGCACCCTTCCCCCCCCCCCAATTAGTTTAAAGCCCTGTCTACAGTCCTCTTTACACGATTCGCCAGCACTCTGGTCCCAGCACGGTTCAGACCAACCCCATCCCACCTGAACAGGTCCCACCTACCCCAATACTGGTGCCAATGCCCCATAAATTCAAACCCATTCCTCCCACACCAATCCCTGAGCCACCCATTCACCTCTTTAATCCTATCTACCCTACGCCCGTCTGCGCTCGGTTCAGGCAGTAGCCCAGAGATGACCACCTTGTCGGTTCTACTTTTTAATTCCATTCCCAGCTTTTCATACTCCCTCCCCAGATCCTCAGTTCGCATTTTGCCTACGTTGCTGGCACCCACATGTACCACAACGACCAGATTCTCACCCTCCCACTCCAGGTTCCTCTGCAGCCCAGATGCGACATCCTGGACCCGAGCACTAGGCAGACAACACACCCTTCTGTGCTCTTTATCATTGTGACAAAAGACAGTGTCAATACTGTTAACCACATTATCCCCAATTACCACTACATTCCTTTTTGCCTTCTCTTTGCCTATGTCCTGCTGCATCACTGTACCGTGTGCAGTCTGCTCACCAACCTCACAGCCCTCATTCTTGTCCACACTGGGAGCAAGAACCTCAAACCTGTTATGCAGGTTGAGAGGCTGAGGCCTTTGGGTACCCCCCTCCTTCCTCCTCTCCCCACCCTCCTTCCTCCCCACTCCCCCCTCCTTCCTCCCCACTCCCCCCTCCTTCCTCCCCACTCCCCCCTCCTTCCTCTCACCCTTCCTCCTCACCCCCCCCTCCTTCCTCCCCACACCCCCTCCTTCCTCCCCACTCCCCCCTCCTTCCTCCCCACTCCCCCCTCCTTCCTCCCCCCCCAGCCCCCTCTTGTTCCTGACCCTTAGAGTTAGCCAGTCTAGGGGGTGTGGATGTCTCTTGCACCCCATTATCCAGGTTACACTCCCCCCCCCCCATGAGCCTCAGTGTCTGTAGCTCAGAGGCCAGTTCATCTACCTTGAGCTGGAGCTCCTCCAGCAACCAGCACTTACTGCAGACATGGTCACTGGGGAGGACCCTGGGGTCCACCAGTTCCCACATCATACAGAAACAGCACATCACATGCCCCTCCATTATTGCCCCTTAGTGATTTCTAAACACTGCTAAGAATTTAAACTTACCTTACCTGGCCCTTTTCTCCCAAGCCCTTTGATCCAAAGCCCTTACTGCTCACTCTGCTTCCCTCGCACTCCGCTGCACGCTGTCTACAGCAAGCCTCCTTTTAAACTTTGCGCGGTAAAAAAATCCCTTCCCACAAAGCCCCGCGGCCCACTTCCTGTCTAGTCTTTAAAGCAGAAAAACCGTTACAAAGCCCGCGAAAATCTTTACAAAGGTAATCGCTTACCTTTACTCCGTGCAACCTTCACTCCGCCTGCTCCAGAGAACAATTCTGTCACCTGTCCTTCCTTATTTCCCAAGAGGAGGTCAGGTTTTGTCCCCTCTCTAGTCAGGCCATCCACACACTGAATGAGAAATTCCTCCTGAATACACACAAGTGAGTTAGTAATATTATAGGTAGGTCAATGATACTACAGTCGGAGGGTAGGTTAATGATGTTACATTCAGAGTGTGGGTCAGTGATGTTACAGTCGGAGGGTGGGTTAGTGATGTTACAGTCGGAGGGTGGGTTAGTGATGTTACAGTCGGAGGGTGGGTTAGTGATGTTACAGTCGGAGAGTGGGTTAGTGATGTTACAGTCAGAGGGTGGGTTAGTGATGTTACAGTCAGAGGGTAGTGAGTGATGTTACAGTCAGAGGGTGGGTTAGTGATGTTACAGTCGGAGAGTGGGTTAGTGATGTTACAGTCAGAGGGTGGGTTAGTGATGTTACAGTCATAGGGTAGTGAGTGATGTTACAGTCAGAGGGTGGGTTAGTGATGTTACAGTCGGAGGGTGGGTTAGTGATGTTACAGTCAGAGGGTAGTGAGTGATGTTACAGTCAGAGGGTGGGTTAGTGATGTTTCAGTTGGAGGTTGGGTTAGTGATGTTACTGTCAGAGGGTAGTGAGTGATGTTACAGTCAGAGGGTGGGTTAGTGAAGTTACAGTCGGAGGTTGGGTTAGTGATGTTACAGTCAGAGGGTGGGTTAGTGATGTTACAGTCGGAGGTTGGGTTAGTGATGTTACAGTCAGAGGGTGGGTTAGTGATGTTACAGTCGGAGGGTGGGTTAGTGATGTTACAGTCGGAGGGTGGGTTAGTGATGTTACAGTCGGAGAGTGGGTTAGTGATGTTACAGTCGGAGGTTGGGTTAGTGATGTTACAGTCGGAGGTTGGGTTAGTGATGTTACAGTCGGAGGTTGGGTTAGTGATGTTACAGTCGGAGGTTGGGTTAGTGATGTTACAGTCAGAGGGTAGTGAGTGATGTTACAGTCAGAGGGTGGGTTAGTGATGTTACAGTCGGAGGTTGGGTTAGTGATGTTACAGTCGGAGGTTGGGTTAGTGATGTTACAGTCAGAGGGTAGTGAGTGATGTTACAGTCGGAGGTTGGGTTAGTGATGTTACAGTTGGAGGTTGGGTTAGTGATGTTACAGTCAGAGGTTGGGTTAGTGATGTTACAGTCGGAGGTTGGGTTAGTGATGTTACAGTCAGAGGGTAGTGAGTGATGTTAAAGTAGGAGAAATGCTGACTGAGAAAATATTAATCTAATTCTGGTCCTGAATTGAGCTGAGATTGCATTTTATGGTGAGATGAATTTGTAGAGGAATCATAAGCTGAAGGGGGAAGTGAAAATCTATAAATAGGAGCTAAGTTAGGAAGAGCCACCCGTCTGGGAGGATTTATTTCAGATTTGATTTACTTTCAGTTCCGTGCATTCTTTTTACCATCACAACAACTTGTCTCTGTGTCGCGCCTTTAACAAATGGAACTTTCCCGAGGCACCTCAATGGAAGATTATAATTAACCTTTGACATTGAGTCACTTTGGGCATATTATGCAAGGTGACCAAACACTTGCCACAGTGCCTGGATTCAAGGATCATCTGAAAGGAAGTTTAGCAGACAGAGTAAGAGAGAAGCAGACAGACTGAGAAGAGTTGAAGGACTGGGGAAGACACTGGGGTTTCGAGCCCAGGCAACTGGGAACAAGGTCACCAGCAGTGATGCAATTCCATTTGGGTTTCTCTGAAGGCCAATATTAGCAGAGTTTTTTCAAATTCATTTCCTGGATGTGGTAATCCTGGCTTGCCCAGCATTCATTCCTCATTTCTGCTGATATATTTTCAAGTCAGGGTGTTGAGTGACTTGAAGGGAATCTCCAGATGGGGGCGTTCCAAACTGCAGCAGGCGACGGTGCAGAGGGACCTCGGGGTCCTTGTGCATGAGTCGCAAAAACCCAGCTTGCAGGTGCAGCAGGTGGTCAGGAAGGCGAATGGGATGCTGGCCTTCATAGCGAGGGGGATTGAATATAAAAGTAGGGAGGTCTTGCTGCAGCTGTATAGGGCATTGGTGAGGCCGCAGCTGGAGTACTGTGTGCAGTTTTGGGCGCCGCACCTGCGCAAGGATATTTTGGCCCTGGAGGGAGTGCAGAGGAGGTTTACTAGGCTGATACCGGAGTTGAGGGGATTGAGCTATGAGGAGAGGCTGAATAAACTAGGCTTGTACTCGTTAGAGTTTAGAAGAATGAGGGGAGATCTCATTGAGACGTATAAGATGATGAATGGGATGGATAGGATAGAGGCGGAGAGACTCTTCCCGCTCAAAAAAGACAGTAGGACTAGGGGGCACAGCCTCAAGATAAAGGGGAGGCGGTTTAGAACGGAGTTGAGGAGGAACTTCTTCACTCAAAGGGTGGTGAATCTCTGGAATTCTCTGCCCGTTGAAGTGGTGGAGGCTGCCTCGCTAAATATTTTTAAGACGCGGGTTGATGGGTTCTTGATAAGAGAGGGGATTAAGGGTTATGGGGAGAGGGCGGGAAAGTGGAACTGAGCCACAACAGATCAGCCATGATCTTATTGAATGGCGGGGCAGGCTCGAAGGGCTAGATGGCCTACTCCTGCTCCTATTTCTTATGTTCTTATGTTCTATCTGCTGCCTTTGTCCTTTTAGATGGTAGTGGTCATGGGTTTGGAAAGTATTGCCTGAGGAGCCTTGGTAAGTTGTCACAGTGCATCTTGTAGATGGTACGCACGGCTGCCACTGTGTGGCAGTAGTGGAGGGAGTGGATGTTTGTGGAAGGGGTAGCAATCAAAAGGCCTGCTTTGTCCTGGATGGCGTTGAGCTTCTTGAGTGTTGGAGCTGCAGCCATCCAGGCAAGTGGGGAGTATTCCCTCACACTCCTGACTTGTGCCTTGTAGATGGTGGACAGGCTTTGGGGAGTCAGGAGGTGACAGGATTCTTAGCCTCTGATCTGCCTTCTCATTTTACTAAAATGTGGCACCCAGAACTGATGCAATTTGGGGAGGCAGTAGCATAGTGGTAATGTCACTGGACTAGTAATCCAGAGGCCCAGGACAATACTCTGAGGGCCGAGGTTTAAGTCCCATGATCATACTGAAATAATCTCTTTTCCCATTCATTGTTTCTGCTTTTAATTGTAGCTAGCATATTTCTAATGTTCTTATGTTCTTAGTCCTTTTCTATAACTATTCTAAACCAGATCACATGATCGCTCTTTCTCAAATACTCCCTCACTGAAACATGTTCAGGGTGGCACGGTGACACAGTGGTTAGAATGCTGCCTCCCAGCGCCAGGGACCCAGGCACAGTGGTTAGAATGCTGCCTCACAGCGCCAGGGACCTGGGCTCAATTCCTGTCTTGGATTACTGTCTGTGTGGAATTTGCACATTCTCCCCATGTCTGTGTGGGTTTCCTCCCACAGTCCAAGATGTGTAGATGGATTGGCCATGCTAAATTACCCCATAGTGTCCCAAAGTATGCAGGTTAGATGGATTAGCCGTGGTACATATGTGCAGTTACAGGGATAAGTGGCAGGGAAAGTCTGGGTAGGACACTCGGAGAACCAGTGCAGATCCAAAGGGCTGAATGGCCTCCTTCTGCACAGTGAGGATTCTATGTTCCAGTGCATCTTCATTCCTCAAACTCAATCCAACACTGCTTCCTTTCTCATTGGAAACACACTGATCAAGAAAGATCTTTTGTACACATTTCAGGAAATCCTCCCTCTCTCGACCCTTTTTACTATCACTATCACAGTCTATATTGGGATTACTGACATTCCCCATTATCATCACTCTGCAGCCTGCATGTTTCAGTTTGTTTGCCTATGTGCTCCTCTCCACCCCTCGCACAATTTGGTGGCCAGTATTATATATGCAGCAGCTTTGTTGCTCTTAATTTTAACTCACTAGATCTTGTCTTTAATCACTCAGCACCATCAGCACTTTTTCTGAGCTATAATAATTCTATGGATTGGTAACAACTCCACACATTCCTTTCTCCTTTCCTATGTTCAGATGTCCCATCAATGTTTGTGACTGAGTTGATATTTGTGTGTGTTCAACGTAAGAACTAGGAGCGGGAGTAGGCCATCTGGCCCCTCGAGCCTGCCCCACCATTCAATAAGATCATGGCTGATCTTTTCATGGACTCATCTCCACTTACCCACCCACTCACCATAACCCTTAATTCCCTTACTGTTCAAAAATTTATCTACCCTTGCCTTAAAAACATTCAATGAGGCTCAACTGCTTCACTGGGCAGGGAATTCCACAGATTCACAACCCTTTGTGTGAAGAAGTTCCTCCTCAACTCAGTCCTAAATCTGCTCCCCCTTATTTTGAGGCTATTCCCCCTAGTTCTAGTTTCACCCGCCAGTGGAAACAACTTCCCTGCTTCTGTCTTATCTATTCCCTTCATAATCTTATATGTTTCTATAAGATCTCCCCTCATTCTTCTGAACTCCAATGAGTATAGCCCCAGTCTACTCAGTCTCTCCTCATAAGCCAACCCTCTCAACTCCGGAATCAACCTAGTGAATCTCCTCTGCACCCCCTCCAGTGCCAGTATATCCTTTCTCAAGTAAGGAGACCAAAACTGTACACAGTACTCCAGGTGTGGCCTCACCAGCACCTTATACAGCTGTAACATAACCTCGCTGTTTTTAAACTCCATCCCTCTAGCAATGAAGGGCAAATTTCATTTGCCTTCTTAATTACCTGCTGTACCTGCAAACCAACTTTTTATGCTTCATGATCTATGACACTCAGATCCCTCTGCACAGCAGCATGCTGCAATCTTTTACCATTTAAATAATAGTCCATTTTGCTGTTATTCCTATCAAAACAGATGACCTCACATTTACCAACATTGTACTCCAGCTGCCAGACCCTTGCCCACTCGCTTAGACTTCCCAGATCCTTTTGCAGACTTCCAGCGTCTTCTGCACACTTTACTCTGCCACTCATCTTAGTAAAAAGTCTGACAACACCAGGTTTTAGTCCAACCTATTTATTTGATAATATACTCACAAGCTTTCGAGGGACACCCTCTTCGTCAGATTCACCTGACGAAGAGGGTGTCCCTTGAAAGCTTGTGAGTCTATTATCAAATAAATCGGTTGGACTAAAACCTGGTGTTGTCAGACTTTTTACTGTGTTTACGCCAGTCCAACGCCGGCATACCCACATCATGACTCATCTTAGTGTCATTTGTGAATTTTGAGACATTACACTTGGTCCCCAACTCCAAATCATCTATATAAATCATAAACAAGTCTGTTTGTGAATTTGTGTATGTGTGTATCTGAATCATAGATTCCCTACAGTGCAGGGAGTGGGAGTGGCTTCGTGACATTGTCGCTGGACTTGTAATCTGAGACCTAAATTCAAATCCCACCATGGCGGATGGTGGAATTTGGATTCAATAAAAATCTCTGGAATTAAATTATCCACTGATGATCATGAAATAATTGTCAATTGTCGTAAAAACCCATCTGGTACACTAATGTCCTTCAGGGAAGAAAATCTGCCATCCTTACCTGGCCTGGGCCAACTGTTAAAAGCCTTCTGAAATGACCGAGCAGTTCATTAGGGATAGGTAACAAACACTAGCCCAGCCAAGCACTCGCCCAGCATCCCATGAAAATCATTCTTTTAAAAATCAGAGGATGGGTTGTAGGTGTCACACTCATTGCGGGGAGGGGGTGTTTACAGCTGTCACAGGCAGGGGCTGCATTGGGGGTCTCACAGTCAGGGGCTGCATTGGGGGTCTCACAGTCAGGGTCTGCATTGGGGGTCTCACAGTCAGGGGCTGCATTGGGGGTCTCACAGTCAGGGTCTGCATTGGGGGTCTCACAGTCAGGGGCTGCATTGGGGGGTCTCACAGTCAGGGTCTGCATTGGGGGTCTCACAGTCAGGGTCTGCATTGGGGGTCTCACAGTCAGGGTCTGCATTGGGGGTCTCACAGTCAGGGGCTGCACTGGGGGGTCTCACAGGCAGGGGCTGCATTGGGGGTCTCACAGTCAGGGTCTGCATTGGGGGTCTCACAGTCAGGGGCTGCACTGGGGGGTCTCACAGGCAGGGGCTGCATTGGGGGTCTCACAGTTAGGGGCTGCATTGGGGGTCTCACAGTCAGGGGCTGCATTGGGGGTCTCACAGGCAGGGGCTGCATTGGGGGTCTCACATTCAGGGTCTGCATTGGGGGTCTCACAGTCAGTGTCTGCATTGGGGGTCTCACAGGCAGGGTCTGCATTGGGGGTCTCACAGGCAGGGGCTGCATTGGGGGTCTCACATTCAGGGTCTGCATTGGGGGTCTCACATTCAGGGGCTGCATTGGGGGTCTCACATTCAGGGTCTGCATTGGGGGTCTCACAGGGGCTGCATTGGGGGGTCTCACAGTCAGGGGCTGCATTGAGGGGACTCACATTCAGGGTCTGCATTGGGGGTCTCACAGTCAGTGTCTGCATTGGGGGGTCTCACAGTCAGGGGCTGCATTGGGGGTCTCACAGTCAGAGGCTGCATTGGGGGGTCTCACAGGGGCTGCATTGGGGGGTCTCACAGGCAGGGGCTGCATTGGGGGTCTCACAGGGGCTGCATTGGGGGTCTCACAGGGGCTGCATTGGGGGTCTCACAGTCAGGGGCTGCATTGGGGGGTCTCACAGGGGCTGCATTGGGGGTCTCACAGTCAGGGGCTGCATTGGGGGGTCTCACAGGGGCTGCATTGGGGGGTCTCACAGGCAGGGGCTGCATTGGGGGTCTCACAGGGGCTGCATTGGGGGTCTCACAGTCAGGGGCTGCATTGGGGGGTCTCACAGGGGCTGCATTGGGGGGTCTCACAGGCAGGGGCTGCATTGGGGGTCTCACAGGGGCTGCATTGGGGGGTCTCACAGGGGCTGCATTGGGGGTCTCACAGGGGCTGCATTGGGGGTCTCACAGTCAGGGGCTGCATTGGGGGGTCTCACAGGGGCTGCATTGGGGGGTCTCACAGGCAGGGGCTGCATTGGGGGGTCTCACAGGCAGGAGCTGCATTGGGGGTCTCACAGGGGCTGCATTGGGGGGTCTCACAGTCAGAGGATGTCTTAGTGATGTTAAGCTTGGAAAATTGCTGTTTATGAAAGCATTAATCAAATTCTGATGGTGAAAAGATTTGGGATCTCATTGTGTGATGAACGTTTTGAAAGATAAGTTTGTGTGAGTGTATGAAAGTCTGCCTGCATGTGTATCTGTATATGTGCTTGTGTGTGTGAGAGGAAGTGTATCTCTGTGTATCTCTCTATATATGTGTATGTATGAGAATGTGTGTGTGTATCTGTGTGAATGCAGGTGTGGAGGTATACTTTACCTGAGTCTTTGCTGCTGAGGCAAGCTCCTCCCACTATCCTAACTCCACCCCACTAACCCTCCAACCATTCTTGCTTCCAGGATTATATGCAAAAGTTGAGTGTGGTGATAGGTCTTCCTGTAATGTGCCTGCAATATTACGTCTCCACATTCAAAAAGGAAGTAAATGATGTAGAGAAGAAATTCTATGTTAGCTGTGTAGTGCACTGGACCAGAGCAACCAGCAGTACTCTGAGCCAGACTTCAAAATGGTACGTTTATCAACATGTATCTCCATTTGTGAATGTATTGGCATGTTTGAGAGGATGTATTTGTGAGTGTGTTGACTGTGTTGTTTGTGAGTGCATTAAGTGTGTGTTGTTGAGTGTGTGTTTCTGAATGTGTTGAGTGTGTGTAGTTTGTGAGTGTGTTTAGTGTGTTGTTGAGTGTGTGTTTCTGAATGTGTTGAGTGTGTGTAGTTTGTGAGTGTGTTTAATGTGTTGTTGAGTGTGTGTTTCTGAATGTGTTGAGTGTGTGTAGTTTGTGAGTGTGTTTAGTGTGTTGTTGAGTGTGTGTTTCTGAATGTGTTGAGTGTGAGCATATTGTTGAGTGTATAGAACATTACAGCGCAGAACAGGCCCTTCGGCCCACGATGTGAGTGTGTTTGTTATGTTTGTTAGTGTGTTGGATGTGCGTGTATATGTTTCAGAGTGTATTGTTGAGGTGTGTTTATGACCGTGTGCGTGTATGTGTTTCTGAGTGTGTTGTCAAATGTTCGATTGTGTTGAATATGTTGTTGAATATGTCTGTGTGTTTGAGTGTGTATATGTGTGTGTTTGGGTGTGTGTTTGTGAGTGTGTGTGTGTCTTTGTGACTGATTTCTGCTGGTGTTTATGTTCCAGAGAGATCAAGAGAGAGAAAGAATGTGAGGTGGAGAAATGAAAGAGAGATACTCAGTTATTCTCTCCACCGCTGCTGTGTTTGGAACAGTTTGCTGGTTTCAGATTTCAAACAATAGTGTGGTTTTTATTTTATTCGTGTGTATTTGTTTGTGTGTGAGTCTGTGTGTGTGTATTTGTGACTGTGTGTATGTATGTGTGAGTACGTGTGTGTTTGTGTACTTGTTTGAGAGTGAATGTGTATTTGCGTGTGTGTGTGTTTGTGTGAGTACATATGTGTTTTTGTGTGTGTTTGAGTGTAGTGTGTGTTGAGTGTATTTGGATATGTGTGTATATGCGAGTGTGTGTTTCTGAGTGTGCGAGTGTGTGTTTCTGAGTGTGTGAATATGTGCGCGAGGTCATGTCCTTGCTCACTATATCATTGTCTTTTCAATGATAGTTTTGGTTTATGTGTTATTAGGTTGCAGTTTGGGGATGATGGAATTTGCATTCAGTATTCAAATTCAGAGTATGTGTGAGGGTTGGCGCCAGGTCCATTGACAATACACCCACGTTAAACTTCAGATGCCCTTTGAGCCCTTACCTTGCAGACTGGATGTTCAGTTTCTGATATTCACCCAGGCAGAGAAACTTTTGCTGGATCACCACACAACAGTGGCCGTCCAGGCTAAATGGTAGGACTCTGAAGAGTGCAGTTGAACAGGGGGATCTGGGAATACAGGTGCAGAATTCACTAAAAGTGACGTCACAAGTGGATAGGGTCATAAAGAGTGCTTTTGGTACATTGGCCTTTATAAACCGGAGTATCGAGTATAAAAGTTGGAGTGTTATGGTGAGGTTGTATAATGATGTGGGTATGTCGGCGTTGGACTGGCGTAAACACAGTAAAAAGTCTGACAACCTGGTGTTGTCAGACTTTTTACTGTGTTTACGAGGTTGTATAAGGCATTGGTGAGACTGAATTTAGAGTATTGTGTACAGTTTTGGTCACCTAGTTACAGGAAGGATGTAAATAAGGTTGAAAGAGTGCAGAGAAGGTTCACAAGGATGTTGCTGGGACTTGAGAAGCTGAGTTACAGAGAGAGATTGAATAGGCTAGGACTTTATTCCCTGGAGCATAGAAGAATGAGGGGAGATTTGATAGAGGTGTATAAGATTATGATGGGTGTAGATAGAGTGAATGCAAGCAGGCTTTTTCCACTGAGGCTAGAGGACAAAAAAACCAGAGGGCATGGGTTAAGGGTGAAAGGGGGAAAGTTTAAAGGGAATATTAGGGGGGGATTCTTCACACAGAGAGTGGTGGGAGTGTGGAATGAGCTGCCGGATAAAGTGGTAAATGCGGGGGTCACTTTTAACATTTAAGAAAAGCTTGGACAGGTACATGGATGAGAGGGGTGTGGAGGGATATGGTCCAAGTGCAGGGCAGTGGGACTAGGCAGAAAAATGGTTCAGCACAGACAAGAAGGGCCAAAAGGCCTGTTTCTGAGCTGTAATTTTCTATGGTTCTATGGAGTAACGTGGCACTACATCTGAGAACAGGAGAAAGATAAACAGCAGGTAGAGAGATAAAAGGATAGATTGAGAGAAGGAGTTCAAAGAGGAAACATCCTACAGCCCATAAGTCCTTTGGTCTCATTTCTCCGTATGACCATTGACGCTCCATCAAACCTCCACCCAGTCTATCTTCCACTATCAAGATCTCCTCTTCCTCTCTCTATGTGTTAATCTGACTTCCCCTCAAAGTGTTTTAAACCATTCACACATTCCTTGTCAGAGAGAGTGTAAAAGTTTTAAGTTCAGGCACAGGCCAGTTGGCCCAGCTGATCTCTGCTGGTGTTTATGTTCCAGAGAGATCAAGAGAGCGAAAGAATGTGAGGCGGAGAAATGAAAGAAAGATACTCAGTTATTCTCTCCACCGTTGCTGTGTTTGGAACAGTTTGCTGGTTTCAGATTGCTGACAATAGTATGGTTTTTATTTGAATTTGAGATGCAGCTAGTTGAAACACAGAGGGCAGGGCCGGACTGGGTTGGAACTGGAGTTTGGCATCAGGATGGTCACTGCCTTTTGACCTACATGTGGTAGTGTGACCCTTTAAGGGGTGAGTTCTCAAAGAGTCATGTAATCCACTTGGCCAATCAGGCGGGAGCGTGTGAATCCTGGTGTTGCAGTTAGGAGTCCGGAGTGGTGGAGTACAGTATATTATTCTCTGTAAATAGCTACTTACCTTAATAAACTGTCCATTCAATAATCTACTTGGTGGCTGCCCAGTGTTTAAAGATAATACATTTAGTGACAAGGATGGGATTGATTAGAGTACCATCCTATTACTGCAGAAATCAGGAAAACAGACCTCTTGTGGAGGTCTCTTTGAGCAAACTCATTCAACAATTTGAGTGTCAAAATGCCCCTTTTTGGGGCAATATCGAGACCCATTCGATCTTTACAGAGCAGTGGATGCAATATCTCAAACACCTGCGTTATTTTGTTTAAAGTCAATGAAATCAGGGGGATTAAAAGCAGCAAGTAATCCAAGTAACTGCCTGTGGAGCTCTGACCTGGAATCTGATAAGAAGTCTGACTTCTCCAGGTGAACCCAGCTCTAAAACTTTCAAACAGTTGTGGAATTAGTCTCTCGGTGATGAGGCAGCGATATAAATTTAACTCAATTACAAGATAGTGGCGTTCAAGATGTGCCCAAGACAAACCACTGAACAGTGTGAGTTCACGTCTGTACTGAATGACATGTTAAGAAACAGACTGGTCTGTGGTGTTAATAAAACAACTAAACTAAAACCATTACTGGCAAAGCAGACGTCAATTTGAAGAAGGCATTAGATGATCCCCCAGGCTATAGAAAAGGCCAAAAAAAGGCAACAGAACTGCAAAGTATAGAAACAGGCAAGGCCCACCACATTTGGCAGGAGGCCATTAGTAGTCGAGGTAGCAAGGAGGAGGGTACAGGAAATAATGAGCAAAGAGCAAAGAGAATGCAGAGATACAGGCCAGGTGTGTGCTACCATTATGGGGGAGATCACCCACAGGAGAGATGTAAATATAAGGAAGTTACACATTAGGTCTGCAATAGGCAGGGGCAGGTTAGGAGGAAATGCAAGACCAAGTAGAGCCTCCTGGGGCAAACAAAGAAAAATTCTGACTCCAGTACACAGTGTTGAGAATAACACTGAAAATGATTTGGAAGTGTAAACAACACTTAGATGGACAAGGTGGTCCCAATTGTGTTGGTAGTAAACAGTCAGGCAATCAGGGGAAGTGATAGCCAAGTGGTATTATTGCTAGACTATCAATCCAGAAACTCTACTAATGTTCTGGGGACCTGGGTTCGAATCCTGTATCGGCAGATAGTGGAATTTGATTTCAATAAAAAAATCTGGAATTAAGAATCTACTGATGACCACGAAACCATTCTCGATTATCAGAAAAAACCACCTGGTTCACTGATGTCCTTCACTAGGTCTGGCCTACATGTGACTCCAAAGCCATAGCAACAGACCATCAACTGCCGTCTGAGATAGCCCAGCAAACCATTTGGTTCAAAGGGCAACTAGGGGTGGTTGATAAAGATTGGCCATCCAGCCATGTCCTACAATGAATAAAACAAAGAACAGTGGTGAATACTACTGCCTCTGCTCCGTAGGGCAACAGACGTATTGTTATTTACAAAGAGGGGTTCAGCCACTGAAGTTAAGAAGCATGGCGGCCAGGCTAACACGGGCAAGTCTCCCATCCAGCTGCACAAAGAAACCAGCACAGGGAACAAATCATACCAGCCAGGAGATTTAACCAGTGCCAGATTAGTGTGATCCGCATGGGCGTCCGGCCCCAAGGGCATCTCCCAGTGCCCTATTCCCAGCACCATCTGCTCCATACCGAAAACAGGTGCGGAACTGCTTTAGGCTTGTAAAGGAGCATGCAAATCTAATTTAAATAGCATTAGCGAGCCCAGGCCCGCTAGCCTATCCCCCACTACCCTCGCCAGAAGTATTTCACTCCAGTGGGGTTTACAGTAGGTCCTCACTAACGGGGATCTGGCAGCCCGACCCCGCTGGAGTGAAGTGGGGGGGGTAATCAGAGCCCCCCTAAGGGTCAGGCAGCAGTGGGAGGATGCCTCCAGGCATGAATACCTTGGCAGTGCCAGCCTGGGCCTTATGGCACTGCCCAAGGGACAAAGCACCAATGCCCAGGTGGCACTCTATCACTGCCCGTTGGGCAGGGCCTGATGGGGCGAGGCCTCTGGAGAGCAATCTGTGGAGGTGGGGGGGGGGGGGGGGGTCCCACTGCCACTCTGCATACAGATTATGAGCAGAAGGAGGGAGGCCAGCAATTGGGGCTGGCTATCGGGGTGGGGGTCGGTACTGCCGGCGAGGGGAATGTCTGGACTGCTGGTGGGTGGGGGGTGTGCGGTAGGGGTAGAGGTTGGGCCCAACAATGCTTGGGGGGGGCAGCAATTTGGCCGTGGGGGGATTGGGAGGGCCATGCTGGGGGGTCGCGGGGCTGGTCAGTAGTTGAGCTGGCCAGTGATCGGGAGGCTAGCGGAGCGGTGCTATTGCACGTGCTCTGATCTTCACTGATAGATCAGCGCGTGCGCAATGGCCCACTCAATGCTATGCTGCCAACCTCTCCATAGGCCCCGTCCATAGATTTCTAACATGATTTATGCGCGTGTATTCTGCAATGTACAGAGTGTGGGAGATTCTTCTCTGAACTCCCCCAGTAAAAACCAACATGAATTACTCCAGTTTTCGCACAAATACGACACTGAGGATTTTTTTGGGAGAATCTTTCCACATATGCTGGAGAAGCTTTAAAGATCCTAGGAATGACAACAACATCTGTAAGCTACCGATATTAGTCATCTCAACTGCCTCAAATAGTAGCAGAGGGCCAAGGGCCCAGTCTGATGAGCCAGGATTGCCTTAAAAAATTAAATTACGTTGATCTTGAAGATTTCCAGCCACTGAAAATTGGTTTGATGGATGCAGAACTGGCTTGGTTTTAAGGAGACAGAGAGTAGCGGTAGAAGGATGTTTTTCAGAATGGAGATCTGTAGCTAGTGGAGTTCCACAGGGATCAGTGCTGGGACCTCTGTCGTTTGTAATATAATTAAATGATCCGGAAGAAAATGTAGGGGGTCTGATTAGTAAGCTTGTGGATGACACAAAGATTGGTGGAGTAGCTGATAGTGCCAGGGATTGTCAGAGGATACAACAGGATATCGATAGATTGGGGACTTGGGCACAGAAATAGCAGATGGAGTTTAATCAGGACAAATGAGAGATGATGCATTTGGAGAATCAAATTTAAGTGTGAATTATACTGTAAATGGCAGAACCCTTAGGAACATTAATGGTTCACAAGGATGTTTCTGGGACTTGAGAAGCTGAGTTATAGAGGGAGGTTGAATAGGTTAGGACTTTATTCCCTGGAGTGTAGAAGAATGAGGGGAGATTTGATAGAGGTGTGTAAGATTTTGATGGGTATCGATAGAGTGAATGCAAGCAGGCTTTTTCCACTGAGGCTAGGGGAGAAAAAAACCAGAGGGCATGGGTTAAAGGTGAAAGGAGAAAAGTTTAAAGGGAATATTAGGGGGGGATCCTTCACACAGAGAGTGGTGGGAGTGTGGAATGAGCTGCTGGATAAAGTGGTAAATGCGGGGTCACTTTTAACATTTAAGAAAAGCTTGGACGGGTTCATGGATGAGAGGGGTGTGGAGGGATATGGTCCAAGTGCAGGTCAGTGGGACTTGGCAAAAAATGGTTCAGCACAGACAAGAAGGGCCAAAAGGCCTGTCTCTGAGCTGTAATTTTCTATGGTTCTATTAACATAGAGGGATCTGGGCGTGCAGATCCACAGTTCCCTAAAAGAGGCAAGACAGGTGGCAAAGGTGATTAAGAGGGCACACGGCATGATTGCCTTCATCGGCCAGGGCACTGAGTTGGGAAATAATGTTGCAGATATACAAAACCTTGATTAGGCCGCATTTGGAGTATTGTGTGTTGTTCTGGTCACCACATTATCAGAAGGACATGGAAGCTTTAGTGAGAACAAAGAAGGTTTACCAGGATGTTGCCAGGTATTGAGGGCATTGGCTATGAGGAGAGGTTGAATAAACTAGGATTGTCTTCACTGGAAAGACAGAGGCTGAGGGGAGACCTGATAGAGGACTACAAAATTGTGAGAGGCATAGACAGGGTGGACCCTCAGAAGCTTTTTCCCAGGGTGGAAGTGTCAATTACAAGAGGGGGCACAGGTTCAAGGTGAGAGGAGGAAAGTTCAGGGGAGAATGTGCAGGGAAAGTTTTTCATGTAGAAAGTGGTGGGTGTTTGGAATGTGGTGCCATGGAAGGTGGTGGAAGCAGACACATTAATAACATTTAAGAGCCTCCTGGATGGGTATGTGAATAGGGAGGCCATAGAGTCATAGAGGTTCACAACATGGAAACAGGCTGTTCGGCCCAACTTGTCCATGCTGCCCTTTTTTTTAAACTCTTAAGCTAGTCTCAGTTGCCCACATTTGCCCCATATCCCTCTATACCCATCGTACCCATGTCACTGTCTAAATGCTTTTTAAAAGACAAAATTGTACCAGCCTCTACTACTAACTCTGGCAGCTTATTCCCAGCTTATGGAGAGATACGGACCAAGTAAGGACTGAAGGTTTAGTTTTATTTTAGTTTAGTTAGGGTATCATGATTGAACAGCTTGGAGGGCCGAAGACCAATGTGGTGACCAGAACTGCACACAATACACCAAATGCAGCCTTACTGAGGTTTTACTTCTTTGGAAACTTCGACAGTATCTTAAAAAACATCAAAAGGTGTTCCAAATCGGGTTCGGCAAAATACAGATGAAATTGAAAGATGAAATTTTAATTATTAGTCACAAGTAGGCTTACACTGACACTGAAATGAAGTTGCTGTGAAAATCCCCCAATTGCCACACTCCGGTACCTGTTCAGGTACACTGAGGGAGAATTTAGCATGGCCTAACCAGCACGTCTTTCAGAATGTGACTAAATGTTCACTAAGATGACTCTATGACACAAAGGTGTGGGAGGAAACTAGAGCACCCGGAGGAAATCCACACAGACATGGAAGAACATGCAAGCTCCACACAGATAGTGACCCAAGCCGGGAATCGAACTCTGATGCTGTGGGACAGCAGTGCTAACCACTGTGCCACCATGCTGCCCCGATACAGGCCCTAAAAGCAAAAATTGACCTCCTACGTTTTACAGAGTCCAGCCTGTGCCCAACGCTTTATCTGATAAAGTTGAGTCTGAACTCAAGCAGCTGGACGAATTCGACATTATCAAGCTGGTACAGTTTTCAGAGTGGGCGGCTCCAATCGTGCCAGTGGTTAAGCCATATAGAACCATCAGGATATGGAGACTACAAATTAACCATCAATCAAGCAGCAAAATTAGATTGATATCCAACACCAAGAATTGAAGATTTGCATGCCAAATTAGCAGGAGGCTTAACTTATACTAATCTTGATATGAGCCACGCAGTGCTCAGAGTTAGATGATGCCTCTAGAGAATTTGTTACAATTAACACCCACAAAGGTTCATATCTGTATTGCCGACTATTCTTCAGAATCTCATCAGCATGTACAATTTTCCAGCGTATGATAGAAAGCTTACTACAGAAACTATGGGAGCTGGCTATCTATCTGGATGATGTGCTGATTATAGGAGCATCTGAAGAGGCACATCTGGCAAATCTCAAAGATGTTTGAAAGAGATTAAAACAGTGAGGCTGAAATGGGAGAAATATACAATCAGGACGTCACATATCGAGGGTTCGGGATAGATGCAACCAGGCTGCACCCCATGGAGGAAACATTAAAAGCCATTAAGGAAACACCGCGTGCCAGAAATGTATTGGAATGTAAATCCTTTTTAGGAATGGTGAGCTATTATGGGTGCTTTATTCCCAATCTTTCTGTAGTGTTGGCACTCCTACACACACTGCTCAAGAAGCAGCAGAGATGGCATTGGAAAAAGCATCAGAAAAATGTATTTGAACTGATTAAATTGGCTTTGCAGTACTCCTCTCTCTGAGTTCATCTTGACCTCTCAAAAGTGACCATTATTATCTTGACGTGTCTACGTCCTGAATCAGGTTGGGTTTTATCAGCTAAGATGGAAGATGGCGTTGAAAGGTCTGTTGCCTCATTCTCAAGGACTCTGAAGAACCTGATTCTCAGATTGAAGAAGAAGGATTAACCATCGTGTTTGGAGTGAAACTGTTCCATCTGTACACTCATGGACTATAATTCAAAGAAGTTCCTGAGCACAAACCCCTACTGGACCTTTCTTAGGAGAATAAGGCCATTCCTCCTAAAGCTTCAGCACAGGGCAAACGCTGGACTCTTGCTAACAAGTATACCTTTCAACAAAAGCCATTTCAAATGCAGAGCTGTCTTCACCTGTGCAAAAGTCCACCGCCTCCAACAGGCAATGAAAAGAACCATGGGGGCCAGGCTAACACGGGCAATTCTCTCATCCGGCTGGACAAAGAAACCAGCACAGGGAGCAAATCATACCAGCCGGGAGATTTAACCAGTGCCAGATTAGTGTGATCCGTGTGGGCGTCCGGCCCCAAGGGCATCTCCCAGTGCCCTATTCCCAGTACCATCTGCTCCATACCGGAAACAGGTGCGGAACTGCTTTAGGCTTGTAAAGGAGCATGCAAATCTAATTTTAATAGCACAGGAAATGATTCTGGCCCCACACTTCCTTAATGCATTGCCCGCATTGGAGTGACAAGTTTTGGATCCAGACAGACCTGATATTATGTTGTGTTGAACACAGGGTCTTTCACAGCTGGCATTATGGTGTCAGGCGTCAACAATTCAGGCCTTTCCAGGTAAGGAAGGGCCAGTTGAATTGTGAGGACGGTATATTACTATGGGGAGCAAGCGTGGCCATTCCCACTCCCACATGAAAACTGTTGTCACGAGGATTACATTGTGTCCATCCTGGGATAACAAAGATGAGAACGCTCACACAAAATTACATGTGGTAGCCTGGGATAGATGCCAACACTGATAATCTATTCAAGCAATGTGATCAATGTCAAAAAGTGTCATCTGCAGCCCTAATACCCCCTTTGGAATGGCCAGGTGAACCATGGGTGCAAATCCGGATCGATTCAGCAGCCCCATTCATCAGCGCCATGTGCTCCTCATTATTGACGCACACTCTAAATGGTGGGCCATACACAAAGTGAAACCCACAACCTCATCAGCAAAGGATGAGAAATTGCAATAGTCATTCGCCACCCTCAGGTCACCTGAGATGCTAGTCTTCAACAACAGTACTGATTGACTTATTATTCTCACATCTATTAACATACAATGAAAAGTACTGTTTCTTGCGTGCTATACAGACAAAGCATACCGCTCATAGAGAAGGAAAGGAGAGGGTGTAGAATGTGGTGTTACAGTCATAGCGAGGGTGTACAGAAAGATCAGCTTAATGCAAGGTAGGTCCATTCAAAAGTCTGACAGCAGCAGAGAAGAAGCTGTTCTTGAGTTGGTTGGTACGTGACCTCAGACTTTTGTATTTTTTTCCCGATGGAAGAAGGTGGAAGAGAGAATGTCCGGGGTGTGTGGGGTCCTTAATTATACTGGCTGCTTTGCTGAGGCAGCAGGAAGTGTAGACAGAGTCAGTGGATGGGAGGCTGGTTTGCGTGACGGATTGGGCTACATTCACAACCTTTTGTAGTTGCTTGCAGTGTTGGACAGAGCAGGAGCCCAGACCAAGCTGTGATACAACCAGAAAGAAAAGTTTTAACATTTCATGAAAACCAATAACGTTCAACATATTCAAACTGCACCCTTCCCCCTGCGTCCAATGGGCTGGCAGAGACAGCACCCAAACATTGAAAGCTGCCTGGAAGAAACAGCAACCTCACTACAAACCAATCCACTCCCTCCTTGATCACCTATAGAATGACACATCATGTTACCACAGATGTTACATCAGTCAAGTTACTAATGGGCAGATTCATTAGAACATGATTGCATCTCATATTCTATAATTTAGCATTGAGGGTAGAGGCAAAACAGAAGAAACATCACAATTCGACAAAAACGGAGAGGTGATGTGAGGTGAATGACTTGTGTATTGTAAATAATGAAGGTGCTGGTTCAAATTGGATTCATGGAACGGTGCCCTTCTGGTTCAAGGGAAAAGGATATAGAAGCACCAGAACCACTTGAGAAGGAGCAAATAGGGAAGGCAATGGCCTAGTTGCATTATTGCTAGATCTTTAATCCAGAAACTCAGCTAATGTTCTGGGACCCGGGTTCGAATCCCAACATGGCAGATAGTGGAATTTGAATTCAATGAAAAGATATCTGGAATTAAGAATCTACTGATGAGCATGAAAGTTCAAAGGATTAAATCTCACAGGATCAAGTGTGAACTAGCTAGATGGATTCAGAGCTGGCTTGGTCATCGGAGACAGGGAGTAGCAGTGGAAGGGTGTTTTTCAAATGGAGGTCTGTAACTAGTGGTGTTCCACAGAGTTCAGTGTTGGGACCTCTGCTGATTGTAATATATATAAATGACTTGGAAGAAACTGTAGCTGGTCCGATTAGCAAGTTTGTGGCTGATACTAAGTTTGCTGGAGTTGCAGAGAGTGATGAAGATTGTCAGAGAATACAGCAGGATATAGATAGGCTGGACAATTGGGCGGAGAAATGGCAGACAGAATTTAATCCGGACAAATGCAATGTGATGCATTTTGGTAGATCCAATTCAGGTGGGAGCTAGAAAAGAAATGGGAGAACCATCAGGAGCACAGACACACAGAGAGATCTGGGAGTACAGGGCAACAGATCCTTAAAAGTGGCAGCACAGGTGGGAAAGGTGGTGAAGAAAGCATATGGCACACTTGCCTTCATCGGGTGGGACATGGAGTATAAAAGTTGGTAAATTATGTTAGTTATATAAAACGTTGGTTAGGCCACATATGGAATCCTGTTCCAATTCTGGTCACCACACTGCCAGAAGGATGTGGAGTCTTTGGAGAGAGTGCAGGAAGGGTTTACCAGGATGTTGCCTGGTATTAGCTATGTGGAGAGAGTGAATAAATTGGGATTGTTCTCCCCGGAAAGACGGAGGCTGAGGGGCGAGCTGATAGAAGTTTATAAAATTGTGAGAGGTACAGATAGGGTGAACAGCTTTTTCCCAGGGCAATTACAAGGGGGCACAAGTTCAAGGTAAGGGGGGAAAAGGTTCAGTGGAGATGTGCGGGGGAATATTATTTACACAGAGGGGGCCTGGAATGCACTGCCCAGTGAGATGGTTGAGGCAGATCCATTAGTGACATTCGGGACTTATCTGGATAGGCTCATGAACAGGTGGGGAATAGAGGGTTATAAGCTGTTGATCTAGGAAGGATAACGTGACCAGCCAGACTTGGTGTGCTGAAGGGCCTGTTCCTGTTCTTTGTTCTTTGAAACCATTGTCGATTGGCAGAAAAACTCATCTAGTTCACTAATGTCCTCTAGGTAAGGAAATCTGCCGTCCTTATCTGGCCTGGCCTACATGTGACTCCAGAGCCACAGCAACATGCTTGACTCTCATCTGCCCTCCAAGGGCAAATAGGAATGGGCAATAAATACTAGCCAGCCAGTGATGCCCATGTCCCACGAATGAATAAAAAAACACAGATCCAGTAGGGCAGTCCAGCTGTAGTTTGCCTGTCAGTGATATTACTCCAGATGAAATAATGCAACAGCAAACTACCCCAAGGAAGGACCAAGTAATGTTCCAGTGGGAACTGGCGAGGTTATCTGCACTGACGTGCCTTTGCAAGTTGAAAGACCACCCACTCAAGTTCAAACCAAAGTTACGACTGTTGGAGAATCTGCTTGCGAATTGCGATGCTCCCAAATGATCAGGAGGTTCCCAGGCTGATATACCTTATAAGAGGTGGCGTTTGACATCCATGTTTTGCAAAATAAAGGACCCCACGCACCCCGGACATTCTCTCTTCCACCTTCTTCCGTGAGGAAGAAGATACAAAAGTCTGAGGTCCCGTACCAACCGACTCAGGAACAGCTTCTTCCCTGCTGCTGTCAGACTTTTGAAAAGACCTACCTCACATTAAGTTGATCTTTCTCTACACCCTAACTATAACACCATATTCTGTACTCTCTCCTTTTATTCTCTATGAATGGTATGCTTTGTCTGTATAGCATGCAAGAAACAATACTTTTCACAGTATGTTAACACATGTGACAATAATAAATTAAATCAAAATATTGTAAATAGTTCAATTGTCATTGGACGTGTTAATCAGGAATGAAAAGTGGGTAGGATGTGGTAGCACGTCACTTTAAGGGTTGAATTCTCAGAGGGTCATGTGACCCATCCAGCCATGAATCCTGGGGCTCAGCGTGGATTGCCCCTGCAGTTTGGAGTCTGCAGTCATGGAGTACAATAGCCTTTATATCAGTCTCTATAAATAGTTACTTACATTAATAAACCCTCCATTTATTAAGCTGCTTGGTGGCCGCCCGTCTTTGACAGACACTCCACTCTACATCCCGGATCACTGGACAAAGCTAGGCTGAATGACAGAGAGCAGAGAATGACAGTGAGAATTATTGGGGTTGTGAATATCTGGGGTGGTTTGTGACCTGATGCACTGCTTCACAGGAAGTTGATAAGTCGGAATTTCTTCTGATTTTTTGAGACAAAGGAGGAAGTTCACTGGCGAAGTGGCAGCGTGTGTGCAGCAAGCAGAAGAAGTTTGTGCATCCGTAGGCATGTGGACCTCTGTTTGAAAGTTCTCATTATTAATTTCAAATTCTTTCCTGGTCTCCTCTCTATTCACCCCCTGTGTTTCATCCCTTGGAGATCTTTGCACTCCTCCAATTCTGATCTCTTACATATACCAGATTTTAGTCGCTCTGCCATTGGCAGCCATTCCTTCCACTGCCAGCAGATTCTCCTATCAAATGGAGACAATAGGTGATGGGCCCCCCAGACTACCCCCCCCCAACCCCTTTAAAAACACTCAGATGAAGAACAGCACTGTGGGTGTCTGCTGGAACGTGGCATCTCACTCCAGTAACAGGAAGGGATTTCAGAAAAGCAGGATGGAATGTAAGGGAAGTGAGTCTGGGAGATGATCTGAAAACCACTGGCACATGGTGAAGAAAGGATCTGTCCTTTTTTGAGGTTTGATGTGCAACAACTTGTGAATTGACAAGAACTTGCAGAGACAAGCGTCTTAGCACACACAGTCTTCGAATAGTCACACCTTTCTCAAGAATGCACCCGGGAGTTTACTTGTGTAATCATTCTTATTCATCCCTTCAACTAAGTACATAAATTTTACAATGGGCTGGTGTCAGCAGAGAGCTTTTATTAATCATCTCCTTCTGGACCAACCTGGGCATCAGGTAATAACTTGAGGATTGAGACAAAACAGGTCCTGATTCTAGGCTCGCTGCCAATGATCTCCTCCTGCCAGGACTTTGAGCTGTGCCATCCCAGAAGGCACTGAATACTGAGAGTTTTTTTTTGTTTTGATTCCAATTCAATCCAATCAAGTCCAATTCAGAGTCTCAACAAGTTGGGACATTCCCGATCTGAGCTGACAAGACAGGGCTCTCACCTCCTGTCTTGGGTTTGATCTCCGTGATCCAAGCTGATTAGAGTAGGCAAAGCTTCTCCTCCAAGGCTTGATCTCATTTGCATCTTAGCCAAAAGGCCAAAACGCTGCTTTTAGAAATTTCTTCAAATGAAGCTAAAATGTAACCTAATGACTTCAACCAGTCACAGCATGTTGGTACTACACTTAATCTTAGCCAAAAGGTTGAGAAGCGATTGTAATATTCAACGTACACTGAGAGTGATTTGCGATGGTACACAAGGCAAAAAGTGAGTAATACAAATAACAGACACTTCATTGTGAAATGGGCTGTTGTTTGATGTGCATAGAATTGTTAGAGGGAAGGGAAGTCAGCGCTGTTCCAGCAGTAATCAAATGTTAAAACTGTAACTCATGAATCTATGTCATGGGACAAATGAGGAACTGAGAAACATGCAAAACAGTGCAAATTCTAGGATAAATGTTCCAGTGATAGATACAAGATGCTGACTGTGCTTCTGGTCGCCTCACTACAAGAAGGACGTGGAAGCTATTGAAAGGGTACAGAGGAGATTTGCAAGGATGTTGCCTGGATTGGGAGACATGCCTTATGAAGATAGGTTCAGGGAGCTGGGACTCTTCCCCCTGGAGAGACAAAGGTTGAGAGGCGACCTGATAGAGGTTTATAAGATGTTGAGAGGTATAGATAGGGTGGATTCTCGGAGGCTATTTCCCTGGGCTGAAATGGTCGCTACGAGAGGACACAGGTTTAAGGTGCTGAGGAGCAGGTACAGAGGAGATGTTAGGGGTAAGTATTTCACTCAGAGGGTGGTGAGTGAGTGGGATCGGCTGCTGTCGGTGGTGGTAGAGGCGAACTCGCTGGGGTCTTTTAAAAGACATCTGGATGAGTATATGGGATTTAATGGGATTGGGAGTTACAGATAGTTCTATGGGCTGGTAGGTATGGATGTGATTGGCGCAACTTGTGGGCCGAAGGGCCTGTTTGTGCTGTAGTGTTCTATGTTCTATTGACCTCTCCATACTGTTTAGAATAAAGGGCTATTTAGCTATGAAAAACAGAACAGATAAGAATTTTAAACAATCCTGTCTTACAGAATTGGATCCCAGTTTTAGTAATTGTTAGAAATTTACAGACTAAAATATTGAACTCTCGTTTGGTCCAAAGCACCACAAGCACTCAGGATATGAGAACAGAAACAGGAACACTACATCATTCGCCCTCCCCTGCCGCACCAAGCCTGATCTTCTACTGATCATTGCTAATCCTCTACTTCAACCTCACTTCCCTGCACACTCCCCATATCCTCGGAGTCCCAGTGAGACCAAAATTGTGTCTGTCCCAGCCCAAAATATACTCATAAGAACATAAGAAATAGGAGCAGAAGTAGGCCATCTAGCCCTTCGAGCCTGCCCCGCCATTCAATAAGACCATGGCTGATCTGTCGTGGCTCAGTTCCACATTCCCGCCCTCTCCCCATAACCCTTAATCCCCTCTCTTATCAAAAACCCATCAACCCGCGTCTTAAAAATATTTAGCGAGGCAGCCTCCACCACTTCAACGGGCAGAGAATTCCAGAGATTCACCACCCTTTGCGTGAAGAAGTTCCTCCTCAACTCCGATCTAAACTGCACCCCCCTTATCTTGAGGCTGTGCCCTCTAGTTCTGCTATCCTTTCTAAGCGGGAAGAATCTCTCTACCTCTACCCTATCCATCCCCTTCATTATCTTATACGTCTCTATAAGATCCCCCCTCATCCTTCTAAACTCCAACGAGTACAGACCCAGTCTATTTAGTCTCTCTTCATATTCCAACCCCCTCATCTCCGGTATCAGCCTAGTGAACCTCCTCTGCACTCCCTCCAAGGCCAAAATATCCTTCCACAAGTGCGGCGACCAAAACTGCACACAGTACTCCAGCTGCAGCCTCACCAGTACCCTGTACAGTTGCAGCAAGACCTCCCTACTTTTATATTCAATCCCCCTCGCTATAAAGGCCAGCATCCCATTCGCCTTCTTGATCACCTGCTGCACCTGCAGACTGGGTTTTTGCGACTCGTGCACAAGGACCCCCAGGTCCCTCTGCACCGTAGCATGCTGCAGTTTTTCACCTTTTAAATAATAATCCCTCCTACTATTATTCCTGCCAAAGTGGATAACCTCACACTTGCTAACATTATACTTCATCTGCCAGATCCTCGCCCACTCGCTTAGCCTATCCAGATCCCTCTGCAGACTTTCCACACCCTCCACGCAATTTGCTTTTCCACTCATCTTCGTGTCATCAGCAAATTTCGTCACCATACACTCAGCCCCCTCCTCCAGATCGTCTATATAAATGGTAAATAGCTGAGGCCCCAGCACCGATCCCTGCGGCACTCCACTAGTCACCAACTGCCAACCAGAATAGCACCCATTGATACCAACTCTCTGCTTCCTATTAGACAGCCAATCCTCTATCCACGCTAACACCCTACCCCCAACTCCATGCCCCCTAACCTTCTGTAACAACCTTTTATGAGGCACCTTATCAAACGCCAATTCAACAATGGAGCATCCACAATCCTCTGGCGTAGCGAATTCCAAACATTCACTATTCTCTCAGTGAAGAAACGTTTTCTCATCTCAGCCCTCGAGCCCTTACCCAGAGACATTGCCCAGAAACATTTCGATGTCAACCCTGTCAAGCCCCTTCAGATTGCTATAAGATTCCTTCCTCCCACCAATCACCATATCACCCTTGTTAATTATATGTGAATTGTGTTTAACTGAAGCCAGACAGTGGGCACCAATTGGGTAATAACACTCAATAAATTGGAAAGATTGAAATGGAGATGCATGTTTGTCAAGTATCATATTGATGGAAGCCAATAAATATATTGGCTCCAGTTCTGACCTTTCTGAAACAGAGCAAGCAGTGTGCTTTAACTCAGGATGTGAATGTCACTGGAAACAAAATGTTTGCATTGCCCATCACTCACTATCCTGAAGACAGCGAGTCAGCCAAAGGATGCCTGGTAAACTACAGTAAGGAACCACTTCAGTGACCAGGGAAACCAGCTGGGCTGAAGTGAAAGAAATTGCATTGGACAGGGGCTGGTGGTGGAGTCTTGCTGGTCATGGGCTGCATGGAGGAACTAAGTCTAAGTCTAATACTGCTATATATATATAATCACATTGTCAGTCTCAATCCAGTTCGCAGTAGTCTTTGACTTTAAGCAGTAAATGACCCCTGTGTAGATACACAAGTTGTAAACAATGCTTATTATATGGAAACTGTAATATGGGTGATTAGCATTGAAAGATGTATATTACCTGAAACTGATTGATGGGGACAGTGTAGAGGGAGCTGAGACAGTGGACAGTGTCTGTCTACTTTGTACAACATACTACACTGCCCCTGAAAACACTCCGAGGACAGGTACAGCACGGGCTTAGATGAAGAATAAAGCTCCCTCTACACTGTCCCCATCAAACACTCCCAGGACAGGTACAGCACGGGGTTAGATACAGAGTAAAGCTCTCTCTACACTGTCCCCCATCAAACACTCTCAGGACAGGTACAGCTCAGGGTTAGATACAGAGTAAAGCTCCCTCTACACTGTCCCTATCAAACACTCCCAGGACAGGTGCAGCATGGGGTTAGATACAGAGTAAAGCTCCCTCTACACTGTCCCGATCAAACACTCCCAGGACAGGTACAGCACGGGGTTAGATACAGAGTAAAGCTCCCTCTACACTGTCCCCCATCAAACACTCCCAGGACAGGTACAGCACGGGGTTAGATACAGAGTAAAGCTCCCTCTACACTGTCCCCCATCAAACACTCCCAGGACAGGTACAGCACGGGGTTAGATACAGAGTAAAGCTCCCTCTACACTGTCCCCATCAAACACTCCCAGGGCAGGTACAGCACAGGGTTAGATACAGAGTAAAGCTCCCTCTACACTGTACCCCATCAAACACTCCGAGGACAGGTACAGCACGGGGTTAGATACAGAGTAAAGCTCCCTCTACACTGTCCCCCATCAAACACTCCCAGGACAGATACAGCACGGGGTTAGATACAGAGTAAAGCTCCCTCTACACTGTCCCCATCAAACACTCCCAGGACAGGTAGGACAAACTTGAATGCGGATTACAGGGTCAATGGCAGCATTCTGAGGAATTTGGAGGAACAAAGAGATGTTGGGGTTCATATCCACAGATCTCTGAAGATTGTCGGTCAAGTGGATAGAGCCGTGAAGAAGGCTTATAGTGTGTTAGTGTTTATTAACAGGGGGTTTGAGTTTAAGAGCCGTGGGGTTATGCTGCAACTATACAGGACCTTGGTGAGACCACATTTGGAATATTGTGTTCAGTTCTGGTCACCTCACTATAAGAAGGATGTGGAAGCATTGGAGAGAGTGCAGAGGAGATTTACCAGGATGCTGCCTTGTTTGGAGGGTAGGTCTTATGAGGAAAGGTTGAGGGAGCTGGGGCTTTTCTCTTTAGAGCAGAGGAGGATGAGAGGCGACTTAATAGAGGTTTATAAGATGATGAGGGGGATTGATAGAGTGGGCGTTCAGAGACTATTTCCTCGGGTGGATGTAGCTGTTAAAAGGGAGCATAACTATAACATGATGGGAGATATAGGAGGGATGTCTGAGGTAGATTCTTTACGCAGACAGTGCTTGGGGTGTGGAATAGAACATAGAACATTCCAGCGCAGTACAGGCCCTTCGGCCCTCGATGTTGCGCCGACCAGTGGAACCAATCTAATGACCCTCTAACCTAAACTATTCCAATGTTATCCATATGCCTATCCACTGACCATTTGAACACCCTTAAAGTTGGTGAGTCCACAACTGCTGCAGGCAGGGCATTCCACGCCCTTACTACCCTCTGAGTAAAGAACCTACCTCTGACATCCATCCTATAATTACCACCCCTTAATTTAAAGCTATGTCCCCTTGTGTTAGCCATCACCATCCAAGGAAAAAGGCTCTCACTGTCCACCCTATCTAACCCTCTGATCATCTTGTATGCCTCAATTAGGTCACCTCGTAACCTTCTTCTCTCCAATGAAAATAACCTCAAGTCCCTCAGCCTTTCCTCATAAGACCTTCCCTCCATACCAGGCAACATCCTGGTAAACCTCCTCTGCACCCTTTCCAATGCCTCCACATCTTTCTTATAATGCGGCAACCTGAACTGTACGCAATACTCCAAGTGCGGCCGCACCAGAGTTTTGTACAGTTGCAACGTGACCTCATGGCTCCAAAATTCAATCCCTCTACCAATAAAAGCCAACACACTGTACGCCTTCTTAACAACCTTATAAACCTGGGTGCCAACTTTCAGGGATCTATGCACATGTACACCGAGATCTCTCTGCTTGTCAACACTACTAAGAGTCCTTCCATTAGCCCTATATTCTGTACTCCTGTTACTCTTACCAAAGTGAATCACCTCACACTTTTCCGTATTAAACTCCATCTGCCACCTCTCGGCCCAGCTCTGCAGCTTATCTATAGAACATAGAACATTACAGCGCAGAACAGGCCCTTCGGCCCACGATGTTGCGCCGACCAGTTAAAAAACAATGACTCTCTAACCTAAACCAATCCCTTTTCATCCATAAACCTATCCACGGATCTCTTAAACGCCCCCAAACTAGGCGCATTTACAACTGCAGCAGGCAGGGCATTCCAATCCCTCACCACCCTCTGGGTAAAGAACCTACCCCTGACATCCGTCCTATAACTACCCCCCCTTAATTTAAAGCCATGCCCCCTCGTGCTAGCTTTCTCCATCCGAGGAAAAAGGCTATTACTATCCACCCTATCTAAACCTCTAATCATCTTATATGTTTCAATAAGATCCCCTCTTAGCCGCCTTCTTTCCAGCGAAAACAACCCCAAATCCCTCAGTCTCTCCTCATAGGACCTCCCCTCCATACCAGGCAACATCCTGGTAAACCTCCTCTGCACCCTCTCCAAAGCCTCCACGTCCTTCCTGTAATGTGGGGACCAGAACTGCGCACAATACTCCAAGTGCGGCCGCACCAGAGTTGTGTACAGTTGCAACATGACGCTGCGACTCCTAAATTCAATCCCCCTACCAATAAACGCCAAGACACCGTATGCCTTCTTAACAACCTTATCTACTTGATTCCCTACTTTCAGGGATCTATGTACACATACACCTAGATCCCTCTGTTCATCCACACTATTCAGAGTCCTATGTCCCTCTGCAAACTGTAACATCCATCCTCACTATCTCCAACTCCTCCAACTTTGGTGTCGTCAGCAAATTTACTAATCCATCCTTCTACACCCTCATCTCGATCATTTATAAAAATGACAAACAAACCATGACGAATAGACTGCCTGCTGTGATAGTGGAGTCGGACACTTTAGGAACTTTCAAGCGGTTATTGGATAGGCACATGGAGCACACCAGAACGATAGGGAGTGGGATAGCTTGATCTTGGGTTTTGACATAACTCGGCACAACATCGAGGACTGAAGGGCCTGTACTGTGCTGTACTGTTCTATGTTCTATGTTCTAGATACAGCACGGGATTAGATACAGAGTAAAGCTCCCTCTTCACTGTCCCCAACAGATATTACCAGGACAGGTGCAGCATGGGTTAGATACAGAGTAAAGCTCCCTCTACACTGTCCCCCCATCAAACACTCCCAGGACAGGTACAGCACGGGGTTAGATACAGAGTAAAGCTCCCTCTACACTGTCCCCATCAAACACTCCCAGGACAGGTACAGCACAGGGTTAGATACAGAGTAAAGCTCCCTCTACACTGTCCCCCATCAAACACTCCCAGGACAGGTACAGCTCAGGGTTAGATACAGAGTAAAGCTCCCTCTACACTGTCCCACCATCAAACACTCCCAATACAGGTACAGCACAGGGTTAGATACAGAGTAAAGCTCCCACTACACTGTCCCCATCAAACACTCCCAGGACAGGTACAGCACGGGGTTAGATACAGAGTAAAGCTCCCTCTATACTGTCCCCCATCAAACACTCGCAGGACAGGTACAGCACGGGGTTAGATACAGAGTAAAGCTGCCTCTACACTGTCCCCATCAAACACTCCCAGGACAGGTACAGCACAGGGTTAGATACAGAGTAAAGCTCCCTCTACACTGTCCCCCATCAAACACTCCCAGGACAGGTACAGCCCAGGGTTAGATACAGAGTAAAGCTCCCTCTACACTGTCCCCCATCAAACACTCCCAGGACAGGGACAGCACAGGGTTAGATACAGAGTAAAGCTCCCTCTACACTGTCCCCATCAAACACTCCCAGGACAGGTACAGCACGGGGTTAGATACAGAGTAAAGCTCCCTCTACACTGTCCCCCATCAAACACTCCCAGGACAGGTACAGCACGGGGTTAGATACAGAGTAAAGCTCCCTCTACACCGTCCCCCATCAAACACTCCCAGGACAGTACAGCACGGGGTTAGATACAGAGTAAAGCTCCCTCTACACTGTCCCCCATCAAACACTCCCAGGACAGGTACAGCACGGGGTTAGATACAGAGTAAAGCTCCCTCTACACTGTCCCCCATCAAACACTCCCAGGACAGGTACAGCACGGGGTTAGATACAGAGTAAAGCTCCCTCTACACTGTCCTCATCAAACACAGTAAGAAGTCTCACAACACCAGATTAAAGTCCAACAGGTTTATTTGGTAGCAAAAGCCACTAGCTTTTGGAGCGCTGCCCCTTCGTCAGGTGAGTGGGAGTTCTATTCATAAATAGGGCATGAAAAGACACAAACTCAATTTCCAAAATAATGGTTGGAATGTGAGTCTTTACAGCTAATCAAGTCTTCAAGGTACAGACAAGGTGAATGGAGAGAGGGTTAAGCACAGATTAAAGAGATGTGTTTTGTCTCCAGACAGGACAGTTAGTGAGATTTTGAAAGCCTAGGCAAGTCATGGGGGTTACAGACAGTGTGACATGAGCTCAAGATCCCGGTTGAGGCCATCCTCATGTGTGCGGAACGTGGCTATCAGTCTCTGCTCAGTGACTCCGTGCTGCCGTGTGTCATGAAGGCTGCCTTGGAGAACGCTTACCCGAAGATCAGAAGCTGAATGCTTGTGACCACTGAAGTGTTCCTCAACAGGAAGTGAACACTCTTGCCTGCTCGGGACATCAGTACAAAGAACCTCCAGTTTTTGTCGCGACACTATGGACTTCCTACAGAAACTCAGCACACATTGAGCAGTTGAACCAGGAGCACTTCTCGTCACATTGGATGTCTCAGCATCCCCCACAATGATGGCATTGCTGCAACTGCCTCAGCACTCAACACCGACAACTGCCAGTTTCCAGATACAATTTTACAACTCATCCGCATCCTGGACCACAATGTCTTCACCTTCAACAACCAGTTCTTCATCCAGACACATGGAACAGCCATGGGGACCAAATCCGCACCTCAATATGCCAACATCTTCATGCACAGGTTTGAACAAGACTTCTTCACCGCACAGAATCTTCAACCAATGCTATGCACTAGATACATCGATGACATTTTCTTCCTTTGGACTCATGGTGAACAATCACTGAAACAACTATATGATGATATCAACACGTTCCATCAGACTCACCATGGACTGTTCCCCAGAATCAGTTACATTCTTGGACACACGCATCTCCATCAAGGATGGTCACCTCAGCACCTCACTGTGCCGCAAGCCCATGGATAACCTCACGATGCTCCATTGCTCCAGCTTCCACCCTAAACATGTTAAAGAAGCCATCCCCTATGGATAAGCCCTCCATATACACAGGATCTCCTCAGATGAGGAGGATTGCAACAGATATCTCCAGACGCTGAAAGATAAGAACATAAGAAATAGGAGCAGGAGTAGGCCATCCAGCCCCTCGAGCCTGTCCCACCATTCAATAAGATCATGGCTGATCTGAAGTGGATCAGTTCCACTTACCCACCTGCTCCCCATAACCCTTAATTCCCTTATCGATCAGAAATCTATCTACCCATGACTTAAACATATTCAACGAGGTAGCCTCCACCACTTCAATGGGCAGAGAATTCCAGAGATTCACCACCCTCTGAGAGAAGAAGTTCCTCCTCAACTCTGATCTAAACTGACACCCCTTATTTTGAGGCTGTATCCTCTACTTCTTGTTTCCCTCATAAGAAGGGATAAGAACAGGATATGGCGCTCGACTCATCGATTGACAGTTCCGATGCGCCACAGCAAAAAATCGCACTGACCTCCTCAGAGGACAAACACGGGACACAGTGGACAGAGTACCCTTCATCATCCAGTACTTCCCCGGAGCGGAAAAGCTGCAACATCTTCTCCGGAGCCTTCAACATATCATTGATGAAGACGAACATCTCGCCAGGACCATCCCCACACCCCCACTTCTTGCCTTCAAACAACTGTACAACCTCAAACAGACCATTGTTCGCAGCAAACTACCCAGCCTTCAGGAGAACAGTGACCACAACACCACACAACCCTGCCACAGGAACCTCTGCAAGACATACCGGATCATCGACACGGTTCCCGTCATCACACATGAGAATACCATCCAACAGATACATGGTACATACTCTTGCAACTCAGCCAACGTTATCTACCTGATACGCTGCAGGAAAGGATGTCCCAAGGCATGGTACATTGGGGAGACCATGCAGGCGCTACGACAATAGATGAACAAACACTGCTCAACAATCATCAGGCAACAGTGTTACCTTCCAGTTGGGGAACACTTCAGCGATCACAGGCATTCGGCCTCTGATCCTCAGGTAAGCATTCTCCAAGGCAGCCTTCACTTCGCATGACAGCGCAGAGTCATTGAGCAGAGACTGATAGCCAAGTTCCGCACACATGACGACGGCCTCAACTGGCATCTTGGGTTCATGTCGCACTATCTGTAACCCCCATGACATGCCTGGGTTTGCAAAACCTCACTAACTGCCCTATCTGGAGACAATACACATCTCCTTAACCTGTGCTTAACCCTCTCTCCAATCACCTTGTCTGTACCTTTAATACTTGATTCCCTTAAAGACTCACATACCAACCATTATTTTGTAAATTGTGTTTGTGTGCCCCGTTTGTGAACAGAACTCCCACTTACCTGATGAAGGAGTAGTGCTCCAAAAGCTAGTGGCTTTTGCTACCAAATAAACCTGTTGGACTTTAACCTGGTGCTGTGAGACTTCTTACTGTGTTTACTCCAGTCCAACGCCGGCATCTCCACATCACACCTCCCATCAAACACTCCCAGGACAGGTACAGCACGGGGTTAGATACAGAGTAAAGCTCCCTCTACACTGTCCCCATCAAACACTCCCAGGACAGGTACAGCACGGGGTTAGATACAGAGTAAAGCTCCCTCTACACTGTCCCCATCAAACACTCCCAGGACAGGTACAGCACGGGGTTAGATACAGAGTAAAGCTCCCTCTACACTGTCCCCATCAAACACTCCCAGGACAGGTACAGCACGGGGTTAGATACAGAGTAAAGCTCCCTCTACACTGTCCCCATCAAACACTCCCAGGACAGGTACAGCACGGGGTTAGATACAGAGTAAAGCTCCCTCTACACTGTCCCCCATCAAACACTCCCAGGACAGGTACAGCACGGGGTTAGATACAGAGTAAAGCTCCCTCTACACTGTCCCCCCATCAAACACTCCCAGGACAGGTACAGCACGGGGTTAGATACAGAGTAAAGCTCCCTCTACACTGTCCCCCATCAAACACTCCCAGGACAGGTACAGCACGGGGTTAGATACAGAGTAAAGCTCCCTCTACACTGTCCCCATCAAACACTCCCAGGACAGGTACAGCACGGTTTAGATACAGAGTTGAAATGTGCAATCTCATCACGCGTAGTCAAAAAAAAGGTGCCAGAATGCAATTCTCATCAGAAGGTGGCAGGCGGGCTGTAGCCTGGTCTCACTGTGAAGCAGCCTGCTCAGCTTTTTGAGTGCCATTACACAGGGACCCGGTCTCCCAGTGTACACACAGTTTACACAATGTACTGAGAGATTGCCTTTCACTTTCCCCATCACCTTCTCACTGCAGCCATTGGGACCTGCCACCAATTGCTCCCTGTGTTGCTCTCCGCCCTCACCCCTCTGGAACACTGCACCCATTTCCCCACCCCCCCCAACCACCCTAACCACCCCCCCCACCCCACCCCACACCGATCGCTGTCCTGGCTGATCAACTCCCTCCCTTTGCAGAGCTCCCCTGTTCCCTGTGCTATGGTTGAGTTCAGAAACTCCAAAGTATTTTATGGAACTACCTGAATCATATGTTTTGCATCTTGAATTTGGCTAGGATAAGCATGAGATGTTTCACTTTGTGCATGATTCAAATAACCCATTAAGGAGCTTTCATCAAATAAAGTTTAGTGAAGAATATACTGAACATGTATGGAAAGAAAATTAGCAATAACTTTTATCAATTACAAACAAAAACAAAACACCCACAATAATGTATAACTCTTAACAAATATATCTCAGATGTTGCAAAAAAACCAAAACTTTCCTCAGACAAAACCCTTCAAACAAGTTCAACATAGTAAAGACAAATGCTCACGTGATATTAGAATCGAGTCCTTTGGTTGGAGAATTGTAAACTCTCAGTCTTGTAAGTTCTAGTAGTCCTCTTGACAAAGCCAGAACAGTTTGAAATTAGAACAGCTTCCCAGAACCCCAGGTAGACTCTGGTCAAGCCACCAACTGTACAACACTCTGGTGCGGCCGCACTTGGAGTATTGCGTACAGTTCTGGTCGCCGCATTATAAGAAAGATGTGGAGGCGTTGGAAAGGGTGCAGAGGAGGTTTACCAGGATGTTGCCTGGTATAGTGGGAAGGTCTTATGAGGAAAGGCTGAGGGACTTGAGGTTATTTTCATTGGAGAGAAGAAGGTTACGAGGTGACCTGATTGAGGCATACAAGATGATCAGAGGATTGGATAGGGTGGACAGTGAGAGCCTTTTACCTCAGATGATGATGGCTAACACAAGGGGACATAGCTTTAAATTAAGGGGTGGTAATTATAGGATGGATGTCAGAGGTAGGTTCTTTACTCAGAGGGTAGTAAGGGCGTGGAATGCCCTGCCTGCAGCAGTTGTGGACTCGTCAACTTTAAGGATGTTTAAATGGTCAGTGGATAGGCATATGGATAACATTGGAATAGTTTAGGTTACAGGGTCATTAGATTGGTTCCACTGGTTGGCACAACATCGAGGGCCGAAGGGCCTGTACTGCGCTGTAATGTTCTCTGCTCTATGTTCTATGTTTAACAGCAGATTTTCTACTCCAGGAAGGCAAGATCTTGTTTTCAGATAACCAGCAGAATTTCTAAATACAACAGGGGGAGAGAGAAAAACACTTCTTTTCAGCTTGCTGCCCCTTCTAAAACTAGCCTGCTGCTCAGAACTGAAAATGAAAAAGATCCTGTCACCTCACATGCCAACCAATTTCCTTCCTAACAATGCAGGATCATGAAACTAATCTCAGAAAGTACCAGAGGACCCCATTTAAGCCACTTAAGTGGCAATAAAAGGACGCCTGGTAGACAGCCCGGCAACAATGAGAAACACTGAAGTTGTGAAAGCTCCAGAGATAATGATTTATAAGAAAAACTTTCTTAAAGATATACTAACATCACAGCTCCCTCCCCAATGGAGCTCCCCTTCCCCCATCCCTTTTTCCAATTTGTTGCTTCTTGGTCTCCCTGCCTGTCAGTAATGTAAAGGAAGAAACCCAAAAGTCATTGTATAAACAAATGAACAGTTGTTCTAGGATATGTGAGGTTGATTAGGAACCGCAAAAGAGATCTTGTTGAGGCAGTGAACGTGGCTGTGAGAGGGAAAGAGCATTTTAGCTGTCTTTACCAGTGAAGTGGGAGTTCACGGTGTAACAGGAAAGGAGAAGGCAGTGGCAATATTGCATGGATAAAAATAGAAGATGAGAAGGTATTTAATGGGTTGTCAATAGTAAGGGTGTAAATTACCGAGGCTCTGCCACAATCTTCCAAATGCTCTTTGGTTTTGAACATACTGCCAGCGCTCTGAGTATGGTAAATGTTAGGCTTGGTTCTAGAGAGTGAAGTCAATCAAGTATCAATAGGGAAGCTGTTCAGGGCAGTAATCACTGTATCAGTTATGGATGGAGCAATGCAGAATAAGGATAATAAACTGTGAGGAAGCCAACTTCAATGGGGAAATAATGAACCTGAGCCCCATAATTTGGAATCAAAAGTTAACAGAAAAATCTGGCTGAAGTTCGATGAAGGTATGTTCCTAACAAAAGTGAAAAAAGAGCAGAGGAATCCAGAGTTCCCTACATACTGATGAAGAAGGAAACTGTGCTTATGACAGTTGTGTGATTTGATTTGATTTGTTCTTGTCACATGTATTAGAATACAGTGAAAAGTATTGTTTCTTGTGCACTATACAGACAAAATATACTGTTCATAGAGAAGGAAAGGAGAGAGTGCAGAATGTAGTGTTACAGTCATAGCTAGGGTGTAGAGAAAGATCAACTTAGTGCGAGGTAGGTCCATTCAAAAGTCTGACAGCAGCAGGGAAGAAGCTGTTCTTGAGTTGGTTAGTCTGTGACCTCAGACTTTTGTATCTTTTCCCTGATGGAAGAAGGTGGGAGAAAGAATGTCCGGGGTGCGTGGGGTCCTTAATTATACTGGCTGCTTTCCCGAGGCAGCAAGAAGTGTAGACAGAGTCTATGGATGGGAAACTGGTTTGCGTGATGGATTGGGCTACATTCACAACCCTTTGTAGTTCCTTGGGCTTTTGGGCAACATCTTCTCCATGTCCACTGTATCCAGGCCTCACAGTATCCTGTAAATTTCAAGAAGATTCCCCCCCTCAACCTTCTAAACTCTAACAAGTACAAACCCAGAGTCCTCAACCGTTCCTCATACAACAAGCTCTTCATTCCAGAGATCATTCTTGTGAACCTGCTCTGCAGCCTTTCCAAGGCCAGCACATCCTCCCTTAGACACAGAGCCCAAAACTGCTCGCAATACTCGAATGGGATTTGACCAGAACCTTACACAGCCTCAGAAGCACATCCTTGCATTTGTATATTAAATTTGAATTGGGGGATTGAATATAAAAGTAGGGAGGTCTTGCTGCAGCTGTATAGGGCATTGGTGAGGCCGCAGCTGGAGTACTGTGTGCAGTTTTGGGCGCCGCACCTGCGCAAGGATATTTTGGCCCTGGAGGGAGTGCAGAGGAGGTTTACTAGGCTGATGCCGGAGTTGAGGGGATTGAGCTATGAGGAGAGGCTGAATAAACTAGGCTTGTACTCGTTAGAGTTTAGAAGAATGAGGGGAGATCTCATTGAGACGTATAAGATGATGAATGGGATGGATAGGATAGAGGTGGAGAGACTCTTCCCACGCAAAAAAGACAGTAGGACTAGGGGGCACAGCCTCAAGATAAAGGGGAGGCGGTTTAGAACGGAGTTGAGGAGGAACTTCTTCACTCAAAGGGTGGTGAATCTCTGGAATTCTCTGCCCGTTGAAGTGGTGGAGGCTGCCTCGCTAAATATTTTTAAGAAGCGGGTTGATGGGTTTTTGATAAGAGAGGGGATTAAGGGTTATGGGGAGAGGGCGGGAAAGTGGAACTGAGCCACAACAGATCAGCCATGATCTTATTGAATGGCGGGGCAGGCTCGAAGGGCTAGATGGCCTACTCCTGCTCCTATTTCTTATGTTCTTATGTTCTTATGTTCTTGTACATAAATTTTAACATTGCATTTGCCTTCCTAACTGCCAAATGAACTGCACGGTAACCTTAAGAGAATCTTGAACAAGGCCTCCCAAGTCCTTTGTGTTTCTGATTTCCTAAGCATTTCCTATTTAGAAAATAGTCTGTGCCTCCATTTCCCCTTCCAAAGTGCATAATGTCACACGTTTCCACATTGTATTCCATCTGCCACTTCTTTACCCGCTCTCCTAACCTGTCCCAGTCCTTCTGCAGCCCCCACTGCTTCCTCAATACTACCTGTCCCTCTGCCTGGATTTGAGCTGTCGATAGTAGCCATGATGTGGAGGTGGACTGGGGTGAACACAGTAAGAAGTCTGACAACACCAGGTTAAAGTCCAACCAATTTATTTGATAGTAAACTCACTAGCTTTCGGGGTTTCCCTCTTCGTCAGGTGAATGGAGAGTTCTCATGGAGCCATGGAGAGTTCTCCATTCACCTGATGAAGGGACAAACCTCGAAAGCTTGTGAGTTTACTATCAAATAAATCGGTTGGACTTAAACCTGGTGTTGTCAGACTTCTTACTGTGGATTTGAGGCTCATACCCTCTAATCCAGGCAGCATCCTGGCAAACCTCTTCTGCACCCTGTCCAAAGCCTCCACATCCTTCCTGTAATGTGGTGACCAGAATTGAACGCAATTCTCTAAGTGAGTCCGAACCAAAGTTTTATAAAGCTGCAACATGACATCCTGACTCTTGTACTCAGTGCCCTGACCAATAAAGGCAAGCTTGCCATACGCCTTCTTTACCACCCTGTCTACCTGTGTGGACACTTTCAGGGGACTATGGACTTCAACGCCAAGATCCCTCTGTACATCAGTGCTGTTCAGGGTCCTGCCATTAACTGTATACTTACCCTGGACATTTGATCTCCTAAAGTGCAGCACCTCACACTTGTCTGGATTAAACTCCATCTGCCATTTCTCTGCCCATATCTGCAGCTGATTGATATCCCGCTGGATCCTTTGACAACCTTCTACACTATCCACAACTTCACCTATTTTGTGTTATCTGCAAACTTACTAACCCACCCATCTACATTTTATCCAATATTTATATATATATATATTTATATATAAATATCACAAAGTGATATGATATATACGTATGTCACAAAGAGCTCACATTATTTGCGTTAATTTTCAGTACCAACAGTCTATTCAACACTTCCTCCTTACCAATTCTGAACCCTTTTTGGAACAGTTTCCTTCTCTGTCACAATATCCTGGCTAACATCTACCTCCTTGGTAAAGACAGATGCAGAGTATTGATTTACTATCTCAGCCATGTCCCATCTCTGTGTATGAATTTCTTTTTATGTCCCTAAAAGGTCCTATTCCTCCTTTTCCCACCCTTTTGCTATTTATATGTCTATAGAAGACTTTGGGATTCTGCTTTGTGTTTGCTGCCAATATTTTTTCATAATTTCTGTCTGCTTCTCTAATGTGTTTTTCACCTCCCCTCTGAACCTTCTGTATTCCTTTTCTTTCTCAACTGTATTTCTACCTGACACATTTTTTCTTTCTTTATCTTAGTTTCTATTTCTTTTTCATCCAAGGAACTCTGGATTAGTTTGCCCTACATTTCTCTTTTAAGGGAATATGCCTTCACTATCTGGACCATTTCTGTTTTGAAGGTAACCCGTTGTTTAGTTTTTCCACAACTCTAACCAGTTCAGTTCAGTTCTTGTCACACTGACGACGACTTTCCCAATTCATTATTTTATTCTGCATTGCCTATTATCTGTTTCTATCATCATCTTAAACCTTGCAATACAATGATACAAGGAAAGCTAATAGGATGTTGGCCTTCACAGCAAGAGGATTTGAATATAGGAGTAAGGATGTCTTGCTGCAGTTATACAGGGTCTTGGTGAGGCCAACACCTCGAGTATTGTGTGCAGTTTTGGCCTCCTAATTTGAGGAAAGACATTCTTGCTACTGAGGGAGTCTAGCAAAGATTCATCAGACTGATTCCTGGAATAACAGAACTGACGTATGAAGAGAGACTGGATCATTTGGACTTGTACTCATTGGAATTTAGAAGAATGAGAGGGGATGTCATAGAAACATATAAAATTCTGATGGGACTGGACAGGCTCGATGCGGGAAGAATGTTCCTGATGTTGGGGAAGTCCAGAACTAGGGGTCACAGTCTCAGAATAAGAGGTAAATCTTCAGGACTGAAATGAGGAAGAACCTCTTCACCCAGAGACTTATGAACCTGTGGAATTTTCCACCACAAAGCTGTTGGGGCCAGTTCGTTAGATAGGTTCAAGAGGGAGCTGGATGTGGCCCTTGTGGCAAAAGGGATCAAGGGGTATGGAGAGATAGCGGGAGTGGAATACCAAAAGTGCATGATCAACCATTATCATATTGAATGGCGATGCAAGGCTCAGAAGGCCAAATGGCCTACTCCTGCACCTATTTTCTAAGTTTTTATGATCACTGTTTCCAAAATGTTCACCCACTGACACTTGACCTACTTGTCCCACGTCATTTCCAAGAACTGGGTCCAACAGTCTATCTTTTCTTGTTGGACAGGACACATGCTGCTGTAGAAAATCTCCTGAACATAATCTAAGAAGAAAATACTGTCCAGGTCATGGTGAAAGTGGAGATGAGTCAGACACTTAAATGGTTCAAAATTAAAAAGAAGCTATTGGATAGGCTGTCTGCGCTGAAAGTTGATAAGGCAACAGGTTCAGATGAGATGCATGCAAGGATGCTGAAGAAGTGAGAGTAGGATGACACAGAGATTGCTGAAAACATAAATTGTCAAGAAGAGGTAGTGGGACTTTAAAGAGATGTCGATAGATTGAGTGGGTAAATGTTTGACAGGTGGAGTATAACATGGTTATATGTGAACTTGTTCATTTTGACTGGCAAGGTATTATTTAAATGGAGGAAAATTGCAAAACACAATGGTACAGAGGAATCTGGGTGTCCTGGTACATGAATCACAAAAAGATAATATAAGAACATAAGAACATAAGAAATAGGAGCAGGAGTAGGCCATCTGGCCCTTCGAGCCTGCCCCGCCATTCAATAAGATCATGGCTGATCTGTCGTGGCTCAGTTCCACTTTCCCGCCCTCTCCCCATAACCCTTAATCCCCTCTCTTATCAAAAACCCATCAACCCGCTTCTTAAAAATATTTAGCGAGGCAGCCTCCACCACTTCAACGGGCAGAGAATTCCAGAGATTCACCACCCTTTGAGTGAAGAAGTTCCTCCTCAACTCGGTTCTGAACCGCCCCCCCTCTATCTTGAGGCTGTGCCCCCTAGTCCTACTGTCTTTTTTGAGCGGGAAGAGTCTTTCCACCTCTATCCTATCCATCCCATTCATCATCTTATACGTCTCAATGAGATCTCCCCTCATTCTTCTAAACTCTAACGAGTACAAGCCTAGTTTATTCAGCCTCTCCTCATAGCTCAACCCCCTCAACTCCGGTATCAGCCTAGTAAACCTCCTCTGCACTCCCTCCAAGGCCAAAATATCCTTGCGCAGGTGCGGCGCCCAAAACTGCACACAGTACTCCAGCTGCGGCCTCACCAATGCCCTATACAGCTGCAGCAAGACCTCCCTACTTTTATATTCAATCCCCCTCGCTATGAAGGCCAGCATCCCATTCGCCTTCCTGACCACCTGCTGCACCTGCAGGCTGGGTTTTTGCGACTCATGCACAAGGACCCCGAGGTCCCTCTGCACCGTCGCCTGCTGCAGTTTTTTGCCACGTAAGTAATAGTCCTTCCTACCATTCTTCCTACCAAAGTGGACCACCTCACACTTGCCAACATTAAATTCCATTTGCCATTTCCTGGCCCATTCGCCCAGCCTATCTAGATCCTTCTGCAGACTCTCCACACCCTCCGCACAATTTGCCTTTCCCCCAATCTTGGTGTCATCAGCAAATTTCGACACCCTACACTCGGTTCCCTCCTCCAGATCATCTATATAAATGGTAAATAGCTGAGGCCCCAGCACCGACCCCTGGGGCACCCCACTAGTCACCAACCGCCAATCCGAATAGCACCCATTGACCCCCACTCTCTGCCTCCTATTTGACAACCAATCCTCTATCCACGCTAACACCCTACCCCCAACTCCATGTCCTCTGACCTTCTGCAGTAACCTCTTGTGAGGTACCTTATCAAACGCCTTCTGAAAATCCAGAAAGACCACATCCACCGGCTCTCCTCTATCCACCGCCCTAGACACATCCTCATAGAACTCCAGTAAATTTGTCAGACACGACTTCCCTTTAATGAAACCGTGTTGCGTCTGCCCTATCAAGCAATTCCCTTCAAGATGCCTCGCAATTTCCTCCTTAATGACGGATTCTAACATTTTACCTACCACAGACGTTAAACTAACCGGCCTGTAATTCCCCGCCTTTTGCCTGGCACCCTTCTTAAACAACGGCGTAACATTAGCCGTTTTCCAATCCTCCGGCACTTCCCCGGAATCCAGCGACGTCTGGAAAATAACCACCAAGGCATCCACTATCACCTCCGCCATTTCTTTCAGAACCCTCGGATGCATTCCATCCGGTCCTGGGGACTTGTCCACAATCAGCCCCTCCAGTCTGTCGCGCACCACCTCTCTAGTAACAGTAATGTCATTAAGACCCTCCAGTCCTACCACCTTTCCATCGCTAACACCCGGCAAATTATTCACGTCCTCCTCCGTGAAGACAGAAACAAAAAAGTTATTCAAGACCTTAGCCATATCCCCATCCCCTACCACTAGGTCCCCTTTCTCATCCGCTAAGGGACCAACGTTCACCCTAGCCAGCCTCTTCCTTTTTATATATTTATAAAAACTCTTGCTATCCTTTTTTATATTAAGCGCTAGCCCAGCTTCATAGCTTCTTCTACCCTCCTTTATCAACTTTTTTGTCAATCTTTGTTGACATTTAAACCTTTCCCAATCCTCTTCTCGCCCACTGCTCTTAGCTACTCTAAATTCCTCCGCTTTTAATTTAACACTTTCCTTCACCTCCTTCGTTATCCACGGCTTATTACCTCTCTTCCTACTGTCCTTTTTAACCATCGGAATAAATTTCTGCTGAGCACCAAGAAAGATCTCCTTAAAGATCCTCCACTGCTCCTCAGCAGACCTACCTTCCAACGCGCTCCCCCAGTCCACATTCGCCAATTCTTCTCTCATCCTACCATACTCCCCTCTATTCAAACAAAGGACACGTGTCCGGGAACCCACTTTCTCCTCCTCCATCTGCAACAGAAACTCCACCATACAATGATCACTCTCTCCAAGAGGATCCTTCACCTCAAGGTCCCTAATTCTACCCGCCTCATTACATAGCACCAGATCCAAGATAGCTCGCTCCCTCGTCGGCTCCAACACACACTGTTCCAGGAAACTATCCCGGCAGCATTCCAAGAACTCCTCCTCGAGCCCACCTCGTCCAACATGGGTCGACCAATCAATATGCAGATTGAAATCCCCCATAACTACGGCCGTCCCATTCCCGCACGCCGCACTTATTTGCGCGTTAACAGCCCGCCCCACCTCCAGATCATTGCAGGTATAACAAGTGATTAGGAAGGTACAAGGGATGTTGGCATTTATTGCAAGGGGAAAGGAATATAAAAATATGGAAGGTTTTCTGTAGCTATACAAGGCCTTGGTGAGGAGGTTCACTAAATTCATTTCTGGCATGAAGGGTTTATCTTACAGAGAAAAGTTGAACAGGTTGGGCCTATACTCATTGGAGTTTGGAAGAATGAGAGGTAATATTGAACATGTAAAATCCTGAGGGTCTTGAAGGAGTCAATACCAAGTTCATGGCTCCTCTCTCAGTTGCAGGGAGTCCCACCCTCCAGAGCTGATAGTCAATCTGATTGGCTGGCAGCTCCAGCAGTCTCAGCAGTGCCAGAACTCAATAGTGGGCAATGACAGAACTGCAAGCAACTTCTTGAGGAAGAGAACCTGGATCCCAGACTCAGTGAAATCAGACCTGTTTGCACAGGGAGGCATCTGGCACCATGTGGGTTTGGGTTTCGGAGGCCAAGCTGTAGGGGAGGCACAAAGGGGGTATGACGTTTGGGGGTTTCCTCCAGTGCACTCAAGACACCCCAAAGGAGATACCCTACTTCTTTCCGATCTTTTCAACTGAGAAGGAAAAACAGCCAGCCCACTTTCTTCTGCATTCCATGGCCAACCATATTGTGGAGGTTGTTGCAGAATTGCACCTTTAATTGACTGTTAATTGGGCTGTTACAGCCCGCAAAAGGCCTGAGGGTGGCAGCACCTACCCATTCATGGGAATCGGGTCAGGGTGGGAATGTGGTAGGTTAGCCACCATTATATTTTACGTGCGTCACTCCTGCCAAAAACATGCCCAATGTGGAGCCATAAAATACAGCCCCAGGAGAAGATATGCCACTGTTGATCATTGTGCAGTGACTCCTTGCTGCTCACCACATCAAGTTCCACTGTAAGCAAGCTTGGGTCACATCTAGAGAAAGTTTGCGTGATTGGTTCCTGCAGGGATTGATCCCCAGCAAATGTTCAAGCTCTCTGGGTAAGTGTGGGGTAAGAAATGCTGAGAGCTTGGCAAGACTTGTTCTGAAGGTTGGAGGTTATTTTCAACCTGGGCTGAACTGCACAAAGAAAGATTGGAATAGGAGGAAGCCATTCAGTCCTTCAAAATTGTTCAAAATTAGATTGTTGGATTGTATATTAACCTCATTCAGCCATGCCTTTAACCAATGAAAATCCATCAATTTCAGTTTTGAAATCTTCAATGAACCCTCTGTTTTATAATGCAGCAGTTCCAGATTTCCGCCGCCTTTAATACATATACAAAGAAGATCTCATTTTTAAGGTTGTGTCTTCATGTTCTGCTCTCCCTTGTCAAGAATAAATAAGTTTTCTCTTCTCTGTCTGTATCTCTGTCCTAGATCTCCTGTAAATAATTCATTTCACACACACTGAAAGGGAAGGGTTTCACAGTCTCGCAACTGGAAGCTGTGATGTGAAGGACTGTCAAAAGACTCACACAGACTGTGGAATTTATTCCAATCCTTCAGCTCATAGCTTGGGTTAGATTGCAAGTCCTGCTCCCCAGAATGAGACCCGACTCTCAGCCACGATGCGTCTCTCTGAACAATCCCTCCCAAACCTCCACACCACTATTACAGGTTAGTACTATTTCACAAACCACTTGATTTTCTGTCCCTAAGTTGCTGAAAAAGTGGATCTCTCTTTCATTCTTTCAGTCTCCCTATATCTTTATCTTCCTCTATCTGTCTATATCTTTGTGTTTGTCTCTTTGTTACTCTGCCCTGGTCCTTACGTTATGATCCTTACCCCGCAGCATGGTGTCACAGTGGTTAGCACTGCTGCCTCACAGCGCCAAGGACCAGGGTTCAATCCCTGACTTGGGTCACTGTCTGTGTGGAGTTTGTACATTTTCCCTGTGTCTATGTGGGTTTCCTCCGGGTGCTCCGCTTTTCTCCCACAGTCCAGAGATTTGTAGGTTAGGTTGATTGGCAATGTTAAATTGTCCTTTAGTGTCAGGAGGGTTAGTTAGGGTAAATGCATGGGATTATGGGGAGAGGGCCTGGGTGAGATTGTGGTTGGTGCAGGCTCGATGGGCCAAATGGCCTCCTTCTGCACTGCAGATTCTATGATTGTATGATCTCTCTTTGCCAGTTTCCACCTCTCCGTTGGTCTGTCTGTCTCTCTATCACTCTATCTCTGTCTGCCATTTTCTCAATGTCTCTTTCTCTTGCTTTGCTGTATTTGGCTCTGTATGCCTCTCTACTCTCTCTCAATCTCTTCTGTGTTTTTGCCAATGGCCATCTCTCTATCTCTCACTTTGTCTCTCTATCTCTCACTTTGTCTCTCTATTGCTCTCTTCCAATCTGTCTCTTCTCTCTCTCTCTGTCTTTTTTGTATTATTTTTCTCTGCCACTGTCAATCCTTATCTCTCCATTTCTCTCTCTCTCTTTGTCAGTCTCTCTCCCTTTATCTGACCATTTCTGTCCCTTGGTTTATCACTCTGTCACTATCTGGCCAGAATTTTATACTGACTTACCCCCCTCAGGGGTCGGAGGCTGGCAAATGGTGGTGAGCATAAAGTTCAATGGACAGAATTCCCCCTGGGTTCTGGCCTGACTGATCCTGTGGGAATTTTTTGCTCGGACAGGCAGAGTTTCAGACTGGAAGCTACCCTTGCACCAATTAAGGCCATTTAGTTTTTATTCATTCATGGAAACGGATGTCACTGGCTACATAAGAAAATAAGAACATAAGAAATAGGAGCAGGAGTAGGCCATCTAGCCCTTCGAGCCTGCCCCGCCATTCAATAAGATCATGGCTGATCTGTCGTGGATCAGTTCCACTTTCCCGCCCTCTCCCCATAACCCTTAATCCCCTCTCTTATCAAGAACCCATCAACCCGCTTCTTAAAAATATTTAGCGAGGCAGCCTCCACCACTTCAACGGGCAGAGAATTCCAGAGATTCACCACCCTTTGAGTGAAGAAGTTCCTCCTCAACTCCGTTCTAAACCGCCTCCCCTTTATCTTGAGGCTGTGCCCCCTAGTCCTACTGTCCTTTCTGAGCGGGAAGAGTCTCTCCACCTCTATCCTATCCATCCCATTCATCATCTTATACGTCTCAATGAGATCGCCCCTCATTCTTCTAAACTCTAACGAGTACAAGCCCAGTTTATTCAGCCTCTCCTCATAGCTCAACCCCCTCAACTCCGGTATCAGCCTAGTAAACCTCCTCTGCACTCCCTCCAAGGCCAAAATATCTTTGCGCAGGTGCGGCGCCCAAAACTGCACACAGTACTCCAGCTGCGGCCTCACCAATGCCCTATACAGCTGCAGCAAGACCTCCCTACTTTTATATTCAATCCCCCTCGCTATTTACTGGAGTTCTATGAGGATGTGTCTAGGGCAGTGGATAGAGGAGAGCCGGTGGATGTGGTCTTTCTGGATTTTCAGAAGGCGTTTGACAAGGTACCTCACAAGAGGTTATTGCAGAAGGTCAGGGGACATGGAGTTGGGGGTAGGGTGTTAGCGTGGATAGAGGATTGGTTGTCAAATAGGAGGCAGAGAGTGGGGGTCAATGGGTGCTATTCGGATTGGCGGTTGGTGACTAGTGGGGTGCCCCAGGGGTCGGTGCTGGGGCCTCAGCTATTTACCATTTATATAGATGATCTGGAGGAGGGAACCGAGTGCAGGGTGTCGAAATTTGCTGATGACACCAAGATTGGGGGAAAGGCAAATTGTGCGGAGGGTGTGGAGAGTCTGCAGAAGGATCTAGATAGGCTGGGCGAATGGGCCAGGAAATGGCAAATGGAATTTAATGTTGGCAAGTGTGAGGTGGTCCACTTTGGTAGGAAGAATGGTGGGAAGGACTATTACTTACGTGGCGAAAAACTGCAGCAGGCGACGGTGCAGAGGGACCTCGGGGTCCTTGTGCATGAGTCGCAAAAACCCAGCTTGCAGGTGCAGCAGGTGGTCAGGAAGGCGAATGGGATGCTGGCCTTCATAGCGAGGGGGATTGAATATAAAAGTAGGGAGGTCTTGCTGCAGCTGTATAGGGCATTGGTGAGGCCGCAGCTGGAGTACTGTGTGCAGTTTTGGGCGCCGCACCTGCGCAAGGATATTTTGGCCCTGGAGGGAGTGCAGAGGAGGTTTACTAGGCTGATACCGGAGTTGAGGGGATTGAGCTATGAGGAGAGGCTGAATAAACTAGGCTTGTACTCGTTAGAGTTTAGAAGAATGAGGGGAGATCTCATTGAGACGTATAAGATGATGAATGGGATGGATAGGATAGAGGTGGAGAGACTCTTCCCGCTCAAAAAAGACAGTAGGACTAGGGGGCACAGCCTCAAGATAAAGGGGAGGCGGTTTAGAACGGAGTTGAGGAGGAACTTCTTCACTCAAAGGGTGGTGAATCTCTGGAATTCTCTGCCCGTTGAAGTGGTGGAGGCTGCCTCGCTAAATATTTTTAAGAAGCGGGTTGATGGGTTCTTGATAAGAGAGGGGATTAAGGGTTATGGGGAGAGGGCGGGAAAGTGGAACTGAGCCACAACACATCAGCCATGATCTTATTGAATGGCGGGGCAGGCTCGAAGGGCTAGATGGCCTACTCCTGCTCCTATTTCTTATGTTCTTATGTTCTTATGAAGGCCAGCATCCCATTCGCCTTCCTGACCACCTGCTGCACCTGCAAGCTGGGTTTTTGCGACTCATGCACTAGGCCAGCATTGATTGCTCATCCCTAATTGCCCTTGAGAAGGTGGCTGCCTTCTTGAACCGCTGCAGTCCACATCGGAGAGTTACACCCACAGCACAATGAGGGAGGGAGTTCCAGGATTTTGACCCAGTGACCGTGAAGAAATAGCAATATATCTCCAGGTCAGGATGGTGAGCAGCAGGAAGGGAGCTTCCAGTGGTTGTGATTTTCCATGTTTGCTGTCCTTGTCCTCCTAGATGGTGGTGGTTGTGGGTTTGGAAGGTGCTACCTAAGGAGCCTTTGTGAATTCTTGCAGTGCACCTTGTAGGCAGTACACATGGCTAAATTATAGAGAATAACAGCCTCTGTGTGAATTATAGAGAATAGCAGTCCCTGAGTATATTGCAGAGCATAATAGGCCCTGTGTATACCATAGAGTAAGAAGTCTAACAACACCAGGTTTAAGTCCAACCAATTAAACCTGGTGTTGTCAGACTTCTTACTGTGTTTACCCCAGTCCAACGCCAGCATTTCCACATCATGTATACCATAGAGAACAGCAGCCCCTGTGTATATTATGAGAACAGCAGATCCTCTGTATATTATTGGGATGAGCAGTCCATGTTTATATTACAGCAAATAGCAGCCCCGTGTATATTATAGGAATTAGCAACCACAGTGTATATTATAAGGATGGGCAGCCCCTGTGTATATTCTAGAGAATAGCAGCCCCATGTATATTATAGGGAATAGCAACGCCTGTGTATGTTATTGAGAATAGCAATTCCTGTGAATATTATAGAGAATAGCAGTTCCTGTGTATACTATAGAGAATAGCAGCCCCTGTGTATATTATAGCGAGAGTAGCAGCCCCTGTGTATATTATACAGAATAGCAGCCTCTGTGTATATTGTATAGAATAGCAGTGCCTATGTATATTGTAGCGAATAGCAGCCCTTGTGTGTATTATAGAGAATAGCAGCCCCTGTGTATGCTATCGAGAACAGTAGCCCCATGTATATTATCGAGAATAGCAGCCCCTGTGTATATTATAGAGAATAGCAGCCCCTGTGTATTTTGTATAGAATAGCAGTGCCTATGTATATTGCAGCGAACTACAGCCCCTGCGTATTTTGTATAGAATAGCAGTGCCTATGTATATTGCAGCGAACTACAGCCCCTGTGTATTTTGTATAGAATAGTAGCCCCTGTGTATATTTTAGAGAATAGCAGCCCCTGTGTACATTGTAGAGAAATGTTGCTCCTTGTGTATACTATAGAGAATAGCAGCCCTTGTATATCTGATAGAGAATAGCAGCACCTGTGTATATAGTAGAGAATAGTAGCCCTTGTGTATATTATAGAGATTTGTTGCTCCTTGTGTATATTATAGGGAATAGCAGCCCTGGTATATATGATAGAGAATAGCAACCCCTGCTTCGATTGTGCTTTTATTGTAAATTCCCACAATTTTTTGGTTCTTGGTTCCTACAATTATTCATATTGCTGGGGTGTCTAAAGTTGAATCCCTAATTTCTAAAAGAACACCAAGAAAGAAAGGCAGGCTTGCATTTGTATAGCCCCTTTCATAACCTGCAGACATGTCAAAGCACTTCATAGTATCTGATGTACTTTTAGAAGTATGGCCACTGTTGCACTGTAGGAAGCACAACAATGTTTACGAGACAGGCCAGGGGCTAAAGATTCTGCAGTCACTCACCTCCTGACTCCCCAAAACCCACCCATTATCTACAAGGTACAAGTCAGGAGTGTGAAGACTTGCCTAGATGAGTGCAGCTTCAATAACACTCAAGAAGATCAATACCCTCCAGGACAAAGCAATGTGATCGGTTATAAACTGCCCTCTGAAATGGTCTACTGACCCATTCAGTTCAAGGGCAATTACTGATGGGCAACACTGTTGGCTGGTCTTGCCAGGGACACCCTGGGAATAAAGACAAATGTTTGCTTGATTGGTAACCTATTCACCACCTTAAATGTTCACTGCCTTCACTGTGGCAACAATGTGTACCATATTACCTAATGTATCTTAGTGTTAGAGAGGCAGCTCAGCGAAGGACCAGCTTGGAGTGACAGAGTATAAATTGGGAGTTGGGGAGGCAGCGGGTCAGGCAGCTGTTTGGAACAGGCCCACACTGAGTTTGAAAAGATAGTGAGAAATCATATAGTGCCATGCTATAGGAAGGGTGTGAACACATTGGAGAGATTGCAGAAGAGGCTTACAAGAGTGATTCCATATATTAAAGAGAATAGCAGCCCCTGTGTATATTACACAGAATAGCAGACCCCGGCCAAATATTACACAGAATAGCAGGCCCCGGCCAAATATTACACAGAATAGCAGGCCCCGGCCAAATATTACACAGAATAGCAGCCCCTATCTATATTACACAGAATAGCAGCCCCGATCTATATTACACAGAATAGCAGCCCCTATCGATATTACACAGAATAGCAGCTCCTGTCTATATTATAGAGAATAGCAGCTCCTGTCTATATTGTAGAGAATAGCAGCCCCTGTGTATATTATAGAGAATAGCAGCCCCTATGTATATTATAGAAAATAGCAGCCCCCGTGTATATTATAGAAAATAGCAGCCCCTGTGTATATTACAGAGAATAGCAGCTCCTGTGTATATTATAGAGAGTAGCAGCCCCTGTGTATATTGTACAGAATAGCAGCCCCTGTGTATATTACAGAGAATAGCGGCTCCTGTGTACATTATAGAGAATAACAGCCCCTGTGAATATTATAGAGAATAGCAGCCCCTGTGTATATTATAGAGAATAGCAGCCCCTGTATATATTGTAGAGAATAGGAGTTCTGTGTGTATAATCGAGAATAGTCGGTAATTTCGGTGGTCAGTAAGTTAATGGAAAAAGACCTGAGAGATAGGATTTATGACCATTTGGAAAGGTGCAGCTTAATCCAATTTAGTCAGCACGGATTCATGAGGGGTAAGTCTTGCCTCGCAAATTTGATTGAATTCTTTGAGGAGGTAATTAAGTGTGTAGACGAAGGTAGAGCAGTTGATGTCGTATACATGGATTTTAGTAAGGCATTTGATAAGGTTCCCCATGGTAGGCTCATGAAGAAAGTAAGGAGGTGTGGGATGGAAGGAAATTTGGCCGATTGGATAAGTAACTGGCTGTCTCATAGAAGACAGAGGGTGGTGGTGGAGGGAAAATTTTCAGACTGGAGGCCAGTTACCAGCGGTGTACCACAGGGATCAGTGCTGGGTCCTCTGCTATTTGTGATTTTTATCAATGACTTAGAAGAATGGGCTCAAGGGTGGGTTAGTAAATTTGTTGATGACACCAAGATTGGTGGAGTAGTGGATGAGGTGGAGGGCTCTTGTAGGCTGCAAAGAGACATTGATAGGATGCAGAGCTGGGCCGAAAAGTGGCAGATGGAGTTTAACCCTGATAAGTGTGAGATGATTAATTTTGGTAGGACAAACATGAATGCAGATTACAGGGTCAATGGCAGGGTTCTGAGGAATGTGGAGGAACAGAGAGATCTTGGGGTTCATATCCACAGATCTCTGAAGGTTGCCATTCAAGTGGATAGAGCCGTGAAGAAGGCTTATAGTGTGTTAGTGTTTATTAACAGGGGGTTTGAGTTTAAGAGCCGTGGGGTTATGCTGCAACTGTACAGGACTTTGGTGAGACCACATTTGGAATATTGTGTGCAGTTCTGGTCACCTCACTATAAGAAGGATGTGGAAGGATTGGAGAGAGTGCAGAGGAGATTTACCAGGATGCTGCCTGGTTTGGAGGGTAGGTCTTATGAGGAAAGGTTGAGGGAGCTGGGGCTTTTCTCTTTGGAGCGGAGGAGAATGAGAGGCGGCTTAATAGAGGGTTACAAAATGATGAGGGGGATAGATAGAGTGGACGTTCACAGACTATTTCCTTGGATGGATGTAGCTGTTAAAAGGGGGCATAACTATAAGGTTCACGGTGGGAGGTGCAGGAGGGATGTCCAAGGTAGGTTCTTTAATCAGAGAGTGGTTGGGGTGTGGAATGCACTGCCTGCTGTGATAGTGGAGTCGGACACTTTAGGAACTTTCAAGCAGTTATTGGATAGGCACTTGGAGCACTCCAGAATGACAGGGAGTGGGATAGTTTGATCTTGGGATTGGACATAGCTCGGCACAACATCGAGGGCCGAAGGGTCTGTACTGTGCTGTACTGTTCTAGGTACTATGTTCTAATAGTAGCCCCTGTGTATATTATAGAGAATAGCAGCCCCGGTGTATCTCATAGAGAATAGCAGCACCTGTATATTGCAGAGATGATGTGGAGATGCCGGCTTTGGACTGGGGTAAACACAGTAAGAAGTCTCACAACACCAGGTTAAAGTCCAACAGGTTTGTTTGGTACCAAAAGCCACTAGCGTTCGGAGCACTGCTCCTTCATCAGGTGAGTGGGAGTTCTGTTCACAAACAGGGCATATAAAGACACAAACTCAATTTACAAAGTAATGGTTGGTATGTGAGTCTTTACAGGTAATCAAGTCTTAAACATACAGACAAGGTGAGTGGAGAGAGGGTTAAGCACAGGTTAAAGAGATGTGTATCGTCTCCAGATAGGGCAGTTAATGAGATTTTGCAAACCCTCACAGGCATTCAGCCTCTGATCTTTGGGTAAGCATTCTCCAAGGCGATCTTCACGACACACAACAATGCAGAGTCGCTGAGCAGAGACTGATAGCCAAGTTCCGCACACATGAGAACGGACTCAACCGGGATCTTGGGTTCATGTCACACTATCTGTAACCCCCATGACCTGCCTGAACTTGTAAAATCTCACTAACTGTCCTGTCTGGAGACAATACACATCTCTTTAGCCTGTGCCTGATGCTATCTCCCCTCACATTGTCTGCACCTTTAAGACTTGAATAGCAGGTTAGCTGTAAAGACTCACATTCTAATCAGTAATCTGTAAACTGTGCGTGCCTTTATATGCTCTGTTTGAGACCAGAACTCTCCAGTCACCTGACAAAGGGGCAAACCCCGAAAGCTTATGGGTTTACTATCAAATAAACTGGTTGGACTTTGACCTGGTGTTGTGAGACTTCTTACTGTATTATGGAGAATAGCAGCTTCTGTGTATAGTATAGAGAATAGCACCCCCTGTGTATATTATAGAGAATAGCAGTCCCTGTGTATATTATAGAGAATAGGAGCCCCTGTGTATATTATAGAGAATAGCAGTCCCTGTGTATATTATAGAGAATAGCAGCTTCTGTGTATATTATAGAGAACAGCAGCCCCTGTGTATATTATAGAGAATAGCAGCCCCTGTGTATATTATAGAGAACAGCAGTCCCTGTGTATATTATAGAGAACAGCAGCCCCTGTGTATATTATAGAGAATAGCAGCTTCTGTGTATATTATAGAGAACTACAGCCCCTGTGTATATTATAGAGAATAGCAGCCCCTGTGTATATTATAGAGAATAGCAGTCCCTGTGTATATTATAGAGAATAGCAGCTTCTGTGTATATTATAGAGAACAGCAGCCCCTGTGTATATTATAGAGAATAGCAGTCCCTGTGTATATTATAGAGAATAGCAGCCCTGTGTATATTATAGAGAACAGCAGCCCCTGTGTATATTATAGAGAATAGCAGCCCCTGTGTATATTATAGAGAATAGCAGTCCCTGTGTATATTGTAGAGAATAGCAGCCCCTGTGTATATTATAGAGAGTAGCAGCCCCTGTGTATATTATAGAGAATAGCAGCTTCTGTGTATATTATAGAGAACAGCAGCCCCTGTGTATATTATAGAGAATAGCAGCCCCTGTGTATATTATAGAGAATAGCAGTCCCTGTGTATATTATAGAGAATAGCAGTCCCTGTGTATATTATAGAGAACAGCAGCCCCTGTGTATATTATAGAGAACAGCAGCCCCTGTGTATATTATAGAGAACAGCAGCCCCTGTGTATATTATAGAGAATATCGTTTGATAAGGTTCACCATGGTATGCTTCTGCAGAAAATGCAGATGTATGGGATTGGTGGTAATTTAGGTACTTGGATCAGGAATTGGTTAGCAGATAGGAGACAGAGGGTGGTGGTTGATGGTAATTATTCATCATGGAGTTCAGTTACGAGTGGTGTGCCTCAGGGATCTGTTTTGGGGCCACTGCTGTTTGTAATCTTTATTAATGATCTGGATGAGGGTATAGTTGGGTGGATTAGTAAGTTTGCTGATGACACCAAAGTCGGAGGTGTGGTAGATTGTGAGGAAGGGTGTCGAAGTTTGCAGGGTGACTTGGATAGGTTGCAGAGCTGGGCCGCGAGGTGGCGGATGGAGTTTAATGCGGAGAAGTGTGAGGTAATCCATTTCGGTAGGAATAACAGATGTGTTGAGTATAGGGCTAACGGGAGGACTTTGAATAGAGTGGAGGAGCAGAGGGATCTAGGTGTATGTGTACATAGATCCCTGAAAGTTGGGAATCAAGTGGATAAGGTTGTTAAGAAGGCGTACGGTGTCTTGGCGTTTATTGGTAGGGGGATTGAATTTAGGAGTCGCAGCGTCATGTTGCAACTGTACACAACTCTGGTGCGGCCGCACTTGGAGTACTGTGTGCAGTTCTGGTCCCCACATTACAGGAAGGATGTGGAGGCTTTGGAGAGGGTGCAGAGGAGGTTTACCAGGATGTTGCCTGGTATGCAGGGGAGGTCCTATGAGGAGAGACTGAGGGATTTGGGGTTGTTTTCACTGGAAAGAAGGCGGCTAAGAGGGGATCTTATAGAAACATATAAGATGATTAGAGGTTTAGATAGGGTGGATGGTGATAGCCTGTTTCCTCGGATGGAGAAATCTAGCACGAGGGGGCATGGCTTTAAATTAAGGGGGGGTAGTTATAGGACGGATGTCAGGGGCAAGTTCTTTACCCAGAGGGTGGTGAGGGACTGGAATGCCCTGCCTGCTGCAGTTGTAAATGCGCCTAGTTTGGGGGCGTTTAAGAGATTGGTGGATAGGTTTATGGACGAAAAGGGATTGGTTTAGATTAGAGGGTCAATGTTTTTTTTTAAAAATAAGACTGGTCGGCGCAACATTGTGGGCCGAAGGGCCTGTTCCGCGCTGTAATGTTCTATGTTCTATGTTCTATGTTAATAGCAGCCCCTGTGTATATTATAGAGAATAGCAGCCCCTGTGTATATTATAGAGAATAGCAGCCCCTGTGTATATGATAGAGAACAGCAGCCCCTGTGTATATGATAGAGAACAGCAGCCCCTGTGTATATTATAGAGAAGAGCAGTCCCTGTGTATATTATAGAGAATAGCAGCCCCTGTGTATATTATAGAGGGTAGCAGCCCCTGTGTATATTATAGAGAATAGCAGCTTCTGTGTATATTATAGAGAACAGCAGCCCCTGTGTATATTATAGAGAATAGCAGCCCCTGTGTATGTTATAGAGAATAGCAGCCCCTGTGTATATTATAGAGAATAGCAGCCCCTGTGTATATCATAGAGAATAGCAGCCCCTGTGTATATTATAGAGAACAGCAGCCCCTGTGTATGTTATAGAGAATAGCAGCCCCTGTGTATATTATAGAGAATAGCAGCCCCTGTGTATATTATAGAGAATAGCAGCCCCTGTGTATATTACAGAAAATAGCAGTCCCTGCGTATATTATAGAGAATAGCAGCCCCTGTGTATATTATAGAGAATAGCAGCCCCTGTGTATATCATAGAGAATAGCAGCCCCTGTGTATATTATAGAGAACAGCAGCCCCTGTGTATGTTATAGAGAATAGCAGCCCCTGTGTATATTATAGAGAATAGCAGCCCCTGTGTATATTATAGAGAATAGCAGCCCCTGTGTATATTACAGAAAATAGCAGTCCCTGCGTATATTATAGAGAATAGCAGCCCCTGTGTATGTTATGGAGAATAGCAGCCCCTGTGTATATTATAGAGAATAGCAGTCCCTGTGTATATTATAGAGAATAGCAGCCCTGTGTATATTATAGAGAACAGCAGCCCCTGTGTATATTATAGAGAATAGCAGCCCCTGTGTATATTATAGAGAATAGCAGTCCCTGTGTATATTGTAGAGAATAGCAGCCCCTGTGTATATTATAGAGAGTAGCAGCCCCTGTGTATATTATAGAGAATAGCAGCTTCTGTGTATATTATAGAGAACAGCAGCCCCTGTGTATATTATAGAGAATAGCAGCCCCTGTGTATATTATAGAGAATAGCAGTCCCTGTGTATATTATAGAGAATAGCAGTCCCTGTGTATATTATAGAGAGTAGCAGCCCCTGTGTATATTATAGAGAGTAGCAGCCCCTGTGTATATTATAGAGAATAGCAGCTCCTGTGTAGATTATGGAGAACAGCAGTCCCTGTGTATATTATACAGAACAGCAGCTCCTGTGTATATTATAGAGAATAGCAGTCCCTGTGTATATTATAGACAATAGTAGTCCCTTGTATATATTATAAAGAATAGCAACCAATGTGTAAACTATAGAGAATAGCAGCCCTGGTGTATATTGTAGAGAATAACAGAATAACTCTAATTATGAGGATAGATTGGAGAGGTTGAGATTGTTCCCTTTGGACAGAAGGCTAACAGGAGATTAAATAGATATGTTTAAAATCATGAGGGGGCTGGACAGAGTAGAGAGGGAGAAACTTTTCCCGCTTGTAAAAGGATCAAGGACAAGAGGGCACAGATTTAAAGTGATTGGCAAAAGAAGCAACTCATCAAGGCTCCTTTGACAAGGACAGCAGATGGATTGGAAGACAAATTCCCCCGCAAGTCACTCACCATCCTGACTTGGAAATATATTGCCATTCCTTCACTGTCACCGGATCAAAATTCCCTCAATAACAGCACAAGGGGTGTACCTACACCACAGGGAGTTCAGCGGTTCAAGAAGGTGTCTCCCTTCTCAGGGGCAACAAGGGATGGGCAATAAATGCTGGTCTAGCCAGTGAGGCTCAGATCCCATGAATTAAACAGTATTATCTCCTCCAATCCTGACCTCCTGCACCTTCTAGACCCTCTATCATTGACCCTAAGCAACAGAACTCCCACCTGAAACCTTTCTGCCTTTTACCTCTCCCCCCTTAGTGAAGATGCCTGTAAGACCTACCTCCTTGAGAAAGGTTTTGTCACCTGCCCTAATATCTCCTGAAGTGGCTCAGAGTCAGTTTCGCTTTGTGTAATATCTTGGAAGGAGAACATCAAGTGGAGGAACTAACGAACTATTTATTAACAGGAATGACTAATTACAAAGCGTGAGATTACTTTGACTCCAGTTTCTGGACTGCGTGCGAGAGTCATGTTCAGCCCCAGGATTCACACGTTTTGGCCCAATTGGCCAAATCAAGGGTCACATGACCCTCAGAACCTCACGCCTTAAAGGGGCTCGCCACGACATCCCTCCTTCTTGAAATTCCTTATTAACACATACCATTGAAAGTTAAACTATTTATAATATAACACCATAAATAAATTTCTTAGCACAGTCCATTAAAAATTTCCCCAGCCTTTCGGAGCGACGCAGTTCAACAAGAAGTGCCTCATCAGCAGGGACAGACTTAGTTTCGCTTCCAGAAGTCCGGCTTGTAAAAGTGCATCAATGCAGATCATGGCGGAATTCTTCCAGAAAAATCTGAAGTGTTGAATTTGGGTGAAAATTGGAATGATTCATGTTGGCTTTTTCAGTGGGAGTTCACACAAGAATCTCCCACGCTCTGTGCACTGCAGAGGCCATCAGCGTGAGTATCATTACATTTCTGAAACGGCGCCTATTCCCGCTAGGGAGGCTGAAACCGGCACGCTGAGCGGGACACTGTGCGTTGCACCGATCTGTCAGCGCCCAGATCTGCCAGTGTCACAATCCATCAGCACCATGATCTGTCAGTGCTGAAATCGGCACTTACGCATTGGCTCCGCACTGCTGAATCATAGAATCATAGAAACCCTACAGTGCAGGAAAAGGCCCTTCGGCCCATCGAGTCTGCACCGACCACAATCCCACCCAGGCCCTACCCCCATATCCTTACATATTATACCCACTAATTCTTCTAATCTACGCATCTCAGGACACTAAGGGGCAATTTAGCCTGGCCAATCAACCTAACCCGCACATCTTTGGACTGTGGGAGGAAACCGGAGCACCTGGAGCAAACCCACGCAGACACGAGGAGAATGTGCAAACTCCACACAGACAGTGACCCGAGCTGGGAATCGAACCCAGGACCCTGGAGCTGTGAAGAAACAGTGCTATCCACTGTGCTACTGGGCCACCCTCCAGATTGCCTCCAGATTACTGGCCAGCTGAATCACCGGGCAGCCTGTGGCCCCACAATGGCGGCTCTCCGTGCCCCCCCCCCCCCGCACCATGGCCCAACCACTGGCCCCCTGACCATTCCTGTGCCCAGGTTTAAAGTGAAAGGGGAGAGACACAAAAATATCCAGAGGGGCATTTTTTCACACAGAGGGCGGTGAGTGTCTGGAACAAGCTGCTAGAGGCGGCTACAATTTTGTCTTTTAAAGAGCATTTTAAAAGACCACCCTCCCTCCTGGCCCACCATGATCTCCAGCACCCCCCACCCGACAGTAACCCCCATCCCCCACAGTGCCGCCTCCCCACCCACAGTGCCGACCCCTCCTTCGCAGTGCCAATCCCCCCCAGCAGTCCCGAATCCCACACCCCGCTGTGCCAAGCCCCTGACAGGCTGACCCACCCCATTCCCCAGACCTACCCCATTGCTGCCCTCTCTTCTTACCCCGCCAATCCTGACGGCAGGGTGGCAGCTGGACCCTCCTCCCCAACCAATCACCCCCAGGCCCCAGCCCCATCAGGCCTTATCCCATCAGACCTGGCCCCAATAGGCTCTGCCCCCTTGGCACTGCCCGATGCCTGGTGCGTAGTTCCAGAGAGGTTTACAGCATAGGAACAGGCCCTTCAGCCCAACTTGTCCATGCTGCCCTTCTTTTTTTAAACCTCTAAGCTAATCCCAATTGCCCACATTTGGCCCATATCCCTCTATACCCATCTTACCCATGTAACTATCTAAACGCTTTTTAAAAGATAAAATTGTACCCACCTCTACTACTGCCTCTGGCAGCTTGTTCCAGACACTCACCACCCTCTGTGTCAAAAAATTACCCCTCTGGACACTTCTCCCCTCTCACCTTAAACCTCTGCCCTCTAGTTTTAGACTCCCCTACCTTTGGGGAAAGATATTGACTGTCTAGCTGATCTGTGCCTCTCATTATTTTATAGATCTGGGCCCACGAATTGCATTTAAATTATATTAAAATTTGATTTAAAATACTTACCCCACTCCCCACAGATTTCCGGCATGGAGCGGACACTGCTGGAAATCCAGCGCTGGGAATCGCCAGTGGAGTGGGAACACACGCACAAATCCTGGGCTTCGCCAATTGTCCCAGCCCGCTGCACTGAAGAATCACCCTCCACTTGTCCATTTCCCACAGGATCTCTACTCAGCCCTTCCCCTGGCTGACTTGTTTCCAATCACAACAACATCACTCTCCGGCTTACTCAGGTGTGACTCCCTTCTCCTGAAGTTATCAAGATGTTTCTTCAGTCTTTTATCTTGAACTTTGACTTCATTCGATACTGAGCCTGTTCTGGCTCTGACAGTACCTGGGACCTAACTCTGACCTGTCCTGTACATTAGATTATCCATCTTGACTTGGTGGAATCTCAGATTGACCCTCAGACTTTGTAGAATCATGATGCTTCTTTTGCACACTCTGCTTACTCTCCACCCTCACCGCAAAACATCCAAACACTAGGTCCAACCTGGTTCAAATACTCCTACCCAACAGCAACTTGACAGGAACATCAAATTCTCCATTCTCATTTGCAGCAGGGCAACCATGGATCAGATCGGAGAATCCTGCCCCTCATCTGGAGTATTGTGTGCAGTATTGGTCTCCTTATTCAACAAAAGATGTAAATGCATTGGAAGCAGTTTGGAGAGGGTTTACTAGACTAATACATGTCTTATGAGGAAAGATTGGAGAGCTTAGGCTTGTATCCACTGGAATTTAAAAGACTAACATAAGAACACAAAAACCAGGAGCAAGAGTAGGCCTTTAAGCCCCTCAGGTCTGCTCTGTTATTAAATACGATGAGATCATGGCTGATCTCATTTCATAGAAATCATAGAAACCCGACAGTACAGAAAGAGGCCATTCGGCCCATCGAGTCTGCACCGACCACAATCCCACCTAGGCCCTACCCCCATATCCCAACATATTTTACCCACTAATCCCTCTAATCTACGCATCTCAGAACACTATGGGGCAATTTTAGCATCACCAATCAACCTCACCCGCACATCTCTGGACTGTGGAAGGAAATCTACACAGACACGAGGAGAATATACAGACAGTGGCCCAAGATGGGAATCGAACCCAAGCCCCTGGAGCTGTGAAACAGCAGTACTAACCACTGTGCTACTGTGCCACCCATTTCAGCCTCAGCCTCAACTCCACCTCCTGCCCACTTCCCAATAGCCCTTCACCCCGTTATTAATTAAAAACTTGTCTATCTCCTCCTTAAGTCTATTTAGTGTTCCGGTGTCCATTACACTCTGGGGTAGAGAATTCCACAGATTCACCACCCTGTGAGTGAAGTAATTCCTCCTCATTTCCAAAGATGTTCAGGTTAGGTTGATAGGCCATGCTAAAAAAAATTGCCTCTTAGTGTCCTGAGATGTGTAGGTTAGAGGGATTAGCAGGTAAATGTGTAGGGATATGGGGGTAGAGCCTAGGTGGGATTGTGGCTGGTGCAGACTGGATGGGCCAAATGGCCTCTTTCTGCACTGTAGAGTTTCTATGATTTTATGATTCTGTTTTAAATCTATCTCCCCTTAGCCTAAAATTATGGCCCCTTGTTCTAGAATATCCAAGAAGAGGAATGATTATCTCTGCATCAACCCTGTCAATCCCTTTTATAATCTTATACACCTCAATTAGATCCACTCTCATTCTCCTAAATTCCAACGAGTATAGACTTAAACTGCTCAATGTCCCTTCATAAAACAAGTTCTTCATCCCTGGAATCAACCTACTGAACCTTCTCTGAACCACCTCTAATGCATTTACATCTTCCTCAAGTCAGGAGACTAAAACCATGTGCAGTACACCAGATATAGTCTCACTAACTCCTGTATAGTTGCAGCAGCGCTTCCCTACTTTTACTCCATTAGCAATTCCATTTGGCTTTCTTACTATCTGCCACACCTGTATACTAGCTTCCTGTGATTGGTATATGAGGACACCCAGATCCCTCTGCACTGAAATACTTTGAAGATTCTCTCCATTTAGATGATAAATTGCCTTTTCATTCCTCAAATAGATAACCACACATTTATCCATGTTAAACTCTATCTACCACATGTTGGCGCACTTACCTAATCTATCTACATCCATTTGTAGATTTCTTATTTCCTCATTGCAACTTACTATCCCACCTATTTTAGTGGGATCTGCAAATTTACTGATCAGACCACATACATTTTCCTCCAAATCATTTATATATTACAAATAACAGAGGCCCCAGCACTGAGTCTTGTGGAATACCACTTGTTACAGACCTCCAGTTATAAAAGTATCCTTCCACTGCTACTTTCTGCATTCTATGCCCAAGCCAGTTTTGCATCCATCTTACCAGCTCACCTCAGATCCCATATGACTTCATCTTCTGTGTCATCCTGCCATGAGGAACCTTATCGAAGGCTTTACTAAAATCCATTTATTCAACATCCACTGCCCCGCCCTGGTCAGTTCTTCTTGTCAGCTCTTCAAAGAACTCAATCAAGTTTGTGAGGTACGACGTCCCCTTCACAAAACCATGCTGCCTATCACTAAAAAGCCTATTCTCTTCCAGATGTGAATACATCTTGTCCCTAAGAATCTTCTCCAAGAGTCTGGATATTTTTAAGACAGAGCGAGATGGGTTCCTGATTAACAAGCAGGTGAAAGGTTATCTGGCTTAGGCAGTAATGTGGGGTTAAAGTTACAACCAGGTCAGTCATGACCTTATTGAATGGTGTAGCAGGCTCAAGGGGCCGAGTGGCCTACTCCTGCTCCTAATTTGTGAGTTTGTATGTTGTCAGTGACATCCACATCCCATGAAAGAATTTTGAAAATCAGCCTGTACGTTGCTGGAGTATCTATAATCTATGTGGTGTCTGAGTGTCAACACACTACATACATGGAGGAACTTTAGGAACTTTCAAGCGGTAATTGAATAGGCACATGGAGCACTCCCGAACTATAGGGAGGGGATAGCTTGATCTTGGGATTGGGCATAGCTCGGCACAACACTGAGGGCCAAAGGGCCTGTACTGTGCTGTACTGTTCTATGTTTCTATGTCCCTTTCCACCCCACATGTGTTCAGCCACTCAGCTGCATAAAAGATGATGCAAATCCAGCTTCTTCCCAAACTCACTTTATTCTCTTTTACAACTCCACATATACACCCAGTGCTGCCTGTAACCCCTTTATATATCCTGATGAGTGCTATTAAACAACTAACATACAAATTGGGTCTAAATTGGAAGGTTGCTGTTAACCCATTCCTAACACGTGTTCAGTAAACTATACCATAAGAATAACAACACTTCAACCTTGCACAAGAATCCCATGCTTTTGGTGCTTCTATTGTGTGAATGACAGAGAATACATTTAATTGTAGGCCCCTGTTACTTCAGGAAGGAAGTGGTTGTGGGACAGTTGGATTGCAAGTAGAGGGATAGTGTGGGCAGAGTGTGGGGAAGCCAGTGGTGCAGTCCTTTCAAAGCCACTTTGTCAAAGCCATTTTGACAAAGGGTCATCTGGACTCAAAATGTCAGCTCTTTTCTCTCCTTACAGATGCTGCCAGACCTGCTGAGATTTTCCAGCATTTTCTTGTTTGGTTCCCGATTACTAACTATCTCCAGGCCTACTCCCTTCAGCTGATGAATCAGCACTCCTTCATGTTGAATGTCATTTGGAGGGAGATCTGACAGTGAAATGTTTCTGGGTGGTGAACTTCAATGTCCATCACCAAATGTGGCTTGGTAGTGCCACAATGACCAAACTGGCTAAGTCCTAAAGGACTAAAGGACTGCCAGATATAGCATGTGGTGAGGGAACCAACAAGAACCTCATTGACTTTATCACCTTGCTGAGGGTTGATGGACTGATGTGACAGTAATTGGCCAAATCAGATTTGTCCTGCTATTTGTGGACAGTGGGCAATTTTTAACATTGTTGGATAAGTGTCACTGTTGTAGGTGTACTGGAACAGCTTGATTTGACATGGGATTAGTTCTAGAGCACAGGTCTTCAGTACTATTGCCAGGATGTTGTAAGGACCCATCTCCTTTGCAGAAACAAGTATCTCCTGTAGATTCTTGGCATCATGTGAAGTGAACCAAATTGGCGAGAGATTATCATTTCAGAAGGTGGTCAAGAAAAATCATCACTCGCTCTTTTGGACTAAAGGTGGTTGTAAAGGCTTCAACTTTGGCTTTGCACTGTGGTAATTGGCTCTCCTGTCATTGAGCAAGAGAATTTTCTTTGAACGTCCTGGTCAGGTTAGTAATTGTCCATCACCATTTAAGACTGGATGTGGAGGAGTGAAAGGCTTTGATCTTTGGGCTGTGGGATTTATTATCTCTATCTATAACATGGTGTTTCTGATAGTATCTTTCTGTGTTGTACTGGCACTAGGTTGTTATTTAGTGTTTTGGAAGGTATAAAGAAATGCAAGTCTTTCTTTCCATCATCAAAATACTGTAACAAATGACTTAACTGGTTAAGCAGGCACTTCCGTTTAAACAGAGCATTGATGTGGTTTGCGTCTATTAGTGTCGTTTGTGCATTAACTTCTCACTTATTTCAATAATAAATTGCCTCAGCTTGACTTGGAGCTTTCTGATGTGATGAATAATTTTAAATCTATTTGTGTGCTTTCACTCCATTCTCAGTTGCCATGACCCCGCTCCCCCCTTCAAATTGGGTTTTGGTGAGGTTTGTTTTTGACTTGGCTACTGCTCGTCCCCTGTAACTGTTCCTCTTTACTGCTTCCTCACTGCCTGAGCTGGGCTGGGCTGGGCTGGGCTCAGAGACTCATTCTCAGTGCTGGCTCAGGACAGTTTGTTCAGGGAGTTAGCACTCGCTGATCAGCAACTTTTGCAAGCGCCCTTCATCGACAACCCAGCCAGACGCACGCTTAGTGAAGGAACTGCTTCATAATTCTTCTGTTGAGGTAAACCTTTTTTCTTATCTCAAAATACTTTAGAATCTGAAAGGCGTGTGACAGGGACTGTCAGTACAGCACGGGTCAGAGGGCATGTCCAATGGTTGGGTTGGGGGAATGCTCAGTCTCTGAAAAATCATCAGCAGTGTAACCAGACTCAAAGTTGAACACACTCAGGAAAGGACAAGATATTTTAGCTATTACCATATCTCGATCATTGATATGGCTTAGCGCATAGGAGAACCCTTTCTTTCTCCAACCCACTGCTCTGTGTTAGTGTACAGTATTCCTCTCCCTACCAGATCATGCCTCTATTCCACCTGTATGTATTTGGGCATGGTACGCTCAATCATCTCAGGGGATAATATTGTCCTCATTTATTATTCACAGTACGCACACACGCACTCACACACACACAAATTACACACAAACACACATACACACACACACATGCACATACACACTCACACAGACACACTCACGCACACACAAATTATACACAAACACACATACACACACACATACACATACACACTCACACACATGCGCATATACACACAAATCACACACGCACTCACACATACATACACACATACTCACAAATCATACACGCACACACACACACACTCACAAATTATATGCACAGACACACACTCACACACAAATCATACACAAACTCATACATGAGCACACACTCACAAATCATACGCAGACACACAACACAGACACACACACACACACACACCACACACAGACACACACACATTCACAGATCACACATAAGCACTCATGCTCACAGACATATACACAGATACACTCACATACACAAACACACATACACTCACACATACACAGATACTTGCTTTCACACACACAAATTCATACACAGAGAAACACAGGCACAGATATTCACATTCATACACACATATATACAATCACACACATATATATATATACACACAGATGCATATACTCACATGAACATGCACACAGACATACACACACACAAACACACACAAATATAGTATGCAGACATAGACACACACACACCTCCACGCCATGCCCACATGTGCACGTTTCTCAGCAGGATATCTCTCTTGTAATGCTGAATGGGGTAAGCAAAAGGCTGAGAGGACCATTGCGGACAGTGTTTGATTCTCTGTCTGCTCCTTACCAATCCATGGGCTGAGGGGAGTTCCCTCCTACAACATGCTGAGGCAAAACTCAGGAACTGTAGCACCGTTCCCCACGGTAGGGGATTCATTTCAACTTCCTGTTCTGTTACTAACGGATGTGGTTGGTTTAATGGCTGCTTAACTAAAGCTTGCAAAGCGCTTCCAGTAATCTTGCAATTCTGGGATGGTGCAACAGCAAGGATTAACTAATCCAATCACATGACAGTTTGTATCAGGGCATCTCAACTAGCAGGCTAGCAATGACCATGGATCTACCTGCCCAGTTCCACTGGCTATTACTCTTGCTGTCTGCTCTCCATTTGCACTCATACAGCCACAGAGATTTGCAGCATAGGAACAGGCCCTTCAGCCCAACTTGTCCATGCCGCCCTTTCTTTTTTAAAACCCCAAAGCTAATCCCAATTGCCCATATTTGGCTCATATCCCTCTATACCCATGTAACTGTCTAAACCTTTTTTAAAAGACAAAATTGTACCCGCCTCTACTACTATATCTGGCAGTTTGTTCCAGATGCTCACCACCCTCTGTGTAGAAGTATTGCACCTCTGGATTCTTTTCTATCTCTCCCCTCTCACCTTAAACCTATGCCCTCTAGTTTTAGACTCCCTACCTTTGGGAAAAGATATTGACTATCTAGCTGATCTGTGCCCCTCATTATTTTATAGACCTCTATAAGATCACCCCTCAGCCTCCTCTGCTCCAGGGAAAATCATCCCAGTCTATCCAGTCTCTCCTTATAACTCAAACCATCAAGTCCCAGTAGTATCCTAGTAAATCTTTTCTGCACTCTTTCTAGTTTAATAATATCCTTTCTATAATAGGGTGACCAGAACTGTACACAGTATTCCAAGTGTGGCCTTACCAATGTCTTGTACAACTTCAACAAGACGTCCCAACTCCTGAATTCAATGTTTGACCGATGAAACCAAGCATGCTGAATGCCTTGTTCACCACTCTGCCCACCTGTGACTCCACTTTCAAGGAGCTATGAACCTGTACCCCTCGATCTGTGCACTGTGTCTCTGATTTGCCTTTTACTCCCTCTCTGAAGGAGATTTTGTTAATTTTTCAGAGTGTGGGCTTTGCTGGCTAATCCAGCATTTATTGCCCATCTCTAATTGCCCCTTGAGAAGATGGTAGTGAATTGCCTTCTTTAACCGCTGCAGTCCATGTGGTGTAGGACACCCATCGTGCTGTTAGGGAGGGAGATCCAGGATGTTCAGTGGGGTTGGGGGGGCGGTGGGGGGGGCAGAATTCCTCAGTGGGAGGTGAAAATGTTCCTGATATTCAAGGGTGCTGGTGGTGTGATTTCCCTGATAGCTGGGGTTGTGTGTGTGTGTGTGTGTGTGTGTGTGTGTGTGTGTTGATATTTCCCCAGTATTAAGGAATCCAGGAGCATTTCCCTGAAACTAGGGATGTTTTCCCAAAACCAGAGGGAACGTTTCCCTGATATCTGGGAGGAGATGAATTAGCTTCCCAATACTCACAGGGTGTGGGTGTTGTATTTCCTGGATACCTGGGGGGTGTAGCGTTTCACAGATATTGGTGAAATATTCCACCACTGTGGCATGTTTTCCTGATAGTCAGGTACAAGAAGTGGGATATTTCTTGGATTCTCAGGAAGGGCAGATATTCCCTGGATACTTAGGTGGAGGGAATTGTTTCCTATTACTTGGGAGAGAGAATAGGGCTCATGGAGTTGTTGGTAATAGATCTGTATGATAGAGGTTTAATTAGCAGACAAGAAGCAGAAAGCGGAATAAACGAGGCATTTTCGAGTTGTAAGATGTGCCACGATAAGGGGTGTAAAGATAAGTTCAACAAGGCCAGTCAGTTTAATTTTGGAGGTGGGATTGAAATGATAAAAGTGAATAGCCACTTGGGCAAATGCAGGTTAATGATGGAAAACCATCCTGGATTTGTTAATCTAGGACAAATCTTGTTTAACTAACTTCTAGGAGTTTTTTTTGATGAAGAAAATGCAGTTGATGTGTTGTAAATGGTCTTCCCAAAGGCATTTGATACAGTGCTCACAACAGACCTGTGAGAAACATTATGGAATAAAAGGGATTGTACCAACATGGACAGGGAATTGGTTGAGCGACAGAAAACAGAGTGGATGTTAAAGGATGTTTTCCAGATTGGAGGAAGGTTTCGCAGCGGAGTTCCCCAGGGGTCAGTGCTAGCACCTGTGTTTTTCCTGATGTTTATTGATGACCTTGGTGCCCCAGGCACAATATAAAAACCTGTGAATGATCCAAAACCAGGTAGCATAGTGAACTGTGAAAATGACAGTGCAGCACTTCAAAAGGACCTGGATAGGTTGGTGGAATCATACCAACCCTAAGGTGCAGATAAAGGCCATTCAGCCATCAAGCCTGCACTGACAACAATCCCACCCAGGTCCTATCCCTTAACACTACACATTTACCCTACTAAACCCCCTGACACTAAGGGACAATTTAGCATGGTCAATCAACCTAACCTGAACACCTTTGGACTATGGGAGAAACTGGAGCACCCGGAGGAAACCCATGCAGACACAGGAAAAATGTGCAAACTCCACACAGACAGTGACCCAAGGCCAGAATTGAACTTGGGTCACTGGCGCTGTGATGTAGCAATGCTAATTGCTTGGAGAGGTGATGGCCTAGTATTTGATTTGATTCGATTTAATTTATTCTTGTCACATGTGTTAGTAAACAGTGAACATAAGAACATAAGAAATAGGAGCAGGAGTAGGCCATCTAGCCCTTCGAGCCTGCCCCGCCATTCAATAAGATCATGGCTGATCTGTCGTGGCTCAGTTCCACTTTCCCACTTTCTCCCCATAACCCTTAATCCCCTTGTCTGCCAAAAACCTATCTACCCATGACTTAAATATACTCAGTGAGGCAGCCTCCACCACTTCAACGGGCAGAGAATTCCAGAGATTCACCACCCTTTGAGTGAAGAAGTTCCTCCTCAACTCTGATCTAAACTACCCCCCCCTTATCTTGAGGCTGTGCCCCCTAGTCCTGCTATCCTTTCTAAGTGGGAAGAATCTCTCTACCTCTACCCTATCCATCCCCTTCATTATCTTATACAAAGAACAAAAGAACAAAGAACAACCCAGCACGGGAAACAGGCCCTTCGGCCCAATGAGCCCGCGCCGCCACATCCTCCTACACCTACCTTATCTACACCTATCTTATACGTCTCTATAAGATCCCCCCTCAGCCTTCTAAACTCCAACAAGCACAGACCCAGTCTATTCAATCTCTCCTCATAGGCTAACCCCCTCATCTCTGGTATCAGCCTAGTGAACCTCCTCTGCACTCCCTCCAAGGCCAATATATCCTTCCGCAAGTGCAGCAACCAAAACTGCACACAGTACTCCGGCTGCAGCCTCACCAGTGCCCTGTACAGTTGAAGCAAGACCTCCCTACTTTTATATTCAATCCCCCTCGCTATAAAGGCTAACATCCCATTCGCCTTCCTGATCACCTGCTGCACCTGCAGACTGGGTTTTTGCGATTCATGCACAACGACCCCCAGGTCCCTCTGCACTGTAGCATGCTGCAGCTTTTAAATAATAATCCCTCCTACTATTATTTCTACCAAAGTGGATAACCTCACACTTGCCAACATTATAGTCCACCTGCCAGGTCCTCGCCCACTCACTCAGCCTATCCAGATCCCTCTGCAGACTTTCCACACCATCCGTGCAATTTGCTTTTCCACTCATCTTCATGTCATCAGCAAATTTCGTTACCCTACACTCAGCCCCCTCCTCCAGATTGTCTACGTAAATGATAAACAGTTGAGGCCCCAGCACTGATCCCTGCGGCACTCCACTAGTCACCAACTGCCAACCAGAATAGCACCCATTGATTCCAACTCTCTGCTTCCTATTAGACAGCCAATCCTCTATCCACGCTAACACCTTACCCCCAACTCCGTGCACCCTAACCTTCTGTAGCAACCTTTTATGAGGCACCTTATCAAACGCCTTCTGGAAATCTAAAAACACCACATCCACCGGTTCCCCTCTGTCTACTGCACTAGTCACATCCTCATAGAAATCCAATAAATTCGTCAAACACAACTTCCCCTTAACGAATCCGTGCTGCGTCTGCTCTATCAAACCATTCCTTTCCAGGTGCCTCGCTATTTCTTCTTTGATGACGGATTCTAGCATTTTTCCAACTACAGATGTTAAACTAACCGGCCTATAATTCCCTGCCTTTTGTCTGCAACCCTTTTTAAACAGCGGCGTAACATTAGCCGTTTTCCAATCTTCCAGCACTTCCCTGGAATCCAGTGAAGTTTGATAAATAATTACTAAGGCATCCACTATCACCTCTGCCATTTCTTTCAGAACCCTGGGATACATTCCATCCGGTCCCAGGGACTTGTCTACCTTCAGTCCCGCTAGTCGATCAAGCACTACCTCTCTAGTGACAGTAATCGCATTAAGGACCTCATCTCCTACCATCCTTCTATCTTTAATATCCGGCAAACTATTTGTGTCCTCCTCCGTGAAGACCGAGGCAAAAAACTTATTTAAAGCCTCAGCCATTTCCTCATCTCCCACCGCTAAATCCCGTCTCTCGTCCTCCAAGGGTCCAACATTCACTCTAGCCAGTCTCTTCTTCTTTATATATTTGTAAAAACTTCTACTGTCATTTTTTACATTTAGAGCTAGTTTAGCTTCATACTCTATCTTTCCTTTCTTTATCACCTTCTTAGTCATTCTTTGGTGTTTTTTAAATCTTTCCCAATCTTCTAATCGCCCATTACTTTTAGCCGCTCTGTACGCATCGGCTTTTAATTTAATACTTTCCTTTATTTCCTTCAATAACTACGGCTGGTTATCCCTTCTCCTACAGTCCTTCTTTACCATCAGGATATATTTCTGCTGAGTACCAAAAAAGATCTCCTTAAAGATCCTCCACTGTTCCTCAGCTGTCCTACCAACCAATCTGCGCCCCCAATCTACATTCGCCAATTCCACTCTCATCCTATCGTACTCCCCTCTGTTCAAACAGAGGACACAGGTCCGGGACCCTACTTTCTCATCCTCCATCTGCATCAGAAATTCAACCATACAATGATCGCTCGTCCCAAGAGGATCCCTCACAAGAAGATCCCTAATTCTACCTGCCTCGTTACATAACACCAGATCTAAGATAGCTCGTTCCCTCGTAGGTTCCGTTACACACTGTTCAAGGAAACTATCCCGACAGCGTTCCAAGAGCTCTTCCTCAAGCCCACCGCATCCAACATGGTTCATCCAATCAATATGCAGATTAAAATCCCCCATAATTATTGCTGTTCCATTTTTGCACATAACAATTATTTGCTTGTTTATAGCCCGCCCCACCTCAGTGTTATTATTTGGGGGCCTATAGACCACACCCACCAGCGACTTCCTCCCCTTGCTGTTCCTAATCTCCACCCACAACGATTCCATGTTTTGCTCTTTGGAGCCTATATCTTCCCTTACTACCACCCTGATACTAGCCTTAATCAGCAGAGCTACCCCACCCCCCCCTTTTCCTCCCGTCTATCCTTCCTAAACACTTGATACCCCTGGACATTCAGCTCCCAGTCCCTGTCACCTTGCAGCCACGTCTCTGTAATGGCCACCAGATCATATCCATTTGTGCTGATTTGTGTCACCAGCTCATTCACTTTATTCCGAATGCTTCGTGCATTCAGGTAAAGTGTCTTTATACCAGCCTTTATCTGGACCTTATTTGTTGAAACGTTACTAACCTCTCTCGTACCCCCTACTCCTTTAATTAGTGGAACATACTCAACATTAACCTGCACACGTACCCTCTCCTTTACTTCAGATTTTGTAATTTCCCCCACTCCTGTACCCCTCCCTCCACCCCACCCCAATTAGTTTAAAGCCCTATCTACAGTCCTAGTTATACGATTCGCCAGGACTCTGGTTCCGGCACAGTTCTCTCAAAGACCATCCCATCCAAACAGGTCCCATCTGCCCCAACACTGGTGCCAATGCCCCATAAATTCAAACCCATTCCTCCCACACCAATCCTTGAGCCATACATTCATCTCCTTAATCCTATTTACCCTGTGCCAATTTGCACATGGTTCAGGTAGTAATCCAGAGATAACCACCTTGTCGGTTCTGCTTTTTAATCTGGTTCCCAGATTATCATACTCCCTCTGCAGATCCTTAGTTCCTATTCTGCCTATGTCGTTGGCACCCACATGCACCACAACGACCGGATTCTCACCCTCCCACTCCAGGTTCCTCTGCAGCCCAGATGAGACATCCTGGACCAGAGCACCAGGCAGACAACACACCCTTCTGTATTCTTTATCCTTGTCACAAAGGACAGTGTCTATGCCCCTAACTACACTGTCCCCAATTACCACTACATTCCTCTTTACTTCTTCCTCTTTGACCTCTGTCTGCACCACTGTACTGTGGGCAGTTTGCTCGTAAACAAAAGTATTGTTTCTTGCGCACTATACAGACAAAGCATACCATTCATAGAGAAGGAAAGGAGAAAGTGCAGAATGTAGTGTTACAGTTATAGCTAGGGTATAGAGAAAGATGAGACAGGTCCATTCAAAAGTCTGATGGCAGCAGGTGGTATTATTGCTAGACTATTAATTCAGAAACTCAGCTAATATATGGGTCCGAAATCCACCAGGGCAGGTGGTGGAATTTGAATTCTGTTTTAAAAAAAATCTGGAATTAAGATTCTACTGATGATCATGAAACCATTGTCGATTGTCATAAAAACCCATCTGGTTCACTAATGTCCTTTAGGAAAGGAAATCTGCCATCCTTGGCCTGGTCTGGTCTACATGTGACTCCAGAGTCACAGCAATGTGGTTGAGTCTCAATTGCCTTCAGGCAACTAGGGATGGGCAATAAATGCTGACCAGCCAGCGACACCCACATCCCTCGAATAAATTTAAAAAACCTGTGGGCAGGCAGGTGGCAGTTGAAACTTAATGCAGAGAAATAATTTTGGAAGATAGCCACCAGCACATCTATCTCTTTAGCCACCTCGTTCCACACGCTGGGATGTAGATCATTAGGTTCAGGGATTGTATCAACTTTCAGTCTCTTTAATTTCTGCAGTGTTGCTTTTTACTAATACCTTGTCATTAGTTTGTTGGTCTCTAGTATTTTAAGGAGATGTATTTGTAGCTTCCTTGGTGAAGCTGGATACAAAGAAGACACAGGAGTAGCATTAAGTGAGTAATTCATTCAGAGTACCAGAGCAGACACAATGGGCTAAACAGCCTCATTGTAACAATTGTCTGATTCTCTGATGAGTAGAGGGTCAGCGTTGGGCTCTCAGCTACTTACAGGTTGTGTTTGCTCAGTTAATGAATGTATTCAAGCCTGAGATCAATAGACATTTCATTGCCATGGGCATTCTAAACAAAGGTACAGGAAGGATTGTGTTAATGCTTTTATGATTTTCACCTGCAATTTGCTTTGAGCTTTATCCGGGAGATTAAATTTCAGTTGCTGGGGGGTTCAGGACTGCTGAAAGATTGGTAAACACTCCACCCTCCACCACTCCCCCCTCCACCACTCCCCCCTCCAGACCCTGAACCTGTCAACTCACTCACACCTCCAGTTCTAATATTGATAATATGTTGCAGTAACACAGTAATGAAGCTGGGGTGTGCCACTTGGAGATGAGGGTGTTCCCATGCACCATCTCATTGTCCTTCAAACTGGAAGAAGTTGTGGCTTTGCAAGATGCTGTCTAAGGAGACTTGACAAATTCCTGCAGAGCATCTTGTAGATGGTAGGCATTTGCAGTTACTGTGCATTGGTAGTGGAGGCAGTGAAAATTTAAGCCTGGATGCCGGTCAAGCAAATTGTTTTGCCCTGGATGGTGTCAAATGTGGTATTTTTAAAGGATGGACTTGCACGCCATGAAGATATAAACAAACAAGAGCTTTATTTGAACGATCTTTACTCTACAGGCTATTAGAATAGGCTGCCCATTGCCAGAACAGATGGCCGATGATGTCACCAGGATGTCATGCCCTTGTTCCAGCTCGGAACACTGTGAATACAAACACTTTGCTCCCACTTTTACCTCAGAGTTTCCTGCAGTGAAATACAGAATAACATTAGCAATCACAATTCTCAATATGAAGAATTAGTATACACAGCAGTCAGTAGGTTAGATGTTTTGAGAATGTTGATTTCTGAGTGCTTGTTGGTGAATATTAGGCATCTGCTTTTTGTACTGACTGCAGCTCCTGATGTTTTGGTTTAGTTTGGACATTGCCCATGGTCGTTTTCACCAGAGTCGGCATAATGTTTGGATGTTGACTCAGTGTTGACATTTTCTCAACTGAGCTCCTGTCTTCCCCAATAGATTTGAGTATTGTCAGGTTGCCAGGAATGTCCCAGTCTTCCTGAGGCATAGGTTTAAGGTGTGAGGGGCAAGGTTTAAAGGAGATGTACGAAGCAGATTTTTTACACTCAAAGGGTGGTGAATCTCTGGAATTCTCTGCCCGTTGAAGTGGTGGAGGCTGCCTCGCTAAATATTTTTAAGACGCGGGTTGATGGGTTTTTGATAAGAGAGGGGATTAAGGGTTATGGGGAGAGGGCGGGAAAGTGGAACTGAGCAGCGACAGATCAGCCATGATCTTATTGAATGGCGGGGCAGGCTCGAAGGGCTAGTTGGCCTACTCCTGCTCCTATTTCTTATGTTCTTATGTTCTTATGTAGAGTAGAGGGTGCCTGACGGTGGAGGTAGTGGAAGCAGATATGGTAATGACTTTTAAGGGGCATCTTGACAATTACATGAATAGCATGGGAATAGAGGGATACGGTCCCCAGAATGCTAGGGTATTTTAGTTCAGTCGAACAGCATGGTTGGTGCAGGCTTGGAAGGCTGAAGGGCCTGTTCCTGTGCTGGAATTTTCTTTGTTCTTTGTTCACTTGGCACAGCTTGTTGTGGACTCTGGGTTAACTCTGGTAAACTGGCTCTGATTGCCAGTTGGTCAGCATGCCTTCTCCACACTACATTGCCTGGAGCTTGTATGGTGTAGGAGGCCGCTCCTGCCTGTGTTAATACATGTGTATTAATTATGTGTTAATTATGTGTTAATACTTCTCTATGTGATATAATAATACTTCTTTATTCTATACATAATTATGTGTTAATACTTCTCCCTGGTGGGGTGGTTCCTTGTCAATACCTCCTGACCTTTCGGAAACATGTGGCCTTTAGCCCAGTTCTCAAACCGTAGAACCTGACTTTGCTGCTTCTCCAAGACAAGTTCTCTTGTCTTGGGCGACTTCAGCAATTCAAACACTGTGTGTAATCGATGTTTTATCATAAACAATGCAGGAAAACTTTGCAAATGTGTCGTATTCCTGTACATCATCAGAAATTGGCTCAATCATTTAGATAATGATTAATTATCTTTATGATTAATTATCTGATTAATTATATTATTTTTAATTACCTTCTTAATGTATCATCATCTGAACAAACTGTTCTGCCAGCCAATTTGTAGCAGGATGGTATGGAACAGACTGGATGTGCTGAATTGTAGCCTCCTTTAAATAGTTTGTGAATTCTTGGGAAATGAGCTGTGACCTATTGTCGTTCAGGGTTACTGAATCATCCAAAAATTTCACCCAGTCTTTCTATTGTTCTCTCCGAGGATGTCACCTTGATAATGGCAACTTCAGGGCATTTCAAATGGGCATTGACCACAATGAGAAATATATATCCTTTGAGCAGTCTGGCATAGCCATTTGACCATTCGAGCCCGCTCTGCCATTCATTACAATCATGGTTCATAGTCCAAATATAATCCATATGAACTCTTTGCCATGGTCCTTCCTTTCCGCCCATTTCCATGGCCATAATGGGGCTAGTGCCGACTGGTTTCGAACTTTTGCACAAACACACCCCACCTTCTCCTTGATTTCAGCATCAAGCTCTGGTCGCCAAAAGTAGTTTCTGGCTATCGCCTTCATCCTTGTTATGCCACAGTGATCTTGAGTTGGTTTAAGACAAGTTTCCTCAGTAATGGTGGAATAATGACTCTCCTTCCCAGAGGAGAAGACCAGCATGTATGGATAGTTTGAGTCTTTGGGTGACATTTGGCTTCAGCTCTGGGTTGGCTCCCGCGGTCTAATTATTTGAAAGTAGCTACGTTCTGTGTGATTGCTTCACCTTCTTGCTGCTTATGCTAACAGAATCTGAACCATTCAGTGATGAAAAAGGTTTAGGTGAGTAGTGGCCAGCAGGATTTCCACTAACTCATCAGAGGTTTTTGAGCCTGGCCTTCCAGACTTCTCAGGAGGTTGAATGTTTCCCCCCTGTCATTGTACTCAGGAAAGCTGGGACTACAGTACTTGCTGCCATTTTATTCGCTTGGACAAAATAATCAAATCTTTCAGTATATGAGCTCCACCGCTCCATATCTCTTCGTTTGGTCCCATTGGGCCAAAATCACCAACCACTTTTACTATGGAAAGGGCTTGCGGAAGCATGATATGCCATAAAATTCATTTCACACTAACTGGCTTCTTTTCTCAGTTAAGGTACCCCTGAGCTCAGCCTGTTTCCTTCCAAGTTTTGCGAACCGCAGCTCTTGTTGCAGGATACCTACTCGTGTACTGTTCCAGATCTTTCTGGGTGCAGCATGTGATGAGTTTCTTTATGACGTTGCTTTTCTGAAATCTTTATGTAAATTTTGGTTCCTTTAATGGCTGTTACCATTATTGGGCACCCCTCCATCACTAACTCTGGTGCAGTGAGATTTTTTAACTTTTTAAGTTTGCTGTTTGTGGAAGAGAGTCCCAAATGTACCCTTTGTGCAGGAAAATCATTCTTAATTTCACACATAAATTGTCAGGCTTTAATTTTTTAGACTATGCCCCCTAGTCCTAGTCTCCCCAGCCAACAGAGATAGTTTCTCTCGATCAACCCCAACTGTTCTCCTCAATACCTTGAAATCTTCAATCAAATCACCTCTCTTTCTTCTATACTCCACTACCTCGGAAAAGCAGCCAGCATAATCAAGGACCCCATTCCCTCATAGAGTCATAGAGGTTTACAGCATGGAAACAGGCCCTTCGGCCCAATTTGTCCATGCCGACCTTTCTCTTTTTAAAATTCCTAAGCTAATCTCAATTGCCTGCATTTGGCCCATATCCCTCTATACCCATCATATCCATGTAGCTTTCTAAATGCTTTTTAAAAGACAAAATTGTCCTGCCTCCGCTACTACCTCTGGCAGCTTGTTCCAGGCACTCACCACCCTCTGTGTGAAACAGTTGCCCCCTGGACTCTTTTGTAACTCTCCCCTCGCACCTTAACCTATGCCCTCTAGTTTTAGACTTTCCTACTTTTGGGAAGAGATAATCATAGAACCCTACAGTGCAGGAAGAGGCCCTTTGGCCCATCGAGTCTGTACCGAACACAATCCCACCCAGGCCCTACCCCCATATCCCTACATATTATGTCCACTAATCCCTCTAACCTACTCATCCCTGGACACTGAGGGAAAATTTCTTAGCATGGCCAATCCACCTAACCCACACATCTTCGGACTGTGGGAGGAAACTGGAGCACCCGGAGGAAACCTGCGCAGACACGAGGAGAATGTGCAAACTCCACACAGACAGTGACCCAAGCCAGGAATCGAACCCAGGACCCTGGAGCTGTGAAGTAGCAGTGCTAACCACTGTGCTACCGTGCCACCCAATAGATATTGACTATCTAGCCAAATTGTGCCCCTCTTTATTTTATAGGCCTCTATAAGATCACCCCTCAGCCACCTACGCTTCAGAGAAAGAAGTCCCAGTCTATCCAGCTTTTCCTTATAACTCAATCCATCAAGTCCCTGTAGCATCCTAATAAATCTTTTCTGCACTCTTTCTAGTTTAATAATACCCTTTCTATAATAGGGTGACCAGAACTGTACACAGTATTCCAAGTGTGACCTTGCCAATGTCTTGTACAACTTCAACAAGACGTCCCAACTCCTGTATTCAATGTACTGACCAATGAAACCAAGCATGCTGAATGCCTTCTTCACCACTCTGTCCACCTGTGACTCCACTTTCAAGGAGCTATGAACATGTAACCCTAGATCTCTTTGTTCTGTAACTCTCCCCCAGTGCCCTACCATTAACTGACTAAGTCCTGCCCTGGTTCAATCTACCAAAATTCATTACCTTGCATTTGTCTAAATTAAACTCCATTTGCCATTCGTCAGCCACTGGCCCAATTGATCCCATTGCAATTGGAGATAACTTTCTTCACTGTCCACTATGCCACCAATCTTAGTGTCATCTGCAAACTTACTAACCATGCCTCCTATATTCTCATCCAAATCATTAATATAAATGATAAATAACAGTGGACCCAGACTGACCCCTGAGGCACACCGCTGGTCACAGGTCTCCAGTTCGAAAAACAATTCTCTACAACTCTGGCTTCTGTCACGAAGCTAATTTTGTATCCATTCAGATACCTCAGTCTGGATTCCGTGAGATTTAACCTTATGCAACAACCTACCATGCAGTACCTTGTCAAAGGCCTTGCAGACAACGTCAACTGCACTGCTCTCATCTACCTTCTTGGTCACCCCTTCAAAAAACTCAATCAAATTCGTGAGACACAGTTTTCCACTCACAAAGCCATGCTGACTGTCCGTAATCAGTCCTTGTGTCTCTAAATAGCTGTAGATCCTACCTCTCAAAATACCTTCCAACAATTTACCCACCACAGATGTGAGGTTCACTGGCCTGTAATTCCCAGGCTTTTCCCTGCAGCCTTTTTTAAACAAAGGCACAACATTTGCCACTCTCCAATCTTCAGGCCTCTCAGGTGTGGCTGTCAATGATTCAAATATCTTAGCTGCGGGACCCGCAATTTCCTCCCTAGCCTCCCACAATATCCTGGGATACACTTCATCAGGTCCTGGGGATTTATCTACCTTGATGCACTTTAAGACTTCCAGCATCTCCTTCTCTGTAATATGTACACTCTTCAAGACATCACTATTTATTTCCCCAAGTTCCCTAATATCCATGCTTTTCTCAACAGTGAATACTAATTGTGAAATATTCATTTAGGATCTCACCCATTGCTTATTGATCCTTAAGAGGCCCTATTCTCTCCCCTGTTACTGTTTTGCCCTTTATGTATTTGTAGAAGCTCTTTGGATTCTCCTTTGCCTTATCTGCCAAAACAATCTCGTGTCCCCTTTTTGCCCTCTTGATTTCTCTCTTAACTCTACTCCTACACTCCCCTATACTCTTCAAGGGATTCACTTGATCCCAGCTGCCTCCGCACATCATGTGCCTCTTTCTTCTTCTTGACCAGGATCTCAATATCCTGAGTCTTCCAGGGTTCCCGACTTCTACCAGCCTTGCCCTTCACTTTGAGAGGAATGTGTATACCCTGAACCCTGGTCAACACACCCTTTGCCTTCCCACAGACTCCCCCAATTAACTTTTGAAAGTTTCTGCCTGACACCATCAAAATTGGCCTTGCCCCAATTTAGAATTTTAATTTTGGGACAGACCTATCATTCTCCATAGCTATCTTAAAACTAATAGAATTATGGTCACTGGTCCCAAAGTGATCCCTCACTAACACTTTTGTCACCTGCCCTTCCTTATTTCCCAAGAGGAGGTCAAGTTTTGCCCCCTCTCTAGTCGGGACCATCCACATGCTGAATGAGAAATTCCTCCTGAATACACTCAATAAATTTCTTTCCATTCAACCCTCTCTTCCACCTTTTTCCGTTGGGAAAAAGATACAAAAGTCTGAGGTCACATACCAACCGACTCAAGAACAGCTTCTTCCCTGCTGCTGTCAGACTTTTGAATGGACCTACCATATATTAAGTTAATCTTTCTCTACACCCTATGATCACAACACTATATTCTGCACTCTCTCCTTTCCTTCTCCCCTATGTACTCTATGAACAGTATGTTTTGTCTGTATAGCATGCAAAAAACAATACTTTTCACTGTATCCCAATACATGTGACAATAATAATTCAAATCAAATCAAATCAGCATGGACCGACAATTTTTCTCTTGTTCCACCAGATTTCTGCAATTATTTTTCAGTTGCTTAAGGTGCGGAGCAGCCACCTCATTACCAGTTTTCTTGGTGGGATTTTTAAAGGATAGGCTTGCAGACCACAAAGATACAAACTAACAAGAGCTTTATTGGAAAGGTATTTACTCTACAGGTTGTTAGGATAGACTGCCCATTGCCTATGCAAACAGCCGATGATGGCATTGGTTTCTTAAAGTGCCCTTGTTCCAACTAGGAACAACATGAATACACAGCATTGAGATTCTTGAGTGTTTTCAAAGCTGCACTCATCCAGGCAAATGGAGTGTGTTCCATTACACTCCTGATTTGTGCCTTGTAAATGGTAGACAGGCTTTGGGAAATCAGGAGGTGAGTTACTTACTACTCACTGACCATGAAACCATTGTCGATTGTTGTAAAAACCCATCTGGTTCACTAATGTTCTTTAGGAAAGATATTCTTACCTGGTCTGGCCTACATGTGACTCCAGGGCCAGAGCAATGTGGTGGACCCTTAACTGCCCTCTGATATGGCCGAGAGAGACACCCAGCCTCTGACCTGCCCTGATAGCCACAGTATTTATGTGGCTAGTTCAGGTCAGTTTCTCATCAATGGTACCCCCCAGTATGTTGATGGGGAGGAACTCAGTGATGGTAATGGGGAGATAGAAAGACTCTGTTTTGTTGGGGATGGTCATTACATGGCACTTGTGTAGCGTGAATGTAACTTGTCACTATCACCCCAAGCCTGAATGTTGTCCCAGCCTTGTTGTATGCAGTCAAGAACTGCTTCAGTATCTGAGGAATCTCAAATTCCTTTAGTGGTCTGTACAGCAGCAAACATGAGATGAAATGGGTTGAACACACTAGGTTCATGTTTGGGGACCACAAGCGTATTGAGATATCAGACATAAAAGAAGACACTTGTATTGCAGGAGGTAGTGGGTTAGTGGTATTGTTATTGGACTAGTAATCCAGAGACCCAGGGTAATGCTTTGTGGACCAGGTTCAAATCCCACCATGGCAGATGGTGGAATTTGAATTCAATAAAGAAAATCTGGAATTAAAAGTCTAATGTTGACCATGAAACCATTGCTGATTGTTGTAAAAACCCATCTGGTTCACTAATGTCCTTTAGGGAAGATGTCCTTACCTGGTCTGGCCTACATGTGACTCCAGGGCAATATGGTTGACTCTTAACTGCCCTCTGAAATGGCCAAGAGAGACATACAGTCCAAGGGCAATTAGGGATGAGTAATATATGCTGGCCCAGCCAGTGACACTCACATCCCATAAATGAATAATAAGAAAAGAAATTCGATAACACCAAAGTGCTTTCCAGCCAATGTAGCATTTTTAAAGTGGAGTCGCTGGTGTAATGTAAGAAACACAGCAGCCAATTTGTGCACATCAAACTCCCACAAACCAGAACCTGATAATGACCTACGTAGTCTGTTTGGGTGATGTGAGCTGAGGGATGAATATTGACTAGAACACCGGAGGGCACTCCCCTGCCTGTCATCGAAACGGCAACTGGGTCTTTTATGTCCAGCTAAGAAGACAGAGGAAGCCACACCTATCTGAAAAATTACCCTCCAAAAATGCAGCGCTCTCTCAATACTGAGGATTTTGTGCATAAGCTCCTGTTGTGGGACTTGTATCCAAGTATTCTAACGTAGAGGTAGGTCAACTGGAGCACAACTGGAACCAGGAATTCTGGAGACTAGTGGTGTACTCTCACACAATGGGAGCTGGATTAAATTGCAGAGCTGGTGCCTTTGTACCATGTCCTGAGTGAGATAAACATAGGGTCAGTTCCCAGTAGGCTACAGTACTGAGCAGGTTTCATTTCATCATACAGTGAGCAAGAATGTAGACGGATGTGCCCTTACATGGAAAGGGAGTTAAGCAATGGGGCCTCTATCTACTCTTTAGCGTGTGACATCCTATAGTTTCAGTTTGGTTGCTGGTTCCTGTAATGATCTTGCAACGTGATATTGAGACAGAAGGAAATGCCCCTATCTAGCAGTTGTGGCCACTGCATATAAATCTAGCAAACGTGCACACACCTTGCTGTTGCATTTATTGTTGCAAAGTTTGTTCAAACCACAGCAAAGGAAGGCTTTGGTCGGGTTGTTGCTACAATGACAGGAAACTGAAAATGTCACGCTGTTGCAATGATCCAATTAGGGAGCCTATTTTCTCTTACCAAGAAAACCTCCTCTCTTTTTAGCTTACTCTCACACAAACCTGACTTCTAATTTATTTATTATCTACTTCTTTTGTCTTGGGTTCTTTAGAATGGAAAATCGGATGTGAAAGCTCTGATGGCGAGGTTTAACAATAAGCCTGTGGAGGAGACGTCGGCCATAGGCTCCCGACCTGTCAAGTTTACTCCTCACTCTTCACTCCAAGGATCCATGTCTTCAGTCGCCAGCAAAGCTGCTGGGTTTGAAAACGCCTCAGCTCCCAAGTTTCCAGCGCTCAGATCGACAGGTTCTTTCAGCGAGAAATCCAGTCAGGCTGCACATAAACCTGCCTTTCCTAAACCATCTGCTGTGAAAGCTCAGTTTGAGGGACTTCAGAAGGAAGCCAATGATGGCAAACCTCCATTTTCAAAGACAAATTTGGGAAGTAAACCCTCCTTGAACACCTTCAATGCTCATAAAGATGATAGAGAAGAGAAAGCTCCTTTCTCAAAGCCTCCATTTGGGCTGAGGCCCACGGTGGATTCGGGCGATTCGCACAAAGAGAATGAAGTCCGATCAGGCTTTCCGAAACCATCTCAGTTTTCCAAACCATTGAATCCTGTAACTTCCCAGGAAGCCAAGCCAGCTTTTCCCAAATCACAATTCCCAAAGCCAGCTAATTCGTATGCAGGCAATGTAAGCGAAGACAAACCATTGAAACCTGTATTCCCAAAGCCAACTCCAGGGTTAAAGCCTTGGAATGAAACTGGCAGCTCACCGAAAGACAACAGAGAGGATGTTGGAAAAGAGGAGTGTGGGGTTGGGAGAGGGTCTGGGGTCTTTGGTTTAAGGGCACTCAAGCCCGTGAATGAACGAGGAAGATTTCCAAGTCAGAGCAGCGAGGACAAAACTGCACCCATCAACGAAAACAAGAGTGAGGTCTTGAGGCCCGGGGGCTTAAAGAGTTTTCCCCCAAAACCCAAACAGGAAGAGGCCTCCCCTTCACCCTTTGGACCCAGCAAGGTCCAGAAATTGCAGAACCAGTTCCTGAATAAGGCAAAGAGCCAAGAGCCTGAGGAGGGGGAGAAAGACCCAAATGCCCCTAAACGGAAAACTTTGCCCGCTCCATGGACCCTGGGACCGCCACCTCAGAAACCCAACAGACCCCCAACGGTGAATTTGGACCTTTTCCGGCAGCCCCAGGAGAAGGAGTTCCTGGCATCTCCAGGTATATGATCCATTTATTTTAATATCATTCACATTGTAAAGTTAAAGCTTATCCCTGTCTTTGAAAAGGGTGGTGTTTAAAAAGCAGATCATTTTCCTATTGGCATCTGCTTTCTACTTCCACTATTGGCCTTTGCATTACAGATCTGTGAGATCAGCATGCAGACTTTTGATGTAGCCACCAGCACCCAATTATAACTTGTATTTACATATTTCCTTTAATGTAGTAAAATATTCCAAAGCATTTCACAGACGGGATTATCAAACAAAACTTGTCACCCCAGCTGTACAAGGAGATAATAGGGTGGAGCAGTAGATTTTAAGAAATGTCTTCAAGGTGCAGAGTGATGCAAAGAGGTTTCAATGGAATCTCAGAGCTTGATGCCCAGGCAACTGAAGACAAGACCACCAACGGCAAAGCAGTAAAATTGGATGGAGGCCAGAATTAAAGGGCCACAGAGATCTCAGGAATTATAGGGTTAGGAGAGATTAGAGAGACAGGGAGAGGTTGAAAGAAGAACAGGTGTCTTACCCAATGAATGGGCTTGTAGATAGTTATTGTCTCAGGGAAACTCTAGAAATAAACCAAAATTAGAGTGTTGCGTTAAATTCTGGTCACCACATTACAGAAAGATGAGGAGGCTTTGGACAGGGTGCAGAAGCGGTTTACCAGGATGCTGCCTGGATTAGAACATAAGAACATAAGAACGTAAGAAATAGGAGCAGGGCTGGGCCATCTAGCCCTTCGAGCCTGCCCCGCCATTCAATATGATCATGGCTGATCTGAAGTGGATCAGTTCCACTTTCCCGCTTTCTCCCCATAACCGTTAATTCCCCTGTCTATCAGAAATCTATCCACCCATGACTTAAATATAGACAACAAGGTAGCCTCTACCACTTCAATGGGCAGAGAATTCCAGAGATTCGCAACCCTTTGAGTGAAGGAGTGAAGAAGTTCCTCCTCAACTCCGATCTAAACTGCCCCCCCCTTATTTTGAGGCTGTGCCCTCTAGTTCTGCTATCCTTTCTAAGTGGGAAGAATCTCTCTACCTCTACCCTATCTAGCCCCTTCATTATCTTGTAAGTCTCTATAAAATCCCCCCTCAGCCTTCTAAACTCCAACGAGTACAGGCCCAGTCTATTCAATCTCTCTTCATAAGCTCTCTTCATTAGAGGGTATGAGCTATAAGGAGAGGTGAACAAACAAGGGTTCTCTGGAGTGCAAGAGGCTGAGGGGAGACCTGATAGAAGTTTATAAAGTGATGAGAGGCACAGATAGAGTTGTCAGTCAGAATCTTTTTTTATTTATTATTGTCACAAGTGTGCTTACATTAACACTGCAACAAAGTTACTGTGAAAATCCCCTAGTCGCCACACTTCGGAGCCTGTTTGGGTACACTGCGGGGGAATTTAGCATGGCCAATGCACCTAACCAGCCTGTCTTTTGAACTGAGTGAGGAAACTGGAGCACCTGGAGGAAACACTCGCAGACATGGGGAGAATGTGCAGATTCCACACAGATAGTGACCCAAGCTGGGAATTGAGCCCAGATCCTTGGCACTGAGAGGCAGCAGTGCTAACTGCTGTGCCACTGTGCCACCCAGAGGTTTTCCCAGAGTTGAAATGGCTAATACTAAAAGGCATGCACTTCAGGTGAGAGGGGGGAAGTTGAAAGGAGATGTGAGGGGTAAGTTTTTACACAGAGAGTGATATGTATCTGGAACACGCTGCCAGGGGTGGTGGTGCAGGTAGATACGATATGGGTGTTTAAGGGACTTTTAGATAAGCATATAAATATCCAATAATAGAGGGATATGGAGTAAGGGCGGGCAGGTTCAGAACGACATTATGGGCAGACAGGCCTGTTCCTGTGCTGTACTGTTCTATGTTCGAAAGGATTGCTTTCATTCAGTTACCTCCAAACCCTTGGTTTGGAGTTGATATTTCCCTGACAGTGTTAATCCTGAGACAGGTGATGAGCGGGTTTGTGAGGTTGGATGGCAGCAAGGGAGTAAAGCCAATGACTTGGTGAATCAATTTTTTCTCCCACATCCCTTTTCCCGTTCATGGCGTCTGGTTCAAGCTTTCTTTTGACGAGGGTCAGGGCTGAGATTAAGACCTCACTGTACAGATTGTTCAGTTTTATTGGCGTCTGAGTAGAGGTAAAACAGGAAATAGCGGACAAACAATCTATTTAGCTGAGGAGCATAATTACTGCCAGTTGTGGCTCAGTGGGTAGCGTTCTGACCCCTGGGTCAGGAGCCGTGGGTTCAAATTCCAATAAGAAGTCTCACAACAGCAGGTTAAAGTCCAACCAGTTTATTTGATAGTAAACCCACAAGCTTTCAGGGTTTGCCCCGAAAGCTTGTGGGTTTACTATCAAATAAACTGGTTGGATGTGAGACTTCTTACTGTGTTTACCCCAGTCCAATGCTGGCATCTCCACACCATGATTCCAATCCCAGTCCAGACACTTGAGTACAGGAATCAAGTGTGACACCAGTGCAAAGCTGAGGGGGTCACAGTATCGCAATTGTCACCTTTCAGATGTGATGTTAAAACAAGGCCCCCTCTACTCCATAACATCATTTTGAAGAGGAGCAGGGGAGTTCAATGTCTGGGCAAATATTTATCCCTCAACCAACATCAGTAAAACAGATATTCTGGGTCACTATCATCCTGTTATGCTTCTGCTCTCCTCAGTTGGGTCTCTGTTCCTTCTTTGATTTATTATTGTCACATGTATTAACATACAGTGAAAAGTATTGTTTCTTGCACACTATACAGACAAAACATACCGTTCATAGCGAAGGAGAGAGTGCAGAATGTAGTGTTATAGTCATAGCTAGGATGTACAGAAAGATCAACTTAATTCAAGGTAAGTTCATTCAAAAGTCCGATGGCAGCAGGGAAGAAGCTGTTCTTAAGTCAGTTGGTACGTGACTTCAGACTTTTATATCTTTTTCCTGACGGAAGAAGATGGAAGAGAGAATGTCCAGGGTGTATGGGGTCCTTAATTATCTTGACTGCTTTGCCAAGGCAGCCGGAATGTAGACAGAGTCAATGGATGGGAGGCTGGTTTGCGTGATGGATTGGGCTACATTCATGACCTTTTGTAGTTCCTTGCAGTCTTGGGCAGAGCTGACCCATACCAAGCTGTGATACAACAGAAAGGATGCTTTCTATAGTGCATCTGTAAAAGTTGGTGAGAGTCGTAACTGTCATGGCAAATTTCCTTAGTTTTCTGAGAAAGCAGAGGCGTTGGTAGGCTTTCTTAACTATAGTGTCAGCATGGGTTCGATTGTGTGTGGAGATGGAGAGGAAGTTTGCAGATGGAGCTCATTTGCAATTCGCACTTTGTGCGGTTTGATATTGAGAGCCTCACTCAACTGCCCTCATCTATACCTTCCTCATCTGCCGATTTGATCACTCGAATAACTCCTCATGGACCTCCCTAATTGCACAGTGAACAACAGCCTGTCTAACCCTCATCCAGTCCCACACCGTCATTCTCACCGGCAATCTGTCCTTGCCAGTCTCCTCTTACCCCCATCTATCACATGAATCACCTTGATCCCTTTTGCCAGTCCCTCTTTGTCACCCCTCCTAATGTCTGCAATTTCCTTTAGTCCTGGTGGTGTAGTGGTAATGTTGCTAGACTTGTAATGCAGTGGACCAGACTAATGCAGTGGGACCTGGGTTCAAATCCTAACATGGGATTTCAAATCAGTTGATAAAATTTGGACTATAAAGCTCGTATTAGTAGCAAACATAGCAGTAATTAACTGTCATTAATTGTTGTAAAAACCCATCTGGTTCACTAATGTCCTTTAGGGAAAGAAATCCGTCATCCTCACCCAGTCTGGCCTACTTACGCAAGGATATTTTGGCCTTGGAGGGAGTGCAGAGGAGGTTTACTAGGCTGATGCCAGAGTTGAGGGGGTTGAGCTATGAGGAAAGGCTGAATAAACTAGGCTTGTACTCGTTAGAGTTTAGAAGAATGAGGGGAGATCTCATTGAGACATATAAGATGATGAATGGGACGGATAGGATAGAGGTGGAGAGACTCTTCCCGCTCAGAAAGGACAGTAGGACTAGGGGGCACAGCCTCAAGATAAAGGGGGGGCGGTTTAGAACAGAGTTGAGGAAGAACTTCTTCACTCAAAGGGTGGTGAATCTCTGGAATTCTCTGCCCGTTGAAGTGGTGGAGGCTAGCTCGCTAAATATTTTTAAGACGCGGGTTGATGGGTTTTTGATAAGAGAGGGGATTAAGGGTTATGGGGAGAGGGCGGGAATGTGGAACCGAGCCACGACAGATCAGCCATGATCTTATTGAATGGCGGGGCAGGTTCGAAGGGCTAGATGGCCTACTCCTGCTTCTATTTCTTATGTTCTTATGTTCTTATGCCCTCTGAAATGTCCGAGCGAGACATTCAGTTCAAGAGCAATTAGGGATGGCAACAAATGCTGGCCCAGCCCATGATGCCCACATCCCATTAAATATTCTTTAAAAATATCTTCAATTCTGTGTCTCAGACCTAAGCTCCATCCTGCCCCCAAACACTCACTCCCATCTTCAGGATCTCTGTCTCTCTCCTGAAAACCATCTGACGTGATCATACACGTGGTCAAGTGCACTAACCCCCTCAGTCTTGGCTGCACTCACCTCAGTCTGAGAAATTTTGCTATTTTAAATGTGCTTTATGAAGTCAAGTAAGTTATTGAAAGAGAGGAAATGAAAGGGGGCCATAAAAACATTCAGAAAAGTCGAAAGCTCTTCAGCCCCTTGACTCAGTTGCACGATTCACTATAATGATGGCTGACACATATCTCAACTCTCAGTATCTCTCCACAGCCTTTAAACCCTTAGCCAACAAACACTATTGGTGTCAGTCCTGAATGTTTGAATTTACCAAGCATAACCAGTTTTTGGAGAAGAGAATTCCGTATTTGCCCCTTCTTTGTATAAAAAGCACTTCCTGAATTTACTGTTCAACAGTCTGGCTTTAATTTAAAGATTAAGCCTTTTGATTGGATTTGCTGCACTAGAGGAAATAATACCTTGGTATCAACTTTATTGAATGCTAGAAACATTTCAAGTGCTTTGATTAGATAGACTCCCTTCCCCACCCCAGAAAATAAGACCAAGGTGTTATTCAGCATGATAGTATTGCTAGGCTGCCCTGAAGCAATGCTCTGGTGGAGCTGTGACTGTGTTTGTGAAACACTTAGTTTGTTCTCACTGCTGCCATTTCTTCATTAATTAACATAATTTTTCACAGCTAAAGCTGATCTAGACTAAACGGGATATGCTGGGGGTAGGTCTATCAGCATCTGAGAACACAAAAGTTCAGGTTCAGAACTGAGACAAAATCCTTCATTAAAACGGCATAAAGAAAGACTTGCATTTCTATAACACCTTTCATGACCTCAGGATGTCTCAGTCACCTCTCAGCTAATGAGCTATTTTTAACATAAAAACGTAGAAGATGGGAGTAGGAGAAGACCATTCAACCTTCGACCCTGCTCCACCATTCACTACAATCATGACTGATCATCCAACTCAATAACCTAATTCTGCTTTTTCCCCATAACCTTTGATCCCATTCATCCCCAAGTGCTATATCCAGCCGCCTCTTGAATACATTACATTTTGAAATGTAAGCACTGTTAATGTAGTAAATAGGACAGCCAATTCACGCTCCCACAAGCCACCATGAGATAAAGAGCAGATAATCTGTTTGCAGTGATGTTAGTTGAGGAATAAACATTGATTGAGCACTTGGGAGAGTTCACTTGTTCTTCGCTGAAATATTGCCGTGGGTTCTTCGAGGTTTTCTCAAGAGACCAGATGGAGCCTCAGTTTAACATCTGATAGCACAGTAGACCCTCAGGGCTGAATCAGAGTGTCAGCCTCAAACACCTGGGTTGGGACTTGAATCCACAACTGACTGATTGAGTTTTTTGAAGGGGTAACCAAGAAGGATGAGGGCAGTGCAGCTGATGTTGTCTACGTGGACTTTAGCAAGGCCTTAGACAAGGTACCGCATGGTAGGTTGTTGCATAAGGTTAAATCTCACGGGATCCAGGGTGAGGAATCTAAATGGATACAAAATTGGCTTCTTGACAGAAGCCAGAGAATGGTTGTAGAGAGTTGTTTTTCAAACTGGAGGCCTGTGACCAGCGGTGTGTCTCAGGGATCAGTGCTGGGTCCACTGTTATTTGTCATTTATGTTAATGATTTAGATGAGAATTTAGGAGGCATGGTTAGTAAATTTGCAGATGACAGCAAGATTGGTGGCATAGTGAACAGTGAAGAAAGTTATCTCCAATTGTAATGGGATCTTGATCAATTGGGCCAGTGGGCTGACAAATGGAAGATGGAGTTTAATTTAGATAAATGCGAGGTGATGCATTTTGGTAGATTGAACCAGGGCAGGACTTACTCAGTTAATGGTAGGGTGTTGGGGAGAGTTACAGAACAAAGAGATCTAGGGGTACATGTTCGTAGCTCCTTGAAAGTGGAAGTCACAGGTGAACAGAGTGGTGACGAAGGCATTCGGCATGCTTGGTTTCATTGGTCAGAACATTGAATACAGGAATTGGGATGTCCTGTTGAAGTTGTACAAGACATTGATAAGGCCACACTTGGAATACTGTGTGCAATTCTGGTCACCCTATTATAGAAAGGATATTATTAAACTAGAAAGAGTGCGGAAAAGATTTACTAGGATGCTAAGGAGAGGCTGGATCGACTGGGATTTTTTTCTCTGGAGTGTAGAACGCTGAGGGGTGATGTTATAGAAGTCTATAAAATAATGAGGGGCACAGATCATGAGGCTGGATGGTCAATATCTATTCCCAAAGGTAGGGGACACTTAAACTAGAGGGCATAGTTTTAAGGTAAGAGGGGAAAGATACAAAAGTCTCCAGAGGGGCAACTGTTTCACACAGAGAATGGTGAGTGTCTGGAACAAGCTGCCAGAAGTAGAGTCACAGAGTCATAGACGTTTACAGCATGGAAACAGGTCCTTCAGCCCAACTTGTCCACATCCCTCCCTTTTTTAAAAACCCCTAATCTAATCCCAATTGCCTGCATAGGTGGGCACAGTTTTGTCTTTTAAAAAGCATTTAGACAGCTAAATGGGTTAGATGGATATAGAGGGATGTGGGCCAAATGTAGGCAATTGGGATTGGCTTAGTGGTTTAAAAAAAAAGCAGCATGCACAAGTTAGGCCAAAGGGCCTGCTTCCATGCTGTAAACCTCTGTTACTCTATGATTCATTGGCAAAAACGCTACCAACAAAGCCATGGCTTAACAGGAAAAAAGAACAGCGAAGAGCAAAGATTGAGCTTGCGTAGGGTGTGTTGCTGTCTTGGGGATTGGTGGGTTGATGGAGCTGAGAGATGCTGGGTGTAATTATCTCCTGTTTTTTATCTTTCTCCCACTCACGCTCTCTCTTTCGGTCTCTTTCTCTTTCAACACACACACACTCTGCGTTGTTAATAGATGCAACAGAAAGCAGAGTACAAGCAGGAAGAAAGAATTCTCAGCTGCTTTATGAAGACAGCCATGAACTGAGTAAAGTGAGAGCTCAGCTGAAATCATAAAATGCTAGAAATTTACAGCACAGAAAAGACCATTCGGCTTTGATTGGGAAAGATTTAAAAATCAACAAAGAATGACTAAGAAGATGATAAAGAAAGGAAAGATAGACTATGAAGCTAAACTAGAACTAAATATAAAAAATGACAGTGAAAGTTTTTACAAATATATAGAAAAAGAGGCTGGCTAGACTGAATGTTGGACCCTTAGAGGATGAGAGGGGGGATTTAGCGGTGGGAGATGAGGAAATGGCTGAGGCTTTAAATAAGTTTTTTGAATCGGTCTTCATGGAGGAGGACACGAATAGTTTGCCGGATATTTAAGATAGAAGGATGGTAGGAGTTGAGGGCCTGAATGTGATTACTGTCACTAGAGAGGTAGTGCTTGATAGACTAATGGGACTGAAGGTGGACAAGTCCCCGGGACCGGATGGAATGCATCCAAGGGTTCTGAAGGAAATGGCAGAGGTGATAGTGGATGCCTTAGTGATTATTTTCCAAACCTCGCTGGACTCTGGGGAAGTGCCGGAAGATTGCAAAACGGCTAATGTTATGTCACTGTTCAAAAAAGGCAGCAGACAAAAGGCAGGGAATTATAGGCTGGTTAGTTTAATGTCTGTAGTTGGAAAAATGCTAGAATCCGTCATCAAAGAAGAAATAGCGAGGCACCTAGAAAAGAATGGTTTGATAGAGCGGACGCAGTACGGATTCGTTAAGGGGAAGTCGTGTTTGACAAATTTATTGGATTTCTATGAGAATGTGACTAGTGCAGTAGACAGAGGGGAACCGGTGGATGTGGTGTTTTCAGATTTCCAAAAGGCGTTTGATAAGGTGCCTCACAAAAGGTTGCTGCAGAAGGTTAGGGTGCACGGAGTTGGGGGTAAGGTGTTAGCGTGGATAGAGGATTGGCTGTCTAATAGGAAGCAGAGAGTTGGTATCAATGGGTGCTATTCTGATTGGCAGTTGGTGACTAGTGGAGTGCCGCAGGGATCGGTGCTGGGGTCTCAACTGTTTACCATTTACATAGATGATCTGGAGGAGGGGGCTGAGTGTAGGGTGGTGAAATTTGCTAATGACACGAAGATGAGTGGAAAAGCAAATTGCGTGGAGGGTGTGGAAAGTCTGCAGAGGGATCTGGATAGGCTGAGTGAGTGGGCAAGGACCTGGCAGATGAAGTATAATGTTAGCAAGTGTGAGTTATCCACTTTGGCAGAATAGTAGGAGGGATTATTATTTAAAAGGTGAAAAACTGCAGCATGCTACGGTGCAGAGGGACCTGGGGGTCCTTGTGCATGAGTCGCAAAAACCCAGTCTGCAGGTGCAGCAGATGGTCAGGAAGGTGAATGGGATGCTGGCCTTTATAGCGAGGGGGATAGAATATAAAAGTAGGGAGGTCTTGCTGCAACTGTACAGGGTACTGGTGAGGCCGCAGCTGGAGTACTGTGTGCAGTTTTGGTCGCCGCACTTGCGGAAGGATATATTGGCCTTGGAAGGAGTGCAGAGGAGGTTCATTAGGCTAATACCGGAGATGAGGGGGTTGGACTATGAAGAGAGACTAAATAGACTGGGTCTGTACTCGTTGAAGTTTAGAAGGATGAGGGGGGATCTTATAGAGAAGTATAAGATAATGAAGGGGATGGATAGGGTAGAGGTAGAGAGATTCTTCCTGCTTAGAAAGGATAGCAGGACTAGAGGGCACAGCCTCAAAATAAGGGGGTGGCAGTTTAGATCAGAGTTGAGGAGGAACTTCTTCACTCAAAAGGTGGTGAATCTTTGGAATTCTCTGCCCGTTGAAGTGATGGAGGCTACCTCGCTAAATATATTTAAGTCACGGGTAGATAGGTTTCTGACAGACAAGCGAATTAAGGGTTATGGGGAGAAAGCGGGAAAGTGGAACTGATCCACTTCAGATCAGCCATGATCTTATTGAATGGCGGGGCAGGCTCGAAGGCCTAGATGGCCTACTCCTGCTCCTATTTCTTATATTCTTATGTTCTTATGTTCTATCAAATATCGCTACGAGAGGACACAGATTTAAGGTGCGGGGAGGCAAGTACAGAAGTGATGTTAGGGGTAAGTTTTTCACTCAGAGGGTGGTGAGTAAATGGAATCGGCTGCCGTCAGTGGTGGTGGAGGTGAACTCGCTGGGGTCTTTTAAAAGACTTCTGGATGAGTATATGGGATTTAGTGGGATTGGGGGTTATAGATAGGTCTATGGATTGGTAGGTGTTGATGTGATCGGCGCAACTCGTGGGCCGAAGGGCCTGTTTGTGCTGTAGTGTTCTATGTTCTATGTTCTATATAAATGCATGCTGGTAGAAAAACAGCTATTCCAGGAATCCAACTTTCAGTTCCTAGTCCTTAGCCCTCTGGGTTACAGTATTTCAAAAGCATATCTAAGTATTTTTTTTAAATACCTTGAAGGTTTTTGTCTCTCCCACCCTTGCAGGCTTCCCACCCTTCCAGATTCCCAACACCTTCTAGGGGAAGACATTATTCCTCAACTCCCTCTTCCATCAATTACTTTAAACCTCTGCTCTTTGATTACTGCTCTCTCTGCTAAGGGAAATCAGTTCTTACAATCTCCCCATACTATTATAAACCTTCATCCAATCTCTCCTCAAATTCTTCTGTTCCAAAAATAATCCCAGGAATGAGTTGGGTAAACAATTTCTGTCCTGCTTATAATGCAATTATATCTTCAAATGAGGAGACCAAAACTGTACACAGTACACCCGGTGTGATTACACCAAGGCCTGATACAGCTATAGTACAACATCTCTGCTTTTACATTCATTCTCCTTGTAATAAACACCAACATTCCATTTGCCTTCCTAATCACTTGTTATACCTGCATATGACATTTTATGTTTCACCCAGATCTTTCTGTACCATCTAATTCTGCAATTTCTCACCATTCAACTACCACACTACTTTCATATTCTTCCTGCCAAAATGGACAAGTTCAGATATTCCTACATCATAATCCATCTACCAATTGTTTTGCCCACTCAATTAATCTGTTTATATTAGTTATTAGACTCTCTACTTCCTCTTTAAAAGTTACTTTCCTCCATATTAGGGTGTCATCTGCAAATTTTGCAGTCCCATCATCCAAATCACTAATATAGTACAACTCTGTGTATTATACTACATATAACTGAGGATCCAGCACTGATTCCTGTGGCTGTCTGTGAGTTACTATTCCCCTACTCTCTGTTTCCAGTTAGATTTCCATCTTTCTAAGCTATTACCCCATACACCATGTGTTCTTATCTTGTTTGGTAACCTTTGATGTGGCACCTTGTCAAATTCCTTTTGGAAATCCAAAGACATCACATCTACAGATTCTCATTTATTCATTTTGCTTGTTACTTCCTCAAAAACTCAAATAAATTAGTTAAATGTGATGATTATGATTTTTTTAGTATCATGTAATTACCCCTTAATAATGGATTCTAACAATTTCCCTACAGATGTAAGCTAACTGGCCCATAGTTTCCTGTTTTCTGCTTCCCTCCTTGAATAAACTGTTATGTTGCTATCCATTAGGACTCTTCCATGGTTTAAAGTTCAGATGACTATGACTAATGTATACACTATCCCTAAAGTCGCTTCTTTTAAGATCATTGGATGAGGTCCATCTGGTCCTGGGGATTTGCCTTTTGGTCCAATAGTTTTCCCAGCACCTTTTCTCGGAGATAGTGATTATTTTAAGCTCCTCCTTTCATTTCACCTGTGGATTTTACAGTATATTTTGGAAGTTTTCTAAGTCTCCTACAGTGAAGACTCTTTTCCTTGTTCAACAGCTCTTTGTTTCTCATTCCCAATTCCCCAGACTCACTCTCCAGAGGGAGAAACGCTAGCCTTAATTATTCTTTCCTCAGTTAAACACTTGCAGAAACCCTTACTGTCTGTTTTTATATACTGTCTGAGGATTTATAATTGGGGCAGGGATAATTATGATGCAGTTAGGCAAGAATTAGGGAGCTTAAGATGGGAACAGAAACTGTCAGGTAAAGGCACAAATGAAAAGTGGAGCTTGTTAAAGGAACAAATACTGTGTGTCCTTGATAGGTATGTCCCTGTCAGGCAGGAAGGAAATGGCGGAGTGAGGGAAACATGGTTCACAAAGGAGGTTGAATGTCTTGTCAAGAGGAAAAAGGAAGCTTATGTAAGGATGAGAAAACAAGGTTCAGTTGGGTCGCTTGAGTGTTACAAGGTAGCTAGGAATGAGTTAAAGAAAGGGCTTAGGAGAGCTAGGAGGGGGCATGAGAAGACCTTGGTGGGTCGGATCAAGGAAAACCCCAAGGCTTTTTTACTCATGTCAGAAATAAAAGAATGACCAGGGTGACCTTAGGGTCACTTCAGGATAGTAGTGGGAACTTGTGCATGGAGTCAGAAGCGATAGGTGAGGCGTTGAAGGAATACTTTTCTTCAGTGTTCACTAAGGAGAGAGGCCATGTTTTTGAGGATGAGAGTGTGATATAGGCTGATAGGATGGAGTAGGTAGATGTTCTGAGGGAAGATGTATTAGCAATCTTGAAAAACCTGAGGGTTGATAAGTCCCCTGGGCCAGATGGGATACATTCTAGGATACTTTGGGAGGCAAGGGATGAGACTGCAGAGCCTTTAGCTTTGATCTTTGGGTCCTCACTGGCCATGGGAATTGTGCCTGAGGATTGGAGAGTGGCGAATGTTATTCCTCTCTTCAAGAAAGGAAATAGGAATGACCCTGGTAATTATAGACCAGTTAGTCTTACTTTGGAGGTCGGTAAGTTAGGATTTATGACCATTTCGAAAGATGCAGCTTAATCCGGGATAGTCAGCACAGTTTTGTGAGGGCTAAGTCTTGCTTCACAAATTTGATTGAATTCTTTGAGGAGGTAACTAAGTGTGTAGACGCAGGTAGAGCAGTTGAAGTCATATACATGGATTTTAGTAAGGCGTTTGATAAGGTTCCGCATGGTAGGCTCATGAAGAAAGTAAGGAGGTGTGGGATAGAAGGAAATTTGGCTGATTGAATAAGTAACTGACTAGCTCATAGAAGACAGAAGGTGGTGATGGAGGGAAAATTTTCAGACTGGAGGCCAGTTACCAGCGGTGTAGCACAGGGATCAGTGCTGGGCCCTCTGCTATTTGTGATTTTTCTCAATGACTTGGAAGAAGGGGCTAAAGGGTGAGTTAGTAAATTTGCTGACGACACCAAGATTGGTGGAGTAGTAGATGAGGTGGAGGACTGTTGTAGGCTGCAAAGAGACATTGATTGGATGCAGAGCTGGGCCAAAAAGTGGCAGATGGAGTTTAACCCTGATAAGTGTGAGGTGATTCATTTTCGTAGGACAAACTTGAATGCAGATTATAGGATCAATGGCAGGGTTCTGAGGAATGTGGAGGAACAGAGAGATCTTGGAGTTCATATCCACAGATCTCTGAAGATTGCCACTCAAGTGGATAGAGCCGTGAAGAAGGCTTATAGTGTGTTAGCGTTTATTAACAGGGGGTTTGAGTTTAAGAGCTGTGGGGTTATGCTGCAACCATACAGGACCTTGGTGAGACCACATTTGGAATATTGTGTGCTGTTCTGGTCACCTCACTATAAGAAGGATGTGGAAGCATTGGAGAGAGTGCAGAGGAGATTTACCAGGATGCTGCCTGTTTGGAGGGTAGGTCTTATGGGGAAAGGTTGAGGGAGCTGGGGCTTTTCTCTTTAGAGTGGAGGAGGATGAGAGGTGATTTAATAGAAGTTTATAAAATGATGAGGGGGATTGATAGAGTGGATGTTCAGAGACGGTTTCCTCAGGTGGGTGTAGCCGTTACTCGGGAGCATAACTATAAGGTTCAGGGTGGGAGATATAGGAGGGATGTCCGAGGTAGATTCTTTACTCAGAGAGTGGTTCGGGTGTGGGATGCACTGCCTGCTGTGACAGTGGAGTCGGACACTTTGGGAACTTTCATGCAGTTATTGAATAGGCACATAGAACACACCAGAATGACAGTGAGTGGGATAGTTTGATCTTGGGTTCGGACATAGCTCAGCACAACATCGAGGGCTGAACGGCCTGTACTGTGCTGTACTGTTCTATGTTCTATGGAACATAGAACGGGCGGCACAGTAGCACAATGGTTAGCACTGCTGCTTCACAGCACCAGGGTCCTGGGTTTGATTCCCGGCTCGGGTCACTGTCTGTGTGGAGTTTGCACATTCTCCTCATGTCTGTGTGTGTTTCCTCCGGGTGCTGCAGTTTCCTCCCACAGTCCAAAGATGTGCGGGTTAGGTTGATTGGCCATGCTAACATTGCCCCTTAGTGTCCTGAGATGCGTAGGTTAGAGGGATTAGTGGGTAAATGTGTGGGGATATGGGGGTAGAGCCCGGGTGGGATTGTGGTCGGTGCAGGTTCAATGGGCCGAATGGTCTCCTTCTGTACTGTAGGGTTTCTATGATTCTATATTGCTAGCTGGCTTTCTCTTATACTCAACATTCTCCACTTTTTATTTCAGCCATCCTTTGCTAGTTCTCAAAAGTTGATTAATTGCCTGACCTGCTTGAAATTTTGCAAATTTGTATAAACTTTCTTTCAGTTTGATACCATTCTTAACTTCTTTCTTCAATCACAGGCCAATCATTCATTATTCTTTCTTACTGGAATAAATCTTTGCTGAGAGCTATTAAATATCTCCTTAAAAGTTTGCCATGGCAGCCCCAGTATCCTACCTATTAAACTAGTTTCCTGAACAGAAAATGCTGGGAAATCTCAGCAGGTCTGACAGCATCTGTGGAGAGAGAACAGAGCCAATGTTTCAAGTATGGATGACATCCTGACTTGAAATGTTGGGTCTATTTTTGCTCCAAAGATGCTACCAGCCCTGCTGAGATTTTCCAGCGTTTTCTGTTTTTGCTTCCGGTTTCAGCATCTGCAGTAAGTTGCTTATAGTTTCCCAGTTCACTTTAGCTAGCTCTGCTTTCATGCATTTATCATTTTACACTCAGTTGTGTGATCCTTCTTGTAATGCAGTGAGAACTATACACAGTACTCCAGCTATGTTCTCAATAGTGTTTTACACAACTCTAGCATAACTCCCAGTTCTAATATTCAATTTATCAGCTAGCAAAGAACAGCATCCAATAAGCCTTCTTAATCAGTTTATCTAGCTGCCCTGTAACATTCAGGATCTGGGGACATGGACTCCAAGGTTCCTTCTAAGGTACTCACCATTTATCATGAGTTCCCTTGCCTTGGTTGCTGTTGTCCAATGTGTTACCTTACACTTTTCCAGGTTGAACTCCATTGCTATTTTTCTGCCCATTTAACCAGTCCACAGCTTTTTCATCCTGCTAGCTCTCTTCCTCACTATCACCACACGGCCATGTTTTGTACCATCTGCAAACTTCTTAGTCGTACCGTTGACATATAAATATAAATTCTTGATATATGTCACAAAAAGAATGGGACCCAGGACAGAGCCCTGTCAGAACCATCATGAAATGGCCTTCCTGTCACTAAAACACTGACTATAACTTTGCTTCCTAAAACAGAGCCAGTTTTGGATCCTTGAATCCCATGAGCTTTTCTGATCAGTCTACCATCTGGAACTTGTTAAAAGCTTTGCTAAAATTTATGTAGACTACATCAAACATTCCACTCTCTTCCGCCCTCCTTGATACTTTCTCAAAATTGCAATAATGTTATTCAGACTCAACCTCCCCTTAACAAATCCATGTCGATTTGATTTATTATTGTCACATATATTAGTATACAGTGAAAAGTATCATTACTTGCCGCTATACAGACAAAACATACCATTCAGAGAAAAGGAAAGGAAAGGGTGTAGAATGTAGTGTTACAGTCATAGCTAGGGTGTAGAGAAAGATCAACTTAATACAAGGTAGGTCCATTCAAAAGTCTGACAGCAGCAGGGAAGAAGCTGTTCTTGAGTCGGTTGGTACGTGACCTTAGACTTTTGTATCTTTTTCCTGATGGAAGAAGATGGAAGAGAGAATGTGTGCGTGGGGTCCTTGATTATGCTGGCTGCTTTTCTGAGGCAGCAGGATGTGTCAATGGGTGGGAGGCTAGTTTGCGTCTGTACTTGATTAATATTTCTAACGCTGCACTCCCTTCTTTATAATACCCCTCTGCATCTTGTCTGAAAAGCCTATAACCAGGGACCAGTGAGTTGCCATTCCTGCCTTTCTTTAAGCCAAATTTCAGTAGTGCCTGTGATATCATACTTTCAAGTGTCTATCTGTTCCCTCAGTTCATCAGCCTTCTTCACTAGGCTCCTGTAGTGAAGTACATAGCTATAATCACTCAGGAACTTCCTTGGTGTCAGTTTTCTGGTCAGTCTTCTGTATCATCTGCTGTCCGTTATATTTACTGCCTTCCATTTCCATCTTTGCTGATTTCCTCTGATTATACACTTTGGCTTCAATCCCACTGCCAAGCTACTTTTCACCTCCTCATCAAGCCAGTCCTTCCTGACTAGGTGTTGGTTCCAGCTTTGGTTGTGGTGCCACCTACTCGATTTGTCCCCTTTCCCCCTAATCTGGCTCCAGTATCCCCAAATTTTAAAGCACCATCTCTCCACCACATATTTCTTGCTCTATCCTTCTATTTCTGGACTCATTATTGCATAGTACTGGGATTAGTTTGAAACCACTACCTTTGTGGTCCTAATACTTCATTCTTTTTCCAATTTCCTAAACTCTGCAGGACAGGACCCTCTTTCTGTTTCACTCTTCTCCGACTTTGATTCTCTCTATTTCTCTCTGACTCTCCAACTCTGTTTCTCTCTCTCTCCGATTCTGTCATATAATCATAGGGTCATAGAGTTTTACAGCACAGAAAGAGGCCATTCAGCCCATTGTGCCTGCACAGGCCATCAAGCCCCTATCTATTCTAGCGCCATTTTCCAGCACTTGGTCTGTAGCCTTGTATGCTATGGCATTTCAAGTGCTCATCTAAATGCTTCTTTAATGTTGTGAGGGTTCCCACCTCTACCATCCTTTCAGGCAGAGAGTTCCAGAGTCCCACCATCCTCTGAGTGAAAAAGCTTTTCCTCAAATCCCCTCTAAATCTCCTGCCCCTTACCTTAAATCTCTGCCCCCTGGTTATTGATCTCTCTATTAAGGGGAAAGATTTCTTTCAATCTACCCATCTATGTCCCTCATAATTTTATAAACCTCCATCAGGTCCCCCCTCAGCCTTCTCTGCTCAAAGGAAAACAACCCCAGCCTAATCAGTCTCTGCTCATAGCTGAAACATTCAAGCCCAGGCAGCATCCTGGTGAATCTCTTCTGCACCCTCTCTAGTGCAATCACATCCTTCCAATAGTGTAGCAGCCAGAACTGCGCAAGGCACTCCAGCTCTGGCTTGACAAGTGATCTGTGCTCTCTCTTGCTCTGGCTTTGACAGAGTCATCTGGACTCGAAACATCAGCTCTTTTCTCTCCTTACAAATGCTGCCAGACTTGCTGAGATTTTCCAGCGTTTTCTCTTGTGGCTTACCGAGTGTTTCATACAGGCTCCATCATAACATCCTTGCTCTTATATTCTATGCCTCATCTAATAAAGACAAGTATCCCATATGCCTTCTTCACCATTTTATCTACCAGTCCTGCTGCCTTCAGGGATTTGTGGACATGCACCCCAAGATCCTGCTGGTTCTCTGTACTTCTCAACGTCCTGCCATTCGTTGTGTATTCCCTTACCAGTCTTCCCAAAATGAATCATCTCACACTTTTTAGGGTTAAGTTCCGTGAGCCATTGTTCTGCCCATCTAACCAGCCCATCTATATATTTTACCTCTTTTTCACTCCTGTCTGTCTCGCACTTTCTCTCTCTGTTACTTTGTCTCTGATTTTCTTTCTGACTCTGTGCATCTCTCTGTCTCTTTCTGTCTCCTCTACCTCTCTGTTCCTCTATCTCTCCCGCCATGTCTCTGTCTCTCTGTCTGTATTTCTGTCTGTCTGACTCTCTCTCTCTACCCCTCTATCTCTCCCTCTCTCTATCTCTCTGACTCTGTCTGTCTCTGTCTGTCTGTCTGGCTCTGACTGATTCTCTCTGATTCATACACTCTGACTCTGCCACCCTGATTTTGCTGACATGCCTGCCCCAAACTCAGGGCGGGCGGGCGAGGCTGGCAGAGCAGCATTCCCCGTTGGCCTCAGGTGAGATCTTACGAGCCTCGGGCAGCCGTGCTGGTAAAATCAGGGCCTGTGTTTCGCTCTCTCTTCCGCTCTGGAAAACCCTTGCTCTGAGTAACTCTTTCACTCTCACGTGCTTTCTCTTGCTCTGGTTCTCTGTGATCATTTGTTTTGCTACAATAGGAAGTGTAGTTTTGTCTAAACCCACAGCTGTCTGTGCTGCACTGACTCTGAGCTGTGGCTTTTGAGAATGTAGGGTAACATCAGTCATCTGCTTGTGGCTTTCTGAATATTCAGTTACCAAGTTAACTCATTGAGAACAGTGAGAATGCTTACCAGAGAATCATGATTTCCTGCAAGATAGCATTGCAAACCATGGCTAGTCTTATATCCTGTAGTGAGTGCTGCATTTTTATTATGTATCCAGGCAACGTATAGTTCTTTTTGCAAATAAGCAAGGGGATGACAGGTTATCAGGGCTAGACAGGAGTTTTTTTTAATTCAGGTATGGGATATGGGATGTGGGATGTGGGTAGGTCAGCATTTATTACCTATCCATAATTGCCTTTGAGAAGGTGGTAATGAGCTGCTTTTTTAAACTGCTGCAGTCCCTGTGGTGTAGGTACACCTACAGTGCTGTTAGGGAGGGAGTTCCAGAATGTGGAGTTGAAATCTTATTGAATTGTGAAACAGGCTCAAAGGGCTGAGTGGCCTACTCCTGCTCTTAATTCTGATGTTTACACGCACATTCTGGAGGTGTATGTGTTGCTAGCTAGGCCCGTATTTATTGTCCATCCTTAATTGCCCTGAGAAAGTAATGGTGAGCCTTCTCAAACTGCTGTAGTCCATGTGTTATTCTTTGTAGTAAGTGTGTTGCTCCAAACCATTTCAGGGGCAGTTAAGAGTTAACAACATTGCTGTGGATCTGGAGTCACATGGAGGACTGATTAGCTAAGGACAGCAGATTGCTTTCTCTACAGGACCAATAATGAACTGGATGGGTTTTTGCAACAATCTGACTGCTTCATGATCACTTTCCCTGGCAGCAGTTTTCTATTCCCTGACTTCCTCTGTTAAAAATAATTTATAATTCTCAGATTTCCATTGGTTGGAATTGAACTCTGGCTCTTTGGTCCAGCAACGTAACCATGACAATAAATGTACAGGAGTCCATCAACATGTATGAACATGTATGACCAGTACATATAACCACCACACCCACTATAGTGCAGGAAACCATGATGATGAGATGAGTAAAATGGAGGGACTTGTGACACTAATAAATAAAAGAAATCTTGGGCTTTATAAGCAGAGGCATTGAGTATAAGAGCAAGGAAGCTATGATAAACCTGTGTAAAATATTTTTTCAGTCTCAATCGCAGTATAATTTCTGGTTTTGGGCACCACATTTTAGAATGGATGTGCATTAGACAGTTTGCAAATAAGATTCAGGAATACAGTTCCAGGGCAGAGCTCCTTCAGATAGGTAGACAGATTGGAGAAATTGAGATTGTTCCCTTTCAAGAAGTGGAGATAAAGGGAGTCTGACTAGGGGAGAAATGGAGAAATTGTTCCCTTTGTCAGAAGAATGCAGAACCACAGGGATTCGATCGAAGAAGCAAGGACACGAGGAAAATCTTTCCTGCAGTGAGCTTTTAGGATCTGGAATGCCGAGAGTAAGAGTGCGCTGCAGCTAGATTTAATTACGCCTTCCAAAAAGGAATTCAATAAGATATTTGCAGCATTTTGGGAAAAAGGCGAGACTAACATTGGGTGATTTACACTTGCAGGGAGAGCCCGCATAGTCATGATGGGCCAAGCGGTCTCCTTTAATCATCCTGTGATTTGTCTTCTTAGTCAAACTAGCATGAATAAATGCTCAAATGCAGGAGGCAGATCCACAAGCTTGTGACTCCCAGCTACTAAACCTGTGGCTGTAATCAGGCCCTGAGAAAGTAAGCTGCAATGTATTTCTGTGACAAACATCAAGCTCAAAGTAGTACAAGAATGTTCTAACCTTGCAGCAGCTACTTTCTATAAAAAGGCAAGCTTTCTACCGTCCATGGCTTGTTTATGAGCGGTTACTTTTGTGGTAAATTTTAAGCAAAGTGAATTTGCAAGGTTTAAAAATAAAATCTTTATCTATTACATTGTATTCTAAATGTTATCAGCAGTTGTGCTTCTTAAGAATAGCATCATTATTCACATTTAGTAGGAGTGCAGAATTAAAGTCCTGAACTTTACTTCTTCTCCAAGAGCTTCTAGTTAAACAGAATTCTCAGGGGTAATTCTCTGTCCTGCTGGGAGACAGCAGAAATAGCGGTTAGAAAAAAACCTGCACTTATGTAATCTTTAGCAACCTCAGAATGTCCCAAAGTTCTTTATAGCTAATGGCGTACTTTTGAAGTGTAGTCACTCTTGTAATATCGAGAAGCTGGACATCAAGGTAGATAAATCCCTGGGACCTGATGAAGTGTATCCCAGGACATTGTGGGAGGCTAGGGAGGAAATTGTGTGTCCCCTAGCAGAGATATTTGAATCATTGATAGCCATGGGTGAGGTGCCTGAAGATTCGAGAGTGGCAAATGTTGTAACTTTGTTTAAAAAGGGCTGCAAAGAAAAGCCTGGAACTACGGACCAGTGAACCTCACACTGTGATAGGCAAGTTATTGGAAGGTATTTTGAGAGACAGGATCTACAGCCATTTAGAGATGCAAGGACTGATTTCGGACAGTCAAGATGGCTTTGTGAGTGGAAGATCATGTCTCAACAATTTCATCGAGTTTTTTGAAGGAGTAACCAAGAAGGTAGATGAGGGCAGTGCAGTTGATGTTGTCTACATGGATTTCAGCAAGGCCTTTGACAAAGTACCACATGGTAGGTTGTTGCATAACGTTAAATCTCACGGGATCCAGGGTGAGGTATCTAAATGGATACAAAATTGGCTTCTTAACAGAAGCCAGAGAATGGTTGTAGAGAATTGTTTTTCAAAATGGAGACCTGTGACCAGCAGTGTGCCTCAGGGATCAATGCTGGGTCCACTGTTATTTGTCATTTATATTAATGATTTAGATGAGAATATAGGAGGCTTGGTTAGTAAGTTTGCAGATGACACCAAGACTGGTGGCATAGTGGACAGTGAAGAAAGTTACCTCTGATTGCAACAGGATCTTGATCAATTGGGCCAGTGGGCTGATGAATGGTAAACGGAGCTTAATTTAGATAAATGCAAGGTGATGCATTTTTGTACATTGCACCAGGGCAGGACTTACTCAGTTAATGATGGGGTGTTGGGGAGAGTTACAGAACAAAGAGTATAGGTTCATAGCTCCTTGAAAGTGGAATCACAGATGGACAGAGTGGTGAAGAAGGCATTCAGCATGCTTGGTTTCATCGGTCAGAACATTGAACACAGGAGTCGGGACATCTAGTTGAAGTTGTACAAGACATTGGTAAGGCCACACTTGGAATACTGTGTACAATTCTGGTCACCCTATTATAGAAAGGATATTATTAAACTAGAAAGACTGCGGAATAGATTTACTAGGATGCTACTGGGACTTAATGTTTTGGGTTATAAGGAGAGGCTGGATAGACTGACACATTTTTTTTCCTCTGGAGTGTAGGAGGCTGACGGGTGATCTTATAGAGGCCTATAAAATAATGAGGGGCACAGATCAGCTAGATAGTCAATATCTTTTCCCAAAGGTAGGGGAGTCTAAAACTAGAGGGCATAGGTTTAAGGTGAGAGGGGAGAGATACAAAAGTGTCCAGAGGGGCAATTTTTTCACAGGGTGGTGAGTGTCTAGAACAAGCTATCAGAGGTAGCAGTAGAGGTGGGTACAATCTTATCTTTTAAAAAGCATTTAAATAGTTACATGGGTACGATGGGTATTGAGGGATATGGGCCAAATGCGGGCAATTAGGATTAGCTTAGGGGATTTAAAAAAAAGGTGGCATGGACAAGTTGGGCCAAAGAGCTTGTTTCCATGCTGTAAACCTCTATGACTCTATGACTGTGCAGCCAAATTCCCCGCCAATTCAATTTTCAACTTTGCTGATGACACCAGCGTAGTGGTCAGATCTCAAACAATGACAAGACAGAATACAGGAATGAGATAGAGAATCTGGTGAACTGGTGCAGCAACAATAATTTCTCTCTCAATGTAACACAGTGAAGGAGATTGTCATCGACTTCAGGAAGCGTCGAGGAGAACATGCCCCTGTCCACATCAACGGGGATGAAGTAGAAAGAATTAAGAGCTTCAAGTTTTTAGGTGTCCAGATTATCAACAATCTGTCCTGGTCCCCCCATGCTGGCACTATCGTTAAGAAAGCCCACCTATGCCTCTACTTTCTCAAAAGACTAAGGAAATTTGGCATGTCAGCTATGACTCTCATCAACTTTTACAGATGCACCATAGAAAGCATTCTTTCTGGTTGTAACACAGCTCGGTATGGGCTCCTGCTCTGCCCAAGACCGCAAGGAACTACAAAAAGTCGTGAATGTAGCCCAGTCCATCACACAAACCAGCCTCCCATCCATTGACACAGTTTACACTTCCCGCTGTCTTGGAAAAGCAGCCAGCATAATTAGGGACCCCACACACACCGGACCTTCTCTCTTGCATCTTCTTCTATCAGGAAAAAGGTACATAAGTCAGAGGTCACGTACCAACCGTCTCAAGAACAGCTTCTTCCATGCTACTGTCAGACTTTTGAAAGGAATTACCTTGCATTAAGTTGATCTTTCTCTATATCCTAGCAATGACTGTAACAATACATTTTGCGCTCTCTCGTTTCCTTCTCTATGATCCATATGCTTTGTCTGTGCAGCATGCAAGAAACAATACTTTTCATTGTATGTTAATACATGTGACAATAATAAATCAAATCATCAAACCATCAACTTTTAGTGAGATTAATCATTGTGTTTGCGAGAGCTTTTGCTAAAAAGTCTTTGGAATAGATTCAGTTTGAGTTGGTTATGCCTGAGTAACTAGGCTAGCAATAGAGGAAGTCATTCACCACCCTGAACCATCGCCCCTATTCTCAGGGGAACCAGCTGCTCAGCACCTGGGTCAAGAGGATGTGGAGGAAGGGCACCAAGCGACAACTGTTGGACCGAAACAGTGACTGAAATTCTCTATGGGTTAAAGTGCACTTGCTTTAAACTTAAAAAGCGTGTGCTCTGACAGTACTGAATTAAACCATTGCTTGGTGATTGATTCCGAAATAACTTCCAAACAAATAGCGGCATGGTGGCATAGTGGTTAGCATTGCTGCCTCACAGCACCAGGGACTTGGGTTCAATTCCAGCCTCAGGGTCACTGTCTCTGCAAAGTTTGCACATTCTCCCTGTATCCGCGTAGGTTTCCTCTGGGTGCTCCGGTTTCCTCTCACAGTTCAAAGATGTGCGGGTTAGATGGATTGGCCATGCTAAATTGTCCCTTAGTGTCGGGGATCAGAAGGGTAAAATATATGGTATTATGGGGATAGGGCCTCGGTGGGATCATGGTCGATGCAGACTCAAATGGCTTCCTTCTGCATGGTTGGGATTCCATGAAATAAAAAATGTTGACAAAATTGTGCCCTGAACTAAATTGCAAGTTAACTTTCTTACCCATCTACTATTTTGCACATTCACGCTCCCTATTTCCCTCCTTTTTATTCCTCTCCTCATTCCCCCTCCTCCCTCTACTCCTATTCCCTTTTCTCCCTCCTTTTTCCTCCCTTTCTTCCCATCTCTTCTCCCCTCTTCCTATTCGCCTTCATTCTCCCTCCAGTTTAATGGATTCCTCTGCCTGTCCTTCACACCTTTGCCACACAGGCTGCAACAATTTTAGCAGGCAGATCACCCACTCAAGGGCATGGGCAATAAATGTTGGTCTTGCCTGTGTTGCTCGCATCCTGGGAATAAGTAAAATAAGAACATAAGAACATAAGAAATAGGAGCAGGAGTAGGCCATCTAGCCCTTCGAGCCTGCCCCGCCATTCAATAAGATCATGGCTGATCTGTCGTGGCTCAGTTCCACTTTCCCGCCCTCTCCCCATAACCCTTAATCCCCTCTCTTATCAAGAACCCATCAACCCGCTTCTTAAAAATATTTAGCGAGGCAGCCTCCACCACTTCAACGGGCAGAGAATTCCAGAGATTCACCACCCTTTGAGTGAAGAAGTTCCTCCTCAACTCCGTTCTAAACCGCCTCCCCTTTATCTTGAGGCTGTGCCCCCTAGTCCTACTGTCTTTTTTGAGCGGGAAGAGTCTCTCCACCTCTATCCTATCCATCCCATTCATCATCTTATACGTCTCAATGAGATATCCCCTCATTCTTCTAAACTCTAACGAGTACAAGCCTAGTTTATTCAGCCTCTCCTCATAGCTCAATCCCCTCAACTCCGGTATCAGCCTAGTAAACCTCCTCTGCACTCCCTCCAGGGCCAAAATATCCTTGCGCAGGTGCGGCGCCCAAAACTGCACACAGTACTCCAGCTGCGGCCTCACCAATACCCTATACAGCTGCAGCAAGACCTCCCTACTTTTATATTCAATCCCCCTCGCTATGAAGGCCAGCATCCCATTCGCCTTCCTGACCACCTGCTGCACCTGCAAGCTGGGTTTTTGCGACTCATGCACAAGGACCCCGAGGTCCCTCTGCACCGTCGCCTGCTGCAGTTTTTCGCCACGTAAGTAATAGTCCTTCCTACCATTCTTCCTACCAAAGTGGACCACCTCACACTTGCCAACATTAAATTCCATTTGCCATTTCCTGGCCCATTCGCCCAGCCTATCTAGATCCTTCTGCAGACTCTCCACACCCTCCGCACAATTTGCCTTTCCCCCAATCTTGGTGTCATCAGCAAATTTCGACACCCTGCACTCGGTTCCCTCCTCCAGATCATCTATATAAATGGTAAATAGCTGAGGCCCCAGCACCGACCCCTGGGGCACCCCACTAGTCACCAACCGCCAATCCGAATAGCACCCACTCTCTGCCTCCTATTTGACAACCAATCCTCTATCCACGCTAACACCCTACCCCCAACTCCATGTCCCCTGACCTTCTGCAATAACCTCTTGTGAGGTACCTTGTCAAACGCCTTCTGAAAATCCAGAAAGACCACATCCACCGGCTCTCCTCTATCCACTGCCCTAGACACATCCTCATAGAACTCCAGTAAATTTGTCAGACACGACTTCCCTTTAATGAAACCGTGTTGCGTCCGCCCTATCAAGCAATTCCCTTCAAGATGCCTCGCAATTTCCTCCTTAATGACGGATTCTAACATTTTACCTACCACAGACGTTAAACTAACCGGCCTATAATTCCCCGCCTTTTGCCTGGCACCCTTCTTAAACAATGGCGTAACATTAGCCGTTTTCCAATCTTCCGGCACTTCCCCGGAATCCAGCGACATCTGGAAAATAACCACCAAGGCATCCACTATAACCTCCGCCATTTCTTTCAGAACCCTCGGATGCATTCCATCCGGTCCTGGGGACTTGTCCACAATCAGCCCCTTCAGTCTGTCGAGCACCACCTCTCTAGTAACAGTAATGTCATTAAGACCCTCCATTCCTACCACCTTTCCATCGCTAACACCCGGCAAATTATTCACGTCCTCCTCCGTGAAGACAGAAACAAAAAAGTTATTCAAGACCTTAGCCATATCCCCATCCCCTACCACTAGCTCCCCTTTCTCATCCTCTAAAGGACCAACGTTCACCCTAGCCAGCCTCTTCCTTTTTATATATTTATAAAAACTCTTGCTATCCTTTTTTATATTAAGTGCTAGCCCAGCCTCATAGCTTCTCCTACCCTCCTTTATCAACTTCTTTGTCAATCTTTGTTGACATTTAAACCTTTCCCAATCCTCTTCTCGCCCACTGCTCTTAGCTACTCTAGCTCAGAGTCGCTTCTGATCTCCTGAGGTGACTTCACTGGGAGTTAGGAAACCATGTAGAAACCATCTGTGGAAAGATACTTCTAGTAAATTTTCAGTAATGGAGCAGAAGCAGCTCTTAGAGGATTCAATGCATGAAAGGCAACTCCTGGACAGGAAGATTATCCAGTCAAGGAAGAGATCCCAATGACTTCCTCCCATCTTCCTGTGCTAAAAAAGCCAAGGCCTTCTGTTCAAACAAGACCATCTCCTTTCGGACTGCCCCTGGACTGAACCGTCCAACTTGCTTGACTCTTTAAAGCAACGTTCTGATATATTTTAGCCATTCTTTCATAATTGTTGAGTTGAAATCCTTAGAAGTCCTCCCTAACACAAGAGCTGCAGCTGCTGAAAAGAGCAGGGTGATGGGGTGGCCGTCCAGTAATTTTACAGGTTCCAACACTGTACCCTCTTGCCCTCCCTGAAAACCCACCATTGATGAGGACTGTAAACCTCTGCCCAGATTGCCTCTCTTCCATTAGCCTTCTGACTCACTCTCTCTCAAGGAAAGCAGCTCAGTACCACGCAAGGGCATTTAGGGATGGGAAATAAATACTGGCCTTAATTTGGAGATTATCCGTCTCCATATACTTCCCTCAGATCATTCTCCTATCATCACTATTCCTGTTATACCAAGTAGGCTTACATTAACACTGCAATGAAGTTACTGTGAAAATCTCCTAGTCGCAACACTCGGGGTACACTGAGGAAGAATTTAGCATCGTCAATGCACCCTAGCTATCAGGTCTTTTGGATGTGGGAGGAAAACGGAGCACATGGAGGAAACCCACACAGACACAGAGAGAACGTGCAGACTCCACACAAACAAGCTGGATTCAAATCCGGGTCGCTAGCACTGTGAGGCAACAGTGCTAACTATTGTACCATTGTGCTGCCAGATCCCATATAATTTGTTAATAGCCTCTTAGGTGGGAAGGTGAGCTATGAGGAGGGTACAGAAATGCTTCAGTGTGATTTGGACAGGCTGAGTGAGTGAGCTTCTGCCTGGCAGATGCAGTATAATGTGGATAAATGTGAGGTTATCCACTTTGGTAGCAAAAATAGGAAGACAGATTATTATTTGAATGGGTGTAAATTGAGAGAGGTGGATACTCAGCAAGACCTTAGTGTCATAAGAACATAAGAACATAAGAAATAGGAGCAGGAGTAGGCCATCTAGCCCTTCGAGCCTGCCCCGCCATTCAATAAGATCATGGCTGATCTGTTGTGGCTCAGTTCCACTTTCCCGCCCTCTCCCCATAACCCTTAATCCCCTCTCTTATCAAAAACCCATCAACCCGCTTCTTAAAAATATTTAGCGAGGCAGCCTCCACCACTTCAACGGGCAGAGAATTCCAGAGATTCACCACCCTTTGAGTGAAGAAGTTCCTCCTCAACTCCATTCTAAACCGCCTCCCCTTTATCTTGAGGCTGTGCCCCCTAGTCCTACTGTCTTTTTTGAGCGGGAAGAGTCTCTCCACCTCTATCCTATCCATCCCATTCATCATCTTATACGTCTCAATGAGATCTCCCCTCATTCTTCTAAACTCTAGCGAGTACAAGCCTAGTTTATTCAGCCTCTCCTCATAGCTCAACCCCCTCAACTCCGGTATCAGCCTAGTAAACCTCCTCTGCACTCCCTCCAGGGCCAAAATATCCTTGCACAGGTGCGGCGCCCAAAACTGCACACAGTACTCCAGCTGCGGCCTCACCAATGCCCTATACAGCTGCAGCAAGACCTCCCTACTTTTATTGTCCTCATGCATCAGTCACTGAAAGTAAGTGCAGAGATACAGCAGGCAGTAAAGAAAGCAAGTGGTATGTTGGCCTTCATGGCAAGAGGATTTGAGTATAGGAATAGGAGTGTTTTACTGCAATTGTATAGGGCATTGGTGAACCTGGAGTATTGTGTGCAGTTTTGGTGTACTTATCTGAGGAAGGATGTCCTAGCTATAGAGAGAGTACAGCAAAGGTTTACCAGGCTGATTCCTGGGATGATAGGTCTGTCATATGAGGAGAGACTAATTGGTTAGGACTAAATTCACTGGAGTTCAGAAGAGAGGGGATCTCATAGAAACTTATAAAATTCTAACAGGGTTAGACATGATAGATTCAGAAAGAATGTTCCCAATGGTGGGGGAGTCCAGAACTAGTTTGAGGATCGGGGCAAACCTTTTAGAACTGAGGTGAGGAGAAATTTCTTCATCCAGAGGGTGGTGAATGTGTGGAATTCAGTCCCACAGAATATAGTTAAGGCCAAACACCTGATTTCAAGAAGAAATTAGATTTGCTCTTGGGGCTAAAGGAATCAAGGAATATGGGGGAGGGGAGGTGGGGGGAGAGAAAGGAAATCAGGATATTGAATTGAGCCATGATCAAAATGAATGGTGGACAGGCTCAAAGGGCAAAATGGTCTACTCCTACTTCTAGTTTCCATGCTTTTATGTAACCTGCTGTGCTGGCTTCAATGATTTGTGCATGTATATTTGCAGGCCCCTCTGCTCCTACAACTGCTTTAGAATTATACCCTTTATTTTCTGATACCTCTCCTCATTCTTCCTACCAAAATGATCACTTCACACTTCTCACCATTAAACTTCATCTGCCATTTGTTCTGCACTTACACACGCTACTCCTAAAAATAAACTCAGATATAAATTCTTTCCTGTATACAAGCTCTCACATACACACTCTTCTTTCTCATACACATAAACTGTCAAATATAAAACTGACTTTTACGTATCAGCTCTCGCAAATGAACAAAGATTGACAAAGAAGTTGATAAAGAAAGGTAGGAGAAACTATGAAGCTGGGCTAGCGCTTAATATAAAAAAGGATAGCAAGAGTTTTTATAAATATATGAAAAGGAAGAGGCTGGCTAGGGTGAATGTTGGTCCTTTAGAGGATGAGAAAGGGGACTTAGTGGTAGGGGATGGGGAAATGGCTGAGGTCTTGAATAACTTTTTTGTTTCGGTCTTCACGGAGGAGGACGTGAATAATTTGCCGGATGTTAGAGATGGAAAGGTGGTAGGACTGGAGGGTCTCGATGACATTACTGTTACTAGAGAGGTGGTGCTCGACAGACTGGAGGGGCTGATTGTGGACAAGTCCCCAGGACCGGATGGAATGCATCCAAGGGTCCTGAAAGAAATGGCGGAGGTGATAGTGGATGCCTTGGTGGTTATTTTCCAGACGTCGCTGGATTCCGGGGAAGTGCCGGAAGATTGGAAAACGGCTAATGTTATGCCGTTGTTTAAGAAGGGTGCCAGGCAAAAGGCGGGGAATTATAGGCCGGTTAGTTTAACGTCTGTTGTAGGTAAAATGTTAGAATCCGTCATCAAGGAGGAAATAGCGAGGCATCTTGAGGGGAACTGCTTGATAGAGCAGATGCAGCACGGTTTCATTAAAGGGAAGTCATGTCTGACAAATTTACTGGAGTTCTATGAGGATGTGTCTAGGGCGGTGGATAGAGGAGAGCCGGTGGATGTGGTCTTTCTTGATTTTCAGAAGGCGTTTGACAAGGTACCTCACAAGAGGTTATTGCAGAAGGTAAGGGGGCATGGAGTTGGGGGTAGGGTGTTAGCGTGGATAGAGGACTGGTTGTCAAATAGGAGGCAGAGAGTGGGGGTCAATGGGTGCTATTCGGATTGGCAGATGGTGACTAGTGGAGTGCCCCAGGGGTCGGTGCTGGGGCCTCAGCTATTTACCATTTATATAGATGATCTGGAGGAGGGAACTGAGTGTAGGGTGTCGAAATTTGCTGATGACACCAAAATTGGTGGAAAGGCAAATTGTGCGGAGGGTGGTGAGAGTCTACAAAAGGATCTAGATAGGCTGGGCGAATGGGCCAGGAAATGGCAGGTGGAATTTAATGTTGGCAAGTGCGAGGTGGTCCACTTTGGTAGGAATAATGGTAGGAAGGATCATTACTTACGTGGAGAAAAACTGCAGCAGGCGACGGTGCAGAGGGACCTCGGGGTCCTTGTGCATGAGTCGCAAAAACCCAGCTTGCAGGTGCAGCAGGTGGTCAGGAAGGCAAATGGGATGCTGGCCTTCATTGCGAGGGGGATTGAATATAAAAGTAGGGAGGTCTTGCTGCGGCTGTATAGGGCACTGGTGAGGCCGCAGATGGAGTACTGTGTGCAGTTTTGGTCGCCGTACTTACGCAAGGATATTTTGGCCTTGGAGGGAGTGCAGAGGAGGTTTACTAGGCTGATGCCGGAGTTGAGGGGGTTGAGCTATGAGGAGAGGCTGAATAAATTAGGCTTGTACTCGTTAGAGTTTAGAAGAATGAGGGGAGATCTCATTGAGACGTATAAGATGATGAATGGGATGGATAGGATAGAGGTGGAGAGACTCTTCCCGCTCAAAAAAGACAGTAGGACTAGGGGGCACAGCCTCAAGATAAAGGGGGGGCGGTTTAGAACGGAGTTGAGGAGGAACTTCTTCACTCAAAGGGTGGTGAATCTCTGGAATTCTCTGCCCGTTGAAGTGGTGGAGGCTACCTCGCTAAATATTTTTAAGACGCGGGTTGATGGGTTTTTGGTAAGAGAGGGGATTAAGGGTTATGGGGAGAGGGCGGGAATGTGGAACTGAGCCAAGACAGATCAGCCATGATCTTATTGAATGGCGGGGCAGGCTTGAAGGGCTAGATGGCCTACTCCTGCTCCTATTTCTTATGTTCTTATTATGTTCTTATAAATAATCTCTCCCCAACACACAATCACCCAATGAGGGCAAAAGAGGAAATTAAAAACAAAACGGAACTCTCATTGCTTAAATAAATTTTATAATGCTCCAAAATAAAGTAAAAACACTTCTGTTCTCTTTGTTTCCAGCCCACTTGAGCAGGTCTACAGCAATATGGTTTAATACACACATTATAGGCTGAAACTCACTCACCTGTCCTGGGAGTGTTTGATGGGGACAGTATGGAGGGAAATTTACTCTGCATCTAACCCCGTGCTGTACCTGTCCTGGGAGTGTTTGATGGGGGGGACAGTGTAGAGGGAGCTTTACTCTGTATCTAACCCCATGCTGTACCTGTCCTGGGAGTGTTTGATGGGGACAGTGTAGAGGGAGCTTTACTCTGCATCTAACCCCGTGCTGTACCTGTCCTGGGAGTGTTTGATGGGGACAGTATGGAGGGAACTTTACTCTGTATCTAACCCCGTGCTGGGAGTGTTTGATGGGGACAGTGTAGAGGGAGTTTTACTCTGTATCTAACCCCATGCTGTTCCTGTCCTCGGAGTGTTTGATGGGAACAGTGTTGAGGGAGCTTTACTCTGAATCTAACCCTGTGCTGTATCTTTCCTGGGAGGGTTTGATGGGGACAGTGTAGAGGGAGCTTTAGTCTGTATCTAACCCCGTGCTGTATCTTTCCTGGGAGGGTTTGATGGGGACAGTGTAGAGGGAGCTTTAGTCTGTATCTAACCCCGTGCTGTACCTGTCCTGGGAGAGTTTGCAGAGACTGATAGCCAAGTTCCGCACACATGAGGACGGTCTCAACAGGGATCTTGGGTTCATGTCGCACTATCTGTAACCCCCATGACTTGCCTGGGTTTGCAAAACCTCACTTACTGTACTGTCTGGAGACAATACACATCTCTTTAAACTGTGATCAGTGCTCCTTCCACTCACATTATCAGCCACTTCAGGTCTTGAACAGCAGGTTAGGTGTAAGGATTCGCATTTTAATCAGTAATCTCTAAACTGTCTGTGCTTTATATGCTCTGTCTGAGGCCAGAACTCTCCATTCACCTGACGAAGGGGGTAACCCCGAAAGCTAGTGAGTATATTATCAAATAAATAGGTTGGACTAAAACCTGGTGTTGTCAGACTTTTTACTGAGTTTGATGGAACAGTGTAGAGGATACTTCACTCTGTATCTAACCCCACGTTTTACCTGTCCAGGGGGGTGCTTAATAGGGACAGTGTTGTGGGAGCTTTAGTCTGTATCTAAGCCCATTCAAAGCCCATAACAAATTCAGCCCCTCATGTTTGCTCTGCCATTCAATAGGATCATGGCTGCTGTAACATTCCTCACGTCCACTTTTCTGCCCTTTCTCCGTAACCCTTGATTCCCTTACTGATCAACATTCTATCTATCTCAGCTTTAAATATAGACAAGCACTCTGCCCCCACAGCTCCCTGTGACAATGAGTTCCAAAGATGAACAACCCTCTGAGAGAAGAAGTTCCTCCCCATCTCAGTCTTAAACTGGTCCCTCTTTATTCTGAGACTCTGTTCTCTGGTCCTAGACTCTACCATGAGGGGAAACATCCTTTCAACATTTACCCTGCCAAGTCCTTCAGGATCCTCTATGTCTCAATGAGATCACCTCGCGTTGTTCTGCATGCCAATGAGTAGAGTCCCAGCCTGTTTAACCTTTCCTCATAAGACAATCCCTCCAAACCAGGGAACATCCTTGTGGACCTTCTCTGAACTGCTGCCAATTAAATAATAAGATCAGCCAGTGATCTTACTGAATGGCAGAGTAGGCGTAATAGGCTAAGGAGCCAACTCCTGATCTTAATATGTATGTTGGTACAAGGTTAATTCTGTGTCCTCTTGTTTTTGAACCATTCATGAATGGGAAGAGTTTATCCCTCTGTCCAGACCCCTTATGATTTGGATTACCTCTATCAAATCTCCTTCGAACCCCGTCTCCAAAGAAAACAGTCCTAATTTCTCCAATCTGTCTTTGTTACTGAAGCGTCTGATTCCTGGAAATATTCTCCTGAATCTTTTCTGTACTCTCTCAAATGCCATCACATCCTTCCTAAAGTGTGCCACCCAGAACTCCACTGGGACTGAAGTAGTGACTTATCCAAGTTCAGCATATCTTTCCTGCTTTTGTGCACTGTACCTGTATTAATAAAGCCCCAAATACCTTTTGTTTTATTTTCACCAATATCTATCCTCCTCACACTAGGAGATTTTCACAGAAACATCATTGCAGTGTTAATGAACTTTTAAATATTTCACAAGGCTTTCAAGTTTTGTATCATCCACAAATTTTGAAATTGTGCCCTCTAAACCAAGATCCACATTATTAATATATATTAGGAAGAGGAAGGGTCCCAACACTGATCTCTTTGGAATGCCACAACAAATCTTCCAATCTGAAAAACATCCATTAATCACTACTCTCTTATTTCCGCCACTCTGCCAAATAACTTTTCTCATAAATCTGTTGTGTGATGCAGTATTAAATGCCTTTTGGAATCCAATGTACACCAGATCAACAGCATTGCCCTCATCGACCGTGTCAGTTAGCTCTTCAAGAAAAACTCGAACAAGTTCATTAAACATAATACTCTGTCAACAATTCCATGCTATCTTTCCTTAATTAACCCATGTTTGTCTTTGTGACCATGAATCATTTCTGAATTATTGTTTCTGGAAGTTCCACCACCACCGAAGTTAAACTGTTCTCGGCGGCGTGGTGGCACAGTGGTTAGCACTGCTGCCTCACAGCTCCAGGGACCTGGGTTCAATTCCTGGCTTGGGTCACCGTCTGTGTGGAGTTTGCATGTTCTCCCTGAGTCAGCATGGGTTTCATCCAGGGGCTCTGGTTTCCTCCCACAGTCTAAAAGACATGTTGGTTAGGTGCATTGGCCATGCTAAATTCTCCCTCAGTGTGGCGATTAGGGAATTTTTATAGTAACTTCATTGCAGTGTTAATATAACACTGATGGCACATATGAGACTAATAAATAAACTTAAACTTAAACTGTCCTTGCTGGGCTTATCTTCACATGTATTCAAAAAAGGGTATAATGTTTGAATCTCATCAGCTCCTGGTCCCTTGTCAACTTTAGGTGTAGATAGCGTGTCCAATACTTCCTCATCAATTTTCAACCCTTTTCGTGTATTAATTACCATCTCTTTCACCATGGGTTGGATATCATCTTCTTTCTTAGTAACAATATTAAAGGGAAAGCAGCAAGATCAGAGTAGGTTAAAATAACACAAAGAGCGCCTATTCCCCCTGCCTTTATGCATAAATCCAATTTTTGGTCCCTGATTGAATCCATACCTTTTATCAAGTTTTAAACTACTAAGATGCTTATCAAAGGCTTTGGAATTCCTTTTACTGTTAGCTACCAGTCTCTTCTCATACTCCCTCTTTGCTTCTCTTGTTAGTTTCCTTACTTTCCCTCTGAACATTCTATATTCAGCCTGGTTCTCCATTGTATTATCCACCTGATACCTATCATAAGTACATTATTTTATCTTCATCTTAATCTTGATAACTTTTGTCATTCAGGAAGCTCTGCTTGTTACCCTCTGTTTCTGTTTTGAGGGAATGTACATTAACTGTGCCCAAACTATCTCTTTTTTTTGATAGCCCATTGTTTAGCTACCATTTTTCCTGCCAAACTTTGACTCCAATTTATTTGGCCCAGATCCATTCTTACAGGGAATTATCGGCCGGTTAGTTTAACGTCTGTAGTTGGAAAAATGCTTGAATCCATCATCAAAGAAAAAATAGCGAGGCACCTAGAAAGGAATTGTTTGATAGAGCAGACGCAGCACGGATTCGTTAAGGGGAAGCCGTGTTTGACGAATTTATTGGATTTCTATGAGGATGTGACTAGTGCGGTAAACAGAGGGGAACCGGTGGATGTGGTGTTTCTAGATTTTCAAAAGGCGTTTGATGAGATGCCTCATAAAAGGTTGCTACAGGTTAGGGGGCATGGAGTTGGGGGTAAGGTGTTAGCGTGGATAGAGGATTGGTTGTCTAATAGGAGACAGAGAGTTGGTATCAATGGGTGCTATTCTGATTGGCGGTTGGTGACTAGCGGAGTGCCGCAGGGATCAGTGCTGGGGCCTCAGCTATTTACCATTTATATAGATGATCTGGAGGAGGGGACTGAGTGTAAGGTGACGAAATTTGCAGATGACACGAAGATGAGTGGTAAAGCAAATTGCGTGGAGGGTGTGGAAAGTCTGAAGAGGGATCTGGATAGGCTGAGCGAGTGGGCGAGGACCTGGCAGATGGAGTATAATGTTAACAAGTGTGAGGTTATCCACTTTGGCAGAAATAATAGTAGGAGGAATTACTAGTTAAAGGGCGAAAAGCTGCAGCATGCTACAGTGCAGAGGGACCTGGGGATCCTTGTACATGAGTCACAAAAACCCAGTCTGCAGGCGCAGCAAGTGATCAAGAAGGTGAATGGGATGCTGGCCTTTATAGCGAGGGGGATAGAATATAAAAGCAGGGAGATCTTGCTGCAGCTGTACAGGGTACTGTTGAGGCCACAGCTGGAGTACTGTGTGCAGTTTTGGTCGCCGCACTTGCACAAGGATATTTTGGCCTTGGAGGGAGTGCAGAGGAGGTTCACTAGGCTGATACCGGAGATGAGGGGGTTGGAATATGAAGAGAGACTAAATAGACTGGGTCTGTACTCGTTGGAGTTTAGAAGGATGAGGGGGGGATCTTATAGAGACGTATAAGATAATAAAGGGGATGGATAGGTCAGAGGTAGAGAGATTCTTCCCACTTAGAAAGGATAGCAGGACTAGAGGGCACAGCCTCAAGATAAGAGGGGGCAGTTAGATCGGAGTTGAGGAGGAACTTCTTCTCTCAAAGGGTGGTGAATCTCTGGAATTCTCTGCCCGTTGAAGTGGTGGAGGCTATCTCGCTAAATATATTTAAGTCACGGGTAGATAGGTTTTTGATAGACAAGGGAATTAAGGGTTATGGGGAGAAAGCGGGAAAGTGGAACTGATCTACTTCAAATCAGCCATGATCTTATTGAATGGCGGGGCAGGCTCAAAGGGCTAGATGGCCTACTCCTGCTCCTATTTCTTATGTTCTTATGTTCTTATCCCATTGAAGTTGTCTTTTGTTCAGTTAATCATTTTTACTCTGGATTGTTCCTTGACCTTTTCCATAGTCAGCCTAAACCTTAGAATACAATAATCACTGTCTCTATCGTTCCCTATTGATATTTGATCCATTTGGCCCACCTGAGCCCAAGAACCAGTTGCCTGAAATGCTTGCTCAATTGTTGGACTGAAACACCCTGGCCAGAAAATTTTCCTAAACACACTTGAGGAACTCTTGCCCTCTCTGTCTTTGACACCATTACTATTCCAGTATATGTTTGATAAGTAAAGCCTCCTATTATAGTGGGTGGCTTGGTAGCACAGTGGTTAGCACTGCTGCTTCACAGCTCTAGGGTCCTGGGTTTGATTCCCGGCTCGGGTCACTGTCTGTGCGGAGTTTGCACATTCTCCTTGTGCCTGAGTGCGTTTCCCCTGGGTACTCCAGTTTCCTCCCACAGTCCAAAGATTTGTGGGTTAGGTTGATTGGCCATGCTAAGAAATTGTCCCTTAGTGTCCAGGGATGCATAGATTAGTGGGTATAATATATGGGGGTAGGCCTGGGTGGGATTGTGTTCAGTGCAGACTTGATGGGCTGAAGGGCCTCTTTCTGCACTGTAGGGTTCTATGATTCCTCAATGCAGTCCCCACTTGGTGGCCTATAGATTACTCCAAGCAATGTAATTGCACCTTTTTTTGTTCCTTAGTTCTAGCCAAGTAGGTTCTGTCCTTGATCCCTCTGGGATGTTCTCTTTCTCCAGCACAGCAGTGTTCTCAATCAATGCTGAAACCTCTACCCCTTTTCTTCTTTTCCCATCTTTGCTGAACATCTTGTATTCAGGGGTATTTAAACTAGTCTAGCCCTTCTTTGAGCTTGGTCTCTGTCATAACCACAGCATTATATTTCCACAGGCAATCTGTGATTGTAAGTAACCAGTCTTACTTACCACAATCTGTGCATTCACACACGTGGATATTAACCATGATTTTAACTTTATAACTTTCTCCCTTACTCTGACCCACACCTAACAACTTTCTACTTCCTACTCTAATGCTATCTATATTTCCCAATATTCTGTGCACCTTGGTACTCCTTTCTGATAATCCCTCTTGGTTCAACACCCTTGCCAAGTTACTTCAACCCCACCTGAATTGCTCAGGGAAAACTCAGAGCCACCTGCAACCCATTCAGGTCCCATCACTCCCAGAGCTGGTCTCAATGTCCCATGGATCTAAAACCATCTTTCCAGCTAAGTATTGATTCTTTTTTAAGTTCCTATTCCTATACTCACTAGTATAGGGTACCAAGAGTACTCTGAAGGTTGAGGTCTTGCATGCTAATTTCCTATCTAGCTTCCTAAATTTGGACTGCAGGACCAAATCCTTCTTTCTACCATTTGTACCAGTATGCAGCATGAGTGTAGCTGTTCAATCTCCTCCCACAAGATGCTCTGTAGCCATTCAATGACATCCTTGACTATGACACCAGGGAGGCAACACACCATCCTGGGGTCATGCCTGTATGCACCATGTGTGTGTGTCTCAGTGTCATTGTACATGTGTAGTACTCAGCGGGTAAAAAGAAATGATAAAAAGAAATGTCAAATATAATAGCCAGTTTAAAATAACTGAGTTAAAATATAAAATTTGATTTTGATTGGGCCAGCATGGTGGCACAGTGGTTAGCACTGCTGTCTCACAGCACCAGGAACCCAGGTTCGATTCTTGGCTTCGGTCACTGTCTGAGTGGTGTTTGCATCTTCTCCTCATGTCTACGTGGGTTTCCTCCAGGTGTTCCAGTTTCTTCCCTAAGTCCAAAGATGTGCAGGTTAGGTGGATTGGCTGTGCTAAATTGCCCCTTAGTGTCAGAGGGACTAGCTGGGTAAATGCATGGGGTTGTGGGGATAGGGCCTGGTTGGGATTGCAGTTGGTGCAGACTCCATGGGCCAAATGGCCTCCTTCTGCACTGTAGGATTCTATGATATATATTTATTGTATTTTTTAAAATTGCTGTTTTTTAAAGTAGGTATTTGAATAAGATGCAAAGGGTAGAAGAAGTTGATATAAATAATTGCAAGTTGCACAGGATGAGAGCAGTGAGAGCGTTAGTTTATTGGTGTGATTGCTTGTGAAATGTGCAGAGATTGTGTGACAAAGGCAGGAGAGAAGTGGTAAAGAGAGGAGTGAAAAAACAGGGTTTTACGTCAGAGACAGCTACTGGTGTGATATTAATAACTCTGCACAAACAATTCACACTTGCTAAAAAAAAGTAATAATTCAAATCTTGGACAAGCGTCGAGGTGACTCTAGTTATTTTTTAAGAGGTTAAGGATGAAGAATTTGGGTTTGTAATTTTTGGAATAAGAGAAATTGCACCTTTAGGAGATGATAATTAATTAGCATCTCATTCTGGTGAATAATTCCTGATATCTCGCTGTGGACAGGATGGTGACCTATAACACACAACAGAATTCAAAGAGTCACTGCTCAATAGGTAGTTTGATACTTTCCGACTGCGAGCAAATTGACCAGCCTGAGCTGGGAGGACTTGCTCTGTCAAAAAGTCAATCCCTCTGGGGCAGGCAGGGCTGTGGGCTGGACTGAGGGCAAATGACAGGCTTTCCAGCACAAACCTGGAGTCTACAGAAAGGGAAGATTTATATCAAAACTCAAGAGAAAATTCACAAGGGTGAAAAAGGAAACTGTGCTGTGGTCAATTTCTCGGAACAATTTTCTTTCTGTGTTCGAAATGTGTTAGAGTCTTGACTAGGGAGAAAATACTCTAACAAGTGGGACTCTGAAAAGTGTGACCTCATATCATGAAATAGATCCAGTCAGTAGTGGGGACAGTGAGAGGCAGCTGAAATATCTGAGGTCATGAGGAGAACAAAGAACCATAGATCACAGACAGCCACTCAGCTCGAGAGTAATATTATACAGACACTCAGTTCGAGAGTAATACTGTACAGACAGCCATTCAGCCTGAGAGTAATACCGTACGGACAGCCACTCAGCCTAAAAGTAATACTGTACACACAGCCACTCAGCCCGAGAGTAATACTGTACAGGCAACCACTCAGCCTGAGAGTAATACTGTACAGACAGCCACTCAGCCCGAGAGTAATACTGTACAGCCACTCAGCCCAAGAGTAATACTGTACAGACATCCACTCAGCCTAAAAGTAATACTGTACAGGTAGCCACTCAGCCCGAGAGTAATACTGTACAGCCACTCAGTCCAAGAGTAATACTGTACAGACAGCCACACAGCCTGAGAGTAATACTGTACAGACAGCCACCCAGCCCGAGAGTAATACTGTACAGGCAGCCACTCAGCCCGAGAGTAATACTGTACAGACAGCCACTCAGCCCAAGAGTAACACTGTACAGACTGCCACTCAGCCTAAAAGTAATACTGTACACACAGCCACTCAGCCCGAGAGTAATACTGTACAGACATCCACTCAGCCTAAAAGTAATACTGTACAGGCAGCCACTCAGCCCGAGAGTAATACTGTACAGCCACTCAGTCCAAGAGTAATACTGTACAGACAGCCACTCAGCCCGAGAGTAATACTGAACAGACAGCCACCCAGCCCGAGAGTAATACTGTACAGACAGCCACTTAGCCCGAGAGTAATACTGTACAGCCACGCAGCCCAACAGTAATATTGTACAGAGGGTTATTCACTCAGAGTTATAAATGAATGAGTGTGTGTGTGTGAGGAGGGAAGTGTGAGTATGTATCTTTGAGAGAGGGGTGAGCATGTGTGCAAGAGAGAATGAGTGTGTATGTGTGTGCTTCTTTTGGATATGAGCCCGGTTGTGCGTGTGTGTATGTGTGAGATAAGAGAATAGAATCCAGCATTCTGGCAGCACTTCTAATATTAAGCAAATTTGAAAGCAAAAGATGCAGCATTGCTGCTCCCATTAAACATGACAAAAATAAAGTATTTGTTGAATAAGATGACTTTTAAATTAGAAACATTAAAAATATCATTTTAGGGTGTCTTTTGCAGCATTTATTACACAACTTTAATTGCCTTCAGAAGGTGATAGTGAGCTGCCTTTTTGAACCACTGCAGGCCCTGAGGTGTAGGTACACCCACAGAGCTGTTAGGGAGGGAGTTCCAGGATTTTGGCCAGTGAAAGTGAAGGGACGGCAATATATTTCCAAGTCAGGATGGTGGTATTCCCAGGTATCTGCTGCTTTTGTCCTTCTAGATGGTAGTGATTGTGGGTTTGAAAAGTGCTGTCTAAGGAACCTTGGTGAGTTGTACAGTGCTTCTTGTAGATGGTACACACTGCTGCTACTGTACGTCAGTGGTGGAGGGATTGAATGTTTGTGGAAGGGGCGCTAATCAAGCGGGCTGCTTTGTCCTGGATGGTGCTGAGCTTCTTGAGTGTCATTGGAGCTGCAAGTTTAGTTTAAGTTTATTTTATTACTGTCACAAGTAGTTTATATTAATACTGCAATGAAGTTACTGTGAAAATTCCCCAGTTGCCACCGCCCGTTCAGGCACACTGAGGGAGAATTTAGCATGGCCAATGCACTTAACCAGCACGTCTTTCAGACTGTGGGAGGAAACTGGAGTACCCAGAGGAAACCGAGGCAGATAGGGGAGAACATGCAAACTCCACCAGATGGTGACCCAAGCCAGGAATCAAATCCATGTCCTCGGCACTGTGAGACAGCTGTGCTAACCACCACGTCACTGTGCTCCTGACTTGTTACTTGTAGGTGGTGGACAGGTTTTGGGGTGAGTTATCACCACAAGATTTCTAGCCTTTGACCTGCGTTAGTAGCCACAGTATTTATATGGCTAGTCCAGTTCAGTTTCTGGTCAATGGTAATCCCCAGGATGTTGATAGTGGGGATTCAGCGATGGTAATGCCATTGAATATCAAGGGGTAATGCTTAGATTCTCTCTTGTTGGAGATAGTCATTGCCTGGCATTTGTGTTTCTTGCCACTTGCCAGTCCAAGCCTGGATATTGTCCAAGTCGTGATGAATTTGGACATGAATTGCTTTAGTATTTGAGAAGTTGTGAATAGTGTTGAACATTGTGCAATCATCTGTAAACTCCCCACATCTGATCTTACAATGTGAGGAAGGTCATTGATGAAGCAGCTGAAGATGATTGAGCCAAGGACACTAAACTGTGTGGCTCCTGCAGAGATGTCCTGGAGCTGAGATGATCAACCTCCAACCACCACAACCATCTTCCTTTCTGCCAACTCTGACTTCAACCAGTGTACAAGGTACACTGCCCAACAGAGTACAGGAATGACATGGAGAATCTGGTGAATTGGTGCAGCGACAATAATCTCTCCCTCAATGTCAACAAAATGAAGGAGATAGTCATCAACTTCAGGAAACGTAAAGGAGAACATGCCCCTGTCCACATCAATGGGGAGGAAGTAGAAATGGTCAAAAGCTTCACATTTTTAGGTGTTCAGTCACCAACAACTTGTCCTGGTTCCTGCCTTTCCAACACTGTAGTTAAGAAAGTCCACCAATGCCTGTACTTTCTCAGAAGACTAAGGAAATTTGGCATGTCAGCTACAAATCTCACCACCTTTTACAGATGCACTATAGAAAGCTTTCTTTCTGGTTGTATCACAGCTTAGTTTGGCTCCTGCTCTGCCCAAGATTGCAAGGAACAATAAAAGGTCGTGAATGTAGCCCAATCTATCATGCAAACCAGCCTCCCATCCATTGACCCTGTCTATGATTTCCAGCGTAATTAAGGATCCCATCCAACTTGGATATACCTTCGTCTACCTTTTTACATCGGGATAAAGATACAAAAGTTTGAGATCACGGACCAACCGACTCAAGAACAACTTCTTCCCTGCTGCCATCAGATTTTTGAATAGATCTATCTCACATTAAGTTGAACTTTTTCTACACCCTAGCTATGACTGTAACATTACATTCTGCACTCCCCTCATGACCTGGATGAGGAAGTGGAGGGATAGGTTGGTAAGTTTGCTGATGACACAAAGGTTGGAGGTGTTGATAGTGTGGAGAGATATCAGAAGTTTCAACAGGACATTGATAGGATGCAAGACTGGGTGGAGAAGTGGCAGGTGGAGTTCAACCGAGACAAGTGTGAAGTGGTTCATTTTGGCAGGTCAAATAGGATGGCAGAATATAATAATGGTAGGACTCTTGGCAGCGTGGAAGATCAGAAGGATCTTGGGGTCTGAGTTCATAGGATGCTCAAAGCAGCTGCGCAGGTTGAAGCTGTGGTTAAGAAGGCGTACGGTGTACTGGCATTCATCAATCGAGGAATTGAGTTTAGGAGTCAGGAGATAATGTTGCAGCTATATAGGACCCTGGTCAGGCCCCATTTGGAGTACTGTGCTCAGTTCTGGTTAAGAACATAAGAACATAAGAAATAGGAGCAGAAGTAGGCCATCTAGCCCTTCGAGCCTGCCCCGCCATTCAATAAGATCATGGCTGATCTGCCGTGGCTCAGTTCCACATTCCCGCCCTCTCCCCATAACCCTTAATCCCCTCGCTTATCAAAAACCCATCAACCCGTGTCTTAAATATATTTAGCGAGGCAGCCTCCACCACTTCAACAGGCAGAGAATTCCAGAGATTCACCACCCTTTGCGTGAAGAAGTTCCTCCTCAACTCCGTTCTAAACCGCCCCCCCTTTATCTTGAGGCTGTGCCCCCTAGTCCTACTGTACTTTCTGAGTAGGAAGAGTCTCTCCACCTCTATCCTATCCATCCCATTCATCATCTTATATGTCTCAATGAGATCTCCCCTCATTCTTCTAAACTCTAACGAGTACAAGCCTAGTTTATTCAGCCTCTCCTCATAGCTCAACCCCCTCAACTCCAGTATCAGCCTAGTAAACCTCCTCTGCACTCCCTCCAAGGCCAAAATATCTTGCGTAAGTACGGCGATCAAAACTGCGCACAGTACTCCAGCTGCGGCCTCACCAATGCCCTATACAGCCGCAGCAAGACCTCCCTACTTTTATATTCAATCCCCCTCGCTATGAAGGCCAGCATCCCATTCGCCTTCCTGACCACCTGCTGCACCTGCAAGCTGGGTTTTTGCGACTCATGCACAAGGACCCCGAGGTCCCTCTGCACCGTCGCCTGCTGCAGTTTTTCGCCACGTAAGGAATAGTCCTTCCTACCATTATTCCTATCAAAGTGGACCACCTCGCACTTACCAACATTAAATTCCATTTGCCAGTTAAGATAGAGGGTTATAGATAAGCCTAGTAATCTCTAAGGTAGGGACATGCTCGGCACAACTTTGTGGGCCGAAGGGCCTGTATTGTGCTGTAATTTTTCAATGTTTCTATGTTTCCTTCTCTATGAACGGTATGCTTTGTCTGCATAATTCTCTGCCCGTTGAAGTGGTGGAGGCTACCTCGCTAAATATTTTTAAGACGTGGGTTGATGGGTTTTTGATAAGAGAGGAGATTAAGGGTTATGGGGAGAGGGCGGGAATGTGGAACTGAGCCACGACAGATCAGCCATGACCTTATTGAATGGCGGGGCAGGCTCGAAGGGCTAGATGGCCTACTCCTGCTCCTATTTCTTATGTTCTTATGTTCTTATAACGTGCAAGAAACAATACTTTTCACTGTATACTAATACATGTGACAATAATAACTCAAATCGGTGGGGGATTTCCCTTTGATTCCCATTGATTCTAGTTTTGCTAGGGCGCCTTGACATCATATTCAATCAAATGCTGCCTTGATAGTAAGATGTCACTCTCACTTCACCTCGGGAGTTCAGTTCTTTGGTCCATTTTTGAACCAAGGCTGTAGTGAGGTCAGGAGCTGAGAGACCCTAGCGAAACCCAAACTGGGTGTTACTGAGCAGGTTATTGCTGAGCAAGTGCTGCTTGATAGCTCTGTTGATGACCCCATCCATCACTTTACCATTAATCGAGAGTAGGCAAATGGCAGAGTAATTGGCTGGGTTGGATTTGTCCATACCTGGGTGATTTTCCTCATTGCTGGGTAAATGCCAGTGCTGTAGCTGTACTGGAACAACATGGCTAGGGGTGCATCAAGTTCTGGAGCACAAGTCTTCAGGACAACTGGTGAAATATTATCAGAGTCCATAGCCTTTGCTGTATCCAGTGCCTTCAATTGCTTCTTGATATTGCATGAAGTGAATCAAATTGGCTGAAGACTGTGATGCTGGGGACCTCCATAGGAGGCTGAGATGGATCATCCACTTGGTAATTCTGGCTGAAAATTGTTGCAAATGCTTCAACCTTATCTCTTACATTGATGTGCTGGCTCCTCCATCATTGAGGATGGGGTTATTTGTGAAGCCTGCTCCTCCAGTGATTTGTTTAATTGTCCAGCACCATTCACAGCTGGATGTGGCAGGACTGCAGAGCTTAGATCTGATCCACTGGTCGCAATCACTTAGCTCTGTCTATCACTTGCTGCCTATGCTGTTTGGCACGCAAGTAGTCCTGTGTTGTAGCTTCACCAGGTTGACACCTCATTTTTAGGTATGCCTGCTGCTGCTCCTGACATGCCCACCAGCATTTTCCATTGAACCAGCTTGATCCCTTGGATTTATGTTCGTGGTAGAGTGGGGGATATGCCAGGCCATAAGGTTGCAGATTGTGATGCACTACAATTCTGCTGCTGCTGATGCCCCACAGCATCTCATGAATGCCCAATCTAGAGTTGCTAGATCTATTTGAAGATTGTCCCATTTAGCACAGTGATAATGCTACATAACACAATGGAGTTTATTCTCAATGTGAAGGTGGGACTTCAGTTCCACAAGGACTGTGTGGTTTTCACTCTTACTGTTACAGTCATGGACAGATTCATCTGTGGTAGACAGGTTTTTGAGGATGAGGTCAAGTATGCTTCTCCCTCTTGTTGATTCCCTCAGCAGCTGCCATAGACCAAGTCTAACAGTTATGTCCTTTAGGAGTGGCACAGTGGAACAGTAGTTAGCATTTCCGCCTCAGTGCCAGGCACCTTGGTTTGATTCCCGGCTTGGGTCACTGTCTGTGTGGAGTCTGCACATTCTCCCCATGCTGGTTAGGTGAATTGACCATGCTAAATTCTCCCTCAGTGTACCAGAACAGGTGGTGGAGTGTGGTGACTAGAGGATTTTCACAATCATTTCAACACAGTAACTTTAACTTTAACTAATGTTAAAGTTGAGGTTTATTTATTAGTCACAAGTAAGGCTTACATTAACACTGCAATGAAGTTACTAAGAAATTCCCCTAGTCCAACACTCGGGGTCTATTCAGGTCAATGCACCTAACCAGCATGTCTTTCAGACTGTGGGAGCACCAGGAGGAAACCCACACAGACACAGGGAAAATGTGCAAACTCCGCATAAACAGTGATCCAAGCCAGGAATTGAACCCAGGCCCCAGCACTGTGAAGCAGCAGTGCTAACCACTGTGCCAATATTCCTATTGTAAGCCTACTTGTGACACTAATAAATAAAATAGAACTTGGCCTGCTTGGTCTGTGATGATATTACTGTGTCATTCTTGGTGATGCACATTGAAATTCCCCACTCAGAATACATTCTGCGCCCTTGCCACCCTCAGTGTATATTCCACATGGAGGAGTACTGACTCACCAGTTGACAGTACATGATAATCAGCAGGCAGTTTCCTTACTGATGTTTGACCTGGTACATATATGAAATAGAAAATACTTTTTTTGTATATTTGTACCTATTGTGCAAAGGCAATCAATTCTTTGTGGTTTAACTCTTCAATAAAATAAGAAAGTTTCTTCAGGATTCCATCAGTACTCTTTAGCTGTCAGAAGGGTTCCAAGGCTGGAAAGGTTTGGAAAACCCTGGTAAAATGATTATTTGGCCCACTGTACCTGTGCTGGCTCTTTCAAATTAACTATTCAGTGGTCACTGGGTAATACAGAACTTGGCACTTGCTGAAAAAAAGGAAATGTGGCCAAAGCCTTTTCTCTTGCACTCATCAGGACAAATGCAAGAATGCCAAATTTCAATTATTCACAAGAATTTATACTAAAGGAGAAAAGGATGTTGATTGGTTGGTTCATCATTTTTGATTGGTCAGAACATTGCTATGGAGAAGAACAATAGGCTCCTCAAGCTCTGGGGCAATTCAGAAAAGGCTTAAGGCTTTGTTCATTCATGGGATATGAGTGTCACTGTTGAGTCAGCATTTGATGCCTGTCTCTAATTGCCCTGGAACTGAGTGGCTTGCTGGTTCATTTCAGAAACAGCCACATTGCCGTGGGTCTATAGTCACAAACCAGGTAAGAGTGATCAATTTCCTTCTCTAAAGGACATTCGGGAAATGTATTAATTAATTGAATTTCAATCTCACAAGTTGCCGTGATGAGGTTTGAACCCATGTCCCTAGACCATTAGCCTAGGTCTGGTGACTACTAGTTCAGTGACATTACCACTGTGCCACCATGTCATCTTGAATTGACTTGATGTGTGCAGAGGTTTCCCTGTGTGTGAATGTATATCACATCCAGCAAGTGTAAATGAAACGTTATCAGCTTGTTGATTATTTAAAATTACCACACTCAGGATTGTTCAGCAATCCCTGCCCAGTCGCAGCATCACATCTAACAGCAGACACTTAATTGGGTTGTGCAAGTGTGGGCCAGTTGAGCGCAGGCTGGTTGAGTGCAGGCTAGTTGACTGCGAACTGTACAAATGTCTGATGTTTGATTGGATCAGTCCATTTGGATGTCTGGCTTATGTTCCCAGCAACTGAGCACTATATTGCTCAATAGTGTGATAAACCAGACATCATTTTGGACAGACGGCAACAAAATAAAGTACAAGGGGAAATAACATTTGGAGGGGAGATGGGTTTAATCATGTGGCTGTCAGGAAATTTCAGGTTGAGGTTTACAAATTCTTTAGATTGTGAAGAGAAGAGAAGCTTGAAAGAGGAGAGATGATCCACATTTCTGAGATTCCAGAAGATCTTTGAGCCTGTGAGGAGAGTCTTGGTTTAAAGACTTATGTTGCCCCAAAGAAGCTCTACTTTCCAGTGCAACCCAGTAGGATTTTAAAAAATTATCTTTTTCGGTTTTGTGTTTCATCAAATAGCAATGATTTTTTTGGGTTTTTTTTGTTAGGGCAAAGGTTCTAATTTAGAGCTGCTCAAAACTCCAACCTCCCACTTGGTTTCCACAGGAAACAGTATTTGAATAAATTCCTTTGCTTTGTTTTACCAACTGAACCCAAAAAGCCACAGGTTTACAATGCCATGGGCTGGAAATCTACATTTTTTGTAACAACAACTTGCATTTATATATAGTGCCTCTCATAGAGTAAAATGTCCCCTTGTGCTTCACAGCACTGCCATTGGTCAAAGAGATAGGTTTTAAAAAAGCATCTTAAAGAATGAAGAGACGACAGAAAAAGGTCATGGGACAGAATTTTCAGCATTGCACTGGGAGTATTTGATGGGGACAGTGTAGAGGGAGCTTTACTCTGTATCTAACCCCGTGCTGTACCTGTCCTGGGAGTGTTTGATGGGGGACAGTGTAGAGGGAGCTTTACTCTGTATCTAACCCCGTGCTGTACCTGTCCTGGGAATGTTTGATGGGGGACAGTGTAGAGGGAGCTTTACTCTGTATCTAACCCCATGCTGTACCTGTCCTGGGAGTGTTTGATGGGGACAGCGTAGAGGGAGCTTTACTCTGTATCTAACCCTATGCTGTACCGATCCTGGGAGTGTTTGATGGGGACAGTGTAGAGGGAGCTTTACTCTGTATCTAATCCCGTGCTGTACCTGTCTGGGGAGTATTTGATGGGAGCAGTGTAAAGGGAGCTTTATTCTGTATCTAACCCCATGCTGTACTTGTCTGGGGAGTATTTGATGGGAACAGTGTAGAGGAAGCTTTATTCTGTATCTAACCCCATGTTGTATCTGTCCTGGGAGTGTTTGATGGAGACAGCGTAGAGAGAGTTTTACTTTGTATCTAACCCTGTGTTGAATTTACTGTGGGGATGTTTGCTGTATTGGTTTTAATTTTCCAAAATTATATAGGCTCTGGAAAGGTCTTAAAAAATTTGAAAATAGCACATGTGACTACTTCATTCAGGAAATGAAGGTGACAGAAAGCAGGAAACCAAAGGCCAGTTCACCTAACATCTGTCATAGGGAAATTGCTAGAATCTACTGTTGAGGAGATTATACAGAAATCTCCTGGAAATTTCAATGCAATGAAGGAGAGTTTGGGTTTGGGAAAGAGAAAATATTTGTGTCATTTATTGGTGTTCTTTGAGAGAGTAACATGTGCTGTGAATGTGCTTAGATTTCCAGAAGGCATCTGGCAAAGTGCCATATCAAAGGTTACCAAATAAGAACTCACAGTGTAGGGAGCAACATATTAGCATGTATAGAGGATTGGTTGGTTAACAGGAAACAGAAAGAAAGCATAAATGCATAATTATCGAATTGGCAAGATGCAATGAGTGAAGTGCTACAAGGATCAATGTTGGGACTTCAAATTTTTACAATTTACATCAATAGTTTGGATTAAGAGATCAAATATACAGTTGCAAAATTTGTATATGACGCAAAGATAAGGAAAGAAAGTTGTAGACATAAGAGCCTGCAAAGGGACATACATAGGTTAAGTAACGTAATGTACATTAATTATTTAATTGTGAATGTGGGGGGTATAATTAGTAAATTCACAGATTACGTGAAAATTGGAAGTGAGTTAAATAGTGAGGAGGAAAGCCTTAGATTACAGAATGATATTGACGGGCTGGTCAGATAGTCAGAACAGTGGCAAATCGTATTTACCTCTGAAAAGTGCGAGATGATGCATTTTGGGAAGATGAACAAGGCAAGGGAATACATAACAAACGTTAGGATGCTAGGAATTACAGAGGACCAAAGGGATCTTGTGCATGTCCCTGAAGCAGCAGGACAGGTCGATAAATAAGGTGGTTAAGAAAACATATGGAATTCTTGTCTTTATTAGCCAAGATATAGAATATAAGAGCAGTGAGGTTATAATGGAGCTGTATAAAACACTTGTTAGGCCACAGATAGAGTACTGTGTGCAGTTCTGGCCACCACATTATAGGAAGGATGTTATAGGTGGTGGTGTTCCCAGATATCTGCTGCCTTCGTCCATCTAGATGGTGGTGGTTATAGGTTTAGAAGGTGCTGTCTAAAGAGCTTTTATGAGTTCCTGCACTACATCCTGCTGCTACTGTTTGTTGGTGGTGAAAGAATTGAATGTTTGTGGAAGATCTGCCCAACAATGGGCTGCTTTGTCCTGGAAGATGTCAAGCTTCTTGAGTGTTGTTGGAGTTGTACTCATCCAGGCATGAGGAGAGTATTCCATCATATTCCTGACTTGTGCCTTGTTGATAGTGGACAAGCTTTGGGGAGTCAGGAGGTGAATTATTTGTGATCTATGAGGATGTGTCTAGGGCGGTGGATAGAGGAGAGCCGGTGGATGTGGTCTTTCTAGATTTTCAGAAGGCGTTTGACAAAGTACCTCACAAGAGGTTATTGCAGAAGGTCGAGGGACATGGAGTTGGGGGTAGGGTGTTAGCGTGGATAGCGGATTGGTTGTCAAATAGGAGGCAGAGAGTGGGGGTCAATGGGTGCTATTCGGATTGGCGGATGGTGACTAGTGGAGTGCCCCAGGGGTCGGTGCTGGAGCCTCAGCTTTTTACCATTTATATAGATGATCTGGAGGAGGGAACCGAGTGTAAGGTGTCGAAATTTGCTGATGACACCAAGATTGGGGGAACGGCAAATTGTGCGGAGGGTGTGGAGAGCCTGCAGAAGGATCTAGATAGGCTGGGCGAATGGGCCAGGAAATGGCAAATGGAATTTAATGTTGGCAAGTGCGAGGTGGTCCACTTTGGTAGGAAGAATGGTAGGAAGGACTATTACTTACATGGCGAAAAACTGCAGCAGGCGACGGTGCAGAGGGACCTTGGGGTCCTTGCGCATGAGTCGCAAAAACCCAGCTTGCAGGTGCAGCAGGTGGTCAGGAAGGCGAATGGGATGCTGGCCTTCATAGCAAGGGGGATTGAATATAAAAGTAGGGAGGTCTTGCTGCAGCTATATAGGGCATTGGTGAGGCCACAGCTGGAGTACTGTGTGCAGTTTTGGGTGCCGCACCTGCGCAAAGATATTTTGGCCTTGGAGGGAGTGCAGAGGAGGTTTACTAGGCTGATACCGGAGTTGAGGGGGTTGAGCTATGAGGAGAGGCTGAATAAGAACATAAGAACATAAGAAATAGGAGCAGGAGTAGGCCATCTAGCCCTTCGAGCCTGCCCCGCCATTCAATAAGATCATGGCTGATCTGTCGCTGCTCAGTTCCACTTTCCCGCTTTCTCCTCATAACCCTTAATCCCCTCTCTTATCAAAAACCCATCAACCCGCATCTTAAAAATATTTAGCGAGGCAGCCTCCACCACTTCAACGGGCAGAGAATTCCAGAGATTCACCACCCTTTGAGTGAAGAAGTTCCTCCTCAACTCCGTTCTAAACCGCCCCCCTTTTATCTTGAGGCTGTGCCCCCTAGTCCTACTGTCTTTTTTGAGCGGGAAGAGTCTCTCCACCTCTATCCTATCCATCCCATTCATCATCTTAAACGTCTCAATGAGATCTCCCCTCATTCTTCTAAACTCTAACGAGTACAAGCCCAGTTTATTCAGCCTTTCCTCATAGCTCAACCCCCTCAACTCCGGTATCAGCCTAGTAAACCTCCTCTGCACTCCCTCCAAGGCCAAAATATCTTTGCGCAGGTGCGGCGCCCAAAACTGCACACAGTACTCCAGCTGCGGCCTCACCAATGCCCTATACAGCTGCAGCAAGACCTCCCTACTTTTATATTCAATCCCCCTCGCTATGAAGGCCAGCATCCCATTCGCCTTCCTGACCACCTGCTGCACCTGCAAGCTGGGTTTTTGCGACTCATGCACAAGGACCCCGAGGTCCCTCTGCACCGTCGCCTGCTGCAGTTTTTCGCCCCGTAAGTAATAGTCCTTCCTACCATTCTTCCTACCAAAGTGGACCACCTCACACTTGCATACATTAAATTCCATTTGCCATTTCCTGGCCCATTCGCCCAGCTTATAAACTGGGCTTGTACTCGTTAGAGTTTAGAAGAATGAGGGGAGATCTCATTGAGACATATAAGATGATGAATGGGATGGATAGGATAGAGGTGGAGAGACTCTTCCCGCTCAAAAAAGACAGTAGGACTAGGGGGCACAGCCTCAAGATAAAAGGGGGGCGGTTTAGAACGGAGTTGAGGAGGAACTTCTTCACTCAAAGGGTGGTGAATCTCTGGAATTCTCTGCCCGTTGAAGTGGTGGAGGCTGCCTCGCTAAATATTTTTAAGACGCGGGTTGATGGGTTTTTGATAAGAGAGGGGATTAAGGGTTATGGGGAGAAAGCGGGAAAGTGGAACTGAGCAGCGACAGATCAGCCATGATCTTATTGAATGGCGGGGCAGGCTCGAAGGGCTAGATGGCCTACTCCTGCTCCTATTTCTTATGTTCTTATGTTCTTATAGGTTTCCTAGCATCTGACCTGCTATGCTAGGTACAACAATTTTTTGGCATTCCAGCTATGTTTCCAGCCAATGGTAACTCCCAGGATGTTGATAGTATTTGATGGGATGGGGATAGTGTAGAGAGACCTCTGTTTACTAAACACAATGCAAGATTTGGTAAGTTTGCAGACAACACAAAAATTGGTGGAGTGAAGAGGATTGTCAGAGTATGCAACAAGTTAGAGACTTGGGCGAAGAAAAGGCAGATAGAGTTTAATCCAGACCAGTGTGAGATAATGCATTTTGGAAGGTCCATTGCATGTAGGAATTATACAGTAAACAGTAGAACCCTCAGGCATATTGACAGGCAGAAAGATTTGGGCTTACGTGCCCACCAATCACTGAAAGTGACGACACAGGTGGATAAGGTAGTCAAGAAAGCGTAGGCATGCTTGCCTTCATCGGTCAGGGCATTGATTATAAAATTCAGAGGTCACGCTGCAGCTTTATAGAACCTTAGTTAGGCCTCATTTGGAATATTGTGTACAATTCTGGTCGCCATATTACCAGAAGGATGTGGATGCTTTAGAGAGGGTACAGAAAAGGTTTACCAGGATGTTGCCTGGTATGGAAGTCATTAGCTATTAGGAGAGGTTGGATAAACTCGGTTTGTTCTCACTGGAACGACAAAGGTTGAGGGGTGACCTGATAGATGTTTACAAGACTATGATTGGCATGGAAGAGTGGATAATCAGATGCTCTTTCCTAGGGTAGAAAAGTCAAGTACTAGAGGACATAGGTTTAAGGTGCGTGGGGAAAAGTTTAGAGGAGATGTGCGAGGCAAGTTTTTTTACACAGAGGGTGGTGAATGTCTGAAACACACAGCCTGGGGAGGTGGTGAGTACAGGTACAATTTGAGAGGCAATGAGACAAATACATGAATAGGATGGGAATGGAAGAATACAGACTTAGTGAGTGCATATCGTTTTAGTTTAGGCAGACATCATGATCGGTGCAGGCTTGGAGAGCTGAAGGGCCTGTTCCTGTGCTGAAATGTTCTTTGTTTTCTTTGAGACATTGAGGCAGTGTTTCATCTTCTAATTCACCTGTCACTCTTCTCCATTATGAGAAGTTCCCATTTTAATGCAGTCAGTCTGAATAGGGAAAGGGCCTGGCAGAAATTAGGCGGAAGTGTGATTGAGTGAAGCTGGCTAAAATATCTTAAATATTAAGGGGGAAGTTAGAAGCAGAGCACTCAAGCATTTGTAAAAGCTGACACCATTTCCTGAGAGGGAAATCTGTATCCTGTATTGGGACACAAAACTTAGTGTTACAGAGTAAATAAAGTTTGTGGTTAAAATTCTCTCCTCTGCTTTGCCACATTTCATTTGCATTATCAGGAAAAGGCAGTCACTGTACTGAAACCCAGATTTGAAATCAGAGAGTTGTTTCCCTGCATGCTTTTTGCCTTCAACCTCAGCTTTTGCACTCCAGTGCGTTTCAAATTTAGCATCTGTCACATTACTCACTAAAGATGCGAGGCATTCAGCTACAGTTTAAATGGAGACAGACTGCAGAATGTGAAGGTACAGAGGGATCTGGATTGTATAGGAACTTTGAAAAGTTAACACACAGGGACAGCAAGTAATTAGGATAGCAAATGAAATGTGGGCTTTTATACAAGAAGGATAGAATATTAAAGTAGGAAAATCTTGCTATCACTGTACAGGACATGGGTGAGACGCATCTGGAGTATTGTGTATAGTTTCTATCTCCTTACTTAATGAAGGACAAATTTACGCCGGAGGCAAGTCAGAGAAGGTTCACTAGGCTGATCCATGGGTTGAAAGGGTTGTCTTATGAAGAAAGATTGAGTAGATTGGGCCTATATTAAATGGAGTTAGAAGAATGAAAGGTGATCTTATTGAGGATATCAGATTCTGTGGTGGCTGGACAGACAGATGCTGAGAGGATGTTTCCCCTTGAAGGATTTATGTAGAACTAAGGGAAGAGCATCCTTAGAGAGACGAAGGATGAGAGGTGACCTGATAGAAGTATATAAGACGTTGAGAGGTAGACATTGGGTGGATTCTCAGAGGCTTTTTACCAGGTCTGGAACGGTTGCTACAAGAGGACACCGGTTTAAGGTGCTGGGGAGTGGATACAGAGGAGATATCAGGGGTAAGTTTTTCACACAGAGGGTAATGGGTGAGTGGAATCGGCTGCCGTTGGAGGTGGTGGAGGCAAATTCGATAGGGTCATTCAAGAGACTTCTGGATGAGTGCATGGGACTTAATAGAATTGAGGGTTATAGGTAAGCCTAGTAGATTGGGATATCATCGGCGCAACTTGTGGGCTGAAGGGCCTGTTTGTGCTGTGGTTTTTCTATGTTCTATGTTCATAAAATCCCTCCTGAGGTCAACAGGCCTTTCCATGGTCTGCCCCTCGCCTGCTCCAATTCCTGTGGTGAGCAGAATGGTAAAATTCCAGCCACTCTCTCTCTCTCACACACACACACACACACACACACTCATTCTCTCTCTCTAAATCACACAGTCAGTCTCTCTGTCTAAATCATACACACTCATTCTCTCTCTAACACACACACACACACACACACACACACACATACAGAAAAACACTCACACTCCTACTCCTCCCTCTCTCACACACGTTCACTTCTCTAACACACACCCACCTTTCCCACACACAAGCTCATTTCTCCCTCACAAACACTCATGTCTTTCACTCACACACACACACACACACATTCAGAACTCTCTCTCTCTTTCTTATACATGTAAACACACACTTATGTACTCACACCTCTCCCGCTCCTCTGGGTTGGTCTCCCCCTCCCACTCTGTACTCGCTGCCAACCCAGCCTCCACTCCTCACCCCCTCATTCGTTTCCTCCATTTATCGTCCCCAGCCTTGGCCTCCATTCCCCATGTCTTACTCTGGCCTCCATTCCCTGATCCTTGCGGTGGCCTCTGTTCACACCTGGTCTTTGAGACAGCAGCCCATCCCATCCCATGGCTGCCATCTACCTTGCTCTGCCGTCCGCTCTAGCCCTTGCCAGCAATGTTCAATTGAGACTGGCTTCTCAATGCATTGGCTGTGGATAGGTTGACTAGTACGCCTGTCAGTAGTCAATGCAGTGTAGAAACCAGCTTTGATTGGAAAGCTGGAAGGAAAGCTTTTTCAAATTGCAAGTGGCCATAACTATCACGGGCATCCAGTATGTCTCCTCTGCAACCTCCAGTTTCTACGGAATCCAATTTGGGAAATGCTTTTGTTGGAGCATTGCATTTTTTTAAATAAAGAAAGACGTTATAATTTTATATTATTTATCAAGAATGAGGGAGTATTTGTTATGTGAATGCATATCCTGATGTTCCACATTCACTGTCGTGCTACAGTCACTGTGAGTCAGTGCAGCTTTGTGATTGAAAAATGATGTCTCACAAATTTCATTGAGATTTTTGAAGGGGTAACCAAGAAGGTAGATGAGGGCAGTGCATTTGATGTTGTCTACATGGACTTTAGCAAGGCCTTTGACAAGGTACCGCTAGGCAGGTTGTTGGATAAGGTTAAATCTCACAAGATCCGGGGTGAAGTATCTAAATGAATACAAAATTGGCTTGATGGCAGAAGCCAGAGAGTGATTGTAGAGAGTTTTTTTTAAACTGGAGGCCTGTGACCAGCGGTGTGCGTCAGGGATCAGTGCTGGGTCCACTGTTATTTGCCATTTATATTAATGACTTGGATGAGAATATAGGTGGCATGATTAGTAAGTTTGCAGATGACACCAAGATTGGTGGCATAATGGACAGTGAAGAAGGTTATCTTGGATTTCAATGGGATCTTAATCAATTGGGCCAGTGGGCTGACAAATGGCAGATGGAGTTTAATTTAGATAAATGCGAGGTGATGCATTTTGGTAGATCGAACCAGGGCAGGACTTACTCAGTTAATGGTCGGACATTAGGAAGAGTTACAAAGCGAAGAGATCTATGGGTACAGGTTCATAGTTCCTTGAAAGTGGAGTCACAGGTGAACATATGGTAAAGAAGGTATTTGGCATGCATGGTTTCATTGGTAAGAACATTGAGTACAGGAGTTGGGACATCTTGTTGACATTTGTAAGGCCACACTTGGAATATTGTGTACAGTTCTGGTCACCCTATTATAGAATGGATATTATTAAACTAGAAAGGGTACAGAAAAGATTTGCTAGGATGCAACCTGGACTTGATGGTTTGAGTTGTAAGGAGAGGCTGCATAGACTGGGATATTTTTCTGTGGAGGGTAGAAGGTTGAGGGGTGATCTTGTATGATGATAATTACAATAATGATAATGTTGGCGATAATGTTGCAGCTTTATAAGACCCTAGTCAGACCTCTGTTGGAATACTGTGCTCAGTTCTGGTCGCCTCATTACAGGAAGGATGTGGAAGCTATTGAAAGGGTACAGAGGAGATTTACAAGGGTGTTGCCTGGATTGGGAGGCATGCCTTCTGAGGATAGGTTGAGGGAGCTTGGTCTTTTCTCCTTAGAGAGACGAAGGATGAGAGGTGACCTGATAGAAGTGTATAAGATTTTCAGAGGTATAGATCGGGTGGATTCTCAGAGGCTTTTTCCAAGGGCTGGAACGGTTGCTACGAGAGGACACAAGTTTAAGGTGCTGGGGAGTAGGTACAGAGGAGATATCAGAGGTAAATTTTTTACTCAGAAGGTGGTGGGTGAGTGGAATCAGTTGCCATCGATGGTGGTGAAGGCAAATTCGTTAGGGTCATTCAAGAGACTTCTGGATGAGTACATGAGATTTAATAGAATGGCAAGTTATAGGTGAGCTTAGTAGGTATGGATATCATCGGTGCAATTTGTGGGCCGAGGGCCTGTTTGTGCTGCAGTTTTTCTATGTTCTATGTTCTAAAATAATGAAGGACATAGATCAACTAGATAGTCAATATCTTTTCCCAAAGGTAGGGGAGTCTAAAACTAGAGGGCACAGGTTTAAGGTGAGAGGCAGAGATTCAAAAGTGTCTGGAGGGGCAATTTTTTCACACACACGGATGGTGAGTGTCTGGAACGAGCTGGCAGAGGTAGTTGTAGAGGCAGGTATATATGAGGTAGGGAGATTCTTCCCGCTTAGAAAGGATAGCAGGACTAGAGGGCACAACCTCAAGATAAGCGGGGGCAGTTTAGATCAGAGTTGAGGAGAAACTTCTTCACTCAAAGGGTGGTGAATCTCTGGAATTCTCTGCCTGTTGAAGTGGTGGAGGCTACCTCGCTAAATATATTTAAGTCACGGGTAGATAGGTTTTTGATAGACAAGGGAATTAAGGGTTATGGGGAGAAAGCAGAAAAGTGGAACTGATCCACTTCAGATCAGCCATGATCTTACTGAATGGCGGGGCAGGCTCGAAGGGCTAGATGGCCTACTCCTGCTCCTATTGCTTATGTTCTTATAATTTTGTCTTTTGAAAAGCATTTAGACAGTTACATGGGTGAGATGGGTATAGAGGGATATGGGCCAAATGTAGGCAATTGGGATTAGTTTAAGGGTTTAAAAAAAAGGGCAGCATGGACAAGTTGAGCCAAAGGACCTGTTTCCATGCTGTGAACGTCTATGGCTCTATATGTGCCAAGTTATAATGCATCAGTCTGTCAGTGTAACAGCCACAAGGAGAGTAGCAATATATATTCACTCAATGTAGCTCCTACATTTTAAATTTAAAGTTGGATTATTTTGAACTTACTGGAACCAGAGAACAATCTCTGAGTGTTCCCTAAAGTATAGGGAAATGATCTTGCTTTTACCCTCAGCTAAAAGACTATCGCATCCAATCTGTGGCCTTTTTTCTTAAACTTCGATCAGTGCAACATTAAAGAAATGTGTGAGCCTCATTACAAAAGCTGCCCTTTCTCTTCAGAACACATGAATTTATAATCATCGACTTGATGTATCTGTTCAATGCTCAGAATTTTCCCGAAATTGGGTCCATTGGTAAGAGAGCAGGAAGTGTACAGATTGTGTAGCACTTTATCAGCTGTGTACAAAACAGATTTGGCTGAAAGAGGACTGGTTTCACTTCATGAATGACTTGTTTTCCAAGAATACAAAAGCAAAATGCTGGAAATCTGAAATAAAAACAGAAAATGTTGGAAACAGTCAAGTTTGACTGTGGAGATGGGAACAGAGTTAATGTGGAAATTTTAACTAAAGCAAATGGGCAGGGATCCAGTGGTTAAAGTTTTAAAAATTGAAATCCCAATCCTTTAGCCATTTCATCTCACCTACCTTCCACCTTAGTGCAGATCTTTCCTTTGGTTTCTATCCTTCCCTGTCCCTTTCCCTCCCTCTGTACAAACTTACATACTGTTTAATTTTTGCCAATGATGAAGTTTTACTCTGTTTTCATCTCTACTGATACTGCTTGACTTGCTATTTTCAGTCTTTTCTTTTTTTATTTCTGTTTTTTTAAGAAGTTGTGGTCACATTTCAAAAGCTGATTCCACATAGAAATTAAACCAAGGACATGAGCCAATTTCATCGTTAGTGGGAACACATTTCTCCTTCTGATTCTGCTTTTCTTCACTTCTCCTTCGTGCTTCCTAATTTTTTTTATATTACAGTTATGCTCAGAATAGACTGGGAGGAACTAAATGGCCTTACACAGCACATTCAATGCAGGCATAATAATCAATGTTACAATGGGGGTTGGTGGAATAGAGTACATAATGAAAGACTTTCATTTATGTAGTGCCTCTCATAGCCTCAGAATGACTCAAAGCACCTAACAGCCAATGAAATGCTTTTGTAGTCATTGTTGTTTCATCAATGACTTTCCTTCCATCAGAAGGTCAGAAGTGGGGATATTCGCTGATGATTGCATAATGTAACCATTCGTTACTCCTCAGATACTGAGGCATCCATGTCCAAATGCAGCAAGACCTGGACAATATCCAGGTTTGGGCCGACAAGTGGAAAGTCACATTCACACCACACAAATGCCAAGCAATGACCATCTCCAAAAAGAGAGGATCTGACCACCACCTCTTGACATTCAGCATTGCCATTACTGAACCTCCACCCACTATCAACATCCTGGGGGTTACCATTGACCAGTAACTGAACTGGACTTGCCATATAAACGCAGTGGTTGCAAGACCAGGTCAGAAGCTTGGAATCCTGCAGTGAATAACTCACCTTCTGACTCCCAAAACCAGTCCACCATCTACAATTGAAGAATCTCTACTTTGCAGAAGGAGGCCATTCAGCCCATTGATTTGCACCAACTCTCCAAAAGAGCATCCTACGCAGGTCCTCCCCCTGCCCTATCCTCGTAGGCCCACGCATTTACCCTGCTAATCCGTTAACCTACACATTTTGAGACACTAAGTGGTAATTTAAGATGGCCAATTCATCTACCCTGCACATTATTGGACTGTGGGAGGAAATTGGAGCACCCGGAGAAAACCCATGCAGACACGCAGAGAACTTGAGTTCCTGGCACTGTGTGGCAACAGTGTTAATCATTGTGCCACCATGCCACCATTTGTACAAGGTTTAAGTCAGGAGTGTGATGGAAGATTCCCCACTTGCCTGGATGAGTGCAGCTCCAACAACACTCAAGAAGTTCGACACCCTCCATGACAAAACAGCTCATATGATTGGCACCCTATCCAAAAACATTCAGTCCTTCCACAACTGACGCTCAATGACAGCAGTGTATACTGTCTACAAGCAACTGCAGCAACTCACCAAGGTTCCTTTGACAGCACCTTCCAAACCCACAACCATTACCATCTAGAAGAGCAGGAGCAGCATATACCAGGAACACCACCACCTGGAGGTTCCCCTCCAAGCCATTCATTATTCTGACTTGGAAATACATTGCGTTCCTTCACTGTCTCTGGGTCAAAATTCCTTCATAGCAGTTCCAGCCCTGATCCCATGAATGAATAAAGAATTTCTTGTCTTGTTTTCAGTCCTTTAACCAATCAGTTATGGTCTACGCCAACTCCTATTATTTGTGTTCTTGATTTTTCTTGTCTTTTGCCTGGTCTGAGACACGCATACGCCATAAATAAATCATAAAAACACTCTATTTCCCTCCTATTTAATGTTCCAGGATGTCTGATAGTTTGTTTCTTTTGCTGTCTTGATGTCTGATCTTTTTCTCCCCTACAGTACTACAACGTTTGACTTCCCACCTTATGACTCTGATTAATATTGTTCATTTTTCCTTTGTCCTTTTCTGTCATACAGGTTCCAATCGTGCTGCCAATAAGATGTCACCTACATCGACTCCTTTGGCACCCAATCTGCCACCTCGCCTGCTAACCAGCAAACCACCTGAAATCATGTAAGTGAAGTGGCTCCAGAAATTAAAATAAAATGCCAGTTAGCATTTTGGCTTTCAATGGCTGTCAGACTGCCTTGCAGGCTTTGCACAGTGTAAGAACTCTGCTCCTCTGCAATTCGCTGTTTAGAACATAGAACATTACAACGCAGTACGGGCCCTTCAGCCCTCAATGTTGCACCGACCTGTGAAACCAATCTAAAGTCCATCTAACCTACACTATTCCAATATCATACATATGTTTATCCAATGAGCATTTAAATGCCCTTAATGTTGGTGAATCCACAACTGCTGCAGGCAGGGCATTCCACGCCCTTACTACTCTCTGAGTAAAGAACCTACCTCTGACATCTGTACTATATCCATCACCCCTCAATTTAAAACTATGTCCCCTCATGCTAACCATCATCATCCGAGGAAAAAGGCTCTCACTGCCCACCCTATCTAATCCTCTGACCATTTTGTATGCCTCTATTAAGTCACCTATTAACATTCTTCTAATGAAAACAGCCTCAATTCCCTCAGCCTTTCCTCATAAGCCTTTCCACTATACCAGGCAACATCCTGATAAATCTCCTCTGTACCCTTTCCAATGCTTCCACATCCTTTCAACAATGCGGCGACCAGAACTGTCCAAATGTGGCCACACCAGAGTTTTGTACAACTGCAACATGACCTCGTGGCTCCAAAACTCAATCCCTCTACCAATAAAAGCTAACACACCGTACGCCTTCTTAACAACCCTATCAACCTGGGTGCCAACTTTCAGGGATCTATGCACGAGATCTCTCTGCTCATCCACACTACCAAGTATCTTACCATTAGCCCAGTACTCTGTATTCCTATTACTCCTTCCAAAGTGAATCACCTCACACTTTTCTGCATTAAACCCCATTTGCCACCTCTCAGCCCAGCTCTGCAACTTATCTATGTTCTTCTGTAACCTGCAACATCTTTCTGCACTGTCCACAACTCCACCGACTTTAGTATCATCCGTAAACTTATGAACCCATCCTTCTACGCCCTCATCCAGGTCATTTATAAAAATGACAAACAGCAGTGGCCCCAAAACAGATCCTTGCGGTACACCACCAGTAACTGAACTCTAGGATGAACCTTTCCCATCAACCACCACCTCTGTCTTCTTGTTTGTGACAGATATTTCTCCACACCCACTCTTCGATACACACACACACACACACACACACACACACAACACACACACACACCTGTTCTGTGACAAGCTCTCCGAAAGCTAAATTATAAAATTCCAGTAATTTTACCACACAATGCCCAGAGGCTCTTAAAGGGTCACAGGAAAGTGGCTGCCCAGGGCTGGCCTTGTCCACAAGTCAGAAGTGGAATTCTCTCCATTTACTTGGAAGAATATGGCTTCAGCACTCAAGAAGCTTAACACATAAGAACATAAGAAATAGGAGCAGGAGTAGGCCATCTAGCCCTTCGAGCCTGCCCCGCCATTCAATAAGATCATGGCTGATCTGTTGTGGCTCAGTTCCACTTTCCCGCCCTCTCCCCATAACCCTTAATCCCCTCTCTTATCAAGAACCCATCAACCCACTTCTTAAAAATATTTAGCGAGGCAGCCTCCACCACTTCAACGGGCAGAGAATTCCAGAGATTCACCACCCTTTGAGTGAAGAAGTTCCTCCTCAACTCCGTTCTAAACCGCCTCCCCTTTATCTTGAGGCTGTGCCCCCTAGTCCTACTGTCTTTTTTGAGCGGGAAGAGTCTCTCCACCTCTATCCTATCCATCCCATTCATCATCTTATACGTCTCAATGAGATCTCCCCTCATTCTTCTAAACTCTAACGAGTACAAGCCTAGTTTATTCAGCCTCTCCTCATAGCTCAATCCCCTCAACTCCGGTATCAGCCTAGTAAACCTCCTCTGCACTCCCTCCAGGGCCAAAACCATCCAGGACAAAACAATCTGCTTAACTGGCATTGTTTCACCACCTTAAACATTCACTCCCTTCACCAGTGACACCCACTGGAGCAGTGTGTACCATCAACAAGATGCACTGCAGCAACTCACCAAGGCTTCTTCAACAGCACCTTCCAAATCAAGACATCTGCCACTTAAAAAGAAAAATGCAGAGACAAAGGAGAATACACCTTCCCGACTTGCGAATGTGTCATTGTTCCTTCACTGTCACGAGGTCAAATTCCTCCCTAAGAGCACAGTGGGATGCTTACCCTACATGGAATGCAGCAGTTTAAGAAGGCTGCTCACCACTACGTTCTGAAGTGGTAATTGGGGATGGGCAATAAATCACAGAGTCACAGAAGAGGCCCTTTGACCCATCGAATCTGCACCGATGCATGAAAGATCCTGACCTGCCCACCAAATCCCACTTGCCAGCACTTGGTCCATAGCACTGAATTTTATGATGTGCCAAGTACTCATCCAGATATTTTAAAAGGATGTGAGGCATCCTGCCTCCACCACCCTCCCAGGCAGTGCATTCCAGACCCATCAGCGCTCACAGTGCAGACAAGCAGCACTGGGAGGCTTCTGTTTTTATAGGTTTCAACTTATAATGGCCTGGAACTGGTTTGAATCAGTTGTACAATTAGCCAGCCTGAGTTACAGTTGAGAGCAACTCAGCTGACTCCTGGTTTCAGCAATGTACTAGCTAAAGTGCGTTAACCAGAGTTCAGGGTACGCACATTCCTCTTGAGTGAAGGGCAAGGTTGGTAGAAGTAGGAACCCTGGATGACTCAGGATAATGAGGCCCTGGTCAAGAAGAAAAAGGAGGCACGTGACATGCATAGGCAGCTGGAATCAAGTGAATGCCTTGAAGAGTATAGGGAGTGTAGGAGTAGCGTTAAGAGAGAAATCAAGAAGACAAAAAGAGGACACGAGATTGTTTTAGCGGATAAGGCAAAAGAGAATCCAAAGAGCTTCTATAAAGACATAAAGGCCAAAAGAGTTATTAGGGAGAGAGTAGGGCCTCTTAAGGATCAACAAGATCATCTATGTGCGGATCCACAAGAGATCGTTGAGATGCTACATGAATATTTCTCATCAGTATTCACTGTTGAGAAAAGCATGGATATTAGGGAACTTGGGGAAATAAATAGTGAAGTCTTGAGGAGTGTACAAATTACAGAGAAGGGGGTGCTGGAAGTCATAAAGCACATCAAGGTAGGTAAATCCCCAGGACCAATCCCAGGACATTGTGGGAGGCGAGGGAGGAAATTGCAGGTCCCCTAACCAAGATATTTGAATTGTCGATAGTCACAGGTGAAGTGCCTGAAGATTGGAGGGTGGCAAATGTTGTGCCTTTGTTTAAAAAGAATTGCATGGAAAAGCGTGGGAACTACAGGCTGGTGAGCCTCAAGTCTGTGATTGGTAAGTTGTTGGAAGGTATTTTGAGAGACAGGATCTACAGGCATTCAGAGACACAAGAACTGGCTTGTGAGTGGAAAATTTATGTCTCTCAAATTTAATTGAATTTTTTGAAGGGGTAACCAAGAAAGTTGATGAGGGCAGTGCAGTTGATGTTGTCTACATGGACTTTAGCAAGGCCTTTGACAGATACCGCATGGTAGGTTGTTGCATAAGGTTAAATCTCACTGAATCCAGGGTGAGGTATGTAAATGGATACAAAATTTTCTTGGTGACAGAAGCCAGAGGGTGATTGCGGAGAGTTTTTCAAACTGGAGGCCTGTGACCAACAGTGTGCCTTAGGGATCAATGCTGGGTCCACTGTTATTTGTCATTTATATTAATGATTTGGATGAGAATATCGGAGGCATGGTCAGTAAGTTTGCAGATGATACCAAGATTGGTGGCATAGTGGGCAGTGAAGAAGGTTATCTTGGATTGCAAAAGGATCCTGATCAATTTGGCCAGTGAACTGACGAATGGCAGATGGAGTTTAATTTAGATAAATGCGAGTGATGCATTTTGCTAGATTGAACCAGAGTAGGACTTACTCAGTTAATGGTAGGGCACTGGGGAGAGTTACAAAACAAAGAGATCTAGGGTACATGTTCATAGCTCCTTGAAAGTGGAGTCACAGGTGGACAGAGTAGTGAAGAAGGCATTCGGCATGCTTGGTTTCTTTGGTCAGAACATTGAATATAGGAGTTGGGACATCTTGTTGAAGTTGTACAAGACATTGGTAAGGCCACACTTGGAATACTGTGTACAGTTCTGGTCACCCTATTATAGAAAGATTCAGTAGGATGAACAAAGAACAAAGAACAACACAGCACAGGAAACAGGCCCTTCAACCCAACAAGCCCACACCGCCATTTTAACATTCAGTGAGTGCCTCATTCCAATCCTCCTTCTACCTACGACTTTTGTCTACGCCTCTTGGGCTCCACAGTAAAGGTGTGCAAATTTAGAGAATTATATGTGTGCCAGATTAAGGGAGGTCTAATTTAGGGACAATTTGTTAACACCAATCAACCTAAAATCACGTTTTTGGGGTGTGGGAGGAAACTGGAGCACCCGGAGAAAACCCACGCAAACACGGGGAGAATGTGCAAACTCCCACAGACACCGACCCAAGTCGGAGATCCGACCCAGGTCCATGTAGCTGCACAGCAAACAATGATAGTCACTGAGCTGTCGTGGTGCCCATCAGTTGGTCCAGTTTAAGCGTACACTAACGACGTGAAGCACTAGGCAACTCTCGAAGCAACATCCAAGAGCAGCCCTCGCACAACCCACTGCATGTATGCCCCTTGTTGGCCAACAAGGCAGACCGAATCATCTGTGGATGTAAAAAAAAGACATCAATAAACATACACAGCTTGTACAGACATTCACGGAAGATTCCCAGAAACTCAAAGGTAAAACAGGTGAGCCATAAAATATGTTGGATGGCCCATAGGAATCAATTGATTCCCAGGAACGTCCTGAGGCTCGTGATCCTTATTTAGAACAGTCTTTTGTATCCCTCCATCTCTAGTCTGCTCATGTGCCTATCTAGGTAAGCCTTAAACAACTCTAGCATTGCTGCCTCCACCACACTACTTGATGGTGCATTCCAGGCTCCCACAACCCTCTGCGTGAAAAACCTCCCTCTAACATCTGAATTATACCTCTCCCCTCTCACCCTAAGCCCGTGCCCCCTCGTGATTTTTGTATCCAACCTGGGAAAAAGCTTCCCACTGTTCACTCTATCTGTATCCTTCATAATCTTATACACCTCTATTAGATCTCCCCTCATTCTCCGTCTTTCCAGGGAGAACAGCCCCAATTTGCTCAATCTTTCCTCATACCCCAGACCTTCCATACCAGGCAGCATCCTGGTAAACCTCCTCTACACTGTCTCCAGAATCTCCACGTCCTTCTGGTAGTACGGCAACCAGAACTGGACGCAGTACTCCAAATGCGGTCTAACAAACGTTCTATACAACTGCAACATTAGATGCCAGCTTTTATACTCTATACCCCTTCCTATAGAGGCAAGCATAAGTCTTCTTCGCCACCTTCTCCACCTGTACTGCCACCTTCAAGGACTTGTGTACTTGCACACCTAGGTCCCTCTGCATTTCTATACTCTTAATAGTCCTACCATTTACCGTATAACTCCCCCCTACATTATTTCTTCCAAAATGTATCACCTCGCATTTATCTGGATTAAATTCCATCTGCCATTTCTCCGCCCAATTTACCAGCCTATCTATATCCTGCTGTATAGAACTCTCTAAAATAATGAGGGCATAGATCAGTCAGATCGTCAACATCTTTTTCCAAAGGTAGGGGAGTCTAAAACCAGAGGGCATATAGGTTTAAGGTGAGAAAGGAGAGATACAAAAGGGTCCAGAGGAGCAATTTCTTCACACACAGGGTGGTGAGTGTCTGGAACAAGCTGCTAGAGATAGTAGTAGAGGCAGGTACAATTTTGTCTTTTAAAAAGCATTTAGACAGTTACATGGGTAAGTGGGTATAGAGGGATATGGGCCAAATGTGGGCATTTGGGACTAGCTTAGGGGTTTAAAAAAAGGTGGCATGGACAAGTTGGGCCGAAGGGCCTGTCTCCATGCTGTAAACCTCTATGACAATGATGCTACAATTCTAAAGTGCAGCTTTTAACTACCCAATTAAAGAACTAATTTAGCTAATCCTGAAAGCAAGTTTAATGACTACTTATCCCCTTATAACTCATCACTTGAACTCGCTGTTTCCACCCAACTCCAAAAGCACTCTCATTCAGCTGCTGGACTAGCCAGTGACACCCACATTAAGGGAGGAATTTTTAAAATTTAGGAATGGAGACTAAATCCTGGTCCTCCTAATGATACCCAGGTTCCATGAGCAAACACAAAACTGGGGATTGGACATAAAAGCCTGTAAAGGCAAATTATTTTATACAGAGGGTGGTACGTGCCAGGAATGTGCTACCAGAGGAAGTGGGAAAAGCAAATATAATAGCAACATTTAAGAGGTATCTTGACAGATACACGAATCGGCAGGAAATAGAGGGATATGGAACACATAGAGGCAAAAGGTCTTCAGTTTAGAAAGACATCATGTGTTGATGTAGGCTTGGTAGGCTGAAAGGCATGTTCTTATGCTGTACTATTCTTTGTTCTGTTTTAACACTCACGCCGCATGAATAAATAAATACACACACACATTCACAGAGACACAAACACATACCCACTCACAATCATTCTCTCACACATTCACCAAAGTGGGATCATACCCAGATAGTGCGACATGAGCTGCTTTTTTGTTCCAAGTTTTCTATATTCAGGGAAGCATACAGACAAATTACTAAAGGATTTTCAAGTCGATGTTCATCTTCAGGTGTAAATCAGTTCTAACTTGATTTGCATAGTTTTTGTTATGATCTCTGTAGAAAGTGATAACTTTTGAAAAGAAATTCAGACTTCCAGTAAATAGATTTCACTGCAACAAACTAAACACTATTTCAGAAAGCAACTTATACCGGAAACTATAGAATAGAGCTTCATCCTTTTAACATTAAAATGACCAAAGATCTCTTGGTTGGCAGTTCACCTTTATACTGTTGTTAAGTAGACACTAAAAAGTGATTCTCAGCTCCCAAGGCTTTGCTTCTATTCTGTCCTTTTTCAGCCTGGAAACTTTTAACCTCGGAACTGTGTTTCACTTTATAGACTTGCCTGGAGATTCTCCCTGTAGCTTATAAGCTAGATAAATCTTCAACCTTGTTTTAAATCCTCACGAATTTGGTCTTTTCAGTAGGAGCTTGAGCACCCACTCACATTCCTGCACAGTGAACTATAGAGACTTGTTGCCACTACCATCTAGAAGGACAGGAACAGCAGATACCTGGGAATGCCACCATCTGGAGGTTCCCCTCCAACTTACTCATCATCCTGACTTGGAAATCTATCTTCTTTCCTTCACTGTCGTTGGGTCAAAATCTTGGACACCATCCCTAACATCACGATCGGTGTACCTATACCTCAGGGACTGCTGTAGCACATAAAGGCAGTTCACCACCATCTTCTCCAGGGTAATTAGGAATGGGAAATAAATGCTGGTCCAGACATCAATGCCCACATCTCATGAACCTTATGTATGTGGACAGAGCCAAAAGCCTTTGGGGATGAAATCTCTAGCATCAGGAGTCTATCTGCTTTTCACTTCAGAAAGTGGGTCAAAATCTTGGACTGCATCCCTAACAACACATCAGGGCCTGCAGAGGTTCAAGAAGGCAGCTCAGCACCACCTTCTTAAAGGCAACTAAAATGGGCAATAATCCTACCCTAGCCAGCAACACCCATATTCCACAAATGAATAAAAAAACTTTCTACTCAGGTAACCAGGATCAGTTTCTAACCCTAAACATATGGTTATCAATGAGAAAGAGCCTGAAAGGCCACAAGGCCTTTCTGGTACAATGACCCGTACAATCGCTATCGTGTGAACCATGTGAAGATTGTCTAGTGTGGTAAAATACTGTCAGACAAGCATTTATAAATATTAAGAAAAATGCCACCCAGTCATCCAAGGAACAGCCCATATATACACCCTCAAAGCAGATGGAGCACCAAAAATTTCTCAATGAGTAAAAAAAAGATTGTCAAATTGAATCAAATCTGTCAACTAATCCTCTCAATGTAAATATTACTTTTCAAGTTTTAGGTAGTACACAGTGTGTTTTACCCAACAAGAAACAGAAGGGGAACTTCCAACCAAGCATCCTCCAACAAGCTAAAAATGTATCGAAGGCTATCATATCTGCCCGTCCACCTTGTAAAATTATATCTTCAGAAGGAACTCCCCAGGGCCTGATGCTCTGCATCCTAGAGTACTTCAGGAAGCAGTCTTAGAAATAGTGAACACATTGGTGATCATTTTATAGACCAGCATTCGAGAGACTCTGGATTGGAGGGTAGCTAATGTAACCCCATTTTTAAAAAAGGAGGGAGAGAGAAAACAGGAAATTATAGACTGGTTAGCCTGACATCAGTGGTGAGGAAATGCTGAAGTCATTATAAAAGATGTAATAACTGATTATTAGGAAAGCAGTGACAGAATTGGTGCAAGTCAGCATGGAATCACTAAAGAGAAATCGTGCTTGACAAATCTTCTGGAATTTTTTGAGGATGTGACCAGTACAGTGGACAAGGGTGAACCAGTGAATGTTGTGTACCTGGGCTTTCAAACGATTTTTGACAAGATCTCACACAAGAGATTGGTGAGAAAATTAAAGCTCATGGCATTGGGGGTAAAGTATTGACATGGATAGAGAACTGGTTGGCAGACAGGAAGCAGAGCGTGGGAATAAACAGGTCCTTTTCAGAGTGGCAGGCAGTGACTAGTAGCTTGTTAGATATGTTCAAGAGGGAGCTGGATGTTGACGTTGTGACTAAAGGGGTCAAGTGATATGGAGAGGAAGCAGGAGTGGGATAATGAAATTGCATGATCAACCATGATCATATTGAACGGTGGTGCACACTAGGACATAAAAACATAAGAACAAGGAGCAGGAGTAGGCCATTTCGAGCCTGCTCCGCCATTCAATAAGATCACGGCTGATCTTTTTGTGGACTCAGTTCCACTAACCCACTCACTAACATAACCCTTAATTCCTTTATTGTTCAAAAATTTATCTATCCTTCCCTTAAAAACATTCAATGAGGTAGCCTCAACTGCTTCGCTGGGCAGGGAATTCCACAGATTCACAACCCTTTGTGTGAAGATATTTCTCCTCAACTCAGTGCTAAATCTGCTCCCCCTTATTTTGAGGCTATGCCCCCTAGTTCTAATTCCACCCGCCAGTGGAAACAACTTCCTGCTTCTATCTTATCTATTCCCTTCATAATCTTATATGTTTCTATAAGATCTCCCCTCATTCTTCTGAACTCCAATGAGTATAGCCCCAGTCTACTCAGGTTCTTCTCATAAGCCAACCCTCTCAATCCAGAATCAACCTAGTGAATCTCCTCTGCACCCGCTCCAGTGTCAGTATATCCTTTTCTCAAGTAAGGAGACCAAAACTGTACACAGTATTCCGGGTGTGGCCTCACCAACACCTTATACAGCTGCAACATAACCTCGCTGTTTTTAAACTCCATCCCTCTAGCAATGAAGGACAAAATTCCATTTGCCTTCTTAATTACCTGCTGCACCTGCAAACCAATTCTTTGAGATTCCTGTACAAGGACACCCAGATCCCTCTGCACAGCAGCATACTGCAATTTTTTACCATTTAAATAATAGTCCATTTTGCTGTTATTCCTACCAAAATGGATGACCTCATATTTACCAACATTATACTCCATCTGCCAGACATGCGCCAATTCACTTAGATTATCTATATCCCTTTGCAGACTTTCAGCGTCCTCTACACAATTTGGTCTTCCACCCATCTTGGTGTCATCTGTGAATTTTGACACACTACACTTGGTTCCCAACTCCAAATCACCTACATAAATTGTAAACAATTGTGGTCCCAACACTGATCCCTGATACACACCACTAGTCACTGATTACCAACCAGAAAAACACCCATTTACCCCCACTCTTTCCTTTCTGTTAGTTAACCAATCCTCTATTCATGCTAATACATTACCCGTAATACCATGCACCTTTATTTTATGTAGCAGTCTTTGGTGCGGCACCTTGTCAAATGCCTTCTGGAAATGCAGATACACCACATCTCAGGTTCCCCATTGTCCACTGCACATGTAATGTTCTCAAAGAATTCTACCAAATTAGTCAAACATGACCTGCCCTTCATGAACCCATACTATGTCTTACCAATGAGACAATTTATATCCATATGTCTTGCTATTTCTTCCTTGATGATAGCTTCAAGCATTTTCCCTACTACAGAAGTTAAGCTAATCAGCCTATAGTTATCTGCCTTTTGTCTACCTCCTTTTTTAAACAGAGGCATCACATTTGCTGTTTTCCAATTTGTGGGAACTACCCCAGAGTCCAGCGAATTCTGGTAAATTACCAGTAGTGCATTTCCCCCGCCACCTCTTTTAGCACCCTGGGATGCATTCCATTAGGACCATGAGATCTGTCTACCTTCAACCCCATTAATTTGCCCAAAACTGCCTCTTTTGTGATAATGATGGTTCTCACTGCCATAGCCTTCTTGTCATCAATTTTTGGCATGTTATTTGTGTTTTCCACTGTGAAGACCAACACAAAATATCTGTCCAATGCCTCAGCCATTTCCTCATTTCCAGTTATTACATCCCCCTGCTCATCCTCTAAAGGACCAATGTTTAATTTAACCACTCTTTTTTGTTTTATTTATTTGTAGAAACTTTTGCTATCTGTTTTTATATCCTGAGCTAGTTTATTCTCATAATGCATCTTACCTTTCTTTACAGTGTTTTTCATGGCTTTCTGCTGACCTCTAAAGGTTTCCCAATCCTCTAGGTGCCCACTAATCTTTGCCACTTTTTATGCATTTTCTTTCAATTTGATAATCTCCTTTATTTCCTTAGATATCCATGGCAGAATAGAAGGGCCAAATGGTCTACTCCTGCACCTATTTGCTATGTTTCTATGAACGCTGAAAGTAGCCAAAAGTGGGCACGACTCTAAATTAATTTAAACACTTCTGAGAAAATAGCAAACATGAATGATGAAAAACCAGAAAGCTTAGGACAGGACCAAAACTTGTGGGTTAGATAGGCCAGAGAGTAAGTACAACCTGTTAACTACAGTGTCTCATTTTTGTCCAGAGTGGTCTTCAGAAGTTGTTTAAAATCAACATAATTGACCGCAGTACTATGCTTGCAAGCCAAATCATTACCCATCCTAAAATGTACCCCGCTAATAAGAATAATTCCCACTGTAACAATTCCATTTACATCATGACTTAAATTAACTTTGACCAAGAAATGGGTTTGTCGCTTCTATTAATATTCTTTATTAGTAATTTTTTCCTTCATAAAACTGTCTACAAATGTTATAAGAACATAAGAAATAGGAGCAGGAGTAGGCCATCTAGCTCTTCGAGCCTGCCCCGCCATTCAATCAGATCATGGCTGATCTGAAGTGGCTCAGTTCCACTTTCCCGCTTTCTCCCCATAATCTTTAATTCCTTTGCCTACCAAAAACCTATCTACCCGCGACTTAAATATATTTAGCGAGGTAGCCTCCACCACTTCAACGGGCAGAGAATTCCAGAGATTCACTACCCTTTGAGTGAAGAAGTTCCTCCTCAACTCTGTTCTAAACTGCCCCCCCCTTACCTTAAGGCTGTGCCCTCTAGTCCTGCTGTCCTTTCTGAGCGGGAAGAATCTCTCTACCTCTACCCTATCAATCCCCTTCATTATCTTATACGTCTCTATAAGATCCCCCGTCACCCTTCTAAACTCTAACGAGTACAGACCCAGTCTATTTAGTCTCTCTTCATAGTCCAACCCCCTCATATCCGGTATCAGCCTAGTGAACCTCCTCTGCACTTCCTCCAAGGCCAAAATATCCTTGCGCAAGTGCGGCGACCAAAACTGCACACAGTACTCCAGCTGCGGCCTCACCAGTACCCTGTACAGTTGCAACAAGACCTTCCTGCTTTTATATTCTATCCCCCTCGCTATAAAGGCCAGCATCCCATTCACCTTCTTGATCACCTGCTGCACCTGTATCATCAGTCACCATCAATAATTGACCTTCTCTCGTATCTCTCAAATGTTTGATTTGTTTAAAGGAACGTTTCTCCCTTTAAAATAAATCCTCCAGAACCTCTAACAGCTTGACTTCCTTCACCAGTACTCAAAGAACTCTCTAAACTATCTTGTTGTCCCAACTTCCTGGTTTCTGGACTTTCTTGTGTTCCTTGGAAGTCTGCTTATTGCAACTCCCTGATTCTGTCCAGCTGCATGTGGGCCCAACATAAAACTAAACTCAAAAGTTCTTTCTAACCTAGGGTAGCCCCGGTTACTAAGCAATAGCTTAGTCATTCTTAAACTCTGTTTGTTTTCATGTTGTAAACCCCTTAATTAAAAAGCAGGCATGGTTTGAAATGAAACCAAAATCTGCAGACATGCAGGCACCTTTGTTTAACATGAGTAATTGAAGTTTTAACACTTGCTCACACAGAAACACAAAATTAAACTTACCTAAAGCGATACCTTGTTTCTATGACTCACAAACAGAAATATTCATCATAATCTGTGTCCTGACATGACGACCTTGAGCTATGAGGAGAGGCTGAATAAACTAGGCTTGTACTCGTTAGAGTTTAGAAGAATGAGGGGAGATCTCATTGAGACGTATAAGATGATGAATGGGATGGATAGGATAGAGGTGGAGAGACTCTTCCCGCTCAAAAAAGACAGTAGGACTAGGGGGCACAGCCTCAAGATAAAGGGGAGGCGGTTTAGAACGGAGTTGAGGAGGAACTTCTTCACTCAAAGGGTGGTGAATCTCTGGAATTCTCTGCCCGTTGAAGTGGTGGAGGCTGCCTCGCTAAATATTTTTAAGAAGCGGGTTGATGGGTTTTTGATAAGAGAAGGGATTAAGGGTTATGGGGAGAGGGCGGGAAAGTGGAACTGAGCCACGACAGATCAGCCATGATCTTATTGAATGGCGGGGCAGGCTCGAAGGGCTAGATGGCCTACTCCTGCTCCTATTTCTTATGTTCTTATGTTCTTATGACCTTACACTATATCAATCCAAGACTGGCACATGATGATGTGGAGTTCACATGACAAAGAGGCTCATCCACCAGTCATCCAAAAAATCTATTCCTAATTCCCCCTTCCAATCAGATCTTTTCCTTGGGAGGGTATCACAATTCAAGGACATTAAGTGGTTATAAATTTGAGAAATAAGTCCCATTTTGTTCCTATAAAGGTTCTAATCAATATTTGGAAAGTTAAAGTCATCCATGATAATTACCCTGTGACCTCCACACCTATCCATAGTCTGCTTTGTAGTTGTTGTTGGTACGATGGAATGTTCTTGCGATGTTAAAGGTGCAAGAAAAATATACAATTTTACAGTATATTTTTCCATTCACTCGATCAGTTAATTACTTTCTTCATTTGAAGAGGAAGGTTTCCTAGGGTCAGTAAACAGTTGCTACAGAGGACCAGCTTGTCTGAAGAAAGTAAGGAGGTGTGGGACAGAAGGAAATTTGGCCAATTGGATAAGTAACTGGCTGTCTCATAGAAGACAGAGGGTGGTGGTGAAGGGAAAATTTTCAGACTGGAGGCCAATAACCAGCAGTGTACCACAGGGATCAGTGCTGAGTCCTCTGCTATTTGTGACATTTATCAATGACTTGGAAGAAGGGGCTCAAGGGTGGGTCAGTAAATTTGCTGACGACACCAAGATTGGTGGAGTAGTGGACAAGGTGGAGGGCTGTTGTAGGCTGCAAAGAGACATTGATAGGATGCAGAGCTGGGCTGAAAAGTGGCAGATGGAGTTTAACCCCGATAAGTGTGAGGTGATTCATTTTGGTAGGACAAATTTGAATGCAGATTACAGGGTCAACGGCAGGGTTCTGAGGAATGTTGAGGAACAGAGAGATCTTGGGATTCATATCCACAGATCTCTGAAGGTTGCCACTCAAGTGGATAGAGCCGTGAAGAAGGCCTATATTGTGTTTGCATTTATTAACAGGGGGTTTGAGTTTAAGAGCTGTGGGGTTACGCTGCAACTATACAGGACCTTGGTGAGACCACATTTGGAATATTGTGTATAGTTCTGGTCACCTCACTATAAGAAGGATGTGGAAGCATTGGAGAGAGTGCAGAGGAGATTTGCCAGAATGCTGCCTGGTTTGGAGAGTAGGTCTTGCAAGGAAAGGTTGAGGGAGCTGGGGCTTTTCTCTTTAGAGCAGAGGAGGATGAGAGGTGACTTAACAGAAGTTTATAAGATGATGAGAGGGATTGATAGAGTGGACATTCAGAGTCTATTTCCTCGGGTGTATGTAGCTGTTAAAAGGGGGCATAACTATAAGGTTCATGGTGGGAGATATAAGAGGGATGTCCGAGGTAGATTCTTTACTCAGAGAGTGGTTGGGGTGTGGAATAGGCTGCCCGCTGTGATAGTGGAGTCGGACACTTTAGGAACTTTCAAGCAGTTATTGGATAGGCACATGGAACACACCAGAATGATTGGGATAGCTTGATCTTGGGTTCGGCCATAGCTCAGCACAACATTGAGGGCTGAAGGGCCTGTATTGTGCTGCACTGGTCTATGTTCTAGGTTCTATATACTTCATTAGCGAATGGGTATGTCAGGTCAGGATGTGAAAGAAGGTCACCTGAGGTTATCATGGTAGACCACACAAATTAATCAAACAGCCTGATTTGTACTGTCCTGTGGTCTTTTGCCAAATGATGTGTGAGCTCTGAAACAAGTCAACGGAAACAGTGATGGTCAGTCAATTCATTACACGACAGCAGCAAGGTACAAGAGGAAACTGATGAGTATAAAGAGAGAAATTCACAAACATTTCAGAATGTAAACAAAGCCTTGCCATGAATTTTTCAAGTGATTGTGGAATTGTGTAAGTTCATGGATCTGTTCACTCGCTTAGTTCTTGGCGATCTTCCCTTTGAATCAATCCATGGTTTGTGGGAGGTCGAGAGGGAGGGGAAAGAAATTCTGACCAAGTAAGACTCTGTCCCCACTCAGAGGGGAATCCCAGTAACTCAGACACTGGAGAGCTGTCGACAATGTTGGCATCCTCCAATTCAGAAGCAATGGTGTATCGTCAAGTCTTTGTACTTGTGATTTCCATACACCCAACATCTCAATATCTCCATCCTGGTAAGCAGTACCATTGCAACTTGTGCTGATTACAGGTTTCCCAGATCAAGGAATGTTTTGCATCAAGGGTTCAGAAACTGTTCTCTATGACTGGTTGGAACATTATTGGCTTCAATGGCAGTAATTTCAGGTTTTGCCAAGTAACCAGCAAGTCCTGCCAGATACTTGCTCTGATGCAGCCAGGGATGGGCAATAAATGCCAGTACTGTCCACAGCCCAAGATGACCAGCCTCTGCTCTCCCACCCTCCATAAATGTTTCCTCATTCAAAATTTTGCTACCCCTGTCCTAACATATAACAAGTCCTGTTCATCCACCACACAAGTACTTGCTGTCCTATATTGGCTCCTGGTCCAATAGTTCCTTGAATTGAAGTTTCTCTTCTTCATGTTCAAATCCCTGTACTCTTCCTTTCACCTTAAATCCAGCCCTATATCTCTCTGCAGGTATCTGCGCTCGCCCATTTCTGGTCTCTTGAGCAATCCCGATTTTAATTGCTCCTCTGTTGGTTGCCATGATTTCAGCACCTGCATCTTATTCTCTGGATTTCCCTACCTACCTCTTGGCCTTTCTATATCTCTCTTTGCCTTTAAGATACTACTTAAAATCTCTCTCCTGTCCTGTTCCTATGCAACACTTGGAGCATTTTACTATGTTAAAAGTTCTGTGCCAGGGCAGTGCCAAGAACCAATGCCAGGGCATTGCATGACTGTGTCCCTCTCCCTTAGGGGCTACATTCACCTTTACAACCTTGGGGGGATCCCCATAGCAGATTCACATCTGGGTGAACTTGTTATAAATGATGCAGTGGTGAGGTTTGAAAATATGCCTGGGCTAACTTTATGACAAGAGGGTGTTAATGATACATGAATGCATTTAAATATATTAAAATGGGCGGGAACCTGATTATGTCACTGGCAAGGGGCGGCAAAAATTGGAAATCAACGTTCTCACTGGTGAGATTCCCAACTTCCGGGTTTTACTGGAACTTGAGCCCCTGCCGCCATTCCCACGGACGGAGAGCACAGATCCAAGATTGTCTCCATTAAGTCATTATGCACTCAAGGAGGCTGTTCAGCTCATTGAGTCCATGCCAGAGACACATTGGAGAATAAGTTGGATGTCCACCATGTTGTCCCATCATACTGCATCAATGAACACAGGCTCCAGCTACTTAGAAACATAGAAAAACTACAGCACAATACAGGCCCTTTGGCCCACAAAGTTGTGCCAAACATGTCCCTATCTTAGAAATTACTAAGCTTACCTATAACCCTCTATCTTACTAAGTTCCATGTACTTATCTAAAAATCTCTTAAAAGACCCTATCTAATCCACCTCCACCACCATTGACGGCAGCCCATTCCATGCACCCACCACTCTCTGAGTGAAAAACTCACCCCTGACATCTTCTCTGTACCTACTCCACAGCACCTTAAACCTGTGTCCTCTTGTGGCAACCATTTCAGCCCTGGGAAAAAGCCTCTGACTATCCACTTGATCAATACCTCTCAACATCTTATACACCTCGATCAGGTCACCCCTCATCCTTTGTCTCTCCAAGGAGAAAAGGCCGAGCTCCCTCAACCTATCCTCATAAGTCATGCTCCCCAATCCAGGAAACATCCTTGTAAATCTCCTCTGCACCCTTTCAATAGCTTCCACATCTTTCTTGTAATGAGGCAACCAGAACTGCTCACAGTACTCCAAGTGGGGTCTGACTAGGGTCTTATAAAGCTGCAGCATTATCTCCCGACTCCTAAACTCAATTCCTCGATCGACGAAGGCCAGTACACCGTACGCCTTCTTAACCACAGCTTCAACCTGCGCAGCTGCTTTGAACGTCCTATGAACTCGGATCCCAAGATCCTCCTGATCTTCCACGCTGCCAAGAATTAATATTATATTCTGCCGTCCTATTTGACCTGCCAAAATGAATCACTTCACAGTTGTCTGGGTTGAACTCCATCTGCCACTTCTCCATCCAGTTTTGCATTCTATCAATGTCTCACTGCAACTTCTGACATCCCTCCACACTATCCACAACACCTCCAATCTTTGTGTCATCAGCAAACTTACCAACCCACACCTCCACTTCCTCATCCAGGTCATTTATAAAAATCACAAAAAGTAAGGATCCCAGAACAGATCCCTGGGGCACTCCACTGGTGACCAACCTCCATGCAGAATAATACGCATCCATCCAGGTGGAATTGGTAAGGCTAGGGAACCGTGGTGCACCAAAAAAGTTGATTCGTTGGTTAAAAAGAAAAAGGAGGCTTATGTTCGGATGAGACGTGAGCACTCGGATAGTGCACTAGAGAGCTTTAGATTGGCTAGGAGGGAGTTGAAGAGCGAGCTAAGAAGGGCTAAAAGAGGACATGAGAAGACTTTGGCTGATAGGGTTAAGGAGAATCCTAAGGCGTTCTATAGGTATGTCAAGAACAGAAGGTTGGTTAGGGCAAGGTTAGGGCCAGTTATAGACGGCAGAGGGAAGTTATGTGTGGAACCGGAGGAGATTGGTGAAGCATTGAACCAATATTTCTCTTCGGTGTTCACGCAGGGGGACATGGATATAGCTGAGGAGGACACTGGGTTGCAAGGGAGTAGAATTGACAGTGTTACAGTTGATAAGGAGGATGTGCTGGATATTCTGGAGGGTCTGAAAATAGATAAGTCCCCTGGTCCGGATGGGATTTACCCCAGGATTCTCTGGGAGGCAAGAGAAGTGATTGCAGAGCCTCTGGCTCTGATCTTCAGGTCGTCGTTGGCCTCTGGTATAGTACCAGATGATTGGAGGTTAGCGAATGTTGTCCCATTGTTTAAGAACATAAGAACATAAGAAATAGGAGCAGGAGTAGGCCATCTGGCCCTTCAAGCCTGCCCCGCCATTCAATAAGATCATGGCTGATCTGTCGTGGCTCAGTTCCACTTTCCCGCCCTCTCCCCATAACCCTTAATCCCCTCTCTTATCAAAAACCCATCAACCCGCTTCTTAAAAATATTTAGCGAGGCAGCCTCCACCACTTCAACGGGCAGAGAATTCCAGAGATTCACCACCCTTTGAGTGAAGAAGTTCCTCCTCAACTCCGTTCTGAACTGCCCCCCCTTTATCTTGAGGCTGTGCCCCCTAGTCCTACTGTCTTTTTTGAGAGACTTCCCCGGGAATTATAGACCGGTGAGTCTCACTTCTGTTGTGGGCAAGGTTTTGGAAAAAATTATTAGGGATAGGATTTATAGTTATTTGGAGAGTAATGAGTTGATTGGAGATAGTCAGCATGGTTTTGTGGCGGGTAGGTCGTGCCTTACTAACCTTATTGAGTTTTTTGAGAAAGTGACCAAAGAGGTGGATGGGGGTAAGGCAGTGGACGTGGTGTATATGGATTTTAGTAAGGCGTTTGATAAGGTTCACCATGGTAGGCTTCTGCACAAAATGCAGATGTATGGGATTGGGGGTGATCTAGGGAACTGGATTAGGAATTGGCTAGCGGATAGGAGACAGAGGGTAGTGGTTGACGGTAAATATTCATCATGGAGTTCGGTTACAAGTGGTGTGCCTCAGGGATCTGTGTTGGGGCCACTGCTGTTTGTGATTTTTATTAATGATCTGGATGAGGGTATAGTTGGGTGGATCAGTAAATTTGCTGATGACACCAAAGTCGGAGGTGTGGTAGATAGTGAGGAAGGGTGTCATAGTTTGCAGGAAGACTTAGACAGGTTGCAGAGCTGGGCCAAGAGGTGGCGGATGGAGTTTAATGCAGAGAAATGTGAGGTAATTCACTTTGGTAGGAATAACAGATGTGTTGAGTATAGGGCTAACGGGAAGACTTTGAATAGTGTGGAGGAGCAGAGGGATCTAGGTGTATGTGTACATAGATCCCTGAAAGTTGGGAATCAAGTAGATAAGGTTGTTAAGAAGGCATACAGTGTCTTGGCGTTTATTGGTAGGGGGATTGAATTTAGGAGTCGTAGTGTTATGTTGCAACTGTACACAACTCTGGTGCGGCCGCACTTGGAGTATTGTGTGCAGTTCTGGTCCCCACATTACAGGAAGGATGTGGAGGCTTTGGAGAGGGTGCAGAGGAGGTTTACCAGGATGTTGCGTGGTATGGAGGGGAGATCCTATGAGGAGAGGCTGAGGGATTTGGGGTTGTTTTCGCTGGAAAGAAGGCGGCTAAGAGGGGATCTTATTGAAACATATAAGATGATTGGAGGTTTAGATAGGGTGGATAGTGATAGCCTTTTTCCTCTGATGGAAAAATCTAGCACGAGGGGGCATGGCTTTAAACTAAGGGGGGGTAGTTATAGGACAGATGTCAGGGGTAGGTTCTTTACCCAGAGGGTGGTGAGGGATTGGAATGCCCTGCCTGCTGCAGTTGTAAATGCGCCTAGTTTGGGGGCGTTTAAGAGGTCTGTGGACAGGTTTATGGACGAAAAGGGATTGGTTTAGGTTAGTGGGTCATTGTTGTATTTTTTTAACTGGTCGGCGCAACATCGTGGGCCGAAGGGCCTGTTCTGCGCTGTAATGTTCTATGTTCTATGTTCTATAACCACTCTTTGCCTTCTGTGGGCAAGCCAGTTCTGGATCCACAAAGCAATGTGGATCCAGTGATTGGATTGATTTATTACCAATTGACAGCAGGAATTATGCAAGAGGATAATTTCCATTTGGAAATCAGTTGCCAGTAGGAATGATAAAATAGGGAAATTCAGTTAGAAATTCTATGGCTCATCATGCCCTCTAGGCAGACTCATTTATTTACTGCTAGTTACTTAGTTACTCATCCTGGTTCATATAGGCCTCTGCTCTGTGAAGTCAAGATCAGGTGTTAGGATATTGCTCAGCACAAGATTGGCACTTCAAGAAGTTCCACCATGTTTGAGTAGGTACTCCAGACCTTGCATTCCTACCCCAACAATACATGCAAATTGGGCAGAGACTTGGCAATTCCGATGGCTGGCTGTTTTTCCAATCTACTACACACAATCTTCTCTGAGAACCCAAAGAGAAGTTTTGTTTCTTAAAACCCATTTAAAAACCAATACAGTTTGGAACAGACTTGGTTGGAGGGGCTTTACTCAGTTGAAAAGAATCTCAACATTCCTGACTAGCTGAAGGCAAGTTGACAAAACATCCCAAACTTCAACAAGCTTCTCAGACTACATCACACTTGAGTTATTCCAATTCTGACACAGCCATTACTCTCCATTTGCTAAACGATTGCCAGTTTTGATCAAATTGTCATTTTAATGGACCAAAGTCCAACCAGGACATAGTTGAGGGTGGTCCAATTTCATTTTGTGTCAGATTCTTGCAGCTAACCGAGGGAGAAAGTTCACATCCTATCAGCTTGAGTGGTACTGATTCAAGAGGTGAAAGCAAAGTGGGTTAAATCACTGCACCATCCATTGTCTCAGGATGTGATTTTAAAACGAGTGTTGTGTGAGTATACTCTGGCATCAGAACAATAACCATCAAAGAATGAGAAGTGAGAATTATATACTGTCACTATTCAATTGATTGTAGTCACACAAGAGATTACATTTCCCTTTTGGAATTCTGGTTACATTAAGATTCACGGGATAGCTGTTCCCTCTAATATAATCCATAAGTTACTGCAAAGTCATTTGTGGGAGTTCCCTGGACTCACATTGGCTGCCACGTTTTCTAGAAAGATGACTATATTTCACAAACAATCCGCTAGCTTTGGGACTCTTGAGATTGTGAAAGGTGTTGTGGAAATGCAAGTCTGTTTCTCTTTGGGAGTGTTGCAGCAGACTCAGCCAGACAGTAAGGGAAAGGGTTGATGCTCCATTTGTAATCCTCTTGCCAAATATTCCTTCTTATTGACAGCCCAACGACGGAAGAGGAAGAGGATGAAAACTATGATGATGTCCAGAGTGTTGGGCAGGTGCCACCACCTCTCCCACCAATGAAAGGTGAGGACAAAGCAAGTGAGAGAGTAACACAGCCAATGGATAAAACAGATCTGCAAATAGGGACTAGATGGTGCAGTGGGTGAGACACTGGTCTTCTATCTCGGCATTTAAATCCAGCCAGAATTGAAGGATTGAAATGCTAAGTTCTGACTGTTGGTGTTTTTCTCATTCTTGGAGTGTGGATATCACTTTAGATGCCAGTATTTATTGCTTATTTCTCCTTACTCTGAAATGATGTACACTTCATAATTTGACACAACTAGGCCACTTCAGGAGACAGTTAAAAGTCAATCACATTGCTGTAAAATGAGCTATGGGTAGTCTCATTCCAGTCCATATTGGGCAGAACACCACCAAAACAACACAGAATCCCAACAGTGCAGAAGGAGGCCATCAGCTCATCAAGTCTGCACCAACAGTGCAACAGTGGCCGGCATGGTGACCCAGTGGTTGGCACTGCTGCCTCACAGCTCCAGGGACCTGGATTTGACTCCCTGCTCAGGTCACTGTGTGGAGACTGCACATTCTCCCTGTGTCTGTGTGGGTTTCCTCCAAGTGTTCCAATTTCTTCCCACACTCCAAAGATGTGCGGGTCAGGTTGATTGGCCATGCTAAATTGCCCTTAGTGTCCCAGGATGTGTAGGTTAGAGGGATTAGTGGGATAAATGTGTGGGGTTGTGGGGATAAGGTCTGTGGTGGGATTATTATCGATGCAGACTTGATGGGCCGAATGGCCTCCTTCCGCACTGTGGGATTTCTATGACAACAGAGCATCTTACCTAGGCCCACCTCCCGCACTATCTACGCTTATCTATGCATCTTTGGACACTAAGGAGCAATTTAGCTTGCCCAATCTACTTAATCTACACGTCTTTGGAAAGTGGGAGGAAACCGGACCACCCGGAGGAAACCCACACAGACACAGAAGAACATGCAGACTCCACATGGTCTGTACGGATTTGGACCTAGGACCCTTGAACTGTGAGGCAGCAGTGCTAACCATTGTGGCACCCTGCTGCCCCTTTAAACATTGCTCCTAAATTGATCCTGTGAAATTAGGGATTGCAGAATGGTTGGAATGAGAAATGGAAAAGATGCCATGGAGGTGGGGTCCAGCAGGGATAAGGCATGTTGTTCAAGTTGATTAAAAGAAGCTCTCTCTGCATCTGACAAAGTTTGACCTGTAAGGGAAATGCTGATACTGGCCCTATTCCACAATACTCATCTCGATTAACACCGTTTCTTCAAAAATTGCAATTGCAGAATTCTGAAACTAAAATGTTGAGGTAGATAGACAACCACACAATGTGGGCATAGACATTCAAACAGACATTGAGCCAAGCAGACAGTTAGATCGACAAACAGGTGGACAGACTGGGATGAAAAAGCGTTGAACTCTTGGGAAAACTGGAATAAATCTCACTGCTTTTTTCAGTGGGAGTGTAGAGAAGAATCTCCCACATCCTGTACACTGCACAGTGCACTAGCATCAATCACTGCAGGAAACTGTGGGCAGGTTCTATTCCCGCTGGAGGGGCCAGCAACATAGTGCTGAGCGCGTGCACCGATCTGTCTGCCAATCTCTCCATTGCTGGCCAGCTCGATCACCGGCTAGCCTCACTTCACTGGCCCCTCCAACTCTCCCACAGCCCCATTGCTGGCCTGCTAAACATGCCCAGGCCCAGCCTCAAAGCTACCCCCCGACCCCCACTTCCTTACTAGCAGTCCCGACCCCCACCCTGCACCACAATGGCCAACCCCAATTGCTGGCCTCTCTCTCTTCCTCTTTTCCCCACCGATCCCAACTGCAGAGTGGCAGCGGGGCGCCCCACCACACCAATCATCCCCCTAGAAGCCCCTCCCATAAGGGCCTGTCCCATTAGGCCCCACTCTCTTGGCACTGCTTGATGCCTGATGGGCAGTGCCAAGGTGTCCTCTGGGCATTTCTACTTTGCCCCTTGGGCAGTGCTGTGGGACCCAAACTGCCACTGCCAAGTTGCTATTGCCCAGGGGGCATCCCCTCCGCACCACCACCACCCACCGCCCCCCCCCCCACCGATCCCGACACTCTGGGGGGGCCTCGAATTCCCCCCTTCACTCCAGCGGGTGGGCCAATGGTTCTCCACAAGTGCGGAGTTACTGTAAACTTTGCCAGAGTGAATCCTCCTGGCGTTGGGGAGGGAGAGGCAAGCGGGCCTGAAGATTTCAGTCCTGGGTCTGCTAAAGCCATTTAAATTCATTTCAATGATCCACTGCATCATTTATGCAGCTCTGCACCTATTTCCAGCGCTGAGCTGACAGTGCCAGAAATCCAGCGCTAAGAGACGTGCTCATGCCTGGGCGCCCAGCGTAGATCACACAAATCGGACACTGCTGAAATCTCCCATCCTGCTGCACTAAAAAATCAGCACAGTACAATGGGAGAATCGTCCCATGGCGGGGCAGGCTTGAAGGGCTAGATGGCCTACTCCTGCTCCTATTTCTTATGTTCTTATGTCCCCATGCTGTCTGAAGGGTGGATCTGGAATTTCTCATTTGAGCAGCCTGTACTGTTTATTGTTTATTTATATTTCTCTGACACAATGTTTACTATTTCAGATCGCAGGATTCAAGCAGGTTCCAACAATCCCGAGGAGGTAAGGTATCTCTTTCTGTTCCAGAGCCCCAATAAAACAGAAAATGCTAGAAATACTCGACAAAATTAGTTTCAGGTTGAGATGACCCTTCACCAGAACTGAAGGAAGATAGAAATGTAAGAATTTTTAAACCAGTGGAAGTGGGGGCAGTTGGAGGGTGGGGGAGGGGGGAGGAATGGGGGGGTGGTGGTGGTGGCGGGGAGGGGGATGGGTTGGTGGTGTCTGCAGAAAGAACAAAGGGCTGGGCTGTACAGATGCAGCTATGGGTATGATAGAGATTCTGAGAGGATGTGTGTGATAGGAGTGTGTGTATTGTGAGTTTGGCTGTGTGCATGTGTGTAGCTGTCTGTTGGGGTGGTTGTGTTACAGCTAAGGATCAAAATAAATATTCAGTTGAAATCAGAGAAAGTTGTCTTCCTTTATTTCAGAAAGATGAGTCTGATGGAGAAATGTATGAAGATTTGGACAGCTACAGGTATAATTTAAACTTCAAACTATGTTTTATTTGTTCTTGTGATATTGGCATACTATACGCATAGTCAGAGTCATCGAATTTTACAGCATAGAAAGAGGCCTTCAGCCCATTGAGTCAGTGCCAGCCATCAAGCACCTATCTATTCTGTTCCCATTTTCCAGCACTTGGTCCATAGCTTTGTATGCTGTGATGTTTCAAGTGCTCATCTAAATACTAGTTAAATACTATGAGAGTTCCTACCTCTACCATCCTTTCAGCGTTCCTTGGACATTGCATTCATAGAATCCATGGTATCCCAACAGTGCAAAAGGATGCCATTCAGCCCATCATGTCTGCATCAACATTCCGATGAAGCATCTTACCCAAGCCCATGCCCCCATCCCTGCCTCTCCTACCTACACATTTACCATGGCCAATCCACCTAATCTGTACATTTTGGGAGACTAAGAGGCAATTTAGCATGGCCAATCCACCTAATCTGCACATCTTTGGACTATGGAGGAAACTGTAGCACCCGGAGGAAACCCAAGCAGACACGGGGAGAATGTGCAAATGCAATACAGTCACCCGAGGCCGAAATTGAACCCGGGTCCCTGGCGCTGTGAGGCAGCAGTGCTAACCATTTTACCACCATGCTACCCTTTCCTCATTACCCTGAGGACAGATTCAAACATGTGGGATTAGAGTCACGTACAGGTCCAGACTGGATTGGGGGAGTCAGCTTCTCACGCTGGAGAAAACCAGTTAGAGTCTCTACAATAATGTGGCTCATCTGGAGATTGCAGCCAGAGCCAGATTCATGGAAATACAGCTTGTTGTGAATCCAGGCTGCTACATTGCCTCCTTTGTGTCAGAGTCAAAGAAGTCACTGAACAGCAGTCACAATCCACACTGGTATGAACGAAATAGGTGGAAAGAGGAATGTGGATTGCAGTCCAAATTTCAGGAGCTGGGTATGAAATTAGCAAGGGAAAGGGAAAGGGAAAAGTACAGAGTATTATTTAAATGGAGAACAACTGCAGAAAACTGCAACACAAAGAGACTTGTGCAGAAAACACACAAACATAGCACACAGGTACAGCAGGTAATCAGGAAAGCTAATGGAATGTTCCAGCCCCCTTAATTCAAGGGGGAAGGAATATGATAAGAAGTCTCAAAACACCAGGTCAAAGTCCAACAGGTTAATTTGAAATCGCGAGCTTTTGGAGCGCCGCTCCTTCATCAGGTGGAATATAAAAGCATTCAATTGGAATGTAAGAATAGGGAAGTCTTTCTGCAACTGCACAAAGTACCTGTGAGTCCATATCTGAAGTATTGTTATTTCATTGTAGGCAGTTCAGAGAACGTTCACTGGGATGATTCCGGGTATGGGGAGATTGTCTTATGAGGAAAGGTTAAACAGCTTGGGACTCTACTCATTGAAATGTAGAAGAATGAGAGGTGACCTTGTTGAAACATAGAGGATTCTGAAGGGGCTTGACAAGGCAAATGCTGAGACGATGTTTCCTCTCATGGGAGATCTAGGGCCAGAAGGCAGAGTCTCAGAATAAAGAGGAACCAGTTTCAAACTGAGATATTTGAGGCAGACACGCAAGGATCATTTAAAACTTATCTAGATAACCACATGAGCAGACTGGGAACAGAGGGATACAAATGGATGATCTAGGTAGGAACACATGATCGGTGCAGGCTTGGAGGGCCGAAGGGCCTGTTCCTGTGCTGTATTGTTCTTTGTTCCTTGAATTTCTTGTCTAAGAGTTTGTGAGTCTTTGGAACTTCTTGTCACAGAGGACTGTGGGGCCAGAGTCCTTGTGTACATTTAAGGCTGAGATAGATAGATTTTTGATCAGCAAGGGAATCAAGGGTTATGAAAGGACAGAAACGTGGACATGAGGAATGTTGGATCAGCCACAATTCTTTTGAATGGCGGATCAGGCTTGAGGGGCTGAACGGCGTCCTCCTGTTCCTATTTCTGATGGTGTTACGGTTTTAGGCCAGTAAATTTATTCTTGGTGTTGGGAAAGCTCCCAGAAATGATAAATCAGGACCAAATTAATAGTCATTCAGGCAAATGAAGGTTCTTTAAGAAAAGTCAGCATGGATTTGTTAAGAGAAAATTGTGTTTAGCTAACTTGTTAGAATTTCTTCAATGAGAGGGTTGATATGGATAATGTTGTTGATGTGATGTACATGCATCACATTTGATATACTTCTGTGCAACAGATTGTGATCAAAGTTATAGCTCCTGACTAAACAAGACCGTAATAAAATGAATACGAAATTGACTGAATGACAGGAAACAGCAGTAGCTGATGAGTGTTTTTGGACTCATCAACTCCAACTGCAAATTAAATTCCTGACAGTCATCTGCCGTCGGTGGTGGTAGAGGCAAACTTGCTGGGGTCTTTTAAAAGACTTCTGGATGAGTACATGGGATTTAATGGGATTGGGAGTTATAGATAGTTCTATGGCCTGGTAAGTATGGATATGATCGGCGCAACTTGTGGCCGAAGGGCTTGTTTGTGCTGTAGTGTTTTATGTTCTGTGTTCTATCTAGTTTTGCCATGGATGCAAATGACATGCTGTATTGATGATTGCTCTGTTATTCATAGAATCAGAGAAAAGCTATAGCACAAGCAGGCCCTTCGGCCCACAAGTTACACTGATCTTATCTCTACCTACTATATATAATTTAGGCTTATCTATAACCCTCAATCCTATTAAGTCCCATCTTAATGAATTTGTATTCATCCAGAAGTGTCTTAAAAGACCCTATCGAATTTGCCTCCGCCACCACCGACGGCAGCCGATTCCGCTCACCCACCACCCTCTAAGTGAAAAACTTAACCCTGACATCTCCTCTGTACCTGCTCCCCAGCACCTTAAACCTGTGTCCTCTTGTAGCAGCCATTTCAGCCCTGGGGAAAAGCCTCCGAGAATCCACCTGATCAATACCTCTCATTATCTTATATTCTTCAGTGTTTGAACGTTGCAAAGTAAGATTGTGTCTCCTTGTCCTCACACTGCCACAATCTTCCTTTCTGCAGTGGGATTTTTAAAAATTTATTGCTATTATAGGCATTGCAGGCAATGTTGGAATTTATTGTTTATTGTGAGTTGCCTTGAGAAGATGCTGATGAACTTTCTAATGTAACCACTAGCGGCTCATTAGCAAATCTTTTCCCATGATTAGACACAGAAGTATTTATAAATATTCCCTTTGGTGTCAGATCTACACAGGCAGTTCAGTCAAAGAAATCCAATAAGGAATTCATTGATTTACAGCATGAAAAAGGCCCTTCAGCCCATCATATCTGTGCCAGCCATCAAGCACCCATCTATTCTAATCCCATTTTCCAGCACTTAGTCTTTAGCCTTATATACTATGGTGTTTCAAGTGCTGACACCAAAGTGCATATTAATAGACACCTCTGTGTCTCATAATGGGAAATGTTTGTACTGAAGTTTTCAAAGAATTGCCTTTTATAACACTTCAGCCCTAATCCCACACACACTCTGTCCCAGTCTTAAACTCTCTTCATCCAAAGAAAGGTGATCATCCACCTGTTTTCACCTGTCTGACAGTTCTCACCCAGTCAGGTATAATCAACGGTGCCCGACCCTCTATTGTCATGTTCCAACTCTTACTTCCCGATATGGTGGATTCTATGATTCTAATTAACCCCTTGAATTATTGCTCAGGTATTTGTTACGTAATTTATTTCCAAATACTTTTTATCCTTGTACAAAAAGGTCACTGAAGGAGCTCAAAGAGCAAGAGAAGAAAAAGGACAAGGAAGAGAGGAGACGACAAGAGCAAGAGAGAAAAGAGCAGAAAGAGAAAGAAAAGAGAGAGCAGGAGATGAGGAAGAAATTCAAGGTAAGAGTATTATTCCCAGTGAGTGCTATCTCATGAGCTCAGAAGAATGTACAATATGTTCAATGAGAACTGATTCTTAGCAAATGAGTCACCTCTCAATTGAGGCTGTTTTCTCTCAGTGAATGGTGTCCAATGGATACTAGAATCATACAATTATATATTCCATTTGGCCCATCATGCCTATGCCAGCTCTCTATTCAACTGTCAGTATTAGTAGAGAAATGATGTTGGGGAAATTGAGGGGATTGAAGCCAATCGGATGGAATGCATCCCAGGGTTCTGAAGGAAATGGCAGAGGTGATAGTAGACCCCTTAGTGATTATTTTCCAAACCTCGCTGGATTCCGGGGAAGTGCCAGAAGATTGGAAAACGGCTAATGTTATGCCGCTGTTTAAAAAGGGTAGCAGGCAAAAGGCAGGGAATTATAGGCCGGTTAGTTTAACATCTGTTGTTGGAAAAATGCTTGAATCCGTCATCAAAGGAGAAATAGTGAGACACCTAGAGAAGAAGTGTTTGATAGAGCAGACGCAGCACGGATTTGTTCAGGGGAAGTCGTGTCTGACAAATTTATTGGAATTCTATGAGGATGTGACTAGTGCGGTAGACAGAGGGGAACCGGTGGATGTGGTGTTTCTCGATTTTCAGAAGGCGTTTGATAAGGTGCCGCACAAGAGGTTGCTTCAGAAGGTTAGGGGGCATGGAGTTGGCGGTAAGGTGTTAACGTGGATAGAGGATTGGTTGAGATATAGGAGGCAGAGAATTGGTATCAATGGGTGCTATTCTGATTGGCGGTTGGTGACTAGTGGAGTGCCCCAGGGATCGGTGATGGGGCCTCAACTATTTACCATTTATATAGATGATCTGGAGGAGAGGGCTGAGTGTAGGGTGCCGAAATTTGCTGATGACACGAAGATAAGTGGAAAAGCAAATTGTGCGGAGGGTGTGGAAAGTCTGCAGAGGGATCTAGATAGGCTAAGCGAGTGGGCGAGGACCTGGCAGATGGAGTACAATGTTAGCAAGTGTGAGGTTATCCACTTTGGCAGGAATAATAGTAGTGGGGATTACTATTTAAAGGGCGAAAAGCTGCAGCAAGCTACAGTGCAGACGGACCTGGGGGTCCTTGTGCATGAGTTGCAAAAACCCAGCCTGCAGGTGCAGCAGGTGGTCAGGAAGACGAATGGGATGCTGGCCTTTATAGCGAGGGGGATTGAATATAAAAGCAGGGAGGTCTTGCTGCAACTGTTCAGGGCACTGGTGAGGCCGCAGCTGGAGTACTGTGTGCAGTTTCGGTCGCCGCGCTTGCGCAAGGATATTTTGGCCTTGGAGGGAGTGCAGAGGTGGTTCACTAGGATGATACCGGAGATGAGGGGGTTGGACTATGAAGAGAGGCTGAATAGACTGGGTTTGTACTCATTGGAGTTTAGAAGGATGAGGGGGGATCTTATAGAGACGTATAAGTTAATGAAGGGGATGGATAGGGTGGAGGTAGAGAGATTCTTCCCGCTCAGAAAGGACAGCAGGACTAGAGGGCACAGCCTCAAGATAAGGGGGGGGTGCAGTTTAGAACGGAGTTGAGGAGGAACTTCTTCACTCAAAGGGTGGTGAATCTCTGGAATTCTCTGCCCGTTGATGTGGTGGAGGCTACCTCGCTAAATATATTTAAGACACGGGTGGATAGGTTTTTGGTAGGCAAGGGGATTAAGGGTTATGGGGAGAAAGTGGGAAAGTGGAACTGAGCCACTACAGATCAGCCATGATCTTATTGAATGGCGGGGCAGGCTCGAGGGGCTGGATAGCCTACTCCTGCTCCTATTTCTTATGTTCTTAATAAATCCCAGGGTCTGATAACCTACATCCCCGAATATTTAAAGAAGTGGCCCAAGAAATAGTGGATGCATTGTTAGTCATCTTCCAAGATTCCAAAGACTCAGTTCCTACAAGAAGTGTTGCCACAGATTGGAGGATAGCGAATGTAACCCCAATATTTAAAAAGGGAGGTAGAGAGGAAACAGGGAATTATAGACCAGTCAGCCCGACATTGGTACAAGGGAAAATTCTAGAATCTGTTACCAAAGATTTCGTACCAAAACATTTGGAAAACAGTGGTAAAACTGGACAGTCAGCAGAGTCAGAGAAATCATGCTTGACAAATCTATTGGAATTCTTTGAGGGTGTAACTAGTAAAGTTGATGAGGGGAAGCCAGTGGCTGTGGTTTATTTGGACTTTCAGAAGGTTTTCAATGGAATTCCACATAAGAGATTGGTGTGTAAAATTAAAGCTTGTGAGATTAAGGATAGTGTATTGAGATGGATAGAAAACTGGTTGGGCAGAAGGAAACAAAGTAGGAATAAATAGGTCTTTTTCCGATGGCAGGCAGTGACTAATGGAGTAGCACAAGGATCAGTGCTGGGTCCCCAGCAATTCACAACGCGTATTAATGATTTAGATGAGGGAACTAAAATTAATATCTCCAAATTTGCAGGTAACACAAAACTGGGTCAGAGGGTGAGCTGTGAGGAGGATACAGAGTTGTTTCAGTGTGATTTATACAAGTAGATGGAGTAGGCAAATGCTTGGGAGCTGCAGAATAAAGTGGATAAATATGAGGTTATCCTCTTTGGCAGCAAAAACAAGAAAAAGATTATTATCTGAATGGCTATAACCTAGAAGAGGAGAATGTGCAATGAGACCTGGGTGCCTTGTACACTAGTCACTGAAGGCAAGCATGCCAGGTACAACAGGCAGTAAAGAAAGTAAATGGTATGTTGCCCTTCATAGTGAGAGGATTTGAGTACAGGAGCAGGGATATCTTACTCTAATTGTGCAGGTCCTCGGTAAGGCCACACCTGGAGTATTGTGTGCAGTTTTGGTCTCCTTTTCTGAGGAAGGATGTTCTTGCTATAGTGGGACTGCTGCAAAAATTTACCAGACTGATTCCTGGGGTGGTGGGATTGATGTATGAGGAGAGATTGAGTTGCTTAGGGGAAGCCAGTATTTGCTAGAGTTCAGAAAAATGGGATGGGACCTCATTGAAACTGATAAAATGCTGACAGGGGGAGACAGGGGAGATGCAGAAAAGATGTTCCTGATAATGGGGGTGTCCAAAATCAGGGGTCATCATCTAAGGATATGGGGTAAATCTTTTAGGACTGCGATGAGAAATGTCTTCACCCAGAGAGTAATCAGCCTGTGGAATTTGCTACCACAGAAAGAAGATGAGGCCAAAACACTATGTTTTCAAGAAGGAGTTAGATATAGCACTTGGGGTGTGAAGGATCAACCAATGGGGGGGGAAGGTGGGATCAGGCTATTGAGATGGATGATCAGCCATGATCATACTAAATGGCGGAGCAGGCTGAAAGGGCCGAATGGCTTACTGCTGTGTTTCTATCTTCCACTATTCTGTTCTATCCATCATCAAGCAAAACCCATTAACCAATTCCCTGTGAAAGTTATTATTCCATCTGCTTCAACCATTCTTTCAGGCAGTACATTCCAGATCACAGCAAATTGCTGAGAAAAGAAATTCCACCTTGTCTACCCTCTTTCTTTTTGCCAGTTACTTTATAATCAAATGACCAGAGACCATTATCTACCTGTGTACAATGTTCTTCTTTGTGTCTGGCCAGAGTTCCCTGCTTCTTAGTCATTTATTAAATGTGTAAGCCACTGGCAAGGCTAACGTTGAGGTGAAGAGGTTATCTTACAAAGAAAGGTTGAGCAGGTCTACACTTGATCATCAGCAGAGTAGAAAGTATTTCACCATATTCCTGAGTCATGCTTTGAAGATGATGGACAGGTTTTAGGGATTCAGAAAGTAATCAAGTTGTTTACAGAATTCCCATCTTGTGAGTGTGTATGAGAGAGTTTGTGAGTATCTACAGGAATGTTTATGAAAGTGGGTTAGCGAGTTCAAGAAAGTGTGTCTACGTGCAAAGGCAGGTAGACATGTATGAGACTGTATGAGAGTGGATGAGAGCGAATAAGTGTGTATGAGAGTGTGTAAATGTGTATGAGAGTGGATGGATGTGTATAGCAGTGTCTGGGTGTACATAAGAGAGTCTGGGTGTGTATGAGAGTGTGTGGATGTGTATGAGAGTCTGGGTGTCTATGAGAGTGGGTGGGTGTCAATGAGAATGGGTGGGTGTATATAAGAGAGTCTGGGTGTGTATAGGAGTGTGTGGGTGTGTATGAGAGTGGGTGAGTCTGTTGAAAGTGGGTAAGTGTGAGTGAGAGAGTGTGTGAATGTGTGTATACCAGTTTTTTGAGTGTTGTTGGAGCCGCACACATCCACTTCTAACTTGTGTCATGTGGAAGGTGGACAGGCTTTGGGTAGTCAGGAAGTGATTGTACGTGCAGAATTCACACCCTTTGACCTGCTCTTATTTATATAGCTAATCCAGTTCTTGTTCCTCTTTTGCCCGTGTGGTTTTTCTGTCTTTCCTGAAAATGATGCTGAATGCTTTCTGGGCTATAGTTTCATCCTGTGTCTAATGTCCTTCAAAGCTTGTGCTGGTAATCAGGGCGTTCCTAACATTGTCCTCATCCAGTCACCACATAATCATATCTATTGTCACCTCCAGGCAGTGGCCACTAGTGATCAGGAGCAGCGGGTCTGAGTGGAAAGTTCCCCAACTCGAATCCAGGGCAATCCAACTGAGAATCAGTTCAGCTGACACAGTGGAAGGGAAATATCTTGGACTAAATGACTCAGAGATGTCAACTACCTTTAAACAATTAGATTAGACTCTCCCCTAGTTGTGAAAAATCTCTGTTGCCTCTTTGCGGGAAGACCCACCAAACCACATGTGAATCAGGCAATGGCAAGGCCAGCGGTGAGCCTTCTCCTGATGTCAAGACTCTGGGGTGGAAATCATGCCTTCCAAGTGTTGCCTGTCCATGCTCCGCAGCTGAAGAGGCTACGTTGCTGTTGGAAGGATAGGCACTGGAGTGCTAGGATTACAGAGGGACCCAGGCCACAGGTGATTAGTGTAGGGAAGAAGGATGTGCTGTCCATGGAGTGGGCATTGAAGGGGAGAATGCTGCTTGTGGGCTAACACCAAGGGCATGGGAGTGGATGTCAGCAGGCCCCCTCTTCACAACATCCAGTACTTCGCCAAGGGGCGCCACCTCCTTGCCCCAGACCTATTGGGGTGTGGTGGGGGGGAGGGTGCTCAATGGCCTCTAGTTGTGCTGGAAACCAGATGTGATTCTCACTGGAGAGAACCTCGCCTGGCGAGGCCACAGAGGCAAATGAGCCTAGATGATACTGTCCGAGGCTCACGAATTCCATTCAAATTACATGCAATTTCGATTTACATAAATGACTTAGCCTCGCACGGGAAATGGGTGTGAGGCTCACCTGGCTGGATATCTGGTGCCAGTAAGATCGGGAGAGCTAAGAAATTAGGCACAAAGCTGATTCTTTGGCTCTCGTGCGATCTTATCAGCTTATAGCCAGCGGTAGGTGTTGTGCAATGGTAAGCTACCCCCCATCCCCACATCACTCCCCAACCCCCATTGACTCTGTCCACAAATGCTGCCAACTGGCTAGGTTTCTCCAGCACTTCCTGTTTTTATTTCAGATCTCCAGCATGCACAGTATTTTGCTTTTCTTTTTAGGGAGCAATGGTACGCTTTGTGAATTGTTAGGTGAACTTCTACAACAGATTGGAAATTGCACTGCCTTGCTTTAAAGGGGATTATCATTGAATAATAGAATCTCAACAGTGCAGAAGGAGGCCATTAGGCCCATCGAGTCTGCATGCACTCTGACAGAGCATCTTATCCAGGTACTCTCCCCAACACTAACCCAGTAGCTCTGCATTTACCATGGGAATCTACCTAACCTACACATCTTGGGACACTAAGGAGCAATTTAGCATGACCAATCCGCCTAACCTGCACATCTTTGGACTAGGGGAGGAAACCAGAGCACCTGAGGGAACCCGCGCAGACACAGAGAGAATGTGCAAACACCACACAGTGACCCAAGGCTGGAATTGAAGCCAAGTCCCTGTGAAGCAGTAGTGCTAACCACTGTGCTACCGTGCCGCCCATTATTGGCAATGCGTGTCATTTACAAGACGGATCAATGTACTTCCTTCTTTGGTTATAATTGGTTACCCAGTGAGGTCACCATGTCACCATTTGTGTTATAAATGCACTTCTGTTTCCTTGAGCACTAAAATACTTTAATAATAAGCTGATTGTGCCCTCCAGTTGTGCTAAGGAGGTGATTTTCAGAAATACTTCTGTCGATACTAAAACGCCAATGTCTCTGAACTGTGGACCTCACCAAGTCATCTCTGTCAGAATCACTCCCTACAATGTTAAACATAGTTCATCTTGTTATTCTTCTATATTCCTGGTAGTCAGATGTCACAACAGTGGAGTTGTTCAGTAATTCTAGCAATCAATCTTATCTGTTGGTGAGAACATAAGAACATAAGAAATAGGAGCAGGAGTAGGCCATCTAGCCCTTCGAGCCTGCCCCACCATTCAGTAAGATCATGGCTGATCTGTCGTGGCTCAGTTCCACATTCCTGCCCTCTCCCCATAACCCTTAATCCCCTTGCCTATCAAAAACCTATCAACCCACGTCTTAAAAATATTTAGCGAGGTAGCCTCCACCACTTCAACGGGCAGAGAATTCCAGAGATTCACCACCCTTTGAGTGAAGAAGTTCCTCCTCAACTCCATTCTAAACCACCCCCCCCTTTATCCTGAGGCTGTGCCCTCTAGTCCTACTGTCCTTTCTGAGCGAGAAGAGCCTCTCCACCTCTATCCTATCCATCCCATTCAACATCTTATGCGTCTCAATGAGATCTCCCTTCATTCTTCTAAACTCTAACGAGTACAAGCCTAGTTTATTCCGCCTCTCCTCATAGCTCAACCCCCTCAACTCCGGTATCAACCTAGTAAACCTCCTCTGCACTCCCTCCAAGGCCAAAATATCCTTGCGCAAGTGCGGCGACCAAAACTGCACACAGTACTCCAGCTGCGGCCTCACCAGTGCCCTATACAGCTGCAGCAAAACCTCCCTACTTTTATATTCAATCCCCCTCGCTATGAAGGCCAGCATCCCATTCGCCTTCTTGATCACCTGCTGCACCTGCAGACTGGGTTTTTGCAACTCATGCACAAGGACCCCGAGGTCCCTCTGCACCGTCGCATGCTGCAGTTTTTCGCCACGGAAGTAATAGTCCTTCCTACCATTATTCCTACCAAAGTGGACAACCTCACATTTGCCAACATTAAATTCCATTTGCCAGTTCCTGGCCCATTCGCCCATCCTATCTAAATCCTTCTGCAGACTCTCCACACCCTCCGCACAATTTGCCTTTCCACCAATCTTGGTGTCATCAGCAAATTTCGACACCATACACTCGGTTCCCTCCTCCAGATCATCTATATAAATGGTGAATAGCTGAGGCCCCAGCACCGATCCCTGGGGCACTCCACTAGTCACCAACCGCCAATCCGAATAGCACCCATTGACCCCCACTCTCTGCCTCCTATTTGACAGCCAATCCTCTATCCACGCTAACACCCTACCCCCAACTCCGTGCCCCCTGACCTTCTGCAATAACCTCTTGTGAGGCACCTTGTCAAACGCCTTCTGAAAATCAAGAAAGACCACATCCACCGGCTCTCCTCTATCCACTGCCCTAGACGCATCCTCATAGAACTCCAATAAATTTGTCAGACACGACTTCCCCTTAACGAAACCGTGCTGCGTCTGCTCTGCCAAACAATTCTCCTCAAGATGCCTCGCTACTTTCTCCTTGATCACGGATTCTAACATTTTTCCTACAACAGACGTTAAACTAACCGGCCTATAATTCCCCGCCTTTTGCCTGCCACCCTTCTTAAACAACGGTGTAACATTAGCCGTTTTCCAATCTTCCGGCACTTCCCCGGAATCCAGCGACGTTTGGAAAGTAATCACCAAGGCATCCACTATCACCTCCGCCATTTCCTTCAGAACCCTTGGATGCATTCCATCCGGTCCTGGAGACTTGTCCACAATCAGCCCCCCTCCAGTCTGTCAAACACCGCCTCTCTAGTAACAATAACGTCATTCAGGCCCTCCACTCCTACCATCTTTCCCTCGCTAACACCCGGCAAATTATTCACGTCCTCCTCCGTGAAGACCGAAACAAAAAAGTTATTCAGGGCATCAGCCATTTCCGCATCCCCTACCACTAAGACCCCCCTCTCATCCTCTAAGGGTCCAACGTTCACCCTAGCTAGCCTCTTCCTTTTTATGTATTTATAAAAACTCTTGCTATCCTTTTTTATATTAAGCACTAGCCCAGCTTCATAGTTTCTCCTACCCTTCTTTATCAATTTCTTTGTCATTCTTTGTTGACATTTAAACCTCTCCCAATCCTCATCTTGCCCACTACTCTTAGTTACTCTAAATGCATCCGCTTTTAATTTAACACTTTCCTTCACCTCCTTCGTTATCCACGGCTGATTACCTCTCCTCCTCCGATCCTTTTTAACCATCGGAATAAATTTCTGCTGAGCACCGAGAAAGATCTCCTTAAAGATCCTCCACTGTTCCTCAGCAGACCTACCTTCCAACACACTCCCCCAATCAACATTCGCCAATTTCTCTCTCATCCTACCATACTCCCCTCTGTTCAAACAAAGGACACATGTCCGGGAACCCACTTTCTCCTCCTCCATCTGCATCAGAACATTGCAACATTGCATCCTCCTCCATCTGCAACATTGAATACAGGAGTTGGGACGTCTTGTTGAAATTGTACAAGACATTAGTAAGGCCACACTTAGAATACTGTACAGTTCTGGTCACCCTATTATAGAAAGGATATTATTAAACTAAAGAGAGTGCAGAAGAGATTTACAAGATGCTACCGGGACTTGGTGGTTTGAGTTATGCAGAGAGGCTGGATAGACTGGGATTTTTTTCTCTGGAGCATAGGAGGCTAAGGGATGATCTTAGGGGTGATCCTCCAGTTTTAGACTCCCCTACCTTTGGGAAAAGATATTGACTATCTAGCTGATCTATGCTTCTCACTATTTGCTAGACTTCTATAAGATCAACCCTCAGCCTCCTACACTCCAGAGAAAAAAGTCCCAGTCTATCCAGCCTCTCCTTAGAACTCAAACCATCAAGTCTCAGTAGCATCCTAGTAAATCTTTTCTGCGCTCTTTGTAGTTTAATAATATCCTTTCTATAATAAAATAACCAGAACTATACAGAGTATTCCAAGTGTGGTCTTACCAATGTCTTGTACAACTTCAACAAGACGTCCCAACTCCTGTATTCAATGTTCTGACCAATGAAACCAAGCAAGTTGAATGCCTTCTTCACCACTCTGTTCACCTGTGACGAGCTATGAACATGTACCCCTAGATCTCTTTGCTCTGTAACTCTCCCCAACAACCTGCCATTAACTGAGTCAATCCTGCCCTGGTTCAGTCTACCAAAATGCATCACCTCGCATTTGTCTAAATTACCTATCTGCCATTTGTCAGCCCACTGGCCCAATTGATCAAGATCCCGTTGCAATCCCAGAAACTTTCTTCATTGTCCACCAAGCCACCAATCTTGGTGTCATCTGCAAACTTACTAACCATGCTTCCTATATTCTCATCCAGGTCATTAATATAAATGACAAATAACAGTGGGCCCAGCACTGATCCCTGAGGCATACCGCTGGTCACAGTCTCCAGTTTGAAAATCAACCCACTACAACCAGCCTCTGGCTTCTGCCATCAAGATGTGGAGATACCACCATTGAACTGGAGCTCTGAATGACAACGTTCCGATGAGACGAGGGGGTTTTGGTGGGTCGAGGGAACCGTGGTGCACAAAGGATGTGTTGAACCTAGTCAGGAAGAAAAGGAAGGTGTACAAGAGGTTCAGGGAATTAGGAGATGTTAAAGATCTTGAGGAGTATAAGGACTGTAGGAGGGAACTTAAAAGGGAAATTAGGAGAGCCAGAAGGGGTCATGAGAAGACCTTGACGAGTAAGATTAAGGAGAATCCCAAGGCCTTCTATAAATATGTGAAAGGTAAAAGGATAAGAAGAGAAGGGATAGGACCTATAAAAGGTGAAGGGGGAAAGGTTTGTGTGGAACCAGAAGAAATGGCGGAGGTGCTTAACGAGTACTTCGCCTCAGTATTCACGGTGGAAGCCGATCTGGGAGATTTTGTTATGGATTTGCAGCAGATGGAAAGGATTGAGTACGTGAATATTAAGGAGGAGGATGTGTTGGAACTTTTGAATTCTATCAAGGTAGATAAGTCGCCGGGACCAGATGGGATGTAACCCAGGATACTGTGGGAGGCGAGGGAAGAGATTGCAGAGCCCCTGGCGATGATCTTTGCGTCGTCAATGGAGACGGGAGAGGTTCCAGAGGATTGGAGGATTGCGGATGTAGTTCCTATTTTTAAGAAAAGGAACAGAGATAGCCCGGGAAATTACCGACCGGTGAGTCTGACCTCAGTGGTTGGTAAGCTGATGGAGAGGCTTCTGAGGGACAAGATTTATGAACATTTGGAGAGGTTTGACATGATCAGGAATAGTCAGCATGGATTTGTCAAGGGCAGGTCGTGCCTTACAAGCCTAGTTGAGTTCTTCGATAATGTGACTGAACACATTGACGAAGGAAGTGCCGTGGACGTATTGTACATGGACTTCAGCAAGGCGTTTGATAAGGTCCCCCATGCAAGACTTCTTGAGAAGGTGAGAGGGCATGGGATCCAAGGGCCTTTGGCCTTGTGGATCCAGAACTGGCTTGCCTGCAGAAGGCAGAGAGTGGTTGTGGATGGGGCTTTTTCTGAATGGAGGTCAGTCACCAGCGGAGTGCCTCAAGGATCTGTTCTGGGACCCTTGTTGTTTGTCATTTTCATAAATGACCTGGATGAGGAAGTGGAGGGATGGGTAAGTAAGTTCGCTGATGACACGAAGGTCGGTGGTGTTGTGGATGATCTGGAAGGATGGCAAAAGTTGCAGCAGGACATAGATAGGATGCAGGACTGGGCGGAGAAGTGGCAGATGGACTTCAACGCGGATAAATGTGTAGTCGTCCATTTTGGCAGAACCAACGGGATGAACGAGTACACTATCAAGGGCAGAAGTCTGAGTAGTGTTGAGGAGCAGAAGGATCTTGGGGTCAGGGTCCACAGGACTCTTAAATCGGCCTCGCAGGTGGAGGAGGTGGTCAAGAAGGCGTATGGTGTACTGGCCTTCATTAATCGAGGGATTGAGTTTAGGAGTCGGGAGGTAATGCTGGAACTTTATAAGACCCTTGTCAGGCCTCATTTGGAGTATTGTGCGCAGTTCTGGTCGCCTCACTATAGGAAAGATGTAGAAGCTATTGAAAGGGTGCAGAGGAGATTTACAAGGATGTTGCCTGGACTGGGAGGCATGCCTTATGAAGTTAGGTTGAGGGAGCTGGGACTCTTTTCCCTGGAGAGACGAAGGTTGAGAGGCGACCTGATAGAAGTTTACAAAATGTTGAGAGGAATAGATAGGGTGGACTCTCAGAGGCTATTTCCCCGGGTTGAAATGGTCGCTACGAGAGGACACAGATTTAAGGTGCGGGGAGGGAGGTTCAGAAGTGATGTTAGGGGTAAGTTTTTCACTCAGAGGGTGGTGAGTGAATGGAATCGGCTGCCGTCAGTGGTGGTGGAGGCGAACTCGCTGGGGTCTTTTAAAAGACTTCTGGATGAGTATATGGGGTTTAATGAGATTGAGGGTTATAGATAGGTCTGTAGGTTGGTAGGTGATGTGATCGGCGCAACTTGTGGGCCGAAGGGCCTGTTTGTGCTGTAGTGTTCTATGTTCTATGTTCTATGTTCTATGAACTGGGGTAAACACAGTAAGAGATCTCACAACACCAGGTTAAAGTCCAACAGGTTTATTTGGTAGCAAAAGCCACTAGCTTTCGGAGCGTTGCTTCTTCATCAGGTGACTGGGATTTCAGTTCACAAATAGGGTACATAAAGACACAAACTTAATTTACAAAATGATGGTTGGAATGCGAGTCTTTACAGGTAATCAAGTCTTAAACGTACAAACAATGTGGGTGGAGGGAGGGTTCAGCACAGATTAAAGAGATGTGTATTGTCTCCAGCCAGGGCAGTTAGTGAGATTTTGCAAGCCCAGACAAGTCGTGGGGGTTACAGATAGTGTGACATGAACCCAAGATCCCGGTTGAGGCCGTCCTCATGTGTGCAGAACTTGGCTATCAGTCTCTGCTCAACGACTCTGCGCTGTCGTGCGTCATGAAGGCCACCTTGGAGAATGCTAACCTGAAAATCAGAGGCCGAATGCCTGTGAGCGCTGAAGTGCTCCCCAACAGGAAAGAAACATTCTTGCCTGGTAATTGTCAAGCGGTGTTCATTCATCCATTCGTGGTCTCTCCAATGTACCATGCCTCGGGACATTCTTTCCTAAAATGTATCAGGTAGACAGCGTTGGCTGAGTTGCAAGAGTATGCACCGTGTATCTGCTGGATGGTGTTCTCATGTGAGATAAGAACATAAGAACATAAGAACTAGGAGCAGGAGTAGGCCATCTAGCCCTTCGAGCCTGCCCCGCCATTCAATAAGATCATGGCTGATCTGTTGTGGCTCAGTTCCACTTTCCCGCCCTCTCCCCATAACCCTTAATCCCCTCTCTTATCAAAAACCCATCAACCCGCTTCTTAAAAATATTTAGCGAGGCAGCCTCCACCACTTCAACGGGCAGAGAATTCTAGAGATTCACCACCCTTTGAGTGAAGAAGTTCCTCCTCAACTCCGTTCTAAACCGCCTCCCCTTTATCTTGAGGCTGTGCCCCCTAGTCCTACTGTCTTTTTTGAGCGGGAAGAGTCTCTCCACCTCTATCCTATCCATCCCATTCATCATCTTATACGTCTCAATGAGATCTCCCCTCATTCTTCTAAACTCTAACGAGTACAAGCCTAGTTTATTCAGCCTCTCCTCATAGCTCAATCCCCTCAACTCCGGTATCAGCCTAGTAAACCTCCTTTGCACTCCCTCCAGGGCCAAAATATCCTTGCGCAGGTGCGGCGCCCAAAACTGCACACAGTACTCCAGCTGCGGCCTCACCAATGCCCTATACAGCTGCAGCAAGACCTCCCTACTTTTATATTCAATCCCCCTCGCTATGAAGGCCAGCATCCCATTCGCCTTCCTGACCACCTGCTGCACCTGCAAGCTGGGTTTTTGCGACTCATGCACAAGGACCCCAAGGTCCCTCTGCACCGTCGCCTGCTGCAGTTTTTCGCCACGTAAGTAATAGTCCTTCCTACCATTCTTCCTACCAAAGTGGACCACCTCACACTTGCCAACATTAAATTCCATTTGCCATTTCCTGGCCCATTCACCCAGCCTATCTAGATCCTTTTGCAGACTCTCCACACCCTCCGCACAATTTGCCTTTCCCCCAATCTTGGTGTCATCAGCAAATTTCGACACCCTGCACTCGGTTCCCTCCTCCAGATCATCTATATAAATGGTAAATAGCTGAGGCCCCAGCACCGACCCCTGGGGCACCCCACTAGTCACCAACCGCCAATCCGAATAGCACCCATTGACCCCCACTCTCTGCCTCCTATTTGACAACCAATCCTCTATCCACGCTAACATCCTACCCCCAACTCCATGTCCCCTGACCTTCTGCAATAACCTCTTGTGAGGTACCTTGTCAAACGCCTTCTGAAAATCCAGAAAGACCACATCCACCGGCTCTCCTCTATCCACTGCCCTAGACACATCCTCATAGAACTCCAGTAAATTTGTCAGACACGACTTCCCTTTAATGAAACCGTGTTGCGTCCGCCCTATCAAGCAATTCCCTTCAAGATGCCTCGGCATCCGTGTCGATGATCCGGCACGTCTTGCAGAGGTTGCTGTGGCAGGGTTGTGTGATGTTGTGGTCACTATTCTCCTGAAAGCTGGGTAGTTTGCTGCAGACAATGGTCTGTTTTACATTGTGCAGCTGTTTGAAGGCAAGAAGTGGGGGCATGCAAGCCCACGGATAACCTCACGATGCTCCACTTCTCCAGCTTCCACCCTAAACACGTTAAAGATACCATATGGACAACCCCTCTGTATACACAGGATCTACTCAGATGAGGAGGATCACAACAGACACCTCCAGATGCCGAAAAATGGCTCATAAGAACAGGATATGGCGCTCAACTCATCGATCAACAGTTCTGTCGCATCACAGCGAAAAACCGCACCAGCCTGCTCAGAAGACAAAATGAGATACGGCGGACAGAGTATCCTTCGTTGTCCAGTACTTCCCCGGAGCAGAGAAGCTACAACACCTTCTCCAGAGCCTTCAACACATCATTGATGAAGACAAACATCTCACGAAGGCCATCTCCACACCCCCACTTCTTGCCTTCAAACAACCGCACAACCTCAAATAGACCATTGTCTGCAGCAAACTACCCAGCCTTCAGGAGGACAGTGACCACGATACAACACAACCCTGCCACAGCAACCTCTGCAAGACATGCCAGATCATCGACATGGATACCATCATCTCATGTGAGAACACTAGCACCAGGTACATGGTGCACACACTTGCAATTCGGCCAACGTTGTCTACCTAATACACTGCAGGGAAGGATGTCCCAAGGCATGATACACTGGGGAGACCATGCAGACACTATGATAATAGGTGAATGAATACCGTTCGATAATCACCAGGCAAGAGTGTTCTCTTCCTGTTGGGGAACACTTCAGCGGTCACAGGCATTCAGCCTCTGATCTTCCGGTTCGTGTTCTCCAAGGCAGCCTTCACGACACATAACAGCACGGAATTGTTGAGCAGAGACTGATAGCCAAGTTCCACATATATAAGGACGGCCTTAACTGGGATCTTGGGTTCATGTCACACTATCTGTAACCCCCACGACTTGTCTGGGCTTACAAAATCTCACTAACTGTCCCAGCTGGAGACAATACACAACTTTTTAACCTGCACTTAACTCACACTCTCATTGTCTGTACCACTTAAGACTTGATTACCTGTAAAGACTCACATTCCAACCATTATTTTATAAATTGAGTTTGTGTCTTTCTATGTCCTGTTTGTGAACTGAAATCCCACTCACCAGATGAAGAAGCAGTGCTCCGAAAGCTAGTGGCTTTTGCTACCAAATAAACTGTTGGACTTTAACCTGGTGTTGTGAGACTTCTTACTGTGTTCTGTCATCAAGCCAATTTTGTATCCATTTAGCTACCTCACTCTGGATCCCATGAGATTTAACTTTATGCAACAACCTACCATGCGGCACCTTGTCAAAGACCTTGCTAAAGTCAATGTAGACAACATCAACTGCACTGCCCTCATCTACCTTCTTGGTTACCCCTTCAACAAGCTCAATCAGATTTGTGAGACATGATTTTCCACTCACAAAGCTGTGCTGACTGTCCCTAATCGGTCCTTGTGTCTCTAAATGTCTGTAGATCCTGTGTCTCAAAATACCTTCCAATAACTTGCCCACCAAGTTGTGGGGCTGACTGGCCTTTAGGTCTCAGGCTTTTCCCTGCGGTCCTTTTTAAACAAAGGCACAACATTGACCACCCTCCAATCTTCAGGCATCTCACCCGTGACTATCGATGATTCAAATATCTCTGCAAGGGGACTTGCAATTTCCTCCCTAGCTTCCCACAACATGCTGGGATATGCTTATTCAGGTCCTGGGGATTTACCTACCTTGATGCACATTAAGACTTCCAGCATCTCCTTCTCTGTTATATGTACACTCCTCAAGACATCACTATTTATTTCCCCAAGTTTCCTAACATCCATGCTCTTTTCAACAGTAAACACTTCTAGATTTATTAATTGAATTCCAATTCCTGGTACCATGTTGGGATTTGAATTCATGACCCCAGAGCATTGACCCGGGCATGTGAATTATTAGTCCAGTAAAATTACCACTGCGTCTGTCCCCTGGGAACTGGCCATTTGCTCACTTCAGACAGTATTCATTGTATCCTTCAATCCCTCTCATTGAGAAAATGTCCAGTAATAAATGAACATAATATGCAGATTTATTTATCATCCATCATTGGGCTTCTGTTAAGGGCGAGTGTATTGCACCTATCTGATTTTGGACGGGACAGATTGGATCTTTAAGTGGAATGTTTTTGAAAAGTCGATCTCAATCTTTTTCTCAACCCAATCACCTACTATCTGGCTTCAACCAGCTGGAAGGTTCCGGGGTGAGAAACAGTTCCAATGGCTGGATGATTAAAGAAAGTCTTATCTTTTATTCAGCTCTCAGGAGCGATTGAGGTGATCCAAAACGTGAAGGTCACCATGGATTACAAAGGTGGAAAGAATGAGCTGTCGTGCAAGCAGGGCGAGTGGCTCGAGATCATCCGCATCACAGACAATCCTGAGGGCAAATGGTTGGCCAGGACACTGGATGGTTCCTGTAAGTGCATTGATGCTAAAACAAAACAACAACCTGCATTTATACGGCACCTTTAATGTAGTAAAACGCAACAAGAGTAAAATCAGGCAGAAATTTAACACTGAGCTACAAATGATCAAAAGCTTGGTCAAAGCAGTAGGCTTTAAGGAGCATCTGAAAGGAGGAAAGTGAGGTAGAGAGGCATAGGGAGGGAACTTCCAAGCACAGAGCATAGGCAATGAAGGCACAGCCACCAATAATAGAGAACTAAAAGCAGGGATGCTCAAGAGCCAGAATTAGATGAACACAGATATTTTGAGGATTTGGGGCTCCCAGAAGGAAAAAAAAAATTCAGATTTAGTTCCCCGTTTTACTGGTGTTTCACTTTAAAGAGTGCATTACCAGTTCAGACCAGTAATTTCAATATTTTGTTGTTATTTCCTTCTGGGCTGGAGGAGATTACAGGGATAGAGAAAAGCAAGGACATTTAGGGATTTGAAATGAAGGGTGGGCATTTTAAAATCAGGAGTTTGACCAGGAGTCAATGTGGGACAGTGAGCTATGATGTAGAGAGTGATGGATTAACATGACTTGGTTTGAGTCACTAAGCCATGCTGCAGAGGGTAATGGGTGAACACGATTTGGTGTGGGTCAGTGAGCTATGCTGTAGAGGGTGATGGGTGAACACAACTTGGTGTGGGTTAGGACACGGGTCCAGAGTTTTTAGGATGAGCTAAAATGTCTAAGATGGGAGACCAACCAGAGGCAGGGTTAAAAATCCTAGCCAGACATTTTCAAAGCAATCCGCAGATCACTTTCTTTCTGTATTTTTAAAACGATTATTAAAATTTTGAGTGCAAAGCAAGTTTAAATGGAACCAGGTGTGAAATGGAGGGCTTCAGTTCACCGAGTGAGGGTCTGTTGGGGGTCATGCTGAGTATTAGCATTGCTGTGGATGGCAGCTCTGGGTGCTACAGATGTTTGTCAAATCAGAAGGAACTTGCATTATACTGTTTCCTGTCTTTCTCTGGCTGAGGATAGAACATAGAACATAGAACACTACAGCACAAACAGGCCCTTCGGCCCACAAGATGCGCCGATCATATCCATACCTACTAGGCCTATCTATAACTCTCAGTCCCATTAAATCCCATGTACTCATCCAGAAGTCTCTTAAAAGACGCCAGCGAGTTCACCTCTACCACCACTGACGGCAACCAATTCCACTCTCTCACCACCCTCTGAGTGAAAAAGTTACCTCTGACATCTCTTCTGTACCTGCTCCCCAGCACCTTAAATCTGTATCCTCTCGTAGCGACCATTTCAGCCCTGGGAAATAGCCTCCGAGAATCCACCTCTCAACATTTTATAAACCTCTATTGGGCCGCCTCTCAATCTTCGTCTCTCCAGGGAGAAGAGACCCACCTCCCTCAACTTATCCTCATAAGGCATGCCTCCCAATCCAGGCAACATCCTTGTAAATCTCTTCTGCACCCTCTCAACAGCTTCCACATCCTTCCTGTAGTGAGGCGACCAGAACTGCGCACAGTACTCCAAGTGGGGTCTGACAAGGGTCTTATAAAGTTGCAGCATTACTTCCCGACTCCTAAACTCAATCCCTTGATTAATGAAGGCCAGTACACCATACGCCTTCTTGACCACATCCTCCACCTGCAAGGCTGATTTAAGAGTCCTATGGACCTGGACCCCAAGGTCCTTCTGCTCCTCAACACTCAACCCTTGATATTATACTCCTTCATCCCATTGGACCTGCCAAAATGGACCACTACACATTTATTTGTGTTGAAATCCATCTGCCACTTCTCCGCCCAGTCATGGATTACTTTTAAAGTTTAGTCAAGGTTTTAATGTGAAAAACACACCAGCCAATTTCTGCACAGAAAACTCCCATAAACACCAATTTGATAACGTCCCGATCTGTTGTCTTTGTGAACCCGCACCCCCATCCCACCCCAATCCCCTTCCCTGCCATGCTTCTCCAAGGATCCTAGAGTGAAGACTGGTGAAAGCTGTGGATTATTGGCAGCAGCCATTGCCCCCCGCTGGTATTGCTGGTTATGGAGTGTGTCTGGCTTCTGATTGTCCAGCAGCTCCTGGGGCAGGATTCCCACCTTACTGGAGAAGTGCTGCAAGTAAATGTCTCCCGTGGGGCTGGAACCCCCACTGGCACGGTTCCTGCTTCCAGTTAGGAATTGAATTCCCTCTTGGCTCCTAGTGAGGTGGGTGGCTGAGGTGCCACCAGTTTTTGGTGGCAGATGTTGAGCCCCTCATTAAATTCCACCCTGTGTTAGAATTGTTTCAGGTAAAGAAATGGTAATCTGATAAAACCAGATCTTGCAAGGCAGAGCAGCTGGAACTTGCACTACGTTCTTGGCTATCCAACATGTGTGGCAGACTCAGTAAAGCTTGTCTCAGTTGTCTGCACCCTGGCCTCCAGCTCAGATAATCACTGATTTGAACCTGTGTTCATAGATACAGACAGACATGCAACACATTCCTGAAGGAGTGCTGCACTGTCAGACGCCCCATGCAAAGAACGTTAGGTCTGGCTCAAGAGGAACCACTTCTTCCTCTGAATAACAACTCGGTATTTATATACAGCGTTTAATATAATAAAACATCCCTTGGCACATCAAAGTGCCAAATAAAACACTGAGGGTGGTAGATGTTTGGAATCTACTGTCCAGTTTGGTGGTGGAGGCAGAAACCCTTAACTCATTTATAAGATATCTCGATCTGCACCTAAAGTGCTGTAACCTGCAAGGCAATGAACCAGCTGCTGGATGGTGGGATTAGGCACCTTCTAAATTGATTTCTTTTTCGGCTGGCACAGACACAATAGGCTGAATGGCCTTGTTCTGTGCTATGATTTTCCTATGGTTCCAGTGCAGGTTATCTGGTTATATTTCACATCAGATTGCTCTTGTAAGAGCTTGCTGTGAGTAAATAGACTATCATGCAGATAGGTCCTTGGACTAATTAATGCCTCTCTGATCAACTGGAACCCATCATCACTGGAAAATGAGACAGCTAATGTCCTGATTACCTTGATGCCACAATGCACTGGGTTTCTGCAACGTTGTAATTCCTCTGTTAAACTACTGTTTGTCTGTTTCTCTATTGCAGATGGGTACATTAAGGTGACGTGTGTGGATATCAACTATGATGAGATAAAGAAGAAAACAGGTAGCAAGCCAAAAGAATCCATGCCCGTCATGAGGCAACCAGTCCAAGACCAGGAAGTCTATGATGATGTTGCACCAAATGATGAAACGTAAGGAGACAGAAACACTGCATGCATTCAAACCTTCATCGATCTCAGGCCATGGGAGCGATTTTCAGCCCATACTCACAGTCAGAGAGAACGGTGTCACAGGCTGAAAATCCAGACAGAATCAGAAACCCATTCAGGAAAGGTCCCACATGGCAGACTGATACAAAAACTAAAATCACATGGGATTGGGAGTGGACTGGCTAGATGGATATAGAACTGGCTTGGTCACAGAAGACAGAGAACAGTGATGGAAGAGTGTTTTTCAGAATGGAAATCTGTAGATAGTGGTGTTGCACAGGGATCAGTGCTGGGAAGTCTATTGTTTAATCCAAACAAATGCGAGGTGATGCATTTTGGAGGAACATTAACATACGGAAGGATCTAGATGTGCAGGTTGACAGTTCCCTAAAAGTGACAATACAGGTGGCCAAGGTGATTAAGAAGGCTTATCGCATGCTTGCCTTCATTGGCCAGGGCACTGAGTAAGAAGTCTCACAACACCAGGTTAAAATCCAACAAGTTTATTTGATAGTAAACCCACAAGCTTTTGGAACACTGTTCCTTCATCAGGTGAGTGGAAAGTTCTCAACAGGGCATATAAAGGCACACACAGTTTACAAAATACCGAGTAGAATGTGAGTCTTTGCAGCTAATCTGCTATTCAAGCCTTAAAGGTGCAGACAATGTGAGTGGAGATAGCATTCGGCATAGATAAAGAGATGTGTATTGTCTCCAAACAGGACAGTCAGTGAGATGTTACAAGTTCAGGCAAGTCATGGGGATTACAGATAGTGTGACATGAACCCAAGATCCTGGTTGAGGCCATCCTCATGTATGCAGAACTTGCTATCAGTCTCTGCTCAGCAACTCTGCACTGGTGTGTGTCGTGAAGGCTGCCTTGGAGAACGCTAACCCGAAGATCAAAGGCCGAATGCCCATGACCACTGAGGTGTTCGCCAACAGGAAGGGAACAGTCTTGCCTGGTGATTGTCGAGCAGTGTTCATTCATCCATTGTCATAGCATCTGCATGGTCTCCCCATTGTCATAGCATCTGCATGGTCTCCCCAATGTATCATGCTTTGGGACATCCTTTCCTGCAGCATTTTAGGTAGACAATGTTGGCCGAGTTGCAAGAGTATGTGCCGTGTACCTGGTGGATGGTGTTCTCACATGAGATGATGTCATCCATGTCGATGATCCGGCATGTCTTGCAGAGGTTGCTGTGGCAGGGTTGTGTGGTAGTTCTCCTAAAGGCTAGGTAGTTTGCTGTGGACAATAGTCTGTTTGAGGTTGTGCGGTTGTTTGAAGGCAAGAAGTGGGGGTGTGGGGATGGTCCTGGTGAGATGTTCGTCTTCATCAATGACACATTGAAGACTCTGGAGAAAATGGCGTAGCTTCTCAGCTCCGGGGAAGTACTGGACGACGAAGTCCACCGTGTCCCGTGTTTGTCTTCTGAGGAGGTCGGTGTGGTTTTTCGCTGTGGCGCGTCGGAACTGTCAATTGATGAGTCGAACGCCATATCCTGTTCTTATGAGGGCATCTTTCAGCGTCTGGAGGTGTCTATTGCAATCTTCCTCATCTGCGCAGAACCTGTGTATACGGAGATCTTGACCGTAGGGGATGGCTTTTGTTTAGGGTGGAAGCTGGAGAAGTGAAGCATCGTGAGGTTATCTGTGGGCTTGCAGTACAGTGAGGTGCTGAGGTGACCATCCTTGATGGAGATGCGTGTATCCAAAAATGCAATCGATTCCAAAGAATAGTCCATGGTGAGTCTGATGGAACGTGTTGATGTCATCATATAGTTGTTTCAGTGATTGTTCACCATGAGTCCAAAGGAAGAAAATGTCATCGATGTATCTAGTGTATAGCATAGGTTGAAGGTCCTGTGCGGTTAAGAAGTCTTGATCGAGCCTGTGCATGAAGATGTTGGCATTTTGAGGTGCGGATTTGGTCCCCATGGCTGTTCCGTGTGTCTGGATGAAGAACTGGCGGTTGAAAGTGAAGACATTATGGTCCAGGATGAAGCAGATGAGTTGTAAAATTGCATCTGGAAACTGGCAACTGTCGGCGTTGAGTATTAAGGCAATTGCAGCAATGCTATTGTCGTGAGGGCATTGAGTACAAGAGTTGGGAAATCATGTTGCAGCTATATAAAACATTTAAGAGGCATCTGGATGGGTATGCGAATAGGGAGGGAATTGAGGGAGACACACTGAGTAAGAGCAGAAGGTTTTTTTTGTTTAGTTAGGGCATCATGAGCAGCACAGGCTTGGAGGGCCAAAGAGCCTGTTCCTGTGCTATACTTTCCTTTGAAACATTCAGGGCGTTTCACAGAGCTGTATGTTAGAAACTGGATAGCCAAACAAAGGAGGAAGGTTGGTCAAAGTATTGGGCTTTAATGAAGAGCGGGAGGTGATGTGGTTGAGCAGTTTAGAGAAGGAATTCCTGAGCGTTGGTTATAGCTTTACTTGTCCTGTAGTCCCAGAAAGTTCAAAGACTGCAGTTTCCAAATTTTAAAACCTTGAAGGAGGAAGTATGAGTTGTTGGGGAGGATGGGAGGGTAAGGTAACAAAGGGATCAAAGGTGAAGAATGCTGCACTATTTTGCATTAGAGGACTGTGAAATGTTTGTTTATTAGCTTCTTGCAAGTTTATACACTGGAGTCTCAGAATTGTTATGAGCCGTTGGTATGTTATTATGTATGCAACCCTGGCTTGACCTCAACCTCCCATTCTTGGCACCACAGTTTAGAAAGATGTGAAGGCATTAGAGGTAGAGCAGAAAAGGTTCACAAGATTGGTTTCAGAAATAAGGGACTTCAGTTATGTAGAAAGGCTGGAGATGCTAGGACCATTTCATAAAGAAGGAAAGGTTGAGAGAAGATTAGATAGAAGTGTTCAAAATCAAAAGGGTCTGGATAGAATAGATGGGGAGATACTGAGGGAGATTCTCCCATTCCACTGCCCTGCTTTTTTAGCGCAATGGGTCAGGAGGCTCCAGCGGAGTCAATTTCGCGGGCTCCCCGTTGGGCATCCAGGCATCAGTGCATCTACTAGACCTGGATTCCTGGCACTGTCAACTCCATGCCAGACATCGGCGTGGAGCTGCATAATGTATGCAGTGCCTACTTTAAATATAATTTGAGTGCAATTAATGAGCCCGGGACTGAAATCTTTGGGCTCACTAGCCTCTCCCCCCAACCCCGTCTCCACCAGGGGTATTACACTCCAGCGGGGATTACTTTAGCTCCCCACTAACAGGGAATTGGTGGTCCAACCCCACTGGAATAAAGGAGGGGCAATTGAGGCCCCCCCCCAAAGGGTTGGGCAGTGGGGGTGCCTCCTTGACATTGACAACTTGGCAGTGCCAGCCTGGGCCCCTTGGCACTGCCCAAGGGGCAAAATGCCAATATCCAGGGAGTGGGAGGCCTAATGGGACACGGGGGCCTGATGGGGAGATAATGATATAGTCCTGTATATTTACAAACTCAGCACACAGTCCTGCACTGATAATGCTCAGGTGGACAGTTCATGTAGAGCAATGTTCTAAGACACATATTGGTCTGAATGTGACAGGAGCAATCTGTATACAAATAGATCCTTATCTCAAGTAAACATTAACCAAACTACCAGAAAATGTCTTCCATACTTCATCACCAGTAAATGGAATTTGTGAGCTGCTGCTGCTAATGGTTTTAATTCTGTCTCAAACTGTTGCTGATTTGAAACTTTTTTCTCCATTGTTCTCCAGGGGCCCTGGGAGCAGCAATACTGGGGCTGGTGGTGAGTATGAGATGAGCAATCATTCCCTAACTTTGACATCACTTTCTACCTCTGCATTTTATGCTCAGAATGTGCCAACACTTTTTGTGTTTCTGTGAGGTTTCATCACACATTGTAAAGCCAAAGTCCTTCATCCCTATACTCCACATGAGAAAACTGGGTGGGAAACAACTGTGCTGAACTTAAGGAAGGCTAATTGCAAAGGAATGAGGACAGAGTTGGCTGGAGTAGACTGGGAAAGGAGTTTAACAGAAAGACAATTGATCATCAATGGCAGGCATTTACGAAAATAGTTCATGACTCACAGCAAAGATACATCCAAATAAGGAAGAAGGATTCTCGAAAGGGAATGAATCAACCATGGCTAACCATGGAAGTTAAGGAAAATATTAAACTAAAAGAAAAAAAACAATGTGGCAACAATGGTAAGCCAGAGTATTGAGGAAGTTTTATAGATCAACAAATGATGACCAAAAGAAATAAAGAGGGAGAAGATAAACTATGAAGGTAATCTAGCAAGCAATATAAAAATGGATAGTGAGGGCTTCTTTAAATATGCAAAAGGTAAGAGAGAGACCAAAGTAACACAGGATCCTTAAGCGAATGAGATGGAGAAATAATATTGGGGAACTAGACATGACAGAGGATGGCAAAAGGAGGGAGAGGAAATAAATACAATAATTATCACTAGAGAAAAAGTACTCCAGAAACTAATGGAGCTAAAGGCCGATAAATTCCCTGGACCAGATGGGTTGCATCTTAGGATATTAAAGGAAGTAGCGACATAGTGGATGCACTGGTAGTAATTTTCCAAGAATCCTTAAATTCTGGAAAAGTCCCAGGGGATTGGACAACAACCAATGAAGTAACTTTATTCAAAAAGGGAGGAAGACAAAAATAGGTAACGATAGGCCGATTAACTTAACATTTGTCATTGGAAAAATGTCGGAGTCTATTATAAAAAATGTAATAGCGGACCATTTAAAAATACACAGTATGATCAAGCAGAGTTAGCATGGCTTCAGGAAGGGGAAATAATGCCTGAAAAATTGATTAGAATTCTTTGAGGTGGTAATGAGCAGAATAGATAAAAGGGGACTAGTAGATGTTAGATTTCCAAAAAGTGTTCAATAAGGTACTGCACCAAATGCTATTTAATAAGATAAAAGCCCATGACGTTGGAGGTCGCACATTAGCATGGATAGAAGATTCGCACAAATAGACAACAGAGAGTTGGGATAAGATCCCTATGCTTCACATAAGGTGGCACGGTAGCACGGTGATTAGCACTGCTGTTTCACAGCTCCAGAGACCTGGGTTCGATTCCCAGCTTGGGTCACTGTCTGTGTGGAGTTTGCACATTCTCCTTGTGTCTGCATGGGTTTCCTCCGTGGGTGCTCCAGTTCCCTCCCACAGTCCAAAGATGTGCAAGTTACATTGATTGGCCATGCTAAAATTGCCCTTAGTGTCCTGAGATGTGTAGGTTAGACAGATTAGTGGGTAAATATGTAGAGATATGGTGGGGTAGGGCCTGGATGGGACTGTGGTCAGTGCAGGCTCGATGGGCCGAATGGCCTTTTTCTGTACTGTAGGGATTCTTTGAAGATAGGCATTTTCCAGATGCAATCTAGTAGAGTACCACAGAGATCAGTACTGGGGCTGCAATTTTTAATAACTTGGACAAGGGGTGCAAATTCTCAAGGGGCTTGATAGGGTAGATGTTGAGAAATTGATGAAGCTCTGTAGAAGAATCAAGAAGGAGAGGGCATAACTCAGAAATAGCAGTCACCCATTTAGGATAAGGAGAGATCTCTTCAGAGAGGGTGTAAATCTTTGGAACTCTCTATCCCAGAAATTTGTTGATGCTTAGCTGTGATTATATTCAAGTTTGAGATCAATAATTTTTTATTCATTCGTGGGATATGGGTGTCGCTGGCTGGCCAGCACTTATTGCCCATCCCTAATTGCCCTTGGAGAGCAGTTAAGGGTCAACCACATTGCTATGGCTCTAGAGTCACATGTAGGCCAGACCAGATGAGAATGGTAGATTTCCTTCCCTAAAGGGCATTAGTGAACCAGGATGGGTTTTTTCCAACAACCAACAATGGTTTCACAATCATCAGTAGATTCATAATTCCAGATTTTTTTTTTACAGAATTCAAATTACACCATCTGGCATGGCAGGATTCAAACCCGGGTCCCCAGAATATTAGCTGAGTTTCTTGTTTAATAGCCCAGCGATAATACCATTAGGCTATTGCCTCCCCAAGCAGTTAGTAATGCTGCCTCACAGTCCCAAGGGCCCAGTTTCAATTCTGGTCACCATCTGGTCATCAGTAGATTCTTAATTCTAAATTTTTTTTATTGAATTCAAATTCCACCATCCGCCTGGCAGGATTCGAAGCTGGGCCCCCAAAGCATTAGCTGAATTTCTGGATTAATAGTCCAGCGATAATACCATCAGGCTATCGCCATTAGTATTTGGGACTCAAAGGACTTGGGGTTAGAACAGGAAAGTAGACTTCATATAGAAGTTTAAATATGAATTGTATGAAATGGTGGAGCAGGTTGCATGGGGCTGTACAACCTGCTCTTAGCTTTTGTGTTTTTACCCAACTCCTCACCATGCTCCTTATTTATTTTGAAACCACTTCCAATTTTCTTCCGAACACTCTCCATTTCAACATTCTTAGCTGCTAAATCATTCCTTATGTCAATTAATCTTTAGCTGAAAATGTTCTTCAGATTTCTCTTTTTGCCCTGCCTTCCCAGTTTGCATTTTTATGATGAATCCTTATGATTACTGCTGCCATTCATCAAACCTCTCCTCTATGTTCCTTTCGAGCTGTGGAGCTGACAGTTTTGTGTCTTTCTGTACATCTCAGGTTTCTTTCCTCCTCCTCCTTCAGGTGAAGAAATCTATGATGATGTCGATGGTACCCCTGAAGACATAAAGCCCAGGTAAGAATCATACTTGAGGGTGGGTCACCCTAAAGGTGCTATTAGCTTGGAAAGGGGTCACATTTTGAACTGATCCATCAGCTGCCCAATGAAAGGGGTCAGGGGCCCAAATCAGTTCCATAACCAGACTTCATTTGACTTTAATCAGTTTGTTGACTTGCCTTTTTGGGAAAGCTCAGCAAACATTGGAAATCAGGCAGCTGCACAGCCATATCGTCTATGTAGGTTCAAGGTGAGGAGTGGCGATCGCAGGGAAAGGGCTGTGGAGGGTCAAGCAATAGAAGGGAGTTGGAAAAGTGGGCGAAGGGATTTTTGCTGGATTAGGCAGTCACTTTAATCCTCCTTCTGGCTTGAGGGCTGATATCCGCAGTGCTTGACCTGGTGAGCTGACAGTTAAGACCTGCTGAGGGTGGCTGGAGGATTGAGAGGGACTAACATCTCTGCCAAAACATGGAGCATATTTACGGGCTGTGGATGTCTGAATCAAACTTCTCCACTGATTCTGGCAGCATTGGAACATACAATGGCTCGTTGCTGACCCAAAATCCAATATACTTAACCACTACACTGTTGGCAGTTGTGGGTTAAGATTGAGACGTATGAATGCATGGATCACTTAAAACAAATTTGAATGGAGGTTAACATTTCTTGTAGTAACAGCAGGAATAAATTAGCACAGCAGCACTGCTAGATTGGAATTTCTGTCCTTCCATTTTCATATCCCAAAGACTCTATCCAAGTACAACTATTATCCTGACTGTTCACATATATTACTACTATGAAAGGACCATGTCAAGAATTAAACACATAAATAAATTATAACATCAGAACCTTCTTCCAAAATCCGAGCTTTGGGTTTTTGTTACAGTCAAAGATGCAATCCAATGATCGTGGTCAAACACAAATTGGGTGACCAACTATAACAGAGCCTAGGATTTGTTAACTTGTAAATAATACCCTTCGTGCTTTGAAGCCCTGCATCACAGGATGCCTCAAAGGCTGGGTCATGGTCCTGGGGCCTCCTGAAGAAGAAGAAGGTGGAGAAAGACGACAATGACAGAAAGACAAGAGAAAAGGAGAACAGTGAAGTTCAGGGTGAAAATGGTGAACGCCCACTCCCGTAAGACACCAAACAGCAAGAGCACATTCTTACTAATAACTGCACTTGGTACTAACATGTGGACGGTTTCTGCTAACTGCATGGAGTGCTTTAAAATTATCACTGACTCATTTATCAATATCAAGACTGACCCTAACCCAATCAATACTGCTATACATTCAGTTAGAGCAGACTACAGAGGCAAGTGTCCAGTTTCTGCAAATTCTTTCCCCATTTATTTTTCTTGCCCTCAAATGCACTCAATCTTCCTCCTCCAGTAGTTCAGATGGTCTCTGGGCAATATTAGTGTTCATCTTCATCCATCTCCCAAGAAGTGAACATGTTAGGGAGCGATACTCTCTCTACCACCCTCCTCCCTATCTCTAACATCCACCACCAAGGTTTGATAGCTGGAGGGTTTGCAGTACTGGACAGGCAAACCAGTTAAATTTTATCCTGGTATGCTGTGACTTTGAGTTCAATAACTCTGATCAATTATGGGCTATCAGAAAGATTGACCATTGAAATCTGTGAATTGTTTGAATCACGGAATCATAGAATCCTCACAGTGCAGGAAGAGGCTATTTGGCCCATTGAGTCTGCATTGACAACAATCCCAGACCCTATCCCCAGAACACAATGCATTATCCCTCTAACCTATGCATCCCCTGACACTACGGTCAATTTAGTATGACCAATCCACCTAACCCCAACATATGGGAGGAAACCAGAGCACCTAGAGGAAACCCATGCAGACATAATGAGAACATGCAGACTCCACACACACAGTGACCCAAGCCGGGAATCGAACCCAGATCCCTGGAGCTGTGAGGCAGCAGTACTAACCACTGTGCCACCATGCTGTCCAACTGTGCCACTGTGCTGCCCAGTTTGGTTCAGGAACATCCTCCAGGGAATCCACCATATTAGGTGGTTGACTCACAGCAACTGAAGACAAGAAATAATTGCAACTTTGCCAGTGTCCTAGGAATAAAAATATTAAAACTAATTCACTATTCACTTGGATCATCAAACTCAGCAATAGAAGTGAATTTGATGGCTTGACCGAGGTTATTCAGTTATTTTGGGAACAGGATACTTGTCTCCTGTGAGAGCCTTGTTCTGCATTAATCTGACCTCACAGTTTTAGTGAGGATTCATTCATTATTAATACCCTACCTAATGTTACTATTCAGGCAGCATGAGAAGCAGCCATAAACTTAAAGCCGCCAGGACCAAAGCAGTTTTTTGTGTCGGTCTTCACGGAGTTTTTTGTGTCAGTCTTCACGGAGGAGGACACAAATAGCTTACCGAATATTAAAGATAGAGGGATGGTAGGAGATGAGGTCCTTAATACAATTACTGTCACTAGAGAGGTAATGCTTGGTAGACTAACGGGACTGAAGGTAGACAAGTCCCCGGGACCGGATGGAATGCATGCCAGGGTTCTGAAAGAAATGGCACAAGTAATAGCAGATGCCTTAGTAATTATTTATCAAAATTTGCTGGACTCTGGGGAAGTGCTGGAGGATTGGAAAACAGCTAATGTTATACCGCTGTTTAAAAAAGGTAGCAGACAAAAGGCAGGGAATTATAGGCCGGTTAGCTTAAGTCCATAGTTGGAAAATTGCTCGAATCCATCATCAAAGAAGAAATAGCAAGAAACCCAGAAGAGACCGGTTTGTTCAAGCAGACGCAGCTCGGATTCGTGAAGGGGAAGTCATGCTTAACGAATTTATTGGATTTCTATGAGGATGTGACTAGTGCGGTAGACAGAGGGGAACCGGTGGATGTGGTGTTTTTAGATTTCCAGAAGGTGTTTGATAAGGTGCGTCACAAAAGGTTGCTGCAAAAGGTTAGGGTGCACGGAGTTGGGGGTAAGGTGTTAGCATGGATAGAGGATTGGCTGTCTAACAGGAAGCAGAGTGTTGGAATCAATGGGTGCTATTCTGGTTGGCAGTTGGTGACTAGTGGAGTGCCACAGGGATCAGTGCTGGGGCCTCAACTGTTTACCATTTACATAGACGATCTGGAGGAGGGGGCTGAGTGTAGGGTAACGAAATTTGCTGATGACACGAAGATGAGGGGAAAAGCAAATTGCATGGAAGGCACAGAAAGTCTGCAGAGAGGCTGAGTGAATAGGCGAGGACCTGGCAGATGGAGTATAATGTTAGCAAATGTGAGGTTATCCACTTTGGTAGAAATAACAGTAGGAGGGATTATTACTTAAAGGACGAAAAGCTGCAGCGTGCTACCGTGCAAAGGGATCTGGGGGTCCTTGTGCACAATTCACAAAAACCCAGTCTGCAGGTGCAGCAGGTGATCAAGAAGGTGAATGGAATGTTGGCCTTTATAGCGAGGGGATAGAATATAAAAGCAGGGAGGTCTTGCTGCAACTGTACAGGGTACTGGTGAGGCTGCAACTGGAGTACTGTGTGCAGTTTTGGTCCCCGCACTTGCGAAAGGATATATTGGCCTTGGAGGGAGTACAGAGAAGGTTCACTAGGCTGATACCGGAGATGAGAGGGTTAGCTTATGAAGAGAGATTGAATAAACTGGGCCTGTACTCGTTAGAGTTTAGAAGGCTGAGGGGGGATCTTATAGAGACATATAAGGTAATGAAGGGGTTAGATAGGGTAGAGGTAGACAGATTCTTCCTGCTTAGAAAGGAAAACAGAACTAGAGGGCGCAGTCTCAAAATAAGGGGGGGGCAGTTTAGAACGGAGTTGAGGGGGAACCTCTTCACTCAAAGGGTGGCGAATCTCTGGAATTCTCTGCCCATTGAAGTGGTGGAGGCTACCTTATTGAGTATATTTAAGTTACAGGTAGAAAGATTTCTGATAGACAAGGGAATTAAGGGCTATGGGGAGAAAGCGGGAAAGTGGAACTGAGCCACTTCAGATCAGCCATGATCTTATTGAATGACGGGGATTCAATAAGCCCTTATTGAATTGAAGGGCTGGATGGCCTACTCCTGCTCCTATTTCTTATGTTCTTATGTTCTTAGTTGCTAGTAATTAAGGCTTTCTCATGCATGTAGAATTGATTACTGCTCTTCTTAAAGGTTAGTGCAATTGATCAGAAAGTTAATCATTGGCAACCTACAGAGGATTTCCTCAAGTTGGGCACAATTTTCCCGCCCCATTGCATTGCTCGAGTAGCACAGTGGGCTGGGAAATGTAAACAGCAGGGCTGGTCGCAACTTCCCCAGGCTACTTTTTATGGAGTAATCAGCCTTGTGCCGGGTAAGAGCATGAGGCAGATTACCATGTGGAAATCGACATTTCAATGTGATTCGTGAGCCCGGGACAGTATCGCCTGGGTTTGCTAATGTTTCCCACCTCGGCGGGCGAGGTTCGTACCAACAGGGATTAAGCTGGTCCCCAGCAACAGGGACCAGGCATGATGGCCTCACTGGTGCAGCAGAGGCCACTGAGGCCCTTCTGGGGGGTCAGGAAAGGGGTGAGTGCCTCTTGGGCTGTGCCAGTATGCCAGGCTGGTACTGGCACCCTGGCACTGCCCACCGATCACCAGGCAGTTTAAAGGTGGCGGGTTTGAGCCAATCAGCGGTTGTGTGGAAGGGTAGGGGACGCTGCCAGTCTGCACAGTGATCAGTGGGGGAGGGAGGGGGGCTGCAAGGGTGCCGGGGGAGGAAATCAGGCTGGCCATCGTGAGGGGGGCAATCAGGCTGGCCACTGGAGGGGTGTCAGATCCGGCGACTGGTGTGGTGGTGGTGGGGAGAGGGGGGGTGGTGGTGGTGGGGGGGTGGGGGGGTGAGTCATCAGGACACAGGCATGGAAGTGGAGCGGGGGTGGGGTCAGTGCGCACGCGCCAATCTCCCTGGGAAATTGACCCACTCAGCATGCTGCTATCGGCCTCTTAGGCAGGATTAGGCCCCCCCCCACCCCCACACCCCCTACCAGTGCGAATACCCTGGCAGATACTGTGAAGCACAAATTGCCAGAAATTCACTTAAGTGTAGCCAAAAACTGGGTAGGAAATTCTCTAATTTTCCTACTGCTTGGGCACTTAGTAATTTTTTTCAGGAAATCGCTCCCACACCTCCCTTGTATTTTTCTCCATCGATTTACCTGCCGATCAAAATTGCATAAGAACAGAGCCTGGACCCTCACAAAGGAATTGGAGGAGCATTCAACCCACCACCCACAACCAGTTCCTCCATTCAATTAGGTCATGTCTGATCTGTCTCTTGATTTAATTTATCACCATCCTCTTCTTGGTTTGGTTAATAGCCTTACTAACAACTATCTGAGGTACAAGGCTAGAGGATAGAGCAATAGAAAAGCAGTGAGAAGCACTTAATGAGATAGGTCAGAATAAATATATTCCTACTGTAATGAAAGATTCTAAAGGGAGGGCCCACCATCCGTGGTTAACTAAAAAGTTAAGAAAAGTATCAAACCTGAGGGAAAAGCCCATAACGTGCAAAGGTGATTGGCAGGTCAGATGATTGGTCAGAATATAAAGAATGCTAGAGCATGACTATAAGGTTAATCGGGAGAAAGAATTAAGAGTATGAGAGGAAGTTGGTGAGAAAGGAACAACGGATAGCAAGAATTTCAACAGCTATTTATAAAGGAAAAGAGTTGTGTGTGTGTCAGACCTATAGAGAATGAGAATGGGGAGTTAATTGTAGATAATAAGGAAATGGTAGATGAAATGACTCAAATATTTGCTTCAGGCTTCACTATATAAGATACAAAAACATTGCAGGAATCAGGAAGTGGCAGGCAGAGAGGAGCTTTGTGAAATTACAATCACCAGGGAAGTTGCACTGAGCAAACTGATGAAGTTGTGAGCTGACAAGTTTCTGGGTCCTAATGGACTTTGTCCTAGGATCATAAAGGAGTTATAGAGTCATAGATGTTTTCAGCATGGAAACAGACTCTTTGGCCCAACTTGTCTATGCCGCCCTTTTGTAAAATCCTTAAGCTAATCCCAATTGCCCGCATTTAGCCCATATCCCTCTGTACCCATCTTACCCATGTAACTATCTAAATGCTTTTTAAAAGACAAAATTGTACCCGCCTCTACTACTACTTCTGACAGCTGGTTCCAGACACTCACCACCCTCTTTGTGAAAAAATTGCCCTTCTGGACACTTTCTTCCCTCTCACTTTAAACCTATGCCCTCTAGTTTTAGACTCCCCCACCTGTGGGAAAAGATATTGACTATCTACTTTGTCTATGTCCCTCATTATTTTATAGACCTCTATGAGATCACCCCTCAGCCTCCTACACACCAGAGAAAAAAGTCCCAGTCAATCCAGCCTCTCCTTATAGCTCAAACCGTCAAGTCCGGTAGCATCCTAGTAAATCTTTTCTGCACTCTTTCTAGTTTAATAATATCCTTTCTATAATAGGGTGACCAATTCAAAGGAGGTTTACTAGATTGATACCTAGAATGAGCTGTAGGCTTGGAAGGTTCTATTGAAGGAAGCTTAATAAATTCCCACAGTGAATCTTACAGATGCTACACAGCTGCCACTGTGTGCCAGTGGTAGAGGGAGTGAATATTTGTGGAAGGGGTGTCAATCAGGCAGCTGTTTTACCCTGGATGATTATAGATTAGTTAAAATTGGGAGGTTCAATTATCCAAATACAGACTAAAATGGTAATAGTGTATAAGGAACACAGTTTACTTCCAGAATGCAAAGTAAAAACACTAGTACACCGTACTAGTCCCTGCCTGGGTCTACTGTTCAGCAGGCAGTGTTGAGGACGACTGGGAACGCTTCAGGGGTGCTGTCCATACATCGGCACTGAAGATGCTCGGGCCCTCTACGCACAAGCAGCGTGACTGGTTCGATGAGAATGATGAGGAGAAAAGGCTCTATTTGTTGAAAAGCACCGTCTTCATTGGGCCTGTCAGAACGACCCATTATCATCTGCCAAGAAAAATGCTTTTACCAGTGCTCGCAGGACAGTCCAGAGTAAACTGCATAAAATGCAGGATGCCTGGCTGAGCGCCAAGGCAGATGAAATACAGGGATACGCTGACAGAAACAACTTGAAACGGTTCTATGAAGTCCTCAACACTCTACGGACCTCAATCTCTTGAGAGTTCCCCCCTCCTGAGTACAGATGATACAACTATCATTACGGAGAGGGCTCAGATCCTGCAGAGATGGACTGACCACTTTGAAACCATCCTCAACTGACCGTCATGAGGCAATAGACAGGATTCCCCAGGTTGTTATCAACAGCGCCATGGATGACCCACCAGTAGTAGCCGAAGTCATGAAAGCTGTCAGCCAGCTTACCAGTGGCAAAGCCCCAGGGGCAGATGCCATAACCGCAGAGATTTACAAAGCTGCTGGTCCATACTCAAGAAGGTCACCGAGTAGTTCCAGTCCTTTTGGAAGCAAGGATCCATTCCTCAGGAACTTAAAGATGCTTCCATCGTACACCTCTACAAGAGGAAGGGCAATCAGCAAGTATGCAACAACCATCGAGGAATCTCGCTGCTCTCATCGCAGGAAAAACCCTTGCAAGAGTCCTGCTAAATCATCTAGTCACTCATCTGGAATTGGGCCTGCTTCCAGAGTCACGGTATGGCTTCCACAAAGGTCGCAGGACTTTTGACATGATTTTTGCTGTGCGCTAACTTCAGGAGAAGTGTCATGAGCAGAATCGCGAGCTCTACACAACCTTTGTTAACCTCACGAAAGCCTTCTACACTGTAAGCCGACAAGGCCTGTGGAGGATCATGTCAAAGTTCGGCTGCCCCCCCAAATTCATTCAGATGGTACTCCAGTTCCATGATGGCATGATGGCCAGAGTACTGGATGGCGGAGAATCCTCTGAGGCATTCCCAGTCACCAATGGTGTCAAACAGGGCTGTGTGCTCGCACCCACACTGTTCAGCGTGATGTTTACTGCCATGCTGAATGATGCCTTCCAGGACAGTGTTGCTGGAATCAGCCTCAAGTACAGAGTGGATGGGAAGCTTTTCAACCTGAGGAGACTTCAAGCTATTCCAAAATAAAAGAGACTGTTCTGAGAGATTTCCTCTTTGCCGATGACTGTGCCATGTATACTGGCTCAGAACCGGAGATGCAAGTCAGTATGGACAAATTTTCCACGGCTAGTGACAACTTCGGACTCACCATCAACATTAAAAAGACCGAAGTCATGCACCAGCCTGCTCCTCATGCACCGTACAGATCCCATAAGGGTAGAAACTACAGGCAGTGGACCAGTTCACTTATCGGGGCAGCACCCTCTCCCAAGCCGCGACTATTGATATAAGAGTTAACTGCAGAATAGCAAAGGCAAGTTCTGCTTTTGGTAGATTGCCCTCCACTGAACGGGAATGTCGTAGAATCAGCCCAGCAACAAAACTGAACGTCTACAGCGCCACAGTACTCACTACCCTGCCTGTGAAACGTGGACTGTGTATTGAAGGCATGCAAGACAGCTCAATCATTTCTACATGACTTGTCTTCGCAGAATATTACACATCAGATGGCAAGACAAAGTACCAGACACTGAAGTTCTCTGTAGAGCAAGTCTACCATCAGTCCATACACTGCTGATGAGAGCGCAGATCCGGTGGGCAGGTCATGTCATCCGTATGTTAGACGAGCGCATATCCAAGCAGCTCTTTTTTGGGGAACTCTCTGCTGGAAGACACTCACATGGAGGGCAGAGGAAACGTTTCAAAGACACAGTCTAGGCCTCGCTGAAGTCTCTTGACATTGACATGACCACCTGGGAAACGCTGGCACAAAACCGCCCTACCTGGCGCTACCTCATCCACAAAGGCAGTCAAGCTTACGAAGCAAGGTGTATTGCTGAAGCACAACTTAAGTGCGAGTTGCGCAAGTCCAGAGCCTCCAGTGCAACAACTACAGTGTCTACACAAGTCTGTCTAATATGTACCAGGACATTCCATGTCCGAATCGGCCTGATCAGTCATCTTCGGACACATCGCAACCAGCCTCAAAGTGACTAATGGTGTCGAGGTCCTCATCGATGACGATGGATGAACAACAACAGTTCAGCAGACCTAGTCTGGCCTGGACCCACAGGAAGATCAATCAGTGAGTCCCCATGGATCTTGTGGGGGTTATCACAAAAGTATAAAGTAATAAGAGGATAACACAATTATTAACATTTCAGCATAGGTAGGAAGAATGGTAGGAAGGACTATTACTTACGTGGCGAAAAACTGCAGCAGGCGACGGTGCAGAGGGACCTCGGGGTCCTTGTGCATGAGTCGCAAAAACCCAGCTTGCAGGTGCAGCAGGTGGTCAGGAAGGCGAATGGGATGCTGGCCTTCATAGCGAGGGGGATTGAATATAAAAGTAGGGAGGTCTTGCTGCAGCTGTATAGGGCATTGGTGAGGCCGCAGCTGGAGTACTGTGTGCAGTTTTGGGCGCCGCACCTGCGCAAGGATATTTTGGCCCTGGAGGGAGTGCAGAGGAGGTTTACTAGGCTGATACCGGAGTTGAGGGGATTGAGCTATGAGGAGAGGCTGAATAAACTAGGCTTGTACTCGTTAGAGTTTAGAAGAATGAGGGGAGATCTCATTGAGACGTATAAGATGATGAATGGGATGGATAGGATAGAGGTGGAGAGACTCTTCCCGCTCAAAAAAGACAGTAGGACTAGGGGGCACAGCCTCAAGATAAAGGGGAGGCGGTTTAGAACGGAGTTGAGGAGGAACTTCTTCACTCAAAGGGTGGTGAATCTCTGGAATTCTCTGCCCGTTGAAGTGGTGGAGGCTGCCTCGCTAAATATTTTTAAGAAGCGGGTTGATGGGTTTTTGATAAGAGAAGGGATTAAGGGTTATGGGGAGAGGGCGGGAAAGTGGAACTGAGCCACGACAGATCAGCCATGATCTTATTGAATGGCGGGGCAGGCTCGAAGGGCTAGATGGCCTACTCCTGCTCCTATTTCTTATGTTCTTATGTTCTTATACAAATAATTTCAATTATTTAGGCAGTTTTTAGAAACATAATCCAGGACAAAAATTAGCAGTCACTGGAACAAATGTGTATTAATTAAAGACAAACAGCATGGAGTTTTATGGCAAACAATTGCTTTACTAACTTGCTGGGAGATTTTGATGAGATAACAGAGAGTTGATAGTGGGCTGTTGATGTGGTGTGCACGGACTACCAAAAAGCACTTGATAACGTACTCCACAATAGACTTGTCAGCAAAGTTAAAGCTCATGGAAATAAAAGGGAAACAGCTACATAGATACAAAATTGAATGACAGGAAACACAGTATAGTGGTGAACAGTTGTTTTTCAGACTACAGGAAAGTTTGAGTTCCCCGAAGGGTCACTCTTAGGACCACTGCTCATTAATGATCTAGACCTTGGTGTACAGTGCACAAATTCAAAATTTGTAGACAACAATAAACTTAGAAGTATTGTATGTTGTTGGATTGGGAATAGATTTGTTGTTCTGCTGGGGTTAGTATTTGGGCTTCTGGTATTTCTTATTAATATAAATTACAAGGACTCTGAAACCAACAGTAAGATTTACCGATAATGCTAAAATAGGCAGGCGAGCAAAAGTTGACAGTGCAGTTTGGGATTTGCAGGGAGAGTTAGATCATTTATGCAAATCAGGAAGCAGATGAACAATCACATGTTACCAGTGAAAAATGCAGGACTGTTAATGGCTGGAATAAAAGAATGTGCATAATTGTGTTAACATCTTTGGTTTGCTTCACGTTATGGTCTAGATGTTTTTCAGAAATGACTTTTGCCCCTTTTCAAAGCAAACCAAAGATGTTAACACAATTACAATATCTCTAGACACCACAGTACAATGTAACTCAAAGGAGACGCAGTTGGAGTGATTACACTAAGAATATAAGGTACAGTTCTGGATAGCACGTTATGAAAAGGCCAGAAAGAAATGAGGCAGAAAGGAGCAAAATAAATATTCTTTGTCTAAAAGGAAGTACCCACTAAAATGAGAGCAGGAAATTCCTCAGAATTATGAGCAGCATGGTGGCACTGCGGCCTCACAGTGCCAGGGATCCAGGTTCAATTCTGGTCTTGGGTCACTGTCTGTGTGGAGTTTGCACGTTCTCCCCATGTCTGAGTGGGTTTCCTCTGGATTCTCCAGTTTCCTCCCACAGCCCAAAGATGTGCAGGTTAGGTGGATTGGCCATGCTAAATTGCCCCTTACTGTCTTCCAGGACTAAAAGATCCTGCTGTTAGGAAGGGCTGGAAAATCTCAATGTAAAACCAAGGGTACATAGAGGGTGTATATGTGTAAGAGTCATTGAAGCTGGCAGGACAGATTGAAAATGTTCATAAAGCATATGGCATCTTGAGCTTTGTAAAAAGGAACATGAGAATACAAAAGCAAAGAAGTTAGAGTAGAGCTGTATGAAATACTGCCATCTGCTGGACAAACTTAAAGGACCAATGTTTAAATAAACAGTCATGATGTGGGAATGCCGGCGTTGGACTGGCGTAAACACAGTAAAAAGTCTGACAACACCAGGCTTTAGTCCAACCGATTTATTTGATAATACTCACAAGCTTTCGAGGGGACTGCCTCTTCGCCTTTCCTTTCACCTGACGAAGAGGCAGTCCCCTCGAAAGCTTGTGAGTATTATCAAATAAATCGGTTGGACTAAAACCTGGTGTTATCAGACTTTTTACTAAATAAACAGTCCCAGCTTTGACTGCAGTCATTTCATTATTGAGAGTGTCATTTTCAGGGTAGAGAAAGGTGATTTGTCTGCACCAAGCTGAAACTCATAAGTCTGTTCAAACTGTATGAAATTCTTGCAAGAGAGAAATTCTGGCTTAAATATAAGATTAGTTGGAACAATAAAATCCCAAAAAGGTCCTTCAATGTGTAAAAAGAAAAGTCAGGTTGATAGTGTGAACTAAGGTTTGAACACAGATTTTAGATTACCACTGCAGCATGATTTTTGAATTTATCTGGGGTTAGGCATACTAAGTCATATTTACTACCAAATCAGCCAGCTGAGACTTTCACTGACACACACTGACTGGCCAGGTTTCTATAAATTTCATGTGTCTGCCACTTTAACACAGATTAATCTTAAACCTAAATCACACCAAATTAAATCTTATATCTCCCTGAACAGTGTCTAACTTTTGGAATGTATTATGCGTGCATCTCTCTTCTCTCTTGTGAATTCTACTAGATCTGCGTTATTGTTAAATTGTTCCTTTGTGTGGGGTAAATTTGTGTTTTAATTTTCTTCTAGGTCCATTCCTCCGTCAGCAGAGCTTGCAGCTGGTAAGGGAGCTTCTGATCTGAAACTGTGCATATTGGATATTGCTGTTTTCTTTTGCTGGGGAATCACGGACCTCATGTTTGCTTTTCATAGACCTGGGAGTTGGGGGGGGGGGGGTGTTCTCTCTCTCCTAACCTGCTACTTTAATTTTTTTTTGTTTACTTTATTCCAATCCAATCAAGTCAAATTAAAGCCAATTCAGAGTCCCAACAAGTTGGGACATTCCCAATCCGAGCTGACAAGACAGGGCTCTCACCTCCTGTCTTGAGCTTGATCTACATGATCCAAGCTGACCGGAGTAGGTGTAGCTCCTCCTCCAAGGCTTGATCTCATTTGCATCTTAGCCAAAAGGCCGAGATGCCACTTTAAAAAATTGCTTCAAATGAAGCTGAAATGTAACCTAACGACTTCAACCAAGTGCAGCATGTCAATACTACACTTGATCTTAGCCAAAAGGCAGAAATGATCCCTAAGAATATAACCCGCTACTTTAGTTTATTTAGTTCCAGGCACCCACCACCCTCTGTGCAAAAAATCTGCCTCATACATCTCCTTTAAACATTGCCCCTCACACCTTAAACCTATGCTCCCTTGTAATTGATTCTTCCACCTGGGAAAAAGCTTCTGACTATCCACTCTGTCCATGCTTCTCATAATCTCGTAGACTTCTATCAGGTCACCCCCTCAACCTCCAGTGAGAACAAACTAAGTTTCTCCAACATCTCCTCATAGCTAATGCCCTCCATATCAGGCAACATCCTAGTAAATCTTTTCTGTACCCTCTCCAAAGCCTCCACATCCTTCTGGTAGTGTGGTGACCAGAATTGAACACTATATTCCAAGTGCGGCCTAACTATTGTTCCATAAAGCTGCAACATGATGACAATTTTTAAACTCAATGCCCTGGCCAATGAAGGCAAGTATGCTGTATGCCTACATGACTCCTTCTTGTCATATCCCTCCATTCATAAACGCACCCTTCCATTGCTATCCTCTGTCTTCTTTGACCGATGTGAAGATGCCAGTGTTGGACTGGGATAAACACAGTAAGAAGTCTCACAATACCAGGTTAAAGTCCAACAGGTTTATTTGGTAGTAAACGCCACTAGCTTCTGGAATGCTGATCCTTCGTCAGGTGAGTGGAGACTTCTGATCACAAACAGAGCATATAAAGGCACACACAGTTTACAGAATACTGATTAGAATGCGAGTCTTTGCAGCTAATCTGCTATTCAAGTCTTAAAGGAGCAGACAATGTGAGTGGAGATAGCATTAAGCCTAGGTTAAAGAGATGTGTATTGTCTCCAGACAGGACAGTAAGTGAGACGTTGCAAGTTCAGGCAAGTCATGGGGGTTACAGATAGTGTGACATGAACCCAAGATCCCAATTGAGGCCTCATCTTGCAACATCTCACTTACTGTCCTGTCTGGAGACAACACATATCTCTTTAACCTATGCTTTATGCTATCTCTACTCACATTGTCTGCTCCTTTAAGACTTGAATAGCAGATTAGCTGCAAAGACTCGCATTCTAATCAGTATTCTGTAAACTGTATGTGTCTTCTTTGACCGAGCCAATTTTGTATTTTGTGCTGTAATTTTCTTTGTTCTTTGTTCATTGTTTTACCATAACAGCATTATTAGGCTTTGTAAGGGAATGGGTGAAACCCAGTGCAACGTTAAAGAGTCATTGCTGGTCTGCCATAACTGGAATGGGTCAAGACTGCCCTGGGCCTCTGAACAATGGAAAATTGTTTTGTTTCCTCTATGTGTATTAAGACTGACTTCCCGCCAACTCAGCCAAAATAGGCATCCACCATGAACTCTTTACAGCAGAGACATAAAAGCTCCATGAAAATTAAGTGTCCCGCAGTCACTGAAGTCTGTAATGGTGCTGTGATAGAGGCATCGCTCAACATGATCCTGGTATAATCACCAGAGAGGCAACTGGTGGATAACAAAAGGCAGCTCGATGACACAGTGCAGAGATGTCATTCAAACTTGATGCAAAACAATAGGATACCAAGGCAAGTGCAGCACGGGGTTAGATACAAAATAAAGCTCCCTCTACACTGTCACCCATCAAACACTCCCAGGACAGGTACAGCACGGGGTTAGATACAGAGTAAAGCTCCCTCTACACTGTCCCCCCATCAAACACTCCCAGGACAGGTACAGCAGAGGGTTAGATACAGAGTAAAGCTCCCTCTACACTGTCCCCATCAAACACTCCCAGGACAGGTACAGCAGAGGGTTAGATACAGAGTAAAGCTCCCTCTACACTGTCCCCATCAAACACTCCCAGGACAGGTACAGCACAGGGTTAGATACAGAGTAAATCTCCCTCTACACTGTCCCCCATCAAACACTCCCAGAACAGATACAACATAGGGTTAGATACAGAGTAAAGCTCCCTCTCCACTGTCCCCATCAAACACTCCCAGGACAGGTACAGCACGGGGTTAGATACAGAGTAAATCTCCCTCTACACTGTCCCCCATCAAACACTCCCAGAACAGATACAACATAGGGTTAGATACAGAGTAAAGCTCCCTCTACACTGTCCCCATCAAACACTCCCAGGACAGGTACAGCACAGGGTTAGATACAGAGTAAAGCTCCCTCTACACTGATTCCATCAAACACTCCCAGGACAGGTACAGCATGGGATTAGATACAGAATAAAGCTGTCTCTGCACTGCCCCATCAATGTGGCTGAGATGAGCAACACCTTCTGCTCCTCAATGGCATTTTCCATCTTCCAAGTGACCATTCTCTGATCTTCCTCAGCAATATTACCACTGTGCCATCAATTCCTGCGCAGTTAGGGGCAGCTGTGTGCTGTGGGCAGATTCTCACTGGGAATATAGCTTAGAGTTAACCATCATGTTGAGTTATCAACGGACGGCAAGGTGACATAGTGGTTAGCGCTGCTGCCTCACAGTGCCAGGAACTCAGGTTCAATTCTGACCTTGGGTTACTGTCTGTGTGGAGTTTGCACATTCTCCCCATGTCTGCTGGGTTTCCTCCCACGGTCCAAAGATATGTGGGTTTGTTTGATTGGCCATGCTAAATTGCCCCTTAGTGTCAAAGAACAAAGAACAACACAGCAAGGGAAACAGGCCCTTTGGCCCAACAAGCCCGTGCCACCATTTTAACATTGTGAGTTCCGTCTTCCACTCATGACTCTTATCTACATTTATGGCACTCCATATTGGAAACCAGATTGAGGGGAGACTAACTTAGGGACAATTTGTTACACCAATCAGCCTAAGAGCACATCTTTGGGGTGTGGGAGGAAATCGGAGCACCCGGAGAAAACCCACGCAAGCATGGGGAGAATGCGCAAACTCCCACAGATACTGGCCCAAATCCTCGTATCTGCACAGCAAACAGTGATAGTCACTGAGCTGTTGTGTTGCCCATCAGCTGGATCAGTTTAAGCATACACTAAGTGTGAAGCACTAGGCAACTCTCGAAACACCCAAGAGCAGCCCTCGCACGACCCACCGCATGTATGCCCCTTGTTGGACAACCAGGCGGACCGAAGCACCTGTGGAGTAAGCCTGTCAGGGTAAATGTGTGGGGTTACGGGAATGGGGACTAGGTGGGATTGTGGTCAGTACAGATTTGTTGGGCCAAATAGCCTCCTTCTGTGCTGTAGAGATTCTATGAATTCTGCGATCAGATGGAAAGGAGCTTGGGTGTTTTTCCTATGTGTGTCACTGACTCTGTCACCCTGCATGCTGACAGTAGTCATGTGATTCCAACCACTTTACTCAATGATCAAAAGAAATGTGCAAGCTAAACTTGTCTATAAAGGTAAAACTTTAAGAAGTAATTGTTTATGCAAAATAAACCAGTTATGTCATGGTTGATGCCGCTTGACTATCACACTTCGGCAAAATGTGGCTGGTGATTGTAGTTTTTTTGCTTTTTAATTTTTAAATTTTTATTATTGTTGTTGTTGTTGTTGGGTCTTTGTGCTCCTTGACTCTTGTTTTCTGCCACAGACGGGGAAGATGTCTATGATGATGTTGGCGCTGATGATTTCCCACCTCCACCTCCTGAACTCAGGTACATTCTACCCCACCGTTTACATTAGCTCCAGGTAGCTGTGCTTCATTGAAATAAGAATCAAGGAACAGTACTGATCTAAAAAAGGCAATCGTGTTTAGTTGCACACCCTGCTTTCTGCTTGTAACATTGCATAGACACTCTAGTGCAGAAAGAGGCCATTGAGCCCATCAAGTCTGCACCAACCACAATCCCACACAGGCCTTACCCCCCCCCTCTCGCCCATCCCTACATATTTACCCGCTAATCCCTCTAACCTATGCAACACAGGACTCTACCTAACCCACACATTTTTGAACTTTGGGCAGCACAGCTGCTTCACAGCTCCAGGGACCCAGGTTCAATTCCCCGCTTGGGTCACTGTCTGTGTGGAGTTTACACATTCTCCTTATGTCTGAGTGGCTTTTCTCTGGCTGCTCCGGTTTAAGAACATAAGAACATAAGAAATAGGAGCAGGAGTAGGCCATCTAGCCCTTCGAGCCTGCCCAGCCCTTCAATAAGATCATGGCTGATCTGTCGTGGCTCAGTTCCACTTTCCCGCCCTCTCCCCTTAACCCTTAATCCCCTCTCTTATCAAGAACCCATCAACCCGCTTCTTAAAAATATTTAGCGAGGCAGCCTCCACCACTTCAACGGGCAGAGTATTCCAGAGATTCACCACCCTTTGAGTGAAGAAGTTCCTCCTCAACTCCGTTCTAAACCGCCTCCCCTTTATCTTGAGGCTGTGCCCCCTAGTCCTACTGTCCTTTCTGAGCGGGAAGAGTCTCTCCACCTCTATCCTATCCATCCTATTCATCATCTTATACGTCTCAATGAGATCTCCCCTCATTCTTCTAAACTCTAACGAGTACAAGCCTAGTTTATTCAGCCTCTCCTCATAGCTCAATCCCCTCAACTCCGGTATCAGCCTAGTAAACCTCCTCTGCACTCCCTCCAGGGCCAAAATATCCTTGCGCAGGTGCGGCGCCCAAAACTTTCCTCCCACAGTCCAAAGATGTGCAGGTTAGGTTGATTGGCCATGCTAAAATTGTCCCTTAGTGTCCTGAGATGCGTAAATTATAGAGATTAGCGGGTAAATATGTAAGGATATGGGGGTGGGGTCTGGGTGGGATTGTGGCTGGGGCAGACTCAGTGGGCCAAATGGCTTCTTTCTGCACTGTAAGGTTTCTATGATTCTATGATTGCAAGTTCCTCATGCAACTGACTTTAAAAATTATTTAGGCAATGGTGGGGAACAGTGGCAAAGTGATAACGTCAATGAATTTATAATCTAGCGATTCATGCCAGAATGTCAATTCTCCCCCCAAAACAAATAAGGGGAGCCCCCCCCAATGGGGGTCCCCAGAAAGACCACCATTGGCCCTTCCCCCTGTCAAAGATTGGCACTGTCAGAGGGCAGCAGGCATGTCTCTCTCCCTCCTGAGGCTATACTTTGCTTGGCACTCCCAGCGAGTTATCCTTGACTGATTCCCATTTATATAAAGCATTGCAAACCTCGCTGACATGATGTCACATTGGCAATTCATAATTTTCAGTAAGGGGGGGAATCATGTGACTGGGAAGCCCTTTAATCATATGTAGTTGTATTGAAAAGGTATTGAAATGAGGTCCCTACGAGAAAGAGCAGGTACCTTATTATACTACCAGCAATGGTGCGGAAGATCAGGAAATGAGATCTCGCCAGCCTGTTGAAAGCGGGATGGTTGGGAACTGTTCGAGATGCAAGGCAGTATTAGTAATGGCAAAAAGTTGAATTTCCTGGGCTGTGAAGGTGGTGCCATTATCAGAAACTATCATTTCAGGGATGCCATGAATTGTGAAAATTTTTCACAGCTTATTGATAGTGGCTGACAAAGTCATTGAATGCATGACTTGGATATTTAATTTCCTGATTGATAGGCACCTGATGACTGAGGGTAGCAAACTGAACACATTTTCACCCTCGATTCTGGGTAGGTCGTTATGTGTGTGTGTGTGTGTGTGTGTGTGTGTGGGTGTGGGTGTGGGTGTGGGGTGGGGGTGTACCTCAATCAGAAGGCCCTTCAGACTGGCAGTGTCATCCTCTCAGGGACCTGGGAGCTCAAACTAAATGTGCCAAATGACCTTTTTCAATGAAACTATTTATTTTTTCTGCCAACTGAGTATGAGGAAAGGAGAGACAGAGAGAAAAAGAGTAAAAAAAAGGCAATGTGTTCCAAGTTTCCATGGTTACTAGCCTCAACAAATAACTAATCGCTATGGTCTTAACAGGATAACTACTTTAGGCAGATTAATTTGTGTAGCTGGTGAACTTCTCTTTTATAACTTTAAAGAACATGTCTTACTTTACAAGTCTCCCTGTGGGTGTAACTACTTCCTCCTTGTTGCAGACTAGCCTCCTGACTCCTGTCAGAGTAGAAATGATTGTGTGAAACATTGGGAGTTGGGAGTAGGGTATTTCTGCTTTAATCAATGGTTGCACCACTTGCCAAATGCTGAATGACATCACTGCAAAAACCTATAAAAGTCAGTGTAGTCATCATTTGTTTGTTCCAGCAGTTAAGGGAAAAGAAGGAGGTAACTAACACATTGTTTATACTGTTGATTCTTGCTAATCACCTAATGTCTTGTCAGAAATGGCATGCTTGGATCAAGGAACCAATACAATTTACAACTGTTTGCAGCATAGCTCATTCCGTTGTTCATTCATCAATTCAAGCTGAACCAAAACAACAGGGAACTCTAAACATGAATTGAAGTTGACTCATAGAAAGATTAAGCCTCACAAAATTGCTTCAAAGTCACATTTGGCAGTGAGTTGATTGTCTTTTGTTTTTTCTGTTGTGTCAAATCGAAAATAATTGAACTAGTTCCAGTATTTTTATACCGTTCCCACAGGATTCAAGGGTAAGGATTTATATGAAGTGGGAATGAACCGGAAAAGGTTTGGGCTGGAATTCAACAAACTCGCCCACGGCTGGGATTCTCTGGCCCTGCCCATGGCTGGAATTCTCTGGCCCCGCCCACGGCTGGGATTCTCCGGTCCCGCTGCTGTAAATGGAGATTTGGCTGAGCATCAAATTCTCCATTCTCATTGGCAGCACTGGCAGGATTTATAAGACCAGAGAATTCAGGCTTTGATCTATAGAATCTTTATACAGTAGAAATAAATAGGAAATCGTTTGGTCCTTTGGGATCTTATATCATGGGAATAAATGAGAAGGAGATTGAGCCATTAAGATTTATATAGAGTAGAATGAACAGTGGCATGAGGAAATTTTTTTTACACAGAGTGATTAGAATCTGGAAACTACTGCCTGACTGCAGTGGAGACAAATTCAATCATGACTTTCTAAAAGTAATCGGATAAACGCCTGATAAAAATATTGAAGGGCTACAGGGTGGGGAGTGGGACTAGCTAAATTGCTCTTGCAACGAGCTAGCAAGAGCATGACCAGCCAAATTACCTCCTCCTGTGCTACTGAGTGGAATTCTCTCTACCCAAGGGCGGCAGTTTGGCAGCAGGTGGGTGCAGAGATTCTCGCAGTGACCTGCCAGCGTTAAATCACAATACAATTTTCATGATGGAGGGTTAATGATGGGTTGGCTCTTCCCCCTGGCTGGAGGCATGAACATCAACTGCATTCATTTGCAGCTCATGAATGCTCATTAAAACAGCTGGCCACCAGAATCCTATCTGGCCTTCTGTAAGACAGGGCTATGGTTTGTCCCCATAACAGGGGAAGAACATTTTCAGTGAGAGAACAATGAAGCCAATAATAAGTCTCACTCACCCTGAAGCTGGAGTCCACAACTGAAGGGCCTGTGCAATCTCGAGGGGCCCTGGCATTGGGCCAGTAAGCCAGATAGCTGGGTCCAAGACAAGGCTTGCAATAGCCTCAATATTAGGGGACAGGACTGCACTGCCTGTAATGTTGTCTGATCCTGTTCAATTTAATTTGAAAGATAGACAGCAATGAGCTCACCTAATCCTGCTATGAGATTAATTTTGTGACAAATCAAATAACCAATTAAAATAAATCAAATAAGCTGAGATGTAAATTAAATGGACAGCCCTTTAAAGCAATATTGCCTTAGCCAAAAAACAAATTGCAAAAAACTTAAATATTAACCAAAAAACGTGATTAAGGGGGTCAATAAGGAAATCACTTGCCTTGATGGATGAGCCCAATTAAGCCCAGTTATTTAGTTGTGATGTATGTTTGTGCCACTGATTGGCAATCATGAGTTAACCATTTCCACTATAAATTCTTTACCTTCCTAACCCTTCCACTCCATCTTGGTGTACCCCAGGAACCACAGCTGAGATGGAAACATAGAAAAACTACAGCACAAACAGGCCCTTCAGCCCATAAGTTGCGCTGAACATGTCCCTACCTATAACCCTCTATCTTACTTAGTTCCAAGTACTTATCCAAAAGACCCTATCGGATGGAGGTGATCTCCTGTCTGCCATGTTCTGTTATTTGAGGAATCTTAGTGGTGTCCTTTAGAGGACCAAGACCTGGAGGACTCTGACCTGTTTTGGACAGAACAGGTGTGATGGTGCCATACTCCTTGGTGTGCAGGGCTGGAATTGTGTTGGTCGCAGGAAGGATTTACTGTAAAATCCCCTAATCACCACACTCTGGCACCCGTTCGGGTACACTGAGGGAGAATTTAGCATGGTCAATGTACTTAACCAGCATGTCTTTTGGACTATGGGAGAAAACCCACGCAAACACTGGGTGACTGTGCAGACTCCACACAGACAGTGACGGAAGTCAGGAATACGAACCGTGGTCCCTGGTACTTTGAGGCAGCGGTGCTAATTACTGTGCACATTATTTTGCAAATACAGCCAACAGACATTAGACAACTAAGAACAGTTGATGTCATTCATTTTGTTGAATCTGCAGGTAAAGAAAGCTGTATCATACACTCAAGAAAGCCCCAGGGTCTCCTGGGTGGAAGGCCCTGAACAATGCATCAGTTGGTCCTCCTCCAGCTCAAGGACCCCAGGGTTTCTCCATGGAATAGAGGGGCAGCTAGAATGAGATCCAGAATGCTTGCCATCCTCTAGTGCTGGCACTCATGGATGCCCACAGGTTTTCTTTGTTCATTTGTGGGATATGAGTGTCACTGACTGGCCAGCATTTTTGTTCTTAAACATGGTGGTGAGCTGCCTTCTTGAAACACTGATACAACTGGGTGGCTTGCTAGGCCATTTCAGAGAGCAGTTGAGAGACAACCACATTGCTGTGGACCTGGAGTCACATATAGGTCAGATCAGGTAAGGACAGCAGATTTCCTTCCCTAAAGGGCATTAGTGAACCAGATGGATTTTTCCAACAATCGCCAGTGGTTTCATGCCATAAGTAGATTCCTATTTCCAGATATTTTTAATTGAACTCGAATTTCACCATCTGTCATAGTGGGATTCCAGCTCAGGTCTCCAGAATATTAGCTGAGCTTCTTGAATAATAGTCCAACAATAATACCACTAAGCCATCACCTCCCCAATTGCTTGCACCATGCAGTTGATGCCCTACGTTACTGAGTTTATGCCCTGAATCATGCACAAAATCTTCACTGCAAATACTGCCCTTCCAATGTTAGCTGGCTGCCTTGCAGTGTTGGCCTCATCTCCTTGGAAAGAAGGCATTGGGACTCCTCCAGATGGTCTTGCAATCCAAGCAATGAGGCAGATATCCCTTCGTAGTGTTCCCAACTCTGTCTTTGCAACTCCAACAGCCGAGAGATGGCCAAGCCCAGAGTCTCAGCATCTGACTGAGGCTCAGTGAGTTCTGGCCTCCAGCCCTCCTCCAAGTGCTGGATCTTTGGGAAATGCCTGCATCTGCCTGCTGTGGATCATCAAAAGTAAGATGTTCATCAGTTAGTGGCTCAGAAGTGCATCTGCTACTAATTCCCACTGAGGTGTGAGGCTTTGTGCTATTGGAGGGCTTGGCCTCAGCGCAGGAGCCGTCCTGTTCCTGGCCAGCAAGCTCTTGGGCTCTCTCAAATGGAGTGAAGATTTCAGTTCCGACATGCCTCTGCCTGTTTGTGCGCTCTTTCTTTTTATTGTCAGCCAGCTTGTCTCCCAAGGAGACATAAGGGGAGTGTGTAAACAGGCCACAGTTCAGGTCAGATGGAAGGACGCATAGTATGTGTGGTTGGTGAGTGGGAGCTGAGATACAATGAGGATAGTAGCTGCAGGGGAGATAAGGTCATGTGAGGGAGGGCGAGTAAAACGGGGGAGCCTGTAAAATAGAAAGGAATGAGCTCCCAGTGGATGTGTGAGTAGGTGAATAGTGATAGATTAGAGGTGTTTCTTACCCTGGCTGCATGGAACAGGTCATTCACCTTCTTTCTGCACTGCACTCCTGTCCTCCAGTGAAAGGAGATGGCACCGACCAATGCTGCCATTGTCCTCCATAAGGGGTTGGTGACTTTGCTTCCCAATTGAGGGTACAACACAGCATATCATTCCTTCACCACATCCAGCAATCTGGTCAGTCTTCCCTCTGAGAAGTCTTACTTACAGCCAGCCTCTCAGCTAAATTTTGAAAATGTGAAAGGAGGTGTAAAGCAGGAAGCCCTGATTGAAACTCTCATCTGAATATTGGGCAGGAGAATCAGAGCCATCTCACGATGGATGCAGCGTGAAGCTCATGATTTTTTTTTTAAAAGTGCCTAAAAATACGACACTGGGGCCGGTGCAATTTTCCCCAGTGTTTCCACCCAAACAATACTTAGCCAAAATAATGGAAAATTTCACCCTTTCCATATTATACCAAAACTGGTTAACCTCTGGGATGGAAGAATTGAAAGGTCAGTTGTGCAGCAACAGCTGTGTGTATGATCTACAAGATGCACAACAGGAACTCACAAAGGTTCTTTTGACAGCACCTTCCAAACCCATGACAACTACCATCTAGAAGGACAAGAGCAACAGATGCCTGAGAACACCATCACCTGGAGATTCCCCTCCAAGTCACTCACCATCCTGACTTAGAAATGTATTGCCGTTCCTTCAATGTGTCTGGGTCAAAGTCCTGGAACTCACTCCCTAATATGAGATTTACTTACACCTCAGGGACTGCAGTTCAAAAAGGCAACTCACAACCTCCTTCTGAAGGACAACTAAGGATGGGCAATAAATGCTGGCTTAGCCCACATCTTATACATTCATTTTAAAAAGTTACAATTGACCACAGTGACTGCTGAGTCTTGAAGAATTGCTTTTCAAAATCAGATTTTAAAGTATGGTGTCAGGCTACTTGTGCAAAGACAAACACTAAAAGGAGATAAACTGATATGCACAGTTGATAAAATGTTGGGATGAGGCTACAAGGGAGTCTCAAATCATCAGTTTTGAGTAAATGGCCAAATACTACAAAGTTATGTTCTCTTTTTGTTTAGTTTGTCAAAGCTCTCAAAAGCACCTGGTAAAGGCAAAAAGGATGAGAAAGATCCCAAAAAAACCAAGAAGATGGAGAAGGAGGAAAAAGACTTCAGGAAAAAATTTAAAGTAAGTTTTGAACTTGTTTGAATTAGTTGAAACTTTTTAATTTTAACATAACCCACCCAGCAGGAAGCTGATGGGCTCAGTTAAGTGGAAAATGGAGCATAACATCAGGCAGTGTATAAAATGAGCCACCATTTACCGTACCGAATATCTAAACTATCTACTTTTGAGGTACAATGCAGAATTACAGAATGATGCAGCATAGAAGAAGGCCATTCAGCCCAGTATGCATGTGCTGGTTTTTTGAAAAAAGCTATCCAAACAGTGCCAGCCTCTGCTCTTTCTTTAGCCCTGCAGATTTTTGAATATTCATCAAATTCCCTTTTCAAAGTTATGATTGAATCTGTTCCACCAGCTTTTCAGCCAGTACATTCTAGACCATAAAAATAAACTTTATTTTCATTTTGCCTCTGGTTAGTTTGCTATTAGTTTGCATAAATATGTTGCCTCTGGTTATTGACTTTCTGCCACTAGAAAATTTCTCCTTATTTTTTGTCTCAGACTCCTTCATGATTTTGAACCATGTCTTCCCTCAACATGTTCTGCTCCAATACAAACAACCCATTTCTCTAGTCTTTCCACATAACTTCTTTCTCAGGATGGCAGTCGGTGACTAGTGTGCCTCAGGGTCGGTGCTGGAATCACAACTTTTCATAATATACATTAACGATTTGGAAGAAGGAACTGAAAGCACTGTTGCTAAGTTTGCAGATGATACAAAGATATGTGGAGAGACAGGTAGTATTGAGGAAGCAGTGGGGGCTGCAGAAGAACTTGGACAGGTTAGAAGAGCGGGCAAAGAAGTGGCAGATGGAATACAATGTGGAAACATGTGAGGTTATGCACTTTGGAAGGAGGAATGGAGGCACAGACTATTTTCGAAATGGGGGAGTGCATCGGAAATCAGAAGCACAAAGGGACTTGGGAGTCATTGTCCAAGATTCTCTTAAGGTTAATGTGTAGGTTCAGTCAGCAGTTAGGAAGGGAAATACAATTTTGGCATTCATGTCAAAAGGCCAGAATACAAGAGAAGGGATGTACTTCTGAGGCTGTATAAAGCTCAGGTCAGACCCCATTTGGAATATTGTGAGCAGTTTTGGGCTCCGTATCTAAGGAAGGATATACTGACCTTGGAAAGGGTCCAGAGGAGGTTTACAAGAAAGATTCCTGCAATGAAGAGCCTGTCGTATGAGGAACGGGTGAGGACTTTGGGTCTGCGCTCAATGGAGTTTAGAAGGTTGAGGGGGAATCTTCCTGAAACTTACAGATATTGCAAAGCCTGGATAGAGTGGATACAGAGATGTTTCCACCAGTAGGAAAAACTACAAAAAGGGCACAACCTCAGGCTAAAGCGACGATCCTTTAAGGCAGAGATAAGGAGGAATTTCTTCAGCCAGAGTGGTGAGTCTGTGGAATTCTTTGCCGCAGAAGGCTGTGGAGGCCAAGTCATTGAGTGTCTTTAAGACAGAGATAGATAGATAGATCCTTGATTAATAAGGGGATCAGGATTAACGGGGATGAGAAAAATATCAGCCATGAGACAACGTTCCGATGAGACAGGGAGGTTTTGGTAGGTCGCAGGAACCGTGGTGCACGAAGGCTGTGGTGAACCTAGTCAGGAGGAAAAGGAAGGTGTACAAAAGGTTCAAGGAGCTAGGAGATGGTAAGGATCTTGAGGAGTATAAGGATTGTAGAAAGGAGCTTAAAAGGGAAATTAGGAGAGCCAGAAGGGGTCATGAGAAGGCCTTGGCGGGTAAGATTAAGGAGAATCCCAAGGCCTTCTATAAATATGTGAAAGGTAAAAGGATGAAAAGAGAAGGGATAGGACCTATAAAAGGTGAAGGGGGAAAGGTCTGTGTGGAACCAGAAGAAATGGCAGAGGTGCTTAATGAGTACTTTGCCTCAGTATTCACGGTGGAAACTGATCTGGGAGATTTTGCTACAGATTTGCAGCAGATGGAAAAGATTGAGTATGTGGATATTAAGGAAGAGGATGTGTTAGAACTTTTGAATTCTATCAAGATAGATAAGTCGCTGGGACCAGATGGGATGTACCCCAGGTTACTGTGGGAGGTGAGGGAGGTGATTGCAGAGCCCCTGGCGATGATCTTTGTGTCGTCAATGGAGATGGGAGAGGTTCCGGAAGATTGGAGGATTGCGGATGTGGTTCCTATTTTCAAGAAAGGGAACAGAGATAGCCCGGGAAATTACTGACCGGTGAGTCTGACCTCAGTGGTTGGTAAGCTGATGGAGAGGCTTCTGAGGGAAAAGATTTACGAGCATTTGGAGAGGTTTGGCATGATCAGAAATAGTCAGCATGGTTTTGTCAAGGGCAGGTCGTGCCTTACGAGCCTGGTTGAGTTCTTCGAAAATGTGACTGAACACATTGACGAAGGAAGTGCAGTGGACGTGGTGTACATGGACTTCAGCAAGGCGTATGATAAGGTCCCTCATGCAAGACTTCTTGAGAAGGTGAGAGGGCATGGGATCCAAGGGCCTTTGGCCTTATGGATCCAGAATTGGCTCGCCTGCAGAAGGCAGAGAGTGGTTGTGGATGAGTCTTTTTCTGCATGGAGGTCAGTCACCAGTGGAGTGCCCCAGGGATCTGTTCTAGGGCCCTTGCTGTTTGTCATTTTCATAAATGACCTAGATGAGGAAGTGGAGGGATGGGTTACTAAGTTCGCCGATGACACGAAGGTCGGTGGTGTTGTGGATGGTCTGGAAGGATGTCAGAAGTTGCAGCAGGACATAAATAGGATGCAGGACTGGGCAGAGAAGTGGCAGATGGACTTCAACGTGGATAAGTGTGTAGTCGTCCATTTTGGCAGGACCAACGGGATGAACGAGTACCCTATCAAGGGCAGGAGTCTTAGTAGTGTTGAAGAGCAGAAGGATCTTGGGGTCCAGGTCCACAGGACTCTTAAATCGGCCTCGCAGGTGGAGGATGTGGTCAAGAAGGCGTATGGTGTACTGGCCTTCATTAATCGAGGGATTGAGTTTAGGAGTCGGGAGGTAATGCTGCAACTTTATAAGACCCTTGTCAGGCCTCATTTGGAGGACTGTGCGCAGTTCTGGTCGCCTCACTATAGGAAGAACGTAGAAGCTATTGAAAGGGTACAGAGGAGATTTACAAGGATGTTGCCTGGATTGGGAGGCATGCCTTATGAAGATAGGTTGAGGGAGCTGGGATTCTTCTCCCTGGAGAGACGAAGGTTGAGAGGCGACCTGATAGAGGTTTATAAAATGTTGAGAGGAATAGATAGGGTGGATTCTCAGAGGCTATTTCCCCGGGTTGAAATGGTCGCTACGAGAGGTCACAGATTTAAGGTGCGGGGAGGCAAGTACAGAAGTGATGTTAGGGGTAAGTTTTTCACTCAGAGGGTGGTGAGTGAATGGAATCAGCTGCCGTCAGTGGTGGTGCAGGCAAACTCACTGGGGTCTTTTAGAAGACTTCTGGATGAGTATATGGGATTTAGTGGGATTGGGGGTTATAGATAGGTCTATGGATTGGTAGGTGTTGATGTGATCGGCGCAACTCGTGGGCCGAAGGGCCTGTTTGTGCTGTAGTGTTCTATGTTCTATGGTTGAACGGCGGAGGAGACTTAATGGGCTGAGTGGCTTAATTTACTCCTATGTCTCATGATCTTATGGTCTTAACTGAATTCCTGTATTCTTGGTGCCATTCTAGTAAATTACTCCTCAGCCTTTCTAGCCTCTTGACATCCTTCCTAAAGTGTGGTGCCCAGATCTTGGCACAATAATGCAGGTAGACCTAAACAGTGACTTGTTTAGTATAATTTCCAAGCATTTATGCCTCTGTTTATAAAGCCAAGTATATCATGAAGGGCTGGGAGATTTCATTTAACCAGATTTTTAAAAGTCAAAGCTGAGGCACATTCACCAGATCCATTTAATATTGCATTTTGCATGAGTCATAGAGGTTTACAGCATGGAAACAGGTCCTTCGGCCCAACTTGTCCATGCCATCCTTTTTTTAAACCCATAAGCTAATCCCAATTGCCCGCATTTGGCCCATATCCCTCTATACCCATCGTACCCATGTAACTACCTTTTGTCTTTTAAAAATTGTACCTGCCTCTACTACTACCTCTGGCAGCTTGTTCCAGACATTCACCATCCTCTGTGTGAAAAAATTGCCCCTCAGGGCACTTTTGGAACATAGAAATTTACAGCACAGTACAGGTCCTTCGGCCCTCGATGTTGAACCAACCTGTGAAACCAATCTAAAGCCTATCTAACCTACACTATTTCAATACCATCCATGTTTATCCAATGAGCATTTAAATGCCCTTAATGTTGGTGAGTTCACTACTGTTGCAGGCAGGGCATTCCACGCCTTACTACTCCCTGAGTAAAGTACCTACCTCTGACATCTGTCCTATATCAATCACCCCTCAATTTAAAGCTATGTCCCCTCGTGCTAGCCATCTCCATTTGAGGAAAAAGGCTCTCACTGTCCACCCTATTTAGTTGTCTGATCATCTTGTACGCCTCTATTAAGTCACCTCTTAACCATCTTCTCTCTAACGAAAACAGTCTCAAGGCCCTCTGCCTTTCCTCATAAGACCTCCCACCATATCAGGCAACACCCTGGTAAATCTCCTCTGCGCCCCTTCCAATGCTTCCACGTCCTTCCTATAATGCGGCGATCAGAACTATACGCAATACTCCAAGTGCGGCCGCACCAGAGTTCTGTACAGCTGCAACATGACCTCATGGCTCCGAAACTCAATCCCTCTACCAATAAAAGCCAACAGAATCCTATCAATCTGGGTGCCAACTTTCAAGGATCTATGCACATGGACACCGAGATGGGGAGAAGGGAGAGGGGGAGAAGGGAAGGGAAGAAAGGAGGGGAGGGGGGAGAAGGATGAGAGAAGAAGGGATGGGGGAGAAGGGAACGGGGAGGGGGGAGAAGGGAGGGGGCAAAGGCAGGAGGAGGAGTAGCTGTGAGTGGGGAGAGAAGGAGGGGGAGGGAGAAGGGAAGGGGAAAGGGGGAGGAAAGGAGGGGAGAACAAGGGAGAAGGGAGGTGAAGGAGGAAAGGTGGGGGGGGAGAGGGGAGAAGGGAAGGAGGAGACAGGAGGAGGGTGGGTGGAGGGGGAGTAGGGTGGAGGAAGGGAGGGAAAGATGGGGGAAGGGGAGAAGGGAGGGGGAGAAGGGAAAAGGGAGCGGGGAGAACGGAGGGGAGAAGAATGGGGAGGAGGGCGGGAAGGTTGGGGGGGAGGGGGGAGAAGGGTAGGGAATGGGGGAGAAGGGAGAGGGGGAGAAGGGAAGGGGGAGAAGGGAGAGGGGGAGAAGGGAGGGGGGTGAGGGGGAGGGGGGAGGTGGAGAAGAAAGGGGGAGAAGGAAGGGGGGAGAAGGGAGGGGGAGAAGGGAGGGGGAGAAGGGAGGGAGGAAGGGGAAAAAGCAGAGGGGAGGGAGAAAAGGAGGTGGGGGGGAGAAGGGAGGGAAGAAGGAAGAGGGTGGGGGTAGAAGGGGAGAACAGGGGGCGGAGGGGGAGAGGTGGGAGAAGGGATGGGGGAAGGGAGGGCGGGAGAAGGGAGGGGAGAGAAGGGAGGGGAGAGAAGGGAGGGGGAGGGCCGAGAAGGAAGGGGTAGACGGAGGAGGGGGGAAGAGGGGAGGGGAGAGAAGGAACGTAAGAGGGGACGAGAAGTGAGGGGACGAGAAGGGTGGGGAGAGAGGGGAGAAGGGTCGGGGGTAGAGTGGGAGAGGGGAGGGGGTGAGAAGAGAGGGGGAAGAGGGGAAGGGAGGGGGCAGGGCAGGAGAAGACGAGAGGGGTGAGAAAAGAGGGGGAGAAGGGTGGGGGGAGGCGAGAGAAGGGGGAGTGCGGGAGAGGGAGGGGGAGAAGGGAGGGGTTGAGGGGGAGAAGGGAGAGGATGGAGGGGAGGGAAGGGCAGAGGAGGGAGGGGGAGGAGGGAGAGGGGCTCAGAGGAGAGGGGGAGAAGCAGGGGGTGGGGAGGGAGGTGGGGGGAGAAGGAGGAAGGGGAGGAAAGGGCAGAGGACGGGGGTGGGTGGGAGGGAGTACAAAGGGAAGGGAGGGTGAGGGGAGGGGTGAAAAAGGTGGGGGGAGGGGAGTAGGGAGGGTGAGGGGGAGGGGCAAAAAATGTGGGGGGAGGGGAGAAGGGTGGGGGGAGAAGGGAAGGTGAGGGGGAGGGGCAAAAAATGTGGGGGGAGGGGAGAAGGGAGAAAGGTAGGGGGAGAAGGGAGAAGGGAGAAGGGTGGGGGAAGAAGGGTAGGGGGAGAGGGGAGAAGGGTAGGGGGAGAGGGGAGAAGGGTAGGGGGAGAGGGGAGAAGGGTAGGGGGAGAAGGGAGAGGGGAGAAGGGTAGGGGGAGAGGGGAGAAGGGTAAGGGAGAAGGGTAGGGGGAGAGGGGAGAAGGGTAGGGGGAGAAGGGTCAGGGGAGAGGGGAGAAGGGTAGGGGGAGAGGGGAGAAGGGTAAGGGAGAAGGGTAGGGGGAGAGGGGAGAAGGGTAAGGGGAGAAGGGTAGGGGGAGAGGGGAGAAGGGTAGGGGAGAGGGGAGAAGGGTAGGGGGAGAGGGGATAAGGGAGAAGGGTAGGGGGAGAGGGGAGAAGGGTAAGGGAGAAGGGTAGGGGGAGAAGGGTAGGGGAGAGGGGAGAGGGGAGAAGGGTAGGGGGAGAGGGGAGAAGGGTAAGGGAGAAGGGTAGGGGGAGAGGGGAGAAGGGTAGGGGGAGAAGGGAGAGGGGAGAGGGGAGAAGGGTAGGGGGAGAGGGGAGAAGGGTAAGGGAGAAGGGTAGGGGGAGAGGGGAGAAGGGTAAGGGAGAAGGGTAGGGGGAGAGGGGAGAAGGCTAGGGGGAGAGGGGAGAAGGGTAAGGGAGAAGGGTAGGGGGAGAGGGGAAAAGGGAGAAGGGTAGGGGGGAGGGTAGGGGGACAGGGGAAAGGGAGAAGGGTAGGGGGAGAGGGGAGAAGGGAGAAGGTTAGGGGGAGAGGGTAGGGGGACAGGGGAGAAGGGTAGGGGGGAGGGTAGGGGGACAGGGGAGAAGGGAGAAGGGTAGGGGGAGGGATAGGGGGAGAAGGGTAAGGGGAGAAGGGTAGGGGGAGAAGGGTAAGGGGAGAAGGGAGAAGGGTAGGGGGAGGGGTAGGGGGAGAAGGGTAAGGGGACAAGGGTAGGGGAAGAAGGGTAAGGGAAAAAGGGTGGGGGTATGGGGGAAAAGGGTGGGGGTAGGGGGGAAAAGGGTGGGTGATGGGGAAAGGGTGGGGGGAAGGGGAGAAGGGTGGGGGAGGGGAAAAGAGTGGGGGGGTGAGAAGGGAGAGGGAAGAAGGGAGGGGGAGGAGGGAAAAGGCAGTGGGGAGGATGGGAGAAGGGAGAGGGAGAAGGGAGGGGAGAGAAAAGAGAGGGGAGAAGGGAGGGACGAGAAGGAAGGGGGTAAAGGAAGGGGAAAGAAGGGAGAGGGAAGGGGAGAAGGGGACAGGAGGTAGAAGGGAGGAAGAAGAGGGGGACGGAGGAGGGAGAAGAGAGGGAGGGGGAGAAGGAAGGGAGAGAAGGGAGGGGGCAAGAAGGGAGGGGGGAAGGGAAGGGAGGTGGGAGAAGGGAGGGGGCAGAAGGGAGGAGGCAGAAGGGAGGGGGAGGGCCGAAAAGGGACGGATAGACAGGGGTGGGAGAACAGGGGAAGGGGGAGGGGGCGAGAAGGTTGGGGGGAGAGGGGAGAAGCATGGGGGAGAAGGGTGGGGGAGTGAGAAGAAAGGGGGCAAAATGGAGGAGGGGGGGGAAGGGAGAAGGAACAGGTAGACGGGACGGAGGAGAGAGGGAGAGGGTGAGAAGAAGGGGGAGAAGGGTGGGGGGAGGGCAGGAGAAGGGAGGGGGAGAGGGAGAGGGTGAGAAGAGAGGGGGAAGGGAGGGGGAAGGAAGGGGCAGGGTGAGAGAAGAGGGAGAAGGGTAGCGGGAGATGGGAGGTAGAGAGGGAGGGGGAGAAGGGAGGGGTTTGGGGCAAGAATGGGGGAAGGGAGGGGAGGGAAGGGCAGAGGGGGAAGGGAGGGGAGGGAAGGGCAGAGGAGGAAGGGTGGAGAAGGGGGGACGTGAAGAAGGGGGGAGGTGGAGAAGGGGGGAGGTGGAGAAGGGGGGAGGGGTGAGAAGAGAGGGGGAGGGGGAGAGAGGGGGGAGAGAAGGGGTTGGGGGGAGGGGAGTGGGGGAGAGAAGAGGTTGGGGAGGGGAGGGGGTAGAGAAGGGGTTAGGGGGAGGGGGAGGGGGTGGAAAGGAGGGGGGTGGAAAGGAGCGGGGAGGGGGAGAAGACAGGGAAGAAGAGGGGAGGGGAGGGGGAGGGGGAGAGGGGAGAAGGGACCTCTATAAGGTCACCCCTCAGCCTCCTCTGCTCCAGTTCCATCTATCCAGCCTCTCCTTATAACTCAATCCATCAAATCCTGATAGCATCCTAGTAAATCTTTTCTGCACTCTTTCTAGGTTAATAATATCCTTTCTATAATAGGGTGACCAGAACTGTACACAGTATTCCAAGTGTGGCCTTACTAATGTCTTGTACAACTTCAACAAGACGTCCCAACTCCTGTATTCAATGTTCTGACCGATGAAACCAAGCATGCTGAATGCCTTCTTCACCACTCTGTCCACCTGTGACTCCACTTTCAAGGAGCTATGAACATGTACCCCTAGATCTCTTTTTTCTGTAACTCTCCCCTACACCCTACCATTAACTGATTAAGTCCTGCCCTGGTTCAATCTACCAAAACCTCGCATTTATCTAAATTAAACTCCATCTGCCATTCATCAGCCCACTGGCCCAATTGATCAAGTTGCCGCTGCAGCCGGAGATAACTTTCTTCACTGTCCACTATGCCACCAACCTTGGTGTCAAGATTGAAGGGAGGAGTATCTGTGATTGTGTCCCACTCCAGTACTGAGCTGTTTCTCCCCAGCCCTTTAATGAGCATTTTTACCTGGAGCTGCAGCACCTGCTATCAGAGAGCTCATGGTTGATCAGAGATATTATCAATGCGACACCCAGGAGAATGGCCTGGGCACATCATGTGTGAGCTTCTAGAGCACAAGCCGAAGGTGTCAGCCTAGAATCAGCTGTCAATCAGCCCAGGGTGGCCCCAAGTCCTGCTGTACCTCCTTGGTGTACATTTCAATTGCATTAGCATTTTGATACCACCTTGTTCTCACTGGCAGTTTTAACGTTGTCCAAAAATGGTAAACATAGAGCATAGAAAGCTACAGCACAAACAGGCCCTTCGGCCCACAAGTTGCGCTGATCATATCCCTACCTACTAGGCCTATCTATAACCCTCAATCCCATTAAATCCCATGTACTCATCCAGAAGTCTCTTAAAAGATCCCAATGAGTTCGCCTCCACCACCACCAATGGCAGCCAATTCCACTCACTCACCACCCTCTGAGTGAAAAACTTATCCCTGATATCTCCTCTGTACCCGCTCCCCAGCACCTTAATCCTGTGTCCTCTTTTAGCGACCATTTCAGTCCTGGGAAATAGCCTCTGAGAATCCACCCTATCTATACCTCTCAACATCTTATAAACCTCTATCAGGTCACCTGTCATCCTTCGTCTCTCCAAGGAGAAAAGACCTAGCTCCCTCAACCTATCCTCATAAGGCATGCCACCCAATCCAGGCAACATCCTTGTAAATCTCCTCTGCAACCCTTTCAATCGCTTCCACATCTTTCTTGTAATGAAGCAACCAGAACTGCGCACAGTACTCCAAGTGGGGTCTGACTAGGGTCTTATAAAGCTGCAGTATTATCTCCCGACTTCTAAACTCAATCCCTCGATTAATGAAGGCTAGTACACCACACACCTTCTTGACCACATCCTCCACCTGCAGTAAAGCTAAAAACTGTTCATTTGAACCATTTTGAGGAAATTATCAGGACACCGGGACCTTTAGTTAAAACCTGAGAGTCTCATGGCAAAGCCGGACATCTGGTCAGCATACTTCTAGTGAGTGCTCCTTGTGAAGTTTAAAGTTTATTTGTTAGTCACAAGTAAGGTTTACATTAACACTGTAATGAAGTAACTGTGAAATTCTGCCTAGTCACCACACTCCGGCACCTGTTCAGGTCAATGCACCCTAACCAGCATATCTTTTGCACTGCGGGAGGAAACCAGAGCACCTGGAGGAAACCCACGCAGATACGGGGAGAACGTGCAGACTCCGCACAGTGACCCAAGCCAGGAATTGAACCCAGGTCCCTGGCACTGTGAAACAACAGTGCTAACCACTGTGCCATCTAAAAAAAACTCAAATCCGTTCTGGCAGCGGTGGAATTTGAACCCACATCTCCGCAGAACCTTAATCCAGCATCTTAGACCACTCAACCATACTACCACAGTCAGTCTCCTCTGGTGGTTTCCACCATCATAGATGGCAGGTACGCGGCCAAGGGAAAGAAACAGGCACTGGTGCTTTTCCTGTTTTCAGGCCCCTTACACTACGCACCCCACCCCCCAACCCATGCCCACCCCATTTAATCCGCCCTGTCACATCCTTTAGATGTCCAGAATTTGGAACCATAGTCACATTCCACCTATGGAAGCAGAAATTGGTTATTCAGCCCCTTGAGATCATTTCATCATTCAACTAGGCCATGGCTGGTCTTTATTTTACTTTATCTACTCACCTTGACTTCCATAATCCTTAATAACCTTATCAAACATCCCAAATATGGTTGTTAAGATCGCGAACATACTCCATGACACAGTTGTAGAAACAGATTCCATCAGAAATTTCAAAAGGAATATGAATATGTAGTTGAAGAGGACTAATTTGCAAGGTTATGGAGAAATAGCTGTGGTGTGGGACTGGATTGAACTGCTCTTTCAAAGAACCAGCACAAACAGAATGGGTTCAATCATTGGTTGGATGGTTTATCGGGTGTAATTTAATGCTCATGGCAGTGGACCCATCCATTGCTTGGAGAGCTGGTGACAGCCCCGCTATAGCCATTTTGAGCTTATACCACCCCAACCCCCACCCCCACCCCAACCCCACCCCAGTATTTATTTGTTTACTGTCAGGATTGTTATCGTGGTTAATGCTGATATCCCGCCCCATAAAGATTTGAGGCAATCAGAAGATGGCAACACTCCTGTATTGACAACAAGCAGGAAGGGAAGTTGTGTTTTATGTCTTTATATAAATAGAGTTCTAGTATAATTTTGCATCTCATCAATATCCATCAATGATCACACAAATAGTTGATTCGTGGCCTAAGCATTAAACCAAATTAGTATCCTTAAAAGGCCTGCTAATTTGCATAGAATCCCTACAGTGCAGAATAACGCCATTCAGCTCATCAAGTATGCACTGACATTCTGAAAGAATATCCCATCCAGGCCCTATCCCTGAAACCCCATGTATTTACCCTGCTAATCCCCCTAACCTACACATCTTGGAACACATAGAGACAACTTAACGTGGCCAATCCACTTAACCTACACATCTTTGGACTGGGAGGAAACCGGAGCACCTGGAAGAAACTCACACAGATACAGGGACAATATATAAACTCTGCACAATCATCCAAGTCTGGAATTGAACCTGGATATCTGATGCTATGAAGCAGCAGTGCTAACCACTGTGCCACCATGCTGCCCATAGTTAATTCAATAGTTAATTAGTAGTTAAGTAATAGTTCATTTGTTTATTTTATGGGTTCTTGAAAGAATAAGTAGCTGTTATGATCTGGCAGGTGGTAGGTACCGTGTGAATCAAATCCCATAAAGTGAAACCTGACAAGGAATTACAACTATTTGCTCACTCTGTCCTACTTGACTGTAGAAATTCAAGACTTTAAACCAAACCCCGACTCTATAGAACAAACAGATACTTCTCTGGGTGGCTGAAGGTTGCTTTCTTAATTTCTTCACAATTCGGTCCCAGCAAAGAGCACTCTCATCAGGTAGTCTTACATGATCACACACAACACAGTTCCCAACCTTTCCTATTGCCCTTAACCTTCTTTGATATTTACCTTTCCCAGAATATAAAATCTTTTATGTTCCGATCACCACCAGTCACCCTCCATACCTGATCACCACCTTCATGTACGGAGGGTGACTGGAATGAAGAGCTTGTCGTATGAGGAACGGTTGAGGACTCTGGGTTTGTACTCGTTAGAATTTAGAAGGATGAGGGGAAATCTTATTGAAACTTACAGGATACGGCGAGGCCTGGATAGAGTGGATGCAGAGAGGATGTTTCCACTAGTAGTAAAAACTAGAATCAGAGGGCACAACCTCAGGCTAAAGGGACGATCCTTTAAAACAGAGATGAGGAAGAATTTCTTCAGCCAGAGAATGGTGAATCTGTGGAACTTTTGCTGCAGAAGACTGTGGAGGCCAGGTCATTGAGTGTTTTCAAGACAGAGATAGAAAAGTTCTTGATTAATAAGGGGATCAGGGGCTATGGGGAAAAGGCAGGAGAATGGGGATGAGAAAAATATCAGCCTTGATTGAACAGCAGAGCAGACTCGATGGACCGAGTGGCCTAATTTTGCCTCTTTGTCTTCTGGTCTTATGATCTTATAGGTAAACTAAGTTTATTAACTTTGCCTTATTTATATATGACCTTTTCCCAGCTGTAAATTCTTTTATACTTCCTTTTCAAATGTAACAACTGCACACAACAAACCTTCTTTATCTCATTCTACAGATGTCTTACTTACCTATGGAATATCCAACTCACCCATTCACTTTAAATGCCTACCTTTCATGACTAGCCCATTTGATGGCCTCAGCTTTGTAGGCATTTAGTCCCCAGTTTAAGTAAATTAGACATATACTTACACACACACACAGCCCCCACAATCCTGCATTAGAAAATACCACAATAGACCCCAGAAACATAAAAAAAGTCTTCACATAGTCAATATGACTTGAGATCAATTATTTACTAGGTTGGTGGCTTTTCATTTGAGTTTTATATTAAGTATGCCAATGTTTTTACTAAATTTTATTTTCCCTACCTCAGTATGATGGAGAAATACGAGTTCTGGGAACTGTTGAGGTTATCCAGAACTTAACTGCCAAGAAGTGGGCCAACCGAGACCTGCCAGTGAAAGCCGGAGAAGTATTAGACATTATACAGTATACCGATGACGTCAAATTGCTCTGTCGGAATGAAGATGGAAAATGTAAGTTTTTAAAAATGAACGGCACCTTAAAACTTTAATGAGAGATTCGTACTCTCTTTATTCCTCAATTTCCTCCTTTACTCTCCTGGAGAAAAGTTTGCAGTAGAATTCTCCAGGTGTCAGTGTTGGAACCCTTGCTCTTACTATACATTAATGGCCTACACCTTGGTCTACGTGACAAAATTTCAAAATCTGTGGATGATACAGTACATAGAAGTATTGTGAATCATGAGAACAACTTAGAACTTCAAAAGGATGCAGACAAGTAGGTGGAATGAGTGGACAAGTGACTGATGTAATTTAGTGCAGAAAAGTGTCAAGTGATTCACCTTGACAGAGAGGATGAAAAGAGACAATACAAAATAATGGGACAATTCTTAAGGGGATGTAGGAGGAGAGGGACCTGGTTGTATATGTGCATAAATCACTGAAGGTGACTCTTTTCTTCCTGTTGGGTTTTCCTGACTGAAAAGCCACAACTTCAGGCCAGTTAAAGTAGCTGATCAGGTTCCCATGTCATCAAGTCCATTCTGCATTTTTAAATGACCCCAGCAGTTTCCTGTGGATGTCCCACCTCTTCAGGTGAGCAGGTTAAAATAAATGGGAGCAGGGAGTCTAGTTGTTCTCTGGTGATTGTGACTGTTCACTCCCCCAGGTGGGAAGGGTTAAAATTGGCCATTCCATCTGTTTTGGATGCTGAAAGATCTTTTAAGTATTCGTAACATTTTCTCTTGTGGTGCAATAAAGGAGACGTACGAGGCAGATTTTTTATACAGAGGATGGTGGGTGCCTGAAACTCGCTGCCGAGGGAGGTAGTGGAAGCAGAGAGGACAGTGAGTTTTAAGAGGCATTTGGACAAATACATGAATAGGATAGGAATAGAGGGATATGATCCCCGGAAGGATTTAGGGGGTTTTAGTTTGGTTGGGCAGCATGGTCGCTGCAGGCTTGGAGGGCCAGAGGGCCGAAGGGCCTGTTCCTGTGCTGTAAATTTCTTTGTTCTTTGCTCTTTGTTCAATAACAGCATTTATTAATCCTGTCTATCATATATGATTACTAATTTGATGCATTTTCTTTTTCTAAAACAAAACAGTTGGATATGTTCAAAAAGTCAATTTAGCATTAGGGTGAGTACATTTTACCATGTATTAATATTGCTATTCTATGAGATTTTCCTGTTTAATTTTGCAAAGAACTGGAAATACTTCTGAAGTGCATTCACTGTTGTAATATAGAAAACAAGAATGTCAAATTGTGGACAGTAGGATTCCACAAACAGCAATGTAATAATGACCCCGATAACATACTTATGGTGATGTTGGCTGAGGGAGAAATATCAAAATTTAAATTAATTTCTTGCAGCTAAAATAAAACATGTTCTAAAGGTCTCAATATCAAACAAAAATAATTGCAACCCTTAAGGAAGAAATTACAATGTAGATAGGTATAAGTGGAGTTATACTGAAAGAGGACATAATAGAGGAATAGTGGCCTCAAATGTCCAATGTTACAAACTGCCAATACCTTTGATACAGATGGCAATGTTACTGGGTTAGCTGACCCAGGACAAATTGAGGTATTTGTCCTGTCAGTGGCTGCCGACAATGCCAAGGTCTAGTGCAGGCAAATCACCTTGGCATTTGCTGGGTTGAATGTTAATGTTCTGCAGTCTCCTAATTATATTTCTTAATGTAACATTTTCTCTCAGTACCTACCCTGTGCCTAACAGTGTCTGCCAAGCTATCACTCCTAGTCTGCCTTCCTGAAATTAAGTCATTTTTATTCCTTTTTTATTGTGTTATTTATTGATTCGCATTATGGACATTGTTAGTCAGTTGCTCTCTAACATTGCTTCCAGCATCCTCTTGCCATCATATAATAGTTATATATCATAAAGAATAATTCATTTAGCCTTTTATATTGTGCTTGCCCCACTACTGCTTACCCCACTAGTCTCCACGAATGTCTATCACAATTTTATTGGCTTCCATATGATCTGACTGAGCATGAGATGCCTTCACAAAAGAAGAGGATGAGGTTAATGGCCCAGATTTGTTCCATGACTGAGAGCCAGAAATAACAATTGCTCAATAATTGTAAGATCCAGCCCTGAACACAGCACTTGCTATTTTTACAGGGCTGGGAATGGGGGCATTTCACACTTACATGTTTTACAGAGGCAGCTAGCCATTTAAATCAGCTGCCTCCATACAAGTCTGATTTGATTAGTCTAGGAACATGGATCCTGAAGTTTGCAAAGTAGACTGATAAGAGCATATTTGAATTTGGTGTATTTCATAAGAACATAAGAACATAAGAAATAGGAGCAGGAGTAGGCCAACTAGCCCTTCAAGCCTGCCCCGCCATTCAATAAGATCATGGCTGATCTGTCGTGGCTCAGTTCCACATTCCCGCCCTCTCCCCATAACCCTTAATCTCCTCTCTTATCAAAAACCCATCAACCCGCGTCTTAAAAATATTTAGCAAGGTAGCCTCCACCACTTCAACGGGCAGAGAATTCCAGAGATTCACCACCCTTTGAGTGAAGAAGTTCCTCCTCAACTCTGTTCTAAACTGCCCCCCTTTATCTTGAGGCTGTGCCCACTAGTCCTGCTATCCTTTCTGAGCGGGAAGACTCTCATATCAGAATCCAGCGACGTCTGGAAAATAACCACCAAGGCATCCACTATCACCTCCGCCATTTCTTTCAGGACCCTCGGATGCATTCCATCCGGTCCTGGGGACTCGTTAGAGTTTAGAAGAATGAGGGGAGATCTCATTGAGACGTATAAGATGATGAATGGGATGGATAGGATAGAGGTGGAGAGACTCTTCCCGCTCAAAAAAGACAGTAGGACTAGGGGGCACAGCCTCAAGATAAAGGGGAGGCGGTTTAGAATGGAGTTGAGGAGGAACTTCTTCACTCAAAGGGTGGTGAATCTCTGGAATTCTCTGCCCGTTGAAGTGGTGGAGGCTGCCTCGCTAAATATTTTTAAGACGCGGGTTGATGGGTTCTTGATAAGAGAGGGGATTAAGGGTTATGGGGAGAGGGCGGGAAAGTGGAACTGAGCCACAACAGATCAGCCATGATCTTATTGAATGGCGGGGCAGGCTCGAAGGGCTAGATGGCCTACTCCTGCTCCTATTTCTTATGTTCTTATGTTCTTATGTCCACAATCAGCCCCTCCAGTCTGTCGAGCACCGCCTCGCTAGTAACAGTAATGTCATCGAGACCCTCCAGTCCTACCACCTTTCCATCTCTAACATCCGGCAAATTATTCACGTCCTCCTCCGTGAAGACAGGAACAAAAAAGTTATTCAAGACCTCAGCCATATCCCCATCCCCTACCACTAAGTCCCCCTTCTCATCCTCTAAGGGACCAACGTTCACCCTAGCCAGCCTCTTCCTTTTTATATATTTATAAAAACTCTTGCTATCCTTTTTTATATTAAGCGCTAGCCCAGCTTCATAGTTTCTCCTACCCTTCTTTAGCAACTTCTTTGTCAATCTTTGTTGACATTTAAACCTCTCCCAATCCTCTTCTCGCCCACTACTCTTAGCTACTCTAAACACCTCCGCTTTTAATTTAACACTTTCCTTCACCTCCTTCGTTATCCACGGCTTATTACCTCTCCTCCTACTGTCCTTTTTGACCATCGGAATAAATTTCTGCTGAGCACCAAGAAAGATCTCCTTAAAGATCCTCCACTGCTCCTCAGCAGACCTACCTTCCAACGCGCTCCCCCAGTCCACATTCGCCAATTCTTCTCTCATCCTACCGTACTCCCCTCTGTTCAAACAAAAGGACGCGCGTCCGGGAACCCACTTTCTCCTCCTCCATCTCCACCAGAAACTCCACCATACAATGATCACTCTCCCCAAGAGGATCCTTCACCGCAAGGTCCCTAATTCTACCCGCCTCATTACATAGCACCAGATCCAAGATAGCTCGCTCCCTCGTCGGCTCCAACACACACTGTTCCAGGAAACTATCCCAGCAGCATTCCAAGAACTCCTCCTCGAGCCCACCGTGTCCAACATGGGTTGACCAATCAATATGCAGATTGAAATCCCCCTTAACTACGGCCATCCCATTCCTGCACGCCGCACTTATTTGCGCGTTAACAGCCCGCCCCACCTCCAGATCATTATTCGGGGGCCTATAGACGACACCCACCAGCGTCTTCCTCCCTTTGCTGTTCCTAATCTCTACCCACAACGATTCCACGTTCTGCTCCTTGGCTCCAATATCATCCCTTGCTACCACCCTGATGCTATCCTTAATCAGCAGAGCTACGCCCCCCCCTTTTCCCTCCCGCCTATCCTTCCTAAACACTTGATACCCCTGGACATTCAGCTCCCAGTCCCTGTCACCTTGCAGCCACGTCCCTGTAATGGCCACCAGATCATATCCATTTGTGTCGATCTGCGCCACCAACTCATCCACTTTATTCCTAATGCTTCGCGCATTCAGATAAAGCGCCTTCATCCCAGCCTTCACCTGGACCTTATTTGCTGGAACGCCACCAACCATACTCACGCCCCTTACTCCCTCTATTATTGGGACATCCTCGGCCTCTATCCTTACCTGTACCGTCTCCTTAACTTTAGACCCCGTAATGTCACCTACCCTCACACCCTCCCCCCCACTAATTAGTTTAAAGCCCTGTCTACAGTCCTCTTTACACGATTCGCCAGCACTCTGGTCCCAGCACGGTTCAGACCAACCCCATCCCGCCCGAACAGGTCCCACCTACCCCAATACTGGTGTCAATGCCCCATAAATTCAAACCCATTCCTCCCACACCAATCCCTGAGCCACCCATTCACTTCCTTAATCCTATCACCCCTACGCCCGTCTGCACTCGGTTCAGGCAGTAGCCCAGAGATGACCACCTTGTTGGTTCTACTTTTTAATTCCATTCCCAGCTTTTCATACTCCCTCCCCAGATCCTCAGTTCGCATTTTGCCTACGTCGTTGGCACCCACATGAACCACAACAACCGGATTCTCACCCTCCCACTCCAGGTTCCTCTGCAGCCCAGATGCGACATCCCGGACCCGAGCACCAGGCAGACAACACACCCTTCTGTGCACTTTGTCATTGTGACAAAAGACAGTGTCAATACCCTTAACCCCACTATCCCCAATTACAACTACGTTCCTTTTCACCTTCTCTTTGCCTATGTCCTGCTGCATCACTGTACCGTGTGCAGTCTGCTCACTGACCTCACCTCCCTCGTCCTCGTCCAGACTGGAAGCAAGAACCTCAAACCTGTTATGCAGCTTGAGAGTCTGAGGCCTCCTCTCCCCACCCTCCTTCCTCCTCTCAGCAGCCCCCTCTTGTTCCTGACCCTTAGAGTTAGCCAGTCTGGGGGGGGGGTGGATGTCTCTTGCACCCCATTAACAATGGCACCCTTTCTCCCTCTGATGAGCTTCAGTGTCTGTAGCTCAGAGGCCAGCTCATTTACCCTGAGCTGGAGCTCCTCCAGCAACCTGCACTTACTGCAGACATGGTCACTGGGGAGGACCCTGGGGTCCACCAGTTCCCACATCATACAGAAACCACACATCACATGCCTCTCCATTATTCACTGTAGTAATGTTGAAAATTTCCACACGAACTCACCAGGCCCTTTTTCTCCCCATCCCTTTTGATATTAAGCCCTAATTGCTCACTCTACTTCCCTCTCACTCCACTGCCCGCTCAGACGCTGCCCGCTGAATACACCAGGCCTCCTTTTAAACCTGGCGCTGATTTAAAGCTGGCTGGCCCACAACTCTTTCTAACCACTCCCTCAGAATTCTTAAAGCAGTAAATACAATAAATGCTTTAAACAGTTCTACAAAGAACAAAGTGCTTTAAACTTATTTAAACAGGTTTTTAACAGGTAAAATCTTATCTCTCTCTCTGCTCCTTCACTCATCTGCCCCTTTGGAGGTCTGTGGAATTTACATTAATTTTTTAGTCACACTATTTTGATACATTATTTTGGAAAGACACAGTTTAATCTGGGATAGTCAGCACGGTTTCATGAGGGGTAAGTCCTGCCTCACAAATTTGATAGAATTCTTTGAGGAGGTAACTAAGTGTATGGATGAAGGCAGAGCAGTTGATGTCATATACATGGATTTTAGTAAGGTGTTTGATAAAGTTCCCCATGGTAGGCTCATGAAGTAAGGAGGTGTGGGTTAGAAGGTAATTTGGTGATTGGATAAGTAACTGGCTGTATCACAGAAAAAGTCTGACAACACCAGGTTTAAGTCCAACCGATTTATTTGACATTAAACTCACTAGCTTTCGAGGTTACCCCCTTCGTCAGGTGAATGGAGAGTTCTAGTGGGGGTCAATGGGTGCTATTCGGATTGGCGGATGGTGACTAGTGGAGGGCCCCAAGGGTCGGTGCTGGGGCCTCAGCTATTTACCATTTATATAGATGATCTGGAGGAGGGAACCGAGTGTATGGTGTCGAAATTTGCTGATGACACCAAGATTGGTGGAACGGCAAATTGTGCGGAGGGTGTGGAGAGTCTACAGAAGGATCTAGATAGGCTGGGCGAAAGGGCCAGGAACTGGCAAATGGAATTTAATGTTGGCAAGAGCGAGGTGGTCCACTTTGGTAGGAATATTGGTAGGAAGGATTATTACTTACGTGGAGAAAAACTGCAGCAGGCGACGGTGCAGAGGGACCTCGGGGTCCTTGTGCATGAATCGCAAAAACCCAGCTTGCAGGTGTAGCAGGTGGTCAGGAAGGCGAATGGGATGCTGGCCTTCATAGCGAGGGGGATTGAATATAAAAGTAGGGAGGTCTTGCTGCGGCTATATAGGGCATTGGTGAGGCCGCAGCTGGAGTACTGTGTGCAGTTTTGGGCGCCGTACTTACGCAAGGATACTTTGGCCTTGGAGGGAGTGCAGAGGAGGTTTACTAGGCTGATGCCGGAGTTGAGGGGGTTGAGCTATGAGGAGAGGCTGAATAAACTAGGCTTGTACTCGTTAGAGTTTAGAAGAATGAGGGGAGATCTCATTGAGATGTATAAGATGATGAATGGGACGGATAGGATAGAGGTGGAGAGACTCTTCCCGCTCAGAAAGGATAGTAGGACTAGGGGGCACAGCCTCAAGATAAAGGCGGGGGGGGCGGTTTAGAATGGAGTTGAGGAGGAACTTCTTCACTCAAAGGGTGGTGAATCTCTGGAATTCTCTGCCCGTTGAAGTGGTGGAGGCTACCTCGCTAAATATTTTTAAGACGCGGGTTGATGGGTTTTTGATAAGAGAGGGGATTAAGGGTTATGGGGAGAGGGCGGGAATGTGGAACTGAGCCACGACAGATCAGCCATGATCTTATTGAATGGCGGGGCAGGCTCGAAGGGCTAGATGGCCTACTCCTGCTCCTATTTCTTATGTTCTCACCTGACGAAGGGGGTAACCTCGAAAGCTAGTGAATTTAATATCAAATAAATCGGTTGGACTTAAACCTGGTGTTATCAGACTTTTTACTGTGTTTACCCCAGTCCAACGCCGGCATATCCACATCATGTATCATAGAAGACAGAGGGTGGTGGTGGAAGGAAAATTTTCAGACTGGAGGCCAATTAACGGCGGTGTACCACAGGGATCAGTGCTGGGTCCTCTGCTATTTGTGACTCTTATCAATGACTTGGAAGAAGGGGCTGAAGGGTGGGTTAGTAAATTTGCTGATGACACCAAGATTGGTGGAGTAGTGGATGAGGTGGAGGGCTCTTGCAGGCTGCAAAGAATGTTGATAGGATGCAGAGCTGGGCCGAAAAGTGGCAGAGGAATTTAACTCTGATAAACGTGAGGTGATTCATTTTGGTAGGACAAACTTGAATGCAGATTACAGGGTCAACGGCAGGGTTCTAAGGAATGTGGAGGAACAGAGAGATCTTGGGGTTCATATCCACAGATCTCTGAAGGTTGCCACTTAAGTGGATAGAGCCGTGAAGAAGGCTTATAGTATGTTAGCGATTATTAACAGGAGGTTTGAGTTTAAGAGCTGTGGAGTTATGCTGCAACAATACCAGACGTTGGTGAGACCACATTCGGAATATTGTGTTCAGTTCTGGTCATCTCACTACAAGAAGGATGTGGAAGCATTAGAGAGAGTGCAGAGGAGATTTACCAGGATGCTGCCTGGTTTGGAGGGTAAGTCTTATGAGGAAAGATTGAGGGAACTGGGGCTTTTCTCTTTGGAGTGGAGGAGGATGAGAGGCGACTTAATAGAGGTTTATAAGATGATGAGAGGGATTGATAGAGTGGAGGTGCAGAGACTATTTCCCCGGGCGGATGTAGCTATTACAAGGGGGCATAACTATAAGATTCATGGCGAGAGATATAGGAGGGATGTCCGAGGTAGATTCTTACTCAGAGAATGGTTGGGGTGTGGAATAGACTGCCTGCTGTGATAGTGGAGTCGGACACTTTAGGAACTTTCAAGCGGTTATTGGATAGGCACATGGAGCACACCAGAATGATAGGGAGTGGGATAGCTTGATCTTGGGATCGGACATAGCTCGGCACAACATTGAGAGCCGAAGGGCCTGTACTATGCTGTATTGTTCTATGTTCTATGTATACCCTAAGGTGGCACAAACACATTTCAATTGCTTTTCCTTAATACAAAGGAGTAAGATGGTGGAGCTTCTAGTCTTGCAGGACAATTTGCCATTGCTGACTTGTATACCCAGGTGCCAAGAAGGATATTGCGCTGCAGAAGGGTGCACAACACTTTGAATGTCGAAATTCAACATGACACCTTTGCACATATAGGCTACAGAAGCCAGTCAATGTGAGCAGCCAGAGACCAGTGGGAGGACAGAACATCAGGAAGCTGAGGCTGCTGCCCAGCCACCAGGAAGAAGGATGAGGAGAGGCAGAGCAACCAGGTGCTCCCATGTGGGAAGGGTGAACAGTGCTAGGACATGCTACTTAAACATGACAGAGAAGCAGTGTCGAAGGTTACTGAGGATAAACCAAGAGGTGGTGACGTACACATGTCTTGTGGTCCAGCAGTACATCAAGCCATTATCCAACGATCCCTATGCCCATTAGTTGCAAAGATAACCATCACTCTCAGCTTCTATGCCTCAAGATCATTCCTGGGATCATCGGGAGACCCGTCTGGTATAACAGTGTCAGCAGAATACAGCTGCATTAGGCTGGATTAATGACCCGTTTGCTCATGTAGGGGATCACATTGTGAATTTGGTATCTCAGACACAGAGAACCATGGCCTTTTCTCAATTAGCAGGCTCCATTCAGGTGCAGTGTGTTATTGATTGCACCCATTTAGCCATAAAGGCCCCAACTCAACATGCAGACACCTTTGTCAACTGGATGTCCTTCCATTCAATCAATGTACAGATGTGGAAGAGTCCTTTGTGGAGTTCCTATGATCCCTCAGCTATTTTCACTACCAATGCAGATTCATGGTTGACTAGTAGGACTTAAGAATTTGGATAATGACTCACTTTAAAAGCCAACAAATGAAGGGAGACTGCAACTACAGTAGCAGTCAAGATGTCACCAAGATTACCACCGAGCAGACAACTGTTAAAGATCAGTGGGGGGAGGAAGTGGGGATCGGATCAACCAGCGGGGTGGGATGGGGGAGGGTCAATCTTTCCAGGCCAGGGGAGGAGGAGGAGGAGGGGTGCACGTGATAAGCCACTGGCCCTGCGGTAGCTGGAGGGGAGGTGGAGAGGCCTGATTTATGCCACAGAAGCCAGCTGAAAGCAGCAGAGGGTTTGGGAAGTCTTTCAGCTGCTCAGAGCAGAGAGATCTGCACATGTGCATTTCTATCCTCTGCTGCTATCAGCTGACTTTCCGGTGATTTATGCCCCATCCTTCAACTTAGTGGTGAGAAACAGGTTGAGAGTTTATTTTCTGCACTGAGTACATAAGATTTGATTGGTTGCCTCACAGGAAAAATGGATCTGAATCTCTCCCGTTTTCACACTAGTTCTGGATTTAGAATTTTTTGGTAAGATCACTCCTTAAGCTGTGTCACAAAGAAAAATGTACCTTACTGATGCTAGTATTTTAACTGAAGACATTAATATTAAATGACTTTATTTTTTCTTTTTAGAAATGGAGAAGGGGATGGTGAAATCTATGATGATGTTGATACAGGTATGTGAACAATCAAAGCTTCCCTTTGGGGAAGACCTGAGGGTGGGTGACAGAGCGCTTTGATGCACTGAGAAAGGTGCATTAACTTCTGAAAGATCTGAAATCTAGTACAAATTTTGGTGATGCCATGTTGGCATGAAAAAGGAACAGAATGTAAGCAACAACTGCAATTTGTTGTCTATTCCACTGAATGAGGCAATGAGGCAGCAAAGAAAATCTGGAAGCTCTGCCACTGAAGAAGGGCGGGGGGGTGCAAGAAAAGAGCTCGAGGTAAATTTCTTCAGCAATTCTTAGGAACAGCCCCTGAAGGTCAGCCAAAGCTTGATGCAGAGCACAAAAAAATCTAAAGGAGAAAGTAATAAGACCCAAATGTGCTTGTGCTGAAAGATCAAATTAATGTAAATGATATCTGTAATCAAAACTAATCCTTACCTCCATCAATCTTTGCTTCCTCCTACATTCTCTTAAACTCAGAATCACCTATTCACCAGGAGTGGTATCTCAGCTTCTATCCCTTTCTTTCCAATCTGCACTCTGGACCTTCACCAATATTTCTCACTATTCATAAAAATTATAATTTATATCAGTAAAAAAATGTAACAAACCTTGTTTTCTGATCATTGGCACAAAATACTCAATATTTTCAATGCCTTTCAGGTTGTCAGACCATGCTACTAGCATCTCTTGCTTTCAGGGACTCTTTTAGCCAATAAAAATATCTGTAGTTTTGCAAGTCAGTGTCATTGTACAAGATCATACAAGGTGCTCAATTCCCAAACCCTAGCTCACTGCTAATCAGGATTGGTACCATTCCTACATGTGTATATATATATATATATATATATATAAAATGTGTGTTCAATTTTAAAATGTGGGAGGAAGAAGGAACACATATTAAAGAAGTTGTAGTGAAAGCAAAGATCTTGAAATGATATTGTGCAGTATTAGTAAATGAGTGCATATTAATCCCCATGAAATTCCTCAGTCCTCTGTTTTAATGGAACCATTAACAACAGCAGAACGAGGGGCTGGACTGCGAGATAAATCATTAAAACATGCCAGACAATGCAGCAGGTCAGCAGTGAAAGATATTGGATATGCAGGGTAAATGTAGCGCTGAGAGTAAAATAGATTTGTAAAGGCAGGATATCCATAGATCAGGAGATTACAGTGGGATAAAAATATGAAGGGCTTTTTCTCTGGAATGTAGGCAACTGAGGGGTGATCTCATAGAGGTCAATAAAATAGAGGGGCACAGACCAGCTAGATAGTCAATATCTTTTCCCAAAGGCAGGGGAGTCTAAAACTAGAGGACAAGTTTAAAGTGAAAGGGGAGAGATACAAAAGTGTCCAGAGGGGCAGTTTTTTCACAGAGGTGTTGAGTGTCTGGAACAAGCTGCCAGAGATAGAGGCAGGTACAATTTTGCTTTTTAAAAAGTATTTAGATAGTTACATGGGTACAATGAATATCGAGTATATAGGCCAAATGCGGGCAATTGAGATTAGCTTAGGAGTTTTAAAAGAACAAAGAACAATACAGCACAGGAAACAGGCCCTTCGGCCCTCCAAGCCTGCGCCGCTCATTGGTCCAACTAGAACATTTTTCTGTATCCCTCCATTCCCAGTCTGCTCATGTGATTATCCAGATAAGTCTTAAACGATCCCAGCATGTCCGCCTCCATCACCCTGCTTGGCAGTGCATTCCAAGCCCCAGCCACCCTCTGTGTAAAATACGTCCCTCTGATATCTGAGTTAAACCTCGCCCACCCCCCCACCTTGAACCTGTGACCCCTCGTGTTTGTCACCTCTGACCTGGGAAAAAACGTCCCCCTGTTCACTCTATCCATACACCTCATAATTTTATATACCTCTGTTAGGTCTCCCTTCATTCTTCGTCTTTCCAAGGAGAACAACCCCAGTTTACCCAATCTCTCCTCATAGCTAAGACCCACCATACCAGGCAACATCCTGGTAAACCTTCTCTGCACTTTCTCCAAAGCCTCCACATCCTTCCGGTAGTGCAGCGACCAGAACTGGACACAGGACTCCAAATGTGGCCTAACCAACATTCTATACAGCTGTACCATCAGACACCAATTTTTATACTCTATACCCCGTCCTATAAAGGCAAGCATGCCATATGCCTTCTTCACCACCTTCTCCACCTGTGCTGCCACCTTTAGGGATCTGTGGACTTGCACACCCAGGTCCCTCTGTGCGTCTGTACTTTTGATGGTTCTGCAATTTATTGTATAGCTCCCCCCTATATTAGTCCTACCAAAATGCATCACTTCGCATTTATCTGGATTAAATTTCATCTGCCATTTCTCCGCCCAATTTTCCAGCCTATCTATATCCTGCTGTATTCTCTGACAATGTTCATTGCTATCCGCAAGTCCAGCCAACTTCGTGTCGTCGCAAACCTACTGATCACACCAGTTACACCTTCTTCCAAATCATTTATAAGTATCACAAATAGCAAACGTCCCAGTACAGAGCCCTGTGGAACACCACCAGTCACAGACCTCCAGCCAGAAAAAGACCCTTCCACTCCTACCCTCTGTCTTCTGTGGCCAAGCCAGTTCTCTACCCATCTAGCCACCTCTCCTTTTATCCCATGAGATTTAACCTTTTGCACCAACCTGCCATGAGGGACTTTGTCAAAAAAAGAGTGGCGTGGACAAGTTGGGCTGAAGGCCTGTTTCCATTCTGTAGACCTCTATGACTTTTAAGAACATAGGAAATAGGAGCAGGAATAAGTCATTCAGCCACTCATGTCTGCTCTGAGGCACAGGCTCAAGGTGAGAGGGAGAAAATTTAAGAGAGTTGTGCAGGGAATTTTTTTCATGCAGAGTGGTGGGTGCCTGGAATACGCTGCCAGAGAATCATAGAATCATAGTACTCTACAGTGCAAAAAGAGGCCCTCTGGCCCTTTGAGTCTGCACCAAACAGAATCCCACCCAGGCCTTACCCCCATATCATACTCACTAATCCTTCTAACCTACGCATCCCTGGACACTAAGGGACAATTTCTTAGCATGGCCAATCAACCTAAGCTGCACATCTTTGGACTGCCGGAGGAAACCGGAGTACCCAGGGGAAATCCACGCAGACATGAGGAGAATGTGCAAACTCCACACAGACAGTGACCCAAGCCAGGAATCAAACTCAGGACCCTGGAGCTGTGAAGTAGCAGTACTAACCACTGTGCTACCGTGCCCCCCCGAAGTTGGAGGAAGCAGGCACATTGGCAACATTTTAGCGGCATCTGGATGGGAACGTGAATAGGGAGAGAATGGAGGGATATGGACCAAGGAAGGCAAAGTTTTTTTTAGTTTAGTTAGGGCATCATGATCAGCACAGTCTTGGAGGGCTGAAGGGCCTGTTCCTGTGCCATACTTTTCTTTGTTCTTTGTTCTAGCTACTCTGTCCTAATGCCTCTGAATATCTTTATCAAATCATCTCTAAATCTTTCATTCTCCATGAAGAACATCCCCAGCTTCTCCAGACTGTTCTCATAACTGAAGTTGCTCATCTCTGGAACCATTCTCGTAAGTCTTTCCTCACCCTTTCTTTATATCGTTCCTAAAGTGTAGTGCTACAATGCTCCCTTGAGGCCAAACCAATATTTTATAAAAATTCACCAAAACTTCCTTGCTTTTCTACTCTATGCCCTTTTTTATAAAGCCCATGATTGTGTATACTCACTAACAGCTTTCTCAACCTGGCCTGCCATCTTCCACAATTTGTGTAAATATAACTCCAGGTCATTTTGATTCTCTATCCAATTATATACTTCCCTCATTCTTCCTACCAACATGTATCATTTCACACTTTTTTGCCTTAAATTACATCTACCATGTGTCCACCCATTCCACCATCCTATGTACATACATGGGCAGCATGGTGGTATAGTGGTTAGCAGTGCTACCTCAAAGGGCTAAGGACCTGGGTTCAATTCCTGGCCTGGGTCACTGTCTGTGTAGAGTTTGTATGTTCTCCTCATGTCTGCGTGGGCTTTCTCTGGGTGCTCCGGTTTCTTCCCATAAGACATGCTGGTTAGGTGCATTGGCCGTGCTAAATCCTCCCTCAGTGTAACCAAACAGACGCTGGAGCATGGCAACTAAGGGATTTTCACAGTAACTTCATTGCAATGTTAATGTAAGCCTACTTGTAACACCAATAAATAAACTTAAAAATCCAATATCTTCTCGAAGTTTATCCCTACTCTCCTGATAGTTCACAATACTTCCAGTTTTTGTCACATCTGCAAGTTTTCAAGTTGTGCCCTGTACACCCAATTCAAGTCATTAATATAGATCAAAAAAAGCATAGGTCCTAATATCAACTTCTGGGCCACCTCCTGTCCAAACAAAAACCATTCGCTGTGACTTCCTGATTCCTATCATTCATCAGTTAACATTCCTACTCCGTAGGGTTTAACTTTACTGACAAGTCTGCTGTGTGGCATCTTATCAAATGCCTTTTGGAAGTTAATGGACGCAGTATTACCATTGTCAACCCTCTCTGCTGGCCTCAACAAAGTCAAAATCAAGTTAATTAAATATGATTAGTCCTTAATAAATCTATGCTGGCTTTCCTCAATTAATCCAAATTTGCCTCATTGATTAATTTTGTCCCAGATTATCATTTTCATAAGTCTCACCAAGGTTCAACTGAGTAGCCAGGGTTATCCTCACAGCTTTTTTTGAACAAGGGTGTAAAATTAGCCTATACTCTGACTTAACAGAAATAAAATTTAAGATTTAGATAAATAAAGATTCACTAGCTACTCACAAATCAGCTGCTTCCTCTGTGATGTTGTCACTTTATTTTCAAGAGACTTAAATTAAATGCTTTCCATAAGTCTTATTGGGCAGAATTTACCTCGGCCTGGGTGGTCGAGGGTGGACGCACTGAAAACATAGTGGAGAACCAGGCTGGAAAAAGCTTCCCAAAGTTTTCCAATTATTTGGGATGTTTTCCTGAGATGGGCAGATATACAGATTGGCTGGCTGCTGCAAGGTCAATTTGTTGTTAAAGGCCTCAGTAAGGGGCTAGTTCGAGCATGCTGGCATTTTGCCCAATTTCCCTATAGGGACCTATTGGTAGCATAGAGTTCACCCGCAGTCCAAACACCACTGTCAAGAGTTTCCTTTTCAATTGGAGGGGGGAACGTCTGCTTGGCCTCTCTAAAAATTTTAATTATTTTGATCTGTCAAAGGCATTTTAAGGTGGTCTGGAGATTTCCTTTCTATCTGAGCAGTACCCATCTCTCTTTATGGGTGCTGACAAGATTGCAGAGTATCAGGAGACTCTCACTATCCTGAATTAACAAAAAGTATTTTTCCTTAATAACCTTACTAAAATCCCTCAAAACTTTGATCACCAATATCATATTTTCTCTAAAGCTTTTTTGTTCTACTGAAATAGTCTTAATTTCTCAATTTCTGCTCTGCTCAAGACCGCAAGAAACTACAAAAGGTAGTGTTATTACAAAAGGTTGTGTCATTCTCATATGGAAACCCTGGGACATGCTGTATGAAGGTGTGTGGGACCAATCCATCATGCAAACCAGCCTCCTATCCCTTGACTCTGTCTAATGTTCCCACTGCCTTGGCAAAGCAGCCAGCATAATTAAGGATCCCACACACCCTGGACATTCTCTCTTCCATCTTCTCCCATCAGGAAAAAGGTACAAAAGTCTGAGGTCACGTACCAACTCAAGAACAGTTGCTTCCCTGTCAGATTTTTGAATGGACTTATCTTGCATTAAGTTGTTCTTTCTCTACACCCTAGCTATGATTGTAACACTACTTTCTGCACTCTCTCCTTACCTTCTCTATGAACGGTATGCTTTGTCTGTATAGCATGCAAGAAATAATACTTTTCAGCGTATGTTAATACATGTGACAATAATAAATCAGATCAAATTCTCTCATCTTTTCTCATAACTAAAACCTATCATACTTGACGTATTTAGCATTTTGTTTTACTTCAGTTTTGGAGCATCTATAATTCTCATTTGTCCCTGTATCATTCTGTTATTTAGAATGTATCTACGATAATGACTGACCATAACTCAAAGGAATTGGAAAGAACAGCCAGAACCCAACTCACCCACACCTCCTTCTATTTGCGCTGTTTAACAATCCGGAACTTAACTCTGCAAAGAAAAGAGACCTACAGATTCTTCAGCTACCGACATCTTGCTTCTCAAAGACTAACTGTAAGCTGATCCCCCTGTCTGTTTCCACAGGGCGAGTCCAAAAGACAAAAGATGACATAAGTTGCATTATGCAGCATGATTGATATTTGAAGCATTTTTTTCTCAGCCATTGTGAATCATGAATTTCCTTTGGGAATAAGAATTATTTATATAAATGTGAGCATTTGTATTAATTCAATAATGTTCAAGAACTTTAGACATACAACTGTTTTTTTTGTTGTTTTATTTCCTGAGAATGATGTTTTGTACACATAATTTAACAGGCTATGTTACTGCTGTTTAATTATTCCTCAGTACAAATACATGCAGTGATGCACAACCTACTTTCGTAGGCCTTGAGTTAAATACGTTCTTGTTTCTTTCCTGATCTCTTTTTATGAAAAGTCACTTGGTTATGGGCAGCAATTAACCTATTTTCTGTGTGATTAAAAAAACTATTATCTAACTTGTAACTTTTTGTAAGTATTGTCTGCTACACAGCTGTTGTAGTTGTGCCAGCACTGTCAAAAGCGGTTTTTACAAGTATTTTTAAAGGGAGGTTTTATTTTATGGTATTTCCCCACAATGTGATGCAGTGCTGGCTTATCTCCCATATGATGTGATCCAGTTCAAGCTCATCTGGATTGAATGTTGCTGATTAATTAGGGTATTGTTTAAGATTATTCACAGGATGAAACTTTGTACACATAAGGACCACTATAAATGGTGAAATGAGTAGAAATAATTGAAATAAAAATAGCAAGTGCTGGAAAAATTCAGCAGACCTGACAGCATTTGTGAAGAGAGAAACAGAGTTTCTCTGTTTGGGGTGGCATGAGGGTACACTGCTGCCTCACAGTGCCGGGGACGTGGATTTGATTCCTGGCTTGGGCCACTGACTGTGTGGAGTCTGCACATTCTCTGCGTATCTGTGTGGGTTTCCTATAGGCGCTACGGTGGTCCAAAAGATATGCTGGTTAAGTGCATAGGTCTTGCTAAATTCTCCCTCAGTTTACCCAAACAGGTGCCAAAGTGTGGCGACTAGGGGATTTTCACAGTAACTTCATTACAATGTTAACGTAAGCCTCCTTGTGACCAATAAATTAACTTTTAGCTTTAGAGTTAAAGTTTCATGTCCAATATGACTTTTCTTTGGAATTTCTTTGGAGCAGGAATAATTGATCTGATTTTCACTGACAGTTAAGGATCTGGTACGAATGTCAGAATACCAAAGTGCAAAGCACATTGGTGTGGGAGGAGGGAGAGGTACTTTGGATGTAAAACACATATGAGCGCATCTAAGTACATAGTCAACATTTAAGTTCTCAGTTTCAGATGCCTTCCCTAACTAGCACTGGTATGTCAAACTGTGTTGGACTTAATGAAAGGATTCACTGACAAGGCCAAATACTATTGTCACCATCATAGCTCATACTAATTAATGCAATAAATTGTTCAAAAGTCCTTCACAGGAGTATTACAAAAATTGAACTGAAACACTTAAGGACGTGATCTTTCTGGCCCGCTGTGCCAATCGACCAGCACAGTGGCTGGGAAGATAGCGCGGGAAGCTTCCACGCCGGTCTCATGCCAACAGCCATCTCCCGCGCTGGGTGTGTCTTCCCGGCGCCATCAGCTTTGTGACCAGAAAGGTGACTTAAATATTAAAGGATGCATCACACATGAGGACCATTCATGATGGTCTTGCTGGGGTGGGGGGTGTTCCAAACACTCTGCAGCCAACTTCATCAGCAAGCTTAGGCTCCCCCCAATACCCTCCCATGATTAGAGTCATAAAGTTTTACAGCACGGAAACAGCCCATCAGCCCCAGATGTCCATGCTGCCCTTTTCTTACCACTAAGCTAGTCCCAATTGCCCGCATTTGGCCCATATCCCTCGATACCCATCTTACCCACGTAGCTGTCTAAACGCTTTTTAAAAGATAAAATTGTACCCACATCTACTATTACCCTCTGGCAGCTTGTTCCAGACACTCACCACCCTCTGTGTTAAAGAAAAGTGTCCCTCTGGACCCTTTTGTATCAATCCCATCTCACCTTGAACCTATGCCCTCTAGTTTTAGACTCCCCTATCTTTGGGAAAAGATGTTGATTATCTATACCCCTCATTATTTTATGGATCTCGCTAAGATTACCCCTAAGTCTCCTACACTCTAGGGAAAATCCAGTCAATTCAGCCTCCCCGTATAACTCAAACTATCAAGTCCCAGGAGCATTCTAGTAAATCTTTTCTGCACTCTTTCTAGATTAATAACATCGTTTCTATCGTATGGTGACCAGAACTGTACACAGTATTCCAAGTGTGGCCTTACCAATGTCTTGTACAACTTTAACAAGACATCCCAACTCCTGTATTCAATGTTCTGACTAATGAAGCCAAGCATGCTGAATGGCTTCTTCACTACTCTGTCTACCTGTGGCTCCACTTTCAAGGAGCTATGAACATGTACCCCTAGATCTCTTTGTTCTACAGTTCTCCCTCGTGCCCTATCATTAACTGAGTAAGTCCTGTCCTAGTTCGATCTACCAAAATGCATCATCTCACATTTACCTAAATTAAACTCCATCTACCATTCGTCGGTCCACTGGCCCAATTGATCAAGATTCTGTTGCAATCCTAGACAACCTTCGTCACTGTCCACTATGCCATCAATCTTGGTATCATCTGCAAACTTGCTAACTACACCTCCTAAATTCTTATCCAAATCATTCATATAAATGACAAATAACAGTGGACCCAGCACTGATCCCTGAGGCACACCGCTGGTCACAGGCTTCCAGTTTGAAAAACAACCCTCTACAACCACCCTCTGCCTATATCATCAAGCCAATTTTGTGTCCATTTGGTTACCTCACCCAGGATCCCTTGAGATTTAACCTCATGCAACAACCTACCATGCAGTACCTTCTCAAAGGCCTTGCTAAAGTCCATGTAGACAACATCAACTGCATTGCCCTCATCTACCTTTTTGGTTATGCCTTTAAAAAACTCAGTCAAATTTGTGAGACATGATTTTGCACTCACAAAGCCATGCTGACTGTCCCTAATCAGTTTTTATGTCTCTAAATGCCTGAAGATCCTGTCTCTCAAAATACCTTCTAACAACTTACCCACTACAGATATTACGCTCACTGGCCTGTAGTTCCCAGGCTTTTCCCAAAGCTCTTCTTAATCAAAGGTTTGCCACCCTCCAATCTTCAGGCACTTCACCTGAGACTATCGAATTTTCAAATATCTCTGCTAGGGGACCCGCAATTTGCTCCCTAGCCTCCCACAATGTCCTGGGATACACTTCATCGGGTCCCAGGAATTTATCTACCTTGATGCACATTAAGACTTCCAGCACCTCCTTCTCTGTTATATGTATACTCTTCAAGAAATCACTATTTTCCCAAGTTCCCTAACATCTCTGCTTTTCTCAACAGTAAATACTGATGAGTAATGTTCATTTAGGATCTCACCCATCTCTTGTGGATCTGCACATAGATGACTTTGTTGATCCTTAAGAGGCCCTACTCTCTCCCTTTTGCCCTTTATGTATTTGTTGAAACTCTTTAGATTCTCCTTTGCCTTTTTTGTCAAAGCAATTGTGTGTCCCCATTTTGCGTTCCTGATTTCTCTTTTAACTCTACTCCTACACCCTCTATATTCTTCAAGGGATCCACTTGATCCCAACTGCCTATGCATGTCATGTGCCTCCTTCTTCTTGACCAGGGCCTCTATATCCTGAGTCATCCAGTGTGCCCTACTTCTACCAGCTTTGACCTTCATTCTGAAAGGAATGTGCTTTCTTTGTAAGATCACTAATCTTAAAGGAGGAAAGAGAAAAGAGCTGTCGGATGCCCCATCGTGACTTCCGATACACACTACTCCCCCTGCCCCCAACCAGGACCCCTGACACGCCCCTGCATCATGACCCCAACATGATCCACCTCTGCATGGCACCCTGCACAGCCCCCTTGTCATACATGGCCCTCCTGCATAGCACCTCCATCATAGCCTTCACCCAGGCCCTACCACTTTGGCACTGCCCAACTGGCAGTAGAGTGCCCAACTGGTACTACCAGGGTGCCTGATAGACATAAGCAGGTGGGCGCTGCCCGAACATTCTCCAGTCAGCCGAGTGCTTCCATAGCCCCCAGTGCAGCCATCATGCTATGTCTCCGTTATTGGAAACCAATGAGCAATTCGTGCTGATGTGACCTCCCACTGGAGAGGTGGGACCATTCCGGGAGTGGGGAAAGAACGTGCACCAAATTCACCAATGTAACTGCAAACCAGTTAATCTCATACAAATCGACCTCATGCCCTTTGGTGTGTGATCCAGTTTGCGCCATTGGAAAGGGATTGAGGCAATCACAAACTGTTTGGTGCTGATTTTGCAGCCCACACACTATTCTCTGAGATTGGCACGATCTTGCCAGGCACAGAGAGGTTGAAGAATTGCCCCCGGCTTAGCTCTTCCAAATATTTAAGTGGAGGAAATTTCTGCTCATTAGACAAGCATTTTGAAACAGTGTAGGGGTGAAGAGAATGGTGAGGTAGTGCTAGATATCATCAGTTTACATGTGGAAAGTGATGCTGCATTTTGTTATGTTGCCAAGGAGCAAATAGCTGTCTTGGGGTTTCTGTGGAGTTGGGAAAACTGGATGTAATTTCAATACTTCTCCTACAAGCTGGAAAATCTTAATTAACTTCAATTTCTACATTTACTCTCAATGAGTCATGACTTCCTTATACACTTAAAATGAAGCTCATTATTCCCATTATCAGCTACAATACTTTGCATTTTGGGTAGGCATCTTCCAAAGCCCTTTGAATTAAAAGCACACTTCTTCCTAGGTTTGGGAAGAGGTGCTAAACAGAGGAAATAAATAAAAATGTTTCAGTGTCAGGTACAGAGTAGCAGAAGATTACAAGATTGCTTATATGTCTCAGATAGGGAATCCCAAGTGGTACAGAACAGCTTTAAAATTAAGAGGGGAAAAACTACAACAAAATGCAGATCTAATACATTGCCTGCTTTCTTGACTTTAATTTCCTTAAAAATTTGAGTGTGCTTGACAATCAAATCCTGTAAAAGTTAGCACTAATTATCACCATAGCCATGTTTTACACTGGCATAACCTTAAAAGTAGAGATAGTACGTTCAGTGGTGATGTCAGGAACATTTTTCACACCATGAATGATGCAAATCTGGAAAACTCAGTGTAAAGATGGAGCTCAGATACAGATCAGTGTTGATTTAATGGTGAAGCAAGCTTGAGGGGCTGAATGACCTTCTCCTATCTCCTGTGACAGAACGTAAGATTGTTCCACAGCTAGGTTCCAGTTTTAAGAGTTAACAGATAAGCTAACTGTCCAAATTCTCTGGGAAGTTTCAGATTGAATATCAGGCTGTGCTCCAGTAAGGGGTGAGAACTGAGCAGCCCAGATGTAAGACAAGCTGGCTTGTTCCACCCCAAACCAGCACACATTTCAAACCTTTCAACAATAGGCTTGCTTATGTATAAACAATTGAAAACTGTAGAACCATATTCCTGCACTCTGTTACTTACAATGGTCACAGCTGACAGGTACTGCGAGTCAAGACCTTTGTAAAGAAATGTCCTATTGCAGACTCCCAACCTCGAAGGTACAGCAAAGGAGGTTTTCACGATTCAGAGGACAACTGTTCTATGGTAAGATCTTCTACATGTTTCTATTTTTACATGAGCATTTGTAGTTTCTTTTAGATATAGTACTCAAAGAGCAGGTCCAAATGCCCTTAAATGTCTTTATCTGTCCTTGTTTTGCAACACTGATATGAATGGGGTTGAAATCTTTTTATGTATCTAATAACAGCAACACGTTGCTATGATTGCATGGTCCTTCACACACTGATTATATATTTGTAAATGGTCATCTAATTATCCATCAAAGTTAGTTCAGTTAAATATTATTTACTTATATGGTAATTTCTAATGTTTACAGTTTAGGTCATTTCATTAGTCCTGAACTGTCAAAGGTATTAAATAGTCTTTATGTAAATTGTTTTATACTCCCTCCAATTCCTGTTGTTTTACATGAGAATATCGAAAAACAACCTGCTCCTGGACGTTTGACATCATTAAACAAACCACCACCACATGTATGGTGAGCCAACCCCAGCTTTACTTTCCCATGCATAGAATGCATACAACACTATACTCCTCCTCCTCTCTCTGGATTGGAATCACTGTGTGGCTGTGCTGTGCTGAATTCCACCTTATGCTTACTTACAAACATTGCTGGCAAAGGCTTTATCAATCAGATAATTCCCACCCCCAGCTTATTAACACTTGAGGACTAGGTCATGCTAAAGTACATAAGCACATCTTGCACCTGATCAGGTGTTTAAGCTATATGCCTGCTCCCATCCAAGTACTAACCAGACCCAAGTCTGTTTAGCTTCCAAGATCAGATGAGATTGGATGCTTTCAGACTGGTATGGCCATAGGCATAAAGAGAGCGCGACAGGACTCAAACATGGAATCTTGTCAGAGAATAATTTCAAAAATACCGAAATCAAACACCTTATCCATTAGTAAAGGTCACATGACTCAGGGGACCATTTGGGAAGCAGAGCAGGGGACCACCCTGGCAAGCTCAGTTTTCTGTTCCAGAACATTCTCAGGAGGTGACTGGTAGTCATGAGGCTGCAAGCTTCAATACTATAGGGCAAATTTTTACCAAAAAAATGGCAGTGTTGTTTCCAGTGAGAAAGCCAGTGTGTTTCTCTTCAGATCTTATGACATGCTGCCAAGGGGGTGGGGCCTGAACACGCCAGCAAAGCCTGGCTGCAATGAGATTATGCCACCATCTTCACAGGGTACCCCAATTAGACTAGCAATAAACCTTCTGCTCAGCTCACCACCAGGATGGGGGGTTCCCCCCCCCCCCACCTCTACTGGAGCCACATTCAACCCCAATCCCACAAGACAGAGGAGCAGAATTAGGCCACTTGGCCCATCAAGTCTGCTTCACCATTCAATCATGGCTGATATTTTTCTTATCTCCACTCTCCTGCCTTTTCCCCATAATCCCGATCCCCTTATTAATCAAGAACATATCTATCTCTGTCTTAAAGATGCTCAATGACCTGACCTCATACTAGATCCCTATCCCCAATCGTCAGCCCCTCCACCACCGACCCTCCCTTGCAATCATCGGCTCTTTGCCCAAATTCCCACTATCATCAAACCTCTTCAGCTGCCCCCCCCCTCCCCTCGTGATCGTTAGCCCCTTCCTCCAACCCCCCCCAACACAGCGATTATTAACCTATTTTTCCTGGCCCTCCCTGATCATCGATCAGTCCCTTCCGACCCCCTGTAATAATGTTTACTCACCTGATGAAGGAGCAGTGCTCCGAAAGCTTGTGCTACCAAATAAACCTGTTGGACTTTAACCTGGTGTTGTGAGACTACTTACTGAGATAATGTTGCAGTTGTTACTTACCTAACTGGTGAACCAGAATTATTACATTGGCAACAATGATAACATATTTAAAAATGTGGTCTAAGATTGTGACTATGAAGTCACACAGAAGTTCAGTTCAAGTTGAGAAACAGAAGAGTGTTGGAGATAGGTCCCTATTCAGGTGGATAGACTCTTTTGATGCCTCATTGGAGGATTGCCAAAGTGCCAGATGGCACCGTTAAGCCATGCCATGCTCTGACCACCTGGGGGGGTTTCAATGGCCTCTGATCCCCCTGATGCGACATCAGGCCTGGTCTCTGCTGTTGGAGACCAAGCAATGCTTCTCACCAGTGTGAGTTCACACGGGTGAGGTGGGAAGCATCCGGGAGGCCAGAAACAACTGACCCGGACACAGTAATAGGATTGAAATTAAATCAATCCTATGCAAAATCGGTGCCTAGGTCGATGCCAGGGGGTCCACTCGGTAGGCAGTGGTGCAAGGGGTGAAAAGCAAGCCCCAGAAGCTAAAGAACAGATAGATCTAGAAACAAGGGGATGAATGAGAAGTCCCAAGAAGAATGAAGTCAAAGAGACAAGGAATTGAATTCTGAGCAACTTGCTGTTCACTGGAATTAAAGTTTATTTTATTTATTAGTGTCACAAGTGGGACCTGGGTTCAATTCCCGGCTTGGGTGACAGTCTGTGTGGAGTCTGCATGTTCTGCCTGTGTCTCTTGTTTTACAACTACACGTCATATTATGTGCCCCAGGGATCTGTTCTAGGACCCTTGCTGTTTGTCATTTTCATAAATGACCTGGATGAGGAAGAGGAGGGATGGGTAAGTAAGTTTGCTGATGACACGAAGGTCGGTGGTGTTGTGGATGGTCTGGAAGGATGTCAAAAGTTGCAGCAGGACATAAATAGGATGCAGGACTGGGCGGAGAAGTGGCAGATGGACTTCAACGTGGATAAATGCGTAGTCGTCCATTTTGGCAGAACCACCGGGATGAACGAGTACACTATCAAGGGCAGGAGTCTTAGTAGTGTTGAAGAGCAGAAGGATCTTGGGGTCCAGGTCCACAGGACTCTTAAATCGGCCTCGCAGGTGGAAGAGGTGGTCAAGAAGGCGTATGGTGTACTGGCCTTCATTAATCGAGGGATTGAGTTTAGGAGTCGGGAGGTAATGCTGCAACTTTATAAGACCCTTGTCAGGCCTCATTTGGAGTACTGTGCGCAGTTCTGGTCGCCTCACTATAGGAAAGACGTAGAAGCTATTGAAAGGGTACAGAGGAGATTTACAAGGATGTTGCCTGGACTGGGAGGCATGCCTTATGAAGTTAGGTTGAGGGAGCTGGGTCTCTTTTCCCTGGAGAGACGAAGGTTGAGAGGCGACCTGATAGAAGTTTATAAAATGTTGAGAGGAATAGATAGGGTGGATTCTCAGAGGCTATTTCCCCGGGTTGAAATGGTCACTACGAGAGGACACAGATTTAAGGTGCGGGGAGGAAAGTACAGAAGTGATGTTAGGGGTAAGTTTTTCACTCAGAGGGTGGTGAGTGAATGGAATCGGCTGCCGTCGGTGGTGGTGGAGGCGAACTCGCTGGGGTCTTTTAAAAGACTTCTGGATGAGTATATGGGGTTTTATGGGATTGGGGGTTATAGATAGGTCTATAGATTGGTAGGTGTTGATGTGATCGGCGCAACTCGTGGGCCGAAGGGCCTGTTTGTGCTGTAGTGTTCTATGTTCTATGTTCTATTACAATGATTTAGCCAAAATAAAGGCATTAATGGCATTGTTGGATTCATGCCTTATGAAAGCACTTTTTCTTCTGCTTTCCAGTTTTTAACTCGGCAAAGAAAATTTCATTCAAATCTACAGTCCAATTGTCCCTTTCGTTAACTGTCGGCATAGCTCCATTCTCAAGCTCATTTTCTGAATACAGATATGGTAAAACGTTGTTTTGATTTATCAAGGTAAAAATGGCATCTTTGTGCATTAAGATCTAGTTTCTTTTCTTGTCAAACTCTTTTCAGCTGCTTCAAGGGCATTGTTCAGAATGCTTCTTACGTTCATTAAAACTGGTTTTGTATTCTTGCTTAGTTTGTTCTTTGTGATCTTGTTGTTGCTCCCAGTCCAATTTTAACTGAGTTCTTCTCAATTCTGTTTAAACAGTGTCAATCACTTCCTCCTTCTGGAGGTTTATAGTTTGTTCTGACCCTTTTTTGCACTGTTTATGAACTATCTCAGTCCGAACCTTAGCAGGTTTTGAATGATCTTTTGCAAACTATTTACATGCCTGTCTTCCAACTGCTTGTGTAGTATTACTGAAAGCACTTTTAAATCAGTGGCTTTGATCATTGACCTCGAAAGATCATTAGCAATTTCAGTGCTTCTTGTTGATAATTCTTAATTTCCAATTTTGCAAGTACTCCAGTTGTTTTACTATCGTCTGTTACTGATATACCAACCTGAGTAAGGTTACTTCGATCAGTTCTTTGTCCAACTGAATCACAATTCAACAATTAGTTTTTATTCACAGGAACAACTTTGGAATTGTGACATTCAAGACCCCTCATCTCTTTTTCTCCAGTTTGTTTCCAAGTCCAAGAATCTCATTGTTATTTGCATTACAAAGTTCCAACAGTTAGGTAGTTTTGGTTTTTAGTTATGCATTCATCCAATCATTCTGATTTGCCACCAATTCCTTTTCCTGTTCAAAACATTTTCCACGATACGTCACAGAAACTCCTAATGCTTTAAGTTCATCAAGATGAAGATCAACCTTTGTTAAATTTGCTTTTCCAAGTGTATAATTTGGACAGTTCAAGTCCTCAGTCAGGTGTTCCACTTTTCATGACTGATTCTCAATTGTTCTTTTTCAATTAGCAAACTCCTCTTTTCTGCGTGAAAGCTGTTAATCGGTTTTCCTTCAATTGCTTGTCTCATTTATAGCCACAGTAGTTTTCAAAAGTTGCTACGGTCAACAATATCAATGGTCAGTTGCAATATAGATGTCATCACGTTCCTAACCCCACAAGCCAAATCATTACCTAGAAGGGTGGCACGGTAGCACAGTGATTAGTACTGCTGTGTCACAGCTCCAGGGACCTCGGTTCGATTCACAGCTTGGGTCACTGTCTGTATGGAGTTGTACATTCTCCTCATGTCTGCATGGGTTTCCTCCAGGTGCTCCAGTTTCCTCCCACAGTCCAAAGATGTGTGAGTTAGGTTGATTGGCCATGCTAAAAATTGCCCCTTTATTTCGTGAGATGCATAGGTTAGAGGGATTAGCGGGTAAATATGTAGGGGTATGGGGGTAGGGCCTGTGTGGGATTGTGGTCGGTGCAGACTTGATGGGCCAAATGGCCTCCTTCTGCACTGTAGGGATTCTATGAAGAAACCCACCCCCTCATACATGATTTATAAATAATTCAAAGAACAACAACACAACAACACACACAACACAGCACAGGAAACAGGCCCTTCGGCCCAACAAGTCCGCACCGCCATTTTAACACTCGGTGAATGCCTCATCTACCTTCTTCCACCTATGACTTTTCTGTACGCCAGATTTGGGGAGGTCCAATTTAGGGACAATTTGTTAACACCAATCAGCCTAAAAGCACATTTTTGGGGTGTGGGAGGAAACCGGAGCACCGGGGGAAAACCCACACAATCACGGGGAAAATGTGCAAACTCCCACAGACACCGACCCAAGTCGGAGATCCGACCCAGGTCCATGTATCTGCACAGCAAACAGTGATAGTCACTGAGCTGTCGTGTTGCCATCAGTTGGTCCAGTAATTCCCACCGTAGTAACAATTCAATTTACAAAGTCACTTTCTAATTTAACATTACACAAAATCATTTATTAATAATTTTTTCCTTCATAAAACCTTCTGGAATAGAAATTGTATCATTAGCCACCAGCAATGATTGATCGGCCCAACATCTCTCAAAGTTTTAACTTGTTTACTTATTTTGTTGGATGAGTAAGGGAACACATGCCCTTTTGAAATAAAACCTCCAGAGCCTCTAGTAGCCTGGCTTCCTTCGCCAGTACTCAAAGAATTCTCTGAACTTTTGAGCTCCTTTTTCATGGTTTCTGAGGGAGCACATTTCACCCATACCATTGCTACAGTTTTAACAGTCACTTCCTTTTCTGGTGCTACCTTTCCTACTATTGCAATTGGCCTACCAGTTAGTTTTCAGCAAGGGGTGGCATGGTGGCACAATGGTTAGCTCTGCTGCCTCACGGTGCCAGGGACCTGCATTCAATTCCAGCCTTGCACATTCTCCCTATGTCTGCATGGCTTTCCTCCGAGTCCTCTGGTTTCCTCTCACAGTCCAAAGATGTGCATGTTAGGTTGTTTGGCCATGCTAAATTGTCCCTTAGTGTTCCAAGATTTGTAACTTAGGGAATTAGCAGAGTAAATATGTGGGGTTAAGGGGATAGGGGCTGGGTGGAATTATTGTTGGTGCACAATGGGCCGAATGGCCCCCTCTTTCATGGTAGGGATTCTATGATTCTATGAATCTGCCCTGTTATGTCCCACCTTGTTACAATGGAAACATTTATGCCTCCAAATGTCACTTCCATACTCAAGCACTTTTCTTTCTAATCTGAGGTGAAATTTCATGACCATTCCCAATTGTCCCTTCTTGTCCCTGACTACTTGATTTCTTTTCAACTTCTCACCTTCTATCCTTATCAGGTTTATAAGGATAAGAACATAAGAACATAAGAAATAGGAGCAGGAGTAGGTCATCTAGCCCTTCGAGCCTGCGCCGCCATTCAATAAGATCATGGCTGATCTGTCGTGGCTCAGTTCCACCTTCCCGCCCTCTTCCCATAACCCTTAATCCCCTTGCCTATCAAAAACCTATCAACCCGCGTCTTAAATATATTTAGCGAGGCAGCCTCCACCACTTCAACGGGCAGAGAATTCCAGAGATTCACCACCCTTTCAGTGAAGAAGTTCCTCCTCAACTCCGTTCTAAACCGCCCCCCCTTTATCTTGAGACTGTGCCCTCTAGTCCTACTGTCCTTTCTGAGCAGGAAGAGCCTCTCCACCTCTATCCTATCCATCCCATTCATCATCTTATATGTCTCAATGAGATCTCCCCTCATTCTTCTAAACTCTAACGTGTACAAGCCTAGTTTATTCAGCCTCTCCTCATAGTTCAACCCCCTCAACTCCGGTATCAGCCTAGTAAACCTCCTCTGCACTCCCTCCAACGCCAAAATATCCTTGCGTAAATGCGGCGACCAAAACTGCACACAGTACTCCAGCTGCAGCTTCACCAGTGCCCTGTACAGTTGCATGGATGATAAAAAACAAGTTTGATTCAATGGACCAGTTTTTAATCATCTGCTGCCTGCCTAGCAGTTTTAACTTTGCGTTCCTCCACACGAGTTCTTATCACTAAAGGTAATGAATATATAATTTCTTCCAAAAGAATCACTTCTCTAATGGCTTGGTATGTTGTTTTTACTTTCAATGGCCATTTCCAATGGTCAACATTACTTTGTTTTATCCTCTCAAATTCAATACAGGTCCATCCAGGTTATTTTGTGTTCTGAAATTTCTGCCTATATGCCTTAGGAACCAAATCATGTGCATTACAAATAGCTTTCTTTACTGCAACACTCTCTCTACAGATACCTCTTACCTCTTCTGACAAAGTTGCATACACCGCCTGAGCTCTACTTACCAACTTACTCTGTAATAGCAATGCCTAAATTTTCTTTGGCCATTTGCTTTGTTTCCTGAACTGCAAGCCCAGTAACTATGTCTCATACGACTCAGTCAGCTCTGACAGTAGAAGCACTGTTACTTTGACGGGCATTGAATTTTTGATTTGATTTGATTTGATTTATTTTTGTCACATGTATTAACATACAGTGAAAAGTATTGTTTCTTGTGCACTATATGGACAAAATACATCATTCATAGAGAAGGAAACAAAAGATTGAAGAATGTAGTGTTACAGTTATAGCTAGGGTGTAGAGAAAGATCAACTTAATGCAAGGTACGTCCATCAAAAGTCTGACAGCAGCAGGAAAGAAGCTGTTCTTGAGTTGGTTGGTACATGACCTCAGATTTTTGTATCATTTTCCCAATGGAAGAAGGTGGAAGAAAGAATGTCTGGGCTGCGTAGGGTCTTTAATTATGCTGGCTACATAATTAACCAAGGAAGAGGGAAGTGTAGACAGAGTCAACGGATGGGAGACTGTTTTGCATGATGGATTGGGTATATTCATGATCTTTTTAGTTCCTTGCAGTCTTGGGTAGAGCAGGAGCCATACCTAGCTGTGATACAACCAGAAAGAATGCTTTCTATGCTGCACCTGTAAACGTTGGCGAAAGTCGTAGCAGACATGTCAAATTTCCTTAGTCATCTGAGAAAGTAGAGGTGTTGGTGGGCTTTCTCATCCAACCACAGTATATTCTGTGCCCTTGTCGCCTTCTGTTATTTTCCAATTGATGTTCAACATGAGCCCAGCTGATCTCTACTTTGGCAGTAATTTCATATACCTCCTCGGTTACCTGACCCTTAGTACCCTTGTCTAGCAAAAAATAATCAGTCTCACTTTTTAAATTTGAATTGACTGCTACCTCTGCAGCTTGTGAGGAGGAATTCCAGATTTCCACAACTACTTGAGTAAAGTTTCCTGACAGTCCTCAGTCGTCTCATTCTATTTTAGAGTCATGCTCATTTCAAATGGACTGCCCCACCCAAAGGAAATGTAGTCTATCCACCCCTCCAATCCTCTTAAACACCTTGATTAGATCACTCTTTAAGCTTCGATATTCAAATAAAATAAGAGGATATCTTCAAGCTGCACATATTTGCATTACAAGCACAAGTAAGTAGCAAGAAGAGCAAAATGCTCTTTTAAATTCTGCATATTAAATGCAATTTTTCCTCTGTACTTTATATAAATGTAGTTTGCACTCTTCAGTTAGATTCTATTATTCAAACATTTACACAGAGTGGTGGATGCCTGGAACTCGTTGCCGGAGGTGGTAGTGGAAGCAGATATGGTAGTGACTTTTAAGGGGAATAAAGGGATATGATCCCCAGAAGGGTAGGGGGTTTTAGTTAAGTCGGGCATATGGTCAGTGCAGGCTTGGAGGGCCGAACAGCCTGTTCCTGTGCTGTAAATTTCTTTGTTCTTTGTTCAATTAAATGCATTTTTGCAATCTGGCAGATTCCTAAGATTCACAAATTAGTATTGTTTGTGTATCTTTAGATCTTAATCCTTTGATCTATCAAATAGCTGTACTTGCAGTTTCTGTTCCAAGCATTAAATGCTCAGAAATGTCTTTGTTACAGAATCACAGTTACATAACAATGTTTACACCAGAGGAGGGAAGAGAACATGGATGAATATGTTACATTTTGATTATCTTTAGGATTGAAAGAGTATTTTATATTAAATGGGTGGTCACGGTAAAACAAAAGCAGCAGTACAGGACAACGGTTTTGCGCCAAGGTCTCCACAACAGCCACCACCTTAGTTGTGATATCTCGTTGCATTGGAGTTTTGGCAAAATCACCTCAGCCATGAGGTGGACACACTCCGCCATGCAGCCTTTCAATCCAAGAAGTTTACCAGATATCCCTTCCTGGTTTTCCCTTCCTCGCCTTTGGAACTAAGACATGACTGAGGCTCATCATCTGATTGAGACTGATCAGATTCCTAGCCTCCAGTATCCTCTGAGTGCCAGCAGTCTGGGATATTCCTGCCCCTGCCTGATGTGGCTCCTAGAGTGTGATGGGCTCACTAGATTGTGAGCTACTGTAGGACTAGGCCCCACTGAGGTGTGTGCGTCTGCACTGGTGGAGGGTATGGGTTAGCACTGTGACAGTTCTTCTATTTATGAGTCCATGAATCCCTCCTTTGGGCTAGTATTGAGGTTGCAGTAGAGGACCAGACTGGTGGATTCTCACACTACTTCCCAGATGTGTCTGTGAAATAGAGGAGAGTGCATTAGTGCATGGCAGGGGGCTGAGAAACAAAAACCGTGATTCACAGCATTGTTGTCAGATGGATGTTGCAGTGCTGGATCCTCATTTTGCTTATCAGTCAACATCCTCACTAAGCAGCTGAATGATTCTGTCCTCAAAGTCTGTGAGGACCTTTAGTTGTGGAATCTTGCCACTATCCGTGACCTCTCTCTCTCTTGTGAGCCAACTTTTCCTGCATGAAAATAGATGGCGAGAGGGTAAGCAGGATACGTGTCAGGGCAGATGCAAAGGATGCCTGGCATGTGTGGATGGTGAGTGGAAGCAGTGGGATAATGAGGATACAACCCACAGAGAAGATGAGATATGTTTGGGAGAGCAAATTGTGGTGTCCCTTGAGCTGGCTGTACATGAGATCCCAATGGTTGGTGTGATGGGTGTGTGAGTTGAGAGTGAGGAGAAGAGTGACTTGCCCTGGAGGAATAGAGGAGATCATTCATCCTCTTAATAACTGTCTTTTCTGCAGGGCATTAGCACTGACTGCTATTGCCTCCCATGTTGGGTTCATCACATTGCTGGCTGGTTTTCTTCCTGGGTGTGGGTACAGGCCAGCACAACAGGCCTCTAAATATCAAGCACTATTTCCAAGGAGGCATTTGAAAACCTAGGGGTGGATTTCTTGGCAGCTATCACTTCTCAACAATCTGAAAGTTGTAGCAGCTATGCGATGATTGCAGTGATAAGCTGACCTGCCAGCATGAGACCCGTGCATGAACATATTTTTGACTGTTTCACACCACAGGTGTGGGAAAAGCTGCCATTGCTGTTGGTGGTCTCCATTCGCTTTCTCTGTCCACCATCGAACAGAAGGAATTCCAGTGCTTAGAGCTTAGGCAATTGAAGGCACTGCTACTGATGGTAAAGTGATTAATATCAGGATTTTCAAGAGGCCAGAATTAAATGACCACAAGTATACCAGGAATTGTGAGAAGGAAGCTATGTTTTAGTTGCAAGGATTCTATCTGGGGTACTGTGGTCAATTCTTGGCACCGCACTTCAGGAAGGATGTTCTCTGATGACCTTGAAGCACTGCATTCATCAAAATTATAATAGGGCTTAGAGGTTTAAATTATCAGGAAAGGTTGCCTAAATTTGGCTTCCCCGAGTACTGAAGATGATAGTAAAAATATTTGATAGCATGGATGCAGAGAAACTGCTTCCTCTACTGAGGGAATCAAGAATGAAGGAATATAATAAAATTTGAGTTAGGCCATTTAGAAACAAAATCAGAAAACACTCATACACAAAAAGTAGTAGAAACACTCACCCTTTACTGGAAGAAACCACAAAATGGTAACCCTCGTGACAAGAATCCATGAAACTATTAATCCTAATGGAGAAAAGCTTGATAGAAGCAGCACTGAAAGGGAAACTAATTAACACTAACAGAGAGGCATGGATCACAATTGTCTGAATTGAGCTGAGTCCCATTGTTGAAACTGTGACCATTAAAACCTATATGTCTCGAAAAGTTCTAAGACTGTATAATGGAAGAACTTTGTCATAAATAAATGGAACATGAATGAGGCTAAACAGCCAACTGGAAAACAGCCAAGTTCTGAACCTTTGGAATGAAGCAACATCAAAAGATTGTGCCCTAAGCTGAGGACACAACCAGAGAAAGGAAAAAAGACTCTACTTCCAATGCACTGGATCTGGAATGTACGCATGAAAGGATGGTGGAAGCAGATTCAGTCGTTACTTTCAAAAGTAAATTGGTTTCTCACTTAAAAAGAAAATAATTTGTGTCTATGGGAAAAGGTTGGGGCCATGGGATTAATTGGAAAGCACTTTCAAAGAGCCATTAAAGGACAATGTTAAAATGGCCACCTCCTGTGTTTTAAACTTCCATGATTTTATGAAAAGAGAAATTCTCCCAAGGAATGTGAGTATTGTTGGTAAGGCCAGCATTTATCATGCATCTCAAATTGCCTTTGATAGGGTGATAGTGAGCTGTCTTTTTTGACTTGCTGCAGTCAATTTGGTGTAGGTACATCCACAGTGAGGTATATTTTAACCACAAGAATTAAAATCACATTGCACATAAACATTTGACCAGAAAAAGATGAACAAACCTATACAGATGGCCACTAGAACAATATCAGCAGACGAGTCTGATGAAGAAGTATACATAATATAAAAGGTTGGTTCAGTCAAATCTATAGGCAACAGATGGTTTGTGGCTATTACCATATTGACCACAGAGGAAAAATACGAAGAGAAAATAAATGCCAAATAGGCACTGGTGCATCATGCAACATAATTATCTTCACAGATTTGTGCAAAGTGACACAACATGGCAATCTGTAAATGAAGTCCTTGAAAGTAATATTGAGTCTAAATGTTGGCACACACCAAGAAGACAAATTAGTCTCACATCCCAATGCAGTAGCAAGAAAGAGAATCCAGGTCAGAGATGGGATGCATTGCCACTCGTCTCAGCTGGAGGAAATCTGAAGCTTTGGCTTCTAATCCAGAATGTGCTAACAGAGAAAGGAGAACAAAACACCACAGGGAAAGAGCAGAAAAAGACTCCAGAGAGAGGGAAGCAAAATATTTCAGAACATCTCAGAGAGAGGGAGGCAAAATTCAAATAAACCATAAGATGACCATAAGACATCGGAGCAGAAGTAGGATCAATTGAACAATGAGGTCTGTAGAGACCGGGGATGAGCATGGGATCAAGACCATACCAGCTAAGAGAAAGAGCAGGCTGGGTCAGGCTGAACTCAATGGACCTGGAGGTCTGGAGTGCATCTGCTTCAACGCAGGAGTATAACAGGTCAGTCTCATGAACTTAGAGCTCTGATTCATGCGTGGAACTTGGATGTGGTTACGGTAATGGAGACTTGGTCAAAAGAGGGACAGGACTGGCAACTAAATATTCCAAGATACAAATGTTTTAGGCAAGACAGAGGGGAAGGTAAAAGAGCCACCTGGTGGCACAATGGTAAGCACTGCTGCCTCACAACATCAGAGACCATACAGATGCTATGACAATGGATGAATAGACACCGCTTGACAATCATGAGGCAGGAGTGTTCCCTTCCTGTCAGGGAACACTTCAGCAGTCATGGGCATTCAGCCTCTGATCTTCAGATAAGCATTCTCCAAGGCGGCCTTCACGATACACAACAATGCAGAATCGTAGAGCAGAAACTGATAGCCCAGTTTTGCACACACGAGGTCGGCCTCAACTGGGATCTTAGGTTCATGTCACACTATCTGTAACCCCCATGACTTGCATCTGTAAAGACTTGATTACCTGTAAAGACTCGCATTCCAACCATTATCTTATAAATTGAGTCTGTGCCTATATCTGCCCTGTTTGTGAACCCAACTCCCCATACACTTGATGAAGGGGCAGCACTCTGAAAGCTCGTGCTACCAAATAAACCTGTTGGACTTTAACCTGGTGTTGTGAGACTTCTTACTGGGTCTGTAATTGGTAGGCTTATCCTTACAACCTTTTTGAATGCGGCCCTAATGTTTCAAAATATCCCATTCTCTGGTACCTCCCCTGTGTTCTATGGAAGATTGAAGTTTATGGCCAGTTCCCCTGCAATTTCTACTCTCACTTCCTTCAATGTCTTTGGATGCATCTCAACTGGTCCCAATGCCTTGTAACTTTAATATGAACAGTTTATCTACTACCTTCTCCTTATCAATTTTGACCCTGCCATCTTCCACCTCTGCTGATTGTCTTCCTGTTCTGATGCCAATTGAGGACCTTAAGAGGGCAAATTAATGCCATCATCTTGTATTTGCTAGTATTCAACCAGTGTGTGAGTGGGCCAATCATCATGTAAGAAGACTGAAAAGCAAATCTATCAAGGAGAGGGCTTTAAACTTAATACAGGGGGCAAAGGATCAAATTTGGAAAGATGTGTTGCATCAAAAAGTAAAGAAAAGACAAGAGAAAAAGATACTAATATGGGAAATTATAAATACCATGACAAGAAGGGACAGAGAGAACAGGGACTGCAAATCTAACAGTAAATTGGCAGATAATGCTTTATTGAAATAATAAAATCCTGAGGGGTCAATATGGAGAGCATGTCTCATCTTGTGGGAGAATTTAGTTCTAGGAGTCACTGTTTTAAAATAAAAGTCACCCATTTAGGACAGAGAACAGGAGAATTGCTTTTCTCAGAGGGTTATGAGTCTTGGGAACACTCCCCCTCAATAGGCAGTGGAATCAGAATCTGAATATTTTTAAGGCAGAACTAGGTTGATTCCAAGGAAAAGTTATTGGGAGTCAGCAGGAATTTGGAGTTAAGTTTATAGATCAACTATAATCCCATTCAATGGTACAGGCTCGAAGGGCCAATTGGCCTACTCCTACTTCTAATTCATATGTTGGTGTGTAATCATCTTCCTTAGTGCTGGGTATGATTCCAACGAGCGGACAGTTTTTGGTTCTCATTGGGTGAAATAGAATAGAATAGAAACCCTATAGTGCAGAAGGAGGACATTTGACCCATCGAGTCTGCACCAACCACAATCCCACTCTATTCCAATAGCCTCATGTATTTACCCTGCTAGCCCCCCTGACATTAAGGGGCAACTTACCATGGCCAATCAACCTAACCTGCACATTTTTGGACTGTGGTTGGAAACTGGAGCACCCAGAGGAAACCCACGCAGACAGGGGGCGGGGGGCGGTGGGGGGGATGTGGGGTGGGATGTGCAAACTCCACACAGACAATTACCCAAGCTGGGAATCGAACTTGGGCCCTGGCGCTGTGAAGCAGCAGTGCTAACCACTGTGCCACTGTGCTGCCCAATCTTACCAAAAAGGCAGAGTGTTGGTTCCGGTGAGAAATCCAGCATGTTTCTCTAGAGGAAAAGGTCAGTTTTCTCTCCAGATCTTATGACGCTGTGCCAAAAAAAAATCAAGAATGTATGTTTCAGTCTCATGCAGGGGATAGAGCCTCAATATGTTGGCAAAGCTGGCTACACTGAGATCAGGATGCCGTGTTTAAAGGGTGTCCCAATCACAACAGCAATAAACCTCCCTCCCCTCCCCATCCACTACAAAATCTCAGGGATTTCCTCCCACACCAAGGCACCACCAACCACTGCCTTGCCAACTGCCATCGCTGGAGCATCTCTTGATCCGCTGTCTGCTCCAGCTCACCAGCACACACAAATGAATCCTCCCGCACCACCATGAGGCTCCCACCGGGATTCCTCCCTGGCATTTCACTTTGACACAGTTTGACACTGCTAGGTTGGTATGGACATGATGCCAAACTGTGCAATGAGGCATTGCCAGGCCACTCCCTGGTCATATCCCTCTCCCCTGGAGATTATACTCACCTTTTCATCCCGGGGATAATCCCCATGACAGGTTCATGTCCAGGTGAACCTATTGTAAACCATATATAACAGGGAGGTCAATATCTGGGGAGGGGGTGTGGTAATAATATTAAAATACATTTAAATGGAAGTAAATCAGGTTCATGCCTGTTGTGAGTCCCGATTTTGTCCAATGCCTCAAACACCGGAGCATTGGAATTCCCGTCAGCATCTGAGAAGGTCAGACAGTCGCCCTTAGAGCTCAAAATGTTAATCTGTTTCTCCATCCTGATTAAATAGTTTACTAATAACATAGCGGAAGGAAGACTTTACTTATTAAAATATTTATTTTAATATAAAGACAGATGATAAAAGTTTATACTGTGGTTGAAATTATTGATTTAATTTATCAAGGACACTACTTTGTGCTCCTCATTAAGAAAGCAAGCTGAATTGTGGAATGTGATCTTCATAAACTCCAGAATGAAAATCGAACATAGGCTACAACATTCCTTTGCAAATTACAAACATGGTCACTGATTTGCAATTTTCGCAGAAAAAAATGATCCCAACGCATTGGAAAAAATCCCAGAAAATCTCATAACAAAACGGAATTTGATTTATTCGGAAAGTAACAAACCTCCGGTAGTTCTAATTATAGATTGAACAGAACGTGGTTCCTGATGGAAATCTGGAATCCTAGGGCCAACTCCCAACGCTGTAAAGGTCAGAAGTGGGGGTGTTCGCTGATGATTGCACTATGTTCAACATCATTTGCAACTCCTCAGATACTGAAGCAGCCCATGTTCAAATCTGGACAGGCTTAGGCTAACAAGTGGCAAGTAACATTCGCACCACACAAATGCCAGGCAATGACTATCACCAATAAGAGACACTCTAACTACTGTCCCTTAACATTCAATGCTGTTACCATCACTGAATGCCCCACTGTCAACATCCTTGGGGTTACCATTGACTAGTAGCAGGTCAGAGGCTAGGAGTAATATGACAAGTAACTCACCTCCTGGCTCCCAAAGCCTATCCACCATCTACAAGGCATAAGTCAGGAGTGTGATGGAATATTCCTCACTTGCCTGGGTGGGTGCAGCTCCAACAACACTCAAGAAGCTTCACACTATCCAGGACAAAGCAGTTAGCTGGATTGGCATCACATCTACAAACAACCACTCCCTCCACCAACGACGCTCAGTAGCAGCAGTGCGTACTATCTACAAAGTGCGCTGCAGCTATAAGGTTCATGGTGAGAGATATAGGAGGGATGTCCGAGTTGGGTTATTTACTGAGTCGTTGGGGTGTGGAATGGACTACCTGCTGTGATAGTGGAGTTGGACACATTAGGAACATTCAAGCGATTATTGGATAGGCACATGGAGCACACCAGAATGATAGGGAGTGGGATAGCTTGATCCTCGTTTTGGACAAAGCTTAGCAGAACATCGTGGGCCAAAGGACCTGTACTGTGCTGTACTGTGCTGTACTGTTCTATGTTCTATGCAGCAATTCACAAAAGATCCTTAGAGAGCACCTTCCAAACCCATGACCACTTCCATCTAGAAGGACAAGGGCAGCAGATGCATGGGAACACCACCACCTGCAAGTTCCCCTCCAAGCCATTCACTGTTCTGACTTGGAACTATATCGCCATTCCTTTGCAGTCGTGGGGTCAAGATCCTGGAATTCCCTCCCTGACAGCATTATGGATCAACCCACAGCACATGGACCGCAGTGATTCAAGAAGGCAGTTTACCATCACCTTCTCAAGGGCAACTAGGGATGGGCAGCCAGTGAAGTCCATGTCCTGTGAATGAATATAAAAAAAATTAGAAAACAGACCTGCACAAAACCCAGAGAAATAAGCATAGGCCCAAATTCAACTCTCAATTCTGTGCAGCATAACATTTTTCAAATTTTTGAGGCTGTGCTACAAGTGCTTGCCGACTGAATTATCTCATGAAAATTATGTTAATAATTGCAATGGGTTCCATGACAAATTGATTTTGGTCTGCAGCTGAACAGCTTCTCACTCATTGAAAATGTTTTGGAACATTCAAAATGCCAAAATGTTTGACCGAAACTTATATGACAGTGCCTCCCAAACAGTTCTGCACTGTGGCCCATTTTAATGCTTGGAAGTTGGTCTGATTGTAAAATGAGAGTGGGCAGGGATGGTGGGGCATGGGGAGGTGGTGGAGGGTAGGAAAATAATGGGGAAAGCTGTTGAGTGGAGTGGGGGAGGGGGGGCAGTTTATGAGTGCAGAGGAGTTGGTGTTGAATGGAGATCCATCGTTTTGTCCACAATAGTTCTGAAGACGCAGAACTAAGAATCACATGTACACAGGAGTTTTGGTCCAATCATGGGACAGTTCTGACATCCATCTCAGCACATGTTCAAAGTAATAGCAATGCACTAGTGGTAATTTACTAAAATTCGCTGGACTCTGGGGCTGTTCCCACAGATTAGAAAACAGCAAATGTGACACCCCTGTTTAAAAAAGGAGGTAAACATAAGGTGGATGACTAAAGGCTGGTTAGCTTAACTTCTGTAGTAGGGAAAATCCTTGAATCATCAAGGAAGAAATAGTGAAACATCTGGATATAAATTGTCCCATTGGGAAAATGCAGCATGGGTTCATGAAGGGCAGGTCGTGTTTGACTAATTTGGTGGAATTCTTTGAAAACATTACATGCACAATGGACAATGGGGAACCTGTGGATGTGGTGTATCTGGATTTTCAGAAGGCATTTGACAAGGTGCAGTACCAAAGACTGCTGCATTAGATAAAGGTGCTATAGGTAATGTATTAGCATGGATAGAGGATGGTTAACTAACAGAAAGCAAAGAGTGGAGGTAAATGGGTGTTTTTCTGGTTGGCAATCAGTGACTCGTGGTGTGCCTCAGGGATCAGTGTTGGGACCACAATTGTTTACAATTTATATAGATGATTTGGAGTTGGGGACCAAGTGTAGAGTGTTAAAATTTGCAGATGACACTAAGATGAGTGGTAGAGCAAAATGTGCAGAGAACACTGAGGGCCGGATTCCCCCCAAAAAATTCTAAGTGTTGAACTGGTGGGAAAACTGGTGTAAATCACAATTGTTTCTTCAGTGGGAATTCTGACTTGAATCTCCTACACTCTGAGCAACGCAGGGGTCACAATCGTGAATATCATTAAAAATTCAGGGGGCTGAGCTTATTCATGCTGGAGTCTGACAGTTCCGGGCCTCTACATGAGCAGTGGCCCTGATCTGTCAATCTCCAATTTGCGATTGAGCTGGCCAGCCCGGGATCTTTGCAATGCTATCTCCCCAACCCACCCACAGCCTGATTACAGCCCACATGGCGGTCTTCCCGCCGGTTTCCGCGTGATTTTGATTGCGCCTGCTCTCCGGCGGTGGGAGATGCACATGTGTCAGGAACGCATGTGCAAATCCTGTGAAATGGCCAACGTGTGCTTCTTCCAACCTGACATGCCAAAAAACCAATAAATTTTTGAACAGTAAAGGAATTAAGGATTATGATGAACAGGCAAGTAAGTGCAGCTGAGTCCATGAAAAGATCAGTCATGATCTTAGTGAACAACGGGACAGGCTTGAGCGGCCGGATGGCCTACTCCTGCTCCTAGTTCTTATGTTCTTTTACATTCTTAAGTATCTCCTCCTTTATGAGCACATCCAAAGAAATCCTTAATTAGCCATCTGGAGGACTGATCAATCAGAGCACTGATACATTGATTGATCAGGGCAGCAAATTGCTGTTCCTTTGGTTAATCAACATAGAACACTACAGCACAAACAGGCTCTTCAGCCCACAAGTTGCATTTAGGGAAAATTTCATATCCTCGCCACAGTCTTGACTTGACAGTTGCCATTGGTGCCTCAGAACGCAGAACCTCAAGTGATCTAATGGGGCTATGATCCACAGTTTGGGAATCTTTGCTCTATAACATAAAGCTGTGTTGTCTGATTATTGAAATGTGCATTTTTCTGCTGTTATTGACTGAGCAGAAAAGTATGAAGCGATACATTTTGATAGGAAGAACAAGGAATGACAATGAACGGGCGGTAAGATTGCACCCGAGCATTCAAGAGGCATCACAACTTCAGAAAGTATCCAAACTCATGAATTGAACTGAGAGATACTGCTGCAGCAAGGTGAACTGATCGGATTCCCTGCTTCTGGGTCTTGTTTCTGTGCCTCCAAGTCCCTGACTTGGGTTATTGCTTCTACAGTCGTTGATCCCGGGTCACTGCTGCCAATGTTGAAACTTTGGCTCTATTCTCCCTCCATTGATGCTGTCAGACCTGCTGAGATTTTCCAACATTTTCTGTTTTTGTTTCAAATTCCATCATCTGCAGTATTTTGCTTTTATGTTAAACATCACTTCTGATGTCTGAACAGAACAAGTTGTATCCTGCTTTGCAGCTGAGAGCACATCCTTGGTCAATGTCATTCATCCTTTTGAATCTGTCCTGTCACTCAATTAGCTTATTGCTGGATCTGTCTCTCAACCACATCTACACCTCTTGATACCATTACCGAACAAAAATCATTCTTGAAAATTTCACCTTCTTTGAAGACTTTTATGCCAATTATTTTGGGAGAGCCTTCTTCCCGTGTAGGTTGTCTGGTTCCTCTGTGTACTTTTTCACAAACATTATGGGTGCTCTTCTTGTACAAACCAGACCTTATTACCTGAATTCAAGATGGATTCCATCACAAGCAAAAGTGTATTGAGCTGGAGAATGGGTTATACAAAATGCAATGCTTATAAGCGTGAAAAGAAATATTGGCCTCTGTCTGTGAGGTGTTTATCCCGTTAAGGGCAACGCAGCAGAGTAAGAGTCACCTGGCCTGAAGGATCAATCAGAGCTCAGGGTGTGAAATCACCACCCAATGGTGAGGGGGGCTCCTAGGCAGAGACATTTTTGGAGCTGTACTACTAATTATAAATGAATCACAAGGTATTGGAAGTGTTGGCAGCCTTAAAAGTAGAGAAATCTCCAGGTCTGGAGGGAGAAGTGATGGCCTAGTGATATTATTACCAGACTATTAATGCAGAAATTCAGCTAATGTTCTGGGGACCCAGGTTCGAATCCCACCACGACAGATGGTGGAATTTGAATTCAATTAAAATATCAGGAATTAAGAATCTACTGATGACTATAAAACCATTGCCGATTGTCGGAAAAATTCATCTGGTTCACTAATGTCCTTTAGGGAAGGAAATCTGTTGTCCTTACCTGGTCTGGCCCACGTGACACAATAAGAAGTCTCACAACACCATGTTGAAGTCCAACAAGTTTATTTGGTAGCAAAAGCCACTAGCTTTCGTAATGCTTCTCCTTTGTCAGGTAAGTGGGAGTTCTGTTCACAAACAGGCATATAAAGGCACAAACTCAATTTACAAAATAATGGTTGGAATGCGCTCTCAAGACCAACTGCAACGTTGTCATCAAACCAGCAGACAAAGGAAAGGTCATTGTCATACTGAACAGAACGGATTACAGCGAAGAAGTGTACGGACAACTGAACAATAAGGAACACTACAGACAGTTACCTGCAGATCTAACCAAAGAACACACCCGTCAACTCAAAAGACTGATCAAGACCTTTGATTTGGAACTTCAGAGCATCCTCCGTGCTCTCATCGCACGTGCTCTTTGCATTGAAGATCTCTACTGCCTCCCAAAAATACACAAAGCAAACACACCCTGCCATCCCATTGTATCGAGCAATGGGACCCTGTGTGAGAACCTCTCTGGCTATGTCAAGGGCATCCTGAAACCCATTGTACAAAGAACCCCCAGTTTTTGTTGCAACACTACAGTCTTTCTACAGAAACTCAGCACACGTGGAGCAGTTGAACCAGGAGCACTCCTCGTCACAATGGATGTCTCGGCATTCTACATCAGCATCCCCTACGATGATGGTATTGCTGCAATTGCCTCAGTACTCAACACCGACAACTGCCAATCTCCAGATGCAATTTTACAACTCATCCACTTCATCCTGAACCACAGTGTCTCCACCTTCAACAACCAGTTCTTCATCCAGACACACAGAACAGCCATGGGGACCAAATTCGCACATCAATATGCCAACATCTTCATGCACAGGTTCGAACAAGACCTTTTCACTGCACACTAAATACATCGATGACATTTTCTTCTTTTGGACTCATGGTGAACAACCATTGAAATGAAATATGATGACATCAACAAGTTTCATCCCACCATCAGACTCACCATGGACTACTCTCCAGAATCGGTTGCATTCTTGGACACACACATTCCATTAAGGACACTCAGTACTTCACTATACCACAAGCGCATGGATAACCTCACGAAGCTCCACTTCTCCAGCTTCCACTCTAAACATGTTAAAGAAGCCATCCCCTACAGACAAGCCCTCCTTATACACAGGATCTGCTAGATTAGGAGGATTGCAACAGACACCTTCAGACGCTGAAAGATGCCCTCATAAGAACAGGATATGGCGCTCAGCTCATTGATCAACAATTCCGATGCGCCACAGCGAAAAACCGCACCGACCTCCACAGAAGACAAATATGGGACACAGCGGACAGAGTACCCTTTATCGTCCAGTACTTCCCCAGAGCGGAGAAGCAACGATGTCTTCTCCGGAGCCTTCAACATGTCATTGATAAAGATGAACATCTCGCTAAGGCCATCCCCACACCCCCGCTTCTTGCCTTCAAACAACTGCAAAACTTCAGACTATTGTCCGCAGCAAACTACCCAGCCTTCAGGAGAACAGTGACTACAACACCACACAACCCTGCCACAGGAACCTCTGCAAGACGTGCCAGATCATCGACACAGATGCCATCATCTCATGTGAGGACACCATCCACCAGGTACACAGTACAAACTCTTGCAACTTGGCCAACATTGTCTACCTGATACACTGCAGGAAAGGGTGTCCTGAGGCATGGTACATGGGGACACCATGCAGAAGCTACGACAATGGATGAATGAACACCACTCAACAATCACCAGGCAAGAGTGTTCTCTTCCTGTTGGGGAACACTTCAGCGGTCACGGACATTCAGCCTCTGGTCTTCGGGTAAGTGTTCTCCAAGGCAGCCTTCACGACACACGACAATGCAAAGTCGCTGAGCAGAAACTGATAGCCAAGTTCTGCACACATAAGGACGGACTCAACCGGGATCTTGGGTTCATGTCACACTGTCAGTAACCCCCACGACTTGCCCGGGCTTGCAAAATCTCACTAACTGTCCCAGCTGTAGACAATACACATCTTTTTAACCTGTGCTTAACCCTCTCTTCATTCACATTGTCTGTACGTTTAAGACTTGATTATCTGTAAAGACTTGCATTCCAACCATTATTTTGTAAATTGAGTTTGTCTCTTTATATGCCCCGTTTGTGAACATAACTCCCACTTACCTGATGAAGAAGCAGCGCTCCGAAAGCTAGTGACTTTTACTACCAAATAAGCTCGTTGGACTTTAACCTGGTATTGTGAGACTTCTTAATATGTTTACCCAAGTCCAATGCTAGCATCTCCACATCATGACCACATGTGACTCCAGAGCCACAGCAATATAGTTGACTCACAACTGCCCTCTGAAATGGCCTAGCAAGCCACTCAGTTCAAGGGCAATTAGAGAGGGGCAATAATGCTGATGCCCATGTCCCACAAATGAATAAAAAATAGTGCCCTAAGTTGCTGTGGGAGGCAAAGGAGGAGATTGCAAGGGCTCTGACCCGAATTTTCAATTCCTCTCTGGCCACTGGGAGGTGCCAGATGACTGAAGAACAGCAAAAGTGGTTTTTTTATTCATTTGTGGGACATGGGCATCAGCATTTATTGCCCCTCTCTAATTGCCCTTGAACTGAGTGGCTTGCTAGGCCATTTCAGAGGGCAGTTGTGAGTCAACTATATTGAAGAACAGCAAAAGTCGTTCTGCCATTTAAGAAGGGTTGTAGGGATAAGCTAGGGAACTACAGACCAGAGAGTCTCACATCAGTGGTAGGGAAACTATTGGAGAAACTTCTGAAGGAGAGCATCCTTCTGTCTCCACTTGGAGGGGCAAAGCTTGATCAGGGATAGTCAGCATGGCTTCTGCAGAGTGCGGTCATGCCTAACAAATTTGATTGCATTTTTTTGAGGAGGTGACCAGGTGTGTAGATGAGGGTGATGCAGTCGATGTAGTTTATATGAATTTCAGCAAAGCCTCAGACAAGGTTGGATAAGGGAGACTTGTAAAGAAGGTAAATTCACATGGGATACAGGGTAATTTGATAAAATGGATTCAAAATTGGCTTATAGGAGACAGAGGGTGATGACAGAAGGCTGCTTTAGTGACTGGAAGCCAGTGTTCAGCGGCATACACCTGTGTTAGGTCCCTATTATTCATCATTTATATAAATGACATTGATGACTATATGGAGGGTAGGATTAGTAAGTTTGTGGACAACACAAAGATTGGCCAGGTGATTAACAGTGAGGCGAAGTGTCTTGGGCTACAAGAAGAAATAGATGGAATGGTCAAATGGGCAGATGGAATTCAACCTTGAAAATTGTGAAGTGATACACTTTGGAGGGAGTAATTTGACAAGGAAGTATTCAATGAATGGTAGGACACTAGGACATTCTGTGGAACAAAAGGTCATTAATGTGTTTGTCCATAGATCTCTGAAGACAGGGCATGTTAGTCAGGTGGTGAAAAAGGCATATGGGACATTTGCCTTTATCAAGAGGAATGGAGGTGATTTTACCATTGTATTGTGCCTGTTTTTGTGTGTGACACGGTGGTAAAGGGAGCTGTAAAGCGACAGTTTTCACAGTCGGCACCATTTTACAAGTGCTGGATATCTGGTGCGGTCAGCCCTCACCAGAAATGTGCAAGAGGCATGTTAATATATTTAAATTGATTAAAACGGGCATTTGCAACTGTTTACCAAGTTGCGCAGAATTGTCCAGACTCGGGCCCCCCTTTATGACCTCTCCAAGAAAGGTTTGTGCCGGCAAGAAATAGACATTCTCCCCATGAACAGGGAGCAGTCATCTTGGCCTCACTGGTGGAACCAGAGGTCAATGAGGCCCTCCAAGGAGGCCAAAGGCAATGGGGGGGTGTGAACCTTGCACAGTGCCAGACTGGTAGTGCCACCCTCACACCTAGGCAATTCCCATAGGAAATCTGGGTAATGCCCACTGGGTAGTGTGAGGGGGCAGGGCTATTGGGGACGAGTCAGTGGAGGTGGCCAGTGAGGGCAGGGTCATTGGGGGATGGAGTAATGGGGGAAGGGCTAATGGGGGAGGGAGCCTGTTGCCACTCTGCAGCAATTGGTGGGGGGAGGGGGAGAGAGAGAGAGAGAGTCCCATTGCCACTCTGCAGTCATCAGTGGGGGGAGGGCAGCAAGTCTGTGATCAGTGGGAGAGGGGAGGACCGCGATTGGTTTGGACGGTGGGGGGTGAGGGGAGCTGTTTTATGTAACTTGCAGGAGCCTGACAACTCTCTCTCTGTCTGTCAGGTCCCTGCTGTACTAATGTGCATCAGCAGCATCAGAGGCCTGCACATGTGCACTACCTCACTCTGTTGGGTGCATTAAACCTCGCCCACTGGCTTCTGCAGTGCAAAGCTGATACATTCAAAATTTCGTAGGCAGAGTGCGTATGGCCTAAAAGTCTGATCTGAAACTCTCCCAGTTTCAAGTCCACCCAGCACTTAGAAAAAAATGGTAAAATCGCCCCCAGAGATAACAAAAGCAGGGAAATCATGATGGAGTTGTATAGAACTTTGGTGAGGCCACTCAAGGATACTATGTGCAGTTCTGGTTGCCACATTATAGGAAGGATATGATTGCACTGGAGGGGGTGCATATGAGAGTCACCAGGATGCTGCCTGGGATGGAACATTTAGATTATGAAGAGAGGTTGGGTAGGCTTGGGTTATTTTCAATGGAGCGGGGAAGACTGAGGGATGACCTGATTGAGGTGTTCAAAATTATGAGGGGCATGGACAGAATGGATAGGGAGCAGCCATTCTCCTCAGTTGGAGGGTCAGTCACCAGGGAACATAGGTTCAAGGTGAGGGACAGGAGGTTTAAGAGGGCTGTGAGGAAACTCTTTTTTGCCTAGAGGGTGATGATGGTCTGGAATGCTCTGGGAGGGTGGTAGAGGCAGGTTGCCTCACATCCTTTAAAAAGTATCTGAATGAACACATGGCACATCATAACATTCAAGACTGTGGGTCAAGTGCTAGTAAATGGGACTGGGGGGGAGATTCAGATGTTTCTTGCATGTCAGTACAGACTCAATAGGCCAAAGGGCCTCTTTGCTCTGTATGATTCTATGAATAAATACCTTTTGTGTTTACTAATGAAGTCTGTGAACATGCATCTTTACATTTGGCAACAAAGATGAATTATCCTGACACTGCCACTGGCCCAATACCTGTGAGTATCCCATTTTAATCAAGGTATATCATTCTATATGTTCAAGGTAGAAGATGCTTCTGCTAAAATTGCTTCAGAGTACATCAGATTGGCATAGTAGCACAGTGGTTAGCACTGCTGCTTCACAGCTCAAGGGACCTGGGTTCGATTCCCGGCTTGGGTCACTGTGTGGAGTTTGCACATTTTCCTCGTGTCTGAGTGGGATTCCTCCAGGTGCTCCAGTTTCCTCCCACAGGCTAAAGATGTGTGGGTTAGGGTGATTGGCCATGCTAAAATTGCCCCTTAGTGTTCTGAGATGTGTAGGTTAGAGGGATTAGTGGGTAAATATGTAGGGATATGGGGGTAGGAAATTGGTGAGATTGTGGTCAGTGCAGACTCAATGGGCCAAATGGCCTCTTTCAGCACTGTAGGGATTCTGTGATTCAAACTACTTGCTGATGAGCTACATGGTAGTGGTAATTAAGAAAGCCCACGGTATTACAATGAAATTTTGATTGTCAATACTTGATAGTATGTGTGCAGACAAAAGCAATCCCCAGCACTGCATTCTATTTGCTGAAAGTGATGGAATTTCAGTGTGTTGTCCAAAAATTGTCGTTAATGGATGATGGTTTGTCAAATGTGTGAACTTACTTCCATATAAGAATTGGCAGAATCTCTTTGCTTCAAAGCTAATTCCAGAGGCTATTCTTTTGACCTGTATGTAGTTACTTTCAGTTTTCTCAGACTTCATCTTTTTGATTTGATTTATTATTGTCACATGCATTAACGTACAGTGAAAAGTATTGCTTCTTGCACACTATACAGACAAAACATACTGTTCATCGAGAAGGAAAGGAGAGAGTGCAGAATGTAGTGTTACAGTCATAGCTAGGGCGTAGAAAAAGATCAACTTAATGCAAGGTAAGTCTATTCAAAAGTCTGACAGCAGCAGGGAAGAAGCTGTTCTTTAGTGGGTTGGTACGTGACCTCAGACTTTTGTATCTTTTTCCTGACAGAAAAAGGTGGAAGAGAGAATGTCAGGGGTGCATGGGGTCTTTAATTATGCTGGCTGCTTTGTAGATAGAATAAGCGTAGACAGAGTTAGTGGATGGGAGGCTGGTTTGCATGAAGGATTGGGTTACATTCACAATGTTTTGTAGTTCCTTGTGATCTTAGACAGAGCAGGAGCCATACCAAGATGTGATACAACCAGAAAGAATGCTTTCTATGGTGCATCTATAAACTTGGTGAGATTCATAACTGACATGCCACATTTCCTTAGTCTTCTGAGAAAGTAGAAGTGTTCGTGGGCTTTCTTAACAATAGTGTCAGCATGGGGGGAGCAGGCAGGTTGTTGGTGATCTGGACACTTGAAAACTTGTAGCTCTCGACCCTTTCTACTTCGTCCCTATTGATGTAGATGGGGACATATCCTCCTGATGAAGGAGCAGTGCTCCTAAAGCTTGTGATTTCAAGTAAACTTGTTGGACTATAACCTGGTGTCATGTGAACTCTCATCTTGTCCACCCCAGTCCAAAACCAGTATCTTCACATAGTGTTGCTTGAGAATTTTTGTAAGGCCTGATTCTGCATTAGTCATCAGGTTGATTTAAGCCCAATTCAGTCAAAGCCTTTCTACCCATGTTCAACCCATCAATGCCAGATAATTTCCCTTTGCTATATGTAAAGACAAATTTGCTGTCTGTCCATTCAGTGGTATCCACTATATCAATGCGGCCTTTCAATGGAACAACTTCGCCAGTGTTTGGCTTCAACACTGCTTTTGAAGGTTTCAAAGGAATGTGTGAGTTTTTGATTGTATACACTCTCTAGCACCGCTGAGACTGCTACACTGGTGTTAAATTCATCTTTACTGGCTGTCCATCCAACAGTGGAGTGACCCACTATCTCTTTTTCACACCATCAATGACTAGCATATTCAGTGACAATTCACTCTCAGACTGTGAAACCTCTCATTTCTCTCGCCCCCTTGGAACAGCATGTATTCTTTTTACATGCTGCTTTGTTCTGCCCTTCTTATTTTTGTTCAAAGCTTGTTTTTTCTCGATGTGGCCTCTTTTTCCACAGTTTCTGCATAAATATCCTTTGAGAGGGAGAGCTGACTGGTGTTGATTTGACCTGAGGATCACCACACCTCAGGTGAGGGGAAAAGGTTGAAACCAACCTCAGCTAGTACAAGCAGTGAACACATGCTATTGGTGTCACTCTATATTTAAACCAGCTGCCCAGCCAACTGAGCTAACCAACAAACTATGATCCTTCTCTGTCTTCCCAACCAGTAGTCAGCCGCTACAAGACTCTTGGTGTTGCCTGCTTTTAGCATTGTGGGTGCACCTACACCTCACAGGGACTACCGTGGTTCAAGAAGGCAGCTTTCCAAGGGCAATTAGGTATGGGCAATAAAAGCTGGCTTAGCCAATGACATCCATATCCCATAAATTATTTTTTTTTACATGCATCAGCTCTTTTCTATCAGATTTGGATCCTCAAGTTAAATAATATTCCCTATGCAGAAAAGAAAAATGCAAAGAAACATTTAAATTATTTTAATAACTTAATTTCATAAAATTTGATGGGAATCATTCTGAAATACAAAATGCATGACATTGGGAAAATGAGCCCTCGCTTGTAACAAAAAGGTCATTTGAATTATTCATGTACAAATGTATGATGTATTACGAGCTTTGTGTTAGGGACAAAGTTGGGATAGAAAACACCGTTCCCCAGTCACCCAAAAACCAGTTAGCGCAGACCTCAGCTGACCGGTCACAAAATAGTTCTGGTGGAGGTCTTTAAACATAAGCAGTTAGAATGTCCAACGTCCTACATGGAGTAGTTGAGACAAATAGCATGGATGCATTAAGTGAAAGGCTCGAAAAAACACAAGGGAGGAATTCATAGAGAGTGACATGGTAATAGAGTGAAGTGAAATGAGTTGGGATGAGGCTTGTGTGGAGTAGAAACATCAACATAGCCCAGTGGATAGATGTTGTATATTCTCTATCATTCTATTTTGATGTTTGGATCACAAAGAGAACAAAGTACAAAGAACAAAGAACAACCCAACACGGGAAACAGGCCCTTTGGCCCAACGAGCCTGCGCCGCCATCTTAACAAAGCATTTTCCTACACTCGATTCTCTCAGTAGACAGAAAATGAGCACACTAGAGACTCGGCCAACCACCAGGGCAGTGGAAGTAGATCCATTAAGAAGAGAGCACCAGGTTTCTTGTCAGAGTGGGAGGGGAGAGTGCGGGAAATGAGTGTGGGCTGCTGGTAGAGTGCACACGAGGAGATCTCAATAGTCCTCTGACAGTACTGAACTATTGGCGACATGGTGGCACAGTAGTTAGCACTGCTGTCTCACAATGCCAGGAACCCAAGTTTGATTCCGTGCTTGGGCCACTGCTTGTGTGGATTTTGCACGTTCTCCCCATGTCTGCATGAGTTTCCTCCCATAGTCCGAAAGATGTGCTGGATGGGTGCATTGGTCATGCTAAACTCTCCTTCAGTGTACCCAAACAGGCACCAGAGTGTGGTGACTTGGGGATTTTCACAGGAACTTCATTGCAGAGTTAATGTAAGCCTTCTTGTGACTGATAAATAAACTTTCAAAATACATTTTTGTGCTCCAGAACAACTGAGCTATTTCAGTGCAGCTACAACACTGGCATTTACCCAATAATGTGCAGAATTACCCAGGGATATCTTGTTCACAAAAAGCAGGATGAATCCAACCACCTCATCAGTCTACTTTCAATCATTAGCAAAACGAATGTAGGCCCCTTACAGTCAGAAATGGGAGAATTCGTAACAGGGAATAAAGAAATGGCTGAGGAATTAAATTTGTACTTTGCTTCAGTTTTCACAAAGGAAGACATGAATAATGTGCCAGAAGTGCTGAGAGAAACATGTTTTAGTGGAGAGCTGAAGGAAATCAGCATTAGTAGAGAAATTGTTTTGGGGAAATTGATGGGATTGAAGGTGAATAAATCTCTAGGTCCTGATAATCTGCATCCAGAGTACTTAAGGAAGTGGCCCTGGAAATAGTAGATCTATTGGTGGTTATTTTCCAAAATTCTTTGGACTCTGGAAGAGTCACTACAGATTGGAAGGTAGCGAATTTAAGGTCTCTACTCACAAATGGAAGTCAAGAGAAAACAGGGAACTATAGGCCAGTGAGCCTAACACTGGTACTGGGGAAGTTGCGAGAGTCCATTATCAAGGATTTCATAATTCAGCATTTGGAAGGCAGTGGTAAATTCAGATAAAGTCAGCATGGATTTACAAAAGGGAAAGCATGCTTGATGAATCTACTGGAATTTCTTGAGGATGTAATTAGTAGAGTTGACTAAGGTGAACCAGTGAATGTGATTTATTTAGACTTTCAGAAGGCTTTCGATAAGGTCTCACATTGCAGAGTACTATATAAAGTCAAAGCACATTGAATTGCAGGTAATGTCTTGAGATGGATAGAAAGCTGGTAGGCAGATAGGAAGTAAAGAGTTTGCATAAATGGGTCTTTTTCTGGTTGGCAGTCAGTGACTAGTGGGTTTCCGCAGGGGTCTGTGCTCGGATCCCAACTATTCACATTATATATTAATGATTTGGAAGAGGGAATTGCATGTACTTTTCTCCAGATTTGCAAATGATACAAAGTTGGATGGGAGAGTGAGCTGTGAGGAGGATGCAGAGATGCTTCAGCCGTGATTTTGATTGGCTGAGTTTGTAGACGTCTGCATGGCACACGCACTATACTGTGGGTAAATATGAAGTTATCCACTTTGGTAGCAATAATAGGAGGCCAATTGTTACTTGAATGGTTGTAAATTGAGGGAGGTGGATACCCAATGAGACTTTGGAGTCCTCCTGCAGCAGTCGCCGAAAGTAAGTGTGCAGGTACAGCAGGCAGTGAAGTAGGCAAATAGTATTCTGGCCTTCTTAGTGAGAAGATTTGAGTATAGGGATAGGGATGTTTTGCTGCAATTGTATAGGCTGTTGGTGAGGCCACACCTGGAGTATTGTGTGCAATTTTGGTGTCCTTATCTGAGAAAGGATGTTCTTGCTATAGAGGGAGTACAGCTAAGGTTTACCAGGCTGAATCCTGGGATGGCACATCTGTCATATGAGGAGAGACTAAGTCGGTTAGGATTATATTCACTGGAGTTTAGAAGAGTGAGAAGGGATCTTATGGAAACCTGTAAAATTCTAACAGGGTTAAACAGGGTAGATTCAGAAAGAATGTTCCTGATAGTGGGGGAGTCCAGAACTAGGGGTCATAATTTGAGGGAAGGGATAAATCTTTTAGAACTGAGGTGAGAGGAAATTTCTTCACCCAGAGTCTGATGAATGTGTGGAATTCACACCACCGAATGTAGCTGAGGCCAAAACGTTGTCTGATTTCAAGAACAAATTAGATAAAACACTTGGGGCTAAAGGTATCAAGGGATATGGGAAGAAGGGGAGATCTGGATATTGAATTTGATGATCAGCCAAGATCAAGATGAATGGCAGAGCAGGCTTTCTTTTTGATGGAAAAGGTCATCAATAATACTATCAAGCAGAACTTACTCAGAAATAACCTGCTCACTGACACTCAGGGCCACTCGGTCCCTGATCGCATTACAGCCTTGATCCAAACGTAAACAAAAGAGCTAAACTCAAAAAGTGAGGTGAGAATGATTGACATTGACATCAAGGCTGCCTTTGACCAAGTGCGGCATTAGGAAGCCCTAGTAAAACTGGAGTCAATGGGAATCCGGAGAAAACTCTCCATGGATTAGAATCATACCTAGCACAAAGGATGATGGTCATGGTCGTTGAAGGTCAATCATCTCAGTTCCAGGACAAGAGTTCCTCACAGCAGTGTCCTAGGCCCGCCAGCATCTTCATCAATGATCTTTCTTCCACCATAAGATTAAAAGTAGATATTTGTAGATGGTTACAGTGTTTAGTCCCATTTTTATCTTCACGAATCATGAAGTACACCATGCCTGCAAGCAGCTTGACTTAGGCAATGTTCAGTCTGGGACTGATAAACAGCAAGTAACATTTGCACCATACAAATGCCTGGCAAAAAACATCTCCAGCAAGAAAGTATTTAAATAATAATAAAGACAGAAAATGCTGGAAATACCGAGCAGATGAGGCAGATTGATGGATAGAGAAACAGAATTAAGGGCAGGATTTGTGTTAAGACCCTACCCTGGGGTAAAATGGGGATCACAAATCTACACTGTGTGGGAAATGGTCAACAAGCAGCAATTTTCTCCATGTCAGCCAATTAGTGGTCAGCAGACATGTTTGCCATCCAATTAAAGATGGCAGGCAAGTTCTCATCCTGACTTGGAAGTGCATTGTCATCCCTTCACTGTCGCTGGGTCAAAAGTTTGGAACTTCCTTCCTAACAACACCATGGTGTACCTACGTGGACTGCAGCACCTTCTGCAGGGCAATTGGGAATGAGCATCAAATGCTGACCTTGCCAATAATACCCACATCCTGCAAAAAAGAAACTCAAACGGATTGAGGATTGCTATCATTGTGTAAATTTAAAGTTGAGATAGAGCGATTTTTGCTCTCTCAGGGAAATGCGGAGTGGAATTGAAGCCCAAGTTAATAATAATAAATTATAAATAATTAATTGTTGATTTTGTGAAGTGCCTACAGATATGTTGCCATATTAAAAGCCCTAGATAAAAGCAAGTTCTTGTTAATTGAGGACAGGCATATTGAGCTGAACCCCTATATGTACTGCCATCTTCAAAGATTTGTGTCTATGCTCCAGTAGTGTCTGTTCCTCCACCTCCTTTAAAATTGTATAATTTAATTCAGATTGCCAAAATGTATCATCCACATTTCTGAACTAAATTTCATTTGCCATGCGTACGCCCATTTTACCAGCTTAGATCCACTTGAATTCTTTTACCATTCTTCATGTTATTTTCCTATATTTGTATCATTTTCATATTGAGAAATTCTTTCCTCAATAATAGAGTTCAGGGCATTAATATATATTAAGAGCCGAGGTCCTAACACTGACACCTGGAAAGTACAATATTATGGGCAGGATTTTACAGCCTCGCTGGAGTGAGACTGGAAATTCCTGCCCAAGGTCAATGGAGATTTCCATTGTCGGACCCTCGCTTGCTCTGATTCCGTGGCGGGTGAGGTGGTAGAGCCTTTGTCTCTCCAATCTGAAAATCAACCTTTCACCACTTTGCTTCCCTAGCCAATACTGTATTCCTACTGCTACCTCTTTAATCCCATGGGATATAATTTATTAATTGGTCTGCTGTGTGGTACTTGTTAAAGCCCTTTTAAAAGTTCATCTGGACAACAATAACTGGATACCCTCATCAACTCTGCTTCAAAGAACACAATCATGTTAGTTAAACACAATTTGCCTTTAACAAATTCCTGCTGACTTTTATTTATTATGTTATGACTGGGATGGGAAGAGTGTGCAGTTTGACTAGTTCCACTACTCCACAGGTTGCAACATGGATTTAAAAGTTTGACTCAATTGCTAAAATGGCCAACAGTTTACCTTCTCTACTGCTACCCAGAATAAAAGAGACTTTAACCAGATTTCTTTCAATAAACAGCAAACTTATTAGTTTTTTTATGTATAATAACTTCAGGAGTTGGCTGTGAAGGAACCATACTTTTATTTCACAAATGACAATAAACTATAACCACAGTCTGTGATGAACACAATAGGTCCCAACCAGAACTAAAAAGATCATCAACTCATTCAGGGTCTTGCTTTGTACTGGGTTTGGTATATGAGCTCCACCTGATTGGCTAATTATGAATCCCCAGGGAGCACATATTCAACAAGCCCAACTGGGAGGTAAATTAGTGATTTCCCCATGCAGATCACAGGGTTATGAAATTATGAAACCAGTCTTATCAAATAGAAAGGGAGAATTGATTAACATACAGTATGAAATATTTATTTGTAGTAACTATTCTTTTGAGATAACTAAAATCCTACACAAAAAAAAAGGAAATAGAGGAATTCTGCCAAAGGTTACAGACAAGGGTTCCAGGGAAAAGGAAAGACGATGGAATCCTTCAAATGACATTGGGTTAAACGGTTGTTCTCTCAGCACTGATCCATAAAACAATGGCTCTAGCATTGCTTTTCAGGCATTCTCGAGCAAAACTTGCAGCTATTCTATTGCAGTGCGGAGAGCAACTTAGGAGAACTTATATTCACTTCCAGCTTTGGACTGACTCTGGGTTGCAGAAAGGTTGCTATCTTCTGTTCAAAAACAGTGGTCCTTCTACTCAAAGCAAAATCATGTGACCTACTTTGTACATTAGTCCACTATGGTCAAGAAGTTTCCAGCTTCTTCAAAGCTACTTAATTATCCTTTTGAGATTTCATTCCCAGTAATAGCAGTCAGAGTCCTGGCATTATCATTTAAAAGGCTAGTGCCTTTCAAAATCCAAATTCTTTCTTTAAACTTTATTTAAAACTTGAAGATGAACCATTTTCAAAGTGTTCATAAGATAGTCCATGCTTTTACAAGTGCCAATTAATACTGTTCCAGACTAGTGTCTTTAAATGTTTTACCATCTGAAACACCGATTTCCCGGTGTATTTTTATTGGAAATTAATGAGAAACGTTTGCGGAAACAGTGAAAACTCAAGACATCTTTAGTTAAACAACAAATAAAAGTATTTATTAAAGTAGAAGATAATAAATTAAGAACAATCTTAGACATTAGCAAATTAACAGTAAGACTTAGTCCTTCAAAGTCTGAAAAACCTAAAGTATCTTCTTTTCCCATAATCTTAAACCCTGCAGAAATCCCAAACAACAACCACAGCCAGCGATTATCACACCATAAGGATTATGTAACAAGGATTTGGGAATGATCTATGGTTCAGCAAAGAAAACAATCTTTTGCACAGACTGGCTTTTGCATTTAGCATTTCATCTGTAGCTGAGCTGTTTCCTGAGGATGGCTCTTCCCTGCTCTTCTGCTGCCTTCAGCCTGTAATCTCTCCAACACCTGATCTGTGTCTAAACTACTTCCTGGCTCACACCACTCTGACTACTAATTGTATCGATTGCAAAGACACCCTGCTCTCTACTCTTTCCTTTCTTTTAGTTGCTGCCCAGACATGGTTTACAAAATACATGGCAGTTTGGTTTTTGTATTTTTTTTATGTTCATTTTAATAGTATCCTACCATTTTGTGACATCACTGACAATAAGCTAACTGGCCTTCTTGGCCTTTTGGCTTCTCGGCCTCTTCAAGCGTAAGATCAAGCATAGTATCGAAAAGCTGCACTTGGTTGAAGTCATTAGGTTACATTTCAGCTTCATTTGAAGCAATTTTTTAAAGCGGCATTTCGGCCTTTTGGCTAAGATGCAAATGAGAGGAGGAGAAGCTATGCCTACTCCAGTCAGCTTGGATCATGGAGATCAAGCCCAAGACAGGAGAACAAAGAACAAAGAACAACCCAGCACGGGAAACAGGCCCTTTGGCCCAACGAGCCCGCGCCGCCGCATCACCCTACACCTATTCTACCCTGCATGTCTACGAATGGAACCCTACTCAGTCAGATTCAGGGAAGAAATAGTGTCAATTTGGTAAAAACCGATTAGCCTAAGAGCACATCTTTGGGGTGTGGGAGGAAACCGGAAATCATGAATAGGTCACTGAGACAGTGGGACGGCGGCGCGGGCTCGTTGGGCCGAAGGGCCTGTTTCCCGTGCTGTGTTGTTCTTTGTTCTTTGAAACCCACGCAACCACAGGGAGAATGCGCAAACTCCCACAGACACAGGCCCAAATCCATGTGTCTGCACAGCCAGCAGTGCTAGTCACTGAGCTGTTGCGGCGCCCGTCTACCGGTCCAGGATCAAGCACACACACCGACATGAAGTACTAGGCCACTCCTGGAACTTCCAAGAGCAGCCCACGCACGACCCGCCGTGTGCATGCCCCTCGTTTGACACGAGGTGGACCTCCACCTGTGGAATAAAGACAAAAATATTAATCTTACAGCCTGCCTTTCCGGTGTCTCCCGAGGTTTAGCCCTATTTAATAGCCCCTAACATATCCCTCCATTCTCGTTTCACTCATGTGCCTATCTAACTGCATCTTAAACGAGTCCAACGTTCCTGCCTCCACCACCCTACTCGGTAGCGCGTTCCAGACCCCCACAACTCTCTGCGTAAAGAACCTTCTTCTCGCATCCAAATTATACCTCTCCCCCCTCACCCTTAAATGATGACCTCTCGTGTTCGTACCCAGTCTAGGGAGCAGTCTCTCACTATTAACTCTATCTATTCCCTTCAGTATCTTATATACTTCTATCATGTCCCCTCTCAATCTCCGTCTTTCCAAGGAGAATAGTCCCAGTTTCTTCAGCCTCTCCTCGTAACCCAGTCCCCCCATGCCAGGCAACATCCTGGTAAACCTCCTCTGCACCCTTTCCAGAGACTCCACGTCCTTCCGGTAGTAAGGTGACCAGAACTGGACGCAGTACTCCAAATGCGGTCTAACCAATGTTCTGTACAACTGAAGCATTAGATGGCAGCTTTTATACTCTATGCCCCTTCCTATAAAGGCTAACATCCCATAAGCCTTCCTAACAACCTTCTCCACTTGTGACGCAACCTTCATGGATTTGTGAACCTGCACTCCCAGGTCCCTCTGTATGTCTATACTCCTAATCGGCCTACCTTTTATCACATAGCTCCTCTCTGCATTATTCCGTCCAAAATGCATCACCTCGCATTTGTCAGGATTAAATGCCATCTGCCACCTATCTGCCCACTGCACCAACCTATCTATATCCTGTTGTATCACCTGACAATCCAGTTCCGTACCCGCCAACCCTGCCATCTTGGTGTCATCAGCAAACTTGCTGATCACACCACCTACGCCCTCTTCCAAGTCATTTATGTAGACTACAAAGAGGAGAGGTCCCAGTACTGAGCCCTGCGGCACACCACTGGTCACTGGCCTCCAGCCTGACAAGGTCCCCTCCACAACTACCCTCTGTCTCCTATTTCCCAGCCAGTTCTCAATCCACCTAGCTACCTGGCCTCGTATCCCATGCGCCTTAACCTTTTCTACCAGCCTACCGTGAGGGACTTTGTCAAACGCCTTACTGAAATCCATATAGATGACATCAACGGCTCTCCCACCGTCAACCGTTTTTGTCACCTCCTCAAAGAATTCCACCAGATTCGTAAGGCAAGACCTCCCTCTAACAAAGCCATGTTGCGTATCCCTAACCAGATTGCAACGCTCCAAATGCTCATACATCCTACCCCTAAGTATTTTTTCCATTAACTTCCCTACCACCGACGTCAAACTCACCGGTCTATAATTCCCAGGGTTATCCCTACTACCTTTTTTGAACAACGGGACCACATTTGCTACCCTCCAGTCTTCTGGGACCTCACCTGTGTCCAAAGAAGAGGTGAGAGCCCTGTCTTGTCAGCTCGGATCGGGAATGTCCCAACTTGTTGAGACTCTGAATTGGACTTGATTGGATTGAATTGGAATAAAAACAAAACAAAAAAAAATCTGGCCTGTAGGTGCTGGGTTTAACCCTTGGTCCCCTTTCTTATTCAGCTGCCATCCTCCAATCCTTTGGCAGTAAGTCCATTTCCAAGGATTGGAAGATTGTTGGCAGAGCCTCCACAACTCCACATTTTCATCCTTACTTCCCTCAGATATATCCCATTCAGATTGAGTGACATTTTTGCTAAGGGGATGGCTAACCTTTGAAGTACCTCCACTTTATCCATTTTTATCCATATCCAATATTGTTACTGCCTTCTCTTTACTGCTATTTTGGCAGCATCCCCAGAGAAGGCAAATGCAAAGTACTCATTTGGCCATTGGGACTGGGTGGGGAGTGGGGGAGGGAGGAGGGAGGGTGTGGTTGCACTGCTGGGGGGGTTAAGGTTGCTGGTGGGGCGTGTGATTGGGATTGTGGGGGAGAGTTGTAGATCAGGACTGGCAAGGAGAAGGGGAGATTGAAGCAGGCAGGGAAGATTTGAGGATACATCCAGGAGAGGGGGCAGTGATTGGGCCATGGGGGGGGGACGGGGGGAGATGTTGGAGGGGTAGTGATCAAGGGTTGGTGTGCTGGTCAGCTATCAGGAGGCCAGCTATGCGCGCTACTACACATGCGCCAATCTTGGTGCTTAGGTCGGCACATGCACAGTAGCCCGCTCAGCACTATACTACTGGCCTCTCGAATGGGAATAGTCCCTGCCCAGATTTTTCCCAAGATTCACACTAGTACACTCTGCAGTGAACAGAGTGTGGGAGATTCATTTTGAAAATCCTGTGGAGAAAAAACAGCAGGATTTAATTCAGTTTTATGCAAATTTGACACTTAGAATTTTTTGGGGAGAATCGAACCCATGATTTCCCTTTCACAAAACCATGTTGTTCTGTTTGATTGCCTTGGATTTTCCCACGTGTTCTGCTATAACATCTTTAATAATAGCTTCCAATATTTTCCCTATTACAGATGTTAGGCAAACTGGCTTATAGTTTCCTGCTTTCTGTATCCCTCCTTTCTGAATAAATGAGTTGCATTTTCTATCTTCCGATCTGATGATCCTTCCCCGAATCTAGGGAATTTTGGAACATTAAAACCAACTATAACTATCTCATTAGCCACACCTTTCAAATTCTTAGGGTGAATCTATCTGGACTAGGAGTTTGTCAACCCACAGACTGAGGTCAGCAAAGGGATTGTGGAATCAACTAGTTATGAAAAGGAGGATCCTGTTGAATCACAAAACAGGCTGATGTACTAGCATGTTTTACTCCATCCTTAAAGTTACAAAGCAAATGCTCAGAATGGACCAGGCAAACCCAAATCCATTTTTTGCCTGTTCCATGTATCATATTCAAATTGAAACCAATTCAGGTTCCCAACAAGAGAGAGAAACAAGATCCAAGCTGCCAAGAACAGGCACTACACCCTATCTTGGGCTTGATCCACCGCTTGATTTGATTATTGTCACATGAATTAGCATACAGTGAAAAGTATTATTTTTTGCATGCTATAGAAAGTATGCCATACATAGAAAAGGAGAGAGTGCAGAATGTAGTGTTACAGTCAGAGCTAGGGTGTGGAGAAAGATCAGCTTAATGCAGAGTAGGGCCATTCAAAAGTCTGACAGCAGCAGGGAAGAAGCTGTTCTTGAGTTGGTTGCCACATGACCTCACACTGTTGTATCTTTTTCCCAACGGAAGAAGGTGGAAGAGAGAACGTACGGGGTGCGTGGGTTCTTAATTACGCTGGCTGCTTTGCGTAGGCAGTGGAAAGTATAGACAGTCAATAAGGCACTGCACCACCAGAGCAGTGTGGCCTCTCTGTGTTTGTACAACAGTAGTAAGAACTCTCACAATACCAGGTTGAAATCCAGCAGGTTTATTTGGTCGCAAACAACACTAGCTTTCGGAGCACGGGTGCTTCGTCAGGTTTCTGCAAGCGGGCAGTCAGTTGGCCGGTGCCCTCCGGCTGGCCCCACCTCCCTCCCACATGTGCCAGTTTGGCCCCGCCCCTGCTGGCTCCGCCCCCTCCCACGTGCCCGTCTGGCCCCGCCGCCTCCCATTGCGCCCGTCAGCCCAGGCCGCACCCCCACTCGCGAGAGCAGGCGGCGGTTCCGGTGCTGCGTGCGCCGCTGCTCTCTTCCCCCCCCCCTCCCGGGCCGGGATCGCGGGCAGCCAGAGAGGCGAGAGTCCGTGAACATGGCGGTCAGCAGCCGCGGCCGCTCCGTGAGGAGCCTCCGCATCCGAGGTGATGATAACACCCCTCAAAATTGACAAAAACAACCCGCGCTGAACATAAGCGAAGCTAAATCACCCCCCCCCTCCGCAACAACAACAGCGGCGCTCCGATCTTTCCCCGCAAATCTGTTGTTTGTTTATGGAAATAATGAGATGTATGTGGCTTACCCGCACTGACTGACCGTGTTGTTTTCTCTCTCTCTGTCTCTCTCTATGTGGACACATTCACGCAGGGCGGAATGACAGCGGGGAGGAGAACGTGCCGCTCGATCTGTCCCGAGGTAAGAGGCAGGCGGAGGGGAGGGGAGGGGAGCGGGGGGGCTGAAGCTAGCTGCCGGGCCGGGAGGGTGCAGTCATTAATCCCGGGGCAAAGTCATATCGCCCGGGCGGAGTGTGAGAAAAGGAAGGTATAAAGTTTGGAGTTGTTTGGAGAGGAGTTCGGTGGTGGGGGGCGTGGGCAGCAAGAGGAGGGCAGTCTCGCCCCCCCCCCCTTCCCCGATCTCGCTCTTCACTACTCTGCGGGAGGGAGGGCGCCGCGCGCTTGCTTTTCAAACACCAACGGCTCCCGAGCCGCGAGCTCCAGGGGAAGATACTATGGATTCCCGTCCCTGAAGCGGGGGAGGGGGGGAGTATACCATGAACTCCCATTCCGCGGGGGGGGGGGGGGACGACGGAGAGAGCATACCATGGATTCCCATTCTGGAGGGTGGGGGAAGTATACCATGGACTCCCATTCTTGGGGGGGCGGTGGGGGAGTGGAAGGGAGTATACCATGGACTCCCATTCTTGGGGGGAGTGGAAGGGAATGTACCATGGATTCCCATTCCGGGGGGGGGGGAGGTGGAGTATACCATGGATTCCCATTCGGCCGGTGGGGGGGGGAGAGTATACCATGGACTCCCATTCTGTGGGGGCTAATGGGGTTTACACCATGGACTCCTGTTCTTTGGGGGGCGGCGGGAGTTTATACCATGGACTCCCATTCTGCGGGGGTTGGTGGGGGTTTATACCATGGACTCTCATTCTTTGGGGGAGGGTGATGGGGTTTGTACCATGGACTCCCGTTCTTTGGGGGGCGGTGGGAGTTTATACCATGGACTCCCATTCTGCGGGGGTCGGTGGGGGTTTATACCATGGACTCCTACTCTGCGGGGGATGGTGGGAGTGTATACCATGGACTCCCATTCCGAAGGGGAGGCATATACCATAGACTCTCATTGAGAGGGGTATACCTTGGATTCCCATTTGGGGGCCGTATGCCATGGATTCCTGTTCAGGGGGGAGTATACCATGGACTCCCATTTCTGGGTGGAGGGGATACCATGGAAGGGTGGGAACATGGTGATGGGCAACAGGACTGGGGAGAGACAGCCAGCATCAGGGGAGATCGGATGGAGGAGTGGTTTGAGATTGAGAGTTCAAGAACACTAGAAATAGTAGCACATTTGGACATATGACCTTTCAACTCTGCTTTGCAATTCAATAAGACAGTTACGCTGGTAAGATGGGTATAGAGGGATATGGGCCAAACACCCTAGACAATTGAGACTAGCTGAGTGGTTAAAAAAAGGGGCTGCATGGACAAGTTGGGCCAAAGGGCCTTTTTCCATGTTGTAAACCTCTATGGCGTAACTCTATAATTAAATTGTAGCTGATGTTTGGATTCAACTCCATAGAAACAATAGTAGGCCATTTGTACCCTTGAGCCTGCTTTGCCTTTCAAAATAATCATGGATCATCTGACTGGTCTTAAATTCACTTTCCTTTTTGCCCCTTTACCCTTTGACTCCATTGTTGATCAAGAATCTGCCTAACTCGGTTTTGAGTGTATTCAATGTCTCCACTGGTCTGTGGGGAAAGGCATTCTAGTCATTAACAACCCTGAGAAAAATGTTCTAATCACCATCTTATTACTACTTGCACACTATACAGACAGCACTCCATTCAAAGGATATAGGAGAGGAGAGGGGGCAAAATATACTGTTGCAGTTACAGTAGGGTAAAGAGAAAGATCAGCTTAATACATGACAGATCCATTCAAAAGTCTGATGACAGCAGGGAAGAAGCTGTTCTTGAGTCGGTTGGCACGTGTTTTCAGACTCCTTTTTCCGGACAGTAGAAGGCTAGATCGTGTGCCCTAGTTCTCATCTCTCTGCAAAAGGAACTACTGTGCAGTGCGTTCTGGTCCCATTCGCTTATTTCCTCAGAGCAAAGTTCAGTCCATCCCAGCCTTAAATGTATTCAACAATAAAACATCTACAACCCTCTGGAGTAGTGAATTCCAAAGATTCACAACTCTTTGAAGCAATTTCTGCTCTTTTCAGTCTTAAGCGGGTATTTTGACCGTTTTGTGCCACTGATCGAGAGCCACTGCTCTGCTCCTCAATTGTTACCATCTGCAGCAGCATTTCGGGCAAGGGCTATCATTGCTCCACTGGTCTTCTCTTCGCGACCCTCTTTTTTTTTTGTAGTGTTATGTAAGAATATCAGAAATAGGAGCAGAAGTTGGTTCTTTGAGCCTGTGCTGCTATTCTTAAAAAACAAACCTGATCAATTTTGATTTCACCTTTGCGCACAAGAATCTCCATTTCAGTCTTGAGCATACTCATCGACTGAGCATCCACAGCTTTTTGGGTGGAAAACACCAAAGAATCTCAACCCTCTGAATGAAGAAATTTCTAGTTCTAAACATGCAGCCCATTATTCTGAGATGCAGCACCATGCTCTAGATTCTCTAATACCCTTATATCCCCTTCACTGTGTTGTCACATCTCGTGTGTGGTCCCTTCCATCCAGTGTACCCTAAGACCTGTTTTAATAGCCATTCAGAGCTAGAGCCATCCTATCCTTCACAGTTACCCCATTCTATGCAAACTGAGCGAGACCCTCTGTGTACCAAAATCATTTTTTATTTCCCATTAATGGTTATTTCAAACTGGACGAAATTTTCTAAATCACCTGCACTCAAATCATCCTCTGTCTACTTGTCAATTAATCTTCTCATGGTACTACTTTGCCAATAGACTTTGTTTCAGATCTGCTATGATGTCAGTGTGACATGCTGTCTAATGAAAGCCCATGCTAGCCAAGAAAAAAATTTGTGGAACTTCCATTGCCAAAGAGATACCTGTAGGGTGGGTCTCCCGGTGGCAGTGGGATGTTGCAGGGTGGGTCTCCCGGTGGCAGTGGGATGTTGCAGGGTGGGTCTCCCGGTGGCAGTGGCTACATACTCTGCCTCTATACTGGAGCCTGTTCTGTTTATTTGTTCTAAGGTGGAACCTTTGGCCTCTCGTATTAAGTGTCTATATGGACCCTGCTCCTACAACCAGTCACCAGTGCTTCCTTTAATTTTGCTCCATCTCTTGTTTCCCGGAGCCACCCCCGTACCTGCCAGCCTGCTTATGTAGCTTTCAGCGATTTGTTTATTTTTATGTGAAATGTACTTTCAGTTTTGAGGGAAGTGGATGCAGTTTCCATACTTGTCTTAATAAAGTTTATTGCCTTTTTCTCTATGGGTGGAGAGAGGAGGATGATGGGTGGATGTTTTTTTTAAGCGGCCACGTCCTGAGGGGAGGGACCGGCTTCAGTTCCAGCGGCCCCGCTTCTCAGTTGATTTATCTGGGCTGTGCCAGGGACGCGAGGCCGGGGCTCCCTACTCTGACTGTCGGCCTTGAATCAAAAGCGGGGAACCCAGTCCCTCTACCCTTTTTTGGTCATGAGGATGGTCAGTTCGTTGCGGTCTGTCATTTTCCGGCTCAGATGTTATTTTTGATGCTTCCTAGGTTGCAAGTAACAGCCGCTACTCAGTTCCTTCTTACCGCATAACAGGATTGCTATGTTTATGACCGTTTACGAACTGCTAGCAGGTCTGACTGAATGTCACCCATTTTGCAATAACCCCATCGTCCGACTGCTCATTGTTCGTATCTATAGTCACATATAAACGAAAGTTGAGGAAACGGGCTCCAGATCACTGTCATTTAGACATTTCTCCATTGCTATTTTCTGCAGTCTCTTAACTGTTAAACCATGTTTATAACACGGTGCTAGTTTTAAAATAAGGCAGAAGCAAGTATTTTGGAAATGCTGAAGAACATAGTTTTTGTTTACTACTGTACTACCTCTGCAGCAGGAGAATAACGAAAAAGTCGTCTTCCAATAGTTCTCATGCCATATACTGATTTCAGCATCAGGTGAAACAGCATCTGAAGTGCAAAGGCAGTTTCTTGTTTTATAAGAAATAAGAAATAGGAGCAGGAGTAGGCCATCTAGCCCCTCAAGAAACTGCTGGACCACGTAAAGCACTGGCCCTCTTGTTTCCATCTGATAAAACTGCTTATCAGCTTGCTTTTGCAGAAAAGGCAAAGGAGAATCCAAAGAGTTTCCACAAATACATTAAAAAGCAAAAGAGTAACTAGGGAGAGAGTAGGGTCTCTTAAGAGCAAACAAGGTAATCTTTGTGCAGATCCACAAGAGATGGGTGAGACCACAAATGAGTTTTCTCATCAGTATTGGAGCCAAGGAGCAGAACGTGGAATCGTTGTGGGTGGAGATTAGGAACAGCAAAGGGAGGAAGACGCTGGTGGGTGTCGTCTATAGGCCCCCGAATAATGATCTGGAGGTGGGGCGGGCTGTTAACGCGCAAATAAGTGCGGCTTGCAGGAATGGGACGGCCGTAGTTATGGGGGATTTCAATCTGCATGTTGATTGGTCAACCCATGTTGGACACGGTGGGCTCGAGGAGGAGTTCTTGGAATGCTGCCGGGATAATTTCCTTGAACAGTGTGTGTTGGAGCCGACGAGGGAGCGAGCTATCTTGGATCTGGTGCTCTGTAATGAGGCAGGTAGAATTAGGGACCTTGCGGTGAAGGATCCTCTTGGAGAGAGTGATCATTGTATGGTGGAGTTTCTGGTGCAGATGGAGGAGGAGAAAGTGGGTTCCCGGACACGCGTACTTTGTTTGAATAGAGGGGAGTACGGTAGGATGAGAGAAGAATTGGCGAATGTGGACTGGGGGAGTGCATTGGAGGGAGGGTCTGCTGAGGAGCAGTGGAGGATCTTTAAGGAGATCTTTCTTGGTGCTCAGCAGAAATTTATTCCGATGGTCAAAAATGACAGTAGGAGGAGAGGTAATAAGCCGTGGATAACGAAGGAGGTGAAGGAAAGTGTTAAATTAAAAGCGGAGGAATTTAGAGTAGCTAAGAGTAGTGGGCGAGAAGAGGATTGGGAGAGGTTTAAATGTCAACAAAGATTGACAAAGAAGCTGATAAAGGAGGGTAGGAGAAACTATGAAGCTGGGCTAGTGCTTAATATAAAAAAGGATAGCAAGAGTTTTTATAAATATATAAAAAGGAAGAGGCTGGCTAGGGTGAACGTTGGTCCCTTAGAGGATGAGAAGGGGGACCTAGTGGTAGGGGATGGGGATATGGCTAAGGTATTGAATAACTTTTTTGTTCCTGTCTTCACGGAGGAGGACGTGAATAATTTGCCGGGTGGTAGGACTGGAGGGTCTTAATGACATTACTGTTACTAGAGAGGCGGTGCTCGACAGACTGGAGGGGCTGATTGTGGACAAGTCCCCAGGACTGGATGGAATGCATCCGAGGGTTCTGAAAGAAATGGCGGAGGTTATAGTGGATGCATTGGTGGTTATTTTCCAGACGTCGCTGGATTCCGGGGAAGTGCCGGAGGATTGGAAAACGGCTAATGTTACGCCGTTGTTTAAGAAGGGTGCCAGGCAAAAGGCAGGGAATTATAGGCCGGTTAGTTTAACGTCTGTGGTAGGTAAAATGTTAGAATCTGTCATTAAGGAGGAAGTTGCGAGGCATCTTGAAGGGAATTGCTTGATAGAGCAGACGCAGCACGGTTTCATTAAAGGGAAGTCGTGTCTGACAAATTTACTGGAGTTCTATGAGGATGTGTCTAGGGCGGTGGATAGAGGAGAGCCGGTGGATGTGGTCTTTCTAGATTTTCAGAAGGCGTTTGACAAAGTACCTCATAAGAGGTTATTGCAGAAGGTCAGGGGACTTGGAGTTGGGGGTAGGGTGTTAGCGTGGATAGAGGATTGGTTGTCAAATAGGAGGCAGAGAGTGGGGGTCAACGGGTGCTATTCGGATTGGCGGATGGTGACTAGTGGAGTGCCCCAGGGGTCGGTGCTGGGGCCTCAGCTTTTTACCATTTATATAGATGATCTGGAGGAGGGAACCGAGTGTAGGGTGTCAAAATTTGCGGATGACACCAAGATTGGGGGAACGGCAAATTGTGCGGAGGGTGTGGAGAGTCTGCAGAAGGATCTAGATAGGCTGGGCGAATGGGCCAGGAAATGGCAAATGGAACTTAATGTTGGCAAGTGTGAGGTGGTCCACTTTGGTAGGAAGAATGGTAGGAAGGACTATTACTTACGGGGCGAAAAACTGCAGCAGGCGATGGTGCGGAGGGACCTCGGGGTCCTTGTGCATGAGTCGCAAAAACCCAGCTTGCAGGTGCAGCAGGTGGTCAGGAAGGCAAATGGGATGCTGGCCTTCATAGCGAGGGGGATTGAATATAAAAGTAGGGAGGTCTTGCTGCAGCTGTATAGGGCATTGGTGAGGCCGCAGCTGGAGTACTGTGTGCAGTTTTGGGCGCCGCACCTGCGCAAAGATATTTTGGCCTTGGAGGGAGTGCAGAAGAGGTTTACTAGGCTGATACCGGAGTTGAGGGGGTTGAGCTATGAGGAGAGGCTGAATAAACTAGGCTTGTACTCGTTGGAGTTTAGAAGAATGAGGGGAGATCTCATTGAGACGTATAAGATGATGAATGGGATGGATAGGATAGAGGTGGAGAGACTCTCCCCGCTCAGAAAAGACAGTAGGACTAGGGGGCACAGCCTCAAGATAAAGGGGGGGTGTTTTAGAACGGAGTTGAGGAGGAACTTCTTCACTCAAAGGGTGGTGAATCTCTGGAATTCTCTACCCGTTGAAGTGGTGGAGGCTGCCTCGCTAAATATTTTCAAGAAGCAGGTTGATGGGTTTTTGATAAGAGAGGGGATTAAGGGTTATGGGGAGAGGGCGGGAAAGTGGAACTGAGCCACGACAGATCAGCCATGATCTTATTGAATGGCGGGGCAGGCTCGAAGGGCTAGATGGCCTACTCCTGCTCCTATTTCTTATGTTCTTATTTATGTGCAATCCACTGGGATTGCAATGGGATCTTGATCAATTGGGCCAGTGGGCTGATGAATAACAGGTGGAATTTAACTTGGATAAATGCAAGGTGGTGCATTTTGGTAGATTGACTTACTAAGTTAATGGTTGGGCAGAGTTATAGAACAAAAATCTAGGGGGTACAGGTTCATAGCTGCTTGAAAGTGGAGTCACAGTTGGACAGGATAATGAAGAAGGCATACTTGGTTTCATTAGTCAGAACATTGGATACAGGACACCTTGTTGAAGTTGTACAAGACATAGGTAAGGCCACACTTGGAATACTGTGTACAATTCTGATCATCCTATTATAGAAAGGATATTATTAAACTAGAGAGTGCAGAAAAGATTTACTTCGATGCCACTGGGACTTGATGGTTTTGAGGTATGAGAGGAGACTGGACAACATCTCCATGATCGTCCTCAACACCGGTGCTCCACAAGGCTGTGTTCTCAGCCCCCATTTATACTCCCTACAAATCTGACTGTGATGCCAAATTTCCCTCCAATTCGATTTCAAGTTTGCTGACGATACCACTGTAGTAGGTCGGATCTCAAACATAGCACACGAATGAGATAAAGAATCTGGTGAACTGGTGCGGCAACAATAATCTTTCCCTCAATGTCAACAAAATGAAATAGATTGTTATCGACTTCAGGAAGTGTAAAGGAGAACATGCCCCTGTCTACGTCAACAGGGAAGAAATAGAAAAGGTCAAGTTTTTAGCCCACTCCTCTACTTTCTCAGAAGACTAAGAAAACTTGGCATGTCAGTTACTACTCTCCAACATTTACAGATGCACCATAGAAAGCATTCTTTCTTGTATCACAGCTTGGTATGGCTCTTGCTCTGCCCAAGACCGCGAGGAACTACAAAAGATTATGAATGTAACCCAATCCATTACGCAAACCAGCTTCCCATCCATTGACTTTGTGTACACTTGCCACAACTTGGCAAAACAGCCAGCATAATTAAGGATCCCATGCACCCAGGACATTCTCTCTTCCACTTTCTTCCTTTGGGGAAAAGGTACAAAAGTCTGAGGTTAGGTACCAACCGACTCAAGAACAGATTCTTCTCTGCTGCTGTCAGTCTTTTGAATGGATTTACCTTGCATTAAGTTGATCCTTTTCTACACTCTAGCTATGACTACATTTTGCACTCTCTCGTTTCCTTCTCTATGAATGGTATGTTTTGTCTGTATAACACATAAGAAACAATACTTTTCACTACATGCTAATACATGTGATAATAATAAATCAAAGCAGAATGGAACTTTTTTTCCTTAAACTGTAGGAGGCTTCGGGATGATGTTATAGAGATCTATAAAATAATGGGCATAGCTAAGGTAGATAGTCAACATTTTATCCAAGATAGGGAGTCTAAAACTAGAAGTCAGAGATTTGAGGTGAAAAGGAAGAGAAACATAAGAACATAAGAAATAGGAGCAGGAGTAGGCCATCTAGCCCTTCGAGCCTGCCCCGCCATTCAGTAAGATCATGGCTGATCTGTCGTGGCTCAGTTCCACATTCCCGCCCTCTCCCCATAAACCCTTAATCCCCTCTCTTATCAAAAACGCATCAACCCACGTCTTAAAAATATTTAGCGAGGCAGCCTCCACCACTTCAACAGGCAGAGAATTCCAGAGATTCACCACCCTTTGAGTGAAGAAGTTCCTCCTCAACTCCGTTCTAAACCGCCCCCCTTTATCTTGAGGCTGTGCCCCCTAGTCCTACTGTCTTTTTTGAGCGGGAAGAGTCTCTCCACCTCTATCCTATCCATCCCATTCATCATCTTATACGTCTCAGAGATCTCCCCTCATTCTTCTAAACTCCAACGAGTACAAGCCTAGTTTATTCAGCCTCTCCTCATAGCTCAACCCCCTCAACTCCGGTATCAGCCTAGTAAACCTCCTCTGCACTCCCTCCAAGGCCAAAATATCTTTGTGCAGGTGCAGCGCCCAAAACTGCACACAGTACTCCAGCTGCGGCCTCACCAATGCCCTATACAGCTGCAGCAAGACCTCCCTACTTTTATATTCAATCCCCCTCGCTATGAAGGCCAGCATCCCATTCGCCTTCCTGACCACCTGCTGCACCTGCAAGTTGGGTTTTTGTGACTCATGCACAAGGACCCCAAGGTCCCTCTGCACCGTCGCCTGCTGCAGTTTTTCGCCATGTAAGTAATAGTCCTTCCTACCATTCTTCCTACCAAAGTGGACCACCAAACAGAAGGTCCAGTGGGGCATTTTTTTCACCCAAAGGGCAGTAGTAGTGGCGGGTACAATTTTGTCTTTTAAAAAGCATTTAAACAGTTACCTGGGTAAGATGGGTGTGGAGGCATATGGATCAACCACGAGCAATTGGGACTAGCTTAGTGGTAAATAAAGGGTGGCATGAAGTTGGGCCGAAGGGCCTGTTTCCATGCTGTAAACCTCTGACATTTGGAAGGGTTTGTGGAGTTTAGCCTGATTTGAAAAAAATAATGTAATTGCATTTGAAGTAGTTCCATACTTATTCTATTTTAGAACAATGAAAGGTAATCTTCTTGAAAAGGACTGCACCTGCCGCACAGTCTTTTTTAACCCTTAAACGATGGACAAAGAATTGCGCATAGACTTCTTGTTAGTACAATAATATTTATTTATACACAATTATTAATAACCCACCCAATCAACAATAACTTCATCTTACAGAATATTAAAGTTCAAGTCCAAGAGTAGATCTGTTTCCATGCTGTAAACCTCTATGACTGTGACCTTGATTTAACTTTTGCAACTAAACAAGTACTCAGGCAGATATTGGCTTTTATCTATGTGCTGGTCTCTGTAGTCCTTTGGTCTGGTCTGATTCTCTGGCTCTGGCCTTCCTTCTTTCTTCGGTGGGGTGGCTCTTGTGCTGGTTGTTGCTGGCAATAGTCACCATTCATTGGGGAAGACAGAGCAGCACCCTTCATATTTCATAGATTTTCGGGCCATTGCCAATCAATCGATCAGGACTTGATCACCCTGATTGATAGGGTCCAATCAGCTGCTGCCTGATCTCTGAATGTGTACCAAATGGCCATGCCTATGGGTGCTGGAGGCACGTAGGTCACATACCTCCCTCCCAAATAAGGAGTTATGGTGCCCCTATGGTAAACAACCCAGTTTGACCAGAAAATGTCCTTTGTTCTGGAGATGGCCTATATTATGTGTATCCCAGCTTTTGCAGCTGCAGCCAGTTTTTCTCTGTCCAATTCCTTTTGAGGTTGCAGTCTGTCTGTTTCAGGGCTTGTCCAGTTATCCCAGCGTGCTCTTGCAAACCACCATCTTAGATGGCCCGTTAAGCCACAGTACTGAGGGGATTTGGCAAATACATGGAGAATGTTTACACTTATAGGAATGACTAGAACTAGGTGATAGTTTTAAGAATAAGTGGTTTACCATTTAAAACAATGATTAAGAAAATTTCTTTTCTCTGAGCATTGTTAGTATGTGGAATTCTGTTCCCCAGAAAGCAATGGAGATTGTGTCATTGAATTTAATTTAATTTTCACTGTATAGTAATGTGACAATAATAAATGAAAAGTATTGTTTCTTGTGCACTATACAGAGAAAGCATACCATACGTAGAGAAGGAGACGGTGCAGAATGTTGTGTTCCAGTCGTAGCTAGGGTGTAGAAAATGATCAACTTTATTTGACAAGGAGTTGAAGGTTATGGGGAGGGGGTGGAGGAAGTCGTAGACAGCAATGTGCAGGCCACATCTTTTGAATGGCACAGCAAGCTCGAGCAGCTGAATAACATACTCATATATATCCCTATGTAATGGTGGCACTGCTGTCTCACGTCTGTCCAACAGCACTAGGGGCCCAGGTTTGATACCCGTGTTCGATTCCTGGCTTGGGCCACTGTCTGTACAGAGTTTGCACGCTCTCCCTGTGTCTGTGTTCTTCCAGGTGCTCCGGTTCCTCCCACAGTCCGAAAGACGTGCTGGGTAGGTGAATTGGCCATTATAAATTCTCCCTCAGTGTACCTCAACAGGCATTGGAGTGTGGTGACGAGGGGATTTTCACAATAACTTCACTGCGGTGTTAATGTAAGCCTACTTGTGACTAAAATCTTCAAGATTTTAATTCAATTTTAAAGTTATTAATATCATTCTTGATTTCAAATGCTTCAAAACCTCTCTCTCTCTATTTCTACAATTTCCTTTGACGGTACGACTCTCCATTTCTTCAGTGCTTGTCCCTTAAACATCCATGATTAAATCACTCCACTTTAATTGTCAAGACCTTAAGTTCCGGAATTCTCTGCCCTCTCTCCCATTCCGATGAGCTGTGAGGAGGATGCACTGAGTTGATTTGGACAGACATATCCATGGCAGATGCAGTATAATGTGGATAAATGTGAGGTTGTCTACTTCTGTAGCAAAAATAAGCTGGCAAATTATTTGAATGGGTGTAAATTGAGGGAGGTGAATACTCAATGAGAACTTGCTGTCCTCATGCATCAGTTGCTGAAAGTAAGCGCACAGATACAGCAGGCAGGAAAGAAGGCAAATGTATGTTGGCCTTCATAGCGAGAGAATTTGAGTTTAAAGATAGGGATGTTTTACTGCAATGTTTAGGGCATTGGTGAGACCACACCTGGTATGCAATTTTTGTTGCCCTTATCTGAAGGAGGTTGCTCTTGCTGTAGAGGGAGTGCAGCAAAGATTTACCAGGCTGATTTCTGGGATGGCAGGACTGTCATAAGAGAGACTAAGTCAATTCAGATTACATTCATTGGAGATAGAAGACTGAGGGGGAATCTCATAGAAATTTATCACATTCTAACAGGATTAGACATGGTAGATTCAAAATAATGTTTCCGATGGTAGGAGAGTCCAGAACTAGGAGTCATAATTTGAGGATAAGGTGTAAAAGCATTTTAGAACTGAGGTAAGGAAAAATTTCTTCACCCATTGAGTGTGAACGTGTAGCATTCACTACCACGGAAAATAGTTGAGACCAAAATAGAACATAGAACATTACAGCGCAGAACAGGCCCTTCGGCCCACGAGGTTGCGCCGACCAATTAAGAGAAAAGCAATGACCCTCCAGCCTAAACCAATCCCTTTCCATCCATAAACCTATCCATGGACCTCTTAAACGCCCCCAAACTAGGCGCATCTACAACTGCAGCAGGCAGGGCATTCCATTCCCCCACCACCCTCTGGGTAAAGAACCTACCTCTGAACCGAGTGCAGACGGGCATAAGGTTGACAGGATTAAGGAAGTGAATGGGTGGCTCAGGGATTGGTGTGGGAGGAATGGGTTTGAATTTATGGGGCATTGGCACCAGTATTGGGGTAGGTGGGACCTGTTTGGGCGGGATGGGGTTGGTCTGAACCGTGCTGGGACCAGAGTGCTGGCGAATCGAGTAAAGAGGACTGTAGACAGGGCTTTAAACTAATTGGGGGGGGGGGGAGGGTGCGAGGGTAGGTGACGTTACGAGGTCTAAAGTTAAGGATAGGGTACAGGTAAGGGAAGAGGCCAAGGATGTCCCAATAATAGAGGGAGTAGGGGGCGTGAGTATGGTTGGTGGCATTACGGCAAATAGAGTCCAGGTGAAGGCTGGGATGAAAGCGCTTTATCTGAATGCACAAAGCTGTCGGAATAAAGTGGATGAGCTGGTGGCGCAGATCGACACAAATGGATACGATCTGGTGGCCATTACAGAGACGTGGCTGCAAGGTGACAGGGACTGGGAGCTGAATGTACAGGGCTATCAAGTGTTTAGGAAGGATAGGCAGGAGGGAAAAGGGGGGGGGCGTAGCTCTGATGATTAAGGATAGCATCAAGGCGGTAGCAAGGGATGATATTGGAGCCAAGGAGCAGAAAGTGGAATCATTGTGGGTGGAGATTAGGAACAGCAAAGGGAGGAAGACGCTGGTGGGTGTCGTCTATAGGCCCCCGAATAATGATCTGGAGGTGGGGCGGGCTGTTAACGCGCAAATAAGTGCGGCGTGCAGGAATGGGACGGCCGTAGTTATGGGGGATTTCAATCTGCATGTTGATTGGTCGACCCATGTTGGACGCGGTGGGCTCGAGGAGGAGTTCTTGGAATGCTGCTGGGATAGTTTCCTGGAACAGTGCGTGTTGGAGCCGACGAGGGAGAGAGCTATCTTGGATCTCGTGCTATGTAATGAGGCGGGTAGAATTAGGGACCTTGCGGTGAAGGATTCTCTTGGGGAGAGTGATCATTGTATGGTGGAGTTTCTGGTGCAGATGGAGGAGGAGAAAGTGGGTTCCCGGACACGCGTACTTTGTTTGAATAGAGGGGAGTACGGTAGGATGAGAGAAGAATTGGCGAATGTTGACTGGGGGAGCGCGTTGGAGGGAGGGTCTGCTGAGGAGCAGTGGAGGATCTTTAAGGAGATCTTTCTTGGTGCTCAGCAGAAATTTATTCCGATGGTCAAAAAGGACAGTAGGAGGAGAGGTAATAAGCCGTGGATAACGAAGGAGGTGAAGGAAAGTGTTAAATTAAAAGCGGAGGAATTTAGAGTAGCTAAGAGTAGTGGGCGAGAAGAGGATTGGGAGAGGTTTAAATGTCAACAAAGATTGACAAAGAAGTTGATAAAGAAGGGTAGGAGAAACTATGAAGCTGGGCTAGCGCTTAATATAAAAAAGGATAGCAAGAGTTTTTATAAATATATAAAAAGGAAGAGGCTGGCTAGGGTGAACGTTGGTCCTTTAGAGGATGAGAAAGGGGACCTAGTGGTAGGGGATGGGGATATGGCTAAGGTATTGAATAACTTTTTTGTTTCTGTCTTCACGGAGGAGGACGTGAATAATTTGCCGGGTGTTAGTGATGGAAAGGTGGTAGGACTGGAGGGTCTTAATGACATTACTGTTACTAGAGAGGCGGTGCTCGACAGACTGGAGGGGCTGATTGTGGACAAGTCCCCAGGACCGGATGGAATGCATCCGAGGGTTCTGAAAGAAATGGCGGAGGTGATAGTGGATGCATTGGTGGTTATTTTCCAGACGTCGCTGGATTCCAGGGAAGTGCCGGAAGATTGGAAAACGGCTAATGTTACGCCGTTGTTTAAGAAGGGTGCCAGGCAAAAGGCAGGGAATTATAGGCCGGTTAGTTTAACATCTGTGGTAGGTAAAATGTTAGAATCCGTCATTAAGGAGGAAATTGCGAGGCATCTTGAAGGCAATTGCTTGATAGAGCGGACGCAGCACGGTTTCATTAAAGGGAAGTCGTGTCTGACAAATTTACTGGAGTTCTATGAGGATGTGTCTAGGGCGGTGGATAGAGGAGAGCCGGTGGATGTGGTCTTTCTGGATTTTCAGAAGGTGTTTGACAAAGTACCTCACAAGAGGTTATTGCAGAAGGTCGAGGGACATGGAGTTGGGGGTAGGGTGTTAGCGTGGATAGAGGATTGGTTGTCAAATAGGAGGCAGAGAGTGGGGGTCAACGGGTGCTATTCGGATTGGCGGATGGTGACTAGTGGAGTGCCCCAGGGGTCGGTGCTGGGGCCTCAGCTTTTTACCATTTATATAGATGATCTGGAGGAGGGAACCGAGTGTAGGGTGTCGAAATTTGCGGATGACACCAAGATTGGGGGAACGGCAAATTGTGCGGAGGGTGTGGAGAGTCTGCAGAAGGATCTAGATAGGCTGGGCGAATGGGCCAGGAAATGGCAAATGGAATTTAATGTTGGCAAGTGTGAGGTGGTCCACTTTGGTAGGAAGAATGGTAGGAAGGACTATTACTTACGGGGCGAAAAACTGCAGCAGGCGATGGTGCAGAGGGACCTAGGGGTCCTTGTGCATGAGTCGCAAAAACCCAGCTTGCAGGTGCAGCAGGTGGTCAGGAAGGCGAATGGGATGCTGGCCTTCATAGCGAGGGGGATTGAATATAAAAGTAGGGAGGTCTTGCTGCAGCTGTATAGGGCATTGGTGAGGCCGCAGCTGGAGTAGTGTGTGCAGTTTTGGGCGCCGCACCTGCGCAAAGATATTTTGGCCTTGGAGGGAGTGCAGAGGAGGTTTACTAGGCTGATACCGGAGTTGAGGGGGTTGAGCTATGAGGAAAGGCTGAATAAACTGGGCTTGTACTCGGAGTTTAGAAGAATGAGGGGCGATCTCATTGAGACGTATAAGATGATGAATGGGATGGATAGGATAGAGGTGGAGAGACTCTTCCTGCTCAAAAAAGACAGTAGGACTAGGGGGCACAGCCTCAAGATAAAGGGGGGGCGGTTTAGAACGGAGTTGAGGAGGAACTTCTTCACTCAAAGGGTGGTGAATCTCTGGAATTCTCTGCCTGTTGAAGTGGTGGAGGCTGCCTCGCTAAATATTTTTAAGACGCGGGTTGATGGGTTTTTGATAAGAGAGGGGATTAAGGGTTATGGGGAGAGGGCGGGAAGGTGGAACTGAGCCACGACAGATCAGCCATGATCATATTGAATGGCGGGGCAGGCACGAAGGGCTAGATGGCCTACTCCTGCTCCTATTTCTTATGTTCTTATGTTCTCTGACATCCGTCCTATATCTACCACCCCTTAATTTAAAGCTATGTCCCCTCGTGCTAGCTTTCTCCATCCGAGGAAAAAGGCTATCACTGTCCACCCTATCTATACCTCTAATCATCTTGTATGTTTCAATAAGGTCTCCTCTTAGCCGCCTTCTTTCCAACAAAAACAACCTCGAATCCCTCAGTCTCTCCTCATAGGACCTTCCCTCCATACCAGGCAACATGCTGGTAAACCTCCTCTGCACCCTCTCCAATGCCTCCACATCCTTCCTATAATGTGGGGACCAGAACTGTACACAATACTCCAAGTGTGGCCGCACCGGAGTTTTGTACAGTTGCAACATGACATTGCGGCTCCTAAATTCAATCCCCCTACCAATAAACGCCAAGACACCGTATGCCTTCCTAACTACCTTACATAGAACATTACAGCGCAGAACAGGCCCTTCGGCCCACAATGTTGCGCCAACCAGTTAAAAAACAATGACCCACTAACCTAAACCAATCCCTTTTCGTCCATAAACCTATCCACGGATCTCTTAAACGCCCCCAAACTAGGCGCATTTACAACCGCAGCAGGCAGGGCATTCCAATCCCTCACCACCCTCTGGGTAAAGAACCTACCCCTGACATCCGTCCTATAACTACCCCCCCTTAATTTAAAGCCATGCCCCCTCGTGCTAGATTTCTCCATCCGAGGAAAAAGGCTATCACTGTCCACCCTATCTAAACCTCTAATCATCTTGATTTCCAACTTTCAGGGATCTATGCACGTATACACCTAGATCCCTCTGTTCGTCAACACTATTCAGAGTCCTACCGTTAGCCCTATACTCTACACATCTGTTATTCCTGCCAAAGTGAATTACCTCACACTTTTCCGCATTAAACTCCATCCGCCACCTCTCGGCCCAGCTCTGCAACTTGTCCAAGTCTCTCTGTAAACTATGATACCCCTCTTCACTATCTACCACTCCTCCGACTTTGTGTCATCAGCAAATTTACTAATCCATCCTTCTATACCCTCATCCAGATCATTTATAAAATTTACAAACAGCAGTGGCCCCAAAACAGATCCCTGAGGCACACCACTTGTAACCGAACTCCATGACGAATACTTCCCATCAACCACCACCCTCTGTCTTCTATCAGCTAGCCAATTCCTGATCCAATTAACTAAATCACCCTCAATCCCATACATCTGCATTTTCTGCAGAAGCCTTCCATGGTGAACCTTATCAAACGCCTTACTAAAGTCCATATATACCACGTCAACTGCCTTACCCCCATCCACCTCTTTGGTCACTTTTTCAAAAAACTCTAAGGCACGACCAACCTACCCTTCACAAAACCGTGCTGACTATCTCCAATCAATTCATTACTCTCTAAATAACTATAAATCCTATCCCTAATCATTTTTTCTAATACTTTGCCCACAACAGAAGTAAGACTCACTGGTCTATAATTCCTGGGGAAGTCTCTATGCCCCTTCTTAAACAATGGGACAACATTCGCTATCCTCCAGTCTTCTGGCACTATACCTGTGACCAACGATGACCTAAAGATCAGAGCCAGAGGCTCTGCAATCGCCTCTCTTGCCTCCCAGAGAATCCTAGGGTAAATCCCGTCCGGCCCAGGGGACTTATCTATTTTCAAACCCTCAAGAATATCTAGCACATCCTCCTTATCTACTGCAATACTATCCAGTTTACAACCCTGTAACCCAGTGTTCTCCACAACTACATTTACGTCTCCCTGCGTGAATACTGAAGGGAAATATTTGTTCAGTGCCTCTCCAATCTCTTCCGGTTCCACACATAACTTCCCACTGCTGTCTCTAACTGGCCCTAATCTTACCCTAACCAATCTTCTATTCTTAACATAATCTAAAGAAAGCCTTAGGATTCTCCTTAATCCTATCAGCCAGTCTTCTTGTGTCCTCTTTTAGCCCTTCTTAACTCCCTCTTTAACTCCCTTCTGGCTAATCTATAGCTTTCCAGTGCACTACCTGAGCCCTCAAGCCCCATCCTGACATAAGCCTCCTTTTTCCTTTTAACCAGCGAATCAACTTTTTTAGTGCACCATGGTTCCCTCGCTCGACCATTTCCTCCTTGCCTGACAGGGACATACTTATCAAGGACTCGCAGTAGCTGCTCCTTGAATAAACTCCACATTTCGGATGTTTCAAGCCCCTGTAGTTTCCTAGTCCAACCTATGCTCCCTAATTCTCTCCTAATAGCCTCATAATTACCCTTACCCCAGCTATAACTACTGCCCCGAGGTTCATGCCTATCCCTTTCCATCACTAAGGTGAACGTAACCGAATCGTGGTCACTATCACCAAAATGTTCACCAACTTCCAAGTCTAACACCTGGTCTGGCTCATTTCCCAGCACCAAATCCAATATAGCCTCACCTCTAGTTGGTCTATCTACATACTGAGTCAAAAAACCTTCCTGCACGCTTTGTGTAAAAACTGACCCCTCTAACGAGCTAGAGCTATAGCTATTCCAGTCAATATTAGTAATGTTATGTGATTTCAAGAAGGAATTAGATGTAGGTCTTGGGGCTCAAGGGTTATGGGGGGATGATGGGATCAGGTTATTGAATTTGAAGATCAGCTATGATAACAAATGGCAGAGCAGACTCGAAGGGTCAAATGGCCTACTCCTGCTTATGTTTCATATGTACGTTTCTATGTATGTTTTCATAAAACTCATTAAAACTGCCTTCATCTTTGGTTTCAAATTTTGTTAATGTTCTTATGAAGAACCTGAAGTATTTTACTATATTAGAAGGGTTTATGAATATATTGTTTTTGTAGTTTGTAATTGAAAAGTTAGCGAACTTGTTTATTAGAATCATCGAATGCCACAGTGCAGAAGGAGACCACTCGGCCCATTGAGTCTGCACCGATCACAGGCCCATCCCCAAACTCCTCACGTTTACCCTAGCTAGTCTTCCTGATACTAAGCGTTCATTTACCATGGCCAATCCACTTTTGTGGACTGTGGGAGGAAACCGGAGTGCCCGGAGGAAACCCATGCAGACGTAGGGAGAGCGTGCACACTCCACACAGTGACCCAAGCTGGGAATCAAACCCGTGTGCTGTGATGCAACAGTGTTAATCACTGTGCCACCATATTGCCCCTATTTCCAACATATTTTAACATGTTTTGATTTGGATTGCTGAGGTAAAGTAGGTTTGCAGTATAATAAACTGGACTTTTGCAGTAATTTGTTTCTGATATTTTATTAGAATGCTTTTTAGTGTTTAATTTTGTACAGAGTAACTAAATGAGACAAAGGATGGGAGGGTGTATTTATTATAGTGACTATAAACTTGCATTGAGTACACCCCAAATGCATATTGAACTGACGTCTGTGTGTAATAATCTGAATATCTTTCCAAACTTGTACCTGATATTTTATTAACTGTCACCTTTTTGGTTATGTTCTGATATTACTTTAACTTCTATGGATAGACGGAGGGTTTCAATCGTCAGTATTTATTGTTCCAGTTGAGTGTTATTTTTGTTCTTTCATAGATTATAAATGTTATTAGCAAGATCAACATTTATTGCCCTCAAAGGGTAGTGGTGAGCTGCCACCTTGAACTGCTATAATCTACCTGTTGCAGGTACTTTTAGAAAGGCATTTCTAGGATTTTGATTCAGTGACAGAGGAAACGTCCAGTCAGGACAATGTATGGCTTCGAGCGGAACTCTTGGATGCATTAGCTATGAGAAGAGGTTGGAGAATCTTGGTTTGTTCTCACTGGAGCCACGGATGTTGAGGGGAGATCTCATAGAAGTCTGCAAGATTTTGAGAGGCATGAACAGAGCGGATAGTCAGAAGCTTTTTCCCAGGGTGGAAAAGTCAGTTACCAGGGGCATAGGTTTAAGGTGCAAAGGGGCAAGATTTAAAGGAGATAGAACCCTACCGTGTAGGAAGAGGCCCTTCGGCCCATTGAGTCTGCACTGACCACAATCCCACCCTGGCCCTACCCCATTTCCCTAACATATTTTTACCAACTAACCCCTCTAACCTAAGCATTCTAGTACACTAAGGGGCAATTTTAACATGGTCAATCAACCTAACCCACATATCTTTGGACTGTGGGAGGAAACCGGAGGAAACACACAGACACGAGGAGAATGTGCAGACTCCACATAGATAGTGACCCGAGCCGTGCTACCGTGCCGCCCAAAAGATGTATGAGGCAGATTTTTTGCATTGAGAGTAGTGAGTGCCTGGAACTTGTTGCAGGGGAGGCAGTGGAAGCAGATACAGCAGTGGCGTTTAAAGGGCATCTTGACAAGTACGTGAATAGGAGGAGAATGGAGGGATATGGTCCCTGGAAGGGTAGGGGATTTTAGTTAAGTTGGGCAGCATGGTCGGTGCAGGCTTGTAGGACTGAAGGACCTGTTCCTATGCTGTAATTTTCTTTGTTCTTTGGTAATGTTAGCGAGTGTTCTAGATTATTTGAAATCTCTCCCTAACCAAAAATTATTGTTGTTGGGAATCAAAATGTAATGAGGTGCTTTGAAATGTAATGCTTTGAGGTTAATGCTGTTCGAACATTGAAAAAGCTGCACTTTAGCAGGTTTACAACTTACAAGTGACTATCTCCCCTTTTTTCTTTACCAATGTACTGATTGGGCCAGTTGGAAACAAGCTCCCATTTTGTATTATGTACAAAAGCCAATTTTAGCACATACAAGTTGGAGATGTGGAATTTGTCTTTGTATATTGTCCATCTTGGAAAATTATTTAGGAAGTGATGGAAAACTCTTGTTGTTACGCCAGGACCTCATTTACACAGCAGTATCAAGCTACATCCAACTGTGTTGCAAGTGCAATGATTTCTGAAGTGTCGAAATCATTGTTTGTATTCTTGCTACCGCTGAAAATGTGAGAAGACGGACAAAGCTGTTTCATAAGAACATAAGAAATAGGAGCAGGAGTAGGCCATCTAGTCCCTCGAGCCTGCCCCGCCATTCAATAAGATCGTGGCTGATCTGTCATGTCTCAGTTCCACATCCCCGCCCTCTCCCCATAACCCTTAATCCCCTTGCCTATCAAAAACCTATCAACCCGTGTCTTAAAAATATTTAGCGAGGCAGCCTCCACCACTTCAACGGGCAGAGAATTCCAGAGATTCACCACCCTTTCAGTGAAGAAGTTCCTCCTCAACTCCGTTCTAAACCACCCCCCCTTTATCTTGAGGCTGTGCCCTCTAGTCCTACTGTCCTTTCTGAGCGGGAAGAGCCTCTCCACCTCTATCCTATCCATCCCATTCAACATCTTATATGTCTCAATGAGATCCCCCCCTCATTCTTCTAAACTCTAACGAGTACAAGCCCAGTTTATTCAGCCTCTCCTCATAGTTCAACCCCCTCAACTCCGGTACCAGCCTAGTAAACCTCCTCTGCACTCCCTCCAAGGCCAAAATATCCTTGCGTAAGTGCGGTGACCAGAACTGCGCACAGTACTCCAGCTGCGGCCTCACCAATGCCCTATACAGCTGCAGCAAGACCTCCCTACTTTTATATTCAATCCCCCTCGCTATGAAGGCCAGCATCCCATTTGCCTTCCTGACCACCTGCTGCACCTGTAGGCTGGGTTTTTGCGACTCATGCACAAGGACCCCGAGGTCCCTCTGCACCGTCGCATGCTGCAGTTTTTCGCCATGTAAGTAATAGTCCTTCCTACCATTATTCCTACCAAAGTGGACAACCTCACATTTGCCAACATTAAATTCCATTTGCCATTTCCTGGCCCATTCGCCCAGCCTATCTAGATCCTTCTGCAGACTCTCCACACCCTCCGCACAATTTGCCGTTCCACCACTCTTGGTGTCATCAGCAAATTTCGACACCATACGCTCGGTTCCCGCCTCCAGATCATCTATATAAATGGTAAATAGCTGAGGCCCCAGCACCGATCCCTGGGGCACTCCACTAGTCACCAACCGCCAATCCGAATAGCACCCATTGACCCCCACTCTCTGCCTCCTATTTGACAGCCAATCCTCTATCCACGCTAACACCCTACCCCCAACTCCATGCCCCCTCACCTTCTGTAATAACGTCTTGTGAGGCACCTTATCAAACGCCTTCTGAAAATCAAGAAACACCACATCCACCGGCTCTCCTCTATCCACCGCCCTAGACACATCCTCGTAGAACTCCAGTAAATTCGTCAGACACGACTTTCCCTTAACGGAACCGTGCTGCGTCTGCTCTATCAAACAATTCCCCTCAAGATGCCTCGCTATTTTCTCCTTGATCACGGATTCTAACATTTTACCTACAACAGACGTTAAACTAACCGGCCTATAATTCCCCGCCTTTTGCCTGCCACCCTTCTTAAACAACGGCGTAACATTAGCCGTTTTCCAATCTTCCGGCACTTCCCCGGAATCCAGTGACGTTTGGAAAATAATCACCAAGGCATCCACTATCACCTCCGCCATTTCTTTCAGAACCCTTGGATGCATTCCATCTGGTCCTGGGGACTTGTCCACAATCAGTCCCTCCAGTCTGTCGAGCATTTCAGCCCAGGGAAATAGCCTCTGAGAATCCACCCTATCTATTCCTCTCAACATCTTATAAACCTCTATCAGGTCGCCTCTCAACCTTTGTCTCTCCAGGGAGAAGAGTCCCAGCTCCCTCAACCTATCTTAATAAGGCATGCCTCCCAATCCAGGCCACATCCTTGTAAATCTCCTCTGCACCCTTTCAATAGCTTCCACGTCCTTCCTATACTGAGGTGACCAGAACTGCGCACAGTACTCCAAGTGGGGTCTGACAAGGGTCTTATAACGTTGCAGCATTACCTCCCAACTCCTAAACCCAATCCCTTAATTAATGAAGGCCAGTACACCATATGCCTTCTTGACCACATCCTCCACCTGCGAGGCCGATGGTTTTGTCAAGGGCAGATCGTGCCTTACGAGCCTAGTTGAGTTCTTTGAGGATGTGACTGAACACATTGACAAAGGAAGAGCGGTAGACGTGGTTTACATGGACTTCAGCAAGGCGTTTGATAAGGTCTCCCGCGCAAGACTTCTTGAGAAGGTGAGAGGGCATGGGATCCAGGGGGCTTTGGCCTTGTGGATCCAGAACTGGCTTTGCCTGCAGAAGGCAGAGAGTGGTTGTGGGTGGGTCTTTTTCTGCATGGAGGTCGGTCACCAGTGGAGTGCCCCAGGGATCTGTTCTAGGACCCTTGCTGTTTGTCATTTTCATAAATGACCTGGATGAGGAAGTGGAGGGATGGGTTAGTAAGTTTGCAGACGATACGAAGGTTGGTGGTGTTGTGGATCATCTGGAGGGATGTCAGAAGTTGCAGCGGGACATAGATAGGATGCAAGACTGGGCGGAGAAGTGGCAGATGGACTTCAACGCAGATAAGTGTGTACTGGTCCATTTTGGCAGGACCAATGGGATGAAGGAATACAATATCAAGGGTAGGAGTCTTAGCTGTGTTGAAGAGCAGAAGGATCTTGGGGTCTGGGTCCATTGGACTCTTAAAATTCTGATTTGTTCCAAAGTATAGTCCTAGGTGAAATGAGAACCAGTCTTTTTCCCTTCCATACCAACTTGTGTACTTTAAGCATTTGTTGAATTCACTTTGCATTTCAGGAATAAATTAGAAGTTAAGACATCTGTCAAACCCCAGGAGAGTGAAAAAAATGAACAGCAAAAACTAACACGAGTTGGTGCTGCCTCATGCAAGCATATGAAATAGGAGCATGAGTAGGCCAATCAAACTTGCTTCACTATTCAGTAAGATTATGGTTGATCTGATTGTGGCCTTAACTGTCAAACTCAGCAGGACGTCATCCACATTCTAGTGTCATTAGTTTTCCTAGTATTTTTTCTGTAGCTTGATTAAATTACGTTCTCCCCGTTTCACGTGACTTTTCTACTATCCTTGGGATGCATTTTGTCTTCTACACTGAAGGCAGATACAAAATCTGTTGCAGCTTTTGTCCTGCTGGTTCACTTCCAAATCATTAATATATAACGCGAACAGTAAGGGTTCCAACACCCAACCCTGTGGAGCACCACTTGAAACAACTTTCCATTCACAAGGGCATCCATCTACCATTACCCTTTGTTTCCTGTTACTAAGCCAACTTTTTGTACAGTTTGTCACATTACCCAAATCCCGTAGGCTTTTACTTTTTTGACCAATCTACCATGTGGAACCTTGTCAAACATCTTTCTAAAATCCATGTCAACAACATCTACTGCACTACCTTTATCAACACTTCTTGTCACTTCCTCAAAGAATTCAATCAAATTTGTGAGTCGAGACCTTTAACAAATCCATGCTGACAATCCCTGACAAATCCAAGTTGGATATAAGCCAAAACAGCCTATAATTATTTAGCATTTCCTTCAATCCTGTTTTAAACAGTGGAACTATGGTTGCAGTTCTCCAGTCCTCTGGGACCTCCCTAGTGAAGATTGGAAAACCATCTTCAGTGCATCCGCTGTCTCCTCCCTGACCTTCAGCAGCTTCAGTACGTCTGCTGTCTCCTCCCTGACCACCTCCAGCAGCCTCGGAAACAGTCCAATTTCCTGGTGATTTATCAACTTTCAAGGATTCCATCCCTTTAAGTACTTCCTCTCTTTTTAATATTATCCCATCCAATGTCTGTGTTTCTCCTGGACTACTATATCTGCATCATTCCGTGCCTTTGTAAACATGGGGACAAAAGACCCATTTAAACCCTTCTCACTGCCTCTGCATCGACATACACGTTCCCTTTTTCATCTCTGGTGGGTTTTTTTTTCTTAATTAATTTAGAGTACAAAATCTTGTACTTTAACATTCAGGGTTAATGAGATAAATGTGAATTAACAAGTCAAATGCACTGCACTATAAAATAATTGGCTGATGGGACCAAGATAGAGTCCATGAATTTTTTAGCAACCCAACATTAATGCTGAGGTCTCTCACGAGACATTCCAGTCTTCACCATTGTAGAGCTTAGTGTGGAATTTTCTCCAAACTTGGAAGGCTTCAAGAACAACTCACCTTGCAGGGCTTTCAGCCTTGGCCTCCCAGATTCCTTTTCCTCGATTCCCACTTCAGGATGCGGCAGCACGGTGGCATAATGTTTAGCATTGTTGCCTCTCAGCGCCAGGGACCCAGGTTTGATTCCCGGCTTGGGTCACTGTCTGTGTGGAGTCTGCACGTTCTCCCTGGAACTGCATGGGTTTCCTCTGGGTGTTCCGGTTTCCTCCTACAGTCCAAAAGTCACACTGGTTAAGTGTATTAACCTTGCTAAATTCTCCCAGAGTGCACCCGAACAGGGGCCAGAGTGTGGTGACTAGGGAATTTTCACAGTAACTTCATTGCAGTGTTACTGTAAGCCTACTTGTGACACTAATAAATAGACTTTGAACTTATAAGAAATAAGAAATAGGAGCAGGAGTAGGCCATCTGGCCCTTCGAGCCTGCCCCGCCATTCAATAAGATCATGGCTGATCTGTCGTGGCTCAGTTCCACTTTCCCGCCCTCTCCCCATAACCCTTAATCCCCTCTCTTATCAAAAACCCATCAACCCGCTTCTTAAAAATATTTAGCGAGGCAGCCTCCACCACTTCAACGGGCAGAGAATTCCAGAGATTCACCACCCTTTGAGTGAAGAAGTTCCTCCTCAACTCCGTTCTGAACCGCCCCCCCTTTATCTTGAGGCTGTGCCCCCTAGTCCTACTGTCTTTTTTGAGCGGGAAGAGTCTTTCCACCTCTATCCTATCCATCCCATTCATCATCTTATACGTCCCAATGAGATCTCCCCTCATTCTTCTAAACTCTAACGAGTACAAGCCTAGTTTATTCAGCCTCTCCTCATAGCTCAACCCCCTCAACTCCGGTATCAGCCTAGTAAACCTCCTCTGCACTCCCTCCAAGGCCAAAATATCCTTGTGCAGGTGCGGCGCCCAAAACTGCACACAGTACTCCAGCTGCGGCCTCACCAATGCCCTATACAGCTGCAGCAAGACCTCCCTACTTTTATATTCAATCCCCCTTGCTATGAAGGCCAGCATCCCATTCGCCTTCCTGACCACCTGCTGCACCTGCAGGCTGGGTTTTTGCGACTCATGCACAAGGACCCCGAGGTCCCTCTGCACCGTCGCCTGCTGCAGTTTTTCGCCCCGTAAGTAATGGTCCTTCCTACCATTCTTCCTACCAAAGTGGACCACCTCACACTTGCCAACATTAAATTCCATTTGCCATTTCCTGGCCCATTCGCCCAGCCTATCTAGATCCTTCTGCAGACTCTCCACACCCTCCGCACAATTTGCCTTTCCCCCAATCTTGGTGTCATCAGCAAATTTCGACACCCTACACTCGGTTCCCTCCTCCAGATCATCTATATAAATGGTAAATAGCTGAGGCCCCAGCACCGACCCTTGGGGCACCCCACTAGTCACCAACCGCCAATCCGAATAGCACCCATTGACCCCCACTCTCTGCCTCCTATTTGACAACCAATCCTCTATCCACGCTAACACCCTACCCCCAACTCCATGTCCTCTGACCTTCTGCAGTAACCTCTTGTGAGGTACCTTATCAAACGCCTTCTGAAAATCCAGAAAGACCACATCCACCGGCTCTCCTCTATCCACCGCCCTAGACACATCCTCATAGAACTCCAGTAAATTTGTCAGACACGACTTCCCTTTAATGAAACCGTGTTGCGTCTGCCCTATCAAGCAATTCCCTTCAAGATGCCTCGCAATTTCCTCCTTAATGACGGATTCTAACATTTTACCTACCACAGACGTTAAACTAACCGGCCTGTAATTCCCCGCCTTTTGCCTGGCACCCTTCTTAAACAACGGCGTAACATTAGCCGTTTTCCAATCCTCCGGCACTTCCCCGGAATCCAGCGACGTCTGGAAAATAACCACCAAGGCATCCACTATCACCTCCACCATTTCTTTCAGAACCCTCGGATGCATTCCATCCGGTCCTGGGGACTTGTCCACAATCAGCCCCTCCAGTCTGTCGCGCACCACCTCTCTAGTAACAGTAATGTCATTAAGACCCTCCAGTCCTACCACCTTTCCATCGCTAACACCCGGCAAATTATTCACGTCCTCCTCCGTGAAGACAGAAACAAAAAAGTTATTCAAGACCTTAGCCATATCCCCATCCCCTACCACTAGGTCCCCTTTCTCATCCGCTAAGGGACCAACGTTCACCCTAGCCAGCCTCTTCCTTTTTATATATTTATAAAAACTCTTGCTATCCTTTTTTATATTAAGCGCTAGCCCAGCTTCATAGCTTCTTCTACCCTCCTTTATCAACTTTTTTGTCAATCTTTGTTGACATTTAAACCTTTCCCAATCCTCTTCTCGCCCACTGCTCTTAGCTACTCTAAATTCCTCCGCTTTTAATTTAACACTTTCCTTCACCTCCTTCGTTATCCACGGCTTATTACCTCTCTTCCTACTGTCCTTTTTAACCATCGGAATAAATTTCTGCTGAGCACTTCAGCACAAGCTATCAAGCATAATTACAGATCTTTGGCCATGCTGAGCAGAACAATACTGCTCCAAAGGGTTATCTTTTCTGCAATAGCATCGAATCACCAGCCCTGGTTGCCTTCTTGGAGAAGTCCTGTTCGATCACCAGAGCTTCCTTTGAGCTCTCTACACTTAGTCTGTTAGTTGCAGCTCTTTCCCTATTTGGAGACTTTTTTCTCTGCTTCCCTCTTTTTAACTGAATTGGGACCTCTTCCTGTTCCCTCTCTTGGACTATTGAGACCACTTATAAGAACATAAGAAATAGGAGCAGGAGTAGGCCAGCTGGCCCTTCGAGCCTGCCCCGCCATTCAATAAGATCATGGCTGATCTGTCGTGGCTCAGTTCCATATTCCCGCCCTCTCCCCATAACCCTTAACCCCCTCTCTTATCAAAAACCCATCAACCCGCTTCTTAAAAATATTTAGCGAGGTAGCCGCCACCACTTCAATGGTCAGAGAATTCCAGAGATTCACCACCCTTTGAGTGAAGAAGTTCTTCCTCAACTCTGTTCTAAACCACCACCGCCCCCCCCCCCCCCCCCTTTATCTTGAGGCTGTGCCCCCTAGTCCTACTGTCCTTTCTGAGCGGGAAGAGTCTCTCCACCTCTATCCTATCCATCCCATTCATCATCTTATACGTCTCAATGAGATCTCCCCTCATTCTTCTAAACTCTAATGAGTACAAGCCTAGTTTATTCAGCCTCTCCTCATAGCTCAACCCCCTCAACTCCGGCATCAGCCTCCTTGCGTAAGTACGGCACCCAAAACTGCACACAGTACTCCAGCTGCGGCCTCACCAATGCCCTATACAGCCGCAGCAAGACCTCCTCTTCCTATTCCCTCTTCCTTTGGGACCTCACCCTGACCATTGCCTGGGACTCCTCTTCTAGATGGCACTCTACTGGTCACCAGGCCTGAGTTTTTTTGCTTTTTTGATCCTATGTGTAGGCATGGTGTGTCCATAGAACATTAAAATGCTGATCTACGTATGCAGCCACCCACTGTGCGTGTGCTCAGAAGCTCGGAGGCCTGTTGGGAATTAAAGTTCCTGGCCTCTGCTCCCAGTGTAAGTTTGATTTTCATAATTGGCCAATGATACACTGAGAACTAGCACATTTGAGAGTTTCACAATTTTCTAACAGTATGTTAGCTCAAGATTGGATATGCAAGGTGAGTGGTAGTTCAAGGCAAGGGAAGTAAGGATCTCTTACTGTTGGTTGTTCAACAGAGACTGTTGTAGCACACAACTGCAGTAACTTTGGCCTGAAGTTGCTGGCATATTACTATTCCAGAGACATCAGTACAAGATTGTCAATGTTGTTTTTAATATTCTTCATTGGAATGTGACGGGTCAGTAGCAAGTTTAGCCTATCCTTAGCTGTTCCTGATGAGATGAATGTGGGCCACCTTGAACAACTGCAATCTGTGATGTTGGTTCTCCCACAAAACTAACATGTAGGGAGTTTCAGGGTTTTGACACTATAATGATGGAAGAAATAGACTCCCTAGAACCATAGAATTCCTACAGTGCAGAAGGAGGCTATTCGGCCCAACTGCATCAACTCTCTGGATTGGATTGCCATCAAGAACAAACTCGTCAATCAACTCTTGGAATTCCTTGTTGGCATCACTGAGCGCCTCATGATCCTCCGTCTACAACTTGCCAAGAACCACCAGGCAACGGACCTGAGCGCCTACATATAGTCAGAGATTTACCGCCTGGAAGCAGGCCCTTCAGCCAAACTTGTCCATGCCGCCCTTTTTTGTTTTTACCAGTAAACTAGTCTGAATTGCCCACATTTGGCCCATAGCCCTGTATACGCATCTTACCCATGTAACTGTCTAAATGCTTTTTAAAAGACAAAATTGTACCTGCATCTACTACTACCTCTGGCAGCTTGTTCCAGACACTCACCACCCTCTGTGTGAAAAGAAATGACCCTCTGAACTCTTTTTTTTTGTCTCGCCTTAAACCTAAGTCCTTTAGTTTTAGACTCCCCTACCTTTGGGAAAAGATGTCCACACATGAGGTGCCTGAAGATTGGAGGGTGGCAGATGTTGTGCCTTTGTTTGAGAAGGGTTTCAAGGAAAAGCCTGGACATTACAGGCTGGTGAGCCTAGCATTTGTAGTGGGTAAGTTGTTTGAAGGTATTCTGAGAGACTAGATCTACAGGCATTTAGAGAGGCAAAGAATGATTAGGGACAGTCAGCTTGGCTTTGTGAGTGGAAATTCATGTCTCAAATCTGATTGAGTTTTTTGAAGGAGTAACCAAGAAGGTAGATGAGGGCAGTGTGGGTGATGATGTCTACATGGACTTTAGCAAGGCCTTTGACAAGGTATCGCATGGTAGGTTGTTGCATAAAACTAAATCTCTCGGGATCCAGGGTGAAGTAGCCAATTGGATACAAAATTGACTTGATGACAGAAGACAGAGGGTGGTTGTAGAGGGTTGCTTTCCAGACTGGAGGCCTGTGACTAGCAGTGTGCCTCAGGGATTGGTGCTGGGTCCACTGTTATTTGTCATTTATATTAATGATTTGGATGAGAATTTAGGAGGCATGGTTAATCAATTTGCAAATGACACTAAAATTGGTGGCATAGTGGAGGGTGAAGAACGTTTTCAAGGATTGCAACTGGATCTTAATCAATTGGACCAATGGGCTGATGAATGTCAGATGGACTTTAATTTAAATAAATGTGAGGTGATGCATTTTGGTAGATCGAACCAGGACAAGACTTACTCAGCTAATCGTACGGCATTGAGGAGAATTACAGAACAAAAAGTCCTTGGGGTACAGTTTCATAGCTCCTTGAAAGTGCAATCACAGGTGGAGAGAGTGGTCAAGAAGGCATTCGGCATGCTTGGTTTCATTGGTCAGAACATTGAATACAAGAGTGGGACATCTTGTTGAAGTTGTACAAGACATTGGTAAGGCCACACTTGGAATACAGTATATAGTTCTGGTCACCCTATTATAGAAAGAATATTATTAAACTCGAAAGTGTGCAGAAAAGATTTACTAGGATGCTACCGAGACTTGATGATTTGAGTTATAAGGAGAGGTTTGATAGATTAGGACTTTTTTCCTGGGAGCATAGGAGGTTTAGAGGTAATCTTGTAGTGATCTATAAAATAATGAGGGCCATATATCAGCTAGATAGTCAATATTTTTTCCCAAAGGTGGGGGAGTCTAAAACTAAAGGGAATAGGTTTAAGGGGAAAGGTACAGAAGAGTCCAGAGAGGCAATTGTTCCACACACACGGTGATGAGTGTCTGGAACAAACTGTCAGAGGTAGTAGTGGAATCGGGTACAATATTGTCTTTTAAAAAGCATCTAGATAGTTACGTAGATAAGATGGGTGTAGAGAGATATGGGCTAAACGTGGGCAAATTGGGACTAGTTTAGTGATTAAAAAGAAGGGGGGGCATGGACAAATTAAGCTGAAGGCCTGTTTCCATGCTGTAAACCTCTGACTCTGTTGACTATCTACCTTATTTACGCCCCTTATTATCTTATAGACCTCTATAAGATTGCCCTTAAGCCTCCTAAACTCCAGGGAAAGAAGTCCCAGTCTATCTAGCCTCATTATAATGCAAACCATCAAGTCCCATTGGCATCCGAGTAAATCTTTTCTGCACTCCTAGTTTAATAATATCCTTTCAATAATAGGGTGACCAGGATTGTACAGTATTCTAAGTTTGGCCATACCAATGTCTTATACAACTTCAACGAGGCGTCCCAATCTCTGTCTTCAATGTTCTGACCAATGAAGGTATGCTAAATGTCACGTTCACCAGCTGTCCATTTCAAGGAGCTATGAACATGTACCCCTTGATCTCTTTGTTCTACAAGTCTCCCCAACATCTATCATTAACTGAGTAAGTCCTGCCCTACACCCCAACCCTTGATGCCACTGATGAGTCCAAAGAAGGCTTCTAGACCACCTTGGACTAGGGAAGATAAGATCATCCTCCTACGGAACACTCATGTTTAACGAATTCAGGTGATATGTGGACCTTGTCCATGGCAAGCAAGTCAATAGCTTTGCTAAGTTCCTCAACTGTGGGTTTAATATCCAGTTGTGGCATCATATCAGGTTTTCTATGGTATCCAGAACTTCCTTTGGTGTTCTCCCTAGAGTACAACTCAATGTAGTATTCCACCCATCTTTCCAACTGTTTATTGCAGTCAGTAATGACCTCTCCATCTTTATTTTGAATGGAGTTTTTTTTATTTGCCGGTGAATCTGTTGTCCTTTTGATCCCTTCATATACATGTGAAAGCACATTCTGGCAGAATTCTAACCAGTAGTAATTGGCACACTGCCTAGCACTCTGTTAGACTTTACTTTGAGTAACTTACTGCATCTCGCTTGGATCTCTTTTAACTAATAAGTGGACTATTTGGCTTCAATTACTACTCCGTCACAGTGATGTTAGCATTGAAACAGGCAACATATATCTGCTCTTGTTATCCCTAGATTGAGATTGTGGTATTGTAGATGGTGTCTTGAAATAAGGGTTTAGAACGGAGTTGAGGAGGAACTTCTTCACTCAAAGGGTGGTGAATCTCTGGAATTCTCTGCCTGTTGAAGTGGTGGAGGCTACCTCGCTAAATATTTTTAAGAAGAGGGTTGATGGGTTTTTGATAAGAGAGGGGATTAAGGGTTATGGGGAGAGGGCGGGAATGTGGAACTGAGCCACGACAGATCAGCCATGATCTTATTGAATGGCAGGGCAGGCGCGAAGGGCCAGATGGCCTACTCCTGCTCCTATTTCTTATGTTCTTATGTTCTTAAGTTCCATTTCACTCTCTCGTGGGAATTCCGTAGAGTGCCTGTTCAATGAGGTTGAAGAACTGTTGATTTTTATCTGGTTAGACGTTTTGGCTGATATTGATATGAGGATAGCATTTCTGCTTTCAATGAAAAAGTTTTAAGAGTTGCCTGTGCACCCTTTTTTCTGCATCAGAACTGTAGAAGCTACAGTTCAGAGAATCGCGCCTGGTGATCAAATCTGGCTGGTGCCGATAGCCTGATCTTGAATGTCCCCTGGATACCTTGCGACACGTTTTGCTCTGAAAGAGGTGTCAGTTGCACAAATCTAATAGGAGAAAATTCCCAGTAGGAGTCCTCTGTCCGTTGTAAGGAAATATCATCTGTGGTATACTGGTGGCCATCATGTGGAGATGCCAGTGTTGGACTGGGGTAACCACGATAAGAAGTCTCTCAGCACTAGGGCAAAATCCAACAGGTTTATTCGGCAGCACTAGCTTTTGGAGTCTCAGGCTTCTTCAGGTGAGTGAGGAGCTGTGTTCACAACAGGGCATATGCAGACACAAACTCAATTTACAAGATAATGGTTGGAATGTGAGTCTTTACAGGTAATCAAGTCTTTACAAGTGCAGGCAATGTGAGTGGAGAGAGGGTTAAGCACAGATTAAAGAGGTATGAATTGTCTCAAGCCAGGAGATTTTGCAAGCCCAGGAAAGTCGTGGGGGTTACAGATAGTGTGACACAGGTATTGAGTTAATAACTCTGAATCAAAAATTAAGTGATTGAGGGATGGAGATAATAATTCTATCTCCTTCACGATAGCATTGGAAAGAGATAGGATCAGGCAGGCTAGGAAGGTGTTTGTCTGGAGTAAGGGGAAATATGAAGACATCAGGCAGATAATTGGACGGATAAACTGGAAGGAGGTGCTCTTGGGGAACAGTACAGAAGGAAGGTGGCGGATATTCAAAGAATGTTTGGCGCTCTGCACGATAACGTTCCAATGAGACAAGGAGGTTTTGGTAGGGCACGGTAACCGTGGTGCACGAAGGTTGTGGTGAACCTAGTCAGGAAGAAAGGAAAGGTGTATAAAAGGTTCAGAGAGCTAGGAGATGTTAAGGATTTAGAGTATAAGGCTTGTAGAAAGGAGCTTAAAAAGGAAATTAGGAGAGCCAGAAGGGGTCATGAGAAGGCCTTGGCAGGTAAGATTAAGGAGAATCCCAAGGCCTTCTACAAATATGTAGAAAGTAAAAGGATGAGAAGAGAAGGGATAGGACCTATAAAAGGTGAAGGGGGAAAAGTTGTGTGGAACCGGAAGAAATGGCAGAGGTGCTTAAAGAGTACTTTGCCTCGGTATTCACGGTGGAAAGTGATCTGGGAGGTTGAACTACAGGTTTGCGGCAGTCTGAAAAGATTGAGTGTGTGGATGTTAAGGAAGAGGATGTGTTAGAACTTTTAAACTCTATCAAGATAGACAAGTCGCTGGGACCGGATGGGATGTACCCCAGGTTACTGTGGGAGGTGAGGGAAGTGATTGCAGAGCCCCTGGCGATGATCTTTGCGTCGTCGATGGAGACGGGAGAGGTTCCGGAGGATTGTGAATGTGGTTCCTATTTTCAAGAAAGGGAACAGGGATAGTCTGGGAAATTACCGACCGGTGAGTCTGACCTCAGTGGTTGGTAAGTTGATGGAGAGGCTTCTGAGGGACAAGATTTATGAGCATTTGGAGAAGTTTAGAGTGATCAGAAATAGTCAACATGGTTTTGTCAAGGGCAGGTCGTGCCTTACGAGCCTAATTGAGTTCTTTGAGAATGTGACTGAACACACTGACAAAGGAAGAGCGGTAGACGTGGTTTACATGGACTTCAGCAAGGCGTTTGATAAGGTCCCCCATGCAAGACTACTTGAGAAGGTGAGAGGGCATGGGATCCAGGGGGCTTTGGCCTTGTGGATCCAGAACTGGCTTGCCTGCAGAAGGCAGAGAGTGGTTGTGGGTGGGTCTTTTTCTGCATGGAGGTCGGTCACCAGTGGAGTGCCCCAGGGATCTGTTCTAGGACCCTTGCTGTTTGTCATTTTCATGAATGACCTGGATGAGGAAGTGGAGGGTTGGGTTAGTAAGTTCGCAGATATTACAAAGGTTGGTGGTGTTGTGGATCGTCTGGAGGGATGTCAGAAGTTGCATCGGGACATAAATAGGATGCAAGACTGGGCGGAGAAGTGGCAGATGGACTTCAACGCAGATAAATGTGTAGTGGTCCATTTTGGCAGGACCAATGGGATGGAGGTATACAATATCAAGAGTAGGAGTCTTGGCTGTGTTGAAGAGCAGAAGGATCTTGGGGTCTGGATCCATAGGACTCTCAAATCGGCCTCGCAGGTGGAGGATATGGTCAAGAAGGCGTATGGTGTACTGGACTTCATTAATCAAGGGATTGCGTTTAGGAGTTGGGAGGTAATGCTGCAACTTTATAAGACCCTTGTCAGACCCCACTTGGAGTACTGTGCACAGTTCTGGTCGCCTCACTATAGGAAGGACGTGGAAGCTATTGAAAGGGTGCAGAGGAAATTTACAAGGATGTTGCCTGGATTGGGAGGTATGCCTTATGAAGATAGGTTGAGGGAGCTGGGAGTCTTTTCCCTGGAGAGACGAAGGTTGAAAGGTGACCTGATAGAGGTTTATAAGATGTTGGGAGGAATAGATAGGGTGGATTCTCAGAGGCTATTTCCCCGGGCTGAAATGGTTGCTACGAGAGGACACAGATTTAAGGTGCAGGGAAGCAAGTACAGAGGAGATGTTGGGGGTAAGTTTTTCAGTCAGAGGGTGGTGAGTGAATGGAATCGGCTGCCGTTGGTGGTGGTGAAGGCGAACTTGCTGGGGTCTTTTAAAAGACTTCTGGATGAGTATATGGGAACTAATGGGATTGGGCGTTATAGATAGGTCTATGGCTTAGTAGGTATAGAAGTGATCGGCGCAACTTGTGGGCCGAAGGGCCTGTTTGTGCTGTAGTGTTCTACGTTCTATGAATATTTTTGTGGTAGAGGTAGATTAATTATTAGGCAAGGGAATCAACGATACTCGGGTGAATTTTAGCATGGCCAATCAACCTAACCTGCACATCTTTGGACTGGGAGGAAACCAGAGCAGACACGGAGAGAAAGTGCAAACTCCACACAGACCCAAACCGGGATTGAGGCAGCAGTGCTAAACACTGCCACTGTGCTGCCCCAGATGAGAATGTGGAATTAGAAACATAAGCAGTTCAGCCATGATTAGATGAATGGGATGGATAGGATAGAGGTGGAGAGACTCTTCCCGCTCAGAAAGGACAGTAGGACTAGGGGGCACAGCCTCAAGATAAAGGGGGGGCGGTTTAGAACGGAGTTGAGGAAGACCTTCATCACTCAAAGGGTGGTGAATCTCTGGAATTCTCTGCCCGTTGAAGTGGTGGAGGCTACCTCGCTAAATATTTTTAAGACGCGGGTTGATGGGTTTTTGATAAGAGAGGGGATTAAGGGTTATGGGGAGAGGGCGGGAAAGTGGAACTGAGCCACGACAGATCAGCCATGATCTTATTGAATGGCGGGGCAGTCTCGAAGGGCTAGATGGCCTACTCCTGTTTCTTATGTTCTTATTATGATCTTAATGAATGGCAGAGCAGGCTCATGGGGCTGAATGGCTTCCTCCTCCTAGTGTGTACTTTCAGACTGGGTCTTCCATGAGCAAAAGGAGGAGATATCTTTGCATCTGAAGGATTGTAGAAATTTAGAGTGCTCTCCCCTAAAGAGCTGTGGATGGAAAACAGTTGAAATCTTCAAGATAGATTGAGTTTTGTTAGGCTATTGTACAATGGTGAGCAAATGGAATTGTAATATAGATAATTAATGATCTAAGCAAATGGCAGAACTTAGAAATGCCTATAGTGCAGCAAGTGGCCATTCAGCCCATCAGGTCTGTACCGACTCTGACAGAATATCTTATCCAGGCCCTATCACTGTAACCTCACATTTTTTTACCCTGCTGATCACGGTAATCTATACAATTTGGACAATAAGGGGAAATTTACCAAGGCCAATACACCTTGGGAGTTACAGATAGTTCAATGGCTTGGTAGGTATGGATGTGATTGGTGCAACTTGTGGGCCGAAGGGCCTGTTTGTGCTGTAGTGTTCTATGTTCTAATCATATCTTTCGGACTGTGGGAAGAAACCAGAACACCTGGAGGAAACACAGGCAGACAGCGGGAGAACGTACAAACTCCACACACAGTCACCCAAGGCTGGAATCAAACCTGGGTCCCTGGCACTGAGGCAGCAGTGTCAGCCACTGTCCCACCATGCTGCCCAGGCCTGAACAGGCCCAAGAAAGGACCTTAAATTTAAAGGATAGAATGTTGGAGTCCAGCGTGGCAAGATTGGAAGGCACAAGGAAGGTTTCACTAGCAGATGAGTTAAGATCAGCGCAAAGTCAGGTCATGTTAAAAGGACAGAAATAGAGTCATAGAGGTTTACAGCATGGAAACAGGCCCTTCAGTTTAACTTGTCCATGCCGGCCCTTTTTTTAAACCCCAAAGCTAGTCCCAGTTGCCCCCATTTGGTCCATATCCCTCTATTCCCATCTTACCCATGTAACTATCTAAATGCTTTGTAAAAGACAAAATTGTACCTGCCTCTATTGCTACCTCTGGCAGCTCATTCCAGGCACTCACTACCCTCTGAAAAGATTGCCCCTCTGGACACATTTGTATCTCTTCCCTCTCACCTTAAACCTATGCTCTCTACTTTTCCCCCACCTTTGGGAAAATATATTAACTATCTAGCCGATTTATGCCCCTCATTATTTTATACACCTGTATAAGATCACCCCTCAGCCTCCTACGCTCCAGAGAAAAAAATCCCAATCTATCCAGCCTCTCCTTATATCTCAAACCATCAAGTCCCAGTGTCATTCTAGTAAATCTTTTCTGCACTTTCTAGTTTAATCTCCCTTCCCTTTCTATAATAGGGTGACCAGAACTGTACACGATATTCCAAGTGTGGCTGTACCAATGTCTTGTACAACTTCAACAAGACATTCCAACTCCTATATTCAGTGTTCTGCCCAATGAAACCAAGCATGCCAAATGCTGCATTCACCACTCTGTTCACCTGTGACTCCACTTTCAAGGAGCTATGAACATGTAACCTAGATCTCTTTGTTCTGTTACTCTCCCCACTGCCCTACCATTAAGTGAGTCAGTCCTGGCCTGGCTCAGTCTACCAAAAGGCATCACTTCGCACTTACCTAAATTAAATGCCATTCATCAGCCCTCTGGCCCAATTGATCAAGATCCCGTTGTAATCCTAGAAAACTTTCTTCACTGTCCACTATGCCACCAATCTTGGTGTCATCTGCAAACTTTCTAACCATGCCTTCATGTTCTCATCCAAATCATTAATATAAATAACAAATAACAGTGGAAATAGTCTAATGATGGATTGAATGTGAGGTTGGAATCTCATCTCATACTGGACTCCAGCTCAAGTCTTGAAAAAGCACATGAACCCATAACTTTCTAATTTAATTGAATGCTGTCAGACTGAGTAAAGCAGATAGTGTGTATTCATAACTACCATTGCATTTAAGTCTTGTGACAAGGATTTTAATAGAAATGGGCTGCAGCACTATTTACAAACCTAAATTTAGTGGTCATATCTAATTAGTGATTTTAGTTGCATCTAGTACAGCTTGAGGTTAGAGAAAACCCAAATGCAAAATTCTTTGCAGGAACTAAATTTTAATTCAGTCAACCAGATGAGGTTATTTATGTTGAAACACTACTGAAATCGTACAAACATACAAATTAGGAGCAGGTGTAGGCCACTCGGCCTCACAAGCCTTGTCCTCTGACCAGTAAAATCACAACTGATCTGCTTGTAAGTTCTACCCCTGCCTATTCCTGGTAACCTTTCAGCCCCTTGTTAATCAAGAATCTATCTACCTCTGCCTTAAAAATATTGAAGGATTCTGCTTCCAATACCTTTTAAGGAAGAATGTTCCAGAGACGTTCAGCTCTCTGAGGAAAAACATTCTCCTCATCTCCGTCTTAAATGAGCAACCCCTTATTTTTATCAGTGACCCCAGTTCTGGATTCTCCCACAACTTGAAACATCCTCTCCACATCCACCCTGTCAATACCCCTCAGAATCTTAAAGGTCTTGATAAAGTTACCTCTTACTCTTCTAAACTCCAGTGGATACAAATCCAGCCTTTCCTTGTAAGACATCCTGCCCACTCCTGGAATTAATCTAGTAAACCTTCTCTGAACTGCTAACTCATTTACTTGCATCTTTCCTGAAATAAGGAGACCAAACTGCCCTAAACAAATCCATTGGTAAATACCTAATCCACTGCCCTCTTTAAGATATATACAAATAAAGCTACCCAGTAAACCCACTTTTACCTGAAAAGGTTTGGAAATAATCAGTTTGTAATTTTTTTCATATCACTTCAATTATTTGCTGACCTGTATTTACTTTGTTTATTTTTACCTCGTTCATGAAAGTGTTTAGAAACGTAGAAACTAGAAGCAGAAGTACGCCATTCGGCCCTTTGAGCCTGCTCCGCCATATATTTTTATCATGGCTGATCTTCAAATTCAATATCCTGATCCCTCCTCTTTTCCCCTATATCCCTTGAGCCCTTTCGCTCCAAGAGCTACATCTAATTTCTTGAAATCAGACAACGCTTTGGCCTCAACTGCATTCCGTGATAGTGAATTCCACACATTCACCGCCCTCTGGTTGACAATGTTTTTCCTCCCCTCAGTTCTAAAAGGTTTACATGCATATCCGCAAACTATGACCCCTGATTCAGATTCCCCCATCATTGGGAACATTCACTGAATCTACCCTGTCTTACCCTATTAGCATTTTACTATTTTCTATGGTTTCATGGGCTTTATGTACCCTCTAATGCCTTGCCTGAGGAACAATTCAAGGATAGTTGGGGACAGAAAGAGTAAATTTTGGGTAAGGATGTGATGGCAGCAGGATTGAGCTTCAGAAAGATTCACTGGATAGTAATGAAGTGTAGGAGTACAAAACCCAACTGTAACCCTGACCCAGACAGTAACTCAGCACTGAGGGGGAATTAGATTGTTTATTATTATGATAATTTGCAAGTCTTTTTTATGTATGAATGTGGCTGGCATCGATGATTACTGTGAACAGTATTTTTCCCTCTTTAAATGCTAGTTTAAGTTTGTGGAGAGTTGACATGCTATTGTGGAACAATTCCTGCTGTCAGTTACTATATCGTATTTCTTTGTTTTTAATTAGGATTGTACTTTTTTAACAACATTGTTAAAGGTAAACATAATTTATCTTCAATAAACAGTAATTGTGACATCAGAAGCTGTCCAAACAACAACATCACTCTCTAAGTAAAGCTATGACTCCCCACAGTGCAAGAATATACTTGCAGCAATCAGGTGAACACTTGTGTGACATTCACATTGTGCACTTGTTTATTTTTGAAATGACATTTGCAATATAATTATATAATAGTCAAAGCAAAATAGATATTTTTAGATAGGAAAGGACCATTTACTTTAACAAACCTGTGTATTTGATTTCAACCCCACTTTCTCTCGATTTTTCAAATTGCTGCTTTGAATAATTCCCCGCCCCGCTGCTCCCCTTTGTTATTCCATATCTGAGTGAAATAGTTGCATTCTCCATCAGTTTGAGCAATTGGTCTACATGAGATTCATAAATCCTCTTCACAATTTTATAGATTCCATTCATTTTGAAGACATTTTTTCTAATGGTAACAAATCTAACATCCTTAAAGAGAAGGTAAATAATTAGCTTTATGTTAGGTTTTCATTGCACTCACAACAATGACTGATTTCACATTTCAGGACTTCTCAATCTACTGGACAGGCAAAGCATACCAAACCAGTAAAGGGAAGTGCATTTCACTCTGCCAATCTTGTGAAGGTGAAAAAAGTTGATTTGAATCTCGAATAAAAGCCCAATGGTAGTGCATTAACTGTCATAAGCTCATATGATATAGAAGCAGAGTTAGATTATTCAGTCCATTAAAGTCTGCTCTACCATTCAATCTTGACTGATGTGTTCTCACCCCCATTGTCCTGCCTTCTCCCCATAACCCTTCAACTCATTACCAATTAAAAATCTGTCTAACTCCTGAAATTTACTCAGTCACAGCAGTACTTTGGGGTCACGAATCCCACAGATTCACAACTCTTTGGGAGAAGTCTTCTCAACTCTGTTTTAAATTTGATCCCCTTATCCTAAGACTATGACCCCTTGTGTTAGGATGAACCCAGCAGGAAGCATCTGCTCCACGCCTACTTTATCCATACCTTATTATCATCTTGTATACCCCAATTTGATCTCCCCTCGTTCTTCCCAATTCCAGAGAGTATTGGCCTACACTGTTCAATCTCTTCAAACTAGTAAACCCAGATAATTCAAAAAAGACACAAAGCCAAAACATATTTCCTTTGTGTAGAACGGGTCCTTGTGCATGAATGTATGTCGCTTCCAGCAAACACAAATGAGCCATTTTTGTAGCTCAACTGACTGGTATTTTCCACTAGCAGGATTGCTATCAGTCCAAAAGATGTTCTGCCTACCACTCAATTCAAGACTAGTTGCTTGGTAGTTCATAACTTGAAAATTTAGCTCATGAATGATCTGATTTCAGTGTCAGTGTAATGTCACAATAGGCAGACTGTATTGAATTAGTCTGTGCATGCAAAACCCAAAACAAACCTTTTTTTTGATATAATTCCATGATTGGGCAGCACCCGCTGAAGAGCGCTAATATCGATACTAACAGTCAATTTAAGATAATCGATAGAGTTTGTAATGTGATTTATTTATGTTCAAACCTTTTTCAAATTGCCTAGAAATATAGCGTGCTTGTTTGGGATGTTTGCATTGCTGGCATTCCTAATTGTTGCCCATCCCTAATTTCCCTTAATCTCAGTGGCTTGCTAGGGCACATAAGAGTCAATTGTATCTGTGGGACGGGAGGCATATGTAGGCCAGACTAGGCAAGGATTTCATGATGAAAAAGCCAACGATGATGGTAATGGATATAATGAAACAAATTTTGTCCAAATGAAACATGAATGGCTACATAAAAACTAATTGTAACATGAAAGGATAAAGAGACAAGCAAATAAAAGAGGAAAAAAATGTTTCACTGGGACACTAGCAGGTCATGGATAGAATGATCAGTATGGGAGCAAGGTGGATAATTTAAAAGGGCAAGCAACCACAACCTCAGAGTTGTGTTTCACTCAAAATGAAGTTTAACTCAAGCGCAAGGAACTACACCTTATTTTTCAACTCTACACGCTACAGCCTTCTGGACTCAACATTGAGTTCAAAAACTTTAGATAATGTTTCTATCTTCTTTTGTAGCTACTCACGCTACATTTGGACACAACCTTTGTTTCTTTATTGCATGTACTAGATTGCACATCTGAGAACCTTGAGAGTGGAAGTGTTCTAGATTTGGGATTTTATGGATTTTGGGTCCTAGGCCTATCATGTACTTGTGCATAAAATATGAAAAATAAATAATAAAACTTTTATTCAGATTTATAACCAGGGTGCTCGGGCTTGAATGTAGAGGATTTTCAGGTTCGTCTGGATTTTGGGATGCCGAATAAGGGGTGCTTGTGTACCCATTATGACTAGCTTTGGCTGTTACATCTTGAAATCTTTTGTTTAGTCTCTCCTGCCCTCCACTCTATCTGCGACCCCCCCCACCGCCCTTCCACTTCCACACGCATAAAAACTTGCATTCCTTCAGTTATGATCAAAGACCATTAACCTGTTTTTCTCCCAATATACTGCATGGAGTCACTGTTTTTTTCCCAATACACTTCCCAACTTTTTTTATAATTTTAAATTTGAGGTATGGGAGCTGAGAATTCATGTGAATCAGCAACAACGGGATGGTGGATCAGTAGAACTTGGTAAAAGATACAGCAAGAAGAATTTTGAATGAGCGTAAATTCAGTGGGTGAAACTGCCAACCAGAAAGTATATGAAATAACACAGGCAAGAATGAGGTTTTTAGCATATAGGTGAACATGAACAGTTTATTGATTGAAATACTATGGGATCTGAAGCTCAGCTTGGGGTGAAATAGGTTGCTGGGATTGTGAACAATCTGCTTCAGCCTGAATTTGTGGCTAGAGAGTGGGCAACAATCAGTAGCAAGAGATTAGAGTTTGTAGTGGGGCTGAATACAGTGTTCTGTCTTTCTAAATTTTAAATAAACAAAGATGTGCCTCATCCAAGATTGAATATTAATCAAAACAGTCTGACAGCACAGAAGGTTCAAGAGAGTAGGTGGAGGTGGGAATGCTTCTGTTCAGAGGCGCAATCATAGGGATGAGATGCTAAACCATCAGTTGGAGTTTAGAGATTTCATGGCCGTGTTCAGAATGGAACAGGAGTTCTCCTGATATCCCGGTCAAAAATTACTTTAATATCAGCAACAGACTAACTGACCATTCACTCTTTCTCGGGATTGCTGTGTACAAAATGGCTCTAATATTTACATAAACCTAACATTGGGAGCGCATTGAGTTTGCTGCAAATTGATTCACTGTATGTCAAATACTTTGACATGTTTCTAAGAGCCATGAGTAAGGTGCTGTACAAATGAAAATCTGTCCATTCTACTATTTGCTATACAGTCCAAAAGTTTCCACTTCAATTTACATCTGTGCTGAGTTAGTGAATCAGAGCCAGGATAATATTTAAGTGCTGCACTTCTCCTTAACGAAGTGGATTCTGTTCTTGTTCACTATTGTGTAACCCACAATCTGCAAGGAAAATGTGGAGAGAGCTATATGGAAAGACTCCCAGGAAAGAGTGGATTGGGGATAGATACACAAAGGTGGGTAGAAAGATGGCGAAGAATTAAAAAAGAACTAGCAGTAATCCTTGGCTCCTTCTATGTGCAGATTATTACAGGTAAAAAGTTAAGAATGCATTGTCTATATTGGGTAAAATAGCTCAGATGTATTACATGCAATAGGTTCTCAACAATTGACAAACTACTTGAGCTTTCACTGTGTATTAGGTCAATTAATATTTTTGTCCCTTTTTTATTAAATCACATGGCAGATTGTGTATAATTCTGCATTCAAAATAACTCGATGTGTTATCAGCTTGTAAAAAGTTAGAGAGAGTTGAACCATAGAGTCCTACAGTGCAAAAAGAGGCCCATTGAGTCTGCACCGAACACAATCCCACCCAGGCCCTACCCCCATATCCCTAGATATTATACCCACTAATCCCTCTAACCTACACATCCGTGGACGCTAAGGGGCAGTTTCTTAGCATGGCCAATCAACCTAACCCGCACATCTTTGGACTGTGGGAGGAAACCGGAGTACCCGGAGAAGTATATTTTCCCCTCGGAAAATGTCAGTTAGGCATTTTCCACTCTTTCAACACTATCAGTGTAGCCAGGGCATCTCCAAACTTTTCTTGTTCCTTCTACACTTTAAATATGCTGTCTGACAAGCTCTTCCTCCTGTGTTAAATTTGTCTTTTTAACTCATGTTTTTCCAGGGCATTTATCTTTCCCTAGATGCTCAAAAGCGGAGATGGCTATCCTCAGCTTCCTGATTTATATAATCCCTCTTCAACCTGGCGGAGGAGTGTGGTCTTTAAAGAATATGATTGTTTTTGTGATGCATACATGAATTGACTGGAAAAATAGCTTAATGTGCAAAGCAAAACAGAATTTTAATGCTAAATTTAATTGGCCTTTGTTTATTGTAGTGGTGTGAATTACTACTTACCACAGCTTCACCCAACAAGAGACCAATGAAAACCACCGTCTGGTCATCTCAGTGGGAAGCTGTCTTCTTAACGAATCACTGCATTCCAGAGTAATTGGATGGTGCTTCACAATGTTAGCAATGTGATGTACTTTTGGCGGTAGCATGTCTCTGGCAGAGCTAAGCTATTTATTACTTTTGACTTGTCATATATTGCAGCTTTGATATTCAAGTCATTGTTTGGAGCTGTAGTGGATATTTTCTTCAGTACATTGATTCAGCCTGTTTCATAAAAATCACACTGAAAATATTATACCAATTATTGGGAGTTCTCATGTCAAGAACTGGGAGCTTCTACCAATCAGAGCAGAACTCAGATGGTATAGACTGAAAAAATTTATTGCGCAAGTTGTTTACCTTTATGACAGGTAGTAATTCTCTCTCTGACGTGCCTCTCCCCCGCGCGCGCCATCCCGTATTTACCTTGTTTGGCAGACCACTGCCTGCAATACAATGGACCCTGAGGGTGGGGAAGTTGTGCAACTAACCAAATTATGCTTTTATTTGTCTCTTTTTAACCCTCTGTCCCCATTTCTCACAGGGTTGCAATTACTTTAGGGGAAATCTGTAAGCTGTGTTGAATGGTGGGCGGGGTGGTGTGGCGTGGTAGTGGAGGTGAGAAGCCTGATTTAAAGCAGTCCTGCATTTAAATTTGGTTGTGGTTATTCAGTTGGTGAAGCACATTTTAAACATTGCCTCATTGCTTTTTTTTGAAAGAATGTGATGTCTTTAATATGCAGGGTATGATGTAGACCTGAATCTTGAAATGTTTTGGTATACTGCTTGATTATTTCCAGGAGTGAGAACTATATAATGTCCACCTAGGGCACAGTTAAAAGAGGGAAGGTTCCCAGTGCATTCCTTTTGGGGCATTCTGCTAGCAGTCACACTGCTGAAATTTTCTTTCCATGTTGCTCGGATACCTTCATTACACTACTCCCTACTCTTGCTGAGTTTAGCTATGAAAGTATATGCCCAGAAAAAAAAGCAGGCAGTAAAATCAAAGTAAGTTTACATTATTTTTATCTGTAAGGATCTTGAGTTTGAGCACATGTTCTGTGCTAACATTTGAGGATCACTGAGTACTGCATTGTCAAACTTGCAGTCTTTTAGTTGTAGCCTTTAAATGTCTATTTGTTCAGGTGGCTTTAGAAAATCCATGATCTGTATTTGAAGAAGAGCAGGCAGTTCTGCCTAAACAGTACTGCCTGTTATCTGGTTAAAATGATTGCCAATGAACTAGAGGTCATCAAGGTGTGAAAGGTGCTGCTTTATAAATGGAATTTCTTTATCACCATCAAGATAGATTGAATTATCATTCATCTTGGTTTGAGGAACTTGCTATGTGTAAACAATTCAGAGTAAAGATGGATGGGATTATAGTAGACCATTTATGTTAGTATTAAATTTCACGCTTCCAAGTGTGTGTGCTTCCCTGTCCCTGTACTGCATCTGTCTCCCAAGGATCTAACCTTGGCCTCTCGTATTAGGAACAGCAATGGGAGGAAGACGCTGGTGGGTGTCGTCAATAGGCCCCCAAATAATGATCTGGAGGTGGGGCGGGCTATTAACGCGCATATAAATGCTGCGTGCAGGAATGGAACAGCGATAATTGTGAGGGATTTCAATCTACATATTGATTGGTCGACCCATGTTGGACCCGGTGGGCTTGAGGAAGAGTTCTTGGAATGCTGCCGGGGTAGTTTCCTTGAACAGTGTGTGTTGGAGCCGACGAGGGAGCTCTGAGAATGTGTCGAGGGCAGTGGATAGAGGAGAGCCGGTGGATGTGGTCTTTCTTGATTTTCAGAAGGCGTTTGACAAGGTACCTCAAGAGGTTATTGCAGAAGGTCAGGGGGCATGGAGTTGGGGGTAGGGTGTTAGCGTGGATAGAGGACTGGTTGTCAAATAGGAGGCAGAGAGTGGGGGTCAATGGGTGCTATTCGGATTGGCGGATGGTGACTAGTGGAGTGCCCCAGGGGTCGGTGCTGGGGCCTCAGCTATTTACCATTTATATAGATGATCTGGAGGAGGGAACCGAGTGTAGGGTGTCGAAATTTGCTGATGACACCAAAATTGGTGGAAAGGCAAATTGTGCGGCGGGTGGTGAGAGTCGACAGAAGGATCTAGATAGGCTGGGCGAATGGGCCAGGAAATGGCAAATGGAATTTAATGTTGGCAAGTGCGAGGTGGTCCACTTTGGTAGGAATAATGGTAGGAAGGACTATTACTTACGTGGAGAAAGACTGCAGCAGGCGACGGTGCAGAGGGACCTCGGGGTCCTTGTGCATGAGTCGCAAAAACCCAGCTTGCAGGTGCAGCAGGTGGTCAGGAAGGTGAATGGGATGCTGGCCTTCATCGCGAGGGGGATTGAATATAAAAGTAGGGAGGTCTTGCAGCTGTATAGGGCATTGGTGAGGCCGCAGCTGGAGTACTGTGTGCAGTTTTGGGCGCCGTACTTGCGCAAGGATATTTTGGCCTTGGAGGGAGTGCAGAGGAGGTTTACTAGGCTGATGCTGGAGTTGAGGGGGTTGAGCTATGAGGAGAGGCTGAATAAATTAGGCTTGTACTCGTTAGAGTTTAGAAGAATGAGGGGAGATCTCATTGAGACGTATAAGATGATGAAGGGGATGGATAGGATAGAGGTGGAGAGATTCTTCCCGCTCAGAAAGGATAGTAGGACTAGGGGGCACAGCCTCAAGATAAAGGGGGGGGGGGGGGCGGTTTAGAACAGAGTTGAGGAGGAACTTCTTCACTCAAAGGGTGGTGAATCTCTGGAATTCTCTGCCCGTTGAAGTGGTGGAGGCTACCTCGCTAAATATTTTTAAGACGCGGGTTGATGGGTTTTTGATAAGAGAGGGGATTAAGGGTTATGGGGAGAGGGCGGGAATGTGGAACTGAGCCACGACAGATCAGCCATGATCTTATTGAATGGCGGGGCAGGCTCGAAGGGCTAGATGGCCTACTCCTGCTCCTATTTCTTATGTTCTTATGTTCTATCTTGGATCTGGTGTTATGTAATGAGGCAGGTAGAATTAGGGACCTTGTGGTGAAGGATCCTCTTGGGAAGAGTGATCATTGTATGGTGGAGTTTCTGAAGCAGATGGAGGAGGTGAAAGTGGGTTCCCGGACCTGTGTCCTTTGTTTGAACAGAGGGGAGTACGATAGGATGAGAGAAGAATTGGCGAATGTGGACTGGGGGAGCGCGTTGGAAGGTAGGTCTGCTGAGGAGCAGTGGAGGATCTTTAAGGAGATCTTTCTTGGTGCTCAGCAGAAATTTATTCCGATGGTCAAAAAGGACCGTAGGAGGAGAGGTAATAAGCCGTGGATAATGAAGGAGGTGAGAAGGGTAGGAGAAACTATGAAGCTGCGCTAGCGCTTAATATAAAAAAGGATAGCAAGAGTTTTTATAAATATATAAAAAGGAAGAGGCTGGCTAGGGTGAATGTTGGACCCTTAGAGGATGAGAAGGGGGACTTAGTGGTAGAGGATGGGGATATGGCTGAGGTCTTGAGTAACTTTTTTGTTTCGGTCTTCACGGAGGAGGACGTGAAAAATTTGCCGGGTGTTAGCGATGGAAAGGTGGTAGGACTGGAGGGTCTTAATGACATTACTGTTACTAGAGAGGTGGTGCTCGACAGACTGGAGGGGCTGATTGTGGACAAGTCCCCAGGACCGGATGGAATGCATCCGAGGGTTCTGAAAGAAATGGCGGAGGTTATAGTGGATGCCTTGGTGGTTATTTTCCAGACGTCGCTGGATTCCGGGGAAGTGCCGGAAGATTGGAAAACGGCTAATGTTACGCCGTTGTTTAAGAAGGGTGGCAGGCAAAAGGCAGGGAATTATAGGCCGGTTAGTTTAACGTCTGTTGTAGGTAAAATGTTAGAATCCGTCATCAAGGAGGAAATAGCGAGGCATCTTGAGGGGAGTTGCTTGATAGAGCAGACGCAGTACGGTTTCATTAAAGGGAAGTCGTGTCTGACAAATTTACTGGAGTTCTATGAGGATGTGTCTATGGCGGCGGATAGAGGAGAGCCGGTGGATGTGGTCTTATTTGATTTTCAGAAGGCGCTTGACAAGGTACCTCACATGAGGTTATTGCAGAAGGTCAGGGGACATGGAGTTGGGGGTAGGGTGTTAGCGTGGTTAGAGGATTGGTTGTCAAATAGGAGGCAGAGAGTGGGGGTCAATGGGTGCTATTTGGATTGGCGGTTGGTGACTAGTGGAGTGCCCCAGGGGTCGGTGCTGGGGCCTCAGCTATTTACCATTTATATAGATGATTTGGAGGAGGGAACCGAGTGTATGGTGTCAAAATTTGCTGATGACACCAAGATTGGTGGAACGGCAAATTGTGTGGAGGGTGTGGAGAGTCGACAGAAGGATCTAGATAGGCTGGGCGAATGGGCCAGGAAATGGCAAATGGAATTTAATGTTGGCAAGTGCGAGGTGGTCCACTTTGGTAGGAATAATGGTAGGAAGGATTATTACTTAGTGGCGAAAAACTGCAGTAGGCGACGGTGCAGAGGGACCTCGGGGTCCTTGTGCATGAGTCGCAAAAACCCAACTTGCAGGTGCAGCAGGTGGTCAGGAACGCGAATGGGATGCTGGCCTTCATAGCGAGGGGGATTGAATATAAAAGTAGGGAGGTCTTGCTGCGGCTATATAGGGCATTGGTGAGGCCGCAAAACTGTGTGCAGTTTTGGGCGCCGTACTTACACAAGGATATTTTGGCCTTGGAGGGAGTGCAGAGGAGGTTTACTAGGCTGATACCGGAGTTGAGGGGATTGAGCTATGAGGAGAGGCTGTATAAACTAGGCTTGTACTCGTTAGAACATAAGAACATAAGAAATAGGAGCAGGAGTAGGCCATCTAGCCCCTCGAGCCTGCCCCGCCATTCAATAAGATCATGGCTGATCTGTTGCGGCTCAGTTCCACTTTCCCACCCTCTCCCCATAACCCTTAATCCCCTCTCTTATCAAAAACCCATCAACCCGCTTCTTAAAAATATTTAGCGAGGCATCCTCCACCACTTCAACGGGCAGAGAATTCCAGAGATTCACCACCCTTTGAGTGAAGAAGTTCCTCCTCAACTCTGTTCTAAACCGCCTCCCCTTTATCTTGAGGCTGTGCCCCCTAGTCCTACTGTCTTTTTTGAGCAGGAAGAGTCTCTCCACCTCTATCCTATCCATCCCATTCATCATCATATACGTCTCAATGAGATCTCCCCTCATTCTTCTAAACTCTAGCGAGTACAAGCCTAGCTTATTCAGCCTCTCCTCATAGCTCAACCCCCTCAACTCCGGTATCAGCCTAGTAAACCTCCTCTGCACTCCCTCCAGGGCCAAAACATCCTTGCGCAGGTGCGGCGCCCAAAACTGCACACAGTACTCCAGCTGCGGCCTCACCAATGCCCTATACAGCTGCAGCAAGACCTCCCTACTTTTATATTCAATCCCCCTCGCTATGAAGGCCAGCATCCCATTCGCCTTCCTGACCACCTGCTGCACCTGCAAGCTGGGTTTTTGCGACTCATGCACAAGGACCCCGAGGTCCCTCTGCACCGTCGCCTGCTGCAGTTTTTCGCCACGTAAGTAATAGTCCTTCCTACCATTCTTCCTACCAAAGTGGACCACCTCACACTTGCCAACATTAAATTCCATTTGCCATTTCCTGGCCCATTCGCCCAGCCTATCTAGATCCTTCTGCAGACTCTCCACACCCTCTGCACAATTTGCCTTTCCCCCAATCTTGGTGTCATCAGCAAATTTCGACACCCTGCACTCGGTTCCCTCCTCCAGATCATCTATATAAATGGTAAATAGCTGAGGCCCCAGCACCGACCCCTGGGGCACCCCACTAGTCACCAACCGCCAATCCGAATAGCTCCCATTGACCCCCACTCTCTGCCTCCTATTTGACAACCAATCCTCTATCCACGCTAACACCCTACCCCCAACTCCATGTCCCCTGACCTTCTGCAATAACCTCTTGTGAGGTACCTTGTCAAACGCCTTCTGAAAATCCAGAAAGACCACATCCACCGGCTCTTCTCTATCCACTGCCCTAGACACATCCTCATAGAACTCCAGTAAATTTGTCAGACACGACTTCCCTTTAATGAAACCGTGTTGCGTCCGCCCTATCAAGCAATTCCCTTCAAGATGCCTCGCAATTTCCTCCTTAATGACGGATTCTAACATTTTACCTACCACAGACGTTAAACTAACCGGCCTATAATTCCCCGCCTTTTGCCTGGCACCCTTCTTAAACAACGGCGTAACATTAGCCGTTTTCCAATCTTCCGGCACTTCCCCGGAATCCAGCGACGTCTGGAAAATAACCACCAAGGCATCCACTATAACCTCCGCCATTTCTTTCAGAACCCTCGGATGCATTCCATCCGGTCCTGGGGACTTGTCCACAATCAGCCCCTCCAGTCTGTCGAGCACCACCTCTCTAGTAACAGTAATGTCATTAAGACCCTCCAGTCCTACCACCTTTCATCGCTAACACCCGGCAAATTATTCACGTCCTCCTCCGTGAAGACAGAAACAAAAAAGTTATTCAAGACCTTAGCCATATCCCCATCCCCTACCACTAGCTCCCCTTTCTCATCCTCTAAAGGACCAACGTTCACCCTAGCCAGCCTCTTCCTTTTTATATATTTATAAAAACTCTTGCTATCCTTTTTTATATTAAGTGCTAGCCCAGCCTCATAGCTTCTCCTACCCTCCTTTATCAACTTCTTTGTCAATCTTTGACATTTAAACCTTTCCCAATCCTCTTCTCGCCCACTGCTCTTAGCTACTCTAAATTCCTCCGCTTTTAATTTAACACTTTCCTTCACCTCCTTCGTTATCCACGGCTTATTACCTCTCTTCCTACTGTCCTTTTTAACCATCGGAATAAATTTCTGCTGAGTACCAAGAAAGATCTCCTTAAAGATCCTCCACTGCTCCTCAGCAGACCTACCTTCCAACGCACTCCCCCAGTCCACATTCGCCAATTCTTCTCTCATCCTACCATACTCCCCTCTATTCAAACAAAGGACGCGTGTCCGGGAACCCACTTTCTCCTCCTCCATCTGCACCAGAAACTCCACCATACAATGATCACTCTCTCCAAGAGGATCCTTCACCGCAAGGTCCCTAATTCTACCCGCCTCATTACATAGCACCAGATCCAAGATAGCTCGCTCCCTCGTCGGCTCCAACACACACTGTTCAAGGAAATTATCCCGGCAGCATTCCAAGAACTCCTCCTCGAGCCCACCTCGTCCAACATGGGTCGACCAATCAATATGCAGATTGAAATCTCCCATAACTACTGCCGTCCCATTCGTGCACGCCGCACTTATTTGCGTGTTAACAGCCCGCCCCACCTCCAGATCATTATTTGGGGGCCTTAGAGTTTAGAAGAATGAGGGGAGATCTCATTGAGATGTATAAGATGATGAATGGGATGGATAGGAGAGAGGTGGAGAGACTCTTCCTGCTCAGAAAGGACAGTAGGACTAGGGGGCACAGCCTCAAGATAAAGGGGGGGCGGTTTAGAACGGAGTTGAGGAAGAATTTCTTCACTCAAAGGGTGGTGAATCTCTGGAATTCTCTGCCCGTTGAAGTGCTGGCGGCTACCTCGCTAAATATGTTTAAGAAGCGGGTTGATGGATTTTTGATAAGAGAGGGGATTGAAGATTATGGGGAGAGGGCGGGAATGTGGAACTGAGCCACGACAGATCAGCCATGATCTTATTGAATGGCGGGGCAGGCTCGAAGGGCTAGATGGCCTACTCCTACTATTTCTTATGTTCTTATGTTCTGCATGTATTTTAACTCTCACTAAATTCTATTAACCCATCATCCAAATGCTTTATTCCTGATTAAACCACAATTTGATCTTAAAATTTTCACCCTGTTTTCAAATCCCTCTATGGCATTCACCCCTCCTTATGTCTAATCACTTCCAGCCCCAGAACCCTCCAAGACACTGGAACTGATCTAATCTTGAAAAACCCTGATTTTAATCACTCTGATGGTCCTGTCTTCAGTTGCCGAGGTCCTAAGTTCTGGAATTCCCTCAATACCTTTCTACGCCTTACTTTCCCTCTTTTTAACTAAGCTTTTGGTTATTCAACCTAATATTTCCTTATGTGGCTTAGTGTTATATTTTGTTTTGCATCATTTGGGGCATTGCATTTAAAGGAACTAGATAAATTATTTTTACCTTACGAGTTGATGCCGACCCTTTGTCTTTTTTCACATGTTGGTGACTTGTACAAAGATGTCCCTTACAAGAAAGCTATTTTAGGAAATTTGAGCACTGTGAGCAACAGATGCTGCAATACCTAGGAAAATTACTCCCATCTTTTTGTTTATACATGTATAGGGTGTGAGCATTGCTGGCTAGGCCAGAATTTATTGTCCATTCCTAATTTCACTTGAGAAATGAGCTGCCTTCTTGAACTGTTATGTTGTGGTACGCACCAACATTATCAAGAGATCTCGGACTTTGTTCAGAGCAGGAAGGTATTTATTAATAAACAGAAACTTGACACTGGGGTTTTCAGCCCTAGACTGCCTTTCAGTCATGATGTTAACCAACGGGACTTAGTCTCTGGAGGAGCAGGGAGAATGATAACCAACGGGGCTTAGTCTGTGGAGGAGCAGTCTTTATGATGTTAACTGCATGGCTGCTAGATGAGTCTGATCCACACAGGACTCCGCCCTCTGGGGTGATCATTCTCAGTTCCCATTGGTCCCTCAAGTCGGGTGACCCTCATCTGCTATGCTGCCTGAAAGAAAGACACAACTCACTACATTCTTCCTTTTTCAATACAATCTTTCGAATCAATTTACTCAAACCCACACTCTAATAACCATTTTTATTGGTAGGGGGATTGAATTTAGGAGCCGCAGCGTCATGTTGCAACTGTACAAGACTCTGGTGCGGCCGTACTTGGAGTATTGTGTACAGTTCTGGTCCCCACATTATAGGAAGGATGTGGAGGCTTTGGAGAGGGTGCAGAGGAGGTTTACCAGGATGTTGCCTGGAATGGAGGGGAGGTCCTATGAGGAGAGACTGAGGGATTTGAGGTTGTTTTCGTTAGAAAGAAAGCGGCTAAGAGGGGACCTTATTGAAACATATAAGATGATTAGAGGTTTAGATAGGGTGGACAGTGATAGCCTTTTTCCTCGGATGGAGAAAGCTAGCTCGAGGGGGCATAGCTTTAAATTAAGGGGTGGTAGTTATAGGACGGATGTCAGGGGTAGGTTCTTTACCCAGAGGGTGGTGAGGGATTGGAATGCCCTGCCTGCTGCAGTTGTAAATGCGCCTAGTTTGGGGGTGTTTAAGAGATCCGTGGATAGGTTTATGGATGGAAAGGGTTTGGTTTAGGTTAGAGGGTCATTGCTTTCTAACTGGTTGGCGCAACCTCGTGGGCTGAAGGGCCTGTTCTGCGCTGTTATGTTCCATGTTCTATTATGCACACAAGTTAAATATTTGTAAATCAAGGTAGCGATTATTCAATGATGAGCTCATGAAGCTTGCATTTAACATAACACTTCCATTAGTAAGCTATAACTATGCACAATTCCAAATATGGTCTTGCATGGGATTCTCCCATACAGGCTTGCTGCTTTCCAAATTCTGTCCTAGGCTCTGCACTGACAATGAAGTACGTACTTTATTCTGTGGGTGGTAACAAAGAACAACCCAGCACGGGAAACAGGCCCTTCGGCCCAACGAGCCCGCGCCGCCGCATCACCCTACACCTATTCTACCCTGCGTGTCTACGAGTGGAACCCCTAACTTAGCCAGATTCAGGGGAGAACAGTGTCGACGAATCACTCTCCAGTCCTCCTTCGAACCTTATCTGAAGCACCTTACTTTGCAATGAATGCATCTGCCATAATCACAATTGACAAAGGAGGGAAATTCAGGATAATTTGTGCAAAATGCAACAACGCATGCATTGGCACCCAGCAATGACGATGCACCATCGTTTGTGATTGAAACCAGTTTCTTGATTGGAATGTTTTCCTCATTTGCTAGCTTTGCTTTTAGCCACAGGTTTTGAAAAGAGTGATTATAGAGAGCAAGGTGCCAAGGACCCAGGTTCAATTCCCAGCATGGGTCAGTGCTTGTGTGGAGTCTGTACGTTCTCCTCGTGTCTGGGTGGGTTTCCTCCCACAGTCCGAAAGATGTGTTGATTCGGTGCATTGGCCGTGCTAAATTCTCCTTCATACTCAAACAGGTGCCAGAGTGTGGCGACTAGGGGATTTTGACAGTAACTTCATTGCATTGTAACTGTAAACTTGTGGCACTAATAAATAAACTTTAAACTTTGCAACATTCCCTTTAACCCCCCAACTTTCTTTGTCTGAATGGTGGTGTTTAAAGGGAAATTTTTTTTGAAATTTTTCCTGCATTGTCTTGTGATGCCATTCCAAATTACCGCTTTTACTCAAGGCCACACTCTTGACAAATGAGACAAATAATCTTGCCTTTGTTCATGAAAATAAATTCACTTTCCCATTCCTGGTGGACATGGTAGTTTTTTTTGTCCTCTTGTGGCTCCTCGCTCATCATTTTATCTTCACCCAGCTTAGTCCACATATAGGCACCTGCGATTAGGCAGTCAAATAAGCTGATTTGCTCGTCACAAGAAGCCAGAGTCTCGCACATTTTCAGCAGCGGTTCAGCAGCCAGTGACAATTGACTGAGTGTCCAGGCTCGACCTATTGATTGCGATTGACTATATGGAGACCATTGTTGTAGATTGTACATACTGTTGCCGCTGGTGGAGGGAGTTTGTGAATGGGGTGCCAACGCTTTTGTTGAGCTTGAGTGTTACTGGAGCTGCAGTTGTCTAGGTAAGTGGATAGTATTCTATCACACTTCTGATCTTGTGCCCTGTAGATGTTGGACTGTCATTGGGGAGTGAGGAGGTGAGTTACACACGGCAGGATTCCTGGTCTCTGATGAACTCTTGAAGCTGCAGTATTCATATGGCTAGTCCAGCTCAGCTTCTGGTTTCCCGCCATCCCCCAGGATTTCAAAGCTGTATGTCATGGTGACTTAGCTGGTAAATGCACCATTTTTTTGAGGTACCAAATGCTACAAATAGCATACTTTGAGTTTCATTCCCTGATTTGTGCGGATGGCATATTGAGCTTTAGGGAGAAATCAATTATGTTTACTGCTTCTGATCATCCTTTTGGCATTGATGTGCTAAACATGATTTGTGACCATACTGCTGTCCAAATGGGCGGACTGCCAGTGTCATAAATAAGTGTACTGTTTGTTTTTATTAGTTGCTGCCACTGTATATTAGATAGCTGCTATTGAAGGCCATATTTGCAAACGAATCTAAATGTTTTAAGTAATAGAGAAATTACTGCACCTGTTTTTTCATAGAATTCAATGAGATTTCTGAAAATTGTTTGTAGGGACCTAAAATATCTCCTAGTTTTAAATTCCATGATCTGTTTGAAGGTATATGTCATCATCTTCTATATGACTAGATACCCAAAGATCTTCTAAGATCAACTCGCCATTATTTCATGGTCTGATGGGTATCCATAGCTCTGATACAAGGATACCTGCAAGTGAGATATAAAGATGCTGACAACTGGAAGGTGGTCAGTATCAGCCATGATTTCTGGAGGCTGGCTGTTTGGAAGAGCATTGAGAGGAGAGCAGAAATGGAAGTCTCACTTAAGAGAGTAGAGGCTCCAGAGAAAACAGCTCAATGAATCTCAAACTACTGTACTCGTCTGCAACAAATGATGCAGAGCCTGTCATGCCATAATGGGGTTCCTGAGCCACACAGGGCCATCTTTAACACTGTTGACAATGTAAACCATCTTAAGATATGGATGACTTCCTTGAACTGTGCATGATTCATATGCTTTGTGGCATCGGGGCAGTTTTGATTTTTTAGAAGTTCTTCCAACTTTGTCATATTTGTTTACTTTTTGTAGAACATCAGTATTAGTCATTCTCAAACTAAAGGAGTAATATATTTGTGAGTCAGTGAAACTCTTACTTCCCTCATTTTTTGCATTCTCCATTGACCCTTAGCCTTTCAAAACCCAAACTTACTCTTATTTAATCAATACAAAAGCAAAGTATTGCAGATGCTGGAAATAAAAACAGAAAATGCAGTAAATATTCAGCAATCTGGCAGCATCTGAGGAGAGAGAAATGGTTAATGTTTCAGGTCAATGATCTTTACCAGGGGTCTGATAAGTCATTGAACTGAAATTTTAACTTTCTCTTTTTTTACAGGTGCTGTCACACCTAGAATCATAGAAAAACTACAGCACAAACAGGTCCTTCAGCCCACAAGTTGAGCCGATCATATCTCTACCTACTAGGCTTACCTATAACCCTCAATCCTATTAAGTCCCATGTACTCATCCAGAAGTCTCTTAAAAGACCCTATCGATTTTGCCAGCACCACCACCAACAGCAGCCGATTCCACTCACCCATCACCCTCTGAGTGAAAAACTTACCTCTGATATCTCCTCTGTACCTACTCCCCAGCACCTTTAAACCTGTGTCCTCTTGTGGCAGCCATTTCAGCCCTGGGAAAAAGCCTCAGAATCCACCTGATCAATACCTGTCAACATCTTATATATCTCTATCAGGTCCCCTCTCGTTCTTCGTCTCTCCAAAGAGAAAAGAGAGAGCTCTCTCAACCTATCCTCATAAGGCATGCCACCCAATCCACCTACCATCCTTGTAAAACTCCTCTGCACCCTTTCAGTGGCTTCCACATCCTTTCTGGGAAACCTGCTGAGTATTTCCAGCATTTTCTGTTTTCGTCATGAATTTACCTTGTCGACTTTACTATCGTTTTCCTCTTCATTGGTGTTTGTGCTACACTGGGGGCCTTGGTTTCTTTAGGTAGGAAAACAAATTCTGATTGTGTAGTCCCATTGGGAGCCTTGTCTACCTGGAGAATAATGTAAAAGCACTTCTTGTTTTTATCCGAGTGAACTTGCATCTAAGTAATGTGATAAATGTAATAAATGCCATTTGTTTACAAATCAGAAAATGTTTGAGAGATGCTTAATTTGTGCAGACAGTGTCCTTGAAACGTGTTCTCTTCTACTCATTCAATATCTCTTGAAAACTGAAGCACTCTATTGAATGTCCGTCTGCACACTGAAAATTGAAACTATTTTCCCTGAGATAGGAGCTGAGCCTACAGTGCAAGAGCTGTTACATCGCAATAGATAACAAAAGGGAGTGTCTGAGAGGAGTTATTGGATCCAACAGTTGAACACATTGGATTAGCATCAATTATGACACAGGCAGTAAAAATTTAGTTTTTGGAGTAAGCAAGGAGTGGATTTGGGTCTGTCCAGTTGATTCTGAGCATTGGCTTTGTAACTAGAAGAAGGGAGTAAAAAAACTAAAATATAGCTAACTGGAAAAAAAACTACCCTCTCAACGTGAGGGAGCGGGATCATTGTGCACAGTGGATATTCAGCAACTGATATTACACACATGGTCTAAAGTAATCTATCTAGAATACGTTTGGAAATGGAGCGTATGGAGGACAGCACAGTTGCACAGTAGTTAGCATCGCTGCCTCGCAGCTGCAAGGATCTGGGTTTGATTACCTGGCTTGGGTCACTTTCTGAGTGAAGTTTGCACATTCTCCCCTTGACTGCGTTGGTTTCCTCCCACAATCCAATGTGCAGGTTATGTGCATTGGCCGTGCTAAATTGCCCCTCAGTGTCCCAAGCTGTGTAGGTTAGTGGACTAGATATGTGGGGTTGTGGGAATAGGACCTGTGGTGGGATAGTTGTTGGTGCAGACTCGATGGGCAGAATGGCGGCCTCCTGCACAGTAAGATTTCTATGTATTCTAAATATTTCAACATTTGTGTGGGAATATATTCCAGAATCATTCCTACAAGTAGCACCAAATCTTCTCAGCGGTATTCTGAGTAATGAGGCAGAGCTGTCTGGAAACAGCGGAGCCTAATCCGATCCTGGATTTTAGGAGTTGTATCCGCTCACACCGCAGAGACAGATATCAGAAGAACTGGAGCTGAGACCAGGAATGAGCAGAGCATGAAAGATGCTCAAACTTGGATTGAATAGCAAGAGGGTGGTCGCTGCATGGCATTCTATTAGACTAGAATACCAGGCAGGGCAAGAAGGAGTGGTGGCCCAAGGAGACTGGGGGGTTGCATTCAGGTACAATCATTAAAATGCCATGAACAATTGCTAAAAAGTATCTTGGAATGATAGTCTTCATTTCTAGAGAAATAGAACATTACAGCACAGTACAGGCCCTTCGGCCCTCAATGTTGCGCCGACCAGCGGAATGAATCTAATGACCCTCTAACCTAAACTATTCCAATGTTATCCATATGCCTATCCAATGACCATTTGAACACCCTTAAAGTTGTTGAGTCCACAGATAGAATAGAAGGGGTTAGAAGATTTGCTACAGCTGTTCAAAGTTCATTTTAGATCATACCTTGGAGTACTGTAAGCAGTTATGTGCACCATTGCTTAGATAGGAAGAGTGTACTAGCATTGGAGGGAGTGCAACATTGATTTACCAGAGTGGTGATACCTGGATTCCAAGGGTTGACTCACAAGGCAAGATTACACAAATTAGTGTTGTATTTCTGGAATGTAAAAAGTTAAGGAGTGACTAGTTCAGTTTCTTAAGATATTAAGAGTAAAAGACAGGGTAGATAAAAGTGATTTATGTTGGAGTTTAGGCTTAAGGGGTATCGTCAGAAAATTCAAGCTGGATCTTTCAAAAGTGAAATTGGGAAACGTTTCTATGCATAAAAGGTACATAGAACTTTAAAAGCCTACTGCACAAGTGTCAATTGATTTTAGAAAAAATCTGAGATCGATAGATTTCCGTTGGTATTAAGGGATATGATTCAAAGAGGGTGCAGATGAGTCACAGCTCAGCTACGTTGGTATCAAGGAATATGATTCAAAGAGGGTGCAGGTGAGTCACAGCTCAGCTACGATCTCATTGAGCGATGGAATGTGCTCAAAATGCTAAACTGTCTACTCCTGTTCTTATGTTCCTAATTTGTACTATGGATGCACTAAAGTCACAAATGGGCTTGAGATTGCACAGATTAGTTTGGTGTCCAAACAGCTGAGATATTCCTTCCCTGAGGTTAGGTTGGGTTTGCGTCCACAGAGTAGTTACTTCCTACCCATTGGAACCCCCAAACTGTGAAAAATCTAATCATTGAATATACTTAGAATGCATAGAGCCTGTAATTCGTTGCAACATTTTTTTATTCAGGCTATTTTTTTTCCTTGTCCTGGAAAGCATAAGCGCTATAAAGACTTTATAGTGTGGTAACGAGCCTATCAGTGATATTAGTCCAGATGAAACTAAGGTAGCAACAAGCTAGCCAAAGGAAGAGCGAAATCATGCTGCAGTGGAAACTGGAGTTGTTATCTGCACAGGCACACCTTCAAAAGTCAAGGGTCAGCCCATTGAGGCTGAAACCAAAGTTACCTTTACTGCTGAAGCACCAACTAATGCATTGCAACGCTCTTAGAGGCCCAGGAGGTCACGGACTGATTTATAAAGAACAATACAGCACAGGAATAGGCCCTCCGAGCCTGCACCGCTCATGCGCCCAGCTAGACTATTCATTTGTATCCCTCTATTCCCAGTCTGTTCATGTGGCTATGTAGATAAGTCTGAAACGATCCCAGCGTGTCCGCCTCAACCACCTTGCTTGGCAGTGCATTCCAGGCTCCCACCACCCTCTGTGTAAAATACGTCCCCCTGACATCTGTGTTGAATCTTGCCCCCCTCAGCCTGTGACCCCTTTTGTTCATCACCTCCGACCTGGGAAAAATCTTCCCACTGTTCACCCTATCTATGCCCTTCATAATTTTATACACCTCTATTAAGTTGCCTCTCATCTTGTGCCTTTCCATGGAGAACAACCCCAGTTTACCCAACCTCTCCTCATAGCTAAGACCCTCCATACTAGGCAACATCCTGGTAAACCTTTTCTGTACTCTCTCCAAAGCCTCCATGTCCTTCTGGTAGTGTGGCGACCAGAACTGGATGCAGTATTCCAAATGTGGCCTAACCGATGTTCTATATAGCTGCAACATCATATGCCAACTTTTATACTCTATGCCCTGTCCAATAAAGGTAAGCATGCCATATGCCTTCTTTACCACCCTCTCCACCTGTGCTGCCACCTTTAAGGATCTGTGAACTTGCCCACCCAGGTCTCTGTGTGTCTATACTCCTGGTGGTTCTGCCATTTATTGGATAGGTCCCCCCTGCATTAGATCTACCAAAACGCATCACTTCGCATTTATCTGGATTAAATTCCACCTGCCATTTCTCCACCCACTTATCCAGCCTATCTATATCCTGCTGTATTCTCTGACAATGTTCATCACTATTCGCAACTCCAGCAATCTTTGCGTCGTCTGCAAACTTACTGATCACACCAGCTACATCTTCTTCCAAATCATTTATGTATATCACAAACATCAGAGGCCCCAGTACAGAGCCCTGCGGAACACCACTAGTCACAGACCTCCAACAGGAAAAAGACCCCTCCACTGCTACCCTCTGTCTTCTATGGCCAAGCCAGTTCTCCACCCATCTAGCTAGCTCACCTTTTATCCTGTGAGATTTTACCTTTTGCACCAGCCTGCAATGAGGGACCTTGTCAAACACTTTACTAAAATCCATATAGACAACATCCACGGCCCTTCCCTCATCAATCGTTTTTGTCACCTCCTCAAAAATGTCAACCAAATTTGTGAGGCATGACCTCCCTCGTACAAAACCATGCTGTCTATCACTAATGAGATTATTCAGTTCTAAATGTGCACATATCCTATCTCTAAGAATCTTCTCCAACAATTTCCCTACCGCAGATGTCAAGGTCACCGGACTATAATTACCTGGGTTATCCTTGCTACCCTTCTGAAATAACAGGACTACATTCGCTATCCTCCAATCCTCTGGGACCTCGCCTATGTCCAGTGAAGAGACAAAGATTTCTGTCAGAGGCCCAGCAATTTCATCTCTTGTTTCCCTGAGCAGTTTAGGATAGGTGCCATTAGGCCCTGGGGATTTATCAGTCTTAATGTTCCCTAAAAAACCTAACACTTCCTCCCTTGTAATGGAGATTTTTTTGAACGGGTCAACACATCCCTCTGAGACACCACCAGTCAACATGTCCCTCCTTTGTGAATACTGATGCAAAGTATTTGTTTAGGATCTCACCTACTTCCTTGGGTTGTAAGCATAATTCCCCTCCTTTTGTCCCTGAGAGGTCCGATTCTTTCCCTGGCAACCCTCTTGTTCCTAACGTATGTATAAAATGCCTTGGGATTCTCCTTAATCCTGTCTGCCAAGGACATTTTGTGACCCCTTTTTGCCCTTCATACGCCTCTTTTTTTTCTTTTTGATTAGACCCACAATTTCACTGGTTATCCACGGCTCTTAATCCTACCTTTCCTATCCTTCCTTTTTACAGGCATGTGCCTGTCCTGCAGCCCTATCAACTGCTCCTTAAAAGACTCCCACATGCCAGATGTGGATTTACCCTCGAATAGCCTCTCCCAATCAACAGCCACCAAATCCTGCCTAGTCCGGCTGTAGTTAGCCTTCCCCCAGTTCAGCACCTTACCCATAGGACAACACTCATCTGTTTCAATTACTATCCTAAAGTTTACAGAATTGTGGTCACTATTTGCCGCATGTTCCCCTACAGAAACTTTGATCTGACCGTGCTCATTCCCCAGTACTCGGTCCAGTATAGCCTCCTCTCCAGTTGGATTATCAAGATATTGTTCCAAAGAACCTTCCTGTCTGCATTTTATAAATTCCTCCCCGTCCAGACCCCCAGCCTTAAGCGCTTCCCAGTCTGTACAAGGGAAATTAAAGTCTCCCACTACAACAACCCATTATTCTATAAAATAATTATAGGACCTATAAAAGGTGAAGGGGGAAAAGTTTGTGCAGAACCAGTATAAATGGCAGAGGTGCTTAATGAATACTTTACCTCAGTATTCACGGTAGAAAATGATTAGGGTGGTTGTACTACAGGTTTGAGGCGGACTGTAAAGATAGAATTTGTGGACGTTAAAAAAGAGGATGTGTTAGAACTTTTGAATAGCATCAAGATAGATAAGTCGCCGGGACCGGATGGGATGTACCCCAGGTTACTGTGGGAGGTGAGGGAAGAGATTGCAGAGCCTCTGGCGATGATCTTTGCGTCGTCAGTGGAGACGGGAGAGGTTCCGGAGGATTGCAGATGTGGTCCCTATATTCAAGAAAGGGAAGAGGGATAGCCCAGGGAATTACTGAGTCTAACCTCAGTGGTTGGTAAGTTGACGGAGAGAATCCTGAGGGACAGGATTTATGAACATTTAGAGAAGTTTAATATGATCATAAGTAGTCAGCACGGCTTTGTCAAGGGCAGGTTGTGCCTTACGAGTCTGGTTGAGTTCTTTGAAAATGAGACTAAACACAATGATAAGAACATAAGAAATAGGAGCAGGAGTAGGCCATCTAGCTCTTCGAGCCTGCCCCGCCATTCAATAAGATCATGGCTGATCTGTCGTGGCTCAGTTCCACCTTCCCGCCCTCTCCCCATAACCCTTAATCCCCTCTCTCATCAAAAACCCATCAACCCGCGTCTTAAAAATATTGAGCGAGGCAGCCTCCACCACTTCAACGGGCAGAGAATTCCAGAGATTCACCACCGTTTGAGTGAAGAAGTTCCTCCTCAACTCCGGTCTAAACCGCCCCCCCTTTATCTTGAGGCTGTGCCCCCTAGTCCTACTGTCTTTTTTGAGCGGGAAGAGTCTCTCCACCTCTATCCTATCCATCCCATTCATCATCTTATACATCTTAATGAGATCTCCCCTCATTCTTCTAAACTCCAACGAGTACAAGCCTAGTTTATTCAGCCTCTCCTCATAGCTCAACCCCCTCAACTCCGGTATCAGCCTAGTAAACCTCCTCTGCACTCCCTCCAAGGCCAAAATATCTTTGCGCAGGTGCGGCGCCCAAAACTGCACACAGTACTCCAGCTGCGGCCTCACCAATGCCCTATACAGCTGCAGCAAGACCTCCCTACTTTTATATTCAATCCCCCTCGCTATGAAGGCCAGCATCCCATTCGCCTTCCTGACCATCTGCTGCACCTGCAAGCTGGGTTTTTGCGACTCATGCACAAGGACCCCAAGGTCCCTCTGCACCGTCGCCTGCTGCAGTTTTTCGCGACGTAAGTAATAGTCCTTCCTACCAAAGTGGACCACCTCACACTTGCCAACATTAAATTCCATTTGCCATTTCCTGGCCCACTCGCCCAGCCTATCTAGATCCTTCTGCAGACTCTCCACACCCTCCGCACAATTTGCCGTTCCCCCAATCTTGGTGTCATCAGCAAATTTCGACACCCTACACTCGGTTCCCTCCTCCAGATCATCTATATAAATGGTAAAAAGCTGAGGCCCCAGCACCGACCCCTGGGGCATTCCACTAGTCACCATCCGCCAATCTGATTAGCACCCGTTGTCCCCCACTCTCTGCCTCCTATTTGACAACCAATCCTCTATCCACGCTAACACCCTACCCCCAACTCCATGTCCCTCGACCTTCTGCAATAACCTCTTGTGAGGTACTTTGTCAAACGCCTTCTGAAAATCCAGAAAGACCACATCCACCGGCTCTCCTCTATCCACCGCCCTAGACACATCCTCATAGAACTCCAGTAAATTTGTCAGACACGACTTCCCTTTAATGAAACCATGCTGCGTCCGCTCTATCAAGCAATTCCCTTCAAGATGCCTCGCAATTTCCTCCTTAATGACGGATTCTAACATTTTACTTACCACAGACGTTAAACTAACCGGCCCATAATTCCCCGCCTTTTGCCTGGCACCCTTCTTAAACAACGGCGTAACATTAGCCGTTTTCCAATCTTCCGGCACTTCCCCGGAATCCAGCGACGTCTGGAAAATAACCACCAAGGCATCCACTATCACCTCCGCCATTTCTTTCAGAACCCTCGGATGCATTCCATCCGGTCCTGGGGACTTGTCCACAATCAGCCCCTCCAGTCTGTCGAGCACCACCTCTCTAGTAACAGTAATGTCATTAAGACCCTCCAGTCCTACCACCCAGCAAATTATTCACGTCCTCCTCCGTGAAGACAGTAACAAAAAAGTTATTCAATACCTTAGCCATATCCCCATCCCCTACCACTAGGTCCCCTTTCTCATCCTCTAAAGGACCAACGTTCACCCTAGCCAGCCTCTTCCTTTTTATATATTTATAAAAACTCTTGCTATCCTTTTTTATATTAAGCTATCCTTTTTTATATTATATGATGAAGGAAGAGCAGTGGATGTGGTTTATATGGACTTCAGCACGGCGTTTGATTAAGGTCCCCCATGCAAGACTTCTTGAGAAAGTGAGAGGGCGTAGGGTCTGAGGGGTTGTTGCCTTGTGGTTCCAGAACTGGCTTGCCTGCAGAAGGCAGAGAGTGGTTGTGGGTGGGTCTTTTTCTGCATCGAGGTCGGTCACCACTGGAGTGCCCCTTGCCGTTTATGATTTTCATAAATGACCTGGATGAGGAAGTGGAGGGATAGGTTGGTAAGTTTGTCGATGACACGAAAGGTTGGTAGTGTTGTGGATAGTCTGGAGGGATGTCAGAAGTTGTAGCGTGACATTGATAGGATGCAAGACTGGGCAGAGAAGTGGCAGATGGACTTCAACCTGGGTAAATGTGTAGTGGTCCATTTTGGCAGGTCAATGGGATGAAGGAGCATAATATCAAGAGTAAGAGTCTTAGCAGAGTAGAGGATCAGAAGGACATTGGAGTCCAGGTTCATAGGACTCTTAAATCGGCCTCGCAGGTAGAGGATGTGGTCAAGAAGGCGTATGGTGTACTAGCCTTCATCAGTTGAGGGATTGAGTTTAGGAGTTAGGAGATAATGCTGCAGCTTTATAAGACCCTTGTCAGACCCCACTTGGAGTACTGTGTGCAGTTCTGGTCGCCTCATTACAAGAAAGATGTGGAAGCTATTGAAAGGGTGCAGAGGAGATTTACAAGGATGTTGCCTGGATTGGGTGGCATGCCTTATGAGGATAGGTTGAGGGAGCTCGGTCTTTTCTCCCTGGAGAGACGAAGGATGAGAGGTGACCTGATAGAGGTTTATAAGATGTTGAGAGGTATAGATTGGGTGGATTCTCAGAGGCTATTTCCCAGGGCTGAAATGGTGGCTATGAGAGGACACAGTTTTAAGGTGTTGGGGGGTAGGTACAGAGGGGATGTCGGGGTAAGTTTCTTACTGAGGATGGTGGGTGAGTGGAATTGGCTGCTGTCGGTGGTGGAGGTGAACTCGTTGGGGTCTTTTAAGAGAATTCTGGATGAGTACTTGGGATTTAATGGGATTGTGGGTTATAGGTAAGCCTAGTAGCTATGGATATGATCAGCGCAACTTGTGGGCCGAAGGACGTGTTTGTGCTGTAGGTTTTCTATGTTCTATAGTGTGTTTGAGATCCTTCAGTGTATAATATTGTAAACAGTTTAATGGGGATGTGTTAATTAGGAATTTAAAGGGGGAGGAATGTGGTAGTGTGTCCCTTTAAGAGCTGAGTTCTTGGTGGATCACACGACCCGTTTGGCCATTCAGAGTCTGAGTGTGAGGGGGGATGTTGTGTGTCTCTCTCTCTCCTCAACCACCACCCCCCCCCCCCCCCCCCCCCACAAAAAATTTGGGAGTCTGAATTTGTGGAGTATGGTAAATAGGTTTTTCTAATAAATTGTTGTTGTTTAACTTATTGATTGTCACCTGTTTTTGAGGATACTGCAAATTGCACATCCTACAGCAAAGAGATGTTGACAGCTGGAAGACCTCACGCCTTTATCTTGAGGCTGTGCCCTCTAGTCCTACTGTCCTTTCTGAGCAGGAAGAGCCTCTCCACCTCTATCCTATCCATCCCATTCATCATCTTATATGTCTCAATGAGATCTCCCCTCGTTCTTCTATTATCATTCTTCATTATCACAGCAGGCAGTGTATTCCACACTCCAACCACTGAGTGAAGAATCTACCTCGGACATCCCTCCTATATCTTCCACCATGAACCTTATAATTATGCCCCCTAAAAACAGCTACATCCACCTGAGGAAATAGTCTCTGCATGTCCACTCTATCTATCCGCCTCATCATTTTATAAACCTCCACTAAGTTGCCTCTCATCCTCCTCCCCTCTAAAGCGAAAAGCCCCAGCTCCCTTAACCTTTCCTCATAAGACTTACCCTTCAAACCAGGCAGCATGCTGGTAAATCTCCCCTTCACTCTCTCCAATACTTCCACATTCTCCTCATAGATGTGTTGGAATGACAGTGGAGCCTTACAAGAATGAGAGAAGATGAAGGAAATGGGTAGAAAAGTCATGAGCTATTCTTTTGTCTAAGCTTTACTGAATAGACTCTCACTGCAGTATTACCAAGTGTGGCTCTTGCAGTGTTTTCTGTTGCCCCAGTACACTAACTAACCACTGCTGAACATGCTTTCCATTTTCCTTCTAGCATCAAGGAACCACCAGTATCCACTGTCCCTTGAGATGTAATCTTTGGCTCTGTGTTCTTCTGAGCTTTTGGATATATAATTTCAAATCACGTACTGTGGAGCCTCTCAGATGTAGATCAGCTTGGCTCATCTTGGCTGATTTGGTAATATCCTTGCTTCTGAGTTAGAAATGTAGAGGTTTAAGACATGTCTGGGATGTGAACAATTAATCTAGGTTGACATTTGAGTACAGTACTGAGGGAGTAGTTAATTGTCAGAGGTTCCATTCATCAGATGAGGAATTATATCAAAGCTCCATCTGTCTGCTGTCATGGTTCAGGAGGATGTTTGAAGTTCCATAGCTTTATTAGAAAAAGTGACTTTTCCTGGTATCCTAACCAACAAATCATCACTCAACTAACAGAAGATATTAATGGGACTTGTTGTATGGAAAATGGTGCTGTGTTTATTTAATCAGTGACTGCAGTTTAAATAAATCACCGAAAGTGAAACTCTGGTGTCAGAGATGTGATGGTTAGTTTATAATATCCAATCTACTCAGGTTTGATTCAACACCCCTTCATTTTTTGAATGTTGATAATACAGCAAATTTTCAGATTTTGTTTTGTATTTACGCAAGTAGGTATGGAGCTTAACAGCAGTAATAGTATCCAAATCAGCACATCGGCATTGGTTCTGTTGCACATATATACTTAAAAGTCATTTGGTGTTGCCAGTACTGTGAGACATACCTCTTATTCCAAACTGAAGCAAAAGCATGCATTTTGTCAGTTAGCCAGTGGTGACTTAAATGTGATCTGGAAGTCCAAATTACTTAATTCTTCATGGGAAATGAGCATCAGTGGCAAGGCCAACATGTGTTGCTCATCCCTAATTACCTTTGAGAAGGTGGTGAATTGCCACTGCCTTGAAATGCTATAAGCTATGCCTTGTAGCTACACGAGTGTTGTTTGGAAGGGAATTCCACATTTATGATCAATGACAGTAGAAAAACAACAATATACTTCCAAGTCAGGATAGTGTGTGAACTTGCAGATGGTAGTATTCCAGTGTACCCTTGTTCTTCCAGGTGGTAGAAGTTTATAAAGTACCTTCAAAACAGCTTTGATGAATTGGGAAGATTTTCCTCTGCACCCTTCTAGTTGGCAATTTTCATAGGAGGTGCATAATGAGTGCAGTCAGTGGGAGGTGGGGTAGAAAAATGAATTAGCAGGCAGCACGTAAGAGTGGATGTATTTGGAATTATTGGTTATGACCTCTTAACGCTTGGTCTCTTGGGCTTAATGTACGACTTAAAATTTTGAATGAACAATCACGTGATTCTTTGGTGGCTGCTTCTATAAACCGCTGGGCTTTGCTTTGGTTCTGGAGATTATCCCAGCCTAACGACATGACCCATGGAAGACAGTTAGTATCTCGAGTAATTTGTAACAAAACAAGCTGTCCAGTGTTGAACTTTTTTTCAAGGAGGGTAATGTTTTTAGCGGTAAGTAGGTTCCAATGGCTACACCATATCCCGTTGGTTCAACGAATGACAGGTACAGCATTTCTTTTACTACAGTTGAAGACTAATAGAAATTCTGTTTCACAAATTTGAGCATTTAGGATCCCTTAAAGACTGCATATTGTCTTTGTACGTTCCACTTTAAATGATTTTGCTTGCTGATTCCTAATTAAAGGCACCCTTTAGTAATTTCAAAGAGAGAAATTGTGCATCATGTAGTTGATTGCTGATGGACACTGAGTATTGCTGATTCACATGATTTGCATTTCTCTGTTGAATATCGTTCCCTGTAATTGCCCTATTTGACGTGATTGGTTAGATCTTCCTGAAGGTTAACATCTTCAGTAATGGCTCTGTAAACTAAGCAATCATTTACAAAAGAGTCTGATCTGGCTTGATTTTCCATCGTCTGATTTACAAAGAGGAGAAACAAATGTGGGCCCAGGGTAGTACCTTGGGGCACATCGCTTAAAGTTAGTTTCCAGGTTCACTATGACTCTTTGTTGTTTAGTAAAAAATGTTTCAGACTCCCTAATGTCTAGTTTGTCCAATAACTTTGCGTGTGGAATATGGGCAAAGCTGTGGGAAAATCAAATAACTAGATCTGGGATGATGAAATTGTCAAGGTTATAGGTTGGATCATGGATGGGAAGGATGAATTGTGATTCTGTTGACCTGGCTTCACAATGGCATGCTGTTCTTAGGATATTCTGCCCTTCATGGTGTCTCATTAGCTGACTACCACTGATACATTGTTGTAATTTACAGCAAACAGTAAGCAAAATAGTAGTTTGCTTGATCAGTGGTGGGTCCTTTCTAGAATGTTGGAGCAACGATAACTCTCAGCCTTTGATGGGTTAGTAATGTCATTAAGACCCTCCAGTCCTACCACCTTTCCATCGCTAACACCCGGCAAATTATTCACGTCCTCCTCCGTGAAGACAGTAACAAAAAAGTTATTCAATACCTTAGCCATATTCTCATCCCCTACCACTAGGTCCCCTTTCTCATCCTCTAAAGGACCAACATTCACCCTAGCCAGCCTCTTCCTTTTTATATATTTATAAAAACTCTTGCTATCCTTTTTTATATTAAGCGCTAGCCCAGCTTCATAGTTTCTCCTACCCTTCTTTATCAACTTCTTTGTCCATCTTTGTTGACATTTAAACCTCTCCCAATCCTCATCTCGCCCACTACTCTTAGCTACTCTAAATTCCTCAGCATTTAATTTAACACTTTCCTTCACCTCCTTCGTTATCCACGGCTTACAAGTCCCCAGGACCGGATGGAATGCATCCGAGGGTTCTGAAAGAAATGGCGGAGGTGATAGTGGATGCCTTGGTGGTTATTTTCCAGACGTCGCTGGATTCCGGGGAAGTGCCGGATGATTGGAAAACGGCTAATGTTACGCCGTTGTTTAAGAAGGGTGCCAGGCAAAAGGCGGGGAATTATAGGCCGGTTAGTTTAACGTCTGTGGTGGGTAAAATGTTAGAATCTGTCATTAAGGAGGAAATTGCGAGGCATCTTGAAGGGAATTGCTTGATAGAGCAGACGCAGCATGGTTTCATTAAAGGGAAGTCGTGTCTGACAAATTTGCTGGAGTTCTATGAGGATGTGTCTAGGGCGGTGGATAGAGGAGAGCCGGTGGATGTGGTCTTTCTAGATTTTCAGAAGGCGTTTGACAAAGTACCTCACAAGAGGTTATTGCAGAAGGTCGAGGGACATGGAGTTGGGGGTAGGGTGTTAGCGTGGATAGAGGATTGGTTGTCAAATAGGAGGCAGAGAGTGGGGGTCAATGGGTGCTATTCGGATTGGTGGATGGTGACTAGTGGAGTGCCCCAGGGGTCGGTGCTGGGGCCTCAGCTTTTTACCATTTATATAGATGATCTGGAGGAGGGAACCGAGTGCAGGGTGTCGAAATTTGCTGATGACACCAAGATAGGGGGAACGGCAAATTGTGCGGAGGGTGTGGAGAGTCTGCAGAAGGATCTAGATAGGCTGGGCGAATGGGCCAGGAAATGGCAAATGGAATTTAATGTTGGCAAGTGTGAGGTGGTCCACTTTGGTAGGAAGAATGGTAGGAAGGACTATTACTTACGGGGCAAAAAACTGCAGCAGGCGACGGTGCAGAGGGACCTCGGGGTCCTTGTGCATGAGTCGCAAAAACCCAGCTTGCAGGTGCAGCAGGTGGTCAGGAAGGCGAATGGGATGCTGGCCTTCATAGCGAGGGGGATTGAATATAAAAGTAGGGAGGTCTTGCTGCAGCTGTATAGGGCATTGGTGAGGCCGCAGCTGGAGTAGTGTGTGCAGTTTTGGGCACCGCACCTGCGCAAAGATATTTTGGCCTTGGAGGGAGTGCAGAGGAGGTTTACTAGGCTGATACCGGAGTTGAGGGGGTTGAGCTATGAGGAGAGGCTGAATAAACTGGGCTTGTACTCGTTAGAGTTTAGAAGAATGAGGGGAGATCTCATTGAGACGTATAAGATGATGAATGGGATGGATAGGATAGAGGTGGAGAGACTCTTCCTGCTCAAAAAAGACAATAGGACTAGGGGGCACAGCCTCAAGATAAAAGGGGGGCGGTTTAGAACGGAGTTGAGGAGGAACTTCTTCACTCAAAGGGTGGTGAATCTCTGGAATTCTCTGCCTGTTGAAGTGGCGGAGGCTGCCTCGCTAAATATTTTTAAGACGCGGGTTGATGGGTTTTTGATAAGAGAGGGGATTAAGGGTTATGGGGAGAAAGCGGGAAAGTGGAACTGAGCAGCGACAGATCAGCCATGATCTTATTGAATGGCGGGGCAGGCTCGAAGGGCTGGATGGCCTACTCCTCCTATTTCTTATGTTCTTATTGTGTGTTTATGGATTGTTGAAAGGTATATTGTAAAATTGGGGGAAGACTCACTTGCTGCAGTTTTAAATGCATGGTTTGGGAACTCATTAGAACAACATGATTTAGATGGTTCAGTGTTATGGAGGAATTTCTCACACCTTTTGTTGCAATGATGACATCAAGCATAATGTTATGGTCTATGGCTTAGTAGGTATACGAGTGATCGGCACAACTAGTGGGCCGAAGGGCCTGTTTGTGCTGTAGTGTTCTATGTTCTATGTAAGCATGTTTTTGTAAGGCTGTCCTTGTACTAAAGATGTGGAGATGCTGTCGTTGGACTGGGGTAAACACAGTAAGAAGTCTGACAACACCGGGTTTAAGTCCAACCGATTTGTTTGATAGTAAACTCTCAAGCTTTCGAGGTTTCCCTCTTCGTCAGGTGAATGGAGAGTTCTGGCCTTAGACAGTACATATAACAGCACAGACAGTTTACAGGTTACTGATTAGAATGTGAATCTTTACACCTAACCTGCTATTCAAGTCTTAAAGTGGCTAACAATGTGAGCGGAAGAAGCACTGAGCACAAGTTAAAGAGATGTGTATTGTCTCCAGACAGTACAGTAAGTGAGGTTTTGCAAACCCAGGCAAGTCATGGGGGTTACAGATAGTGCAACATGAACCCATTGTTAGCCCCTTTAAGACTTGAATGGCAGGTTAGGTGTAAAGATTTACATTCTAATCAGTAATCTGTAAACTGTCTGTGCTGTTATATGTACTGTCTGAGGCCAGAACTCTCCATTCACCTGACGAAGAGGGAAACCTCAAAAGCTTGTGAGTTTACTATCAAATAAATCGGTTGGACTTAAACCTGGTGTTGTCAGACTTGTACTAAAGATGCATATGTAAATACTGTGGTTCCTTCCTTGCTTTGAAGCTGAGAGTTTAAAACTTCAGGGTTTTCCTTGTTATTCAATAGTATTTACCCCTACATGCAGAATTGGTTTTCTAGTATTATTCTTTCTTCTTGATTTATTATACTTCCAAATTTCCTGTCCTGGCCAATTCAATTTCCTATTTTTACTTGGCATATCAAATCAGTGTCAACCACAGTTTGGTGCTGTTCAAACTTGATCCAAACTTTCCCCTTGAAGGATTGTTATTCCACAAGAATGCTTAGCACAGGTTTACAGTTTGTCCTTGCTGTAGTGTGTCTTGTAGGTGATACAACTGCAGTCACTGTGCACAGGTGGCGCTTTTCAGTGCATTGACAATTTTACTTGGAGCTGGTGTACTTGCTCACTGCCTTTGTCCTCTCCGATGTGGGTATGCCGGCGTTGGACTGGCGTAAACACAGTAAAAAGTCTGACAACACCAGGTTTTAGTCCAACCTATTTATTTGATAATATACTCACAAGCTTTCGAGGGGACTGCCTCTTCGTCAGGTGAATGGAGAGTTCTCCATTCACTCTCCATTCACCTGACGAAGAGGCAGTCCCCTCGAAAGCTTGTGAGTATATTATCAAATAAATAGGTTGGACTAAAACCTGGTGTTGTCAGACTTTTTACTTTGTCCTCTCCAACATGGCATGCTTGGCCAGTTTCCTGGGCAGCAAGTTGCATGGCAGTCTAGATCTCCCAAGGAGCTGATGATGCTGTGCCCGTTGTAACGGGCCACGCAGGAAGCCTCGCTCATGGTGTACTCAAATGTCATTGTCGAAGGAGTTCATTATCCTCATGGCTTTAGAGAAGATGCCAGGGTGAACTTGCTTCATCATTTTGTAGATGTAGGTGACATTGCACACTCTTCCTGCTGCTTTTTGTTTCAGGATTTCCTCAGCATCCTTCTTGGGTACAAGGACTTGCTTGTCGTCAGGCATGGTGAATGCAGACTGCAGACACGGAATTAGGGAGTGAATGTTTCAGATGATAGCTGTTAAACAAGTGAACTACTTCATTCTGAATGATGTTGTGCTTGCATGGTTGGAGCTGCACTCCTTGGGGCAGGTGGGCAGTATTCTATTACATCTTAATAGAATACCAGGGTAAACCCACACAGACATGGGGAGAGCATGCAGACTCTGCACAGACAATGACCCAAGCAGGAATTGAACCTGAGTCCTTGGCACTGAGGGAGCAGTGCTAGCCACCATGCTGCCCTTCTGGGCCTGGTGGACACTCTTCTGGTAGTTTCTCAACCAATGCATCAAAGAAAGGGAGTTGACTTAACTGCTCCATCTCGAAGGTTAATTTGAGTCTAAGACATGGAAGGAAATGTTACAGACTGGAGGGAGATCAAAAACTGCCTTGAATATTGCATATCTACACATCTGTAAACAGAATTTTTAAAACTGATTTCTTCCTCATAAATAGTGGCATATTTCTCCCAACCCTTAAATTTGGAAATGTTCCAATCGCTATTAATAACTTACACAACAAACACAAGGCAAAATGAAAATAAAAGGGTTGGTTTATTTTCATTTATGCATATGAGGGGGGTTTTGCAACATCTACCTCTTTTTGCACTTGTACAATAAATAGGGTAAGTAAAAAGGTTCAGACGTGACCACAAGAAAAATACAAATATTGGATTTACACGTGCCCAGGGTCCAGAATCATGGGTCAGTTGGAATCTCCTGCCAAGGGGAGGTGGGCTGATTGTAGAATGCCTCTGTCATTTGCAAAGCAGGGCTTGCATGACAGGAGTAGACTTGTAGAATGAGTCAATTGAGAGGAATGAGTTCCAAGTTCCAGCTGTTGGCAGTTTTGATGAGGGTCTGACTTCTTTCTGCTGCCAGCAGCTTCCATTTGTGTTTCATAAAGGGTGCACAAAAGCAGAGTCCACCCAGCCTTGCTCAGAATTTCACAAATCAGCAACCCTTCTGAACATTCAGATAATGCTGAGTTTACTTAGCCAACTTCCTAGCCTCTTTCTCACAATAATGAAATCCTGATTTGACTCACCTAGTTTACTTGTAGTCAGAAGACAAGAGAGACACTCACTCCATCAGCTGCAACTGAAATTTAGACCCAGATTGCAAAGCAGAAAGTCTAGTACCTAGCTTAATGCAGCACCCAATCTCTCTCCATTAACATAAATGTAACATTTCCTTTGGTACACTGAGGGAGAATTTAGCATGGCCTGACCATGTCTTCTGGACTGTGGGAGGAAATCTTTTAAAGGCAATGCCCTACCTCCCCCCCCCCCCCCCCAACCGTCCCCCCCACACACAGTAGAACCTTCCAGACTGTCAGCACCCTTTCAGTAAAAAGAGGTTTTCCTCAAATCCCCCCTAAACCTGCCAGTTGCACAGTGGTTAGCACTGCTGCCTCAGTGCCAGGGACCCGGGTTCAGTTCCCAGTTTGGGTCACTCTGTGGAGCCTGCATATTCTCTCCGTGTCAGTGTGGGTTTCCTCCAGGTGCTCTGGTTTCCTCCCATAGTCCAGAAGACATGCTGGTTAGGCCATGCTAAGTTCTCCCTGTGTACATGGACAAACATTGCAATGGGGCGACGAGGGGATTTTCACAGTAACTTCATTGCAGTGTTAATGTAAGCCTACTTATGACATTAATAAATAAACTTTAACTGTCCTTCACCTTGAACCTATATCCCTCATGACTAACCCTACAACTAAGGGGAGCAGCTGCTGCTTGTTGTGACCAGATGATTTGATGGGTTTAGCAATGACAGTTTTTGTTTGCAATTGGCAAAAGAATAATTTTGGTTGGACTGCACTTATTATTGTCGGAACAAAATTTTAAAAATAACGTTGGAGTTAAGCCTTGTGGAATTTCATAGGTTATTCTGAGTCATAGCCCGTGACAACCAAATGTAATTTTAAGCAACACTCAAAAAAAAATGTATGTTTATTGGCACTCTCAATGCTGCTGCATCTTTTCTGACCCATCACAATGAATTGGGAAGGAACTGGAATCAAGAGTTTTATTGTGTAATTGTGTGACTCATCCTCCTTCACTATTCCAGACTCAGGAATATTCCTACTGGTAATTCCCTTTGGCAATCTAGAGAAATCTTTTCCAATAAAGGAAGGCAGTATGTTTTTAGCAGTGGTGAACATTTTGTATTGAGTGCATTCTATAATCTTTGAGGAGGAGGAGCCGGCCTACATTTTTATACTTGTCTGGATCCTGAAAATGGACAATTATTTTAAATTCGCACAGTGGTGGGAAATGATAAACTGGTGAATATTCTTACAACTCTGTTGTCCATCTTAATGATTGATAATGTTCAGGGAGTATTGGATGTACCTTAAACATTTTGCAGCATCCTATCAAATACCTTTTGGAAGTCCTAATATACTACGTGTACAGAATCCTCATTAATCACTAGTCACATCTTCAATGAACTCCAGTAAATTAATCAAACATGATGTACTCTTCATGAAACCATGCATGGTGACACAGTGGTTAGCACTACTGCCTCACAGCACTAGGGACCCAGGTTCGACTCCCAGCTTGGGTCACTATCTGTGCAGAGTCTGCACGCTCTCCCCATGTCTGCATGGGTTTCCTCCGGGTGCTCTGGTTTCCTCCCACAGTCCAAAAGAAATACTGGTTAGGTGAATTGGCCATGCTAAATTCTCCCTCATAGTACCCGAACAAGGGCCGGAGTGTGGTGAATAGGGAATTTTAACAGTAACTTAATTGCAATGTTAATGTAAGCCTACTAGTGACACTAATAAGTAAACTTTAAATGCTGATGAATTACGTTTTGACTTTCCAAATGTCCTGTTATTACTTTGTCAATAATGGACTCTACCAATTTCGCAACAACAGATGTTAAACTAGCTGCTCTATAATTTCTACTTTCTGCCTTTTTGTTTTTTTTCCAATCAGTGAAACATTTCCCACATTGAGGGAATTTTGGAATAATATAATCAATAGTTACACTATCTCAGCTGCCATTTCCTTTAAGACCTTAGGAAGTAGGCCATCAGGCCGTGGGGACTTGCCTTCAATCCCAGCAGTTTGCTCAGTACATTTTCCAGAGTGATGATGCTTGTTCCAAGTTCCCTCCTCTCTGTTAACTTTTCATTATCTGTTACTATTGGGTGGTATTCGTGTCCTCCACTATGAAAACTGAGGCAAAATACTGATTAGTTGGGAGGAATTGACCATCTTAAACATCTGCCACAGCTCATCAACTGTCCTGTCTTTCTAGTCTTCCTGCCCAGTTCACTGGGACCAAATCTGTCCTCGCGTCTATATACTTACCTTTGTTTAGCTCCAGAATGACAACGTGGGATTCTAGTTTATCGCCCTCAATCTGAATTTGAAATTCTGACATGCTACAATCACTCTTCCCTAGAGGATCCTTAACTATGAGGTCATGTATTGATGCCTTCTCATTACACAAAATCAAATCCTAAATAGCTTGCTCCCTGGTTGGTTCCACAACATATTGCTCCAAAAAAAAATCCCTAATACATTTAGCTCTCCCTTGACGCTACCTTTGCCAATGTGATTAATAAGGTTAAATGCATATTAAAATCACCCATGCTTATTGCCATACCTTTTATGACAAGCTCCCCACCTCCATAAAGTCAGATTTACAGTCATTGTTACGCGATTTGCTAGGACTCTGGTCCCAGCATTATTCAGGTGGAGCCCGAACAGAACAGCTCCTCCTTTCTCCAGTGCTGGTGCCAATGTCCCATGAATTTGAACCAATTTCTTCAACATTGATCTTTGAACCATGCATGCATTTACTTCTTTCATCTTATTGACCTTGTGCCAATTAGCTAATGGCTCAGGTACTCATCCAGATCTTATTTCCATTTTGGTTCTGCTTTCTAATTTAGCCCCTAGCTGCTCATATTCTCTCAGTAGAACCTCCTTCCTTGATCCACCTAATATCATTGGTACCTACATGCACCATGACAACTGGATCTTCCCCCTCCCAGGTGAAATATCCTGAACCCTGGCACAAAGTAATTAACATAGCCTGTCTCTGACAACTGGCTGAATTTGTGCTAGTTAACCCAAGGGGTGTGACTGTCTCCTGAAACATAGGGTCCAGATAGTTCTCCCCGTCCCCGAAGTGCTGCAGTGTATGGAGCTCATACTTAAGTTCATAAGATATAGGAGCAGAATTAGGCCATTCGGCCCATCAAATTCATGCCGCCATTTGATCATGGCTGATATATTCCTCATTCCTGTTTTCCTGCCTTCTCCCCATTACCAATTAAAAATCTGTCCGACTCCTTAAATTTTCTCACTGTCCCAGCATTCACAACACTTTGGGGTAGCGAATTCGACAGATTCACAACCCCTTGGGAGAAGTAGTTTTTCCTCAACTCTGTTTCAAATTTGCTACCCCTTATCCTAAGACTATGACCTCTCATCGGAGAATGCCCCACCAGCGGAAGCATCCGCTCTACGTTTATTTTATCTATACTTACTATCATCTTGAATACCTCAATCTGATTTCCCCTCATTCTTCTAAATTCCAGAAGGTATAGGTCTAAACTGTTCAATCTGTCTTCATACGACAAACTCCTCATCTTTGGAATCAATCTAATGAGCCTCCTCTGAACTGCCTTCAATGCCTCTACATCTTTATCTACGTCTAGGGACCCGGATTCAATTCCCAGCTTGGGTCACTGTCTGTGTGGAATTTGCACATTCTCCCTGTGTCTGCATGGGTTTCCTCTGGATGCTCTGGTTTCCCCCCACAGTCCAAAGATGTGCAGGTTAGGTGAATTGGCCATACTAAATTCTCCCTCCGTGTACCTGAACAGACGCCAGAGTGTGGCAACTGGGGGATTTCTTCATTGCAGTGTGAATGTAAGCCTAATAAGACTAATAAATAAATTTTAAATCTTTCCTCAAATATGGAGGTCAAAACTGCACAATACTCCAGGTGTGGCCTCACCAATGCCTTGTATAGTCACAACAATACTTCGTTACCTTTATATTCTATTCATTTAGCTATAAAAGCCAACATTCCATTCACCTTTATTATCTGCTGTGTCTGCATGTTAATTTTCTGCAACTCATGAATAAGAATACCCAGATCCCTTTGCACCAGAGCACCCCAAAGTCTTTCCCTATTTAGATAAGTCGCCTTCCAATTTTTGCGCCCAAAATGCATGACCTCATGACCACATTAAACTCCATGTGCCACATTTTGGCCACTCTCCTAACCTAGCTATGTCCATTTGTAAGTTACTGTCCCACCTAGTTTTGTGTCATCTGCAAATTTGGCTGTAGAGCCTTCTATCCCTGTGTCTAAGTCATTAATGTAGATTATAAATAGCTGAGGCCCAAGGACCGAACACTGTGGCACCCCACTAATTACTACTTGCCATCCAGAAAAGAAACATTTATCCTGACCCTGTCTTCTGTCCATCAGCCAGTTACCTATCCAAGCTAATAAATTACCCCTAATGCCTTGTGAATTAACCTTCTGTGCAACACCATATCAAACGCCTTCCGGAAGTCCAGATATACTACATCTACTCTTATCTACCTCTATTACCCGGTTTGCTTGTTACATCCTCAAAGAACGCTAACAAATTAGTTAAACATGATTTGCTTTTCAAAAAACTATGCTGACTCTGATGGATAGCGTTTTGACTTTCCAAATGTCCTGATATTGCTTCCTTGGTAATTGATTCTAATATTTTCCCAACAACAGATGTTAAACTAACTGTTCTGTAATTTCCCACATTTTGCCTCCCTCCCTTTTTGAATAAGGATGTTACGTTAGCATTTTTCCAATCCATTGGAATCTTTTCTGTGTCCATGAGTTTTGGAATACTATAACCGATGAATCCACTAGCTCTGCCACCATTTCTTTTAATGCCCTAGAATGTAGCCCATCAGGCCTAGGGGACTTGACTGCCCTCAATCCCAGTAGTTTGAGTATCTTTTCCCTATTGATGTTGATTGTTCTAAGTTCCACCCTTTCTATTCCCTCTGACTTGCCCATTCCTATAGGAATGGTACTAGTGATTTAGCATCTCTGCCATTTCTGTGTTCCCTACTATTAACTCTCTGGTTTCATCTTCCAAGGGACCAACATTCACCCTAGCAACTTTCTTCCCCTTTATATACGTACAGAAGCTTTTACTATCCTTCTTGATATTTTGTGCTAGTTTTCTTTTGTAATTTACCTTAGCTCTTTTTATTACTTTTTTAGTATTCCTTTGTTTATGTTTGAAAGTTTTGAATTTTCCAGCTTGCCACTGGCCTTTGCAATGTGATGTACTTTCATTATTGTCTTTATGTTGTCCTTGACTTCCTTGTTTAGCCTTTTTACCCTCCATCATCTTTCTTCCTCACTAGGATATATTTTAGTTGTGAGGACTTGAGCATCTCCTTAAAACAACTGCACTGCTCACCCACTGTCCTATCTTTTAGTCTTCCTGCCTACTCTACTCAGGCCCCATCTGCCCTCATGCCTATGTAATTTCCTTTGCTTAATTCCAGAACATTAGTGTAGGACTCCACTTTCTCACCCCCAGACTGAATTTTGAATTCTGTCATACTGTGGTCACTGCTCCCTAGAGGACTCTTAACTATGAGGTCATCAATTAATTTCTCCTCACTACACAGTACCAAATCCAGAGTAGCCTGCTCCCTGGCTGGTTCCACAAAATACTGTTCCTAGAAACAATCTCTATTCAATAAACTCTGCGTGCAGGGTGCCCTTGCCAATTTGATTCTTCTGATCTATGTGCATATTAAAATCACGGACGATTATTGCTGTGCTTTTCTGGCAAGCCCCCCCATGGTATTTCTTCATTTATACTGTGCCCCACTGTGGAACTACTGCTTGGGGACCTACCAAGTACCAAGGACTCCTACCAAGTACTTCTTTCCTTTGCTATTTCTTCTTTCTACCCAGACTGATTCCACATCATGATTGTAGGTAAAATGTTAGAATCCGTCATCAAGGAGGAAATAGCGAGGCATCTTGAGAGGAATTGCTTGATAGAGCAGGCGCAGCACAGTTTCATTAAAGGGAAGCCGTGTCTGACAAATTTACTGGAGTTCTATGAGGATGTGTCTAGGGCGGTGGATAGAGGAGAGCTGGTGGATGTGGTCTGACTTGATTTTCAGAAGGCGTTTGACAAGGTACCTCACAAGAGGTTATTGCAGAAGGTCAGGGGACATGGAGTTGGGAGTTGGGGGTAGGGTGTTAGCGTGGATAGAGGATTGGTTGTCAAATAGGAGGCAGAGTGGGGGTCAATGGGTGCTATTCAGATTGGCGGATGGTGACTAGTGGAGTGCCCCAGGGGTCGGTGCTGGGGCCTCAGCTTTTTACCATTTATATAGAACATAGAACATTACAGCGCAGAACAGGCCCTTCGGCCCACGATGTTGCGCCGACCAGTTACAAAAACAATGACCCACTAGCCTATATCAATCCCTTTTCGTCCATAAACCTATCCACAGATCTCTTAAACACCCCCAAACTAGGCGCATTTACAACTGCAGCAGGCAGGGCATTCCAATCCCTCACCACCCGCTGGGTAAAGAACCTACCCCTGACATCCGTCCTGTAGCTACCCCCCCCTTAATTTAAAGCCATGCCCCCTCGTGCTAGCTTTCTCCATCCGAGGAAAAAGGCTATCACTATCCACCCTATCTAAACCTCTAATCATCTTATATGTTTCAATAAGATCCCCTCTTAGCCGCCTTCTTTCCAACGAAAACAACCCTAAATCCCTCAGTCTCTCCTCATAGGACCTCCCCACCATACCAGGCAACATCCTAGTAAACCTCCTCTGCACCCTCTCCAAAGCCTCCACATCCTTCTTGTAATGTGGGGACCAGAACTGCACACAGTACTCCAAGTGCGGCCGCACCAGAGTAGTGTACAGTTGCAACATAACGCTGCGACTCCTAAATTCAATCCCCCTACCAATAAACGCCAAGACACCGTACGCCTTCTTAACAACCTTATCTACTTGATTCCCAACTTTCAGGGATCTATGTACACATACACCTAGATCCCTCTGTTCATCCACACTATTCAAAGTCCTCCCGTTAGCCCTATACTCGACACATCTGTTGCTCCTACCAAAGTGAATTACCTCACACTTCTCTGCATTAAATTCCATCCGCCACCTCTCGGCCCAGCTCTGCAACCTATCTAAGTCTCCCTGCAGACTATGACACCCTTCCTCACAATCTACCACACCTCCGACTTTGGTGTCATCAGCAAATTTACTAATCCACCCAACTATACCCTCATCCAGATCATTAATAAAGATTACAAACAACAGTGGCCCCAAAACAGATCCCTGAGGCACACCACTCGTAACCGAACTCCATGATGAATATTTACCATCAACCACCACCCTCTGTCTCCTATCTGATAGCCAATTCCTGATCCAACTTCTTAGATTACCCACAATCCCATACATCTGCATTTTCTGCAGAAGCCTACCATGGTGAACCTTATCGAACGCCTTACTAAAATCCATATATAACACGTCAACTGCCTTGCCCCCATCCACCTCTTTGGTCACCTTCTCAAAAAACTCAATAAGGTTAGTAAGGCACGACCTACCCGCTACAAAACCATGCTGACTATTTCTAATCAATTCATTACACTCCAAATAACTATAAATCCTATCCCTAATAATTTTTTCTAAAACCTTGCCCACAACAGAAGTAAGACTCACCGGTCTATAATTCCCGGCAAAGTCTCTGTCCCCCTTCTTAAACAATGGGACAACATTCGCTATCCTCCAATCCTCCGGGACTACACCAGAGACCAATGATGACCTGAAGATCAGAGCCAGAGGCTCTGCAATCACCTCTCTAGCCTCCCAGAGAATCCTAGGGTAGATCCCATCCGGACCAGGGGACTTATCTATTTTCAGCCCCTCAAGAATATCCAGCACATCCCCCTTATCAACCGTAATACTGTCTATTTTACACGCCTGCAACCCAGTGTCCTCCTCAGCTATATTCATGTCCCCCTGCGTGAACACCGAAGAGAAATATTGGTTCAATGCTTCCCCAATCTCCTCCGGTTCCACACACAACTTCCCTCTGCTGTCTGTAACTGGCCCTAATCTTGCCCTGACCAACCTTCTGTTCCTGACATACCTATAGAATGCCTTAGGATTCTCCTTAATCCTATCAGCCAAGATCTTCTCATGTCCTCTTTTAGCCCTTCTTAACTCCCTCTTCAACTCCCTCCTAGCCAATCCAAAACTATAGATGATCTGGAGGAGGGAACCGAGTGTAGGGTGTCAAAATTTGCTGATGACACCAAGATTGGTGGAACGGCAAATAGTGTGGAGAGTCTACAGAAGGATCTAGATAGGCTGGGCGAATGGGCCAAGAAATGGCAAATGGAATTTAATGTTGGCAAGTGTGAGGTGGTCCACTTTGGTAGGAATAATGGTAGGAAGGATTATTACTTACGTGGCGAAAAACTGCAGCAGGCGATGGTACAGAGGGACCTTGGGGTCCTTGTGCATCAGTTGCAAAAACCCAGCTTGCAGGTGCAGCAGGTGGTCAGGAAGGCGAATGGGATGCTGGCCTTCATAGCGAGGGGGATTGAATATAAAAGTAGGGAGGTCTTGCTGCGGCTGTATAGAGCATTGGTGAGGCCGCAGCTGGAGTACTGTGTGCAGTTTTGGTCGCCGTACTTACGCAAGGATATTTTGGCCTTGGAGGGAGTGCAGAGGAGGTTTACTAGGCTGATACCGGAGTTGAGGGGGTTGAGCTATGAGGAGAGGCTGAATAAACTAGGCTTGTACTCGTTAGAGTTTAGAAGAATGAGGGGAGATCTCATTGAGACGTATAAGATGATGAATGGGATGGCTAGGATAGAGGTGGAGAGACTCTTCCCGCTCAGAAAGGATAGTAGGACTAGGGGGCACACCCTCAAGATAAAGGGGGGACGGTTTAGAATGGAGTTGAGGAGGAACTTCTTCACTCAAAGGGTGGTGAATCTCTGGAATTCTCTGCCTGTTGAAGTGGTGGAGGCTGCCTCGCTAAATATTTTTAAGACGCGGGTTGATGGGTTTTTGATGAGAGAGGGGATTAAGGGTTATGGGGAGAGGGCGGGAATGTGGAACTGAGCCACGACAGATCAGCCATGATCTTATTGAATGGCGGGGCAGGCTCGAAGGGCTAGATGGCCTACTCCTGCTCCTATTTCTTATGTTATGATCTCCTGTGCTTATGTCATTTCCCATTACAGCACTAGTCCCTTTCTTCTTTTTATTTATAGTTTTAAAGTCGCGAGATTCGGCGGTTTTTTTTTTAAATTAGTTAGAAACCGGAAATCGGCACTAGGACGCTTGCCAGGAGTTGTAGTTTTTTTCTTCTTGGGCCCCTAACCTAATTAGTGTAGAGAGGATACCCGATCCTCTACACTGGTAGAGAATCCCACCCTCCCACCTCCTCTAACCTAATTATAAGAGTGGGGGAAGTTTGTTGTTTGTTTTTTAATTTATTTTTCTGCTGGTAATTGCTTCAGGGATGGCAGTTCAGGCAGTAAGCTGCATCTCCTGTGGGATGTATGTGGTGAGGGAATCTAGTAGTGTTTCAGGGGAGTTTACTTGTAGGAAGTGTGTTAGATTGCAGCTTCTGGAGGAGCGTGTAAAGGAGCTGGAGGTGGAGTTAGAGGAACTCCGCATAATTCGGGAGGCAGAGGTGGAAATCGATAGGAGTTATAAGGAAATAGTCACTCCTAAAAATGAGTCTTGGGTCACTGCCAGGAAGAGGGGAAAGAAGCAATCGGGGGGACAATCCCCTGGGGCGGTTCCCCTCAAATAGGTTTTCGGTCCTGGAAGCTACAGTTGAGGAGGAAACAACTGGGGATAGTCAAAGGGACCAGGTCACTGGGGATGAGCCTAGTGTGAAAGCTCAGGTGGTTAGGGGCTGTAAACGATTGGGCCTTGTGATTGGGGACTCCACGGTTAAGGGGACAGATAGGAGGGTCGGAAGTAAAGGTAGGGACTCAGGGCTGGTGTGTTGCCTACCAGGGGCTGGGGTCCGGGATGTATCTGAAAAGGTATTCAGGACTCTTAGAGGAGAGGGAGATCAACCCCAAGTTATTGTTCATGTGGGGACACATGACATAGGGAGGTTAAGGGAAGGGGATATTAAGCAGAGATTTATGGAGTTGGGGTGGAAACTAAAGGCCAAGACTGATAGAGTGGTTATCTCCGGACTCTTGCCTGTGCCACGAGATAGTTTAGAGAGGAATAGAGAAAGGGAAAGTTTGAACTTGTGGCTGAGAGGATGGTGCAGGAGGGAGGGGTTCAGGTACTTAAGCAATTGGGGCTCGTTCTGGGGAAGGTGGGACCTCTATAAGAGGGATGGTCTACACCTGAATCAGAAGGGGACCAATATCCTGGGGGGGTAAGTTTGCTAGGGCTATGCAGGGAAGTTTAAACTGATTCGGAGGGGGGGAGGGATCCTGAGTAGAGGGGTTGAAAGTGAGGGGTGCATGGATGGGGACTGCAATGCATGGCATTGCAGGGGTGGGGTGGAGCAGGGTTTGAAATGTGTATACTTCAATGCGAGGAGTATTCGCAATAAAGTGGGTGAACTTGCAGCGTGGATCAGTACCTGGGACTTCGATGTTGTGGCCATTTCAGAGACATGGATAGAGCAGGGGCAGGAATGGATGCTGCAGGTCCCGGGGTTTAAATGTTTTAGTCAAAGTAGAGAAGGAGGTAGAAGGGGGGGAGGGGTAGCATTATTGGTCAGGGATTGTATCACAGTGTCAGAGAGGAGGTTTGATGAGGACTTGTCTGTTGAGGTAGTATGGGCAGAGATTAGAAATAGGAGAGGAGAGGTCACCCTGTTGGGAGTCTTTTATAGACCTCCTAAAAGTTCTAGAGAGGTTGAGGAAAGGATTGCGGAGACGATTCTGGTTAGGAGTGAAAGTAATAGGGTAATTGTTATGGGGGATTTTAACTTTACTAATATTGATTGGAATTGTTATAGCTCTAGCTCGTTAGAGGGGTCAGTTTTTGTGCAAAGTGTGCAGGAAGGTTTTTTGACTCAGTATGTAGATAGGCCAACTAGAGGTGAGGCTATATTGGATTTGGTGCTGGGAAATGAGCCAGATCAGGTGTTGGATTTGGAAGTTGGTGTGCATTTTGGTGATAGTGACCGCAATTCGGTTACGTTCACCTTAGTGATGGAAAGGGATAGGCATGAACCTCGGGCCAGTGGTTTTAGCTGGGGGAAGGGTAATTATGAGGCTATTAGGAGAGAATTAGGAAACATAGGTTGGACTAGGAGATTACAGGGATTGGGAACGTCCGAAATGTGGAGTTTTTTCAAGGAGCAGCTACTGCGAGTCTGTGATAGGTATGTCCCTGTCAGGCAAGGTGGAATTGGTAAGGCTAGGGAACCGTGGTGCACCAAAAAAGTTGATTCGTTGGTTAAAAAGAAAAAGGAGGCTTATGTTCGGATGAGACGTGAGCACTCGGATAGTGCACTAGAGAGCTTTAGATTGGCTAGGAGGGAGTTGAAGAGCGAGCTAAGAAGGGCTAAAAGAGGACATGAGAAGACTTTGGCTGATAGGGTTAAGGAGAATCCTAAGGCGTTCTATAGGTATGTCAAGAACAGAAGGTTGGTTAGGGCAAGGTTAGGGCCAGTTATAGACGGCAGAGGGAAGTTATGTGTGGAACCGGAGGAGATTGGTGAAGCATTGAACCAATATTTCTCTTCGGTGTTCACGCAGGGGGACATGGATATAGCTGAGGAGGACACTGGGTTGCAGGGGAGTAGAATTGACAGTGTTACAGTTGATAAGGAGGATGTGCTGGATATTCTGGAGGGTCTGAAAATAGATAAGTCCCCTGGTCCGGATGGGATTTACCCCAGGATTCTCTGGGAGGCAAGAGAAGTGATTGCAGAGCCTCTGGCTCTGATCTTCAGGTCGTCGTTGGCCTCTGGTATAGTACCAGATGATTGGAGGTTAGCGAATGTTGTCCCATTGTTTAAGAAGGGGAACAGAGACTTCCCCGGGAATTATAGACCGGTGAGTCTCACTTCTGTTGTGGGCAAGGTTTTGGAAAAAATTATTAGGGATAGGATTTATAGTTATTTGGAGAGTAATGAGTTGATTGGAGATAGTCAGCATGGTTTTGTGGCGGGTAGGTCGTGCCTTACTAACCTTATTGAGTTTTTTGAGAAAGTGACCAAAGAGGTGGATGGGGGTAAGGCAGTGGACGTGGTGTATATGGATTTTAGTAAGGCGTTTGATAAGGTTCACCATGGTAGGCTTCTGCACAAAATGCAGATGTATGGGATTGGGGGTGATCTAGGGAACTGGATTAGGAATTGGCTAGAGGATAGGAGACAGAGGGTAGTGGTTGACGGTAAATATTCATCATGGAGTTCGGTTACAAGTGGTGTGCCTCAGGGATCTGTGTTGGGGCCACTGCTGTTTGTGATTTTTATTAATGATCTGGATGAGGGTATAGTTGGGTGGATCAGTAAATTTGCTGATGACACCAAAGTCGGAGGTGTGGTAGATAGTGAGGAAGGGTGTCATAGTTTGCAGGAAGACTTAGACAGGTTGCAGAGCTGGGCCGAGAGGTGGCGAATGGAATTTAATGCAGAGAAATGTGTGGTAATTCACTTTGGTAGGAATAACAGATGTGTTGAGTATAGGGCTAACGGGAAGACTTTGAATAGTGTGGAGGAGCAGAGGCATCTAGGTGTATGTGTACATAGATCCCTGAAAGTTGGGAATCAAGTAGATAAGGTTGTTAAGAAGGCATACAGTGTCTTGGCGTTTATTGGTAGGGGGATTGAATTTAGGAGTCGTAGCGTTATGTTGCAACTGTACACAACTCTGGTGCGGCCGCACTTGGAGTACTGTGTGCAGTTCTGGTCCCCACATTACAGGAAGGATGTGGAGGCTTTGGAGAGGGTGCAGAGGAGGTTTACCAGGATGTTGCCTGGTATGGAGGGGAGATCCTATGAGGAGAGGCTGAGGGATTTGGGGTTGTTTTCGCTGGAAAGGCGGCAGCTAAGAGGGGATCTTATTGAAACATATAAGATGATTGGAGGTTTAGATAGGGTGGATAGTGATAGCCTTTTTCCTCTGATGGAAAAATCTAGCACGAGGGGGCATGGCTTTAAACTAAGGGGGGGTAGTTATAGGACAGATGTCAGGGGTAGGTTCTTTACCCAGAGGGTGGTGAGGGATTGGAATGCCCTGCCTGCTGCAGTTGTAAATGCGCCTAGTTTGGGGGCGTTTAAGAGGTCTGTGGACAGGTTTATGGACGAAAAGGGATTGGTTTAGGTTAGTGGGTCATTGTTTTTTTTTAACTGGTCGGCGCAACATCGTGGGCCGAAGGGCCTGTTCTGCGCTGTAATGTTCTATGTTCTATGTTCACTAGCAAAACTACACAACCTCCTTTTTCTTTCAATCTGTCTTTCTGAAATGCTGAGTACCCTTGGATATTCAGTTCCCAGATCTGGTCTCCTTGTAACCATGTCTCACTACTTGCCACCAAATCATACCCATCTGTTTCTACTTGCACTGTTGATTCATTAATTTTGCTTTGGATACTTCGTGTATTTAGATATAAAGCTTTTAAATTTGTTCTACTAGTAAATTTCCCTACTGTTTTATAATTCCTTGGTGCATAAAGACTTTCATCCATTCTGTCCCTCTCTTTTATTGTCTGGTAACCATCCGCCACATCGCTAACCTGCACTTTGACCGCCTCCTTCAATTTGGGTTTTCTAATTCCCCCTACAACTGCAGTTTAAAGCCCTATCTACAGCCCTTGTTAAGCGATTCGCTAGGACTCTGGTCCAAGCATGATTCAGATGAAGACCATCCCATTGGAACATGTCCCTTCAATTCATCAATTCCGAGCCAGAGTTCTTCAAGCAACCAATACTTGCTACAGACTTGTTCACTAGGAACTGCAATAGATTTCACCAGCTTCCACATCATGCAGGTACAACACATTGCTTGGCCTGCATCTCCATATTATTTACTTTGCCTTTAAATTGCCGACTGATCTTTTTCTAAGCTGGAAAATATTTTTCCTATTTATCTTTAGTCTGAAAACACCTTAGGCCTGTCAAAACCTCCAATACCTCATCATTCCATGTCACCAAAATCAGACATGAATGGAGGTAGCTACTGATCTATATGGAAAGCTGACTCTCTGAAACATGCATGCACATATCCCATCCTGGCCTGTCATTGTGTGAATGATCTGATCTGCCGCTATGAAGATGCAGGCCATAGTATTCTCCTTAGTCTGCTGCCTTATCTCCCTTCGGCATGGAGTGTAATTGTAAGCCTTGCATTTTTCTCCCAGTGCGATGCACTGTTTGCTGTTCAGGAGAACACAGACAGCCAGCCCCCTCTACCTACAGAGCCATTGATTCAAGATCACAATAAATCTCTATTAAACCCATTTGCCAGCACTTGATCCATGGCCTTGAATGTTATGACATTTCAAGTGCTCACCCATACACTTATAAATGTTGTGAGCCTCTACTACACTCCCATGCAGTGCATTTCAGATTCCCACCTCCTGAGTGAAAATTTTTTTCCTCAAATCCCCTCTAAACCTCATGCCCCTCACCTTAAAATTATACCGTCTTGTTATTGATATGTTCAAATAAGGGAAACTTAGCTGCTTCCTATCCACCCTGTCCTAACCCGTCATAATCTCATTTACCTCAATCAGATCCCACCTCAGCCTTTTCTGTCCCAAAGAAAACAACCCAAGCCTATCCAGCCTCACTTCATAGCTCAGATACTCCATCCAGGAAACATCCAGGTGAATCTCCTCTGCATCCTCTCCAATGCAATCATGTCCTTCCTATAGTGAGGCAACCAGAACTGCAAAAATACTCCAGCTTTGGCCTAACCAAAGTTTTGTACAGCTCCAAAATAACCTCCCTGCTCTCTTAATATATGCCAACACTGATGATGACAAGTGTGCTAGGTGCCACCTTAACTATCCTGCCACTCCTGGAATCTGTGGAAAAGCACCTCAAGACTCCTCTGTTCCTCTGAGTTGCCTTGTGTCTTGCCATTTATTGAGTATTCACTTGCTTGTTACTCCTCACCCTTTTCAGGGCTAAATTGAATGGGATGGATAGGATAGAGGTGGAGAGGCTCTTCCCACTCAGAAAGGACAGTAGGACTAGAGGGCACAGCCTCAGGATAAAGGGGGGGCGGTTTAGAACGGAGTTGAGGAGGAACTTCTTCACTCAAAGGGTGGTGAATCTCTGGAATTCTCTGCCCATTGAAGTGGTGGAGGCTGCCTCGCTCAATATTTTTAAGACGCGGGTTGATAGGTTTTTGATAGGCAAGGGGATTAAGGGTTATGGGGAGAGGGCGGGAATGTGGAACTGAGCCACGACAGATCAGCCATGATCTTATTGAATGGCGGGGCAGGCTCGAAGGGCTAGACTGCCTACTCCTGCTCCTATTTCTTATGTTCTTATTCCATTTGCCACTGATCTACCCATCTGACCAACCCGTCAAAATCTTCCTGCAACCTAAAGGCCTTCTTAACAAAACAGTGCAGCACAGGAGCAGGCCCTTCGGCCCTCCAAGCATGCGCCACTCATGCACCCAACTGGACCATTCGTTTGTATCCTCTATTTCAGCCTGTTCATGTGGCTATCTAGATAAGTCTTAAACAATCCCAGCGTGTCCGCCTCAATCACCATGCTTGGCAGTGCGTTCCAGGCCCCCACCACCCTCTGTAAAATATGTCCCCCTGACACCTGTGTTCTTCCTCACTTTTAACCGTCCTGCTAATCTTCTTGTCATCTGCAAACTTATTTATCACACCTGTCATCCCACACTCTCATCTATATCATTTATATATGTGTATATAGCATTGATCCTTCTGGTACACTACTGGATACTTGCCTCTAATCACAAAACAGCCTTTTACCACCACCCACTGTCTCCTATCATTAAATCAGTTTTGGATCCAACTTGCCCAATTACCCCGTGTCTCATGTGCTTTTTCCTTATTTATCAGTCTTCCATGTGGGACCTTGTCGAAGGCTTTACTGAAATCCATACAAACTACATCAACTGAACTACCCTCAACTATACATGAAAAATGTAGTCAAATCCCTCTGACAAAGTGATGCTGATTTTCCCTGATCCCTTGCCTCTCTGAATGGAGATTAATTCTCTCCTTCAGAATTTTCCCCAATAGTTTCTCTGTTACACACTCATCTGTAATTTCCTGGGCGGCACAGTGGTTAGCACTGCTGGGTTGAGTTCCTGGCTTGGAGGTTGCACATTTTCCCTGAGTCTGCGTGGGTTTCCTCCAGGTGCTCCGGTTTCCTCCCACAGTCCAAAGAAGTGCAGGTTAGGTTGATTGGCCATAATAAATTGGCCACAAGCTTTTGAAGCACTGCCCCTTCATCAGGTGAGTGGGAGTTGTGTTCACAAACAGCATATAAAGACACAAACTCAATTTACAAAATAATGGTTGGAATGTGAGTCTTTACAGATAATCAAATCTTAAAGGTACAGATGATGCGAGTGGCGAGAGGGTTAAGCACAGATTAAAGAGATGCGTCTTGTCTCCAGCCAGGACAGTTAGTGAGATTTTGCAAGCCCAGGCAAGTCGGTTACCCGCAGATCCGACCAAAGAACACACCTGTCAACTCAACAGACTGATCAAGATCTTTGATCCGGACCTTCAGAGCACCCTCCGTGCTCTCATCCCACGTACTCTCCGTGTTGGAGATCTCTACTGCTACCCAAAGATACACAAGGCCAACACACCCAGCCGTCCCATCATATCAGGTAATGGGACCGTGTGTGAGAACGTCTCCAGCTATATCGAGGGCATTCTGAAACCCATTGTACAAAGAACCCCCACCTTTCTCCGTGATACTATGGACTTCCCACAGAAACTCAGCACACATGGAGTAGTTGAACCAGATGCACTCATCGTCACAATGGATGTCTCAGCACACTACACCAGCATCCCCCACGACGATGGCATTGCTGCAATTGCCTCAGTACTCGATGCCGACAACTGCCAATCTCCAGATGCAATTTTACAACTCATCTGCTTCATCCTGGACCACAACGACTTCACCTTCAACAACCAGACACGGTCTGGAAGACACGGAACAGCCATGGGGACCAAATTCGCACCTCAATATGCCAACATCTTCATGCATTGGTTCAAACAAGACCTGTTCATCGCACAGGACCTTCACCAATGCTATACGCTGGATACATCAATGATATTTTCTTCCTTTTGGATTCATGCCAAACAATCACTGAATCAACTATATGATGACAACAAGTTCCATCCCGCCATCAGACTTAACACGGACTACTCTCCGGAATCAGTTACATTCTTGGATACATGCATCTCCATCAAGGAGGGTCAACTCAGTACTTTGCTGTACCGTAAGCCCACGGATAACCTCAAGATGCTCCACTTCTCCAGCTTCCACCCTGAACACTTTAAAGAAGCTATCCCTCCGAGCAAGCCCTCTGTATACACAAGATCTGCTCAGATGAGGAGGATCACAACAGACACCTACAGACGCTGAAAGATGCCCTCATATGAATAGGATATGGCACTCGACTCGCACCACCGCGAAAAACCACACCAACCTCCTCAGAAGATAAGCACGGGACACGGCGGACTGAGTTCCCTTTGTCGTCCAATACTTCCCTGGAACAGAAAATCTATGACATCATCTCTGGAGCCTTCAACGTGTCTTCAATGAAGACGAGCATCTTGTCAAGGCCATCCCCACACTCCCACTTCTTGCCTTCAAACAACCGCACAACCTCAAACAGACCATTGTCCACAGCAAACAACACAGCCTTCAGGCAATCAGTGACCACGACACTACACAACCCTGCCACAGCAACCTCTGCAAGACGTGCCGGATCATTGACACGGATGCTATCATCTCACGAGAACACCATCCACCAGGTACACGGTACATACTCTTGCAACTCGGCCAACGTTGTCTACCTGATATGCTGCAGGAAAGGATGTCCCAAGGCATGATACATTGGGGAGACCATGCAGACGCCACGACAACTGATAAATGAACATCGCTCGACAATCACCAGCCAGGAATATTCTTTTCCTGTTGGGAAAACTTCAGTCACGGACATTCAGCCTCTAATTTTCGGGTAAGCGTTCCCCAAGGTGGCCTTCACAGCACATGACAGCGCAGAATCGCTGAGCCGAAACTGATAACCAAGTTCCACACACACGAGGATGGCCTCAACCGGGATCTTGGGTTCATGACACACTATCTGTAACCCCCCACAACTTGCCTGGGCTTTCAAAATCTCACTAACTGTTCTGGCTGGAGACTACTCATCTTTTTAACTTGTGTTTAACCCCCTCTCCACTCACATTGTCTGTACCTTTTAAGACTTGATTACCTGTAAAAACTCACATTCCAACCATTATCTTGTAATTGAGTTTGTGTCTGTATGTGTCCTGTTTGTGAACACAACTCCCATTCACCAGATGAAGGGACAGTGCTCCGAAAGCTTGCGGCTTCTGCTACCAAATAAACTTGTTGGACTTTAATCTGGTGTTGTGAAACTTCTTACTGTCTTAACCCAGTCCAAAGCTGACATTTCCACATCATGATAAATTGCTGATAGTGTCCCAGGGTGTGCAGGTTAAAATTAAAGTAAAAATTTATTTATTAGTCACAAGTAGACTTACATTCACACTGCAATGAAAATCCCCTAAGTGCTACATTCAGGTGCCTGTTCTGGTACACTGAGGGAGAATTTAGCATGGCCAATTCACCTATTAGTGGGGTAAATGCATGTGGTTGTGGGGATGGGGTCTGGTGTGGGATCATTGTTGGTGCAGATATGATGGGCCAAATGGCCTCCTTTTGCACTGTAGGGTTTCTATCATTCTACCTCTATTGCCCTTTTTGAAAAGTGGAACCACATTATCTGTCCTGCAATCTTCTGGCACCTCCCCTATGATGTGGAGATGCTGCTGTTGGACTGGGGTAAACACAGTAAGATGTCTCTCAACACCAGGTTAAAGTCCAACAAGCTTGTGGCTGTCCTACCAAATAAACATGTTGGATTTTAATCTGGTGTTGTGAGACTTCTTACTGTGTGTACCTCCCCTTTGGCCAGAGAGTAATTAAAAAGTTTGGTCAGAGCCCCAATAATTTTCTCCCTTGTCTCCCATGGCAATCTAGGATACAACTCATCCAGATCTGAGTACTAAGCACTTTTAAGACTGCCAAAACCTTCAATACCACCTCACTCCGTATGTCAAACTGCTGAAAAACTTCTCTGTTCATCTCCCTGAATTCTGTACTTATATCCTCCTGAATGAAGATAGATGTGAAGTACTTGTTTAAAAACTTACTGCCCTTTGACTGCAAGCACAGATTACCCCCTTAGTCCCTCAGGAGCCTGCCTCTTTCCCAGGCGAATCTCTTCTCTTTAACAGCCATGTGGTGGAGATGCTGGCGTTGGATTGGGGCAGGCACGGTAACAAGTCCCACAGGTTTATTTGGAGTCACAAGCTTTTGGAGTGCTGCTGCTCCATCAGGTGATCATCATATATAACTGTTTGTTATATAATTGCACTGTTTGTTTCTAGGTCCTAGTTCTTCATGTACTTCAGTTCATATTTGTATTTTAATATGACTGCATAGTGATTATGTTACTGGACAAGCAATCCCACAAATTTGAATTCAGCGTAAAAGGAACTAATTAATTTGGAACAAAAATTGACAAATTTTCAATGCTATAAAAACCCATCTCGTTCACTAATGCCCTTCTTAGAGGGGGAAACCTGACGTCCTTACCCAGTTTGTCCTCTAGCTGCAGTTCCACGTTGATGAGATTGACTGCTCTGTAAAGTTACCTAGCAAGCCACTCCACTGTATCAAACTGTTACCAAAGAGCAATGTCAACAAAGATTCCAATACTCTCTCTGGCACAGATCAAGGAGTCTAGCGCAAAGGTCAGCATGCCTTATCCATGGTGTTTTCAATTTTTCCAGATAGCATTAGGAGTCTCTCAATTAGTAGGCTTGAATTTGCTGTGTAAGATGTGTATGTAGTATGGAACATTGTCATTCATTTCCTCAATGTAAACAGCTAATGATATTCTTTTATATTTTGTTATAGACCCTTCAGACAACCTTCGAGAGATCCTGCAGAACGTGGCTAAGCTTCAGGGAGTCTCTAACATGCGAAAGTTGGGTCACCTGAATAACTTTATCAAGGTAAGTGAAAGATGGTAGGAGGTAGCACTGGTACACGTTCACTGGCAGTTGAGGACAAATCAGAGTGGTTAATTCAATGGGTTCAAAGCAATGTTGACTGTTTCAAACAAAAACTGTTATCGCGCAGATAGAAAAGATGTTGCAAGCTGTGTAAAATCTCAAGGCTGATGTCTACTTGTTACACCTGGTAGCTTCAGTGTATAACAATAAATGTTAGATCCAGGCAGGTAGAAGAGTCCTGTCTTTCTACTCCCTCATTAATATATATTCAAGTTCCAGGTTACTGCAGAAAGCAGGTTCAGACAATGGACTGTACTGAAATTTGCAGGGTTAATTAGCAAATATGCCTACCGTGCAATCAATTCATTCATTCAAGTCATTCGTATAGATGGTAAATAGTTGAGGCCCGAGCATTCATCCCTGTAGGTCTCCACCAGTAACAGTTTGTCAATCTAAAAATGACTCATTTACCCCAACTTTGTTTCCTGTTAGTTAGTCAATCCTCTAACCATGCTAACATAGCAACTCCAACATATTGAGGTCTTGTGTTGTATAGTTACCTTTGATGCGGTGCTTGTGATGTCACAAGAGGCTGCATGCTGGAGAGGCAGTATTTTCAACACTCACCCCTCCATTTTCTGCATCATATCCATCCCAAATTCGATGTGGCTGCTGAATGCAGCCATGTTTACCAAGGTGACCACAGGAAGTCACATGACAGACTGATGACAAATCAGAGCAAGTAAGGAGCAGCTGTATCAGACTATATAATCCAAGTGCTGTGTCCTGCTAAAAGAGGGAGTTTTCGGGTGAAATCTGGGAAGCTGTAGGACCTCTGTGTGGGCTATTTGCTGTGTGCAAGTTCACTAGATATCTTGTGGACAACAAACCCGATTTGGAATTTGACTAAGAATTGGATGGGAACCCCTCAGCAACTAGAACCCCTTATGTTCTTGAACTTGGCTGCCTTCACATTGGTTAATTAATAAATTGTTTATTAGTTGGACTTGAACTTCTGGGTATCTACATTGTGTCTTGGAACCCACTTATATTGTTGTCCGACCCCATGCAACATCACACGCTTTATCGAATTCCTTCTGGAAATCTAAATCTGCCGATTTCCCCTTTTATCCACCCTACTTGTTACATCCTCAAAGAACTAATAAATTTGCCAAACACAATAGCCTTTTCACATAACCATGTTGACTCTGCTTGATAATATTATGATTTTCTACCTAGCAGTTTTCCAATGGTTGATGTTAGGCCAACTGGACTATAGTTTTTTGTTTAAGAAGGGGAACAGAGACTTTGCCGGGAATTATAGACCGGTGAGTCTTACTTCTGTTGTGGGCAAGGTTTTAGAAAAAATTATTAGGGATAGGATTTATAGTTATTTGGAGTGTAATGAATTGATTAGAAATAGTCAGCATGGTTTTGTAGCGGGTAGGTCGTGCCTTACTAACCTTATTGAGTTTTTTGAGAAGGTGACCAAAGAGGTGGATGGGGGCAAGGCAGTTGACGTGGTATACATGGATTTTAGTAAGGCGTTCGATAAGGTTCACCATGGTAGGCTTCTGCAGAAAATGCAGATGTATGGGATTGTGGGTAATCTAGGAAGTTGGATCAGGAATTGGCTATCAGATAGGAGACAGAGGGTGGTGGTGGATGGTAAATATTCATCATGGAGTACAGTTACGAGTGGTGTGCCTCAGGGATCTGTTTTGGGGCCACTGTTGTTTGTAATTTTTATTAATGATCTGGATGAGGGTATAGTTGGGTGGATTAGTAAATTTGCTGATGACACCAAAATTGGAGGTGTGGTAGATTGTGAGGAAGGGTGTCATAGTCTGCAGGGAGACTTAGATAGGTTGCAGAGCTGGGCCGAGAGGTGGCGGATGGAATTTAATGCGGAGAAGTGTGAGGTAATTCACTTTGGTAGGAGCAACAGATGTGTCGAGTATAGGGCTAACGGGAGGACTTTGAATAGTGTGGATGAACAGAGGGATCTAGGTGTGTGTGTACATAGATCCCTGAAAGTTGGGAATCAAGTAGATAAGGTTGTTAAGAAGGCGTACGGTGTCTTGGCGTTTATTGGTAGGGGGATTGAATTTAGGAGTCGCAGTGTAATGTTGCAACTGTACACTACTCTAGTGCGGCCGCACTTGGAGTACTGTGTGCAGTTCTGGTCCCCGCATTACAAGAAGGATGTGGAGGCGTTGGAGAGGGTGCAGAGGAGGTTTACTAGGATGTTGCCTGGTATGGTGGGGAGGTCCTATGAGGAGAGACTGAGGGATTTAGGGTTGTTTTCGTTGGAAAGAAGGCGGCTAAGAGGGGATCTTATTGAAACATATAAGATGATTAGAGGTTTAGATAGGGTGGATAGTGATAGCCTTTTTCCTCGGATGGAGAAAGCTAGCACGAGGGGGCATGGCTTTAAATTAAGGGGGGGTAGCTACAGGACGGATGTCAGGGGTAGGTTCTTTACCCAGCGGGTGGTGAGGGATTGGAATGCCCTGCCTGCTGCGGTTGTAAATGCATCTAGTTTGGGGGCGTTTAAGAGATCTCTGGATAGGTTTATGGACGAAAAGGGATTGGTATAGGCTAGTGGGTCATTGTTTTTGTAACTGGTCGGCGCAACATCGTGGGCCGAAGGGCCTGTTCTGCGCTGTAATGTTCTATGTTCTATAGTTTCCTGCTTTCTGTCGTCCTCCTTTCTTGAATACTGCTGTTACATTTGGGATTTTCCAATCTGTTGTGAGATTGCCAGAATCTAGGAAATTTTGGAAAATTACTAATGCAGCCACTGTCTTTACAGCCATTTCCTTTCAGACCATAGGATCCAGGCCATTAGGTCCAGGGGTTTTACCAGCCTTAGTGCCATTAGATTTCGTTGTAATTTTTCATTAATGATAGTGATTGCTGTAACTTCCTGTCTGCCTCGTGCTTTATTTACTGTTCTTGGAGATATGTTTTTTGTTTTCTACTCTGAACAAGCATTTTGTATGTCTTCAAACTCTCTGCCATTTCCTTGTTTCCCAATATTAATGCCCCAGTCTCAATTTCTCAGGGACCAATGCTCACTGTTCTAATTTTCAATTTCATATATTTGTGGAAGCTTTTACTGTATTTTTGTGTTGCCAGTTTTCTCTCATACACCAATGTCTCCCTCTTTATCATTTCAGTCAACTTTTGTAGTTTCCTAAAATTTTCCCACTCTTTGCTACTACTACTTTGTAGCATTCTATGCCTTTCAATTGATATCTTCCTTAACTTCCTTAGTTAGCCACAAATACTTAGAGTATTTCTTTGTGGAATATACTTTTGTTGAGATTTATGAAATATTTTCTTAAAATCTGCTGCTGCTTCTCTACTGTCTTGTCTGTTAACCTATTTTTCCAGTCCATTTTAGTTAACTCTATCGTCAAACCCTTGTAATTGCCTTTATTTATGTTTAAGATTCTAATTTCAGACCAAATTTCTTGCCCTCAAACTGAATGTGGAGTTCATCATGTTGCAATCACACTTATCTGGAGGGTAGTTTACTGAGGTAAATCTTTCCAGGTTACCAGGTTAAAATAGTCTTTTTCTGGTTAGTTCCAAAGCATATTTTACAAAGAAACTGGGCCAAGCACACTTCATGAATTTATTCTCCAGGTTGCTTTTGTCAACTTGATTTGTAAAATCTACATGAAAATTAAAATCTTGATTTATGCTTTGTTTGACCATGTATCTACTGTCAGGGGGCCTACAAATCATTCCAACTAGTGACTTATTTTCTGTATTATTTCCTTACCGCCATCCAAAACTGATTCTACTTTTTGATCCTTTGAACCAAAATTATTTTGTACTACTATACTCATCTTGTGCTTTATTAACAGGGCAAAGCAACCTCCTTTTCCTTTCTTCCCGTCCTTCCAAAACAAACAGGCCAATATAATGTCAAAATGCTGGAAATACTCAGGTCAGAAACCATCTATAGTGAGAGAGTTAACATTTCGGGTTATGATGTCTTTTCATCGGAACTAAGCCAGAATATTATGACCAGGATGGGAAGAATGTGCAGTTTGACTAGCTCCTCTACGCCACAGATTGCACCATTAGTTTAAAGATTCAATTCACTTGCCAAAATGGCCAGTTATTCATATTCACTACTGTTAAACAGAATAAAAGAAGTTTTGACTAAGCTTCTTGCACTAAACAATAACTGTAGCTTATTGTAAAACCATTCTTGTCAAATACAAAAGCAAAGCTTATTAGCATAGAGTATAAAATATGGAAGTTGTAATAGTGCAGCGGACAAGAGTTGAGAAAGCCAATGCCTCCCTTCACATGTTTCATTTTCTCCCAGCAAGAACTACTTGGCACGTCACGCACTACGTTTCCAAGAAGGCATCACACTAAAACAGGAAGTAGAGGTAGTTTAAAAGCAAGAGGGGCCTTGAACAAAGGGGAGTTGACTTTGAGTGCTTGCAGAAGAATACTAATTGAGGCTGTTTGAGAGAATGCAGAGGTGAACTGATGTAGTGTTTGACTACCTGGTGAGCAACCTGAGAGAACATAAGAACATAAGAAATAGGAGCAGGAGTAGGCCATCCAGCCCTTTGAGCCTGCCCCGCCATTCAATAAGATCATGGCTGATCTGTCGCTGCTCAGTTCCACTTTCCCGCTTTCTCCCCATAACCCTTAATCCCCTCTCTTATCAAAAACCCATCAGCCCGCGTCTTAAAAATATTTAGCGAGGCAGCCTCCACCACTTCAACGGGCAGAGAATTCCAGAGATTCACCACCCTTTGAGTGAAGAAGTTCCTCCTCAACTCCGTTCTAAACCGCCCCCCTTTTGTCTTGAGGCTGTGCCCCCTAGTCCTACTGTCTTTTTTGAGCGGGAAGAGTCTCTCCACCTCTATCCTATCCATCCCATTCATCATCTTATAAGTCTCAATGAGATCTCCCCTCATTCTTCTAAACTCTAACGAGTACAAGCCCAGTTTATTCAGCCTCTCCTCATAGCTCAACCCCCTCAACTCCGGTATCAGCCTAGTAAACCTCCTCTGCACTCCCTCCAAGGCCAAAATATCTTTGCGCAGGTGCGGTGCCCAGAACTGCACACAGTACTCCAGCTGCGGCCTCACCAATGCCCTATACAGCTGCAGCAAGACCTTCCTACTTTTATATTCAATCCCCCTCGCTATGAAGGCCAGCATCCCATTCGCCTTCCTGACCACCTGCTGCACCTGCAAGCTGGGTTTTTGCGACTCATGCACAAGGACCCCGAGGTCCCTCTGCACCGTCGCCTGCTGCAGTTTTTTGCCCCGTAAGTAATAGTCCTTCCTACCATTCTTCCTACCAAAGTGGACCACCTCACACTTGCCAACATTAAATTCCATTTGCCATTTCCTGGCCCATTCGCCCAGCCTATCTAGATCCTTCTGCAGACTCTCCACACCCTCCGCACAATTTGCCGTTCCCCCTATCTTGGTGTCATCAGCAAATTTCGACACCCTACACTCGGTGATTGTCCTTGGTAGGGCCTTAATGAGAGAGAATTTTTGTTTACCCAGCTTACCTGGTGCAACCTCAGATTGGCATATGAACTGGCTGAGAACCCAACCCTGGTAGGGCTTTAACTTTGCATGCAGTGTCTGAGATTTTGTGTTTTCATTTGACTACACTGATAAATAGCTAACCAATCAAATCATAGTATTCCTACAGTACAGAAGGAAGCCATTTGGCCCATCACGTCTGTACTGACAACAATCCCACTCAAGCGCTATTCCCATAACCCCATACATTGACCCTATTAATCTCACTGACGCTAGGGTCAATTTAGCATGGCCAGTAAACCTAACCCGCACGTCTTTGAACTGTGGGAGGAAACTGGAGCACTCGGAGGAAATCTACGCAGACACAGGGAGGAAGTGCAAACTCCATGTAGACAGTGACTCCAAGACGGAATAGGACCTGGGTCCTGGCATTGTGAAGCAGCAGCACTAACCACTGTGCTGCCCTAATATATATAGGGAAGATAAAATCCCAGCGTGTTGAGCAACTTGGATTCACTGTGGACTGGCTCAAACCTGCAAAAAGCTGTCATTGTCTTTTCACAAGCAGTTGGTCATCCTTCTACTCAAAGCAAAACCAACTTTTAAATAGTTTGTTTTTACAAACTTTTATTCCATCCAAAACACCAAAATTCAATTGAATTCAATTCAGGGTCCCCACGTGAGGGACAGACAAGATCCAAGCTAATCAGATGAGAGATTGCTGGGCTTGATTTGATGTTTCTTCTTAGCTAAAGGCCAAGATGGATTTGAAAGGAATTTCATTAGGTAAAGCCTTGGTTTGACCTCATTGGCTACCTTCTTCATAGAAACTAGAAGCAGGAGCTGGCCATTTGAGCCTGCTCTGCCATTTGTTTTGATCATAGCTGATCATCAAATTCAATATCTTGATTCCCCCATATGCCTTGATCCTTTTTAGCCCCAAGAGCTATATCTAATTTCTTCTTAAAATCTCACAAAGTTTTGGCCTCTTTTACCCTAACCTGGGCAAACAACAATCGCAATTGACAGCACACGCCCAAGTTGTTTTAGTGCACTCGTCAACCAGTGTCAGCTTTGAGAAATATTTCACTATGCCGTAGTTGTTAACTGTTATGTCAGAGATGTATATAAAAAAGACCAGTAACTAAGCAACAGGAACGCTCTTGGAGTAATGTTAACTTTCTCCAGATAGTTATAAAATTTTAAGTATGTTGCCTTATTGGTACAAGTGCGGTATCAATACTTTTTTTGTATGGCAGCTTAAGAGCAGCTGTTTCTCTATTCTGGTTTCCTTTGTCTGTGTAAACCCATATCCCTGACAGATGCAAGAATCTACATTTTCATTTTAAAAAATAGTGAACAAAGTAAAAGCTAGACCATGGTTTGATGTTTATAGTCTTATCAAGCCAGTCGTTAGTGCCCTTATTAGGATTAAGCAGTAAACAAGTTACTTGGAGTGATGGTCAGGATGAACTAGCTTAAAGCTAAAGGTACAGCTGCTAATTCTATCAGAACAGTTTCTAAATATTCATATTGTTACCTGCTGGCTACAGCTGAATATTTTGGTATAACATCTTTATCAATACCCATGTTTGGTTCTATCTACATTTTAAGGGCGTTTTGGAGGGGTGCAATGTCTCATCCTGTCAGCTTGAATCTTTGGACCCTGTCAGCTTGGATCTTGTTTGATCATGCCCAAAATGGGATGCAGAGTCTTGTCTTGACAGCTGGTATCTTGTTTGTCCCTCATGTGGTCCATAATTGGACTTAATTTGAATAGGCTTTTTTGATTAAAATAAAGTTCTGGAAAAAAAACCTGCTCTCTGTTCATATTGAATTGAAATGCTGTGGGAACTCAGCTCACAATCTCATTGCAGCCTTGGTCAAAACATTGACTAAAGAACTGAATTTTGGAAAGTGAGAGTAACTGCCAATTATATGAAGGCAGTATTTGACCAAGTCTGGCATCAATAAGCCCTCTAAAAATTGAAGTGAATAAGATGAAAACCACTACTGGCTGGAGTCAAACCTGGCATAAAGATTGTAGTTGTTCAAGGCCAATCATCTCAACCTCTAGATATTGTTGCAGAATTCCTCAGAGCTTCTGTTTCTTCAGTGACCTTTCTTCGATTATAAGGTCAGGAGTTTGTTGATGGTTGCAGCGTTCGGATTCATTTACAGCTCCTCAGATACTGAAGCAGCTTGTGCCAGTATGCAACAAGACCTGGACAAGTAACATTTGTGCCACTCATGTCCCAGGAAATTACTGTCTCCAACAAGACAACAGGCTATTTTAAATCTAATATTGTGCTATGAAAAAGAGCTAATTAATCTTGTTGTAAAGGAGCCTTTAGGAAAGTGTAATCATAATATGATAGGATTTTGCATTATATTTGAAAGTTATGTAGTTACAATCAGAAATAACGGTCTTAAATTTAAACAAGGTAAACTATGAAGATATACTTTGGGCTAAATTGGGTTTTGGCAGATGAGGAAGCTACATTAAAAATTATGGTAGTCAAGCGATGTCTAACATTTAAAGAACCAGTACATAGTTTACAGCAAAAATACATTCCTTTAATACATAAAAACTCAGCAAGAAAAGTGTTCCACCCATGACTAATGAAAGAAACCAACAAAATTGCCAAAAAAAAAGCCTGAGGATTGGGAGCATTTTAAAATTCTGAAAAGGAGAAAAAAAGATTAAGAAAGGGAAAATGGAATGAGAGTTAATGAGCAAAAGACATAACTGACTGTAAAAGGTTCCAAAGATGTATAAAAAGGAAAAGATTGGCAAAAACATTTCCATTACAAGCAGTCAGAAGGGTGAAGGGTCATCCAGACTCAAAACATTGGCTGTATTCTCTTTCCACAGATGCTGTCAGACCTGCAGTGTTGCTCCAACATTATCTATTTTTGTATCAGATTCCAGCATCCACAGTATTTTGCCTTTCTCAGGAGAGTTTATAGTGGCGGAAATAAGGAGCTGACCAAGAAACTCGACAAGTACTTTGTGTTGGTCTTCATTCAAAAATACTCAATCTCCCAGGAATAATGGAGAATTAAGGGACTAGTGGAACTGAGGATAATATTTGTTTAAAAAACTGCTAAAGAAACTACTATGACTTCAAAGTAGATAAATCCACTGGACCTGATTATCTACATTCCAGAATGTTGTAAGAGTTGGTTGCAGAGATCATCGATATATTGGTGATCTGTTTTCAAGACTCAATTACAGTCTGGAATGGTTCCTGCAGGTTGGAAAGTTACAAATGTAACCCCAGGGAATGAGAAAGTGGGGAACCACAGACATACTAGTTTGACATCGGTAATAGGGAAAATAATTAGAATTTGTAATAAAGAATGCGACAACAGGACACTTAAAAAAAAATCTAGGATAGGACAGAGTTAATGTGGATTTGCAAAAGGGACCTCATGTTTAACAAACCTGTTGGAATATTTTAGGATGTAACTAACAGAATAATTAAGGAAGAAATGTTGGATATTAGTACATTTAGATTTGGAAAGCTTTTGCTAAAATCCCACATGGAGTTAGTAAACATCAGATTGGGGAATATGCAGAAATAGATTGAGAACTGGTTAAAGGACAACAAAAAGTGTGGAAATAAGGGGGTCATTTTGAAGTCGGCAGGCTCTGACTAGAGGTCAGTGCTTTGGGCTCCAGCTATTCACAATATATATCAATGATTTAGATGTGGGAATTAAAGGTAATATTTCCAAGTTTGCAGATAACCCAAAACCAGATGGAAGTGTGTATTGTGAGGATGCAAAGATGCTGCAAGAGGTTTTGGATACCCAAGTGGGCAAGGATTTGGCAGATGGAATATAATGTGGAGAAATGTGAAGTTATACACTTGAAAAACAGACATGTAGACTAACTAGTGAGAGATTGAAGTGTTGAACTTCAAAGGATCTTAGGTGTAGGCATAGGAAATGGGAGCAGGAACAGCCATTCAACTCCTTGAGTTTGCCCTGCCATTCAATGAGATCATGGCTGATCAGCTACTTCAACAACATTTTTCCTCCAGTATTCCAGTCTCCCTTGATGTTTTTAAATGTTTTTAGCTTATCAATTTCAGTCTAGAGCATACTCAATGACTGAACCTTCACAGCCCTCTGGGGTAGAGAGTTTCAAAGATTCACCAAACTCTCTAAGTGAATAATTTCCTCCTCACTTCAGTTCTAAATGGCCTGAGACTGTGTCCCTTGATTCTAGACACGTTCCCCTGCTAAGGAAAATATCCTTCCTGCATCTACCCTGTTGAATATTAAGAATAATGTATGTTTCAGTAAAATCATTTCTTATGCGTCTAAATGCCAGAGAATAAAGGCCTAGTCTATTTAGTTATTTCTCATAAGACAATCCCTTATCCCAGGGTTTACTTTGGTGATTCTTTGTTACGTTCGCTATTTGGCAAGTATATATTTCCTTGGTAAGGAAACCAAAACTGTGCACGCTACTTCAGATGCAGTCCTCCCAAGATTCCATATAATTGCTGTAAGACATCTTTATTCTGAATACTCAAATCCTTGAAGGCCAACATACAGTTTGCCTTATTAATTACTTCCTATAGCTACGTGCTACCTTTCAGTGTTCACGAACAATAAGAACATAAGAAATAGGAGCAGGAGTAGGCCATCTAGCCCTTTGAGCCTGCCCTGCCATTCAGTAAGATCATGGCTGATCTGAAGTGGATCAGTTCCACTTTCCTGCTTTCTCCCCATAACCCTTAATTCCCTTGTTTATCAAAAACCTATCTACCCATGACTTGAACATATTTAGCGAGGTAGCCTCCACCACTTCAATGGGCAGAGAATTCCAGAGATTCACCACCCTTTGAGTGAAGAAGTTCCTCCTCAACTCTGATCTAAACTATTCCCCCCCTTATCTTGAGGCTGTGCCTTCTAGTCCTGCTATCCTTTCTAAGTGGGAAGAATCTCTGTACCTCTACCCTATCCATCCCTTTCATTATCTTATACATCTCTAAGATCCTCCCTCATCCTTCTAAACTCCGAGTACAGACCCAGTCTATTCAGCGTCTCTTCATAGTCCAACCCCCTCATCTCCGGTATCAGCCTAGTGAACCTTCTCTGCACTCCCTCCAAGGCCAATACATCCTTCCGCAAGTGCGGCGACCAAAATTGCACACAGTACTCCAGCTGCGGCCTCACCAGTGCTCTGTACGGTTGCAGCAAGACCTCCCTACTTTTATATTCTATCTCCCTCGCTATAAAGGCCAACATTCCATTCGCCTTCTTGATCACCTGTTGCACCTGAGAATGGGTTTTTGCGACTCGTGCACAAGGATCCCCAGGTCCCTCTGCACCGTAGCATGCTGCAGCTTTTTGCCCTTTAAATAATAATCCCTCCCACTATTATTCCTGCCAAAGTGGATAACCTCACACTTGCTAACATTATACTCCATCTGCCAGGTCCTCGCCCACTCGCTCAGCCTATCCAGATCTCTCTGCAGACTTTCCACACCCTCCACGCAATTTGCTTTTCCACTCATCTTTGTGTCATCAGCAAATTTCGTCACCCTACACTCAGCCCCCTCCTCCAGATCGTCTATATGAATGGTAAACAGCTGAGGCCCCAGCACCGATCCCTGCGGCACTCCAGTAGTCACCAACTGCCAACCAGAATAGCACCCATTGATACCAACTCTCTGCTTCCTATTAGACAGCCAATCCTCTATCCACGCTAACACCTTACCCCCAACTCCATGCACCCTAACCTTCTGCAGCAACCTTTTGTGAGGCACCTTTGAAATTTAACACTCCCCAGTCTTTCCCCATTTAAGAAATGCTCTATTTGTTTTTCCTACCAAAGTGGATAGCCTCTTATTTCTCCACATGATTATTCCATTAGCCAAATTTTTGCCCACTCACCTAGCTCTCTGTCTCCTTGAAGTGTCTAGCTCCTCCTCACAATTCACTTTCACTCAATTTTGTGAAATCTGGAAACTTGGAAATATTATCTTTAATCTCCACATTCAAATCATTGATTTGTATCATGAATAGCCAGGGCCCAAACAGTGATCCTTTTGGTACTTCACTAGCTCTTGTTCATAAGTCACTGAAAGCTAACGTGCAGGGACAGCAAGCATTTAAGATGGCAAATGTTAAGTTGATCTTCTACCCTGGGAGTGGTAACGTCTCAGCATTCTGCCTTCATGGTTTTTTTGCAGCCTTTGTTATACTCAAGTTAGAAAGTGGTAGATTCCTATTGCTCTGTTCCTCACAGTTAAAGATGAGCAAGCCAGACAGAGTCCCCGACCGAGCCTGTAATATAAAATTGAAGTACCTTGTTATACTACAGTTTAATCTTTTATCTCGACTTGCCCTGAGACAAAAGAATTACAACTTGGTAAGCATTAGAAAAGGTCCAAAATTTGTGACATTTGATGCATCGTATTGCGGCATGGTGCGCAGTGGTTAGCACTGCTGCCTCTCAGCACCAGAGGTCAGAGGGGTTTGATTCCCAGCTTGGGTCATTGTCTGTGTGGAGTCTGCACGTTTTCCCTACGTCTGCGCGGGTTTTCTCTGGGTGCTCCAGTTTCCTCCCATAGTCTGAAAGATGTGGAGATTAGGTGCAGTGACCATGCTAAATTCTCCCTTTGTACCCGAACAGGTGCCAAAGTGTGGTGACTAGGGGATTTTCACAGTAACTTTATTGCAGTGTTAATGTAAGCTTACTTGTAATAATTAATCTAATCTAATCTAATCCTGTTGTCAAAGGAATCAGCCTTTTGTGCCCAAGTGTGCTGCATGATTCTATCTAAATGTTATTTATTCCCCCCTCGTAAAGTAAGTATATAAATTGTAAATTAGACAGTTAGCATCAAGGTGTTTTGGTGTCTTCCAGTATTGCATTTGCTGAGATTATTGTGGATCAAATACACAAGTGGAAACTTGTTCACAGCAAATAGGTAACCTTGTTGATAACACACAAATTGAGGAAATACCTGAAACAGTTTATGCTAGTTATGAGGAATTACTGAAGGGATACTCTAAAATAGTTGGGACACTGGGTGTTTACATTTATTTTTGTTTTTCTTTCTCTGCAGTAGTCGAGTTTCCGCAGTTGGCATTCCATAGAAGTGTTTGTATATCCAATCCTCTCGGGCCAGTGAGTGAGGACAGTGTCTTTACTTCTTTCTCTCTTCCCCGCCCCCCCGCCAACCTCATCCCACACCCATCTCTCTCTCTTTTTCCCTCTCTCCCTCTTTTCTTTCTTTCTTTCTTTCTCTCTCTCTCTCTCTCTTTCTTTCTTTCTTTCTTTCTTTCTTTCTTTCTTTCTTTCCCCCTCTCTCTTTTTTCTCTCTTTTTCTTTCTCTCTTTATTTCTCTCTTTTTCTCTCTCTCTCTTTTTCTCTCTCTTTTTCTCTCTCTCTCTTTTTCTCTCTCTCTCTTTTTCTCTCTCTCTCTTTTTCTCTCTCTTTTTCTCTCTCTTTTTCTCTCTCTTTTTCTCTCTCTTTTTCTCTCTCTTTTTCTCTCTCTCTCTTTTTCTCTCTCTCTCTTTTTCTCTCTCTCTCTTTTTCTCTCTCTCTTTTTCTCTCTCTCTCTTTTTCTCTCTCTCTCTTTTTCTCTCTCTCTCTTTTTCTCTCTCGTTTTCTCTCTCGTTTTCTCTCTCGTTTTCTCTCTCGTTTTCTCTCTCGTTTTCTCTCTCGTTTTCTCTCTCTCTCGTTTTCTCTCTCTCTCGTTTTCTCTCTCTCTCGTTTTCTCTCTCTCTCGTTTTCTCTCTCGTTTTCTCTCTCTCTCGTTTTCTCTCTCTCTCGTTTTCTCTCTCTCTCGTTTTCTCTCTCTCTCGTTTTCTCTCTCTCTCGTTTTCTCTCTCTCTCGTTTTCTCTCTCTCTCTCGTTTTCTCTCTCGTTTTCTCTCTCGTTTTCTCTCTCTCTCGTTTTCTCTCTCTCTCGTTTTCTCTCTCTCTCGTTTTCTCTCTCTCTCGTTTTCTCTCTCTCTCGTTTTCTCTCTCTCTCGTTTTCTCTCTCTCTCGTTTTCTCTCTCTCTCGTTTTCTCTCTCTCTCGTTTTCTCTCTCTCTCGTTTTCTCTCTCTCTCGTTTTCTCTCTCTCTCGTTTTCTCTCTCTCTCGTTTTCTCTCTCTCTCGTTTTCTCTCTCTCTCGTTTTCTCTCTCTCTCGTTTTCTCTCTCTCTCGTTTTCTCTCTCTCTCGTTTTCTCTCTCTCTCGTTTTCTCTCTCTCTCGTTTTCTCTCTCTCTCGTTTTCTCTCTCTCTCGTTTTCTCTCTCTCTCGTTTTCTCTCTCTCTCGTTTTCTCTCTCTCTCTCTCGTTTTCTCTCTCTCTCTCTCGTTTTCTCTCTCGTTTTCTCTCTCGTTTTCTCTCTCGTTTTCTCTCTCGTTTTCTCTCTCGTTTTCTCTCTCGTTTTCTCTCTCGTTTTCTCTCTCGTTTTCTCTCTCTCTCGTTTTCTCTCTCTCTCTCTCTCGTTTTCTCTCTCTCTCTCTCTCGTTTTCTCTCTTTTTCTCTCTCTCTCGTTTTCTCTCTCTCTCGTTTTCTCTCTCTCTCGTTTTCTCTCTCTCTCTCTCTCTCTTTTTCTCTCTCTCTCTCTCTCTTTTTCTCTCTCTCTCTCTCTTTTTCTCTCTCTCTCTTTTTCTCTCTCTCTCGTTTTCTCTCTCTCTCCTTGACTCCTCTCTAAGATTCGTAGTGTGAGGGCAAGCAGGCCAGGCTGGTGATCTGATCTCTAAACCGTGTGAGTGTCATACACTGATATTTTCCTCCTGATGTCACTCTGGAGATAAATATTATGGCAGCTTCCTTCAGCAAAGAAGATGTTTGTAATTTCTCTTTCAGAGCACAGATAGTAGCTGTGCTGTGTTTCCACACGTGGTGAGCAGCTTCCAGTACTTTGCCACCCTGCCTAATACATTGTGTGTGAATTTGAGTAATCAGCCCTCCTGCATTATGCTGAGATCTTCAAGAATTAATCTCCTAGCCATTGCTGCAAACAACCAAAGAAAAACATGGAAGTGGAGTTGATTGGCAGTGTCAATCCCAGTGAATTGAAGCAGAATTTTAAAGGGCAGACAGAGGGGCCAAAGGGGTGGATTTCTGCTCAGAGTTTTGTCTCAGCTGGAGCCTTTGAGCCTTCTGTGGCAGTTAAATTCCTAATAATAATTGTTTATGTTCTGATTGCAGCATTTGTCATTGTCGGTGAGTATTTGTAGTAACTTTTCTATTCCAATTGGTTTCTTTGACCATTTGCCTTCCTCCACCCTTGCCCCTAACACTCCCCTCCCCAATCTTATCATGTTATAGCCCATTCAGTGAGGGAACTATTGGGGATTTTGGGAATGAGGTGCTATGAATGAATAAACAACTGCCAGGTTGTTCCCCCCTGCACAAATGTTTTCCCCTTCTTTCGTATTGAAGTGGATTTTAAAATGAGGTTAAATTCCCATCCTGTAACTCCCTACTTAACTGTGTATAAAATGGTAAAAGTGCAATACAACCTCTTGATGGTAATCCACCCTTTGCCCCGTTGGCCTTTTGTACCCATCCATCAAACTTCTGCTTCCCTCACTCGTGCTCAGGCACTGTCCATTGCACTCTGTCATTATTTTCCCTTCTGTATATGTGTGTGTGCAACCAGGGTTGTGAAGAGTGTGTGTATGTGCACACACACCTCAAGTTCTCTGTTTTATGCTCTCTAGCACATTCGCGCATCCTCTCTCGTCTTCTCTTGCGCGTTCTCTCTTGCGCACACATACGCTGTCACGCTTTCCTGCTAGCACGTGGACATAAATCTCTGCCACACCTCTCTTTCATGCTGGTAATCCCTGTTTTCCCTTGTCATGCTCTTACTCCCAATATCTTCATGATCCCTGGCGGCCTCCCTTAGAGCCTAGTTTGGGGAACCTTGGTATTAAGCATGACACTTAATTATAGCAGAACAGTCTACACTTGCTGCAAATTGTTTCAATTCGCCTACCTAACCAACAAAACAAAAACAGGAAATTAAAGAGGAAATGGTCTCTTTACACTGATCTTGTTGCTTCACACAGGAGATGTGTATTTTCACGTATTGAATTGCCTAATTTGTGATTTATATTTTAGAGGAGGCAGATAGGCGGGAAGAGCGAGCTGGCACTTAGCATGAGGACAGAATTCCAATTCAGAACTTGTTTAATCTGTTGATGCCAATTAATTTGAGGGAAAATAACCGATTTAAGTAACAGTGCCAGTATACATAGTCCTTAATGCTTTTTGATTATTCATGTATGTTATTTACTATCAGCACCAGTAGGCGACATATAAGCACTAGTACTTTATTCTACTGATATATAGCTTAAAATATTCACAAAGACGTGAGAGTTTATGGAAATCTCTGTGCTTTAGTATTTTCAACTTAGATGTAATAGGCTTTACTGAAATAATTAGCTTTAACACTGCCACCAGTAAGTTGAGGGAACCTGCTGTTGGGTAAAGTTGGTGGGAGTGAACCTGCTTTTGGATGATGCTGTGTTGATGGGTGGGAGTAGGCCTGTTGTTAGATGGTTAGGGTGGGTTGATTGGGTGTTAATGCAGAAGCAGGAAGACAACAGGGGAGTATTTATCATGCAACACCTGCTTCAAACCAATCTGTTGTTATAGGTTGGCTGTGGCTACGTAGCAAGCGACTTGTCTGTACCACCTGCAGAAACAGCCCAATAGATGACACATCTTTTTGAACTCCAGTAACATTTTTATTATGACAATTGTATTGAATGGGACCCTTCATACTGGAAATGTTCACTTATCTGACCCTGCTGGGTACTGATTGATCTGCTCTACTTTTAATAGCATTCTCTTTTTTACCGGACAAACTTTTAGTGAGCTATATTAAAAATGTCTCATTTCCTCAATTTGTTTTGAGTGATTTCACTGCATTTTAACATTTTAAACATTTAGATGAGCTTGATCTAAGCCCTGATGAAGAGTCATCCAGGCTTGAAAGATTAGCTCTGTTCTCTCTTCATAGATGCTGCCAGACCTGCTGAGATTTTCCAGCATTGTGTTTTTGTTGAATTAAACTTGGTTTTCTTGCAATTTCTCAACTTAGCACGTCAAATTTAAAACATTCAGAACTTCACTGAACATGTATCAATATTCGTTTACATTTACTGATTATTATAAGTATTAATAATTTGCTCACATCCGATGACAAGAGTCTGTAAACAATAGTTGGGTTGTCTGAAATCACTCATTTTTATATGACTTGTTTTTTAAAATATTCATTCGTAGGATGTGGGTATCGCTGACTGGGCCTACATTTATTGCTCAGTCCTAATTGCCCTCAAATTATTGGCTTACTAGGCTGTATCAGAGGACATTTAAGAGTCAACCACATTGCTGTGAGTCTGGAGTCACTTAGAAGCGCATGGATTGAGGAGGGGTAGTCAGCATGGTTTTGTTAGGGCAATATCTATCAACTTAATAGAATTTTCAGAGGGAGTAGCGAGGAGGATTAATGAGGGTAATGCAGCAACAATTGGACTGTATAAAACACTGGTTAGGCTACAGCTGGAGTTTCATGAGTTCTGGTCACAATGCAGGGAGGACATAATTGCTCTGGAGAGAGGTCAGAGGAGATTTACAAGAATGTTGCCAGAGTTTCAAAATTGCCAAACTTGCCAACCAGTCTTGGAGCAGTAGGTGACCCATAGTATCCAATTCAAAAGCATAACAGATCAGGAGCTCTGATCTGTTCACAGCTCAATTCCACACCCTTATGTTTGTTAAATTGGTCATTATCGTCACTGAAACAGGCTAATAATTTGTGAATCATATTCAAGCCCTAGCTTTGCTTTACCATTTAGACTTTTAGATTAGCGGTATATCTGAAGACAGCTTTGGGCATTCACTTTCCCATCTACTCCAGGTCTCTGTTCAAAGGCTGCCTTATTAAAATACTGCTAGAACTTAAATTTAATGTTGCTACGTCCTTTTTACATTCTAAGAAAATAAATGAGGCAGTATTATCCCAGGTTTCATAAAACAAGTGAAACTACTTCAGAATGAAAATGATTGGAAGATGTAGATGGGGAGAGACTAAGGACTTCAGATGCATAATTTCCTGAAAGTGTAAGTGCAGGTAGATAAAGCCATTAAAAGGCCTGTAGTGTTTTGGGATTCGTCATTGGGGCCGTTTGTACAATGCAGTTGTTAAAGTGAAGTTAATGAGTATGCAGTTTGACCACTCCATTATAAAAGCAATACTAAAACTGCCGTGAGCATACAGTGTAGATTCAGTTTAGGATTAAGCCAGGGATTGAAAACTATAATTAATCATGAGAGACTGAATATCAGTTCTATTTTCAAGAGATGGAGTTTTTTGAAAATGATGAGTTTTGATAGAGTGAATAGAGAAAAATTATTTCCTCTCATTGGGATTATCATTAATCATGGAGAAGAAGTCAAGAATTTTTTTACAGCAAGAATTTACTATAGAAGAGAATGTTTTGCCGTAACTTAGTTGAAACAGCCGGACATATTTGAGAAAATTTGATAAATATTGAAAGCATAGGAAAGCAGTGGTGTGGAGAGAAAATAGACAATGGGATTTGTTCAGCATTGCAACAACACTGCTGCATTAGGCGTTTTGGCTGCCTCATTGGTGTAAACTTCAATGATTCAGTTAAGTGAAATGGTTGTAATATTACTATAAGACCATTCTGTTTTTCTGTTTCTCTTCGTGCTATGTATTTGGCCTCTACTTGGCAATTGCCCAATGTAGCGTGACTGAAATCAGGAGCTCATTGTGGGAAGCCACAGTGTAGACTTGTCTCATTATTGCCATGTTGCAGTATTCATGTATTTGGCCCTGAAGCATTATTCTGTTTTGGACAGTAGAAACAAAGTTAGTAACACTGTTTAGACTTGATGTTTTAATTAAACGGCATTTTAAATGGTCTATCTCTGTTCCTCCACAGTTACTCTGTAATGTTGGCCACTGTGAAGAGAACCTAGGCTTTACTTATGAAGAAATTATTATATGGTAAGTTCAGTAAATGTATTATTTGCCATTGATATGTAAAAATACGTTTTGTCATTACTGAGGGCTTTTAGCATTGTCCAAGTTCAAAGGTTTCTTCTCCAGAGTGAAGTGGATCTTTCAACTTGAAGGACCTTTTAGAGTGAAGGGCAAGGCTTGTAGAAGTAGGGAACCCTGGGTGACTTGGGATGTTGAGACCCTGGTTAAGAAGAAGGAGGTGGCGGCATGCATAGGCCGCTGGGATCAAGTGGATCCCTTGAGTGTAGAGTGTAGGAGTAGAGTGAAGAGAGAAATCAGGAGGGTAAAAAGGGACACAAAATTACTTCGATAGCGAAGACGAAGGAGAATCCAAAGAGCTTCTACGAATACATAAAGAGCAAAAGAGTAACAAAGGAGAGAGTAGGGCCTCTTAAGGATCAACAAGGTCATCTATGTGTGCATCCACAAGAGATGGGTGAGATCCTAAATGAACATTTCTCATCAGTATTTATTGTTGAGAAAGGCACGGTTGTTAGGGGACTTGGGAAAATAAATAGTGGTGTCTTGAGGTGTGTACATATTAGAGGAGGAGGTGCTGGAATTCTTACTGCACATCAAGATAGATAAATCCCTGGGACCTGATGAAGTGTATCCCGTGACATTGTGAGAGGCTACGGAGGAAATTGCTGGGGCCCATTTTTTATTTGTCATTTATATTAATGATTTGGTGAGAATTTAGGAGGCATGGTTAGTAAATTTGCAGATGACACCAAGATTGGTAGCATAGTGGACAGTGAAGAAGGTTATGTTGGACTGCTAAGGGATCTTGATCATTTGGGTCAGTGGGCTGATGAATGGCAGATGGATTTTAATTTAGATAAATGCAAGTGATGCATTTTAGTAGATCCATGGCAGGACTTAGTTGATGGTAGAACGTTGGGGAGAGTTATAGAGAGTTATAAAGAGATCTAGAGGTACAGGTTCTTAGCTCCTTGAAGTCACAGATGAACAGAGTGGTGAAGAAAGCATTTGGCGTGCTTGGTTTCATTGGTCAGAACATTGAATACAGGAGTTGGGATGTCTTGTTGAAGTTGTACAAGACAGTAAGGCCACACTTGGAATACTAGGTACAGCTCTGGTCACCCTATTATATAGAAAGGATATTATTAAACTAGAAAGAGTGCAGAAAAGATTTACTAGCATGCTACCGGGACTTGGTTTACATTAAAAGGAGGGGCTGGATAGACTGAACATTTTTCCCTGCAGTGTCGGAGGCTTAATGGATGATCTTATAGAGGTCTATAAAATAATGAGTGGTACAGATTAGCTAGATAGTCAATATCATTTCCCAAAGATAGGGGAGTCTAAAACTAGAAGGCATAGGTTTAAGGTGAGAGGGGAGAGAAGCAAAAGGGTCCAGAGGGGCAATTTTTTTCACACACAGCGTGGTGAATGTCTGGAACAAGTTGCCAGAGGTAGCAGTAGAGGCGGGTACAATTTTGCCTTTTAAAAAATGTATGGACAGTTACATGGGTAAAATGGTTATAGAGGGATATGGCCCAAACATGGGCAATTGGGACAAGCTTAGGAGTTAAAAAAGAGCAGCATGGACAAGTTGGGCTGAAGAGCCTGTTTCCATGCTGTAAACCTCTGATTCTAAAATCTTTTGTCTTCTAAATAATGATCACTGCTAGCCAGCTAGTCATTGGGTTTAAACCCTGCTCCATGATTTAAACACAGTAAAAAGTCTGACAACACCAGGTTTAAGTCCAACCAATTTATTTGATAGTACACTCACTAGTACTATCAAATAAATCGGTTGGACTTAAACCTGGTGTTGTCAGACTTTTTACTGTGTTTACTCCAGTCCAACACCAGCACATCCACACCATGATTTAAATACGTAATGTAAATTGACATTTCACTGTGGTGCTGAGGCACCCTGAATTGCTTGGGTAAGATATTAAACTATGACCCTATCTATGTCTGAAGTGTATGTTTAAAGAGGACATGGGGCATTCTCTTCGTACTGCAACCAATATTCTTCAGTCACCACAGCCAAAACCATTAATAACAATTGCAACTTGTATAACATCTTTGACATAATAAAACATTTCAAGGCAGAATATTGGGTACCTGTTGGAATCGAGGTTACATCGTCACAGATAATGGTTTCAGCAGCAACTGAGCTGATATGGACAAAGTTAGGCAATGTTAGAGAGGTTGAACTAGATGGTGTTTGGTGATTGCGCTGATAGATGATCTGAAGCTCATCTTGGGTTCGCATGCAGCGGCCGAGGTTGCAAACAGTCTGATTTGGTCTCATATTTGTCAGTAAGAGGGATGGAGCTGGTTGCTAGGGAGCAGAGGTTGGAGTAGATAGCAAAGCTAATAGTTTCAGTCTATCTATTATTTAATTGGACAAACATCTCATCCAGTACTGGATGTCGGGCAAATTGTCTTATAATTTGGCAACAGTGGAGGGGTTGAGAGAAGTGGTGGTGAGGTAGAGCTGGGTGTCATGACCATATATGTGAAAACTAATGCTGTGCTTTTGGATGATGTTGCTGAGGGAGTGGGCAGAGAAGAATTAGGGGAGCAAGAATAGAAGATCCTTGAGGGCACTAGAGGAAATTGTCTGAGAGCAGCAAAGGCAGCACAATGGCACAGTGAATCGTCCTGCTGCCTCATACACCAGGGACATGGGTTCAATTCTAGAAACATAAAAAAATTACAGCATGAACAGGCCCTTCAGCCCACAAGTTGCGCCAAACATGTCCCTACCTACTAGGCTTACCTATAATCCTCTATCTTACTAAGTTCCATGTACTTATCCAAAAGTTTCTTAGAAGACCCTATGGAATCCACCTCCAGTTTCATTACCAGCAGCCGATTCCACGCACCCACCACCCTCTGAGTGAAAAACTTACCCCTGACATCTCCTCTGTACCTAATCCCCAGTACTCTAAACCTGTGTCTTCTTGTGGCAACCATTTCAGCCCTGGGAAAAAGCCTCTGAGAATCCACTCAATCAATATCTTACATCATCTTATACATCTCTATCAGGTCACCCCTCATCCTTCATCTCCAAGAAAAAACCGAGCTCGCTCAGCTTAGCCTCATTAGTCATGCCACCCAATCCAGGCAACATCCTTGTAAATCTCCTCTGCACACTTTCTATGGTTTCCACATCCTTTCTGTAATGAGGTGACCAGACCTGAGTACAGGACTCAAAATGGTGTCTGACCAGGGTCTTATACAGCTACAGCATTATCTTCCGACTCCTAAACTCAATTCCTTGATTGATGAATGCCAATACACCGTACGCCGCCTTAACCACAGCCTCTACCTGCGAAGCTGCTTTAAGCGTCCTATGAACCCGGACCCCAAGATCCTTCTGATTTTCCACACTTCCAAGAGTCTTACCCTTAATATTATATTCTGCCATCCTATTTGACCTGCCAAAATGAATCACCATACACTTACCTGGGTTGAAGTCCATCTGCCACTTCTCCGACCAGTCTTGCATCCTATTAATGTCTCGTTGCAACTTCTGACATCCTTCACAGTATCCACAACACCTCCAACCGTTGTGTCATCAGCAAACTTACCAACACATCCCTCCACTTCCTCATCCAGGTAATTTATAAAAATCACAGAGTACGGGTCCCAGAACAGACCCCTGGGGCACTCCACTGGTGACTGACCTCCATGCAGAAAAAGACCCATCTACAACGACTCTTTGCCTCCTGAGGGCAAGCCAGTTCTGGATCCACAAAGCGATGTCCCCTTGGATCCCATGTCCCCTCACTTTTTCAATAAGCCTTGCATGGGGCACCTTATCAAATGCCTTGCTGAAGTCCATATAAAATACATCTACTGCTCTTCCTTCATCAATGTGTTTAGACACATTCGCAAAAAATTCAATCAGGCTCGTAAGGCTTGATCTGCCTTTGACAAAGCCGTGCTGACTATTCTTGATCATACTATACCACTCCAAATGTTCATAAATCCTGCCTCTCAGGATCTTCTCCATCAACTTACTAACCACTGAGGTTAGACTCACTGATCTATAATTTCCTGGGCTACCTCTCCTCCCTTTCTTGAATAAAGGAGCCACATCCGCAATCCTCCAGAACCCCTCCTGTCTCCAGTGTTGACGCAAAGATCATCGCCAGAGGCTCTGCAATCTCTTCCCTCGCCTCCCACAGTAACCTGGAGTACACCCTATCCGGTCCCGGCAACTTATCTAACTTGATGCTTTCCAAAAGCTCCAACACATCCTCTTTCTTAATGTCTATGTGTTCAAGCTTTTCAGTCTGCTACAAGTCTGCACTACAACCACCAAGATCCTTTTCCACCATGAATACTGAAGTATTCATTGAATTCCTTTGCTACTTCTACCAGTTCCATACAAATTTTCCCACCGTCACACTTGATAGATCCTATTCCTTCACGTCTTATCCTCTTGCTCTTCACATACTTGTAGAATGCTTTGGGGTTTTCCTTAATGTTGTCTGCCAAGGCCTTCTCATGACCCCTTCTGGCTCTCCTAATTTCCTCTTTAAGTCCCTCCCTACTAGCCATATACTCTTCTAGATCTCTAACATTACCTAGCTCCCTGAACCTTTTGTAAGCTTTCCTTCTTGACTAAATTCATTACAGCTTTCATACAGCACAGTTCCATAATGTCCCTGTCTCATTGGAACGTTGCTGTGCAGAACTCCAGACAAATATTCCTTGAAAATTTGCCATATTTCCCTGAGAAAACCTCTTTCCAATTTATGCCTCTAATTTCCTGCCTGATAACCTCATAATTCCCTTTACTCCAATTAAACACTTTCCTAACCTGTCTGATCCTATCTCTCTCCAATGCTAATGTAGAGGAGATAGAGTTATGATCACTATCCCCAAAATGCTCTCCCACTAAGAGATCTGACACCTGTTCAGGTTCATTTCCCAATACCAAATCAAGTACAGCCTCTCCTCTTGTAAGCTTATCCACATACTGTGTCAGGAAACCCTCCTGGACACACCTAACAAACTCCTCCCCATCTAAACCCCGTACCCTAGGGAGATTCCAATTGATATTTGGGAAATTAAAATCTCCCATCATGACAACTATTATTATTACAGCTATCCAGGATCTGTTTCCCTATCTGCTGCTCAACATCCCTGTTTGTATTGGGCGGCCCAAGAAAAACACCCAGTAAAGTTAATGACCCCTTCCTGTTCCGAACCTCCACCCACAGAGACTCCGTAGACAATCCCTCCATGGTGTCCATCTTTTCTACAGCTGTGACACTATCTCTGATCAACAGTGCCACTCCCCCACCTCTTTTTTTCTCCCTCTCTGTCCCTTCTGAAACATTTGAAACCAGGCACTTGAAGTATCCAGTCCTGTCCTTCAGTCATCCAAGTCTCTGTAATGGCCACCACATCACATTTCTAAGTAGTGATCCACGCTCTAAGCTCATCCACTTTGTTCACAATACTCCTTGCGTTAAAATAGACATCTCTCAAACCTTCGGTCTGAGCACTCCCCTTCTCCATCACCTGCCTATCCTCCCCCTCACACTGTCGACGAGCTCTTCTATTTGTGAGCTGACCTCCTCTCTCCCAGTCACTTCATTTTGCTTCCCACCCTCCGACCATTCTAGTTTAAACTCTCCCAGGTAGCCTTAGCAAACCTCCCCGCCAGGATATTGATCCCCCTGGGATTCAAGTGCAACCTGTCCTTTTTGTACAGGTGACGTCTGCCCCTAAAGAGGTCCCAATGATCCAGGAACCTGAATCCCTGCCCCCTGCTCCAGTCGCTCAGTCACACATTTATCCTCCAGGCTCCCCCTGCAACAGTACTCAGATAGGAGTACTTATTGTTAAGGGGCATATCCACCGGGGTACACTCTAGCACCTGACCTTTCCCCTTCCTAACTGTGACCCACTTGCCTGCCTCCCGTAGCCCCCGTGTGACCACCTGCTTGTAACTCCTATCTATCATTTCCTCGTTCTCCCTGACCAGACGAAGTTCATCGAGCTACAGCTCGATGCAGCTAGCACAGATATGGACGCTTGGGAGGCCAGGAGACTCCAGGACTTCCCATATCTGACACTGAGAACAACAAACTGGCCTCACGCTCATAATTCCCCTTTTCTTCAAATTCCACAGGAAAAGAAACTAAGAATTAAACCTACCTTGCCTCGCCCTTTTTGCCCAAGCCTATTGAATCAAAGCCCTTTAGCTCTCACTGTGCTACCTGCTCATTCCGCTGCCTGCTGGATAGTGCGGCCTGCTTTTTAAACCTCGTGCGCTAACAAACCCTTTCCAGGTCACCCTGCAGCCTACTTCCGCTTTACCCTTAAGAAACTTGGGGGGGAAAAAAGAGAAACCCTGCCAAAAAACTAAGAAAAAGAGTCAATTGCTTACCCTTCACACTCCTGCCACAAGTCGCTCCTCTCTGCTTGCTCCGATGAACTATTCTGGCCTTGGGTAACTGTGTAGAGTTTGCATGTTCTCCCTGTGTCTGCATGGGTTTCCTCCAGATGCCCCGGTTTCCTTGCACAGTCCAAAGATGTTCAGGTTAGGTGGATTGGCCATGCTAACATGTCCTTTAATAGCCCAAGATGTGTAAGTTAGGGTGATTAGATAAATCCAAGGGCCTCGGCAGAGCCTGGGTGGGAGTGCTCTGGTGGAGAGTCTGTGCATACCTTCTGCACTGGAGAGATTCTATGATTCTTGAGTGCGAAAAACAACTGTTACAAGTGGCACTCTATCTACGATAGATAAAGATGGAACCACGCACGTGCAGACCCACAGAGTTGGAAAACTGCAGCAAAGTGGGAGAGGAGGATGGTGTGGTCAACTGTGTCAAAGACTGTAGACCAGTCTCAAAGAATGAAAATAGTTTGTCTTTTTTCAAAGCCACATAGGATAATTGCTGTTTCAGTACTGTGGCGGGTGCAGAAACCTAATTGGAGATCTGGTCAATTGTCCCATTTGCTGTTCATGCCAGCATGCTGTGCATTGTTTAATTACTGCATTACCCTTCAAAATAGTAGCGAACACATTCAAGAGAAATTTATTGATGGATGTGCTTTGAGATACGCTGAATGTACTGTATAGATGCTTATTCTTCCTTAATAAACATTTTGTCCTGTTACACAGTTTGCGATTAGCATTGTTAAATGAAGCTAAAGAGGTGCGTGCAGCTGGTCTCCGTGCCCTCCGATATCTCATCCGAGACTCCAGTATTCTGCAGAAGGTGCTGAGACTGCGTGTGGATTATTTAATAGCTAGGTTAGTATGTGCTCTTGGCTATGATTTGATCATTTCAGTTTGATTTGATTTATTATTGTCACATGTATTAGCTAACAGTGAAAAGTATTGTTTCTTGCACGGTATACAGACAAAACACACCATTCATAAAGAAGGAAACGAGAGTGGAAAATGCAGAGTTAGTCATAGCTAGGGTGTAGAGAAAGATCAACTTGAAGTAAGTCCATTCAAAAGTCTGACAGCAGCAGGGAAGAAGCTGTTATTGAGTTGGTTGGTATGTGTTTTTGATAAGAGAGGGGATTAAGGGTTATGGGGAGAGGGCGGGAACGTGGAACTGAGCCACGACAGATCAGCCATGATCTTACTGAATGGTGGGGCAGGTTCGAAGGGCCAGATGGCCTACTCCTGCTCCTATTTCTTATGTGATCTCAGACTTTTGTATTTTTTCCCCGACGGAAGAAGATGGAAGAGAGAATGTTTGGGGTCATGGGGCCCTTAATTATGCTGGCTGCTTTGCTGAGGCAGCGGGAAGTATAGACAGTCAATGGATGGGAGGCTGGTATGATGTTTCATTGAAAATTTGTAATAGATTGTCCAATTGCTACATGCACTGATGAGGTGGAATTGCGTAAACGTGTACAGTTTGTTGTGAATTTGAACCTCTAAGGACCTGGGCTAAGACTGTTGCAGACTCAATTCACTTGCACCTTTACTGCTGACAGTGAGATTTCCACCCTGTCATTCTAAAGTTGTTTCTCTAGTTTTTAAGTTTGTTTATTAGTGTCACAAGTAGGCTTACATTAACACTGCATTGAAGTTACTGTGAAAATCCCCTAGTCACCACACCCCGGTGCCTGTTCAGGTACACAGTAACTTATCATCCCCAATGTACCTAACCAGCATGTCTTTTCAAACTGGGAGGAAACCAGAGCAGCTGAAGGAAACCCATGCAGACACTGGGAAAACATGCAAACTCACACAGATAGTGACCAAAGCTGGGAATCGAACCCAGGACACTGGCGCTGTGAGGCAGCAGTACTAACCAGTGTACCACCACGCTGCACCATCTGAAAGGCTGGAAGATCTATTGATCTAGTGCAGCGCAAGTGTTCTGCTACAGAGGTTTCATTAATTTGGCTGGTATAAAATGATCAGAATGTCCAATACACGCATGGTTATACCCAGTTTCTCCACAAAACTCCATCAGGGCAATAAATTAAATATCAGATAATATGGAGGGTGTTCACTTTGAAAGGTCAGTGCAGCTGTAGTACACTATTACTTTAAAGTAATTTATGCACATGTGAAACCAATTTTGCTGTTTATTGATCTCCCAGCCTTTCAGGCTTGGCTGCAATGATTGTGGTCAATTCTTGAAAGAATCTGATTGTTTGATGTTGACATTGATAGGATACAACATGAGATAAATTGTGGACTTAATGGATGGACACTGTCGCCAGGCTTTTAATAAATATATTATTTGGGAGAAATTGATTTGCACAATGCCAGACTATGTCAGTTCCCCAGGAGCAGTGGGGTATTGACAGTGTAGCAGGACATTACTGAAAAAATCCTGTAGGCTGTACAGGTAATGTTATTGAGGAAACTTGCACCACTGCGTGTTCCCAGGGAATTGGCATATGTCAATGCAGTGTCACTTGAATAGGGGCTGCAGGGATATGTTTTTCCACCTATATGTAGATTTCCTCCTCCACCCCCAATGGTATTGGCAGAATTGGAAATCAGGTGTATTGTGGCAGTAAACTGCACTTGTTCCTCTGCAAGTGCTGCAGAAAATCATCAAATTAGAACGTTTATCGTTGCGCTATGATAGTTAATGGTGCTGAGCGCTCTCAGTAGAAGCACATAACACAAGGTCAGAGTGACTGTCCTTAACATCAGGGTAGCACTTGACCGAGTGTTGTATCAGGGAATCTGAGTTCAATGGGAATAAAGGGATAACTCCACTCTTTGGAGTCATACTGTGCACAAAGGAAAAATGTTGCAATTAGAGGCCAATCATTTCAATCCGAGGACATTGCTGCAGGAGTTCCTTTTGGTGGTATCCTAGGCCCAAGCATCTTCAAATACTTCATCAATGCAACACAGATGGTAATGTTTGCTCGCTATTTCACTGTGCTCAGTACCATTAATGAGTCCTCAGGTACAGGAGCAGTCTTTGTCCATAAGCAACAAGACCTAGACAACACCCGGGTTTGGGCTGATAAATGACAAGTAATATTCCAGCCACAGAAGTGTCTCCAACAAGAGAGAATCCAACCATCTCCCCATGACAATCCCTGTGCCATTGCCATTACTGAATCCCCCATTATCAACATCCTGGGGGTACAGTTGACTAGAAACTGAACAGAACGAGCCAAGTAAGTACTGTGGCTACAAGAGCAACTGGGCTGAGTAACTTGCCTCCTGTTTCCCCAAAGCCTGAGTATCAAGTCAGGTGTATGATTGCCTGGATGATTGCTGCTCCAAAAAGACTCAAAGCTCTACATCATCTAGGACAAAGTAGTCTGCTTGGTTTCTTCATCCACCACCTTTAAATACTGTTTCTCCATCACCAAAGCACAGTAGCAGCAGTGTGTGCCATTTGCAATATGCACTGCAGCAGCTCACCAAACTCCTTCAACAGCATCTTCCAATGGGTAGTAGAGTGGTTAGCACTGCTGCCTCAGCGCCAGAGACCCAGGTTCAATTCCCAGCTTGGGCTGGGTCACTCTGTAAGCAGCCTGCATGTTTTCCTACTCATGTGCATGTTGCCACTCCGGTGCTGTTATGCAGTGACAGTTTACTGTGCAAGTCACCACTCTAGTACAATAATGCAGTAACAATTTTCTGTGGGCTACTGCTCCAGTGCAATAATACCATCACAATTTTCTATGGTCCTATTGTTACTGATGCGGTATACAATTTCAGCAATGGAGTGAATGAGGCAGTATCTGAGAGAACTACTGATCATTACAGTTGATATGAACACAGTGGCCAAACTTAAGAAACGTTGATGCTAAAAATTCAGTTTTAGCTCTTGTGCTTTTGAGGCACCATCACAGTGCCATAAGAATGGCTTGGAAAATTAGACCTCGTGCATCTGAGCATTGAGCTTCTCATTGTCAGAAGGTTTTTTCGGTTTTAGAGAGGATGCAATGCAGACTTCCTTGGATGTTACTTCCGTTATAATCAGGTCAGAATCTCAAGTGTTTTGTAAAGTCTGCCTGGATCATAAGTTTTGCAGTTTGAATTTGGCTGGGGTCAGCATGAGATATTTCACTTCGGGTAAGATTCAAATGACCTACTGAGGAGCTTTAATCAATCAAAAGTATACAGTTCACATGTATACAAAAAATTAGCGATAACTTTTACCAATTGCAAACAAAAAAAAACTGATATTGTATAAATCTTAATGAATATAGGAAATATTGCAATCAAACAAATTCCGTTAATAAAACCTTTTCCACAGGGTTAGCACAGCAAAGACCAATGCTCACGTGATACTAAAATTTAGCCAGTTGGTTGAATGCTGCAGTTCTCTAGAGGCACACACAAATAAGTTTGGAGTCAGAACAACTTGCCAAAACACAAGGGAGACTCTAGTCAAGCTAACAACCAGCAGCAAGTTTTCTGCTTGAGGAAGGCTGGGAACTTTGTTTCTAGTTAATAGCAGAATTTCCCAAACCTGGGTTGGGGGGTGGTTGGTGCAGTGGTTGCTGAAACCAGAGCACCTGGAGGAAACCCTTGCAGATATGAGGAATGTGCAAATTCCACACACAGTGACCCAAGCTGGGAATCAAACCCAGTGTGAAGCAGCAGTGCTAACCACTGTGCTACTATGCCATCCATTGCTGACTGACTTGCCAATCAGTCTTCCTCCTCACAATGCAAGGTCACAAAGGTCCCAGAGAAAAAAATAAACAAAACTCCATTTAAACCATTGAAGTCGCAATAAAAGGACTTCTGGCAGACAGCCCGGCAATAGGGGGGAAAAAACTGAAAAGGTCTTCTCACGACTGCAGAGAACATGATTGGAAATAAACATTTCTTGAAAATGCACTAACATCACATCTAGAGTCATTGAGGTTTACAGCTTGGAAACAGGACCTTCAGTCCAACTTGTCCATGCTGCCCTTATTTTTTTTAAATGCCTAAGCTAATCCCAATTGCCTGCATTTGATCCATATCTCTGTATACCCATCATACCCTTGTACCTGTCTAAATGCTTTTCAAAAGACAAAATTGTACCCTCCTCTACTAATACCTTTAGCAGCTTGTTCTAGGCACTCACCACCCTCTGTGAAAAGATTGCCCCTCTGGATACTTTTGTATCTCTCCCCTCACTTTAAACCTATGCCCTCTAATTTTAGACTCCCCCTACCATTGGGAAAAGATATTGATTATCTACCTTGTCTATGCCCCTCATTATTTTATAGACCTCTATAAGGTCACCTTCAGCCTCCTATGCTCCAGAGAGAAAAGTCCCAGTCTATTCAGCCTCTCCTTATAACTCAATCCACCAAGTCCCGATAGCATCCTAGTAAATCTTTTCTGCACTCTTTCAAGTTTAATAATATCCTTTCTCTAGGGTGACCAGAATTGCGCACTGTATTCCAAGTGTGCCCTTACCAATATCTTGTACAACTTCAACGAGATGTCCTAACTCCTGTATTCAGTGTACTGACTGATGATACCAAGCATGCCAAGTGCAGCCTTCCCCACTCTGTCCGCCCTGAGACTCCACTTTCAAGGAGCTACGAACATGTACCTAATATATGTACCTATATGAATACCTAATATAAAGAAATACAAAATTGAAGCAATTGAGTCATTTTGGTTACAACAATACTGATTTTGGGTCAACGTTAGAAGTCTTTAAAAGTATGAAAAGTTGGAGCAGGATAGGTGGAAACAAACCATTTTCAGCAGTTGAGGGGTCGAGCGAGGGGCTATTCTTAGAAGAGAGTATGTAAACTATTATGAGGGAAGGTTGGACAGGTTGGGCCTGTGTATTTATTGCAGCTTAGAAGAATGTGAGGTGGTCTTATTGAAACATCAGATTCCAAGGGGACTTGACAGAGTGGATGTTGCTCCTTGTGGCACATGGGACACAAGTTGAAAATAAGGAGTATCCCATTTCAGATGGAGATGAAAAGAATATTTTTCTCTGCAGTCATTGGTCTGTGGAATTCTCTTCTCCAGAAAGCAGTACAGTTGGGTCATTGAATATTTGCAAGGTTGAGTTGGATCGATTCATTCTTGACAAAAGAATCAAATGGTGTGGAGGATAGATAGCAAAATAGAGTTGAGACCACAATCAGATCAGCCATGATCTTTCGAGGAGCCGAACAAGCTGCTCCAACTCCTAATTCTGATGTTCAGGAGAGTCACTTCTCCAGTGTAGTATACAGTGGCATGAATAAACACTATCTTTGCAATCTTCTTTTTCCAGATGTATAGACATACAACAGAGTAACGAGGTGGAGCGAACACAAGCTCTTCGATTAGTTCGAAAGGTAAAAACAAAATGTTATGATTCAATACAGGATTTGCAAATATCATATTCTTTGAAATCTCCTTATAGCAAACTGGATGGAGAGTTGTTTGAATGATAGACTATGCCGATATAAATACTACAGGCTGGGAATTTCATGTTTCCTTTTCCTCCATTGACCATGATACAGAAGAAACCAGCCACTTAGTAAGCAGAGAAGGTGCTTTTCCTCTGTGTTACCTTTCAGATTTGTTTTTGTTTAATCATTTTCCTCTGGTTAGATTCAGAATTAGATGCTATTGTGTAGAAGAACTTTTACTCTGTATCTAACCTGCATTGTACCTGTCTTGGGAATGTTTGGTGGGGCGGTGAAGAGGGTGTTCTATTTTGTAAACTGTGGTACACCTGCCTGGAGTTTGTTGGATGGGACAGTATAGAGGGATCTTCGCTCTGTATCTAACCTTGTGCTGTACCTGACCTAGGAGTCTTTGATGGGACAGTGTATAGCGAGCTTTACCTGTACCTAACTGCATGCTGTACCTGACCTGGGAATGTAGAGGGATGCTTTATTCTCTATCTGTGTATCTAAACCACATGCTCCTCCTGCATTGTGAATATTGATTTAATGGTGTAGAAGATTATTTACTCTGTATTTAACCTGCTATGTCTGATCAGATGGGGCCATGGAACAAAGTTTAAGAACATAACATAAGAACATAAGAAACAGGAGTAGGCCATTTAGCCCTTCAAGCCTGCCCTGCTATTCAATAAGATCATGGCTGATCTGAAATGGATCAGTTCCACTTTCCTGCTTTCTCCCTATAACCCTTAATCCCCTTGTCTATCAGAAATCTACCAACCATGACTTAAACATATTCAACGATTCAACGGGGTAGCCTCCACCACTTCAATGGGCAGAGAATTCCAGAGATTCACCATCCTCTAAGTGAAGAAGTTCCTAAGTTCCTCCTGAACTCTGTTTTGAACTGTGCCCTCTGGTTCTGGTTTCCTTTCTAAGTGGAAACAATCTCTCTACCCTATCTAGCCCCTTCATTATCTTGTAAGTCTCTATAAGATCCCCCCCCTCAGCCTTCTAAACTCCGAGTACAGGCCCAGTCTATTCAATCTCTCCTCATAAGTGAACTCCCTCATCTCTGGTATCAGCCTGGTGAACCTTCTCTGTACTCCCTCCAAGGCCAATATATTCTTTCGCAAATAAGGTGACCAAAACTGCACACAGTACTCCAGTTGTGGCCTCACCAGTGCCTTGTACAGTTATAGCAAGACCTCGCTGCTTTTATATTCTATCCCCCTCGCTATAAAGGCCAACATTCCGTTCGCCGCCTTGATCACCTGCAGACTGAATTTTTGCGATTCGTGCAAAAGGACCCCCCAGGTCCCTCTGCACAGTAGCATGCTGCAACTTTTCACCATTTAAATAATATTCCATCCTACTATTATTTCTTCCAAAGTGGATAACCTCACCTTTGCTAACGTTATACTCCATCTGCCAGGTCCTCGCCTACTCACTCAGCCTATCCAGATTTCTGTGCAGACTTTCCACCACCTGCACGCAATTCGCTTTTCCACTCATCTTCATGTTATCAGCTAATTTTGTTACCCTACGCTCAGCCCCCTCCTCCAGATCGTCTATGTATATGGTAAACAGTTGAGGCCCCAGCACCGATCCCTGCAGCACGCCACTAGTCACCAACTGCCAACCAGAAAAGCACCCATTTACTCCAACTTTCTGCTTCCTGTTAGATAACCAATCCTCAATCCACGCTAACACTTTACCCCCAACTCCATGTACCTTAACCTTCTGCAGCAACCTTTTGTGAGGCATTTTATCGAACGCCTTCTGGAAATCTAAAAGCACCACATCCACCAGTTCCCCTCTGACTACCACACTAGTCACATCTTCATAAAAATCCAGTAAATTCGTCAAACACGACTTCACCTTCATGAATCCATGCTGCGTCTGCTTGATCGAACCGTTCTTTTCTAGGTGTCCTGCTATTTCTTTTTTAATGATGGATTCTAGCTTTTTCCTAACTACGGACATTAAGCGAACGGGCCTGTAGTTACCCGCCTTTTGTCTGCTACCTTTCTTAAACAGCAGCATAACAGTAGTTGTTTTCCGATCCGCCAGCACTTCCCCAGAGTCCAGCGAATTTTGATAAATAATTACTAAGGCACCTGCTATTATTTCTGCCATTTCTTTGAGAACCCTGGGATGCATTCCGTCCGGTCCCGGGGACTTGTCTACCTTCAGTCCCATTAGTCTACCAAGCACTACCTCTCTGTACTCGCTGGAGTTTAGAAGGATGAGGGGGGATCTTATAGAGACGTATAAGATAATGAAAGGGATGGATAGGGTAGAGGTAGAGAGATTCTTCCCGCTTAGAAAGGACAGCAGGACTAGAGGGCACAGCTTCAAGATAAAGGGGGGGGGGGGCGCAGTTTAGAACGGGGTTGAGGAGGAACTTCTTCACTCAAAGGGTGGTGAATCTCTGGAATTCTGAAGTGGTGGAGGCTACCTCGCTAAATATATTTAAGTCACAGGTAGATAGGTTTTTGACAGATAAGGAAATTAAGGGTTGTGGGGAGAAAGCGGGAAAGTGGAACTGATCCACTTCAGATCAGCCATGATCTTATTGAATGGCGGGGCAGGCTCAAAGGGCTAGATGGCCTACTCCTGCTCCTATTTCTTATGTTCTTATAACTGTAATTGTATTTAGAATCTCATCTCCTACCAACCCTCTATCTTTAGTATTCGGTAAGCTATTTGTGTTCTCCTCCGTGAAAACTGACACAAAGAATTTAAAGTCTGAGCCATTTTGTCGTTAAACATGCACAAAAATATTAGAACAAAAGAACGAGTAAGAACAAGGGAAAAGGCACAGAGATAAACAAACCCAATCTTTTTATCTGATATCTGAAACCACTTACGAGCCTTTTCCCATCTCTGTTGCTTTATTCTCCAAAATACCTTTTATTGCATCTTTGATGTTTTGATACTGTTCATTTCATTGTTGTTCCCTGGTAACATATTGAACACTTGAATAACCTTTGGGTGGAAAACTCTCTTACTCTGAATTTCTGACATTTTTAACTTGTGTCCCAGGTGCCTCAGCCCTTCATGGCATTGAACAATTTTGTTTCAATTGTCAATTCCTGTCATCTCTTCGAAGTTTTCAAGAATATAAGTTTGTACTTCCTCAAATCTGAAATGTCTAATAATAGAAATAATTAAAGTCATTTTTGCTCAGTCTGTTTGGTAAGAAGCCAGTACGGCAACTCTGAGTTTGGAGACAGGAGATGAAAGAGGAAAAGAGTAGATTCATTCTGTTATTTTAGTCAAGTATGTGGGCAAGCAAATAATTTCCCCTTTCTGGTGAATTACTGATTTGTGAATGATTAAAATGCATGTATAGATATTGTAATTGTGGTATTCTCCCACAGTGCTTGCTGTATCTCTCACTTACACCACTTAAATTTCATCAACTGTCAGAGATTTGGAATATACATTTTTTTAAAGTGAGATGGGGCAGTTTGTAAGTAGTTCTGATCCACTCTTGTGTTGTGTTCTTTCTGTCCACTATTACTCTGGTTGGCATTTGGCCTGTACAATGATTCTGTCCAATCAGAATTTGGAATTTCATTGTATGCTGTTTCTGATCCTCATTTAAATTGAATAACATTTGAATGTTCCTTCCCTTCACCTCTCCTTGAGTGCGCATGTTGAGTGCTTATACATCCACCCAATAACGTTGCTATCAACATTGCAATCTTCAGGGATATTTCGCTCAACTGCCAGTGAATCACCATGTCCCCAGTTTCCCAAATTCTAAGCCCTGGATTTTGTCTCAATGCATCATTCTGCATAACTACCAGATGTAGGCTGGGCAGTTTCCCATTAAGTTCCAGACCAACTAAAAGGCTTTTGGTTCCTATAAAGCACCTTCGTTAACTTAATTGATTTGACAAAGCCTAGACACAGTCATCTGGACTGAAATGTCAGCTCTTTTCTCTCCTTACAGATACTGTCAGATCTGCTGAAATTTTCTCTTTTGGTTTCAGATTCCAGCATCTGCAGTAATTTGCTTTTAATTTAATTGATGTTTTACCAGCCCCATTTTACCCATGGCATTTTTTGGGCAAGAGAGATAAAGTTCTGTCAAAAAATCAGGTCAATATGATTCAGTGCACTTAAAACTCCATCTATTGTGCCTGGGATTCTGAATCGGATGTTTACAACAGTTACAAGAATTACAACAGTTCTTCGGATCTGTGTCAGGTCTTTACTGGGACATTTCAAAATTAATTCTTGTGCCCTCCTGTCTCTCCCTAATGCTGCTTCTTCCTCTGTTGTAAGCATTTATCTACTTTCAGAATATACAATGTTCTCTGATTTCATGCAGGTTCTCTAAACCTCTTCACCCAATAACCACCCTGTACAGCAGGAATCTAATGCAACATTTCTCCTACAAGCTTTTCTTATGCATTTCTTTGCCAAATGTGGAACTACTGGTGGATTGAGGTTAATCTATAAATCTGCATGCACTCAGTTGTTTTGAAGTTGGCTTAATGATGCTGTGTCGAGGCGGTGTACCTCCTCCAACTTGTATGTGATGAGGCAAGAAAAGGGAAACAAGTATTAATTTTCTAATTTTTACAACTTCACCCTCAATAAACACAAAAACAATAAAAATAGAAAATAGTACAACTACTCAGTAGGGTCATGTAACTGCAGTGTTAACTTTTCATACCACATGTGCTACAAGACCTGTTGAGTATTGCCAAAGTCCCAATGAGGAGGTGGTAGCCTAGTGTTTAAGTCACTGGACTACTCATCCAGGGGCCCAGGCTAATACTCTGGGGACACAACAGCTGGTGGAATTTAAATTCAGCTAATAAATCTGAAATTAAAAGACTAGTCTCAATAAGAGCGACCATGTTGATTATTGAAAGAAAGCATCTGGTTCACTTATGCCCTTCAGTGAAGAAAATCTGCCTTACCTGGCCTACATGTGACTCCACACTCACATCAATGTGGTTGACTCTTACCTTCGTTCTGAAACGCTGTAGCAAGCCACTTAGTTGAACCAAACTTCTACACGGTCTACAAGAAGGAAGTAAACCTAGGCACCAGAAAGGGAAATGGCAGACCCTTCAAGGGAAGGAAATCTGCCGTTCTTACCTGGTCTGGCCTACATGTGATTCTAGATCCTCAGAATTGTCAACCCTGCAAGTTAGAACATAGAACATAGAACATTACAGCGCAGAACAGGCCCTTCGGCCCACGATGTTGCGCCGACCAGTTACAAAAACAATGACCCACTAGCCTATACCAATCCCTTTTCGTCCATAAACCTATCCAGAGATCTCTTAAACGCCCCCAAACTAGACGCATCTACAACTGCAGCAGGCAGGGCATTCCAATCCCTCACCACCCGCTGGGTAAAGAACCTACCCCTGACATCCGTCCTGTAGCTACCCCCCCTTAATTTAAAGTCATGCCCCCTCGTGCTAGCTTTCTCCATCCGAGGAAAAAGGCTATCACTATCCACCCTATCTAAACCTCTAATCATCTTATATGTTTCAATAAGATCCCCTCTTAGCCGCCTTCTTCCCAACGAAAACAACCCTAGATCCCTCAGTCTCTCCTCATAGGACCTCCCCACCATACCAGGCAACATCCTAGTAAACCTCCTCTGCACCCTCTCCAACGCCTCCACATCCTTCTTGTAATGCGGGGACCAGAACTGCACACAGTACTCCAAGTGCGGCCGCACTAGAGTAGTGTACAGTTGCAACATTACACTGCGACTCCTAAATTCAATCCCCCTACCAATAAACGCCAAGACACCGTACGCCTTCTTGACAACCTTATCTACTTGATTCCCAACTTTCAGGGATCTATGTACACACACACCTAGATCCCTCTGTTCATCCACACTATTCAAAGTCCTCCCGTTAGCCCTATACTCGACACATCTGTTGCTCCTACCAAAGTGAATTACCTCACACTTCTCCGCATTAAATTCCATCCGCCACCTCTCGGCCCAGCTCTGCAACCTATCTAAGTCTCCCTGCAGACTATGACACCCTTCCTCACAATCCCCAATTAACAAACATAAGAACATAAGAAATAGGAGCAGGAGTAGGCCATCTAGCCCTTCGAGCCTGCCCCGCCATTCAATAAGATCATGGCTGCTCTGTCGTGGCTCAGTTCCACATTCCCACCCTCTCCCCATAACCCTTAATCCCCTTGCCTATCAAAAACCTATCAACCCGCGTCTTAAAAATATTGAGCGAGGCAGCCTCCACCACTTCAATGGGCAGAGAATTCGAGAGATTCAACACCCTTTGAGTGAAGAAGTTCCTCCTCAACTCCATTCTAAACCGCACCCCCCCCTCCCTTTATCCTGAGGCTGTGCCCTCTAGTCCTACTGTCCTTTCTGAGCGAGAAGAGCCTCTCCACCTCTATCCTATCCATCCCATTCAACATCTTATACGTCTCAAAGAGATCTCCCCTCATTCTTCTAAACTCTAACAATTACAAGCCTAGTTTATTCAGCCTCTCCTCATAGTTCAACCCCCTCAACTCCGGAATCAACCTAGTAAACCTCCTCTGCACTCCCTCCAAGGCCAAAATATCCTTGCGTAAGTGCGGCGACCAAAACTGCACACAGTACTCCAGCTGCGGCCTCATCAGTGCCCTATACAGCTGCAGCAAGACCTCCCTACTTTTATATTCAGTCCCCCTCGCTATGAAGGCCAGCATCCCATTCGCCTTCCTGACCACCTGCTGCACCTGCAGGCTGGGTTTTTGCGACTCAGTCTTTCTGGATTTTCAGAAGGCGTTTGACAAGGTACCTCACAGGAGGTTATTGCAGAAGGTCAGGGGACAGGGAGTTGGGGGTAGGGTGTTAGCATGGATAGAGGATTGGTTGTCAAATAGGAGGCAGAGAGTGGGGGTCAATGGGTGCTGTTCGGATTGGCGGATGGTGACTAGTGGAGTGCCTCAGGGGTCGGTGCTGGGGCCTCAGCTATTTACCATTTATATAGATGATCTGGAGGAGGGGACTGAGTGTAGGATGTCAAAATTTGCTGATGACACCAAGATCGGAGGAAAGGCAAATTGTGCGGAGGGTGTGGAGAGTCTACAGAAGGATCTAGATAGGCTGGGTGAATGGGCCAGGAAATGGCAAATGGAATTTAATGTTGGCAAGTGCGAGGTGGTCCACTTTGGTAGGAATAATGGTAGGAAGGATTATCACTTACGTGGCGAAAAACTGCAGCAGGCGACGGTGCAGAGGGACCTTGGGCTCCTTGTGCATGAGTCGCAAAAACCCAGCTTGCAGGTGCAGCAGGTGATCAGGAAGGCGAATGGGATGCTGGCCTTCATAGCGAGGGGGATTGAATATAAAAGTAGGGAGGTCTTGCTGCGGCTGTATAGAGCATTGGTGAGGCCGCAGCTGGAGTACTGTGTGCAGTTTTGGGCACCGTACTTACGCAAGGATATTTTGGCCTTGGAGGGAGTGCAGACGAGGTTTACTGGGCTGATACCGGAGTTGAGGGGGTTGAGCTATGAGGAGAGGCTGAATAAACTAGGCTTATACTCGTTAGAGTTTAGAAGAATAAGGGGAGATCTCATTGAGACATATAAGATGATGAATGGGATGGATAGGATAGAGGTGGAGAGACTTCCCGCTCAGAAAGGATAATAGGACTAGGGGGCACAGCCTCAAGATAAAGGGGGGGCGGTTTAGAACGGAGTTGAGGAGGAACTTCTTCACTCAAAGGGTGGTGAATCTCTGGAATTCTCTGCCTGTTGAAGTGTGGAGGCTACCTCGCTAAATATTTTTAAGACGCGGGTTGATGGGTTTTTGATAAGAGAGGGGATTAAGGGTTATGGGGAGAGGGCAGGAATGTGGAACTGAGCCACGACAGATCAGCCATGATCTTATTGAATGGCGGGGCAGGCTCGAAGGGCTAGATGGCCTACTCCTGCTCCTATTTCTTATGTTCTTAAGGACCCCGAGGTCCCTCTGCACCGTCGCATGCTGCAGTTTTTTGCCACGTAAGTAATAGTCCTTCCTACCATTATTCCTACCAAAGTGGACAACCTCACATTTGCCAACATTAAATTCCATTTGCCATTTCCTGGCCCATTCACCCAGCCTATCTAGATCCTTCTGCAGACTCTCCACACCCTCCGCACAATTTGCTGTTCCACCAATCTTGGTGTCATCAGCAAATTTCGACACCAAACACTCGGTTCCCTCCTCCAGATCATCTATATAAATGGTGAATAGCTGAGGCCGCAACACCGACCCCTGGGGCACTCCACTAGTCACCAACCGCCAATCCGAATAGCACCCATTGACCCCCACTCTCTGCCTCCTATTCGAGAGCTAATCCTCTATCCACGCTAACACCCTACCCCCAACTCCGTGCCCCCTGACCTTCTGCAATAACCTCTTGTGAGGCACCTTGTCAAACGCCTTCTGAAAATCAAGAAAGACCACATCCACCGGCTCTCCCCTATCCACCGCCCTAGACACATCCTCATAGAACTCCAATAAATTCGTCAGACACGACTTCCCCTTAACGAAACCGTGCTGCGTCTGCTCTACCAAACAATTCTCCTGAAGATGCCTCGCTATTTTCTCCAAACATCTGGGACTTGTGCCAAATTTGGAGAGCTGTCCCATAGACCGGTCAAGCAATAGCCTGACTAGTGGAATCGTACCTTGCTGATATTGTCCCAAATATCACTATCTCTGGTCTGTCTGTCCCACTGATAGGTATAACCAAGATGGGAAAAGTGCACTTCTCTAGTTACGCTACACATGTCTCAACATGTTTAAGTGATTTCTTCAGCTTGCTTTATGGCCAAATACGTCCTGGCTACTGTTTCTTCAATTAACTTTGTTGTTTATAGTTCATCATTAAACCAAACTTGCCAAATCGGGAAAAAAAAGCTTCTTTGCATGCAGTATGAAATATGAAAGTATAATTACTCTTTCCAAATACCCTAACACACACATGCGCTTATACACATCAAAATATAAATAAGCAAAATAGAGGAATTCTGCCAAAAAGTTAAAAGTCAATAGTTCATTGAAAGGGATAGCTGATGGAGTCCTTGAAATGGTGTCCAGGTTTTACAGTTGGGATCTTAGCACCCATCTGCAAATCGGTCGATAGTTCTTGCACTACCTTTCAGGCAGACTTTGTGGAAAACTTGCAGTCAGTTGATACAAAACTGTGGAGTGAATTTAGAGCAACTTCTATTTGCCTTTTTGCTTTCTAGTTGGTCTGAATCTAAATTATTGGGATATGGGTCTCGCTGGCAATGCTAGCATTTTTCGGGTCATCGTAATTACCTTTCAACTGAGTAGTTTGCTTGGCCATTTCAAAGGGCAGTTGAGTCTCAACTACATTCCTGAGGATCTGGAATCACATGCAGGCCAGACCAGGTAAGGATGGCAGATTTCCTTCCCTAAAGGACATTAATGAACCAGCTGGGTCTTTTAACAACAATCAACATCCATGGTCACCAGTGAGCTTTTTTCAATTCCAGATTTATTTACTGACTTCAAATTCCACCAGCTGTCCTGTGTCCCCATCCAGACCATTAATCTGAGTTCTTCTCTAGTCAAATTATCACTGCGCCAGTGACTGTCTGGGAGTGTTGCCTTTTATTACACAGGCAGTTAATCCTCCTTGTTTTCTCCCCAAAGCAAAACCTGCCTGCTAGATTTTCAACAGTTTTCCAGGCTTGTATTTTTTCAAAGCCGTGTACCACCAATTGAGCCTTTTATAAACAGTCAACTGGGGTCAAGAGGCTTCCAGCCCCCCTCTCTGAGATTTCTTAGTTACTTTTCTATAAAACGCTGTTTTTCCAGGAACAGTAGCAACCAGCTTCCTACCATTAATCCTTTCAGGGACAGTGTCTGTTCAAAAACACAAATTCTTCCAGCATCTTCTTAGTCTTTGAAGATGAGCCATTTTTTGTGATTGAAGCATTAATGGTTTGGGAAAGACCTACCAGAGGTTGCAGCGGCACAGTCTGTCAGGAAGAGTTGCCCTTGGAGCTCCCAGTATTCATTCTAGACCCCATGAAATCTCATGGCATCAGGTCAAAACAGGGCAAGGAAACCTCGTAGTCATCTGCTGCCCCTGCCGCTCATCTGAGGAATCTGTACTCTTCCACATTGAAAACCACTCAGAGGAAGCACTGGAGGAAGATGGGTAGGGCACACAATGTACTCTGGGTAGAAGCTCATCAAGAAGAGTGGCTCAGTGGCACCACTACTGACCAAGTTGACCGTGTCCTAATGAACAAGGCTGGGTTTGCAGCAGGCGATGAGGGAACCAACAAGAGAGAAAATCCCACTTGACCTCTACCTCACCAATTTACCTGTCTTAGATGCATCTGTCCGTGATAGTATTGGTAGTCCCTCTGGAGAAGTAGTCACATCTTCATAGGATATGCTGAATGATAGGGCCACCGTGCTGAATGGGATAGCATTCTAACAGACCTAGCAACTTAAAACTGGGCATACATAAGATGCTGTGAGCCATTAGCAGCAGAGGTACGTACAACCACAATTTCTCATCTCATGGCCAGGTGGAACTGAGCCACTTCAGATCAGCCATAATCTTATTGAATGGCGGGGCAGGCTCGAAGGGCTAGATGGCCTACTCCTGCTCCTACTTCTTATGTTCTTATGTTATGTATTCCCTACTCTACCAACACCATCAAATCAGAATATCAACCCTGATTCAGTAACAAGTGCAGGAGGGTATGCCAAGAGCAGCACTGAAAAATGGTGAATTTACAATGCAGGACTACTTGCATGCTGAATAGTGAAAGCAGCATGCGATAGGCAGGGCTAAGCAGTCCTATGTGTCAATCCTCGGTGATGGTGGATCTCCGCACATCTCCTGCGAAATATCAGCAGAGTGATGGAAAACATTGACAATCAATTCACTTAATATCCAGCGCACTGACTCTCAGTTTGGGTTCCTTGACCTCGTTTCAGTCTTCGTTCAAATGTGGACATACTTGAATCAAGGCAGCATTTGACCAAATGTGACATCAAGGAGCCCTAGCAAAACTGGAGTTAATGGGAATCGGGGGAAATCCCTACAGGTTGAAGTCATACCTAGCACACAGGAAAGTGGTTATGGTTGTGATCCAACTTCCGAGTTTCAGTATTTAACTGCATGAGTTCGTCAGGGTCGTGTCCTGGACCCAACCATCTTGGGTCCTTGAACAATGACCCAAGGTCAAAAGTGGGGAAGTTCAGCACCATTTACAAGTCAGATAATGAACAACCCCTGCCCGAATTTACAATACCTGCAGTGCTGAAGAGGGTCATTTGGCCTATTAAGCCTGCACCAATTCTCTGACAGAGCATATTACCCAGACCCACCACCCCAACATATCCCTGTAACCCCACACATTTACCATAGTTAATCCATTTAATCTACACATCTTGGGGAAAATAAAGGACAATTTACCATGGCCAATCCACCTAACCTGCACATCTTTGGACTGGAAGGCCTGGAAAACATTTGCGATTTGACCAATAAGTGACAAGTAACATTGTGCCATGCAAGTGCCCAGCAATGACCATCTCCAGAAAGAGAGAATCAAATCATATCTCCTTGACATTTAGTGACATTAGCATCACTGAACCTCCTATTATCCACATCCTCGGATTTGCCATTGGCAAAAAACTGAACTGGACCAGCTATTTAAATACTGTGGTTAGTGGCTGGGAACTTTGTAGAAAGTAACTTATAACTCATCTGACATGCACGTGCATGCACATACACACTACCCTCCAAAAGCTTGTCCATCATCTACACTGTGCAAGTCAGGAGTGGGATGAAATACTTTCCACTTGTCTGGATGGTGCAGCTTCAACAATGCTTGTGAAGTTGAGCGCAAAGCCAGCTTGATTCACATCTCATCGACCATCCACTCCTTGCACTGCCAACACACGCTAGCAGTATGTACCATCTACAAAATGTACTGCAGCAACTCAACAAGGCCCCTTCAACAGCACCTTCCAAGCCCATGGCAATCTAAGATGGCACCGAAACGAGGCAACCTCTTGTGAGCTGTGCCCCTCTAATTCTTTCTTTTACTCTTGTTCAATGCTTCTAAAACTGTATTCTATAAACTCTCTAACACTGTTTTATTACGATCTCTTCTATGACTGTAACACTATATTCTGCATCCTCTCTTTTCATAGAAACATAGAAATTAGAAGCAGGAGTAGGCCATTTGGTCCTTTGAACTTGCGCCGCCATTCATTTTGATCATGGCTGATCATATTCTATATCCTGATCCCAATTCCTCCATATCCATTGATTCCTTTAGCCCCAAGAGCTACATCTAATTTCTTCTTGAAATCGGACAACGTTTTGGCCTCAGCTATATTCTGTGGTAGTGAATTCCACACATTCACCATCCTGAGTGAAGAAATTTCTCCTCACCTCAGTTCTAAAAGGTTTACCCCTTATTCACAAACTATGACCCCTAGTTCTGGACTCCCACACCATTAGGAACATTCTGAATCTGCCCTGTCTAATTCTTGTTAGAATTTTATAAGTTTCTATGAAATCCCCTCTCACTCTTCTAAAATCCAGTGAATCTAATCCTAACCAACTCTGTCTCTCCTTGTATGACAGACCTGTCATCCCAGGAATCAACCTGATACGCCTTTGCTATACTCCCTCTATAGCAAGGACATGCTTCCCCAGGTAAGGACACCAAAACTACACACAATACTTTAGGTGTGGCCTCACCAACACCCTAAACAATTGCAGCAAATCATCCCTATCCCTACACTCAAATCCTCGCGCAATGAAGGTCAATGTACTATTTGCTTTGTTTGCTGCCTGTTGTGTCTGCATGCTTACTTTCAGTAACTGAAAGTACACAGACTCCAAGGTCTCATTGAGCATCCACGTCTTTCAATTTGCACCCATTCAAGTAATAATCGGTCTTCCTATTATTGCTACCAAAGTGGATAACCTCACATTTATCCACATTTCCTTCTCTATGTACGCTTTGTCTGCGTAGCGTGCTAGAAACACTTTTCACTGTATACTAATACGTGTGACAATAATAAATCAAATCCACCAGCTTAAAGGTTTAGGGCAGCAGATGTATGGGATAACCACCACCTGCAAGTTTTCCCCCAGCTGCACATCATTCTGCCTTGAAACTATATTGCCATTCCTTCACTGTAGCTAGGCTAAAACCTGGAATTTTCTCCCTAACAGCACTGTGGGTGAACCAAGTCCTAGACCACGTGACTGCAGCAGTTCAAGGTAGTGGGTCACCACCACCACCACCTCCAGGGCAATTTGGGATGGACATTGAAAATGATGGCCTACCCTGCAACATCCACATGACAGTTTTTTTTTAGTTCTCTTTCAAATTTAGTTAATTTCATTTTGTAAAATGTAATGGGAGAGATGTGTGCCTTGAGTTCAGCTATCCGAGCTGAACATACAATATGTGAACCTGCGTCATCAATCAGCTCTTGATTTTTTTTCCTGTTAATGAGTTGTTTATGTAACTGCATAATCTTTTGTTTGGAATGTCCAACAGGACCTGAGAAGGTTTTCTTTTAAAATCTTAACACTTCATTCCTCCTCAGTGAAAATGCTATGTATCTCCCCTTCACCATCCACGAATATATACAGCGCAGTATAATTAACCTTTTCAAGGCAGTTCCAAATTTTCAGTAGCATAATAGGTTTGAATTCTTCAGCCCATTTGCTCACATCTTGTTTGAATAATACTAATGTCCTTGTCTCAGCCAGATTTTTGGTAATCTGTTCAGGCTTCAATAGTTTCCCTACCACTGACGTGAAATTCATTGGTCTGTAGTTCCCCGGTTTATCTCTACAACCCTTCTTGAATAGCAGACCACATTAGTTGTTCTCCAGTCATCTGCCACCTCCCCGTGGCCAGAGAGGAATTGAAAATTTGGGTCAGAACTCCTGCAATCTCCTCCCTTGCCTCCCTCAGCAGCCTAGGGTGCAATTCATTTGGACTAGGAGATTTATCAATTTTTATGGCTGCCAACAGTACTTTTCCTTCACAGTGAAGGAAATCAAGAGTTGATTGAGAAGGCTCAAGAACCTCAGCGCCTCTCCCTGAATTCTATACCATTGTCCTCATTCTCTTGGTGTGAAGTATTCATTCAACACTCCATCAGGGTCCTCTGGCTTCACCCACAGCTTGTCCCCATGGTCCTTAATGGACCCTACTCTTTCCCTGATTATCCTCTTCCCATTGGGGAAATCCCAAGATATTCTATACCAACTTATACCAGCCAGAACTTCCTTGTATCCCCTTTTTGCTTTCCTGATTATTTTAAGCTGCACTCTGCACTTTCAATGCTTCACTAATGCCTCCACTGATTTGCTCCCCTTGTACTTTGTAAAGCCTTTCTTTTCCTTCCCATTGAATCCTGAATATTTCTGGTCATCTGGCTTGTTACTCCTTCCCATCACTCTGGAAGGAATATGTCAGGCTTGCACCCTCTCCATTGCTTTTTTGAATCCCCCCCCCCCCCGCTGTAGATTTCCCCATTAGTAGCTGTTCCCAGTCTACCTTGGCTAGATCCTGTCTTATTTTACAAAAATCTGCTCTTCCCCATCCAAAACTCTTTTTTTTCACAGCTTGTTTATATCCTTGTCCACAACGAGCTTCAATTGTGCCACCGCTACCACTAAAATGCTCCCCCAACCACCTCCACCTATCTGGCTCATTTGCTAGAATTTGGTCCAGCAGAGCTCCCTCCCTTGTTGGACCCTCTACATGTTGATCCTAAAAGTTCTGTATATATTTCAAGAAAACTACTCCATCCAAGCTGTTAACACCATGTATATCCCAGTTAATATTCAGAAAGTTGAAATCACCTAATATTATAATGCTGTTGTTATTGTTTTTACACATCTCCGCAAATTGTGCACATATTTTCTCCTCAATATTCCTTTGACTATCTGGGGGTCTATAATAAACAGCAAACGATGTGGCTGCCCCATTTTTTATTCCTAAGTTCTACCCACAAAGCTTCATTTGATGCCCCTTCCAAGATACTTTTTTTATTCATTCATGGGCCGTGGGCATTGCTGGCTGGCCTGCATTTATTGCCCATCCTTAGTTGCCCTTGAGAAAGTGGTGGTGAGTTGCCTTCTTCAATCCATGCAGCCCATGTCCTGTGGGTTGACCCACAATGCACTTAGAGAGGGAATTCCAGAATTTTGAGCCAGCGACTGCGACATCCCTCCTCACTGCAGTAACTGACTCCTTAACCAATAATGCAATGCCGCCTCCTCTTTTACCTCCTATTGATCATCCTTTGTGTCCAGAAATGCTTCCTGACATCTGAGGACAGTTTTACTCAGTGGTCATACTCCTGCTGTAAAAGGTGTGAATTCAAAGTCTATTCCTGAATTTTAATACTTAAGGGGGGGCTACTGAAAACAGTCTGCACTGTTTTAATGTCATCTTTGTCATGATGGTAAACTGAGGCCTTGCTTATCAGTGCAATAAGCAGTAAAGCTTCCTTGCCTCGACTGGAAGTAGTGCTGAGAGTTTTTCCAGAGTCCTCCCTCCAGCAGGGTAGTCTTTCAGTCATTTTAAAGTTTGGAAATCTTAAACTAAAGCAGAAAAAAACTGGAGACATTCAGCAACTGTGGAGAAAATGACCATGTTATTATTCCAAATCTAACTTTTATTTGCTTTTTGAGATCTTGTTATGCACAATTTGACTACCATGTTTGCTTGTTGGGCAGTGACCACACTTGAAAACTAATATATTGTGCTGTGGTTGCCTATCACAGTTTTGACCTTGTGCCCCCTTGTCCTTTTGTACTATATTAGGGTCAAATTAATCTTGATGCTTCTCCCTTCTGCCCCAATTTAGATTGCAGCACATAATGGTCTATTTTTAAATTGACTGAACTTGTTGATCAGTGCTGAAACTACTTTTGTTGGCAGCTTTATTTGTGAAGTCTTGAAATGTGGTGACCATAGAGGTTTGAGCCTTGCTTTTAGCAGAGTTCTAATCTACTCATACTTTATTGAGACAAAAAAAATGCAGGCTGCGGTTGGTGAGAGGATCTTGTTTTGTGTGAAGAGGGAGTCCTGATTTGACTGGACTTCCTGTTGTGTGGTTATCAGCTGAACAATGTGGCTGGGAACATCAGCAGACTTCTCGCAAGAATAGAGACCTCAAGGCGGGGTGGGTGGGGGGTGGTGTCAGGGACAAGAGTAGTAGGTGGAGTGTGTTAAAGCACACTGATGGTGAAATCCTGTTATTTGCATATCCCAGCTGGTAAACAGAACCAAGTGGGTGGTGATAACCCGATAGAGATGTTGCTGGGTGCACCAGGAATTTCCCTGCTTAGCTGAGCATGGGCTATGACTCAACTGGTATGTAAATTGTCTCAATAGGTTTTACAAGTGTGTGGGTGTGTTAAATCCTTATGCAGTGTTTATTGTGTTGACTGCTTTTGAGTAGTTATTTAAGCGTTTACCCTCAGTAGTAAACATTTCCAGTCAGTTGCAGCACTAGTTAGATGTAGAGTAAAACTGCCTCTATATTGCTCCATCAATACTTACAGCAGGTATAAAGAGAATTAACTGGAGAGTAAAGCAGGCTCTGCACTGTCCCACCAAAAACTCCGAGGGCAGGTTTCACTAGAGTTAAAGACAATAAAGTTTTCTCTACACTGTCCTGACATACTGTCCTTGCAAACTGCAAAGAAGGAAATAGAGCTTTAAACTAAATAGATGGGTGTATGCTTCTGGAGAGGAGGTCCTCATCACAAAATTACAAAAAGCTAGAATGCAAGCTTGGCATGTAATAGGGAAGACAAATGAAATATTGGCCTTAATTTCAAAGGGAATGGAGAATAAAATAGGGAAGTCTTGCTGAAACCACATCATTGCTGAAATTACGTAAGGCACTAGTTAGACCATACCTGGGATACTATAAACAATTTTCGTCCCCATATATAAGGAAAGATATACTGGCATTGGGGGCAGTCCAAAGTTCCGTAGGTTGATCCAGGGTATGGAGGGATTTTCCGCTGAGAAGCTGTTGAGTAGGTGGGTATTATAGTTCAGAAGAATGAGAGGTGACCTTATTGAGTCACATTGGATTCTCAGGGGATTTGACAGGAGAGGTGTTGAGAGGGTGTTTCCTCTTGTGGGAGAGGCTAGGACCAGAGGGCATAATTTCAGAGTAGGGTCTTCCATTTAAGACAGATTCCTAAAGGTTTACAACATGGAAACAGGCCCTTCAGCCCAACTTGTCCACGCCGCCCAGTTCTCAGAGATGAGAAATTTCTCCTCTTGGAGGGTAGTGAATCTGTGGAAATCTTAACTGCTAAGTAAGTATGTTCAAGGCTGAGATGGTCAGATTTTTAATCAGTAAGGGAATCAAAGGTTATGGGGATAATGGGGGAGAGTGGAATTGACGTCCTCTGGAAGAGGACGAGGCAGGTGAGGTTGGTGAGCAAACTGCACGCGGTACAGTGATGCAGCAGGACATAGGCAAAGAGAAGGGGGAAAAGGAACGTAGTAGTGATTGGGGATAGTGGGGTGAAGGGTATTGACACTGTCCTTTGTCGCAATGACAAAATGCACAGACGGGTGTGTTGTCTGCCTGGTGCTCAGGTCCGGGATGTCGCAGCTGGGCTGCAGAGGAACCTGGAGTGGGAGGGTGAGAATCCGGTCGTTGTGGTACATGTGGGTGCCGGCGACGTAAGCAAAATGCGGACTGAGGATCTGGGGAGGGAGTATGAAAAGCTGGGAATGGAATTAAAAAGTAGAACCGAAAAGGTGGTCATCTCTGGGCTACTGCCTGAACCGAGTGCAGACGGGCGTAAGGTTGACAGGATTAAGGAAGTGAATGGGTGGCTCAGGGATTGGTGTGGGAGGAATGGGTTTGAATTTATGGGGCATTGGCACCAGTATTGGGGTAGGTGGGACCTGGTCGGGCGGGATGGGGTTGGTCTGAACCGTGCTGGGACCAGAGTGCTGGCGAATCGAGTAAAGAGGACTGTAGACAGGGCTTTAAACTAATTAGAGGGGGGGAGGGTGTGAGGGTAGGTGACGTTACAAGGTCTAAAGTTAAGGATAGGGTACAGGTAAGGGAAGAGGCCGAGGATGTCCCAATAATAGAGGGAGTAGGGGGCATGAGTATGGTTGGTGGCGTTACGGCAAATAGGGTCCAGGTGAAGGCTGGGATGAAAGCGCTTTATCTGAATGCACAAAGCATTCGGAATAAAGTGGATGAGCTGGTGGCGCAGATCGACACAAATGGATACGATCTGGTGGCCATTACAGAGACGTGGCTGCAAGGTGACAGGGACTGGGAGCTGAATGTACAGGGCTATCAAGTGTTTAGGAAGGATAGGCAGGAGGCAAAAGGGGGGGGCGTGGCTCTGCTGATTGAGGATAGCATCAAGGTGGTAGCAAGGGATGATATTGGAGCCAAGGAGCAGAGGGTGGAATCGTTGTGGGTGGAGATTAGGAACAGCAAAGGGAGGAAGACGCTGGTGGGTGTCGTCTATAGGCCCCCGAATAATGATCTGGAGGTGGGGCAGGCTGTTAACGCGCAAATAAGTGTGGCGTGCAGGAATGGGACAGCCGTAGTTATGGGGGATTTCAATCTGCATATTGATTGGTCGACCCATGTTGGACGCGGTGGGCTCGAGGAGGAGTTCTTGGAATGCTGCCGGGATAGCTTCCTGGAACAGTGCGTGTTGGAGCCGACGAGGGAGAGAGCTATCTTGGATCTCGTGCTATGTAATGAGGCGGGTAGAATTAGGGACCTTGCGGTGAAGGATTCTCTTGGAGAGAGTGATCATTGTATGGTGGAGTTTCTGGTGCAGATGGAGGAGGAGAAAGTGGGTTCCCGGACACACGTACTTTGTTTGAATAGAGGGGAGTACGGTAGGATGAGAGAAGAATTGGCGAATGTTGACTGGGGGAGCGCGTTGGAGGGAGGGTCTGCTGAGGAGCAGTGGAGGATCTTTAAGGAGATCTTTCTTGGTGCTCAGCGGAAATTTATTCCGATGGTCAAAAAGGACAGTAGGAGGAGAGGTAATAAGCCGTGGATAACGAAGGAGGTGAAGGAAAGTGTTAAATTAAAAGCGGAGGAATTTAGAGTAGCTAAGAGTAGTGGGCGAGAAGAGGATTGGGAGAGGTTTAAATGTCAACAAAGATTGACAAAGAAGTTGATAAAGAAGGGTAGGAGAAACTATGAAGCTGGGCTAGCGCTTAATATAAAAAAGGATAGCAAGAGTTTTTATAAATATATAAAAAGGAAGAGGCTGGCTAGGGTGAACGTTGGTCCTTTAGAGGATGAGAAAGGGGACCTAGTGGTAGGGGATGGGGATATGGCTAAGGTATTGAATAACTTTTTTGTTACTGTCTTCACGGAGGAGGACGTGAATAATTTGCCGGGTGTTAGTGATGGAAAGGTGGTAGGACTGGAGGGTCTTAATGACATTACTGTTACTAGAGAGGCGGTGCTCGACAGACTGGAGGGGCTGATTGTGGACAAGTCCCCAGGACCGGATGGAATGCATCCGAGGGTTCTGAAAGAAATGGCGGAGGTGATAGTGGATGCCTTGGTGGTTATTTTCCAGACGTTGCTGGATTCCGGGGAAGTGCCGGAAGATTGGAAAACGGCTAATGTTACGCCGTTGTTTAAGAAGGGTGCCAGGCAAAAGGCAGGGAATTATAGGCCGGTTAGTTTAACGTCTGTGGTAGGTAAAATGTTAGAATCTGTCATTAAGGAGGAAGTTGCGAGGCATCTTGAAGGGAATTGCTTGATAGAGCAGACGCAGCACGGTTTCATTAAAGGGAAGTCGTGTCTGACAAATTTACTGGAGTTCTATGAGGATGTGTCTAGGGCGGTGGATAGAGGAGAGCCGGTGGATGTGGTCTTTCTAGATTTTCAGAAGGCGTTTGACAAAGTACCTCATAAGAGGTTATTGCAGAAGGTCAGGGGACTTGGAGTTGGGGGTAGGGTGTTAGCGTGGATAGAGGATTGGTTGTCAAATAGGAGGCAGAGAGTGGGGGTCAACAGGTGCTATTCGGATTGGCGGATGGTGACTAGTGGAGTGCCCCAGGGGTCGGTGCTGGGGCCTCAGCTTTTTACCATTTATATAGATGATCTGGAGGAGGGAACCGAGTGTAGGGTGTCGAAATTTGCTGATGACACCAAGATTGGGGGAACGGCAAATTGTGCGGAGGGTGTGGAGAGTCTGCAGAGGATCTAGATAGGCTGGGCGAATGGGCCAGGAAATGGCAAATGGAATTTACTGTTGGCAAGTGTGAGGTGGTCCACTTTGGTAGGAATAATGGTAGGAAGGACTATTACTTACGGGGCGAAAAACTGCAGCAGGCGACGGTGCAGAGGGACCTCGGGGTCCTTGTGCATGAGTCGCAAAAACCCAGCTTGCAGGTGCAGCAGGTGGTCAGGAAGGCGAATGGGATGCTGGCCTTCATAGCGAGGGGGATTGAATATAAAAGTAGGGAGGTCTTGCTGCAGCTGTATAGGGCATTGGTGAGGCCGCAGCTGGAGTAGTGTGTGCAGTTTTGGGCGCCGCACCTGCGCAAAGATATTTTGGCCTTGGAGGGAGTGCAGAGGAGGTTTACTGGGCTGTTGAGGGGGTTGAGCTATGAGGAGAGGCTGAATGAACTGGGCTTGTACTCGTTAGAGTTTAGAAGAATGAGGCGTATAAGATGATGAATGGGATGGATAGGATAGAGGTGGAGAGACTCTTCCCGCTCAAAAAGACAGTAGGACTAGGGGGCACAGCCTCAAGATAAAGGGGGGGGGCGGTTTAGAACGGAGTTGAGGAGGAACTTCTTCACTCAAAGGGTGGTGAATCTCTGGAATTCTCTGCCCGTTGAAGTGGTGGAGGCTACCTCGCTAAATATTTTTAAGACACGGGTTGATGGGTTTTTGATAAGCGAGGGGATTAAGGGTTATGGGGAGAGGGCGGGAATGTGGAACTGAGCCACGACAGATCAGCCACGATCTTATTGAATGGCGGCGCAGGCTCGAAGGGCTAGATGGCCTACTCCTGCTCCTATTTCTTATGTTCTTATGTATTATGTTCTTATTGAGACTTGTGGGGCTTACATGTTTTTCTCTTTTGTACAGATGATCACTGTGAATGCTGCACTGTTCCCAAGCTCAATCACCAATTCTCTGATTGCTGTTGGAAATGATGGACTCCAAGAGCGTGATCGAATGGTCCGAGCATGTCTTGCCATTCTCTGCGAACTAGGTATTTCTGCTTTCTGACGCTTAGTCAATATAAAAGTGCATGCATATGTCCTTGGAATTGGCCAGTTGTTTGCACTGTTGCTTTTGGGCTCAAAGTTTGTGGTTTAAAACCTTCTATAGATGAGTGCATTACCTTATCTCATGTTATAGCATGTGTTGAGGGAGTGCTGTTATTTAAGTGAAATGTTAGATCAAAGCTCCATTTCCATGTCCTAATGGGTATTAAAAATTTGATGACAGTTTAAGTGAAATTCAGGACACCTCAACCACTTAAAAAAAAGTGCATCTATTTATTCTGTTTCCCTGCATGTAAACGCACTGTCAGTTACTCAGTTGATTGCTCTTTGTTTAAAAAAAACCACTGTCCAGTGAAATGGATTAAGCATTTTTAATAAAACGCCTGAACTTGCTTTATTGTGCAATTTCAAGTTGAATTAACAATTCAAATTAATTGGAATAGATTATTATGCAATTAGTCTTTTTTTCATTAAAATACTTGGCCTAAAAATACATGATGACCCTAAATGCCCATCAGTCACTGAATTTAATATATCGTGTCTGCATGAACGCTTCCAAGGCAGTGTAATCTAACCAAAACAAGCCTAGCTGATTTTATTTTTAATGGGGGTCTTAGGATCCCTACAGAGCTGAAAGAAGCCATTTGGCCCATTGAGTCTGCACCAACTGTCTGACAAAACATCATACCCAGGCCCCACACCTCTATAACCCCATATATTTACCCTGATAATCCCCCTAATTTACACATCTTAGGACACTAAGGGGCAATTTATCATGGCCAATCCACCTAACCTGCACTTCTTTGGAGTGTGGGAGGAAACCAGAGCACCTGGAAGAAACCCACACAGACACAGAGAACATGCAAACTCCACACACAGTCACCCAAGGAATTGAACCTGGATCCTGGTGCTGTGAGGCAGAAGTGCTAACCTCTGTGCCAACTGATGTTTGATACTGCTTCATATTCAACACTTCCTGCTTCAATTTCAATATGATCGTGTGATCAAATACCTTCTGTTCTATGATACTCCCAACTAAAATATGCTATGTACATATACTATTCACAAACATGGAGAATGCTAAATTAGACCAGATGCAAGAAGATCCTCAATTTCTGTGAAACAGTAGCCCAGCACGAGTCACTGTCAAGTACGGAAGAAACTTACGTTGGGGAAATCTTCATTCTAGGTTTTGAGGGAGCTGGATTAACGTCAGTATAGTCATAGTCTCTAAAGGCACTGAGTGACAGTGTGAAGATTAACCAGTAGAGACACATGGCTTTAATACAAGGCATTAAGAAAGGCCTTACTCGGTGATTATTTAAGCAGTCTGGATTAACACCAGTAGAGTTGGTATTGAACGCAAGGAATTGAAAAAGAAGTCACTAAGTAATGAGAATCTTGATTATTATTAATCGAGATTCTATGCACAGGGTGTTTGAGCATGTTCCTTCCAGCATGTGGTTTCTATCCTATTGGTTTCAATCTCCACAATGCTTAGAATCTGGCTCTTTTTCCCCCCAACCTTTTGGTATCATCAGCACTACCTGTTTAAGAAATCGCAACAAGAACAAACTTGTATTTAGAAATGGTCTTTAACATCTATACATCTTAAACTGCTTCACAAGCAGTCAATTAACTTTGAAATCTACACAGTTGTTTTGTCAGCAAACACAGTACCCAATTTGTGCATGATGTCCCACAAACAGCCATGAAATAAGCGATCAGTTAATGGGGATAATTTTTGCTTTCTTGCATGAGTGGTTATAACTGATTGCCAGTTTATCATTCAAGGGCTGATTGTGAGAGTAGTGCCCAGTCTATTTTCTTGATGTTGAGTGATGAGGTGGATGATAGTTGAAATATCAGGAGATTTCCTGTGCTTTACAAAGTGCTGTTGGATCGTTTACATGGATAGGAAGATTAAGGCTTCAACTTAATATCCAATCCAGAAGATGATGCTTCTGACTGAGTTAATGTAGTGACTGTGTTAACTGAGGTTATACACTCAAATCCTTGACTCAGACTTGAACCCACAATTCAACTGAAAAGTCAAATGAATGTTAAATATTAATTTTGTCTGATTACAATTTCCTATTTATAGAGATCTCAGGCTTTCCCATTTCCTGTTATGTTAATATGGGATTTTCTTTTACTTTCTCAGCACTTCAGAATGCGGAGGTGGTTGCCCTCCGTGGAGGTCTTAGCACCATTCTGAAGAATGTAATTGATTGCCAACTGAATCGCATAAACGAGGCACTCATTACAACCATTCTGCACTTGCTAAATCACCCAAAGACGCGGAAATATGTAAGAGCTGATGTGGAGTTGGAGGTAGGCTACTTGTTGCTTTTGATTACAGTAGAAATGGCTAATTTACTATGTAACCTGTAATACAGTAATCTGGTTTATACAAATCCTGCCCTGGACGGTTCAACTAGTAAATGTATTGAAGAAATTGAAACAGTTCCCCTCAGCTGAACCAGCAACCAACTCAACAGCATAGTCAGCATAGATACCCAACAGTGAAGCACTGAGACCAGAAGGGCCAAGGTGTAGTTTGCAGACTCTGATGGTACACAATATTTACATGCTAGGGCAAGATGCTTGGATGCAAGCTTGGACAACAAAAGGTGAATAAAGCAAAGATATAAGGATAAATTCTGCATTTCCAGTATGGATTAGGGCTTTTGGGAAATGTGTGGTTAGATATTGCTGTGTAGCATGATAACCCACACTTCTCTCATTTTGAAGTGTGGGTTCAACCGTATTTTCATCTGGTTAGAGGTGTATATGTGAAGCAGTCAGCTCATTGGGACTGCTTTTATTTCGTTCCGCTTTTACCTTTGAAAGGCAGAACAAACATCTTCACCTTGGGAGTTCTGTTGTTGGGCAGATTCTATTTTCAGGTGTGCGATGGTGTGTTTGTGAGCTTTGCTGCTGTATAGGTTGGAATGGGATTGTAAATACTTTTGGTGGGTGTTGCATAAGGAGCATTTAACAATATGTATCTCGATTGTGAGTGAATTGATATTCTGAAAGATGAGCTGAAATTTTAGGAACTATGTTGTTTTCTTTGTTGCAGCAAATTTTAGCACCCTACACTGATTTTCACTACAGGCATAATCCAGACACTGCAGAGGGACAGCTCAAGTAAGTTCCATTTTTCATATTCTTTCAAATACAATAAGCTGTATTATCCTGAAGAGGTTTATTGTGAAGACCGCAGGCAGAATAATCAGTTTCAGAACCCACTGAGTAAAGGAAGCTTTTTCCTGAACGCTTAATAGATAAGGCTAGTCCTATTCTGAAGAAGAGTCATATTTGACTTGAAATGTTAACTCTGTTTCCTTCTCCGTCAGTGCTTCCAGACCTGCTGAATATTTCTAGCCTTTTCTGTTTTTATTTCAGATTTCCAGAATCTGCTGTATTTTGCTTTCATATTGTCATGGAATAATACTCATAACTGGTGTGGTGGGGGCCAGTTAGGCCCCAAGCTTTCACACTCAGTCTGTGTGCTGAATTAATTTACTTCTAGGAGCATCAAGGGAACTGGGAATGTTACAACTGGCTTTAATGCCCCTGACCTAGAGAGGAAATATAAGGCAGGATTTCTGCTCCTGCTCTTGGTTACAGTCTAGTCATTCACACTTGGCATGTACGGATTTTAGACAAGAACAGTTTAGTTTGTTTATTTATTAGTCACAAGTAAGGCTTACATTAACTCTGCAAAGAAGTGACTGTGAAATTTCCCTATTCGCTACATTCCGGCACCTGTTTGGGTCAATGCCCATCTTTCAGATTGTGCGAGGAAATTGGAGCACCTGGAGGAAACTCTCACAGACACGGGGAGAACATGCAAACTCCACACAGACAGTGACCCAAACCAGGAATCGAACCTGGGTCCCTGACGCTATGAGGTAGCTGTACCACTATGCCACCTACCAGGGTGCAGATGTGGAATCTACTGGCACTTTTTTCTGGTGCATATTAGAAATATAACAGCATGGTGCAGTGGCTGCTGATGGTGGATCCATACCACAGCAAGGAATATACCTTAAGGGGTGAAAAAGCTGAATGTTGCTGCTTTTAATGGTGTAACTTGTATATTTCTTGATCTCATGCAGAGAAGACAGAGAAGCACGATTATTAGCCAGCAAAATGGCAATAGTAGCAGCCTTCCGATCTTGGGCAGGTAAGACTCAGCAAGGTGCATAAGCCAAATTAACTGTTTTATCAATATTTGTTTTTAGGCGTGGCTACTGCTGGCAAGGCAGTATATATTACCCATCCTCAGTTATCCTGAAGGCATTGAATCCACAATGCGGTAAAGGACCGGAGCCAAAGCAGTAAAGTCACAAGTTAAATAAAAATAGTTTGATTAGTGATGACTATGAATGAACTGGCTCAGCTCACGGGAAATGGTAGCATAGTGGTAATAGCACTGCATTTGTAATCCAGAGGCCTGGGCTAATGTTCTATGGTCACAGGTTCAAACCCCATCACTGGTGGTGTTTAAATTCAGTTAACAAATCTAGAATTAAAAAGTTACCCTCAGTAATAGTGACCCAGAAGTAATTGTGAATTGTAACAAAAACCCATCTGGTTCACAAATGTCCTTAGACCATCAGGCATGGGAGCAGAAGTAGGCCAATTAGCCCATCAACTTTGCTCCACAATTCATTGAGATCATGACTGACCTGATATGATAATCCTCAATTATACTTTCTCGCTTTATTCCCATAGCCTTGAACTCTCCTACTGATTAAAAAGTATGCCCATCTCAGCTTTGAACACACATAACATCTCATGGCATCAGGTCAAATATGGACAAGCAAACTTACTTGCTGGCTGCCACCTACACTGCTCCACTGCCACTACCACCCCACCTCCCCTTCAACTGCACTTCCCCTTCAGCTGATGTAGCAATACTCCTCCATGTTGAACACCATTTGGAAGCAGCAGAGAGCGTGGGAAGGGCAGAGAATGTACTCTAATGATCTATCTTAGCCTCCTGCTGAGGTCTCCAGCATTGTCAATGCCAGTCTCCAGTTTAGTTTAGTTCAGTTTATATGATATCAGATAACGGCTGAAGATTCTGGATACTGCAAAGGCAATATTCTGACAATAGTACTGAAGGCAGGTGCACCAGAATTAGCCGCACCTGTAGTTATGCTGTTCCAGTACAGTTATGACACTGACCTGTACCCGACAATGTGTTATGTTGCCCAGTTATGCCCTGTACACAGAACAGGGCATATCTAATCTGGCCAGTTATCATCCAGTCTACTCGGAATCATCCCAACAGTGATGGAAGATGTCGCTGACAGTGCTAGCAAGCAATACTTAATGTGAAGTAATCTGCTTACCGACGTTCTGTTTGGGTTCCACCAAGGCCACTCAGTGCCTGACCTCGTTACAGCCTTGGTTCAAACATGGATAAAAGAGCTGGATGCAAGGGATGAGATGAGTGTGACTGTTCTTGGCATGAAGGCATCATTTATTGGAATGTAGCAAAACTGGAGTCGATGGGAATCGGGGTTGGGGGGGAATTTTCCACTCGTTGGAGTAATATCCAGCACAAAGGGAAATAGTTGTAATTGCTGAAGGTCAATTTTCTCTGTCCCAGGATATCAATGAAAGAGTTCTTCAAGGTCATACCCGAAGCCCAAACATCATCAGCTGCGTCATCAGTAACCTTCGCTGCTGATTGCATAATGTTCAAAACTATTCATGATTCCTCAGATACTGTAGCTATCCATCACCATATGCAGCAAGATCTGGACAATAAGTGGCAAGTAACACTCATAAGGCAGTGCCCATCTCCAACAGGAGACATTCAATGGCATTACCACTGCTAAATCGCCCATCATCAACATAGGAGTTACCATTGACCAGAAACTGAATTAAATTAGAACATAGAACACTACAGCACAAACAGGCCCTTCGGCCCACGAGTTGCGCCGATCACATCAACACCTATCTATAACCCCCAATCCCATAAAACCCCATATACTCATCCAGAAGTCTTTTAAAAGACCCCAGCGCGTTCGCCTCCACCACCACTGACGGCAGCCGATTCCATTCACTCACCACCCTCTGAGTGAAAAACTTACCCCTAACATCACTTCTGTACTTTCCTCCCCGCACCTTAAACCTGTGTCCTCTCGTAGCGACCATTTCAACCCGGGGAAATAGCCTCTGAGAATCCACCCTATCTATTCCTCTCAACATTTTATAAACCTCTATCAGGTCGCCTCTCAACCTACGTCTCTCCAGGGAAAAGAGACCCAGTTCCCTCAACCTAACTTCATAAGGCATGCCTCCCAGTCCAGGCAACATCCTTGTAAATCTCCTCTGTACCCTTTCAATAGCAATATACTGTGGCCACAACTCACCTGATGAAGGAGCAGCGCTCCAAAAGCTCGTGCTATCAAATAAACCTGTTGGACTTCAACCTGGTGTTGTGAGACTTTTATTGTACTTAACCGAGTCCAATGCCGGCATCTCCACATCATGGCTACAAGAGAGGGCCAGAAGCTGGAAATTCTGCATTGAGTAACTCTCTTTGTGACGACTTTAAACTGGTTCACCAACTTTTAGGCGCATGTCAGGGATTTGATGGAATACTCGCCAGTTGCTTGGATGAGTACAACTTCTATAGCACTGCCAGAGGTGGTAGTAGAGGCGGGTACAGTTTTGTCTTTTAAAAAGCATTTAGACAGTTACATCAATAAGATGGGTATAGAGGGATATGGGCTAAACATGGGTAACTGGGACTCGCTTAGGGGTCAAAAAAGGGGCAGCATGGACAAGTTAGGCCGAAGAGCCTGTTTTCTGATTCACTCATGAAGCTTGACGCTTTTCAGGACAAACTATCTTCCTTGATTAACGTTCCATCTATCACCTTAATCATTCACTCCCTCCACCACCAGCGCATACTGGCAGCAATGTGCGTCAGTTATAAGATGCGCTGCCACAACTCTCCAAATCTCCTGAGGCAGCACCTTCCAAGCCCACAGTCTCTACCATCTCAAGGGGCAAGGACAGTAGAACAGCACCATCTGCAAGTTCCCCTCAATATAACTCACCATTCTGACTTAGAATTATTTCCATTCCTTCACTGTTTCTGGGGCAAAATCCTGGCACTCCCTTCCTCATGACACTATTGGTGTACCTGCACCACATTGATTGTAATGGTTCAAGAAGACAGCTCACTACCAGCTGCCTTGAATTCAATTTGGAAGGGGGAGTAAATGCTGGCCTAGTTACGCCAGTCCAACGCCGGCATACCCACATCATGACTAGTCAACAATGCCCACAATTTGTGAGATAATAAATAAAAAGCTCCCAAAGAGGCTACCCAGTATCCGAAACCCCACATTCTAAAACTCCAACATACCCTGAGACATCAATGGAATAAAGTAAAACTTGTCACTTATGATTATGTGTAAGATTTATGAGGAGCTGTCAACATGATCTCCTCAGATTCTTTACTCCATGAATGCCAGTGATGTGAAAACCAGTGTGGTGTAATTTAAAACTCTTTCATATTAAGGAGATAACGTAGTCACCACTCAGTGCGACACTGTCTGAAAATATCAGTTTCTTTGATATGATCCTGACCTATAGATAGTGAATGGCAGACTAAAAATGGAGCATTTTGTGTGGTCGCTTTTGGCATAAGACCTCCAAGGCCACCGATATAGCAGTAGTTTCATACATTGTTTGGATATATATTTCTTGGAGAGCCTGCTCTGCAAATTTACCATAATCCATTTACCTTAATGGATAGAAACTAGAAACAGGAGGAGGCCATTCAGCCCTTTGAGCCTGCTCTGCCATTCATTTTGATCATGGCTGGTCATCGAATTCAATATCCTGATCTCCCCCCTACCGCGTTCCCCCCCCCCCCTGCAAATCCTCCCTCATCTCTTGATCTCTTTAGCCCCAAGAGCTATATCTAATTTCTCTTTAAATCAAGCAGCGTTTTGGCTTCAGCTACATTTTGTGGTAGTGAATTCCACATACTCACCACACTCGAAGAAATTTCTCGTCTAAAATGTTTTACCCGTTATCCTCAAACTATGGCCTCTAGTTCTGGACTCCCCCACCATGGGGAGCATTCTATGAGATCACCACTCACTCTTCTAAACTCCAGTGAATATAATCCTAACCAACTTAGTCTCTCCTCATATGATAGACATGCCATCTCAGGAATCTCCCTGGTAAACCTTCACTGCACGTCCTCTATAGCAAGGACATCCTTCCTCAGATAAGAACATAAGAAATAGGAGCAGGAGTAGGCCATCTAGCCCTTCGAGCCTGCCCCGCCATTCAATAAGATCATGGCTGATCTGTCGTGGCTCAGTTCCACTTTCCCGCCCTCTCCCCATAACCCTTAATCCCCTCTCTTATCAAAAACCCATCAACCGCGTCTTAAAAATATTTAGCGAGGCAGCCTCCACCACTTCAACGGGCAGAGAATTCCAGAGATTCACCACCCTTTGAGTGAAGAAGTTCCTCCTCAACTCCGTTCTAAAACGCCCCCCCCTTTATCTTGAGGCTGTGCCCCCTAGTCCTACTGTCTTTTTTGAGCGGGAAGAGTCTCTCCACCTCTATCCTATCCATCCCATTCATCATCTTATATGTCTCAATGAGATCTCCCCTCATCTAAACTCTAACGAGTACAAGCCTAGTTTATTCAGCCTCTGCTCATAGCTCAACCCCCTCAACTCTGGTATCAGCCTAGTAAACCTCCTCTGCACTCCCTCCAAGGCCAAATTATCTTTGCGCAGGTGCGGCACCCAAAACTGCACACACTACTCCAGCTGCGGCCTCACCAATGCCCTATACAGCTGCAGCAAGACCTCCCTACTTTTGTATTCAATCCCCCTCGCTATGAAGGCCATTCGTCTTCCTGACCACCTGCTGCACCTGCAGGTTGGGTTTTTGCGACTCATGCACAAGGACCCCGAGGTCCCTCTGCACCGTCGCCTGCTGCAGTTTTTCGCCACGTAAGTAATAGTCCTTCCTACCATTCTTCCTACCAAAGTGGACCACCTCACACTTGCCAACATTAAATTCCATTTGCCATTTCCTGGCCCATTCGCCCAGCCTATCTAGATCCTTCTGCAGACTCTCCACACCCTCCGCAGAATTTGCCATTCCCCCAATCTTGGTGTCATCAGCAAATTTCGACACCCTACACTCGGTTCCCTCCTCCAGATCATCTGTATAAGTGGTAAAAAGCTGAGGCCCCAGCACCGACCCCTGGGGCACTCCACTAGTCACCACCCGCCAATCCGAATAGCACCCGTTGACCCCCACTCTCTGCCTCCTATTTGACAACCAATCCTCTATCCACGCTAACACCCTACCCCCAACTCCATGTCCCTCGACCTTCTGCAATAACCTCTTGTGAGGTACTTTGTCAAACGCCTTCTGAAAATCCAGAAAGACCACATCCACCGGCTCTCCTCTATCCACCGCCCTAGACACATCCTCATAGAACTCCAGTAAATTTGTCAGACACGACTTCCCTTTAATGAAACCGTGCTGCGTCTGCTCTATCAAGCAATTCCCTTCAAGATGCCTCGCTATTTCCTCCTTAATGACGGATTCTAACATTTTACCTACCACAGACGTTAAACTAACCGGCCTATAATTCCCCGCCTTTTGCCTGGCACCCTTCTTAAACAACGGCGTAACATTAGCCGTTTTCCAATCCTCCAGCACTTCCCCGGAATCCAGCGACGTCTGGAAAATAACCACCAAGGCATCCACTATCACCTCCGCCATTTCTTTCAGAACCCTAGGATGCATTCCATCCGGTCCTGGGGACTTGTCCACAATCAGCCCCTCCAGTCTGTCGAGCACCGCCTCTCTAGTAACAGTAATGTCATTAAGACCCTCCAGTCCTACCATCTTTCCATCACTAACACCCGGCAAATTATTCACGTCCTCCTTCGTGAAGACAGTAACAAAAAAGTTATTCAATACCTTAGCCATATCCCCATCCCCTACCACTAGGTCCCCTTTCTCATCCTCTAAAGGACCAACGTTCACCCTAGCCAGCCTCTTCCTTTTTATATATTTATAAAAACTCTTGCAATCCATTTTTATATTAAGCGCTAGCCCAGCTTCATAGTTTCTCCTACCCTTCTTTATCAACTTCTTTGTCAATCTTTGTTGACATTTAAACCTCTCCCAATCCTCTTCTCGCCCACTACTCTTAGCTACTCTAAACTCCTCCGCTTTTAATTTAACACTTTCTTTCGCCTCCTTCGTTATCCACGGCTTATTACCTCTCCTCCTACTGTCATTTTTGACCATCGGAATAAATTTCCGCTGAGCACCAAGAAAGATCTCCTTAAAGATCCTCCACTGCTCCTCAGCAGACCCTCCCTCCAACGCACTCCCCCAGTCAACATTCGCCAATTCTTCTCTCATCCTACCGTACTCCCCTCTATTCAAACAAAGTACGCGTGTCTGGGAACCCACTTTCTCCTCCTCCATCTGCACCAGAAACTCCACCATACAATGATCACTCTCTCCAAGAGGATCCTTCACCGCAAGGTCCCTAATTCTACCCGCCTCATTACATAGCACGAGATCCAAGCTAGCTCTCTCCCTCGTCGGCTCCAACACGCACTGTTCCAGGAAACTATCCCGGCAGCATTCCAGGAACATCAAGGACATAAGAACCAAGGACCAAGAACATAAGGACATCAAAACTGCACACTACTCCAGGTGTGGCCTCACCAATGCCCTATACAATTTCAGCAAAATAGAAATGTGGAGGTGAGTCAGGACCTCATGAAGCCACAAACCCTTCAATTAAACCAGAGACCCAATAAGGCATCTCAGTGACCAAAAAGATCTAATGATATAAAGCCAAAAATTAAACTCTGTGCTATTGGTGAGTGCTTCATGTAGCAAAATTAATTTTGCCTACTACTATACATGGGTTAACACCACAGTTGAGATACCAGGTAGGATTACTTCATACAAATATGTTCAATGTTTGCACACTGTGCATATAGTATAATTTCTATATCTAAATATGTATTGTATATATAAAAATAAAAATATGTATATATCTCTCCAGTGAAATAATTAATGGAGAACAGATAACAGCCAAGTATAAACTATAGTCTAATTCAGGTGATTGAAACAAAATAATGGATATCTGAGACTGAGTTACATTCTGGAATCTAATAGAGGCTTGATGACTCATAGAATAACATATCCGCAGTGAATTTTTCTCTTGAAGCTATTTACATATTTTATAATATGTTGCAGAACTTGACTGTGCTCCTGGCTGAGTTAATCAGGATTGTTCAGGTCCTGTGCTCCTAGCTGTTCAGCCGATCTCCTTTCCCAGTATACTGAGGTTGCAGCATTGTATAAATTGGTGTTGTACAACTCTGTGCTAGATCTTGTCTTACCTGCCATTACAGTACAGAACTGGCCAGCTATTAACCTACTATTTTTTCCAGTCACTGGTGGAGCAATTTAAGCATGCCTGAAATTCAGGGTATTCAGTGCTATAGACTGACTAATTTAGCTAATCCAATTATATAGGGAACAACAAGTCTCGAAGCTTTTTCCTCCAAGCTAGTCAAATTAATTTTCAACCTGGAATACACTATGCTATTATGAGGCATCAAGCCTGTATTAGATTCCAGCCTATAACTTATTCTCAGGTATTCGTTATTTAATGCATGAATCAGCTGAATTAGACTATAGTTTATATTTTGCTGCTATCTGTTCTATATTAATTATTTCACTGTTTTATTTATTCATATATATATTTCATATTCAGATGTAGAGATTACACTGAATACACTGTAAATATTTAATATTTTTGTATGAAATAACTCCATCTGGTATCTCAACTGTAGTGTTAACCCATATATAGTAGTAGGCAGAAGAAATTAATTTTGCTACATGAAACATTCACCATTAGCACAGAGTTTAATTTTTGGCTTTCTTTTACTTGATGGTGACCATAATTTATGCTCATTAAAGTTAACTTAATACTGAGGAAGACTGCAGTTTAGCAAGGCCATAAAAAGCAAACTAAACACCAAACTTTACTTCTGGAAGGATGAATTAAAAAGTGGGGAAGTAATGCCTAACCTGTATCAAATCTTGGTTGGACCACTGTTCCGAACCCGGTTGATCTTCCAACTGGATGGTAAGATCCCGATTCATGGAGTGCTGGCTCAAAAGATCGTATCTTTTATTTTTTTCATCAAACATGGACTAACAGAGCCACAGGACCACTAATTAGTTTTTACAAGGCGAAGAAACATTATCTATTTAACATAGAAAAGTTGGATTAAAACATAATACTCCTCTAAACCCCTTAGTTTAACAAATGCACACAGGTTTTAAGATTAACATGGATAATACAGTACATTTCAAACTAGAGTGGTCTCATTAATACACAAGTTAATGTCTGTGGAATTCTCCTTATCGTCCCCTCCAAATGATTGCCTTGTGAAAGTTTACAAATTCTACTCCTAAAGTGCACTTCAAGATGTTAACAACTTTCCTTAATCTGGCGCACACATAATTCTCTAAATTTGCACTCCTTTGTTGTGGAGTCCAGGAGGCGTAGACAAAAGTCGTAGGTAGAAGAAGGATTGGAATGAGGCACTCACTGAGTGTTAAAATGGGCGGCATGGGCTTGTGGGGCCGAAGGGCCTGTTTCTTGCGCTGTGTTGTTCTTTGTTCTTTGAATCTCTTTCGCTTAGCAGTTTGCATTCTGGAATCTACTCCAGATTTTATAAATAGCACTTCTAAATAAAGCTTTTGCTCCACAATGAATCCATTCCAGGTTTTACAACAAAGCCTGTAGAATTTCTTTATCTTGACTCCTTTTACACATTTGAGGTCCAGTCACTGATTCCCAGATATTTTGATTCACATTTTGCAGGCTAGAGTAAAATCTCAAATCAGAAAGTAATTTCAGATATCTTTCTGGCAATTCAGCCTTTGAGTCCTGTCTGTCTTTACTGAACATTTCTCTTTTTTTTAACCTTTCCTCGGACAGCCTGGTTTCCTTAACTAGTTCCTTTTTAGATTACTATTACTTCATTGTATGGTTTTTCTTGTCGCAAAACTGAGAGAGCTGACCCCTCTCTAATTTTCTAAACCTAGTGCTTGTGGCAGAGCTGTGGGAAATGTTCCCCCTCCGTTCTCCTGTCTGCAACTCCCTAACTTCTAGCTTTAAGCTAAAGGACAAAGAAGAACCTTTTGTCTTAAGGGCCTCCAGTTGCCAAGCAGCTATATTTACTGTTCACATTGTGGCACAATAGAATCCTATTTGAAATTGAAACCAACCCCCAACACACAAACAACTTTTGTCGTGCATAAATCTAACTATAAGTCCCTCCAAACACAAACATTAAAATAAGCCCACCTAAAACTATACTTTTTTCAAATGTTTACCTATACCAATATAACTCCCTTAAAACTAGCTTCTGTTTTTCTAACACCACACTTGGAGTATTGTGTGCAGTTCTGGTTGCCATCTTATAAAAAAGATATAGAGGCACTGAACACAATGCAGGAGAGGCCTACGAGGATGATCCAGAAATATACATCAGGAAAGGATTGACAACTGGATCTCTTTTCTCTTGGACGAAAGAAAAGGCTGAGGGATAACATAATAAAAGTTTAAAATTTGATGGACTGGATATAGAGAATTCCCTCTAGCAGGAGAGTGTATAACTAGAGCCTATCATTATAAGATAGTCACCAAAAAATCCAATAGTAGATTCACAGAAACTTCACCCAGAGAGTGGTGAGAGTGTAGACTTCACTATCAGATGGAACAGTAGAAGTGAATATTATCAATTAATTTAAAGGGGAAGCTAGACAAGCATATAAGGGAGTAGGGAGTTACGATGATAAATTTAGATGAGGAACAGTGGAAAAAGCCTCGAATGGAACATAAACACCAGAATGGACTGGTTTGGCCAGATGGCCCCTGTTTCTGTGCTGTATATTTTTAGTCTTTTAAAAGCCCTATCTGAATCTGAAGCTATGGTATTTGAAGCTTAAGTTTGAATCTGTAATCTTATTTGACAATGTCTGCCTTGATTGTGTTTGGTTTCAGGAATTATAAATCTGTGCCGGCCTGGAAACTCCGGTATCCAGTCTTTAATAGGAATACTTTGTATACCAAATATGGAAGTACGGGTAGGTAGTACTTGCACATGTTCTGGCTGTCAAATATAGTGTTTGCTGCACATGATGTTTTATTTTAAATGGTTAATTGATGTTGACATTGTGAGAATATTGCGTATTCTGTTACTCCATAACTATAATTTCATGTCCCCACTCCGCCCTGTCTTTCTTGCTTTATTGGAAAAAATTCAGTTTATTTCAGATCATATTGTCTGTGATTGTGCCATATCAGGGGAGATTGTCTAATAATCCAGAAGATGAGGTTAGCACTTGGGAGACGCTTATTGAGTATATTTGTCTAGTTTGATTAGCCCTACACTTGCAGCTCAGGTAAAATCTGAGCTGTAATTAGCTAACTGAAAATGTTAAACTGACTGTGGAGCTTTGTGGAGACTACTCAATTGTTCATAAAACTCCCATGCAGCTTTGGCCTTGTCATGGCTTAATGGGTTACAGGGCAATTTGCACCAGCACCTCAAAATTGCTCAAACATTTAAAAGTAAATGGCTTTGATGGGGCAAATATTGTCATAGCTCATGGAATATTTGTCAATCTTTGCTAAATCATGGAGGCTGAGGGAAATAGGAGGTGAAAGACTGAGTTTTATGCCTCCACATTGCACTTAATGCAAGTGACTAATGGTACAGCACTTTTGGCTGGCAAAATGAGCGTGCTGCCAAAAGGCGAGTCACTTTCCTCCTCCCTCACCAATGACTAAAATTTCTTGGCTATCAGAAGGTGATGAATAAGCCACATTGACTTGCACACTATGTGGATACTCTAAAAAGCTTTCCAGCAGGAAATAGTTCTATAATCTGGAGAAAGAGCAGGGGGTGTGGCTAATTAGATAGCTCTTTCAAAGAGCTGGCATAGACACAATGGGCTAAATAGTCTCATTATGTGCTCAATCATGCTAAGATTCAAGTTGATGCAATCCTTTTCACAAGAAAGAAAATTTCCTGTTGCAAACAAATTCTTTGTAATTTGCTTGATGTGCCTATTGACAGCTGCTGATTCATGGCATAGGTTGCACGATTGAAAAAATTGTTAAAATTAATAAAATGGCTCTTGTGGGAGATCTTGGCTCATTGTTGGCATACTCATTTATGAGTCAGAATATTTTGGATTCAAGTCCCATTTGATCATATAATATGGTTAGCCATACAATATGACAGATTTACTGGAGTTCTATGAGGATGTGTCTCGGGCGGTGGATAGAGGAGAGCCGGTGGATGTGGTCTTGATTTTCAGAAGGCGTTTGACAAGGTACCTCACGAGGTTATTGCAGAAGGTCAGGGGACATGGAGTTGGGGGTAGGGTGTTAGCGTGGATAGAGGATTGGTTGTCAAATAGGAGGCAGAGAGTGGGGGTGAACGGGTGCTATTCGGATTGGCGGATGGTGACTAGTGGAGTGCCCCAGGGGTCGGTGCTGGGGCCTCAGCTTTTTACCATTTATATAGATGATCTGGAGGAAGGAACCGAGTGTAGGGTGTCGAAATTTGCTGATGACACCAAGATTGGTGGAACGGCAAATTCTGCGGAGGGTGTGGAGAGTCTGCAGAAGGATCTAGATAGGCTGGGCGAATGGGCCAGGAAATGGCAAATGGAATTTAATGTTGGCAAGTGTGAGGTGGTCCACTTTGGTAGGAATAATGGTAGGAAGGATTATTACTTACGTGGCGAAAAACTGCAGCAGGCGACGGTGCAGAGGGACCTTGGGGTCCTTGTGCATGAGTCGCAAAAACCCAGCTTGCAGGTGCAGCAGGTGGTCAGGAAGGCGAATGGGATGCTGGCCTTCATAACGAGGGGGATTGAATATAAAAGTAGGGAGGTCTTGCTGCAGCTGTATAGGGCATTGGTGAGGCCGCAGCTGGAGTACTGTGTGCAGTTTTGGGCGCCGTACTTACGCAAGGATATTTTGGCCTTGGAGGGAGTGCAGAGGAGGTTTACTAGGCTGATACCGGAGTTGAGGGGGTTGAGCTATGAGGAGAGGCTGAATAAACTAGGCTTGTACTCGTTAGAGTTTAGAAGAATGAGGGGAGATCTCATTGAGACGTATAAGATGATGAATGGGATGGATAGGATAGAGGTGGAGAGACTCTTCCCGCTCAGAAAGGATAGTAGGACTAGAGGGCACAGCCTCAAGATAAAGGGGGGAGCGGTTTAGAACAGAGTTGAGGAGGAACTTCTTCACTCAAAGGGTGGTGAATCTCTGGAATTCTCTGCCCGTTGAAGTGGTGGAGGCTACCTCACTAAATATTTTTAAGACGCGGGTTGATGGGTTTTTGATAAGAGAGGGGATTAAGGGTTATGGGGAGAGGGTGGGAATGTGGAACTGAGCCACGACAGATCAGCCATGATCTTATTGAATGGCAGGGCAGGCTCGAAGGGCTAGATGGCCTACTCCTATTTCTTATGTTCTTATGTTCAATACTTTCACTGCATGTTTTTTTACTGAGGGAGTAGTACACTTTTGAAGGTTCCATCGTTTAGGTTAAAGGTTCTGCCTTGTCAGGAGGAATGTATAAAATCCAATGGCACAACAGCAGCTAAGGTTTATAAGGCACCATTAGTGTAGTAATGGTGAAACAATTAAAATTGGGAATACTCAAAACCAGAATTAGAGGATTGCAGATATCTTGGAAGGTTATAGAACATAGAAAAACTACAGCACAAACAGGCCCTTCAGCCCACAAGTTGCGCCAAACATATCTCTACTTACTAGGCTTACCTCAATCCTACTAAGTCCCATGTACTCATCCAGAAGTCTCTTAAAAGACCCTATCGAATCTGCCATCACCACCACCACCACTGGCAGCCGATTCCACGTACCCACCACCCTCTGAGTGAAAAACTTACCCCTGACATCTCCGGTGTACCTACTCCCCAGCACCCTAAACCTGTGTCCTCTTGTGGTAGCCATTTCAGCCCTGGGAAAAAGCCTCTGAGAATCCATCCTATCAATACCTCTGAACATCTTATACACTTCTATCAGGTTACCGCTCATCCTTCTGTCTCCAAGGAGAAAAGACCAAGCTCTCTCAACCTATCCTCATAGGCATGCCATCCAGTCCAGGCAATATACTTGTAAATCTCCTCTGCACCCTTTCTATGGTTTCCACATCTTTCCTGTAATGAGGCGTCCAGAACTGAGCACAGTCCTCCAAGTGGGGTCTGACCAGAGTGTTACACAGCTGCAGCATTATCTCTCAACTCCTAAACTCAATTCCTCAAATTGATCTTTGGCTAAGATCAAGTGTAGTATTGACATGCTGTGCTTGGTTGAAGTCATTAGGTTACATTTTAGTTTCATTTGAAGCAATTTTTAAAAGTGGCATCTTAGCCTTTTAGCTAAGATGCAGATGAGATCGAGCCTTGGAAGAGGTGCAATGCCTAATCCAATCAGCTTGGATCATGTAGATCAAGCCCAAGACAGGAGGTGAGAGCCCTGTCTTGTCAGCTTGGATCGGGAATGTCTCAACTTGTTGAGACTCTGAATTGGACTTGATTTGATTGAATTGGAATAAAAAAAGGCCAAGAAGCGATTTTATTTTTAATCTGGGCGAACAGAAGCAGCAAAGCGTTCCCAGCCGAGGTGCAAGTTGCAACTCTTCTCCCTCACTTTCATTCACCCTTGGTTGGGTGAAAAAAAGAAATAGCACAGTGTCCCCAGGTTATCTGACAGTTGCAGTTTTTATGACACAGGAGTTCTCCCTTGGGCTGCCCCCTACCCTTGACTGAATGAAAAAATTACAAGATGGTTCCAGGCTGAACTGCAAGTCCCAACATGACCCTCAGAGTTCTAGCTGCAAAAAAAAGCAATCCAAAAATAGAAATAGCAGCTTGCAACTTGCTGTACAATCTCAGTGGCTCCTGCTTCCCACTTTAATTCAACCTTTCTTGGGTGAAAAAAAAACAATTTGCAGACATAGCTGAGATCCACAGCCCCTCCCCCCGACACAGTAAATTCCAACTGGCAGGAAGGAATCTAAAAAAATCTAAAATCTTTCCAGCTAGATTTTTGAAGTTTTTTCTTTGCAATTGTAGTCCAGGTATGTTTAAAGCTTGCTTGATGTACATTAATCCCTTTCCAGACCTCAACAAACAACCGAATTTCAAGAAGGATCTTGTCACTTGTGGATCATGCTTCCTCTCGCAACAACACCATTTTCAATTCCTAAAAAAGCATAATTTTTTTTAAGAACCAATATCTTTCATTGTTCAGATTGTGCATTCTTTATTTTTAAAATTTGAAATATATCTGCATTAGATATGGGTTTGATCCATCTCCCAAACATTTGCCCTCATTCCTTCCCTTCTCTCCCAGAATCATGATAGAATACCCTTCGAACTAGTTTTCACCCCTTAGCCTTCACAGTCAAAGGATCAGAGAACACTACAGCACAAACAGGCCCTTCGGCCCACAAGTTGCGCTGATCATATCCATACCTACTAGGCCTATCTATAACCCTCAATCCCATTAAATCCCACGTACTCATCCAGAAGTCTCTTAAAAGACCCCAACGAGTTCGCCTCCACCACCACCGAAGGCAGCCGATTCCACTCGCCCGCCATCCTCTGAGTGAAAAACTTACCCCTGACGTCTCCCCTATACCTACTCCCCAGCACCTTAAACCTGTGTCCTCTCGTAGTGACCATTTCAGCCCTGGGAAATAGCCTCTGAAAATCCGCCCAATCTATACCTCTCAACATTTTATAAACCTCTATCAGGTCACCTCTCATACCTCGTCTCTCCAGGGAGAAAAGACCAAGCTCCCTCAACCTATCCTCATAAGGCATGCCACTCAATCCAGGCAACATCCTTGTAAATGTCCTCTGCACCCTTTCAATAGCTTCCGCGTCTTTCTTGTAATGAGGTGACCAGAACTGCGCAGAGTACTCCAAGTAGGGTCTGACAAGGGTCTTATAAAGTTGTAGCATTACTTCCTGACTCCTAAACTCAGTCCCTCGATTAATGAAGGCCAGTACACCATACACCTTCTTGACCACCACCTCCACCTGCGAGGCCGATTTAAGACTCCTACAGATCCGGACCCCAAGGTCCTTCTGATCCTCTATACTGCTAAGAGTCTTTACCCTTGATATTATACTCCTTCACCCCATTGGACCTACCAAAATGGACCACTACACATTTATCCGGGTTGAAGTCCATCTGCCACTTCTCCGCCCAGTCTTGCATCCTATCTATGTCTTGCTGCAGCTTCTGACATCCCTCCAAACTACCCACAACACCACCAACCTTCGTGTCGTCAGCAAACTTACCAACCCATCCGTCCACTTCCTCATCCCGGTCATTTATGAAAATTACAAACAGCAGGGGTCCCAGAACAGATCCCTGGGGCACTCCGCTGGTGACCGACCTCCATGCAGAAAAAGACCCATCCACAACCACTCTCTGCCTTCTGCGGGCAAGCAGTTCTGGATCCACAAGGCAACAGCCTCTTGGATCCCATGCCCTGTCACTTTCTCAAGAAGTCTTGCGTGGGGGACTTTATCGAATGCCTTGCTGAAGTCCATATAAACCACATTCACTGCTCTTTCTTCATCAATGTGTTTAGTCACATTTTCAAAGAACTCAGCCAGGCTCGTAAGGCACGATCTGCCCTTGACAAAGGCATGCTGACTACTTTTGATCATAGTAAACTTCTCTAAACGTTCATAAATCCTGTCCCTCAGAATCCTCTCCATCAGCTTACCAACCACTGAGGTTAGACTCATCGGTCGGTAATGTCCTGGGCTGTCCCTGTTCCCTTTCTTGAATATAGGAACCTTTCTTGAATATAGGAATCATCCTCCACCATTTCTGCCAGCTCCAGCATGATGCTACCACAAATAGATCCTCCCACACCCTGGTCAGCATTCTGCAGGGATCGTTCCCTCAGTGATGGCCTGGTTGTCAATTCTATCACACCCAACTCCCCTTCTCACAGCATCTTCCCTTGCAATTGCTGACGTGCAGCACCTGTTCCTTTACCTCTGCAGTCCTCACTATTCAAGGCCTCAAACACTACTGTCAAATTCAGCAGTGTTTCATTCCCAATGAGTGACTGCTTTGCAAGGCACATCCACTCAGCCCACAAGCAAAATCCCAACTTTCCCGTCGGGTGCCATTTTAACTCAGCATCTTGGTGTCTGTCCGTGGCCTGCTGTGATGCTCCATTGAAGCCTGCCACCAACCGGAAGAGCAGCACTTCATCTTCCAGTTTAGCATATTGCAATCCTCGAAACTCAGCATAGAGTTTGGCAATTTTAGATTTTGACCTTTTCCTTCATCTTAAGCCCCCAATTTGAAAAAAAATTCCAAAATTGTATTGCCTCAATGCAAAACAACCCCTCCTCTTCTCACACCAGACCATTTGTCTTTTGGTCTTAAAGTTGCTACTTTTTATTGCAATTTCTATATTTTTCCCCTCAGTGCTGATGAAGAGTCTATGGATTCAAGATGTTAGCTGTTTCTCTCCTGATAAATGCTAGTTCATCTGCTGAGTTTTTCCAGCGTCCTCTGTTCTCATTTCAGATTCCAGCATCCACAGTATTTTGCTTAAGATCAATCTTGTATCCTGAGGAATGTATCTCCTTGTAACAAACATTTTACTTCATCAGCACCAACCAATCAGTGAGCTTGCTAGAGAGCAAACATTTTACAGTTGATAGGTTAAGTAAGTGAGAAAAGACTTGGCAGGTAGAATATAATGTTGAAAATATAAGGTTATCCATTATAATAAGAATAGAAAGTAAAATAATTAAATAGGAAGAGAGAGAATCCTGCAGTACAGAGGGATCTGGGTATCCTTGTATATTAATTACGAAAGAATAGGATGTAGGTACAGCAAATAATTAAGGCAAATGGAATTTAGGATAGACTATGAAAGGAGGGAAGTCTTGCTGGAACTGTATAATCATAAATATAAATACTATACACATACTAATGAAGATAGATACTCACTAAAACATTCAACAGAAATTATGTTGAGGTTGTCAATGAATTGACAACCTAATCCAGGCAGATTATTGGCTGGTGACAGGTTTATTTATAGGGGTCACATTAATTGGAAATAAAAGCCCAGGGTTGGAGGATCCAAGGTGGGGAAAATGTTTCACTCAGTGATGATCATTGTGGAATAAAGAAATTGGGTAAAGATATTAAAAAAGGCATTGTAAGTGGGTTCATGAGGTGATTATGTTTATGGAGTGAGAACATGGGTAGGTGATGATAAGATTTTGCTCTGTCAGAAAAAGGTAAGACTATTCGTTCTTTTCTTTCTTGTACTTTTTGGTAGACCTCAGGTTTGCCTGGCTACATTAAATTTATTTTTCAGTACCTCTATTGCTGGCATATGTTGCTAGGTGTTTCTCTTGACAATGAACCTATTGAAAATTGATAAGTTTCGTTCTCCTCTTTCTCACTTTAACAGCGTGGTCTGCTAGAGGTGTTGTACGATATCTTCCGACTCCCTATCCCTGTGACAACACAAGATTTTTCTGAAGCTCTGCTCAGCGTAGGTGGGTGAGCATTTTCATCGCCACGTTGTCATACCCGAAAGGAACATGAGGTGCTCAAGTCAGCTCTGAGCCCATTATTTAAACATTGAACATTCTTCTTTGCTGCTTTTATAATGTTTGTACAGAATGAAAACTTCTTCCAGCTGGAAATGGGCAAAATGTTTAAAGTTTATTAGTGTCTCAAGTAATCATGAGGAGGATAATTTGCATCTACATCCACAGAATGTGTTAAATACTCTTTTTTTCCCAACCACAATTGCACAGGTCCCTTTTGTTCCTCCCATGTATTGTTTCTAATTCTGGCAAGTAACATGCATCAAATCCCAAAAATATTTAATGCAAGGGAAAATACTTGAGAGAGAACATATAAGAAATGGGGACAAATCTGTTCCATTCCTGAATTCCTGCTATGCTGCTACCCTCTGCTGGATATGTGCATCAGCTGCACTCACTGCTGAAGACCTGAGCTTATATTGTCAAGCATGGATGAAAGGTCAAAACCCATTGTGTATGTTAGCATAATTGTCATGAATAGAAGGCAAGATAAATTGAGAATAACAGCTTGCTGGCCATGGGGAATCCTGTTTTAAAGCTTACAGATTATAAGTGGAAGAGAAATATGAGGGATCATAAAATGATCCAACACAGAAGGGGTCACTTGGCCTACCATGTCCGAATTGACTTTTTGGTGGAACTATCCAGTTAGTACCACTGCCTTGCATTTGAGTGGTTTTTCATAATTTTCTTGCTTTAGAGCATTTTTTATTCATTTGTGAGACATGGGCATTGCTGGCTGACCAGCATTTATTGCCCATCCCTAGTTGCCTGAGGGCAGTTGGGATTCAACCACATTGCTGGGGCTTGGAGTCACATGTAGGCCAGACAAGGTAAGGATGGCAGATTTCCTTCCCTAAAGGGCATTAGTGAACCAGATGGGTTTTTCTGATGATCAACAGTGGTTTCATGGCCATCCATAAGTTCTTAATTCCAATTTTTTTTATTGAATTCAAATTTGACTCAAACTCAGGTCCCCAGAACCTTAGCTTAGTTTCTGAATTTATAATCTAACAATAATGCCACTAGGCCATTGTCTCCCCTATATCTGTGCCTCTGTTAGTAAGGCAAAGCATCCTATATGCTTTTCAAACAACATTCTCAACTTGTTCTGTCACCTTCAAGCAGTTGTGTAACACCTAGTACCATTTAGTTTATGTTGCCTTTCTTCATGCCTCCCACCAGAATGTGTCACTTCATACTTCAGTTAAATTTCATTTGTCATGTATCTGTCCATTTCATTGCTCTGTCTCTCCTCCTGAAATTTGTTGCAGCCCTTGTTGGCTACTGCATCTGAGTTTCTTGTTACATGCTACCTTTGAAATTATGCCCTTGTACACCCAAGTGGAGTGTCCATAGATTTCGGAAGAAGCGTACTTGTTGAGCTGAATAGACCCTTTCTAACTACGTGATTTCTTACTTTGTATTTTGTTCTTTTTCTCCCCCTCCTCCTCGTTCTGACAGATCCCAGCCGATTTCAAGACGCCTGGCGTCTTTCAGATGGATTTGTAGCAGCTGAAGCTAAAACAATTCTCCCACATCGAGCAAGATCCAGGTACATGACTCCCTGATGAAAGGAGTTGTTTGGACGCACAAGTCAAGCAACTGCAGTCTACATACATGCAAAATGGTAGCCATGTTTACCCACTAAATGTCAACATACTTAAAAGCAATTCATTCTGTGTGAAACTCTGAGATTTTGGAGCTGTGTGATAAAGTAACAAATAAATACAAGTATTCTCTTTATAACTAATTTTTACTACTCTGCTTTAACAACTCTGTAACTGTAAGCAGCACAGCACAATCTTGTCTCTCCCCTTCCACTATTCAAATAAAATTCTTGTCATTTCAATTCTTTAATTTTGTAATTTAAGCTTTAACAATGTTTGAAATCACTGACCAATTCATGGTATTTTTTGAATAATGGAGCACAAGCAAATTATGAAGCACGTTTTGGTGTATTAAATGTTTTTTAAACATCTGTAAAATATAATTTTACAACCAAATCTGAGAGATTAGAAGACCACAAGTGCAATAGGATTGTGTCAATCTTAGCCAATTAAGCATTCCATAGCAAATACAGCTATTAAACCAGTAGTCCCACTAGTGTGGGAAGTGGGAAAATATAATTGTTGTGGTGTAGTTAGATGTGCTGTTTAAGACCAATTAGCAGGACTATTGCTCTACATGCAGCCCAGGACAGAATGGAGGGAGCTTTACTCTATGTCTAACCAGTGCTTTGCTTTGCTAGGAGTGTTTGATGGGACAGTGTAGAGGGAGTTGTCATTCACATGTGGAAACCCTGGGACCTGCTATGTGAAGGTGTGTAGGACCCACCGAAATATTGAGGACATGATGTGGAATGAGAGTCTCTAGGATTACACATATTTTTGGGAGTAAAAATACAGAGTGCATTCTGTATTGTTTGCTCCCAAGGAACTCCCAATAATATGTGTAATCCTAGAGATTCCCACGCTGTAATAGGTGTTTGTGGTCTGCTGAACCGTAGAAATGTTACAGTACAGAATGAGGCCATTCAACTTATTGCACCTGCACTGAGAAAAGCAAAACTAGCCATTCTCCCCATTTTCCAGCACCTGATCCGCAGCCTTGTAGCTGGAAGCACTTCAGATCCAGGCACCTTTTTAAATGAGTTGAGCATTTCAGCATCAATTTAGGCAGTAAATTCCACACACCCACCATCCTGAGTGAAAAAAAATTGCCCCTCTGGACCCTTTTGTATCTCTCCCCTTTTATCTTAAACCTATGCTCTTGAGTTTTAGACTCCCCTACCTTTGGAAAAGATATTGACTATCTAGCTGATCTATGGCCCTCATAATTTCATAGACCTTTATAAGATTACCCTAAGCCTCCTACATGCCACAGAAAAGAGACACAATCTATCCAACTTCTCCTTATAACTCAACCATCAAGTCCCAGTGGTACCCTAGTAAATCTTTTGTGTACTCTTTCTCGTTTAATAATATCCTTTCTATAATATGACCAGAATTGCACACAGTATCCCAAGTGCGGCTTCACCAATGTTTTATATAACTTCAACAAGACATCCCAACTCCTGTATTCAACGTTCTGACTAATGAAACCAAGCATGCCGCCTACATCAATCTGTCCATCTGTGACTCCACTTTCAAAGAGCTATGAACCTGTACCCCTAGATCTTCTATAATTCTCCCCAACACCTACTGTTAAGTGTGTAAGTCCTGCCCTGATTTGATCTACCAAAATGCATCACCTTGCATTTATCTAAATTAAACTCCATTTGCCATTCATCAGCCCAGTGGTCCAATTGATCCCATTGCAATCCTAGATAACTTTCTTCACTGTCTGCTATGCCACCTTTTATGTGTACCCAAACTTAGCCCCTCGTAATTTTATATCTCTTAACAGGTCACCCTAATCTTTCCTCAATTTTGTTTTCAAGCCCTGGCCACATTCTTGTGAGTCTCTTCTGCACTCTTTCCTGAGCAAGTGTGTCCTTCCTGATGGACAGAACTGTACACAATCCCTACTGTAGCCTAACAATGATTTCTGCAATTCCATCATCCCGTTTTTATATTCTCACCCCGATAAAGGAAAGCATTCCATATACCACCTTGATCACCTTGTCCGCCTGTCCTGCCACCTTAAGGACCTGTGGGGGGACACTCTGAGGTCTCTCACTTTCTCAACTCTGCTCAGTATTTTCCAATTTATTGAGTGTTCCCTTGCTTTGTTTGCCTTTCCCAAGTGTGTCACCTCACACTTTTCCAGATTTAATTCCATTTGCCACTGTTCCATCCACTCAACCAAATTATTGATATCATTCTGCAGTTGACAGTTATCTGCATATGAAGGCAGAGACAAAGTACTCTGCCTTCTCAATCTTGCCCCTTGCCTGAGGTGTGACGCTCCTTCGGTTAGCACTGTCCCTCAAAGGGGAGAGCAGCCTACGGTCATCTGGGACTATGGCGACTTCACACATTGAGACTCCTGCCCAGATCTTCTGAATCAATCCATGTATGTCTCTGATAGGCCCTATATTTTCCTTAATTATTCTGTTACTCTTAATATTATGCAAAAAAACTGAGGATCATCTTTGTTTTACCTGCCAGTATTTTTTCTTATCCTAATTTCTATCTGCAAATTTCCCATTCCTGCTTCCCAAATTTAAGTCTGAATCATTAATGAATACAACAAGCAGCAAACTCTGTGGAGCACTATTGGAAACCATTTCTATTCACAAAATCACCCATCAATCATATTATTTGTTTCCTGTCATTGAGTCAGTTCTGCAGCCAACCTGCTGAGAGCTCATTTTCCTGACCAGGCTGCCATGTGGGATCTTGCCATGTGCCTTACAGAAATCCATGTAGGTAACATTCATTGCACTACCTTCATCAATCCTCCTTGTTACTTCCTCAAAAAATATTAGTTTGGTAAGACACAATCTTCTAATAAAACCATGCTGACTGTCCCTGATTAGTCCGTGTCTTTTTAAATGAGAGTTTTTTCCTGTCTCTCAGAATTGTTTCCAGTAATTTGATCACCATCAAAGTCAGACTGACCAGCCTGTAATTTTCTGGCCTATCCTTTGCACCTTTCTTAAATAACAATACAACTTTTGCAGATCTCTGATCCTGTGGGACCTCGCCTGGAATTAGTGAGGATTAGAAAATGATCCTCAGAGCATCCATGATTTCCTCCCTGGCTTCTATCTATCCCTGGTGATTTATCCCACCCTAAAGGATACCAATCCTCCCAGTACTTCCTCTTATGTTTATTCCATCTAATATTTCATACACCTTTTTAACTCGAATGTCTGAATCATCCCTCTTCTTGGTGAAGACAAAGTACTCATTGAGATTCCTGCCCATATCTTCTCAATTAATCCACAAGTTACCATGTACGTCTGATAGGCCCTGCCTTTTCCTGATCTTTTCTGTGTTTCTTAATGCATTGCAAAGTATGTTAAGATTTTCTTTGATTTTTGCATGTCCAATATTTGTTTTATCCTCTTTGTTTTGCTCATTTCCATTTTTACTTCACCCTTGAACTTTCTGAACTCTCGGCTTTCTGCAGTATTAAGGCCTTTGTGACTAACATCTTTTTCTGCTTTATTTTGGCCTGTGGGGCTCTGGATAACCAGTATAATGCGAGTGAGGCATTCAGAGGGGGGGTGGGATCCTGAGTAGCAGGGATGAAAGTGAGGGGGGCATAGATGGGGACTGCAATGCACGGCATCGTGGGGGTGGAGCAGAGCATGATTTGAAATGCATATACTTTAATGCGAGGAGTATTCGCAATAAGGTGGATGAACTTGCAGCGTGGATCAGTACCTGGAACTTTGATGTTGTGGCCATTTCAGAGACATGGATAGAGCAGGGGCAGGAATGGTTGTTGCAGGTTTCGGGGTTCAAATGCTTCAGTCGGAGTAGAGAAGGAGGTAGAAGGGGGGGAGGGGTAGCATTATTAGTCAAGGATTGTATCACAGTGTCAGAGAAGAAGTTTGATGAGGACTTGTCTGTTGAGATAGTATGGGCTGAGATTAGAAATAGGAGTGGAGAGGTCACCCTGTTGGGAGTCTTTTGTAGACCTCCTAAAAGCTGTAGAGTGGTTGAGGAAAGGATTGCGGAGACAATCCTGGATAGAAGTGAAAGTAATAGGGTAATTGTTATGGGGGACTTTAACTTTACTAATATTGATTGGAATAGCTATAGCTCTAGCTCATTAGAGGGGTCAGTTTTTGCACAAAGCGTGCAGGAAGGTTTTTTGACTCAGTATGTAGATAGGCCAACTAGAGGTGAGGCTATATTGGATTTGGTGCTGGGAAATGAGCCAGACCAGGTGTTTAGACTTGGAAGTTGCTGTGCATTTTGGTGATAGTGACCACAATTCGGTTACGTTCACCTTAGTGATGGAAAGGGATAGGTATGAACCTCGGGTCAGTAGTTTTAGCTGGGGGAAGGGTAATTATGAGGCTATTAGGAGAGAATTAGGAAGCATAGGTTGGACTAGGAGACTACAGGGGCTGGGAACGTCCGAAATGTGGAGTTTTTTCAAGGAGCAGCTACTGCAAGTCCTTGATATGTATGTCCCTGTTAGGCAAGGAGGAAATGGTTGAGCAAGGGAACCATGGTGCACTAAAAAAGTTGTTTCGCTGGTTAAAAGGAGGCTTATGTCAGGATGAGACTTGAGGCCTCAGGTAGTGCACTGGAAAGCTATAGATTAGCCAGAAGGGAGTTAAAGAGGGAGTTAAGAAGGGCTAAAAGAGGACACGAGAAGACTTTGGCTGATAGGATTAAAGAGAATCCTAAGGCGTTCTGTAGATATGTTAAGAACAGAAGAGTGGTTAGGGCAAGATTAGGGCCAGTTAGAGACAGCAGTGGGAAGTTATGTGTGGAACCGGAAGAGATTGGAGAGGCATTGAACCAATATTTCTCTTCGGTATTCACGCAGGGAGACATAAATGTAGCTGTGGAGAACACTGGGTTACAGGGTTGTAAACTGGATAGTATTGCAGTAGATAAGGAGGATGTGCTAGATATTCTTGAGGGTTTGAAAATAGATAAGTCCCCTGGGCCGGTCGGGATTTACCCTAGGATTCTCTGGGAGGCAAGAGAGGCGATTGCAGAGCCTCTGGCTCTGATCTTTGGGTCGTCGTTGGTCACAGGTATAGTCATGATGTGGGTATGCCGGCGTTGGACTGGCGTAAACACAGTAAAAAGTCTGACAACACCAGGTTTTAGTCCAACCTATTTATTTGATAATATACTCACAAGCTTTCAAGGGACACCCTCTTCGTCAGGTGAATGGAGAGTTCTGGCCTCAGATAGAGCATATAAAGCACAGACAGTTTAGAGATTCCTGATTAGAATGCGAATCTTTACACCTAACCTGCTGTTCAAGACCTGAAGTGGCCGATAATGTGAGTGGAAGGAGCACTGATCACAGTTTAAAGAGATGTGTATTGTCTCCAGACAGTACAGTAAGTGAGGTTTTGCAAACCCAGGCAAGTCACAGGGGTTACAGAGTGCGACATGAACCCAAGATCCCTGTTGAGACCGTCCTCATGTGTGCGGAACTTGGCTATCAGTCTCTGTTCAGCGACTCTGCGCTGTCGTGTGTCATGAAGGCCGCCTTGGAGAATGCTTACCCGAAGGTCAGAGGCTGAATGCCCGTGACCACTGAAGTGTTCGCCAACAGGAAGGGAACAGTCTTGCCTGGTGACTGTCGAGCGATGTTCATTCATCCGTTGTCGTAGCGTCTGCATGGTCTCCCCAATGTACCATGCTTCGGGACATCCTTTCTTGCAACGTATCAGGTAGACAATGTTGGCCGAGTTGCAAGAGTATTTACCATGTACCTGGTGGACGGTATTCTCACGTGTGATGATGGTATCCATGTCGATGATCCGGCATGTCTTGCAGAGGTTGCTGTGGCAGGGTTGTGTGGTATTGTGGTCACTGTTCTCCTGAAGGCTGGGTAGTTTGCTGCGAACAATGGTCTGTTTGAGGTTGTGTGGTTGTCTGAAAGCAAGAAGTGGGGGTGTGGGGATAGCCCTGGCGAGATGTTCGTCTTCATCAATGATATGTTGAAGACTCCGGAGAAGATGTCGTAGCTTCTCCGCTCCGGGGAAGTACTGGACGACGAAGGGTACTCTGTCCACTGTGTCCTGTGTTTGCCTTCTGAGGAGATCGGTGCGGTTTTTCGCCGTGGCGCATCGGAACTGTCGATCTATGAGTCGAGCACCATATCCTGTTCTTATGAGGGCATCTTTCAGGGTCTGGAGGTGTCTGTCACGATCCTCCTCATCTGAGCAAATCCTGTGTATACGGAGGGCTTGTCCATAGGGAATAGCTTCTTTAACATGTTTAGGGTGGAAACTGGAGAAGTGGAGCATTGTGAGATTGTCTGTGGGCTTGTGGTACAGTGAGGTGCTGAGGTGACCGTCCTTAATGGAGATGCGTGTGTCCAAGAATGCAACTGATTCTGGGGAATAGTCCATGGTGAGTCTGATGGTGGGGTGGAATTTGTTGATATCATCATATAGTTGTTTCAGTGATTGTTCACCATGAGGCCAAAGGAAGAAAATGTCATCGATGTATCTAGTGTACAGCATCGGTTGAAGATTCTGTGCAGTGAAGAAGTCTTGTTCGAACCTGTGCATGAAGATGTTGGCATATTGAGGTGCAAATTTGGTCCCCATGGCTGTTCCATGTGTCTGGATGAAAAACTGGTTGTTGAAGGTGAAGACATTGTGGTCCAGGATAAAGCGGATGAGTTGTAAAATTGCATCTGGAAACTGGCAGTTGTCAGCATTGAGTACTGAGGCAGTCGCAGCAATGCCATCGTTGTGGGGGATGTTGGTGTAGAGCGCTGAGACATCCATTGTGACGAGGAGTGTCCCTGGTTCAACTGCTCCGTGTGTGCTGAGTTTCAGTAGGAAGTCCGTAGTGTCGCGACAAAAGCTGGGGGTTCTTTGTACAATGGATTTCAGGATGCCCTCGACGTAGCCGGAGAGGTTCTCACACAGAGTTCCATTGCCCGATATGATGGGACGGCCAGGTGTGTTTGCCTTGTGTATCTTTGGGAGGCAGTAGAGATCTCCAATGCGGGGAGTACGTGGAATGAGAGCACGGAGGGTGCTCTGAAGGTCCGGATCAAAGGTCTTGATCAGATTGTTGAGTTGACGAGTGTGTTCTTTGGTCGGATCTGTGGGTAATTGTCTGTAGTGTTCCTCATTGTTTAGTTGTCGGTACACTTCTTTACAGTAATCCGTTCTGTTCAGTATGACGATGGCCCCTCCTTTGTCTGCTGGTTTGATGACAATGTTGCGGTTTGTCTTGAGAGCGTGGATGGCGTTGCGTTGTGCTTGGGTGATGTTCGGGGCTGTCTTGTGAGTGCGGCTGATGAATCTGGTGTTAACGCACCTCCTGATGGTTTGGGCATACAAGTCCAGTCGAGGGCAGCGGCCTTCCGGAGGAGTCCAATTGGATTCCTTCCTCTTAAGCTGTTGCACTGCGGATCTCTCTGTCGGCTGTTCTGGTTCATCGACTGTCTCATTGTGTTCGTTGCTGGCCTCTTGGGGTTTGTGGAAAAACTCCCGAGGCCTCATTCGCCTGATGAATTCCTCTGTGTCCGCTGCGAGACTGATGGGGTCCATTTTGGTGGTGGGGCAGAAATTGAGCCCTCGGCTGAGAACTTCGATTTCATCTGGTTGAAGTGTGTAGTCCGACAAGTTGACAATAGACCTCCCTGCGGTAGTGCTGTTTTCTACTGTGGTGCCGGGGGAGGCTTGGTTGTTGCTGGCGGCGATGCCGAGTTTCTCAAGTTTCCTATTCTTGGTGTGCATGTAGGTGGTGTAGTTTCTCTGCCAAGCAGATGAGACAAAGAAACTACACCACCTACATGTATGTGTACATAGATCCCTGAAAGTTGGGAATCAAGTAGATAAGGTAGTTAGGAAGGCATATGGTGTCTTGGCGTTTATTGGTAGGGGGATTGAATTTAGGAGCCGCAACGTCATGTTGCAACTGTACAAAACTCTGGTGCATCCGCACTTGGAGTGTTGTGCGCAGTTCTGGCCCCCACATTACAGGAAGGATGCGGAGGCATTGGAGAGGGTGCAGAGGAGGTTTACCAGGATGTTGCCTGATATGGAGGGAAGGTCCTATGAGGAGAGACTGAGGGATTTGAGGTTGTTTTCGTTAGAAAGAAGGCGGCTAAGAGGGGACCTTATTGAAACATATAAGATGATTAGAGGTTTAGATAGGGTGGACAGTGATAGCCTTTTTCCTCGGATGGAGAAAGCTAGCACGAGGGGGCATAGCTTTAAATTAAGGGGTGGTAGATATAGGATGGATGTCAGAGGTAGGTTCTTTACCCATATGGTGGTGAGGGATTGGAATGCCCTGCCTTCTGCAGTTGTAGATGCGCCTAGTTTGGGGGCGTTTAAGAGATCCGTGGATAGGTTTATGGATGGAAAGGGATTGGTTTAGGTTAGAGGGTCATTGCTTTTTTAATTGGTCGGCGCAACATCGTGGGCCGAAGGGCCTGTTCTGCGCTGTAATGTCCTATGTTCTAATAGGATGTTATAGCATGCATCTCATTTTCTGGTGCTAAGGTTGGTATATGAGTAGTTATGGGTCAGTCTTGTTCACAGTTTTAATTCACATGAAGTGATGTGCCTCTGAATCCTCTTTTCCAGGACTGACCTGATGGATAATTATTTGGCACTTGTGCTGTCTGCATTCATCAACAATGGACTCTTGGAGGTAATGGTTTAATGTAGCCTAAAACCATAAACATTTATTTTTAATGTGGCTTATAGGACAGTAAGACCCCTACACATGACATAACTTCCATTGGCACATTATAACTATTACAGTCCTGTCAGAATTGCAGAGAATGATGAGAGTAATCATTTGATTAACAGATACAAATGGTTTATTCAGCATAATGACTATCTGGGACTGATTAAGAGGCTGGAACCTAATCCCAAAGGATGTTAATAGCTTATAGCATTGTAGATATTGGAGAGTGAGTTTCAGACTATATTCTAATAGAAGGGTTTGTGTGATTCATGTATAAAGAAAGATTTGCGTTTATATCATGCTTTCACAACCAATTTGAAGTGTAGTCATTGTTGTAGGTGGAATTTAACATGAGCAAATGTGAGGGGATGCAATTTGGAAAGTCTAGTGCAGAAGGAAAGTGTGTAGTAAATGGTAACGCCCTTAGAAATACTAAGATACAGAGGAATCTAGGCATGCGGATTCGCAGTTCTTTGAAGGTGGCAACTCAGACGGACAAAGTGGTCAAGAAGGTGCGTGACATACTGGCCTTCATCGGTCGGGGCATTGAATATAGGAATTAGAAAATCATGTTGCAACTGTATGAGACTTTGATTAGGCCGCATTTGGAGTATTGTGTACAGTTCTGGTCACCACACTACTGGAAGGATGTTGATGCATTGAAAAGGGAGTATGAGAGATTTACCAGGATGTTGTTTGGTTTTAAGGATATGATGTGGAGATGCTGGTGTTGGACTAGGGTGAACACAGTAAGACGTCTCTCAACACCAGGTTAAAGTCCAACAGGTTTATTTGTAGCACAAGCCACTAGTTTTCAGAGCACTGCTCCTTCATCAAGTGATGAATCCTAACCTGGCCTCCAACATCCAGCATCTTCACCTGATGAAGGAGCAGTGTTCTGAAAGCTAGTGGCTTGTACTACCAAATATACGTGTTGGACTTTAACCTGGTGTTGTAAGATTTCTTACTGTGTTTGGGGATATGGACAATGAAGAAAGGTTGAACAAACTTGGATTGTCTTCATTGGAGCATCGGGGGATGAGGGGGGACCTGATATGGGTTTACAAGTTTATGATAGAATGGATAGTCAGAGTCTTTTTCCCAGGATCGAAGGGCCAATTACTCAGGGGCATAGGTTGAGAGTGAGAGAGGGAAAGTTTAAAACAAACACAAGGGGCATGTTTTTCTCACATGGTGGTGAATGCCTGAAATGCGCTGCAGGGGGAGGTGGTTGAAGCAGATTCTAAATAATGTTTAAGAAGCATCTAGATAGATAAATGAAAAGGCAGGGAATGGAGGAATATGGACCAGATATAGGCAAGAAAATATTAGATTAGAAAGGCATCTGTGTTGCAGAGACTTGGTGGGCCAAAGGGTTTGTTCCTGAACTGTACTGTTTTTCGTTCTTTGTAAGGAATGCAATAGCCAATTTGTGCGCAGCAAGTTCTTCCATACAGCAAATTGATTATCACCAGATAATCGGCTTTAGTAATGTTGACTGAGTGTTAAATATTGACCAGGACACTGCTGTTCAAAGCAGTGACAGAAGTTCTTTTCCATCTACCTTTATTGAGATGATGGACCTCGGTTTATCATTTAGGGTGGCACCTCTGGTAATACACTCCCTTAGTATTGTACTCGAATGTCAGTCTAGATTCTTCTGCTCCTCCCTGAAGTGGTACTTGAACCATCTGACCGAGGGAATAGTGCTATCAACTGAGCCACAGCTGACTTCTGAATATTCTAGATTCTATATAGAATTACAAACCTGGGGGTGAGTTACAGGCCACAGTCTAACTAAGGGTCTTGAGTAGTTCATATAGAGAATAACCGATATCTATAAGTGAGTTCCAGGCTGGGAAATAATTAACAAACTGAGTTTGCCTCAAGAATGAGTAGCTTATTTGAAGCATTAAAATTGAGTTGGTATGCTTATAGTGTATCTGTAATTTTTGGACATACAATGGTTAACTCACTGTTAATTACCAGAGAAATTAGCACCAACACAGCCCAGTGTGCTGATGTTGACGAATTATCAACAGTATTGTGTTGATTTTGGATTACCGCTATTCTGTAAATAATGCATGTGTTCCAGGGACAAAGGAACATTTTACGATAGAGGGAGACTTTTTTTATTAAGGAGTAACTTTGCAAATGAGCTGATCATCTGAGCTGCGGTAAGGCAACTCCCACTTTGTTTCTGTTTTAATTTTTTATCCTATCTCTTTCCTTAGAGTCTGGTTGATGTGCTAACAAGCAGTGATGACAATGTGTCTGTGCGGGCCACCATCCTGCTCGGCGAACTGTTGCACATGGTAAGGTGACCTGTAATTAGTTTCAAGCTGCCACTATTCCTATCATTAACATCCTATAACCAGCCTGATACTGTTCCTTCTGGTTGTGTAATGTCTCCTGAATCCAGGTTGACATTGCCCCACTGAACACTAAAGACAGTAGCATCTGGTTGCCAAAGAAAGATTAAAAAAAAACTTAAGAATATGATAGAAACACCTGTATTTTTATGGATTCTAAATATCTTAGTAATGTGATGCTGTTCTTTATAGGTACGAATTATTGTGACGTGTCATTATTATAGTTGTATAGGTACAGGGAATAGTCATGAGATGAATGAGTTCTGATTGCTAAGTTTAGCTTCTTGCAGTTTATCTGTTTGTGATATTGGGAGAAAAATTTATGTTGGACAGGACACTTGGTAACCTTCCCTAATCTCCTCAGATAAAATTCTTTATGGATGTCTTCTACATGGATTTCAGTAAGGCATTTGACAAAGTCCCTCATGGTAGGTTGGTGGAAAAGGTTAAGGCTCATGGGATACAAGGACAGGTGTCCAGATGGATTTAGAACTGGCTTGGTAATAGGAGACAGAGTAGTAGTGGAAGGGTCCTTTTTTAGATGGAGGTCTGTAACTAGTGGTGTGCCACAGGGCTCAGTACTGGGACCTTTGTTATTTGTAATATACATAAATGACTTGGAAGAGGGAGTAAGTGGTGTGATCAGCAAGTTTGCAGATGATAAGAACATAAGAAATAGGAGCAGGACTAGGCCATCTAGCCCCTCGAGCCTGCCCCGCCATTCAATAAGATCATGGCTGATCTGTCATGGCTCAGTTCCACTTTCCCGCCCTCTCCGCATAACCCTTAATCCCCTCGCTTATCAAAAACCCATCAACCCGCGTCTTAAAAATATTTAGCGAGGCAGCCTCCACCACTTCAACGGGCAGAGAATTCCAGAGATTCACCACCCTTTCAGTGAAGAAGTTCCTCCTCAACTCCGTTCTAAACCGCCCCCCCTTTATCTTGAGGCTGTGCCCCCTAGTCCTACTGTCTTTTTTGAGCGGGAAGAGTCTCTCCACCTCTATCCTATCCAACCCATTCATCATCATATACGTCTCAATGAGATCTCCCCTCATTCTTCTAAACTCTAACGAGTACAAGCCTAGTTTATTCAGCCTCTCCTCATAGCTCAACCCCCTCAACTCCGATATCAGCCTAATAAACCTCCTCTGCACTCCCTCCAAGGCCAAAATATCTTTGCGCGGGTGCGGCGCCCAAAACTGCACACAGTACTCCAGCTGCGGCCTCACCAATGCCCTATACAGCTGCAGCAAGACCTCCCTACTTTTATATTCAATCCCCCTCGCTATGAAGGCCAGCAGCCCATTCGCCTTCCTGACCACCTGCTGCACCTGCAAGCTGGGTTTTTGCGACTCATGCACAAGGACCCCGAGGTCCCTCTGCACCGTCGCCTGCTGCAGTTTTTCGCCCCGTAAGTAATAGTCCTTCCTACCATTCTTCCTACCAAAGTGGACCACCTCACACTTGCCAACATTAAATTCCATTTGCCATTTCCTGGCCCATTCGCCCAGCCTATCTAGATCCTTCTGCAGACTCTCCACACCCTCCGCAGAATTTGCCGTTCCCCCAATCTTGGTGTCATCAGCAAATTTCGACACCCTACACTCGGTTCCCTCCTCCAGATCATCTATATAAATGGTAAAAAGCTGAGGCCCCAGCACCGACCCCTGGGGCACTCCACTAGTCACCATCCGCCAATCCGAATAGCACCCGTTGACCCCCACTCTCTGCCTCCTATTTGACGACCAATCCTCTATCCACGCTAACACCCTACCCCCAACTCCATGTCCCTCGACCTTCTGCAATAACCTCTTGTGAGGTACTTTGTCAAACGCCTTCTGAAAATCCAGAAAGACCACATCCACCGGCTCTCCTCTATCCACCGCCCTAGACACATCCTCATAGAACTCCAGTAAATTTGTCAGACACGACTTCCCTTTAATGAAACCATGCTGCGTCTGCTCTGTCAAGCAATTCCCTTCAAGATGCCTCGCAATTTCGTCCTTAATGACGGATTCTAACATTTTACCTACCACAGACATTAAACTAACTGGCCTATAATTCCCCGCCTTTTGCCTGGCACCCTTCTTAAACGACGGCGTAACATTAGCCGTTTTCCAATCTTCCGGCACTTCCCCGGAATCCAGCGACGTCTGGAAAATAACCACCAAGGCATCCACTATCACCTCTGCCATTTCTTTCAGCACCCTCGGATGCAATCCATCCGGTCCTGGGGACTTGTCCACAATCAGCCCCTCCAGTCTGTCGAGCACCGCCTCTCTAGTAACAGTAATGTCATTAAGACCCTCCAGTCCTACCACCTTTCCATCGCTAACACCCGGCAAATTATTCACGTCCTCCTCCGTGAAGACAGACACAAAAAAGTTATTCAATACCTTAGCAATATCCCCATCCCCTACCACTAGGTCCTCTTTCTCATCCTCTAAAGGACCAACGTTCACCCTAGTCAGCCTCTTCCTTTTTATATATTTATAAAAACTCTTGCTATCCTTTTTTATATTAAGCGCTAGCCCAGCTTCATAGTTTCTCCTACCCTTCTTTATCAACTTCTTTGTCAATCTTTGTTGACATTTAAACCTCTCCCAATCCTCTTCTCGCCCACTACTCTTAGCTACTCTAAATTCCTCTGCTTTTAATTTAACACTTTCCTTCGCCTCCTTCGTTATCCACGGCTTATTACCTCATGATACGAAGATGGCTGGACTTGCTGATAGTGAGGAGCAGTGTCAGGCAATACAGCGGGATATAGATAGGCTGGTATATTGGGCAGAGAAATGGCAGATGGAATTTAATCCAGATAAATGCGAGGTAATGTATTTTGGAAGAAATAATGGAGGGGGGAGTTACACGATAAATGGTAGGCCTATTAAGAGTATAAAAACGCAGAGGGACCTGGGGTGCAAGTACACAAGTCCTTGAAGGTGACAGTACAGGTGGAGAAGGTGACGAAGAAGGCCTATGGTATTCTTTCAATCCCCTCGCTATAAAGGCCAGCATCCCATTAGCCTTCCTGACCACCTGCTGCACCTGTAGGCTGGTGACTCATGCACAAGGACCCTGAGGTTCCTCTGCACCATCGCCTGCTGCAGTTTTTCGCCACGTAAGTAATAGTCCTTCCTACCATTATTCCTACCAAAGTGGACCACCTCGCACTTGCCAACACTAAATTCCATTTGCCAGTTCCTGGCCCATTCGCCCAGCCTATCTAGATCCTTCTGCAGACTCTCCACACCCTCCGCGCAATTTGCCGTTCCACCAATCTTGGTGTCATCAGCAAATTTCGACACCATACACTCGGTTCCCTCCTCCAGATCATCTATATAAATGGTAAATAGCTGAGGCCCCAGCACCGACCCCTGGGGCACTCCACTAGTCACCAACCGCCAATCCGAATAGCACCCATTAACCCCCACTCTCTGCTTCCTATTTGACAACCAATCCTCTATCCACGCTAACACCCTACCCCCAACTCCATGCCCCCTTACCTTCTGCAATAACCCCTTGTGAGGTACCTTGTCAAACACCTTCTGAAAATCAAGAAAGACCACATCCACCGGCTCTCCTCTATCCACCGCCCTAGACACATCTTCATAGAACTCCAATAAATTTGTCAGACACGATTTCCCCTTAACGAAACCAACTCCATTGCCTCAGCTTCATCATAGCGAGGGGGATTGAATATAAAAATAGGGAGGTCTTGCTGCGGCTATATAGGGCATTGGTGAGGCCGCAGCTGGAGTACTGTGTGCAGTTTTGGGCGCCGTACTTACGCAAGGATATTTTGGCCATGGAGGGAGTGCAGAGGAGGTTTACTAGGCTGATACCGGAGTTGAGGGGGTTGAGCTATGAGGAGAGGCTGAATAAACTAGGCTTGTACTCGTTAGAGTTTAGAAGAATGAGGGGAGATCTCATTGAGACATATAAGATGATGAATGGGATGGATAGGATAGAGGTGGAGAGGCTCTTCCCGCTCAGAAAGGACAGTAGGACTAGAGGGCCCAGCCTCAAGATAAAGGGGGGGCGTTTTAGAACGGAGTTGAGGAGGAACTTCTTCACTGAAAGGGTGGTGAATCTCTGGAATTCTCTGCCCGTTGAAGTGGTGGAGGCTGCCTCGCTAAATATTTTTAAGACGCGGGTTGATGGGTTTTTGATAAGTGAGGGGATTAAGGGTTATGGGGAGAGGGCGGGAATGTGGAACTGAGCCACAACAGATCAGCCATGATTTTATTGAATGGCGGGGCAGGCTCGAAGGGCTGGATGGCCAACTTCTCCTATTTCTTATGTTCTTATGCTTGCCTTTATAGGGAGGGGTATAGAGTATTAAAGCTGGAGTATAATGTTGCAGTTGTATAGAACATTGGTTCGCCTGCATTTGGAGTACTGCGTCCAGTTCTGGTCGCCTTACTACCGGAAGGACGTGGAGACCCTGGAGAGAGTGCAGAGGAGGTTTACCAGGATGTTGCCTGGTATGGAAGGACTGAGCTATGAGGAAAGATTGGGCAAATTGGGGCTGTTCTCCTTAGAAAGGCAGCGAATGAGGGGAGATCTAATAGAGGTGTATAAGATTATGAAGGGTATAGATAAAGTGAACAGTGGTAAGCTTTTTCCTAGGTTGGATACAATAATTACTAGGGGCCACGGGCTTCGGGTGAGGGGGGCGAGATATAACTCGGATGTTAGAGGGAGGTTTTTCGCACAGAGGGTGGTGGGGGCCTGGAGTGCACTGCCAAGTAGGGTGGTGGAGGCAGGCACGCTAGGGTTGTTTAAGGCTTACATAGACAGGCCCATGAGCGGACTAGAGATGGAGGGATACAGGAGACTTTTTAGAACGTCCCTGGGAATCAGTTGATTCCTATGGACCTTCCAACATGTTTCATGGTTCACTTGCTTTATTTCTGCGCTTCTGGGGATTCCATAAATGTCTGTCTAAGCTTTGCATGTTTATTGATGTCTTTTCTTTTACTTCACAGGTGATTCGGTCCGCCTTGTTGACCAACAAGGGGCATACACGTGGTGGGTCGTGCGAGGGCTGCTCTTGGATGTTGCTTCGAGAGTTGCCTAGTGCTTCACGTCGTTAGTGTACGCTTAAACTGGACCATCTGACGGGCAACATGACAGCCCAGTGACTATCACTGTTTGCTGTGCAGATACACGGATTTGGGCTGGTGTCTGCGGGAGTTTGCACATTCTCCCCGTGATTGCGTGGGGTTTCTCCGGGTGCTCCGGTTTCCTCCCACACCTCAAAAACGTGCTCTTAGGCTGACTGGTGTAACAAATTGTCTCTAAATTAGTCTTCCCTCAATCTTCCCCAATAGGTGTAAACAAAGGTCATGGGTAGAGGAGGGCACTCACAATGTTGAAATGGCAGCATGGGCTCATTGGGTCGAAGGGCCTGTTTCCCGTGCTGTGTTGTTCTTTGTTTAATATGATGACAAGGAAGGTGTGCCCTCATTTCAATATCTTGCCACTTTTTCAGCACTGCGCTGAAGTTTTACATAAGCTTATGATCTGATGTAGCTAGCCATAAACACCTGTTTCTCTTATCCAGGCAAATACTATCCTGCCGTATACCTACAGCCACCATTTACACTGTCTACCGACCCTCATGAACATGGCAGCTTCATTCGATATCTCTCAGGAAAAGCGGCTGTAAGTTCATTTCAGCATTCATGCCAAGCAATATGCAGGGTTCAAGGGAATTAATGTTAAAAAAAACTGGGACTGCAGTTACTATTTACTGACTGTGATCTGTAACCTTTAGGTCACTGTTGTTGTCTGCGTGAATTATAATTTTGCTCTGATACAGACGAGATAGAAGCTCTCAAGGGGAGTTATTTGTTAAACATACTACATATGCATTTTGGTACTGAGAAATGCAAACCAGGTTCCTGCTGTCCTGAGCATTCCTAAAGTTGAGGGACATAGTTGGAATAGTGGATGATGGATCTTCAGCCAAGATTTCTGTTCGTGGCTACTATCCAGTGACCCCACTGGAAGGTACACATGGATTTAATGAGGCCCTGTTCTAATGTCACCATTGTCCATAGCTGGTAAGGTTGTCTGTATTGCAGCTAATTTCAAATGATAGAGAATAGTCAAAGTGAGTGGGCTGTACCCCAGCAAGAATCAGTGTCTTCAACAGGGGAGGACAAAAAAAACAAACTAGAGTGTTTACTATACAGTAACAGTGTCATGGATACAGAAGGCTTTCATTGTCCACATGGGAGCTGTTTATACAACAGTTGTGTATATCTTTTATACCAGAAAGCAATACTATCCATTTCTCATCATTGTACATCATCTCCATTCTAGTACTGGTCTCTCTGTTGTGCTGGTGTAATTTGGAAGTGTCAAACAGTAACACACAGAAGGGAATCCTTCCCTTTTATGGCTCTGTACTGTACCTGTACAGGACCTGACTCTTGCACACATAGGTGGTACCAATACTATAGAATGATAAAGTGGTTAAATCAGAGAAGAGGACTGTTTGACCTGTCGGTCCCATGCTAGCTCACTAAGAGCAATTTTGTCTCCCGTTCCCTGCAGCCAAAAAGGTATTTTCCCTTCTGGTGCATATCCAAATCTCTTTCAAAAGCCACAAATGAATCTGCGTCAGTTACTTTTCCAAGTAGGATATTCCAAGTCATAACCACTTTATGCATTTTCAGTCTTAGATTCTTTTGCCAATCATTTTAAATCTGTCCCCTCTGAATCCTTGATCTTTCCACCAATGGTAGATGGGAATGAAACATTCTCTTTTACCCAGTTTTGTAGTCTACGTGAACAGGTCTGATATCGTGAAACCAGAAGCTATACAAGACCATACAGGAATGAATATTTCAAACAAAACAATTTCTGTACACTCTTTGAGCAAAATCTGACACCAACACACTGAATAAGAGTGAAGAACAGTGTGTTTGAAACTTGGGAGTAGGAGTAAAGGTCAGGAGGACAATGACCAGGATTGCTGGTTTATGATGACTACAGAAGTCAGATTCCATTTTGGTCATGTGATTTTGTTTTTATTCCTAATGTTTCATTTCAATTTGTAAAGCACATGGCACAGTGGTTAGCACTGCTGCCTCACAGCGCCAGGGACCCAGATTCGATTCCTGGCTTGGGTCACTGTCTCTGTGGGTTTCTTCCAGGTGCTCTGGTTTCCCCCTACAGTCCGAAAGATGTGCTGGTTAGGTGTATTGGTCATGCTAAATTCTCCTTCAGTGTACTTGAACAAGTGCCAGAGTGTGGCGAATAGGGGATTTTCACAGTAACTTCATTGCAGTGTTAATGGAAGCCTACTTGTGACACTAATAAATAAACTAACTAGGAGTGTCAATCAACAGGACAGTTGCTTATTTTACTCAATGATTTCATTTTATTGTTGGTTTCATAACAGGCGAGCCAGTGCAGCTGTGACCTGCCTGAAGCGCTTTCACGAAATGAAGAAACGTGGTCCGAAACCTTACAGCCTATACTTGGATCACATTACGCACAAAAGTGGCTCCATTACCCAAAAGCGGGATCACCACCTGCGTGTCCAGAAAGACATCTTCATCTTGAAGGTAAAATGGTGCAGCATTTTACAAACTTGTGGTAGTGGACACTTCTGAAATATGCAGGTAAACCACTGGCAATATGGTGGCACAGTGGCCAGCACTGCTACCTCACAGCACCAGGGACCCTAGTTCAATTCACTGTGCAGAGTTTGCACAGTCTCTCTGTGTCTGCGTGGGTTTCCTCCGGGTACTCTGGTTTCCACCCACAGCCTGAAAAACGTCTGGTTAGATGGATTGACCATGCTAAATTCTTCCTCACTGTATCCATCAGGTGCCAGAATGTGGCGACTAGGGGATTTTCACAGTATCGTCATTGCAGCGTTTTAATGTAAGGCTACTTGTGACACTAATAAATAAACTTGCTACAGGTTCAAGTAATTGTTTGAATTCAGCTTTGTGTTTTGACATAATACAGTTTCACGTGTTGCGCAAGCAAGCAAAAGTGGGGAGGAGACCATTTAATTATTAATCTTTGGTAGCTGGGGGTACAAATGTTTAGTATAGAATTAAGTCAATTTTCACATCTGACAATCAGTTGCAGAGCCCTTGGTAGCAGAGTTGCTCACCATTGTAATGCAAGTGCACATAATATTCTGCACCAATTCTGCAAGGTAAAATTCCTGATGACCTCAAATTGCTGCAAAATGAAATGAGAGTAAAGCTGAACATTTGGCATAGCCCTATGCATTGGAAGCATCAAAAGTACATCCTATCCAATCAACCCCACAAAATCCTCCTCGCTAATAACAGGGACCTGTGATGAAATTTGGTAAGCTGTCCCACAGACTACTCAAGCAGCACCCTCAGAGTTATATTCACTGAACCATACCTTACAATGAATGTGCCCCAGATTTCTACATCGTCGTTCTTGGGTTTATTTGACCCACCTGAGATGGGGTGATGATGGATAACCTCTTTCAGCCTCCCTTTGAGGTCCCTAGCATAACAGATGCAGTCTCTCTTTCACCAATCTGAGGTCCTTCTCTATTTCAAGAAGATGACCATCATCCCAGTATCAAAGAAAAGCCAGGCAGCGTTCCTTAAAGACTATCAGCCAATGGTTGTGATATTCAACATTATGAAATGTTGCAGGGATCAGTGCTGGGACCTCAACTGTTTACCATTTATATAGATGATCTGGAGGAGGGGACTGAGTGTAGGGTGACAAAATTTGCTGTTGACACAAAGATGAGTGGAAAAGCAAATTGCGTGGAGGGTGTGGAAAGTCTGCAGAGAGATCTGGATAGGTTGAGCGAGTGGGCGAGGACCTGGCAGATGGAGTATAATATTAGCAAGTGTGAGGTTATCCACTTTGGCAGAAATAATAGGAGGGATTATTATTTAAAAGGCAAAAAGCTGCAGCATGCTGCGGTGCAGAGGGACCTGGGGGTCCTTGTGCACGAGTCGCAAAAACCCAGTCTGCAGGTGCAGCAGGTGGTCAAGAAGGCGAATGGGATGTTGGCCTTTATAGCGAGGGGGATAGAATATAAAAGCAGGAAGGTCTTGCTGCAACTGTACAGGGTACTGGTGAGGCCACAGCTGGAGTACTGTGTGCAGCTTTGGTCGCCGCACTAGCGGAAGGATATATTGGCCTCGGAGGGAGTGCAGAGGAGGTTCACTAGGCTGATACCGGAGATGAGGGGGTTGGCCTATGAAGAGAGACTAAATGGACTGAGTCTGTACTCGTTGGAGTTTAGAAGGATGAGGGGGGACCTTATAGAGACGTATAAGATAATGAAGGGGATAGAGTAGAGGTAGAGAGATTCTTCCCACTTAGAAAGGATAGCAGGACTAGAGGGCACAGCCTCAAGATAAGGGGGGGGGTGGAGCAGTTTAGATCAGAGTTGAGGAGGAACTTCTTAAGAACATAAGAAATAGGAGCAGGAGTAGGCCATCTAGCCCTTCGAGCCTGCCCCGCCATTCAGTAAGATCATGGCTGATCTGTCGCTGCTCAGTTCCACTTTCCCGCCCTCTCCCCATAACCCTTAATCCCCTCTCTTATCAAAAACCCATCAACCGCGTCTTAAAAATATTTAGCAAGGCAGCCTCCACCACTTCAACGGGCAGAGAATTCCAGAGATTCACCACCCTTTGAGTGAAGAAGTTCCTCCTCAACTCCGTTCTAAACCGCCCCCCCTTTATCTTGAGGCTGTGCCCCCTAGTCCTACTGTCTTTTTTGAGCGGGAAGAGTCTCTCCACCTCTATCCTATCCATCCCATTCATCATCTTATACGTCTCAATGAGATCTCCCCTCATTCTTCTAAACTCTAACGAGTACAAGCCCAGTTTATTCAGCCTCTCCTCATAGCTCAACCCCCTCAACTCCGGTATCAGCCTAGTAAACCTCCTCTGCACTCCCTCCAAGGCCAAAATATAAGATGCCTCGCTATTTCCTCCTTGATGACGGATTCTAACATTTTACCTACAACAGATGTTAAACTAACCGGCCTATAATTCCCTGCCTTTTGCCTGGCACCCATCTTAAACAACGGTGTAACATTCGCCGTTTTCCAATCTTCTGGCACTTCCCCGGAATCCAGCGACGTCTGGAAAATAACCACCAAGGCATCCACTATCACCTCCGCCGTTTCTTTCAGGACCCTCGGATGCATTCCATCCGGTCCTGGGGACTTGTCCACAATCAGCCCCTCCAGTCTGTCGAGCACCGCCTCTCTAGTAACAGTAATGTCATCGAGACCCTCCAGTCCTACCACCTTTCCATCTCTAACATCCGGCAAATTATTCACGTCCTCCTCCGTGAAGACCGAAACAAAAAAGTTATTCGAGACCTCAGCCATATCCCCATCCCCTACCACTAAGTCCCCCTTCTCATCCTCTAAGGGACCAACGTTCACCCTAGCCAGCCTCTTCCTTTTTATATATTTATAAAAACTCTTGTTATCCTTTTTTATATTAAGCGCTAGCCCAGCTTCATAGTTTCTCCTACCCTTCTTTAGCAACTTCTTTGTCAATCTTTGTTGACATTTAAACCTCTCACAATCCTCTTCTCGCCCACTACTCTTAGCTACTCTAAACGCCTCCGCTTTTAACTTAACACTTTCCTTCACCTCCTTCGTTATCCATGGCTTATTACCTCTCCTCCTACTGTCCTTTTTGACCATCGGAATAAATTTCAGCTGAGCACCAAGAAAGATCTCCTTAAAGATCCTCCACTGCTCCTCAGCAGACCTACCTTCCAACGCGCTCCCCCAGTCCACATTCGCCAATTCTTCTCTCATCCTACCGTACTCCCCTCTGTTCAAACAAACGACGCGTGTCCGGGAACCCACTTTCTCCTCCTCCATCTGCACCAGAAACTCCACCATACAATGATCACTCTCCCCAAGAGGCTCCTTCACCGCAAGTTCCCTAATTCTACCCACCTCATTACATAGCACCAGATCCAAGATAGCTTGCTCCCTCGTCGGCTCCAACACACACTGTTCCAGGAAAGTATCCCGGCAGCATTCCAAGAATTCCTCCTCGAGCCCACCGCGTCCAACATGGGTTGACCAATCAATATGCAGATTGAAATCCCCCTTAACTACGGCCGTCCCATTCCTGCACGCCGCACTTATTTGCGCGTTAACAGCCCGCCCCACCTCCAGATCGTTATTCGGGGGCCTATAGACGACACCCACCAGCATCTTCCTCCCTTTGCTGTTCCTAATCTCTACCCACAACGATTCCACGTTCTGCTCCTTGGCTCCAATATCATCCCTTGCTACCACCCTGATGCTATCCTTAATCAGCAGAGCTACGCCCCCCCCCGCATTTCCTTCCTGCCTATCCTTCCTAAACACTTGATACCCCTGGACATTCAGCTCCCAGTCCCTGTCACCTTGCAGCTGCGCCTCTGTAATGGCCTCCAGTTTGAAAAACAAACCTCAGCAACTACCCTCTGTTTTCTATCACCAAGCCAATTTTGTATCCATTTGGCTACCTCAGCCTGGATCCTGTGAGATTTAACAACCTACCACGTGGTACCTTGTCAAAGGCTTTGCTAAAATCCATATAGACGACATCAACTGCACTGCCCTCATCTACCTTCTTGGTTACCCCTTCAAAAACATCAGTCAGAGTTATGAGACATGATTTTCCACTCAAAGCCATGCAGGGTGTCCCTAATCAGTCCTTGCGTCTCTAAATGCTGTAGATCCTGATTCTCAACAACTTACCACTGTGGATGTGAGGCTCACCAGCCTGTAGTTCCCAGGCTTTTCCCTACAGCTCTTTTTAAACAAAGGCACAACATTTGCCACCCTCCAATCTTCAGGCACCTCACCTGTAACTACCAATGATACAAATATCTCTGCTAAGGAACCAGCAGTTTCCTCCCTAGCCTCCTACATTGTCCTGGGATACACTTCATCAGGTCCCGGGAATTTATCTACTTTGATGCACTTTAAGACTTCCAGCACATCCTTTTCTCTTATATGTACACTCCTTATGTTACGATATCACTGTTTATTTCCCCAAGTTCCCTAACATCCATGCTTTTCTCAATGGTGAATACTAATTGTGAAATATTCATTTAGGATCTCACCCATCCCTTGTTGAACCTTAAGAGGCCCTACTCTCTCCCTAGTTATTCTTTTGCCCTTTATGCATTTTGTAGAAGCTCTTTGGATTCTCCTTTGCCTCATCTGCCAAAACAATCTCATGTCCCTGTTTTGCCCTCCTGATTTCTCTCCTAACTCTATTCCTACACCCTCTGTACTCTTCAAGGGTCCCACTTGATCCCAGCTGCCTGCTCATGTCATATGCCTCCTCCTTCTTGACCCAGGGCCTCAATATCCTAAGTCATCCAGAGTTTCCTACTTCTTCCAGCCTTGCCTTTCACTCTAAGAGGAATGTGCTTACCCTGAATCCTGGTTAACACACTTTGAAAACCTTCCACTTACCAGACATCCCTTTGCCTTCCCACAGACTCTCCCAATTCACTGTTGAAAGTTCCTGCCTGACATCATTTAAATCAGCCTTGTCCAAATTTAGAATTTTAACTTTTGGGCTCGACCTATCATTTTCCATAGCTATCTTAAAACTAATGGAAATATGGTCACTGGTCCCAAAGTGATCCCTCACTAACGATTCTGTTACCTGCCCTTCCTTATTTCCCAAGAGGAGGCCAAGTTTTGCCCCCTCTAGTCAGGCATCCACATTCTGAATGAGAAATTTCTCCTGAATACACTCAACAAATTTCTCTCCATCTGACCCTTTCATACTATGACTGCCCCAGTCAATGTTGGGAAAGCTAAAATCCCCTACGATTACCTTGGAGCTATCTATAACATATCATTCAGGAATATACTAAATTCTCAATATTCTGCTAGTTTCCTTAATCTAGCCATGGAATCAATGCTGGTCAGATTCTCCAGGGGCCATGCCTGTTGAATTAAATTTATATCTTGAAGAATGTGGAGGTTTTAGAAGACAGTGATTCTTGAGCAACTCCATGAGCCTGGTTAATGATTTTGAGTCAGGAGCCTCTGGGTAGGTCAAATTTCTTATCGTACTATACGTCGGAGTGCCACAAATTATAAGCAAGAAAATCCGTTGCTTCTCCTCCCCCTCTATACTGTTTGCTCTTAAGGAATAACGCATACATTCTAGGCATTGAACGCAGTCTCCTTCATTCACATTAAATGATTCTAGCTTATTTTAAAAAATGGCATATTGATACTATAAATTGAAATGGGCAAATGCTGCTTTTTTGTTTGGTGCAGTGGAGTGCCGGATTTTCCCCTTGTTGCCAGTGATGATTTCTGAGGTCACCGCAACACTAACCATTACCCCTTGTTGGTCAATGGCATTACCATTGCTGATACCCCCCTCATCAACTTCCTGGGAGTTACCATTGACCAGAAACTGAACTGGACTGGCTACCAGAGCAGGCCAAAGACTGCAGCGAGTAACTCATCCACTGCTTCCGCTAAGCCAGAAATATGATGGAGTGTTCTCCAATTGCCTGGATGACTGCAGCTCTGACAAAACCCAAAGAACTTGGCGCCATCCAGGACAGAGCAGCTCTTTTGATTGTTACCCTTCCAAAAACATTCACCCCCTCCACCACCGATGAGCAATGGCAACAATGTCCACAAAATGCAGTGCAAGATTTCTTGGACAGCATCTTCCAAACCCACAACAACTACCATCTAGGACAAGAGCAGCAGACATCTGGGAACACCACTACCCGAAGATTCCCCTCCAAATCACTTACCATCTTGACCTGGAAATAAATCACCGTTCCTTCACCGTCATTGGATCAAAATTCTGGAATTCCCTCACTAATAGCACTGTGGTGTACCTACACCTCAATGTCTCTAGCTTTTCAAGAAGGAGGTTCACCACTACCATCTAAAGGGTAACGAGGGATGGGTAAGAAATGCTGGCCTAGCCAATAAATGAATTAAACAAAAAAAGGTCAAATCCAATCCATTAGCCTTCCCTCAATCATGAACGTATTGATAGGTATCATCGACAGTGCTATCAAGCAACGTATACCCATCAGCAACCACCTCATTCATTGTCATTTTTGGTTTCATCAGGGACCCTTGATGTTATTGCAGCCTTGGTCTAAATATGGACAAAAGTGCTAAATTCCAGAGGTGAACTGACTGTCCTTGACACCACCACAGCATTTGACAGATTGTGATATCAACAAGCCTTTGCAAAATGACAGTCAGTGGAATCAGCGGGAAACTCTGAACTGGTTGGAAGCGTACCCAGCCCAAAGGAAAACTTTTGTGGTTGTTGGAGGCCACAGAATCTTTAGAAGAAGGCCATCTAGCTCAGTGACTCTGCAGTGTATCTCTGAAAGAGCATTCTTTCTAGGCCCACTCCCTGCCTCACCTTAGTAACCTTGCACATTGTTTCCTTTGAGATGGCAATCCAGTTCCCTTTTGAATGCCTCAATCATGCCACCACCACCACCATCATCCTCTCAGGAAGTTCTTGACCCCAATCACCTTCTAGATTAAAAACTATTTCCCCTCAATTTTTACTACTTTGGCCATTATTTTGAATCCATGCCCTCTACTTATAAAGTCATAGAGTCAGAGATTTACAGCATAGAAACAGGTCCTTTGACCCAATTTGTCCATGCCGCCCTTTTTTTTTTAAACCCCTAAAACTAATCCCAATTGCCTGCATTTGGCCCATATCCCTCTAAACACATCTTACCCCTGTAACTGCCTAAATGCTTTTTAAAAGACACTCAGTATTTTCTGTTTTTATTTTAGTTTTAAACATAAGAACATAAGAAATAGGAGCAGGAGTAGGCCATCCAGCCCTTCGAGCCTGCCCCGCCATTCAATAAGATCATGGCTGATCTGTCGCTGCTCAGTTCCACTTTCCCGCCCTCTCCCCATAACCCTTAATCCCCTCTCTTATCAAAAACCCATCAACCCGCGTCTTAAAAATATTTAGCAAGGCAGCCTCCACCACTTCAACGGGCAGAGAATTCCAGAGATTCACCACCCTTTGAGTGAAGAAGTTCCTCCTCAACTCCGTTCTAAACCGCCCCCCTTTTATCTTGAGGCTGTGCCCCCTAGTCCTACTGTCTTTTTTGAGCGGGGAGAGTCTCTCCACCTCTATCCTATCCATCCCATTCATCATCTTATACGTCTCAATGAGATCTCCCCTCATTCTTCTAAACTCTAACGAGTACAAGCCTAGTTTATTCAGCCTCTCCTCATAGCTCAACCCCCTCAACTCCGGTATCAACAATAAAACAGACAATTTTTCTATTTTGTCTCAGTTTAAGCTGATCAGTGTGTGCTGCCTGGCATACATTCATCTCTATATTGTTGCAATTGTTTTTTAGGACACAGAGGAGGCAATGATGCAGAACCTGCGAGACAGCGATGTACTGAATAACAAGGATAACCTTAGGTGGAATTGGAACTTAATCTCGACCATTCTTAAGGTAGAACCATGAAGAAATCACAACCATTTTCTATTAGTATTTAATTTTGTGCTAATAACAGTGAGAATGTTAGTAGGAGACCTTGACTGTACTGACTTTAGCAGTGTTTGATAGAACAGTTAAGAGAGATCTTTACTCTCTAACCCCATGTTGTACCTTTCCTGGGAGTGTTTGATGGGGACAATGTAGAGGGAGCTTTACTCTGTATCTAACCCCGTGCTGTACCTGAACTGGGACTGTTTGATGGGGACAGTGTAATGGTAATTTTACTCCATCTAACCCTGTGCTGTACCTGACCTGGGACTGTTTGATGGGGATAGTTTAGGGAGTGCTTTACTTGTATCCAATTCCGTGCTGTATCACAAGTTAGAAAATTGGACAGGTTGTTCAGACTGTGCCACTTAGCAATCAGTTAATTAGAAGTTGTACAACAAATAGATTGCTCAACAACAAGGGCTAATAGTTTTGAAAAAGAGGCAAATGATGAATCAAAATTAAATTTAGGTATCAGTCCAAATTCAGGACTGTTATTGCTGTTCAAGAGAACTGACAGATCCCAGAGATGATTATGATTTCAGAGCCAAAAATTCTCCTGTGTTCTAACGGTGTGTGTTTCAGGTGCCAGTGAGTATTGTTTCTTTGAGGTTAATATTGTGTCTGTGTCTGTTCTTTTGCAGTGGCCGAATGTAAACCTCCGGAATTACAAAGATGAACAGTTACACAGGTTAGTATAGATTGTGCTGGTGTCCCACATCGGATAGCTGGGTCAGTGGGCACTTCTATTCTTTAATTACCCTTTAAATGAAAAATGTTAGCAGACTTCCCTTCTTATTCAGAATTTATTTTAACTTATGTCCCTTGTTAGAAACTTTCATAAAGTAACAATTCCCTCGATCATCTTGATAACCTAAATCTTATCTGTTGACTTCAAATGAGGTGTATCTTCCCTCCTTTCTACCCAGTTGATTTTCACTTGCATTGATCACTCTTTTATCTTTCCTCCTTGTTTAGGTTTGTGCGGCGATTGCTATATTTTTACAAGCCCAGTGGTAAGCTGTATGCCAATATGGAGCTCGATCACGCTATGGGAAAGCAGCTGACTGTGGTGGGCTGCCAGTTTGCTGAGTTTCTACTCGAGTCTAACGAGGTGAGCCTGCCAGCTTCTTACTCTGCACAGGCAGCAAATAATTTTTACATAGGACAATCCAAAACTTTGACTTACTAATTCTGGAGGTGAACAGCATTGTGTTCACAAAATAGTTACAATGCAGGACAGTTTTTGCTAATTGAGAAACCCAGAGCCACATTTCAGATTGAAGAAAGTTGCAAAGATGGACTGGATTGAGATGAAATGCTTAGGAATTTGGCTTTTAAAAGTCTGTCGGTCATAGAACGCTCAAATAAAAGCAAATTATTGTTCATGCTGGAAATCTGAAATAAATATAGAAAATGCTGGACCAACTCTGCAGGTCTTGCAGTATCTGTAGAGAAAGAAATAGAGTTAACATTTCAAATTCATATGTCCCTTCTACAGGACTGAATGGGTGATTAAGGAAATTTGAGTTTGATCCCCTGAGAAAGAGAGATGAAGTGGGGGTGGGGGGATGTTATGACTTATTACAGTGATGATGCAGGAAGAGGAACAATGCGTAAGATCCTTTATTTAGAGAGTGTATTTGAAGGCAAAATAGTGTCCATGATATCAACAAAATTTAGCAACACTGAAATAGTGGGATGGAGAGTCTGAAGGCTAACAGAGAGAGGGATCACGCACGAAACAACTGTTTTTTAAATGCTGTTCTCCATAACAGTGAGCTTTCCCAGATAAGAGAGAATATTTTGCTCCCCTGTCAGCTTTAGTTTAAACATTCACTTTATACAGACATGTTGACTGTTACTGGTCCCTTTTACAGAACAAATCCTCATTTCTAAAACTCCAAATTAGAGTCAGGTGTGAGAGGATGATGGAATGAGCAAATGTTTCACCTCTGATTGACAGTGCAGCTTTCCAGATGTTACTATTCCCAAACAGACAGAGCTCATTTTCCTTTTCCATTTGTTCTATAATGTAACAGGATGGTCAGACATACCTGGAGGAGCTGGTGAAAGACATTGTGCAGTGGCTGTCCCCTTCCTCCAGTTTGAAACACGAACGAAGCCTACAGAACAATGGCTTGCTCAGCACCCTCAGCCAGCACTACTTCCTGATCATCGGTACCCTTTCCTCCCACCCCCATGGAGTCAAGATTTTGGAGAAATGCAGCATGTTTCAATGGTAAGTTGTGGTTGATGTCAGTCTGAGGTTTAAAAACAATAACTAAAACATAAACGCCTGAAATCTAACCCATATGGACAACTGAATGAGGAAGAGGTTACATCTGAAATGTAAAATTCAAAACTAAATGCAGGGTTAAACAAAAAACCCATCCGCAAATAGTCTCTTCTGATCTCACTTTATTGTTTTATTGTTGGAGGGTGACAGTTGTGCCAGTGGCAGATGAACAGGTGATTTTCTGTCAGTTTTCCCATCTCTGTGCAAAGGTGCATGGTGTTTGCCTCCTCTCCGCAGAAATATCTGATGTGGTTGACGAGCAAGCAACTGCTTTGCCATGCAGGGATCAAAATCCTGGAACTCCCTTCCTAAAAATGATGTGGAGTTGTCGGTGTTGGATTGGGGTAGGCACAGTAAGTAGTCTCACAACAACAGGTTAAAGTCCAGGTAGTACGAGCTTTCGAAGTGTTGCCCCTTTGTCAGGTAACTGCCACCTCATGAAAGCATTCATCTGATGAAGGAGCAGCGCTCCGAAAGCTCATGCTACCAAATAAACCTGTCGGACTTTAACCTGGTGTTCTGAGACTACTTACTGTCCCTTCCTAACAGCACTGTGGATGTACCTACATCACATGGACTGCAGCAGTTCAAAAACACAGCTAACCACCACCTTCTCGAAGGCAACTAGGGATGGGCCGTAAATACTGGCCTAGCCAGTGAGCCCACATCCTGTGAATTTTTTTTAAACAGTACGGTGATGTGGAAAGACAGGTTACTTTCTGAATGGCCATAAGTTAGAAGAGGGGAATGTGTAATAAGACCAAGAAGTAGCTCTTACACCAGCCACTTGAGGTAAGCGTGCGGATGCAGCAGGCAGTAAAAAAAAAAGGCAGTTGGTATGTTGGCTGCCTTAGTGAGAGGATTGAAGTACAGAAACAAAGATGCCTCGGTGAGGCCTCGTCTGGAATACTGTGCACAATTTTGGTGTCCTTATTTAAAAAAAGTTCTTGTTTTGGTGGGAGTACAGAGAAAATTTAGCAGACTGATTCCTGGGATGGTAGGACTGACATATGAGGAGAGATTGAGTCAGTTAGGATTGTATTTGCTGGAGTTCAGAAGAATGAGGGGGTAATTTCATTGAAATCTATAAAATTCTATCAGGGCTGGACAGGGTAAACGCAAGAAGGATGTTCCTGATGGTGGGGGTGTCCAGAGCCATGGGTCACAGTCTGATGATACAGGATAGACTGTTTAGGACAGAAATGAGGAGAAATTTCTTGACGTACAGAGTGATCAGCCTATGGAATTGGCTACCGCAGAAAGTAGTTGAGGGCAAAATATTGAATGTTTTCAAGAATCAGAGAGATATAGCACTTGAGGCTGAGAGGATGAAAGGATGTGAAGGGAAGACAGAATCAAACTATTGAGTTGTATGATCAGTCATGATCATAATGAATGATGGAGCAGGCTCGAAGGGCAAAATGGCCTACTCCTGCTCCTGTTTTCTAATCTTCTATTCATATTTAACTATTTTTCCCCATTTTTCTTTGCTTAATTCTTCAATAGTCCACCTATTTCATAGAATGGTTGCCATTTGACTCATTGTGTTAATGCTGGCTGTCTACAAGGGCAGTTCACCTAATACCACTTTGTACTTTTTGCTTATTTTTTCTTTTCAGATAATGATCCAGTTCCCTTTGAATCCCTCATTTAAACTTACCTCCACCACAATTTTGCTGAAATCAATACAGAGAAGTGTGAAGTAATTCATTTTGGTAGGAAGAACGTTGTAAAATAACGGGTGAAATTCTAAAGGCAGCGCAAGGAGTGGGATTACATGGCTGTATATGTGCATAACTCATTAAAGATGGCAGTACAGGATGAGGAACTGGCTAATAAAGCATACAGTATGCTGGGCTTTACTACTAGAGACATAAAGCACAAAAGCAAGGAAGTTATTATAAACTTGTATGGAACACTGGTTTGACCTCAACTGGAGTATTGTGTTCAATTCTGGGTGCCACACTAAGAAAGATATTGAAGGCATTAGCATGTAGAAAAGATTCATGATAAGTACAGGGAGGAGGAATTTCAGTTACATAGGTGGATTGTGGAAGTTGGGACTATTTTCCTGAGCGAAGGGATGGTTGAGAGAGAGTTTGATAAGAAATATTCTAAATCATGAGGGGTCTGAAAAGTTAAGGAAAAACTGTTGTATTGGTGGAAGGCAGATATTTGGCAAAAGAAGTGATGGAGACAAAAGAAATTGATTCAAGGAATGAGTGGTTGGAAACTGGAACGCACTGCCCGAGAGTATTGAGGGCAGGTTCAATTGAGGCATTTGAGTGGGAATTGACTTATTGAATAGGAAGAATGTACAGGGAGAAGGTGAGTGGGTGGGTGGCACTGCATAACTTGCTCCTTGGAAAGCTGGGGCAGACAAAACAGGCTGAATTGGGGCAAGGTATAATTCAGATGTTAGAGAGAGGTTTTTCACACAGGGTTGTGGGGGCCTGGAATGCACTGTCAAGTAGGGTGGTGGAGGTAGGCACGCTAGAGTTGTTTAAGGCTTACCTAGATAGGCACATGAGCAGACTAGAGATGGAGGGATACAAAAGAATGTTCCAGTTAAGGATCAAGAGCCTCAGGACGTTCCTGGGAATCAATAAGATTCTTATGGGCCGTCCAACATATTTTATGGCTCACCTGTCTCTTACGTTTGAGCTTCTGGGGATCTTCTGTGAATGTCTGTATAGGCTGTGTATGTTTATTGATGTCTTTTTTTTACATCCACAGGTGATTCGGTCCACTTTGTTGGTCAACAAGTGGCATACACGCGGTGGGTTGTGCAAGGGCTGCTCTTCGATGTTGCTTCGAGAGTTACCTAGTGCTTCACGTCATTGGTGTACGCTTAAACTGGACCAACTGACGGGCAGCATGACAGCTCAGTGACTATCACTTTGCTGTGCAGATACAAGGACCCGGGTCGGACCTCTGACTTGGGTTGGTGTCTGTGGGAGTTTGCACATTCTCCCCGTGTTTGTGTGGGTTTTCTTCAGGTGCTCCGGTTTCCTCCCCGACCCCAAAATCGTGCTTTTAGGCTGATTGGTGTTAACAAATTGCCCCTAAATTAGACCTCCCTTAACCTGGCGCACATATAATTCTCTAAATTTGCATCCCTTTGTTGTGGAGTCCAGGAGGCGTAGACAAAAGTCGTAGGTAGAAGAAGAATTGGAATGAGGCACTCATTGAGTGTGAAAATGGGCAGTGTGGGGCCGAAGAGCTGTTTCCTGTGCTGTGTTGTTCTTTGTTCTTTGAATTGGCTCTTTCTCTGCTGTGATAATTAATTAAATATGTAACTTCATAAAAGACAGGTATTCCATTAATATAAAGAACAACCCAGCATGGGAAACAGGCCCTTTGGCCCAACGAGCCCATGCCGCCATTTCAACAAAGCATTTTCCTACACCTACCCTGCCCCGTGTGTATGTGAATGGTACCCCTAATGTAGCCAGATTCAGGGGAGAATAGTGTAGGGTCGATTTGGTACACCAAGCAGCCTAAGAGCACATCTTTGGGGTGTGGGAGGAAACCGGAGCACCCGGAGGAAACCCACGCAACCACAGGGAGAATGCGCAAACTCCCACAGACACAGGCCCAAATCCATGTATCTGCACAGCTAGCAGTGATAGTCACTGAGCTGTTGTGCCCGTCTGCTGGTCCAGGATTAAGCACACACAACGACACGAAGTACTAGGCCACTCTCAAAACCTCCAAGAGCAGCCCACGCACGACCCACCATGTGCATGCCCCTCATTTGACAACAAGGTGGACTGACACCTGTGGATTAAAAGAGACAAAACATTAACAAGTAATATTACATTTCCAGTATCGTCCTGAGGCTCTGACCCTTTTTAATGCTGTCTACTATAACCCTCCATCCCTGTTTCGCTCATGTGTTTATCTAAGTAAACCTTAAACAAGTCCAACGTGCCTGCCTCCACCACCTTACTTGGTAGCGTGTTCCATACCCCCACGACCCTCTGCATGAAAAACCTTCCTCTAGTATCCAAATTATACTTCTCCCCCCTCACCCTTAGATCGTGACCTCTCGTAATAGTTGTCCCCAATCTAGGGAAAAGCCTACCACTGTTGACTCTATCTATTCCCTTCATTATTTTATACACCTCGATCAGATCCCCCCTTAATCTCCGTCTTTCTAAGGCGAAGAGCCCCAGTTTTTCCAACCTTTCCTCGTAACTCAGTCCTTCCATGCCAGGCAACATCCTGGTAAACCTCCTCTGCACCCTCTCCAGGGTCTCCATGTCCTTCCGGTAGTAAGGTGACCAGAACTGGACGCAGTACTCCAAATGCAGTCTAACCAACGTTCTGTACAACTGAAGCATTAGACGACAGCTCTTATACGCTATACCCCTTCCTATAAAGGCTAGCATTCCGTAAGCTTTCTTCACAACCTCCTCTAGCTGTGTTGACACCTTCAGAGACTTGTGCACCTGCACTCCCAGGTCCCTCTGCATTTCTGTACTCTTAATCGGTCTACCTTTTATCATGTTATATTAATAGCCCCTCAAACTGTCAATCAGAATGTGGAATCAGACCTTCTGCCAAGTTATGTGGCTCTGGAGCTTTTGAAACTTTGCCAAGCATTCATAATGGGCTCGGCCTTAATAGGAGCCCTTGGGAAATGTCCACAGGAAGTCTATTGAACCGCAGAAACTATGATCCTGGTTTTTTTCAGCTACCGTAGATGCTACATCGATCAATGCACTGTAGCAGATACTTGTGTTCTTAACTCTTGACAGTTGGAATCTGTTTTTTTCCATGTTTAAATGGTTGTAGATTTAAAGAACTTCAGCCCATGTACTTAATGGACTTATCTGTCCTTCAAGAAGAGCATTTACATCTCATCCATTTAAGAAAGGAAGCAGTAATAATCCAGGAAATTATAGGCCAGTGAGCCTGATGTCAGTGCTGGGGAAGCTTTTGGAGAAGATACTGAGGGACAAGATACATGCACATTTTGGAAAAAAATTAACTAATTAGTGACAGGCAGCATAGTTTTATATCATGTCTCAGCAACTTGATTGAGTTTTTTGAAGAGGTGATAAAGATAATTGATGAGGGAAAAGCTGTGGATGTAGTTTATATGGACTTTCGTAAGGCGCTTGACGAGGTCCCACATGGCAGACTGGTACAAAAACTAAAATCACATGGGATTCGAGGTGGGCTGGCTGGATGGATACAGAACTTGCTTGGTTATAGAAGACAGAGTAGCAGTGGAAGGATGTTTTTCAGAATGGAGATCTGTAGCTAGTGGAGTTCTGCAGGGATCAGTGCAGGGACCTCTTGGTGGTATATATAAATGATCTGGAAGAAAATGTAGGGGGTCTGATTAATAAGCTTGTGGATGACATGAAGATTGGTGAAGTTGCTGATAGTGCCAGGGATTGTCAACTTATTTGCCAGGATATAGATTGGAGACTTGGGCACAGAAATGGCAGATAGAGTTTAATCCAGACAAATGAGAAATGATGCATTTTGGAAGATCAAATTTAGGTGTGAATTATATTGTTAATGGCAGAACCCTTAGGAACACTAATATACAGAGAGATATCTGGGTTTGCAGGTCCACAGTTCCTTAAAAGTGGCAATACGGGTGGCCAAGGTAATTAAGGTGGCACATGACATGCTTATCTTTATCAACTGGGGCATTGAGTACAAGAGTTGGGAAATCATGTTGCAGATATATAAAACCTTGGTTAGGCTGCATTTAGAGTCTTGCATGCAGTTCAGGTCACCACACTACCAGAATGACATGGATGTTTTGGAGAGAGTGCAAAGAAAGTTCACCAGGATGTTGCATGGTCTCAAGGATGTTGGCTATGAGGAGAGGTTGAATAAACTAGGATTGTTTTCACTGGAAAGACGGAGGCTGAGGGGAGACCTGATGGAGCTCTACAAAATTGAGAGGCGTAGACAAAATGGATATTCAGGCTTTTTCCTAGGGTGGAAATGTCAAATACAAGCGGGCAAAGGTTCAAGATGAGAGGGGGAGAGCTTAAGGGACTTCTGCGGGAGGAGTTTTTCACACGGAGAGTGGTGGGTGTCTGGAACACGCTGCCAGAGGAGATGGTGGAAGCAGGCACCTTAGCAACATTTAAGAGACATCTTGATGAGTACATGAATAGGGAGGGAATAGAGGGATACAGACTGAGTCAGGGCAAAAAGTTATTTTTTAGTTTAATTAGGGCATCATAATTGGCTCAGGTTTGGAAGCCAAAGGATCTGTTCATGCGCTATACTTTACTTTGTTCTCCCTGCTGGCAAAAGTGGGATCAAGAACAAAGAACAGGGTCCTTTCTGCCATTTTTAAAGGCTTTAACAAAATCTGACCTTTATACACAATTTACCACTTTTCCTGATACAGCAAAAGAGTCTGCCTCTGCTGGGTGATGTAACAGCAGCCTTGGGTAGAAGTAAAATACATGATTAGAACATAAGAAATAGGAGCAGGAGTAGGCCATCTGGCCCTTCGAGCCTGCCCCGCCATTCAATAAGATCATGGCTGATCTGTCGTGGCTCAGAAAGGGGACCTAGTGGTAGGGGATGGGGATATGGCTAAGGTATTGAATAACTTTTTTGTTACTGTCTTCACGGAGGAGGACGTGAATAATTTGCCGGGTGTTAGCGATGGAAAGGTGGTAGGACTGGAGGGTCTTAATGACATTACTGTTACTAGAGAGGCGGTGCTCGACAGACTGGAGGGGCTGATTGTGGACAAGTCCCCAGGACCGGATGGAATGCATCCGAGGGTTCTGAAGGAAATGGCGGAGGTGATAGTGGATGCCTTGGTGGTTATTTTCCAGACGTCGCTGGATTCCGGGGAAGTGCCGGAAGATTGGAAAACGGCTAATGTTACGCCGTTGTTTAAGAAGGGTGCCAGGCAAAAGGCAGGGAATTATAGGCCGGTTAGTTTAACGTCTGTGGTAGGTAAAATGTTAGGATCCGTCATTAAGGAGGAAATTGCGAGGCATCTTGAAGGGAATTGCTTGATAGAGCAGACGCAGCACGGTTTCATTAAAGGGAAGTCGTGTCTGACAAATTTACTGGAGTTCTATGAGGATGTGTCTAGGGCGGTGGATAGAGGAGAGCCGGTGGATGTGGTCTTTCTGGATTTTCAGAAGGCGTTTGACAAAGTACCTCATAAGAGGTTATTGCAGAAGGTCAGGGGACTTGGAGTTGGGGGTAGGGTGTTAGCGTGGATAGAGGATTGGTTGTCAAATAGGAGGCAGAGAGTGGGGGTCAACGGGTGCTATTCGGATTGGCGGATGGTGACTAGTGGAGTGCCCCAGGGGTCGGTGCTGGGGCCTCAGCTTTTTACCATTTATATAGGTGATCTGGAGGAGGGAACCGAGTGTAGGGTGTCAAAATTTGCGGATGACACCAAGATTGGGGGAACGGCAAATTGTGCGGAGGGTGTGGAGAGTCTGCAGAAGGATCTAGATAGGTTGGGCAAATGGGCCAGGAAATGGCAAATGGAATTTAATGTTGGCAAGTGTGAGGTGGTCCACTTTGGTAGGAAGAATGGTGGGAAGGACTATTACTTACGGGGCGAAAAACTGCAGCAGGCGACGGTGCAGAGGGACCTCGGGGTCCTTGTGCATGAGTCGCAAAAACCCAGCTTGCAGGTGCAGCAGGTGGTCAGGAAGGCGAATGGGATGCTGGCCTTCATAGCGAAGGGGATTGAATATAAAAGTAGGGAGGTCTTGCTGCAGCTGTATAGGGCATTGGTGAGGCCGCAGCTGGAGTACTGTGTGCAGTTTTGGGCGCCGCACCTGCGCAAAGATATTTTGGCCTTGGAGGGAGTGCAGAGGAGGTTTACTAGGCTGATACCGGAGTTGAGGGGGTTGAGCTATGAGGAGAGGCTGAATAAACTAGGCTTGTACTCGTTGGAGTTTAGAAGAATGAGGGGAGATCTCATTGAGACATATAAGATGATGAATGGGATGGATAGGATAGAGGTGGAGAGACTCTTCCCGCTCAAAAAAGACAGTAGAACTAGGGGGCACAGCCTCAAGATAAAGGGGGGGGCATTTTAGAACGGAGTTGAGGAGGAACTTCTTCACTCAAAGGGTGGTGAATCTCTGGAATTCTCTACCCGTTGAAGTGGTGGAGGCTGCCTCGCTAAATATTTTCAAGAAGCTGGTTGATGGGTTTTTGATAAGAGAGGGGATTAAGGGTTATGGGGAGAGGGCCGGAAAGTGGAACTGAGCCAACTGGAGTTTCTCATTAATTCTGTTCAGTTGTGTGGGAAATGTGAAATGTTATGCCTCCTTAGGCTTTTGAAGGTGATTTTGTTTAATTTCTCCCTTCTCTCTTCATAGTTTACTCACCCTCTGCTCTCTGAAGAACTATGATCATGTGCTCAAGCTAACTGTCTCCACTTTAGACTATAGCCGCGATGGCCTGTCCAGGGTTATCTTGTCCAAAATTCTTACGTCAGGTACCGATGTAAGTATGATTGGAATTGATAAGTTGTCTTGTATAGGTTGTACACCTTCTGTTTAACAATTTACATTCACTTGACCTTTGTAATTCCGTGTCCCAGATTTTGCATGTATGCTGATACAGAGAGGATACTGGATGGGTGGCACATGCATGCATGTAATTGTAGGTTCCAGTTTATTCATTGTCAATAAAGTTTGCATTGTGTAATCCTGAGATTGATTTCCCCCCTCTAACACCCTGCATGCCGCCCTTAATTATGGATGTCTGGAAAGTCATTTTGTCACTGCTACTCCCAATCATTGCCGGGAGGAGGCTGAATCACGCTGTCAAGTGAGATGCAGAAAAATTCTTCACCATGACAAGCAAGATAGCAACCCCAAATTCCTTATTTGGCCTGGCCTTATGTGACTTCAGTCCCATGGGAATGTGGTTGACTCTCAACTGCCCTCTGAAATGGTCAAGCCAGTCAGCATAGGTGTATCAAATTGCTACATCCAGTGTTTAAGTAAGTAGCCCACACCATCATCTCAGAAATACCAGTGATGGACAATGAATACCAGTGATTCCTACATCCTAAGAAGTTGTGAAATATGAATCCATTTTTTATTACATGTCTCTGGTATAGACCATAGAAATAATGTACAGAAGAAGGCCATTCAGTTCATCGTATCTGCGCTGGTTGCCATGAAATGTCTGCTCTCTAGGGAACCACATTGCAGTGAAATCAACAGGTCTCAGCCATTGGCCAATATTTTCTTGAATTGTATTGTTTCTCAGTGGAGTCAACTAGATTAGATCAGCGACACTTCCTGTTGCTCACCACAGTGTTGGTTGACTGTTGTGTTTGTGTAGAACTGCAGATTGTACGCAACAAAACACTTGCGGGTTTTACTACGGGCCAATGTGGAGTTCTTCAGCAACTGGGGCATAGAATTACTCGTGACACAGCTGCATGATAAAAATAAAACCATCTCTTCAGAAGCACTTGAAATCCTGGATGAAGCTTGCGAGGACAAGGTGAGCTGTGTGCTTAACTATAGAATGAATGTATATAAAAAGATTAGAAATGTGTCATTGTTTTCATCCTACTCATCAGTTTTGGGAACATATTAATTCTATGATTCTATGAATTTTCTCTAGTTGTTCTATAAACTGGTCAAATGTTCTAACATCAAATTACTTCCCACCCTGATGTAGATAGTTTAGTTTATTATTTAGTGTCACAAGTAGGCTTGCATTAACACTGCAGAGAAGTTAATGTGAAAATCCCCTCGTTGCCACACTCCAATGTCTGTACGGGTACATTGAGGGAGAATTTTAGCATGGCCAGTGCACTTAACCAGCACGTCTTTCAGTCTGTGGGAGGAGACCAAAGCACCTAGAGGAAACCCACACAGACACGGAGAACGCGCAAACTCCGCACAGACACTGACCCAAGTCGGGCATTGAACCCAGGTCCCTGGTGCTGTGAGGCAGCAGTGCTACCCATTGTGCCACTGTGCTGCCCTTATCTCAGCTGAGATGAGATACCCTCCTCTGAGATAATGCTAGGAATTATAATTGCCTTTGAACTGATGGGAAGGATGAATAAGTATCAGGATTCTTCTGATCAGTGTCATTACCAATAGAGCAATGGGTTTGTTTGATATCTACTTAAATATTAAGACAAATGTGTAAATAGATGACTGCCAATATTAAGGGCATTGAAATGGTCATTGGATAAACATATGGCTGAAATTGGAATAATGTAAGTTAGATGGGCATTAGATTGGTTTCACAGTTTGGCGCAACATCAAGGACCGAAGGGCCTGTTCTCCGCTATAATGTTCTATGTTTGTGGGAGGGGGCTGTGGGGGAGAGGCCAAACTACTTTCTCTGATAATGGGGATAGTTAAAAATACACATTGTTCTTGGATTCAATAGTGGTAGTCAGCTTCTTGAAGTCCGATGAGCTAACAGTATGTGGCACTCTATTTACCAAGCAGGAAGAGTAACTATCAGTAACCTGCAACTGTGCTCACTCACTTTTCAAAGAACAAAAAAGTCTGATGCTCTGTTGACTGAGCTTTCCATGGTCATCTTGCGTAGAATATGGGCATAGTGCTTAAAGTTGATGACTTAATTTGCCACCGAGGGAGGAGAAAGCAAAAAATGTGTATTTTTAACTATCCCCATTATCTGCACGTATTTCGACAGCTCCATGTCAGCTTCATGTTTGGATCTTCAGCTGCTTGGATCTCTCAACTCAGGAAGCATACATCGAGCACCCCTCCAGATTATAATCCAGATGATACTTCAGTGCAGCATGAGGGAGTGCCGCATTATCAGATTCTTTCTGTGTGGGATGTTTAACCCAGCTTCTGTTTATATGTTCCACTGTATTTAAAATAGTATGGCACAATTTGAAGAGCAGAGAATTGTTGCAGTGACTGGAACAATATTGTCCTTTCAATTTTTAACATTCACTTGAAGTACCAGATCAGGCATACAAGGGCCTGGTTTAACATCTCAAAACACATTTAGAGCTTCACTGAGTGCCAACCTAAATTATTTGCTCACATCCTGCGAAGCTGGGGGTTTGTCTGATCTCCCCACTGGGGATCTCCCATCCAACTGGCTGCAAAGCTGGATTACAAGTCTGTTTTTTTTCTGTGCTGTTGTTTTGATCCATTTGTAATTTTGCAGGCTAATCTGCATGCACTGATCCAGATGAAACCAGCATTAGCCCATCTTGGAGACAAAGGCTTGCTGCTGCTCCTTCGGTGAGTATTTTTCTTCAGTAGTCCGGGGCCTCATCCACAGCTTCTGCTAGCAAAGAAATCTTACATTCCGTCAAGACACAAAACTGAGGCCTGCCTGACCCAAACTGTTAATGAAAAGTAATATTGTCTCATTAAATGCACCACCTGTTACACTAATACTTAGATTTCTCTGCTTTTTCCCCTCTCTCTCCTCTTTTTTCATTCCTTCCTGCCCTTTCCCACTGATCTGTGCTCAGCTCTGATGCCTTTTCCCCTGGTCTGGTTAGCTGCTCCATTGCAGGAAGAGAAAAGCAAATGGAGAGTTTCCTCCTGCCCTGCCCTTTTATTTCAGTGCCACCTTGCTGACTAGCTCACATGGTTCTCATCAGCTACTAAGAACAAAAACAGCCCGGGGAAACAAGCCCTTTGGCCCAATGAGCCCGCGCCGCCATTTTAACATTACCAGTCCCCCCTCCACCCATGACCCTTATCTATGCTTATGGCATTCCACATTGAGGGAAACTAATTTAGGGACAATTTATTACCGCCAATCAGCCTAACAGCACATCTTTGGGGTGTGGGAGGAAACCAGACCACCCGGAGAAAACCCACACAAGCACAGGGAGAATGTGCAAACTCCCACAGACACTGGCCCAAATCCATGTGTCTGCACAACAAACAGTGATAGTCACTGAGCTGTCGTGTTGCCCAGTATCTGCTCCAGTTTAAGCACACACTAACGACATGAAGCACTAGGCTATTCTCGAACATCCAAGAGCAGCCCTAGTACGACCCATCGCGTGTGTGCCCCTCGTTGGACAACAAGGCGGACCGACTTAAAACCTGTGAATTAAAAGAGAAAAACATTAGTATCATTCCACATCCTTTTACATTACCAGGGACGTCCCAATGCTAATGAACCTTATTTAAAACAATCTCCTATATCCTTCCATCTCCAACCCACTCATGTGCCTGTCTAAGTAACTCTTAAACAACTCCAGCATGCCTGCCTCCATCACCTTACTTGGCAGAGCATTTCATACCCCCACTATCCTCTGTGTGAAAAATCTCCCTCTAATATCCGTGTTATACCTCTTCCCCCCCCTCACCCTAAGCCCGTGGCTCCTCGTACCCTGGATTCAGGGTTGTACTGGCTGAGAATCCATATGAGAAATGAAATAGCTTAAAAAGATGGGTAAAAACAGAATACTGCAGATGCTGAAATTTAAAACAGAAAGCACTGGAAATTCTTAACAGATCTGGCGAAGGGTCATTCAGACTCAATGTTGGCTGTATTCTCTCTGCAAAGATGCTGTCAGGCGCGCTGAGATTTTCCAGCATTTTCTGTTTCTGTTTAAAGAAAAGATGGAACTTGGGTCAAATCGCCAGCACAGTATCACAGATTGAAGGAGACATGTAGGAGAAGGGATAACCAGCCGTTGTTATTCGAAGGAAATAAAGGAGAGTACTAAATTAAGAGCTGATGCGTTCAGAGTGGCTAAAAGCAGTGGGCGATTAGAAGATTGGGAAAGGTTTAAAAATCAACAAAGAATGACTAAGAAGTTGATAAAGAAAGGAAGGATGAAGGACTATGAAGCTAAACTAGCACTAAATATAAAAAAGGACAGTAAGAGTTTTTACAAATATATAAAAAAAGAGGCTGGCTAGAGTGAATGTTGGACCCTTAGAGGATGAGAGGGGATTTAGTGGTGGGAGATGAGGAAATGGCTGAGGCCTTAAATAAGTTTTTTGCCTCGGTCTCCACAGAGGAGGACGCGAATAGTTTGCCAGATATTAAAGTTAGAAGGATGGTAGGAGTTGAGGGCCTGAATGCGATTACTGTCACTAGAGAGGTAGTGCTTGATAGACTAACAGGACTGATGGTGGACAAGTCCCCAGGACCGGATGGAATGCATCCCAGGGTTCTGAAGGAAATGGCAGAGGTGATAGTGGATGCCTTAGTGATTATTTACCAAAATTCGCTGGATTCCGGGGAAGTGCCGGAAGATTGGAAAACGGCTAATGTTACGCCGCTGTTTTAAAAAGGTAGCAGACAAAAGGCAGTTAATTATAGGCCGGTTAGTTTAACATCTGTAGTTGGAAAAATGCTTGAATCCATCATCAAAGAAGAAATAACGAGGCACCTGGAAAGGAATGGTTTGATAGAGCAGACGCAGCACGGATTCGTTAAGGGGAAGTCGTGTTTGACAAATTTATTGGATTTCTATGAGGATGTGACTAGTGCAGTAGACAGAGGGGAACCCGGTGGATGTGGTGTTTCTAGATTTTCAAAAGGCGTTTGATAAAAGGTTGCATCAGAAGGTTAGGGTGCATGGAGTTGGGGGTAAGGTGTTAGCATGGATAGAGGATTGGTTGTCTAGTAGGAAGCAGAGAGTTGGTATCAATGGGTGCTATTCTGATTGGCGGTTGGTGACTAGTGGAGTGCCGCAGGGATCGGTGCTGGGGCCTCAGCTATTTACCATTTATATAGATGATCTGGAGGAGGGGGCTGAGTGTAGGGTGACGAAATTTGCTGATGACGCAGATGAGTGGAAAAGCAAATTGCACGGAGGGTGTGGAAAGTCTGCAGAGGGACCTGGATAGGCTGAGCGAGTGGGCGAGGACCTGGCAGATGGAGTACAATGTTAGCAAGTGTAAGGTTATCCACTTTGGCAGAAATAATAGTTGGAGGGATTACTATTTAAAGGGTGAAAAGCTGCAGCATGCTACGGTGCAGAGGGACCTGGGGATCCTTGTGCATGAGTTGCAAAAACCCAGTCTGCAGGTGCAGCAGGTGATCAAGAAGGCGAATGGGATGCTGGCCTTTATAGCGAGGGGGATAAAATATAAAAGCAGGGAGGTCTTGCTGCAACTGTACAGGGCACTGGTGAGGCCGCAGCTGGAGCACTGTGTGCAGTTTTGGTTGCCGCACTTGCGCAAGGATATTTTGGCCTTGGAGGGAGTGCAGAGGAGGTTCACTAGGCTGATACCGGAGATGAGGGGATTGGACTATGAAGAGAGACTAAATGGACTGGATCTGCACTCGTTGGAGTTTAGAAGGATGAGGGGGGATCTTATAGAGACATAAGATAATGAAAGGGATGGATAGGGTAGAGGTAGAGAGATTCTTCCCGCTTAGAAAGGATAGCAGGACTAGAGGGCACAGCCTCAAGATAAGGGGGGGGGGTGTAGTTTAGATCGGAGTTGAGGAGGAACTTCTTCACTCAAAGGGTGGTGAATCTCTGGAATTCTCTACCCATTGAAGTGGTGGAGGCTCCCTCGCTAAATATATTTAAATCACAGGTAGATAGGTTTTCGACAGACAAGGGAATTAAGGGTTATAAAAGCAGGGAGGTCTTGCTGCAACTGTACAGGGCACTGGTGAGGCCGCAGCTGGAGTACTGTGTGCAGTTTTGGCCGCCGCACTTGCGCAAGGATATTTTGGTCTAGGAAGGAGTGCAGAGGAGGTTCACTAGGCTGATACTGGAGATGAGGGGGTTGAACTATGAAGAGGCTGAATAGATTGGGTTTGTACTGGTTGGAGTTTAGAAGGATGAGGGGGGATCTTATAGAGACGTATAAGATAATGAAGGAGATGGATAGGGTAGAGGTAGAGAGATTCTTCCCGCTTAGAAAGGACAGCAGGACTAGAGGGCACAGCCTCAAGATAAGGGGGGGGGAGCAGTTTAGATCAAAGTTGAGGAGGAACTTCTTTACTCAAAGGGTGGTGAATCTCTGGAATTCTCTGCCCGTTGAAGTGGTGGAGGCTACCTCGCTAAATATATTTAAGAAACGGGTAGGTAGGTTTTTGGTAGGCAAGGGAATTAAGGGTTATGGGGAGAAAGCGGGAAAGTGGAACTGAGCCACTTCAGATCAGCTATGATCTTACTGAATGGTGGGGCAGGCTCGAAGGGCTAGATGGCCTACTCCTGCTCCTATTTCTTATGTTCTTATGAAAGGGATATGAGTCCCAGCATAGTCATTGTTCACATTGCTTTCAATAAAGTCTCCAAGCAATGGAAGAAATTAGACAGTCAGCTGCCTTAGTTTTGATAAAACGAAAAAAAGGCCAGCAGTGTTTCTAGATAGGTGAGGCTTTAATTCCCTTGTTGTACCAATCTTGGGGTTTACCCTATGTTTTGCCAAGTTGTTGATTGGATTTCTGATCATTTTCTGGGTTTGTTTCAGCTTTTTGTCCATTCCAAAGGGCTTCTCCTATCTGAATGAGAGGGGTTATGTTACCAAGCAGTTGGAGAAATGGCAGAAGGTGAGTGCGATAATAACACGGTGACCAAAATTTTTTTAAGCTTTGAAAGTTTTCTAATGAAACCTATTGTCATATAAATGTACCAATAGAGAATAATTTGCAGGAACATAACAACATAAGAAATAGGAGCAGGAGCAGGCCATCTAGCCCTTCAAGCCTGCCCCGCCATTTAATAAGATCGTGGCTGATCTGAAGTGTATCAGTTCCACTTCCTGCTTTCTGCCCATGACCCTTAATTCCCTTGTCTATCAGAAATCTATCTACCCGTGACTTAAATATATTCAACGAGGCAGCCTCCACCACTTCAATGGGCAGATAATTCCAGAGATTCACCACCCTTCGAGTGAAGAAGTTCCTCCTCAACTCTGTTCTAAACTGCAACCCCCCCCCCCCCCCCCCCCCCCCACCTTTTTTTGAGGCTGTGCCCTCTAGTTCTGTTTTCCTTTCTAAGCGGAAAGAATCTCTCTACCTCTACCCTATCTAGCCCCTTCATTATCTTGTAAGTCTTTATAAGATCCCCCCTCAGCCTTCTAAACTCTAACGAGTACAAGCCCAGTCTATTCAATCTCTCTTCATAAGCTAACCCCCTCATCTCCGGTATCAGCCTGGTGAACCTTCTCTGTACTCCCTCCAAGGCCAATATATCCTTCCACAAATAAAGGGACCAAAACTGCACACAGTACTCCAGTTGCAGCCTCACCAGTGCCCTGTACAGTTGCAGCAAGACCTCCCTGCTTTTATATTCTATCCCCCTCACTATAAAGGCCAACATCCCATTCGCCTGCTTGATCACCTGCTGTACCTGCAGATTGGGTTTTTGCGATTCGTGCACAAGGACCCCCATGTCCCTCTGCACAGTAGCATGCTGCAGCTTTTCACACTTTAAATAATATTTCCTCCTACTATTACTTCTACCAAAGTGGATAACCTCACATTTGCTAACATTATACTCCATCTGCCAGGTCCTCGCCCCCTCACTCAGCCTATCCAGATCGCTCTGCAGACTTTCTGCGCCCTCCACGCAATTTTGTTTGATATTGTGTAACTGATGTTTGTCCCTGTATTAGCTCCTGCATATATAAAATAAATACAGGATTGTTCATACTTACCTTGATAGCTCCTTTACAGGCCAAGTATCCTGCAGGTAAAAGCAATTATTCAAAATTTTCTGGTACTGTATGGCCTCATTGTAAGTTCCTTTACGTGCACAATGGGTAAACAATTCACTCATGGTTTGTGTGCACGTAGGGCAAAGCCGCTCAGGAATCCATTCCTTACGTTCGCTTTGAGTAAAACAAACTTTTGTAAATTATGAAAACCTTCCCTTTTCCAGGTCTGAGGCCATGTCCTCTCGTTGTGCACTGTGTGCCAATCTCAAGAAAATTATCAGTGCTCAATTTATTCCTTGGAAGATCTTGAATCCTTGAATAATCTCTCCTTTAGAGTTTCTCTCCTCCCCTGTAACAGTCCCAAGCTCCTCACAGTTTTTCAAAGAACAAAAACAGCCTGGGAAACAGGCCCTTCGGCTCAACGAGCCCACGCCGCCATTTTAACATTACCAGTCCCCCCTCCACCCATGACCCTTATCTATGCTTATGGCATTCCACATTGAGGGAAACTAATTTAGGGACAATTTATTACCTCCAATCAGCCTAATAGCACATCTTTGAGGTGTGGGAGGAAACCGGAGCACCCGGAGTTCAACTCAGTTGGCAGGTCAGCTGATTAGTGATGCAGAGTGATGCCAACAGCATGGGTTCAATTCTCGTATCGGCTGAGGTTATTCATGAAGGCTTGCCTTCTCAACCCTGGAGTCTGTGCTGCATTCTTCTGGCAATACAGCCCAAGATCTTGAAAGCTTTTCTCACCACTCCTCCATTGTCTACCAGCCAATGGTATCAAGTCCCTCGCCTGTATTTTGCTTTTACTATATCAATAAACTATTTGGTTTATGTTCTATTGTTTGCTTCCCTGCCATTGTTTCATTACCTTTTGCCCAGTAGTATACTGTCCTTTCATCAGCCTACAGTTCCATTGTATCCAGATTCCTTTATATTTGGTTCACATGCGCTGTTTTATTTGGAGGCCACACTAACCACCAGCTCAGTGGTAGCATTCTGTTCCGTAAAGTTATGGGTTAAGTTCCATGATGTGGATATGCCGGCGTTGGACTGGGGTAAACACAGTGAAAAGTCTGACAACACCAGGTTTTAGTCCAACTGATTTATTTGATAGTAAACTCACTAGCTTTTGAGGGGTTTCCCTCTTCTTCAGGTGAATGGAGAGTTCTGGCCTCAGACAGAGCATATAAAGCACAGACAGTTTACAGATTACTGATTAGAATGCAAATCTTTACACCTAACCTGCTGTTCAAGTCCTAAAGTGGCTGACAATGTGTGTGGAAGGAGCACTGATCACAGGTTGAGGAGATGTGTATTGTCTCCAGACAGTACAGTAAGTGAGGCTTTGCAAACCCAGGCAAGTCACGGGGGTTACAGATAGTGCGACATGAACCCAAGATCCCTGTTGAGACCGTCCTCATGTGTGCGGAACTTGGCTATCAGTCTCTGCTCAGCGACTCTGCGCTGTTGTGTCTTGTGAAGGCTGCCTTGGAGAACGCTTACCAGAAGGTCAGAGGCTGAATGCCCGTGACCACTGAAGTGCTCGCCAACAGGAAGGGAACAGTCTTGCCTGGTGATTGTTGAGCGATGTTCATTCATCCATTGTCGTAGCATCTGCATGGTATCCCCAGTGTACCATGCTTCGGGACATCCTTTCTTGCAACGTATCAGGTAGACAATGTTGGCCAAGTTGCAAGAGTATTTACCGTGTACCTGGTGGATGGTATTCTCATGTGATGATGGTATCCATGTCGATGATCCGGTATGTCTTGCAAAGGTTGCTGTGGCAAGGTTGTGTGGTATTGTGGTCACTGAAGGCTGGGTAGTTTGCTGCGAACTGTTTGAGGTTGCGTGGTTGTCTGAAGGCAAGAAGTGGGGGTGTGGGGATGGCCCTGGCGAGATGTTCGTCTTCACCAACGATACGTTGAAGATTCCGGAGAAGATGTCGTAGCTTCTCCGCTCCGGGGAAGTACTGGACGACGAAGGGTACTCTGTCCACTGTGTCCCGTGTTTGTCTTCTGAGGAGATAGGTGCGGTTTTTCGCTGTGGCGCATGGGAACTGTCGATCTATGAGTCGAGCGCCATATCCTGTTCTTACGAGGGCATCTTTCAGCGTCTGGAGGTGTCTGTCACGATCCTCCTCATCTGAGCAAATCCTGCGTATTCGGAGGGCTTGTTCATAGGGGATGGCTTCTTTAACATGTTTAGGGTGGAAGCTGGAGAAGTGGAGCATTGTGAGATTGTCTGTGGGCTTGTGGTACAGTGAGGTGCTGAGGTGACCATCCTTGATGGAGATGCGTGTGTCCAAGAATGCTACTGATTCTGGGGAATAGTCCATGGTGAGTCTGATGGTGGGGTGGAATTTGTTGATATCATCATATAGTTGTTTCAGTGATTGTTCACCATGAGGCCAAAGGAAGAAAACGTCATCGATGTATCTAGTGTATAGCATCGGTTGAAGATTCTGTGCAGTGAAGAAGTCTTGTTCAAACCACTTCTCCAGCTTCCACCCTAAACATGTTAAAGAAGCCATCCCCTAGGGACAAGCCCTCCGTGTACACGGGATTTGCTCAGATGAGGAGGATCGTGACAGACACCTCCAGGCGCTGAAAGATGCCCTCTTAAGAACAGGATATGGCGCTCGACTCATAGATCGACAGTTCCGATGCGCCACAGCAAAAAACCACACCTATCTCCTCAGAAGACAAACACGGGACACAGTGGACAGAGTACCCTTTGTCGTCCAGTACTTCCCCGGAGCGGAGAAGTTACGACATCTTCTCCGGTCAACATATCAATGATGAAGACGAACATCTCGCCAGGGCCATCCGCACACCCCCACTTCTTGCCTTCAGATAACCACGCAACCTCAAACAGACCATTGTTCGCAGCAAACTACCCAGCCTTCAGGAGAAAGGTGACTACAATACCACACAACCTTGCCACAGCAACCTCTGCAAGACATGCCAGATCATCGACATGGATACCATCATCACATGTGAGAATACCATCCACCAGGTACACGGTAAATACTCTTGCAACTCGGCCAACATTGTCTACCTGATATGTTGCAAGAAAGGATGTCCCGAAGCATGGCACATTGGGGAGACCATGCAGACGCTACGACAATGGATGAATGAACATCGCTCGACAATCACCAGGCAAGACTGTTCCCTTCCTGTTGGCGAGCACTTCAGTGGTCACGGGCATTCAGCCTCTGACCTTCTGGTAAGCATTCTCCAAGGCAGCCTTCACGAGACACAACAGCGCAGAGTCGCTGAGCAGAGACTGATCGCCAAGTTCCGCACACATGAGGACGGTCTCAACAGGGATTTTGGGTTCATGTCGCACTATCTGTAACCCCCGTGACTTGCCTGGGTTTGCAAAACCTCACTTACTGTACTGTCTGGAGACAGTACACATCTCCATAACCTGTGATCAGTGCTCCTTCCACACACATTGTCAGCCACTTTAGGACTTGAACAGCAGGTTAGGTGTAAAGATTTGCATTCTAATCAGTAATCTGTAAACTGTCTGTGCTTTATATGCTCTGTCTGAGGCCAGAACTCTCCATTCACCTGAAGAAGAGGGAAACCCCTCGAAAGCTAGTGAGTTTACTATCAAATAAATCGGTTGGACTAAAACCTGGTGTTGTCAGACTTTTTACTGTCTTTTTAAGTTCCATTCCAGAGTCCACAATATAGGCTGACAGATCAGTGTAATATTGAAAGAATGATGTCAAACGTGCTGTCTTTTAGATATGGCAATAAACCGAGGCCTGTTCTTCCCCCTCAGCTGTATGAAAAGATGCAATGCCATGATTTTAAGAAGAGCAGTGTGTTCTTTCTCACTGCTAGCCAATATTTATCCTTGAACAATATCTAAAAGCAGATTACCTAATTATAAAAGAAAAAAATAAGATTCGTATAGCACCTTGTACAACCACAGGATGTCCCAAAGCTTCTCCTACCTAATGAAAATCTTCTAAAATGTATTCACTGTTGTAATGGAGGAAATGCAATGAACAGTTTGCACACAGCAGGTTCACAATAGAAATGTCATAATGGTCAGATAATCTTGTTTTTGTGATGTCAGCTCAGCGTAAATATCAACCAGGACACTGGGAGAAACTGCTCTGCTCTTGAAAATAAAGCTATGATTTCTTGTAAATCTGAGGGGGCATTCCGGACCTCTGTTTAATGTATCATCCAAAAGACAGCAAGCACCTCTGACTGTGCAGCACTCCCTTGTACTGCCCTGATATGTTAACCCAGATTTTAATACTCAATTCAATGAACCATTAACCCTATGACTCAGAGGCAAGAATGCAGCCCCTGAGCAATGACTGACATAATTATTCCATGGCTTTTTTTTTTGGAGCTTGCAGTATGCAGAATTTCCAATATTACAAGAATGTTGACACTTCAGAAGCATTTAATCAGCTGTAAAGCAGTTTGAAATTCAGGCAAGGTGCAGTATAAATGCAAGCTCTTACTTTCATTGTGCAGCTTTAACCAATGTGTGAACATACAAGAGCTGACACTAAGATGAATCTTATGAACAAAAGAAATTAGGAGCAGGAGTAGGCAATATTACCCATCGAGCCTTATCTTCTGCCTCCACTCCGCTCCTCCTTTGATTTCCTTAGTGTCCAAAAACTATCAATCTTCATCTTGAATATACTCAACAGTTGAGTATCTACAGCCCCCAAAGAGAGGATTCCAAAGACAAAGTTTCCTCTAATCTCAGCCCCAAATGGCTGACCCCTTATCCTGAGATTCTGATTTTAGTCCTACACACTCCAACCAGAGGAATCTACCTCTCAACCATCAAGCTTTCTTATATAATTCAGTGAGATCACCTCTGATTCTTCTAAATTCCAAAGAATCTAGATACATTTTATAAAATGTTAGCTGCTTCTCCTCTCATCAAGGGTTGCTCAACAGCTGGGCAATGCAATGCAAGTATGAAAATTCTGGAATTGATTAACAATGTTTGTAGTGAAGTTCCTTGCTTTCATTGCAACGGTTTAGGGTGTCACATTGGAAATTACACACTAACGATGTTGAGCTTAGGCCTATGTCCAGTCATATCATGGTGCAGTGCTCTGCAGCATTCATAAGAACATAAGAAATAGGAGCAAGAGTAGGCCATCTACCCCTTCGAGCCTGCCCCGCCATTCAATAACATCATGGCTGATCTGTCATGGCTCAGTTCCACTTTCCCACCCTCTACCCATAACCCTTAATCCCCTTGCCTCTCAACCCGCGTCTTAAATATATTTAGCGAGGCAGCTTCCACCACTTCAACGGGCAGAGAATTCCAGAGATTCAACACCCTTTGAGTGAAGAAGTTCCTCCTCAACTCCGTTCTAAACCGCCACCGCCCCCCCCCCCCCCCCCCGCCCTTTATCTTGAGGCGGTGCCCTCTAGTCCTGCTGTCCTTTCTGAGTGGGAAGAGCCTCTCCACCTCTATCCTATCCATCCCATTCATCATCTTATACGTCTCATAGAACACTACAGCACAAACAGGCCCTTCGGCCCACAAGTTGTGCCGATCACATCAACACCTATCTATAACCCCCAATCTCGTAAAACCCCATATACTCATCCAGAAGTCTTTTAAAAGACCCCAGCGAGTTCGCCTCCACCACCACTGATGGCAGCCGATTCCACTCACTCACCACCCTCTGAGTGAAAAACTTACCCCTAACATCACTTCTGTACTTTCCTCCCCGCACCTTAAATCTGTGTCCTCTCGTAGCGACCATTTCAACCTGGGGAAATAGCCTCTGAGAATCCACCCTATCCATTCCTCTCAACATTTTATAAACCTCTATCAGCTCGCCTCTCAACCTTCGTCTCTCCAGGGAAAAGAGACCCAGCTCCCTCAACCTAACTTCATAAGGCATGCCTCCCAGTCCAGGCAACATCCTTGTAAATCTCCTCTGTACCCTTTCAATAGCTTCTACGTCTTTCCTATAGTGGGGCGACCAGAACTGCGCACAATACTCCAAATGAGGCCTGACAAGGGTCTTATAAAGTTGCAGCATTACCTCCTGACTCCTAAACTCAATCCCTCGATTAATGAAGGCCAGTACACCATACGCCTTCTTGACCACCTCTTCCACCTGCGAGGCCGATTTAAGAGTCCTGTGGACCCGGACCCCAAGATTCTTCTGCTCTTCAACACTACTAAGACTCCTGCCCTTGATAGTGTACTCGTTCATCCTGTTGGTTCTGCCAAAATGGACGACTACGCATTTATCCGCGTTGAAGTCCATCTGCCACTTCTCCGCCCAGTCCTACATCCCATTTATGTCCTGCTGCAACTTTTGACATCCTTCCAGACCATCCACAACAGCACCGACCTTCGTGTCATCAGCGAACTTACTTACCCATCCCTCCACTTCCTCATCCAGGTCATTTATGAAAATGACAAACAGCAAGGGTCCTAGAACAGATCCCTGAGGCACTCCACTGGTGACTGACCTCCATTGAGAAAAAGACCCATCCACAACCACTCTCTGCCTTCTGCAGGCAAGCCAGTTCTGGATCCACAAGGCCAAAGGCCCTTGGATCCCATGCCCTCTCACCTTCTTGCATGGGGGACCTTATCAAACGCCTTGCTGAAGTCCATGTACACCACGTCCACTGCACTTCCTTCGTCAATGTGTTCAGTCACATTATCGAAGAACTCAACTAGGCTTGTAAGGCACGACCTGCCCTTGACAAATCCGTGCTGACTATTCCTGATCATGTCAAACCTCTCCAAATGCTCGTAAATCTTGTCCCTCAGAAGCCTCTCCATCAGCTTACCAACCACTGAGGTCAGACTCACCGGTCGGTAATTTCCCGGGCTATCTCTGTTCCCTTTCTTGAAAATAGGGACTACATCCGCAATCTTCCGGAACCTCTCCCATCTCCATTGACGACACAAAGATCATCGCCAGGGGCTCTGCAATCACTTCCCTCGCCTCCCACAGTATCCTGGGGTATATCCCATCTGGTCCCGGCGACTTATCTATCTTGATAGAATTCAAAAGTTCTAACACATCCTCCACCTTAATATCCACAAACTCAATCTTTTCCATCTGCTGCAAATCCGTAGCAAAATCTCCCAGATCAGTTTCCACCGTGAATACTGAGGCAAAGTACTCATTAAGCACCTCTGCCATTTCTTCTGGTTCCACACAGACCTTACCCCCTTCACCTTTTATAGGTCCTATCCCTTCTCTTCTCATCCTTTTACCTTTCACATATTTATAGAAGGCCTTGGGATTCTCCTTAATCTTACGCGCCAAGGTCTTCTCATGACCCCTTCTGACTCTCCTAATTTCCTTTTTAAGCTCCTTTCTACAGTCCTTATACTCCTCAAGATCCTTAACCTCTCCTAGTTCCTGAACCTTCTGTACACCTTCCCTTTCCTCCTGACTAGGTTCAACACAGCCTTCGTGCACCACGGTTCCCGCGACCTACCAAAACCCCCTTGTCTCATCGGAACGTTGTCATGCATAGCTCCAGACAAACATTCCTTGAATATCCGCCACCTTCCTTCGGTACTTTTCCCTAAGAACGCCTCCTTCCAGTTTATTTGTCCAAGTAACTTCCTGACTTCTTCGTATCTCCCCTTACTCCAGACAAACACCTTCCTAGCCTGCCTGATCCTATCTCGTTCCAATGCAATTGTGAAGGAGATAGAATTATGGTCACCATTCCCAAGATGCTCTCCTACCGAGAGATCCATCACCTGCCCTGGTTCATTCGCCAGTACCAGGTCAAGTACAGCCTCTCCCCTCGTAGGCTTATCCACATACTGTGTCAGGAAACCTTCCTGAACACACCTAACAAACTCGTCCCCATCCAAACCCCTTACCCTAGGGATATTCCAGTCGATGTTTGGGAAATTGAAGTCTCCCATCATGACAACTCTGTTATTAATACACCTCTCCAGAATCTGTTTCCCTATCTGCACTTCAACTTCCCTGTCACTATTGGGCGGCCTATAGAATACACCCAGCAAAGTTTTCGACCCTTTGCTGTTCGTAACTTCCACCCACAGAGACTCTGTAGATAGTCCCTCCACGGCATCCTCTTTCTCTGCAGCCATGACACTGTCCCTGATCAACAGTGCCACTCCACCACCTCTTCTGCCATCCTCCCTGTCCTTCCTGAAGCATCTGAAACCTGGCACCTGAAGTACCCAGTCCTGTCCCTGAGACATCCAAGTCTCCGTAATGGCCACCACATCACAATCCCAAGCATCAATCCACGCCCTAAGCTCATCTACCTTATTCACGACACTCCTTGCATTAAAATATATACACTTCAGCCCCTCAGTCTGGGCATTTCCCTTTTCCACCCCCTGTCTAACCTCCCTCCCATACTGCCTGCGGTCCTCCCCTACCTGGGAGCTAACCTCCTCCGTCCCAGTTTCCCCATCGCAATTCCCTCGGGTAAGCGTTCTCCAAGGCAGCCTTTATGACACACAATAGCGCAGAGTCGCTGAGCAGAGGCTGATAGCCAAGTTCCGCAATTCTCAGTGAGATCTCCCCTCATTCTTCTAAACTCTAATGAGTACAAGCCTAGTTTATTCGGCCTCTCCTCATAGTTCAACCCCCTCAACTCTGGTATCAGCCTAGTAAACCTCCTCTGCACTCCCTCCAAGGCCAAAATATCCTTGCGTAAGTGCGGCGACCAAAACTGCACACAGTACTCCAGCTGCGGCCTCACCAGTGCCCTGTACAGTTGCAGCAAGACCTCCCTACTTTTATATTCAATCCCCCTCGCTATGAAGGCCAGCATCCCATTAGCCTTCCTGACCACCTGCAGGCTGGGTTTTTGCGACTCATGCACAAGGACCCGGAGGTCCCTCTGCACCGTTGCATGCTGCAGTTTTTCGCCATCTCAGTAATAGTCCTTCCTACCATTATTCCCACCAAAGTGGACAACTTCACACTTGCCAACATTAAATTCCATTTGCCAGTTCCTGGCCCATTCGCCCAGCCTATCTAGATCCTTCTGCAGACTTTCCACGCCCTCCGCACAATTTGCCGTTCCACCAATCTTGGTGTCATCAGCAAATTTCGACACCATGCACTCAGTTCCCTCCTCCAGATCATCTGTATAAATGGTAAATAGCTGAGGCCCCAGCACTGACCCCTGGGGCACTCCACTAGTCTCCAACCGCCAATCCAAATAGCACCCATTGACCCCCACTCTCTGCCTCCTATTTGACAGCCAATCCCTATCCACGCTAACACCCTACCCCCAACTCCATGCCCTCTAACCTTCTTTAATAACCTCTTGTGCGGCACCTTATCAAACGCCTTCTGAAAATCAAGAAACATATTCCTGATATAAGATGAATTCTGTAAATATACAAAAGATCAATGGATTAGGGAGCGATGTGTCAATATTGTCTGTGCTTTCAGGAATACAACTTGAAATATGTTGATCTGATCGAAGAGCAGTTGAACGAAGCACTCACTACATACCGCAAACCAGCTGATGGCGAGAACTATGTTCGTCGTAGTAACCAGAGGTGAGACTGGGAAACTTGACATTACCTTAATTTAATAGTCAGATTATGGATCCAATTCCAATGTTGAGATGCTTTAATCCCCTTTGAAAGATTAGAATTTTGCGTTGTAGCATTCATACATTAGCACTTTTATGATGAGGGACCCTGAAAAGTAAAGTTGCACTTCAATTGAAAATGAGGAATGTACTTGGAGGACCAGGGCCCATGTTGAAGGTATTACCCACTTTGAACAGAATAGAACAGGATAGAAGGGACATAAAGAAGTCATGATTGAGATAAAAACTGAAAATGCTAGAGAAACTCAACATTTGTGTAGTGAGAAAGTTAAAGTTTTGAGTCCGTATAAGAGCTTACGGTATACAAAATCTCACGGACTCGAAATGTTAGCTTTGTTTCTCTTGCAAAATCCTGGCAGACCTGCTGAATTTTTCCAGCATTTTCTGTTTCTATTTCAGATTTCCAAAATTCATAGTATTTTGATTTTATTTGGGGTCAAGACAGAGTAGTACTAAGCTTGGACTTTGTAGATTGTTGGCGGAAGAGAGGTCTGCAGAAGAAGAAGGATTTTACAGTTTGTGTTGGATCAAAAATATCAAGCCATCATGCTGAATATATAACCATGAAATGGCCTGGGCACCAGTGAACTGATAACGGATACTTGTTACCTGTTAACAGATTTCACAGAGTAAGGTGAATGTAATCATTAATGAGGAGAGAGTATTTTCTTTTATTTATTTTATACAGAGGGATCTGGGTGTGCAGGTCCACAGCTCCCTAAAAATGACAACATTGGTGGCCAAGATGATAAAGAAGGCATATGGCACGCATGTCTTTGTCAGCTGGGGCATTGAGTACAAGAGTTGGAAATCATGTTGCAGCTATATAAAACCTTGGTTCGGCCACATTTGGAGTATTGCGTGCAGTTCTGGTCACCACGCTACCAGATGGATGTGGAAGCTTTAGAGAGAGCAATTGTAGAATCCTACAGTGTAGAAAGAGGCCCTTCGGCTCGTCAAGTCTGCACCAACCACAATCCCACCCAGGCTGTACCCCCATATCCCTACACATTTACCCACTAATCCCTCTAACCTACACATCCTAGGACACTAAGGGGCAATTTTAGCATGGCCAATCAACCTAACCTGCACATCTTTGGATTGTGGGCAGAAACCGGAGCACCCAGAGGAAACCCACACAGACATGAGAATGTGCAAACTCCACACAGACAGTGACCCGAGCCAGGAATCAAACCCAGGTTCCTGGAGCTGTGAAGCATCAGTGCTAATCACTGTGCTACTGTGCCCCCCCCCCCCCCCCCCCCCCCCCGCCCCCCCAAAAGAAGGTTTAGCAGGATGTTTCCTGATCTTGAGAGTGTTGGCTCTAAGGCGAGGTTAAATGAACTAGGATAGTTTTCACTGGAAAGGCAGAGGCTGAGGGGAGACCTGTTAGAGGTTGACAAAATTATGAGAGGCATAGACAGGGTGGATAGTCAGACGTTTTTTCCAAGGGTGGAGTGTCAATTACAAAGAGGCACAGATTCAAGGTGAGAGGGGGAAAGTTTAAGGGAGATGTGCGGGGGATGTTTTTCATGCAGAGTGGTGGAAGTCTGGAACGTGCTGCCAGAGGAAGTGGTGGAAGCAGACACATTAGCACCATTTAAGAGGCATTTGGATGGGTATATGAACAGGGCTGGAATAGAGAGATACTGTTCGAGTAAGGGCAGAAGGTGTTTTTTGATTTAGTTAGGGCATCATGATTGGCACCAGCTTGGAGGACTGAAGGACCTGTTCCAGTGCTATACTACTTTGTTCTTTGGCTTCCTTTGGGAGGCTAGACTAGCAGTTATTGCCCATCCATAGTTGTTGCCCTTCATTACATGGACTGTCTGCAATTACAATCCAGTGGTTTTTGGATTGATTGTTGTGCTGCGATCTGTGAAATTGTATGCCACTGTTAGTTTGAAATCTGGGAATGTTAGTAAATAATGGAATTTAGAACATAGAACATTACAGCGCGGAACAGGCCCTTCGGCCCACAATGTTGCGCCGACCAGTCTTATTTTTAAAAAAAACATTGACCCACTAATCTAAACCAATCCCTTTTCGTCCATAAACCTATCCACCAATCTCTTAAACGCCCCCAAACTAGGCGCATTTACAACTGCAGCAGGCAGGGCATTCCAGTCCCTCACCACCCTCTGGGTAAAGAACCTGCCCCTGACATCCGTCCTATAACTACCCCCCCTTAATTTAAAGCCATGCCCCCTCATGCTAGATTTCTCCATCCGAGGAAACAGGCTATCACCATCCACCCTATCTAAACCTCTAATCATCTTATATGTTTCTATAAGATCCCCTCTTAGCCGCCTTCTTTCCAGTGAAAACAACCCCAAATCCCTCAGTCTCTCCTCATAGGACCTCCCCTGCATACCAGGCAACATCCTGGTAAACCTCCTCTGCACCCTCTCCAAAGCCTCCACATCCTTCCTGTAATGTGGGGACCAGAACTGCACACAGTACTCCAAGTGCGGCCGCACCAGAGTTGTGTACAGTTGCAACATGACGCTGCGACTCCTAAATTCAATCCCCCTACCAATAAACGCCAAGACACCGTACGCCTTCTTAACAACCTTATCTACTTGATTCCCAACTTTCAGGGATCTATGTACACATACACCTAGATCCCTCTGCTCCTCCACTCTATTCAAAGTCCTCCCGTTAGCCCTATACTCAACACATCTGTTATTCCTACCGAAATGGATTACCTCACACTTCTCCGCATTAAACTCCATCCGCCACCTCGCGGCCCAGCTCTGCAACCTGTCCAAGTCACCCTGCAAACTTCGACACCCTTCCTCACAATCTACCACACCTCCGACTTTGGTGTCATCAGCAAACTTACTAATCCACCCAACTATACCCTCATCCAGATCATTAATAAAGATTACAAACAGCAGTGGCCCCAAAACAGATCCCTGAGGCACACCACTTGTAACCGCACTCCATGATGAATAATTACCATCAACCACCACCCTCTGTCTCCTATCTGCTAACCAATTCCTGATCCAAGTACCTAAATTACCACCAATCCCATACATCTGCATTTTCTGCAGAAGCATACCATGGTGAACCTTATCAAACGCCTTACTAAAATCCATATATACCACATCTACTGCCTTACCCCTATCCACCTCTTTGGTCACCTTCTCAAAGAACTCAATAAGGTTAGTAAGGCACGACCTTCCCGCTACAAAACCATGCTGACTATCTCTAATCAATTCATTACTCTCCAAATAACTATAAATCCTATCCCTAATAATTCTTTCTAAAACCTTGCCCACTACAGAAGTAAGACTCACTGGTCTGTAATTCCCAGGGAAGTCTCTGCTCCCCTTCTTAAACAATGGGACAACATTCGCTGTCCTCCAATCTTCCGGTACTATACCAGAGACCAACGACGACCTGAAGATCAGAGCCAGTGGCTCTGCAATCACCTCTCTTGCCTCCCATAGAATCCTAGGGTAAATCCCGTCCGGACCAGGGGACTTATCTATTTTCAACCCATCTAGAATATCCAAAACATCCTCTGTATCAACTACAATACTTTCTATTTTACACCCCTTCACCCCAGTGACCTCCTCAGCTACATTCATATCGTCCTGCGTGAACACCGAAGAGAAATAATGGTTCAATGCCTCTCCAATCTCTTCCGGTTCCACACACAACTTCCCCCTACTGTCTGTAACTGGCATCTGCATTGCCTACATGTTTCTCTGCACTGCCTCTGTGCCTCACAATAGAACAGTGCAGGCATTGAAAATTTGGACCAGATTAATTTTTGTAGCTCAAATGCTGTCTGTTCACAGGTCAGATTAGGTAGCTTGGCAGCAAGATAAAAAGTGGAAATTGGCAGTGTCACTCGTTAGCCACTAGGTGTCAGGAGCATGTTCAGTATTCATCTTATAGCCAGCTGTGATAAAAAAAAATTGGGACTGAATATAATTAGTACATCAGCCTTAACTAATGATTTCTCTCATTACTGTGCAGAAAATAGTCACCTAAATAGTTCAGTGACTGCTCTCAAAGTAATTTGTTACATGCAGAGAGCTCTGGAACATCCTGAAATGTGATATCGGGTTATATAAAGGCAAGTTCTTCTGGTGTTGGCCTTTGAAAACTAGGCAGAAGACTGAAAGTATGATTGAGAATCTAGATTTAGCCTTGGCTGCAGGAAATTTAGTTATGACTGCAAGTTTATTATTTATATATTTGATTTTCTGTTTTTGTTTCTAGGTTACAAAGGCCCTATGTTTACTTGCCAATTCACTTATATGGGCAGTTGGTGCATCATAAAACTGGCTGTCATTTGCTGGAAGCCCAGGTGAGGATGCTATTGCATCTGCTAAGTCAATGCGCTGTTTCACATAATTAATAACAACATATTCACATGACTGAAACTGAAGTGGTAAAAACAGAAATTGCTGCAGGCACCCGAAGCTCATTGATCTGAAACGTGAGCCCTCTTTATCCACAGATGCTGTCTCACCTACTGAATGATTCCAGAATTTTCTGTTGTAATTTCAGCTTTGCAGTCTTTGCTTCTTTTGTTCTAGGGCTGTTCATTTTAATAATCAATGTTTCTAGAAGTAGGTCCGCATTATAGAATCAGGATTAACATGTCAGAATGTGAGAGATTTAGAACAAAGAACAATACAGCACAGAAAACAGGCCCTTCGGTCCTCCAAGTCTGCACCGCTCATTGGTGCAATGGTCCAACTAGACCATTCGTTTGTATCCCTCCATTCCCAATCTGTTCATGTGGCTATCCAGATAAGTCTTAAACGATCCCAGCATGTCCGCCTCCACCACCCTGCTTGGCAGTGCATTCCAGGCCCCCACCACCCTCTGGAAAATATGTCCCACAGATACCTGAGTTAAATCTCGCCCCCTTCACCTTGAACCTGTGATCCCTCGTGATGGTCACCTCCAACTTGGGAAAAAGCTTCCCACTGTTTGCCCTATCTATGCCCTTCATAATTTTATACACCTCTATTAGATCTCCCCTCATTCTCCATCTTTCCAGGGAGAACAACCCCGGTTTACCCAATCTCTCCTCATAGCTAAGACCCTCCATACCAGGCAACATCCTGGTAAACCTTTTCTGTATTCTCCCCAAAGCCTCCACGTCCTTCTGGTAGTGTGGCGACCAGAACTGGACGCAGTACTCCAAATGTGGCCTAACCAACGTTCTATACAGCTGTAACATCTGACGCCAATTTTTATACTCTATACCCCGTCCTATAAAGGCAAGCATGCCATGTGCCGCCTTCACTACCTTCTCCACCTGTGATGCCAACTTCAAGGATCTGTGGACTTGCAAATCCAGATCCCTCTGTGTGTCTGTAGTCATGATGGTTCTGCCATTTATTGTATAGCTTCCCCCTACATTAGTTCTACCAAAATGCATCACTTTGCATTTATCTGGATTAAATTCCATCTGCCATTTCTCCACCCAACTTTCCAGCCTATCTATATCCTGTTGTATTCTCTGACAATGTTCATTGCTATCTGCAAGTCCAGCCATCTTTGTGCCGTCCACAAACTTACTGATCACACCAGTTACGCCTTCCAAATCATTTATCTATCTCTAAGAATCCTCTCCAACAATTTCCTACCTCGGACGTCAAGCTCACCGGCCATAATTACCCAGGCTATCGTTGCTACCCTTCTTAAATAACGGTACCACATTCACTATCCTCCAATCCTCTGGGACCTCACTTGTGTCCAATGAAGAGACAAAGATTTCTGTCAGAGGCCCAGCAATTTCATCTCTTGTCTCCCTGAGCAGTCTAGGATAGATGCCATCAGGCCCTGGGGATTTATCAGTCTTAATGTTCCCTAAAAAACCTAACACTTCCTCCCTTGTAATGGAGATTTTCTCTAACACGTCAGCACTTCCTTCTGAGACACTTCCAGTCAACATGTCCCTCTCCCTTGTGAATACTGATGCAAAGTATTCATTTAGGATCTCCCTTACTTCCTTGGGCTCTAAGCATAATTCCCCTCCTTTGTCCCTGAGAGGTCTGTTTTTTTTTCCCTGACAACTCTTTTGTTCCTAATGTACGAATAAAATGCCTTGGGATTCTCCTTAATCCTGTCTGCCAAGGACATTTCATGACCCCTTTTTGCCCTTCTAACTCCCCATTTGAGTTCTTTCCTGCTTTCCCTGTATTCCTCCAGTGCGCCATCTGTTTTTAGCTGCCTGGACCTAATATGCGCCTCTTTTCTTTTTGATCAGACCCTCAATTTCCCTGGTTATCCACGATTCTCAAATCCTACCTTACCTATCCTTCCTTTTTACAGGCATGTGCCTGTCCTGCAGCCCCATCAACAGCACCTTAACAGACTTCCACATGCCAGATGTGGATTTACCCTTGAACAGCCTCTCCCAATCAATGGCCACCAATTCCTGCCTAATCCGGCTATAGTTAGCCTCCCCCCCCCCCCCCAAATTCAACACCCTATCCATAGGACAACACTCATCTTTTTCCATTACTATCCTAAAGTTTACAGAATTTAGAGAGAGTTTTATTATATCTAACTCCACGCTGTACCAAACCTGGGAGTGTTTGATGGGCACATTGTAGAGGGAGGTTTACTCTGTATCCAACCCTGTGCTGTACCTGTCCTGGGAGTGTTTGATGGGCACATTGTAGAGGGAGGTTTACTCTGTATCCAACCCTGTGCTGTACCTGTCCTGGGAGTGTTTGCTGGGATAAGAGATAATGTTTGAGAATAATGGTTTTTATTTACAGAGCATCGTTCCAGACCTGAGCTACACTGTGCGTTCGCCAGCATTGGAGAAGTGGGATGGAATAAAGCAGCTGAAAGCAGCACTCTGGGCCTTGGTAACATTGTTTTGTTTTCAAAGTTCTCCCTTCTCTGTAGGTCTTGTGTTTTTACTAGCTATTATGTTACGCCTGAAAGCCCCAGAAATCTTCACCTCGTTGACCTTATATGAATGTCCTCACTTGAAACTGCATCACAGCATAATGGTGATCCTGATTGATAAAAGTTAATCATAACATATCTACCAGCGCATAAGCTGAACACAAGTAACTCTCTAATGAATGCAGTCAAAACTGGATCCTTTTTGGTTTGCCTGGGTCATTAAATAATGTTGTTTACGCAAAGTGTATTTGCTTCAACTCCCTGCCATGATAGAGCTATGATCGAAAGTGGATAAGCATTTTGTGATGACTTGCATGTTTCCTGACTTGCTCTTACTTTGCTTTTAGAGGCTCCATCTTTGTGGACAGCTTTGGACTCTTGGTAACAAGTAACACAATGTAAATAGCAGAATTATGCTGCGGCGTATGGATTAGAAACTAGAACCAGGAGTCGACCATTTGGCCCTTTGAGCACGTTCCATTATTCATTTTGATCATGGCCCAGACTGCACTTTTTTGTCCATTACTAGAACATAGGATTAAGTTGTTGTAGTGCTCTCCTGTGCCCAAGTAGCCAGTCATCAGTGAATGGCTAAGCTGACATGAAAATTAATGATTTGTGAGGTACAAGTGTATCATAAAATTTTGCTTCATTGCCTTCAGAGCAATAATAAGGGAAGAAATTGGGTGGCAGACAAATGTCAGTCAGCTGTCTCTATCTGACTGGAACATGTTTGTATGGCTTGTTTTAGTAGAGGCTGACTTTGTACCCACTGTTACTTTTTGTGCTGTTCTGCTTATCCTTCTACTTCCTGTTACCTAATCCTTACACAAACTATAAGTTTTCTAAGAGTTGAGAGACTTTGAAATTCTCTTCTTCAGAAGGTGGTTGATATGGTTTTTAAGGCAGAAGTAGATAGATTCTTGTAAGCCCCAGGAGCACCAGGTTTGAGCGGAGGCCAAAGCTGGTACTACAGCCAGTGCCTGAGAAGTGGAGGTAATGGAGGACAGAAATTAAGTCTGGGTATCGGTGAAACCTGGCCCACCAAGGGAGTATGATGGGCTGTGTTTGAGAGACCAGAGGGGCAGAGCAAAGGGGCTTATGACCTGCAGGGGTTGCCTCCGATGGCAGAGGGGAGCCCCAGATGAGGTGTTTCCCAATATATCCTTTGCCTGACAACAGCCAATCCAATGATAAGTACCAAGCTACTCACTTGGCATGGTGTGGGGAAAATAGCGACATGATTGGGTTGAGGCTACAAGAGGGCCTCAATAAGCCCAAAGGCAAGCAAGTTGCCCATCTACTCCACAATCTGCCTGTAGAATGGGAAACAGCAGATGGGCAAGTGGTGGGGGGGGGGGGAGGGGGGGGTGGTGCGGGGGGACACTCACTACATTTCACAAGTCTTCTCCTACTTTGAACACTGGAGGGGAGCGTAAAATCCAATCCTGTATCTGTTTTCTTCAAACACCTCTTCCAAGCCTCAGTTCGATGGTGCTTTTGATTCCCTTGCCTCTTGTTTCTTGAGTGTCAGCGTCCTTTCTATTTAAATGATGCTAGATAGTAGTTTGCACGGGGCTACTGACTCAAATGTGATGTGGATTTCAGGGAAACATTGGCTCGTCCAACTGGGGATTGAACCTGCTTCAAGAGGAGAATGTGATCCCAGATGTTATAGCTCTGGCCCATACTTGTGAAATACTTTCTGTCAGAGGGTAAGTAACAGTACTCATGGAAATAGATCCAAAAGAGAAATGACTGCCTAGTAATAATTCTCAGAACCTGGAGACCTCAGCAACTGACTTTTCACTCACCTGAATTTGCTGCAGTTTTTGTTTTCAATTCATTCATAGGATGTATATCTTGCTGGCTAGGCCAGCGTTTATTGCCCATCCCTAATTGCCTTGGAGAAGTTGGCGGTGAGCTGTTGTCTTGAACTGCAGCCTCTGTCATGTAGGTAATGTGGTTTGCTCAGTACTCAAATGTACAAACTGTATATTGTTGACATTTTGTCAATCTTAAAAGTTAAGAATTTTCCCTTATAATTTAGTCCCAGGTACCTGTTGCCTGTCTAATCAATTCCAGCTTTTAACTTGCTGCTGAGTATCCATTATTCCTTATATAAACCACCAGAATCCTTGATAAGATTTCAGATTGATTCATAAGAACATAAGAAATAGGAGCAGGAGTAGGCCTTCGAGCCTGCCCCGCCATTCAATAAGATCATGGCTGATCTGTCGTGGCTCAGTTCCACATTCCCGCCCTCTCCCCATAACCCTTAATCCCCTTGCCTATCAAAAACCCATCAACCCGTGTCTTAAAAATATTGAGCGAGGCAGCCTCCACCACTTCAACGGGCAGAGAATTCCGGAGATTCACCACCCTTTGAGTGAAGAAGTTCCTCCTCAACTCCGTTCTAAACCGCCCCCCCTTTATCTTGAGGCTGTGCCCCCTAGTCCTACTGTCCTTTCTGAGCGGGAAGAGCCTCTCCACCTCTATCCTATCCATCCCATTCATCATCTGATACGTCTCAATGAGATCTCCCCTCATTCTTCTAAACTTTAACGAGTACAAGCCTAGTTTATTCAGCCTCTCCTCATAGCTCAACCCCCTCAACTCCGGTATCAGCCTAGTAAACCTCCTCTGCACTCCCTCCAAGGCCAAAATATCCTTGCGTAAGTGCGGCGACCAAAACTGCACACAGTACTCCAGCTGCGGCCTCACCAATGCCCTATACAGCCGCAGCAAGACCTCCCTACTTTTATATTCAATCCCCCTCGCTATGAAGGCCAGCATCCCATTAGCCTTCCTGACCACCTGCTGCACCTGCAGGCTGGGTTTTTGCGACTCATGCACAAGGACCCTGAGGTCCCTCTGTACCGTTGCATGCTGCAGTTTTTCGCCACGTAAGAAATAGTCCTTCTTACCATTATTCCTACCAAAGTGGACCACCTCGCACTTGCCAACATTAAATTCCATTTGCCATTTCCTGGCCCATTCGCCCAGCCTATCTAGATCCTTCTGCAGACTCTCCACACCCTCCGCGCAATTTGTCATTCCCCCAATCTTGGTGTCATCAGCAAATTTCGACACCATACACTCGGTTCCCTCCTCCTCCAGATCATCTATATAAATGGTAAATAGCTGAGGCTCCAGCACTGACCCCTGGGGCACTCCACTAGTCACCAACCGCCAATCCTAATAGCACCCATTAACCCCCACTCTCTGCCTCCTATTTGACAACCAATCCTCTATCCACGCTAACACCCTACCCCCAACTCCATGCCCCCTTACCTTCTGCAATAACCTCTTGATTCGACTCCAGGTAACACTCTCTCGATTTTAATCTAATTTTCTTACTGTTGCCAGGAAATGTCATAGAAACCATTTAATTCAAAACAGTATCCTTTATTGGGAGAATCTGTGTCCAATATCAGGCAGGATTTTCTATTCAACTAGAACCCCGGTTTTGTCAAAGGGATGGATATTGTGCCCAGTCAAGCTGCCTACTTAACCATGCCAGTTTTAAGTTGAATCTATTTAGCAAATCATTGGGAAGGGTAGAAGACTGCACGAGCCCTCCAATACGTATTATGTAATGCGAATCACAGCCTCCAATGCCTGCAGTAGTATAGCATGGGCACGGCCTCCACTATCTGATATCACAAAAGCATAGAATTGCTTTGGTGCAAGAGAGGCCATTTAGCCCACCATGTCTGCATCAGCAGTCTGAATAAACAACTCATGCCATTCCTTTACCTTCTCCCCATAACCATGCATATTCTTCCTTTTTGGATGACAGTCTAACTGCTTTTTGAATGTTTCAGTTGAACTTACCTCTATTATACTCATACGCAGTGCATTTCACCACCTGCTATGTGAAAAGTTTTCTTGATTTCGCGCCTTTCATTCTCGATTCTTTAATGAGTGGGAACAGTTTCTCCCTATCTGCTCTCTCTGCATCCCTCATAGTTTTGGCAAATGTCCTCTTTGTCTTTCGCTAAGGAGAATAATCCCAGCTTCTCCATATTATCTTCAAAATTGAAGTTCCTTATCCCTGGAACCATCCTCATTAATCTTTTCTGCACCCTCTCTATTGCCTTCACATCCTTCCAAAGTGTGGCATCCCAGATAGGGATGTGATATTCCAGCTAAGGCTGAACTAGTGACTTACACAAATTCAACATGCTTCCTTGCTCTTGTACTCTGCCCCTATTAATAAAGCCCAGGAGTTTGCTCTCTTAACCTGTTCTGACTGCACCTTTTGATGACTTGTGCATAATTATATCCAAGTCTCTCTGCCACTGCATCATCTTTAGAGTTGTGTCCTTTATTCCCACCGAAATGAATCATTTAATTTTGCTCTGCATTGAACTTCATCTGCTATCCATCTGCCCACTCCAACTAGCCTATTTTCTTTTGAAGTTCTACACAATCTTCCTTGCAGTTCACAATTTTGTATTATCCCCAGGCTTTGAAATTGTACCCCATACATCAAAGTCTAGGTCAATAGGATCCCAACACCGAGCCTTACCCAAAAGACGACCCCCCGAGCCTTGGTGTTGGTATCCATCAACCACTAATTCTTCATAGAAGAATTATAGAATACCTACAGAGCAGAAGAGCCCATTTGGCCCTTTGAGTTTACACTTACTCTGACATATTTCCCAGGACTTTTGCCCTGCCCTATCCCTGTAACCATACACATTTACTATGGCTGACCTACACATCTTTGGACACTAAGGGGCAATTTAGCATGGCTAACCCATCTAACCTGCACACCTTTGGACTAGGGGAGAAAACTGGAGCACCCTGAAGAAATTCATGCAAGCACAGGGAAAACATGCAAATTTCACACACTCACCCAAGGCCAGCATTGCACCCGGGGTCCTTGGAGTTGAGCTTTTTTGTTTCCTGTTATTCACCCAACTCCCTGGAGATGATTCTCCCAAAAAAGTTCTAAATGCTAAATTCGCGGGAAAACTAGTGTAAATCACAATTGTTTTTTCAGTGGGAGTTCAGACTCAAATCTTTCATGCTCTGTGCAATGCAGGGGTCACAATCACCACGAATCTCATTAAAAGCTCGGGTGGGGGTGGGGGGTGCAGTCACACTGGAGGCTGACCTTTCTGGGCCTCTGCACATGCGCAGTGGCCCCAAACTGTCAACCTGTGCTTTGCTGGCGAGTTCCATCGTTGGCCAGCCTGGGATCCTCAGCTCCTTCTGACACCCGCATGGTCTGATAATGGCCCCCACGCCTGTTCCTGAAACCCCATCCCATCCCAGAGCACTCCAATCTCCAACCGCCCCCTCCCCCCAACTGTGGAAGGCTTTTCATCCTGCGCAAGTGTTCCACAAGCAAGACCTGTTTTACTAGTGCTCCCGTTTTTCTAGTTACTGTTCTGTTTAGTTGTTAAACTTTTGCTATATATCGATATAAAGAAGATCATTCTTTAAACAACACGTTGGCCTCCTTCTGCACTGTAGGGATTTTATGATTCTATGACTATGTTATTTGTGGTCTTAGGTTACCACAGTCAGAAGGATTTTGTGATAGGTCATAGCATGTCAGCATATTTTGACAATCAATGAATTGATGGATGGAAGAGGATCAGTGAAGATTGCATACATGGATTTGAAGGAAGCGTTTGATGAGTTCTACTGAGTCCTTCTGAATGCTATTCTCCAATAGGACCACAAATAACCATTCTGAATCTTCTCCAGTAATAACCCTAATATAGTGATCGTTTGACCTCCTTTGGGATTGTTCCTTCAAGAAATGACCTAAGGTATGGCCTGTTGTTTCCACTGACTTTCTTTATTTGCTCTGTTCCCATAGGACCTGTCTGTATGCACTGGGCCTCTTGGCGAAAACAAAGCAGGGATGTGATATCCTGAAACTGCATGGCTGGGATTCGGTCAGGCATGGCCGCTTGCAACCCTGGCCTGTGGCCCCTGATGATATAGAACAACTATACAATGAGCTGTCTTCGGTCCCCAGTACACTGAGCCTCAACTCAGAATCTACTAGCTCCAGACATAACAGTGAGAGTGAGTCAATGCCTCAGAGTGAGTATCTTATGGTTTGGAGCTTGCCCATGCTCCCTCAGTATAATGAAATCATCTTGCTTCCAGCATGAATTACCAAGTGAAATGTACAGTATTTGCTGGCTGGTTAGCTATTTCCTAATCATGCATAAATATCTCTGTTCCTCTCCTGAGAATGTTAATTTCTGTTGGGATATGGATACATGTTAGCTCTCGGGTGTATCGCTCAACTGACCAGTCTTCACATCTGGGTCCTGGCGGTTAGTGTCAGCAGTCCAAGTTCAACTCAGCTCTCTCCCAGAGGCGACACATCCATTTTTCAGCACTAGTCATTTATTGCCAAGGAGCCTGGTTGATTTTTCTTCCTTAATCCTCAATTGGCATGCCTTCAATAGCTATCCAGGCTAGGATAATTACATAAGAAATAGGAGTAGAAGTTGACTATTCAGCCCATTGAGCCTGCTCTGCCATTCAATAAGATCACTTATGATCTGATTGTGGCCTTAACTCCACTTTCCCATCTGCCCTCTTGCCCCGGAGCTCGCCACACACATAACCCTTGACTCACTTGTTGATGAAAAACAGCAATAGCACTGAAGATTTGTGCTCCAGAACTTGTCACACCCTTTAATCAAGCTGTTTCAGTACAGTTACAACACTAGACTCCACCCAGCAATGTGGAAAATTGCCCAGTTATGGCCTGCACACAAGAATCAAGACAAACCCAACCCGGCCAATCATTGTCCCTACTAGTGGTACTTACTCAGCAATAACCTGTTCACTGAAGCCCCGTTTGGGTTCCACTCCGCTCCTGACCTTGTTTTAGCAGTGGTTCAAACATGGACAAAATCGCTTAATGCCTGAGTTGATGTGAGAGTGACTGTCCTTGACACCAGTGTTTGACCAGTGTATGGCATCACAGAGCCCTAGCAAAACTGGAGGGGAAATCTCTCTGCTGACTGGAGTCATACCTGGCACGAAGGAAGATGGTTGTTGTGGTTAGAGGTTGATAGTCTCAGTCTCAGATCAGGATATCACTGCACGAGTCCCTTGGTAGTGTTCTCGGCCCAATCATCTTCAGCTGCTTCACCAATAACCTTCCTCTCATCATAAGATCAGAAGTGGGGATGTGAAATCATCAGTGAACAATGTTCTGCTCTATTCATAACTCCTCAAATACTAGAGCAGTCCATGTCCAAATGCAGCAAGACTTGGACAATATCCAAGCTTGGGCTGACAAGTGGCAAGTAACATTCATGCCACACAAGTGCCAGGCACTGACCATCTCTTACTATTCATTGCATTTCGATATTCAATGGCATTACCATTGCTGAATCTCCCTCTATCAACTTTCTGGGGGTTACCAATGACCAGAAACTGAACTGGATTAGCCATATAAATACTGAGACTAACAGGGCAGATCAAAGGCAGGGAATCCTGCTGTAACTCCCCAAAGCCTGTCCACCATTTACAAAGCACGAGTCAAGAATGTGATGGTATACTCTCTATTTGGCTGGATGAGTGCAGCTCCAATGACTGTTGTTGCAATGGTATCAAAGCTTGACACCAACCAGGACAAAGCAGGCCATTGATTGCTACCCCCATCCATACACATGCAATCCTTCCACCATTGATGAATAGTAGAAGCCATGTGCACCATCTACAAGATGCACTGCAGGAACTCGCCAAAGCTCCTTAGACATATCTTCCAAACTCAGGATCTCTACTGTTTAGGAGGACAAGAACAGCAAATACCTGGTAACACTACCACCTGGAGATTCCCCTCCAGGTCACTCACCATTGCACTGTCACTGGCTCAATATTCTGGAATTCCCTCCCCTAATAGAACCCTTGTGTACTTATACCACAGGTACAACAGTGGTTTGAGAAGGCAGCTCACCACCACCACCTGATGGGCAATTAGTGATGGGTAATAAATGCTGGCCTAGCCAGCTACACCCACATCCTATAAATAAAAACAAAAACGTCAAACTCAGCCTTGAATATAATCCACTGCTCTCTGGGGAGAAGTCCAGAGACAGTGCCTGCTGAGAGAAGAAATTCCTCCTAATTCACACACAGCCAATCACACTTAAAGAAAAAAATTAGTATTTTCCACAAACCATCAGAAATGGAACTGGTGCCTGTGGCCAAATGAGATGCCAACAGCGGCAGGAGGAGAAGAGACAACATGTCATCAAACAATATAAAGCAGCCCAGGAGTTTCTCTGAATACAGTAAGCCTTTTCTATTTGTGCTGCCAATCCTGGAACAGTGAGGTGAAACACACCAGCTTTCTTGCCCTGTGATATAAAATTGTCATTTACCATGTCTGAATTGGATGTCTTTTTGCTAATTTGTTCGCATCAAGATACGAGTAAGGGAAATAGACCATCTCTCCAACCCTCATGGGCTGAAGTGCCTCTTCTGCACTGTATGATTCTAGTTTCAGCAGCCAGCACTCCGCGATCAGATACAGTACAGGTTCAATATATCGTAAAACTTCCCCTACCCCATCAAACACTGACAGGTACAACATTGAGTTAGTTACAGTGCTCCCTCGGGCTCGCTTCTCATGAAGAAAAGCTTCTTTCCTTCCACCAACCAACCTTGTGCTCCCCATTAATAACGTGATCAATTCTGTGTCATGGAATGGTGCCAACAGGGAAAGGATTTGTTTAATTAAAACTGCCAAATCCAGACTATTGCAGATGGCAGAGAGCAAGCTCTTCCTTCCATGGTCATGACAAAGTTAGTTTAGAGCCTAAGTCTTAATATTAAAGGGTAGCACAGTGGTTAGCACCACTGTCTCAGCACCAGAGACCCATGTTCCCATTCCAGCCTCAGGCCTGTATGAAGTTTGCACATTCTAAGAACATAAGAAATAGGAGCAGGAGTAGGCCATCTAGCCCTTTGAGTCTGTCCTGCCATTCAGTAAGATCATGGCTGATCTGAAGTGGATCAGTTCCACTTTCCCGCTTTCTCCCCATAACCCTTAATTCCCCTGTCTATCAAAAACCTATCTACCTGTGACTTAAATATATTTAGCGAGGTAGCCTCCACCACTTCAACGGGCAGAGAATTCCAGAGATTCACCACCCTTTGAGTGAAGAAGTTCCTCCTCGACTCTGATCTAAACTGCTCCCCCCCCACCTTATCTTGAGGCTGTGTCCTCTAGTCCTGCTGTCCTTTCTGAGCGGGAAGAATCTCTGTACCTCTACCCTATCCATCCCCTTCATTATCTTATACGTCTCTATAAGATCCCCCCTCATCCTTCTAAACCCCAACGAGTACCGTCTCTCTTCATAGGCCAATCCCCTCATCTCCGGTATCAGCCTAGTGAACCTCCTCTGCACTCCCTCCAAGGCCAATATATCCTTGCACAAGTGCGGCGACCAAAACTGCACATTCTCCCTGCATGGGTTTCCCCCAGGTGCTCCAGTTTCCTCCCACAGTCCAGGTTAGGTTTGACCATGCTAAATTTCCCCTTAGTGACAGGGGGATTAGCAGGATGGGGTTATGGGGATAGGGGCTGAGTAGGATTGTTGTCAGTGGAGGCTGAATGGCCTCTTCCTGCACTGTAGTGATTCTATGGGTCAGTTCTCAAATTGGCTGCATCAGTCAATTCTCCCAAAAGGTGGCAGGTCTGCAGTTTGGTCTATTTCAGTCCTGTCCTCTGAATTGAACAAGATTCCATAGTGTTGATTGCATGATGAATACAAGTTAATGGATGTGCTGTGTTTACAGGCATGTTTATTATGGAAGATGATCGCTACGGGAGTAGCACAACCAGCACCTTTTTCCTAGATATCACTGAGGAGGGAGATCCGTCTCTGCTAGACAGACCCAAATCAGTTAAGGAGAAGGAACGAAGCCCCCTTAGCATCCTCAGCTCTTCCAGATTTGTCCCTCGACGCTTTTTCAACAATCTGACTTCACTGCCAAGCAAGAAACTGCGCAGTAGCAGCGATTCCAAATCTGCCAAGGTGGCAGATAGGAAACAAGTCCAGCGACGAATTAGAGCAGTCACTGAGCCAGCCAACAGCACTGAGTACTTGCACAGTGAAGTGTTTACCAGTATCTTCAATGGCAACCGACTGCACAAGAGCCACACGTTGAGCTTGGAAACATCATTTGTCGGGAGCCGGGATCATGGCAACAGAGGAAGCTCACAGAGTATCTCTGAGTCTGAACTAAAACACCCAAAAACTATTTTGGGGGATAATCACCAGGAACCAATCATCAAGGACCGGTCGATGGGGGATGGCACAACTGGCACACAGTTTAAAAGCCGTAGTCAGAGTTTTAACACGGATACAACAACAAGCGGCATTAGCTCCATGAGTTCTGTCAGCTCCAGTCCATCTGGGGAAACGGTCCGTCTGGACCCTGCCAATGCTGACACAGACTGCGGCAGTCTGAACACAATTGTCAGTGCACAAACAGTGAAAACCAGTATATCCCTCACTCCCCAATCCAACCATCTACCTCTGTCCAAGTCAAACTCTGTCTCACTTGTCCCCCTGGGGTCTTCGCACACGCTCCCCCGAAGGGCACAGTCACTCAAAGCACCTTCAGTCACTACCATAAAAAGCCTGACCGATTACAACTTTAGCTATACGAGCCCACGTGACGCTTTCGGATATGCCACTCTGAAGCGACTGCAGCAGCAGAGGATGCATTCATCGCTGTCACATTCTGAAGCTTTGGCATCCCCAGCAAAGGATGTGCTGTTTACAGACACAATTACCATGAAGACAGGCAGCCTGGATTCAAGGTTGACACCAAGAAGGTAAGTATAGTTATCTTGTAATTAAATAAAATGATGTGGAAAATGCCTGCACCTTTAGAAAGGAGGTGCTTTAAGGTGGTGGGAAATAACATCTTTGCTCTGTGTCTGCCTCACTTTATCCATGTAGCTCTTTTTGAGAGTTCTGAGAAACTGCATGTTGAGTTTACATCTGAAAAGGTTGTAAAAGCAATAACTTGTACAGCACTTTTAACATTGTAAAATGTCCCACAGTGAACAAAGAACAAAAACAGCCCGGGAAACAGGCCCTTCGGCCCAACGAGCCTACGCCACCATTTTAACATTACCAGTCCACCCCGTCCACCCATGATATGGCAATCCACATTGAGGGAAACTAATTTAGGGACAATTTATTTCTTCCAATCAGCCTAATAACACATCTTTGGGGTGTGGGAGGAAACCGGAGCACCCGGAGAAAACCCATGCACGCACGGGGAGAATGCGCAAACTCTCACAGACACTGGCCCAAATCCATGTGTCTGCACAGCAAACAGTGATAGTCACTGGGCAGTTGTGTTGCCCAGCATCTGGTCCAGCTTAAGCACACACTAACGACATGAAGCACTAGGCCACTCTCGAACATTCAAGAGCAGCCCAAGTACGACCCATCGCATGTATGTCGTTCGTTGGACAACAAGGCGGACTGACTTAAAACCTGTGAATTAAAAGAGAAAAAACATTATTGTCATACCACATCCTTTTACATTACCAGGGACGTCCCAATGCTAATGAACCTTATTTAAAACAATCTCCTATATCCTCCCATCTCCAACCCACTCATGTGCCTGTCTCTTAAACAACTCCAGCGTGCCTGTCTCCACCACCTTACTTGGCAGAGCATTCCATACCCCCACTACCCTCTGTGTGAAAAACCTCCCTCTAACATCTGTTGCACCTCTCCCCCCGTCACCTTAAGCCCATGGCCCCTCATACTGTGCATCTCTAACATAGGAAATAGCTTACCTCTGTTTACTCTATCTATACCCTTCATAATCTTATATACCTCTATTAGATACCCCCTCAGTCGCCATCTTTCAAGGGAAAACAGCCCCAATTTGCTCAATCTTTCCTCATAACCCAGTCCTTCCATACCAGGCAACATCCTGGTAAACCTCTTCAGCACTCTCTCCAGAATCTCCACGTCCTTCCGGTAGTAAGGCGACCAGAACTAGACGCAGTACTCTAAATGCGGCCTAACCAACGTTGTATACAACTGCAACATTAGACTCTAGCTCTTATATTCTATACCCCTTCCTATTTTTTTCAAGGAACAGCTACTGCGGGTCTGCAATAGGTATGTCCCTGTCAGGCAAGGAGGATTTGGTAGGGCTAGGGAACCGTGGTGTACTAAAAAAGTTGATTCGTTGGTTAGGAAGAAAAAGGAGGCTTATGTTCGGATGAGGCTTGAGGGCTCAGGTAGTGCATTAGAAAGCTTTAGATTGGCTAGGAGGGAGTTGAAGAGGGAGTTAAGAAGGGCTAAAAGAGGACATGAGATGACTTTGGCTGATAGGATTAAGGAGAATCCTAAGGCGTTCTATAGGTATGTCAAGAACAGAAGGTTGGTTAGGGCAAGATTAGGGCCAGTTATAGACAGTAGAGGGAAGTTGTGTGTGGAACCGGAAGAGATTGGAGAGGCATTGAACCAATATTTCTCTTCGGTGTTCACGCAGGGGGACATGAATGTAGCTGTGGAGGACACTGGGGTGCAGGGGTGTAAAATAGAAAGTATTGCAGTTGAAACCGGGGATGTGCTGGATATTCTAGAGGGATTGAAAATAGATAAGTCCCCTGGTCCGGATGGGATTTACCCCAGGATTCTCTGGGAGGCTAGAGAGGTGATTGCAGAGCCTCTGGCTCTGATCTTCAGGTCATCGTTGGTCTCTGGTATAGTACCAGAAGATTGGAGGACAGCGAATGTTGTCCCATTGGTTAAGAAGGGGAACAGAGACTTCCCTGGGAATTATAGACCGGTGAGTCTTACTTCTGCTGTGGGCAAGGTTTTAGAAAGAATTATTAGGGATAGGATTTATAGTTATCTGGAGAGTAATGAATTGATTAGAGACAGTCAGCATGGTTTTGTAGCAGGTAGGTCGTGCCTTACTAACCTTATTGAGTTCTTTGAGAAAGTGACCAAAGAGGTGGATGGGGGTAAGGCAGTTGACGTGGTATATATGGATTTTAGTAAGGCGTTTGATAAGGTTCACCATGGTGGGCTTCTGCAGAAAATGCAGATGTATGGGATTGGGGGTAATCTAGGTACTTGGATCAGGAATTGGCTGGCAGATAGGAGACAGAGGGTGGTGGTTGATGGTGAATATTCGTCATGGAGTTCGGTTACGAGCGGTGTGCCTCAGGGATCTGTTTTGGGGCCACTGCTGTTTGTAATTTTTATTAATGATCTGGATGAGGGTATAGTTGGGTGGATTAGTAAGTTTGCTGATGACACCAAAGTCGGTGGTGTGGTAGATTGTGAGGAAGGGTGTCATAGTTTGCAGGGTGACTTAGACAGGTTGCAGAGCTGGGCCGCGAGGTGGCGGATGGAGTTTAATGTGGAGAAGTGTGAGGTAATTCATTTCGGTAGGAGTAACAGATGTGTTGAGTATAGGGCTAACGGGAGGACTTTGAATAGTGTGGAGGAGCAGAGGGATCTAGGTGTATGTGTACATAGATCCCTGAAGGTTGGGAATCAAGTAGATAAGGTTGTTAAGAAGGCATACGGTGTCTTGGCGTTTATTGGTAGGGGGATTGAATTTGGGAGTCGCAGCGTCATGTTGCAACTGTACACAACTCTGGTGCGGCCGCACTTGGAGTACTGTGTGCAGTTCTGGTCCCCACATTACAGGAAGGACGTTGAGGCTTTGGAGAGGGTGCAGAGGAGGTTTACCAGGATGTTGCCTGGTATGGAGGGGAGGTCATATGAGGAGAGACTGAGGGATTTGGGGTTGTTTTCGCTGGAAAGAAGGAGGCTAAGAGGGGATCTTATTGAAACATATAAGATGATTAGAGGTTTAGATAGGGTGGATAGTGATAGCCTTTTTCCTCGGATGGAGAATGCTAGCACGGGGGGGCATGGCTTTAAATTAAGGGGTGGTAGTTATAGGACGGATGTCAGGGGTAGGTTCTTTACCCAGAGGGTGGTGAGGGATTGGAATGCCCTGCCTGCTGCGGTTGTAAATGCGCCTAGTTTGGGGGCGTTTAAGAGATCTATGGATAGGTTTATGGACGAAAAGGGATTGGTTTAGATTAGTGGGTCAGTGTTTTTTTTTTAAAAACTGGTCGGCGCAACATCGTGGGCCGAAGGGCCTGTTCTGCGCTGTAATGTTCTATGTTCTATAAAGGCTAACATACCATAGGCTTTCTTCACAACCTTCTCCACTTGTATTGGAGTACTGTGTGCAGTTTTGGGCGCCATACTTACGCAGGGATATTTTGGCCTTGGAGGAAGTGCAGAGGAGGTTTACTAGGCTGATGCCAGAGTTGACAGGGTTGAGCTATGAGGAGAGGCTGAATAAACTAGGCTTGTACTCATTAGAGTTTAGAAGAATGAGGGGAGATCTCATTGAGACGTATAAGATGATGAATGGGATGGATAGGATAGAGGTGGAGAGACTCTTCCCGCTGAGAAAGGACAGTAGGACTAGGGGGCACAGCCTCAAGATAAAGGGGGCGCGGTTTAGAACGGAGTTGAGAAAGAACTTCTTCACTCAAAGGGTGGTGAATCTCTGGAATTCTCTGCCCGTTGAAGTGGTGGAGGCTGCCTCGCTAAATATTTTTAAGACGCGGGTTGATGGGTTTTTGATAAGAGAGGGGATTAAGGGTTATGGGGAGAGGGCGGGAATGTGGAACTGAGCCACGACAGATCAGCCATGATCTTATTGAATGGCGGGGCAGGCTCGAAGGGCCAGATGGCCTACTCCTGCTCCTATTTCTTATGTTCTTATGTATTGCCACCTTCAAAGGCTTGTGCATTTGCACCCCCAGGTCTCGCTGCGTTTCTGTACTCTTTATGGGCTTACCCTTTATCATATAACTCTCCCCTACATTGTTCCGGTCAAAATGCATCACCTCACATTTATCCGGATTAAACTCCATTTGCCATATATCTGCCCAATATACCAGCCTGTCAATATCCTGTTGTATTGCCAGACACTGCTCCTCACTGCCCGCCAATCCAGCCATCTTGGTGTCATCAGCAAATTTGCTGATCACGCCACTTACTCCCTCTTCCAAGTCATTTATATATACTACAAAAAGAAGAGGTCCCAGTACTGAGCCCTGCGGCACACCACTAGTGACAGACCTCCAGCTAGAAAAGGACCCCTCCACTACTACTCTCTGTCTCCTCTTAGCAAGCCAGTTCTCAACCCATCTAGATACCTGGTCTTGTATCCCATGAGCCTTAATCGTTTCCACCAACCCACCATGAGGGACTTTGTCAAACGCCTTACTGAAATCCATGTAGACGACATCAATGGCTCGTCCTTCGTCGACCATTTTTGTCACTTCCTCAAAAAATTCTACCAGATTCATAAGGCAAGACTTCCCCTTTGCAAAGCCACGCTGCATATCCTTAATCAGATCGCAATGCTCTAAGTGCTCATACTTCCTATCCCTAAGAATCCTCTCCATCAACTTGCCTACCACTGATGTCAAACTCACTGGCCTACAGTTACCTGGGTTATCCCTCCTACCCTTTTTAAACAACGGTACCACGTTCGCTATCCTCCAGTCCTCTGGGACCTCACCTGCGTCCAAAGAAGAGACAAAGATTTGCGTCAGAGGCCCAGCAATCTCATCTCTTGCCTCCCTAAGCAGCCTAGGATAAATGCCTTCTGGCATCGGAGATTTATCAGTTTTAATGCTACCTAAAGCCCTAACACTTCTTCCCTCGTAATCAATAGTTTCTTCAATTGGTCTACAGCTCCCTCGATGACCATACCAGACATCAAGCCCCTCTCCTTCGTGAATACCGACACAAAGTATTCATTCAGGATCTCCCCCATTCCCTCAGACTCTAAGCACAATTCCCCTCGTCTGTCCCTGGGGGGACCGATTTTTCCCCTAGCCACCCTTTTGCTCCTAACATAGGAGTAAAATGCCTTTGGATTTTCCTTAATCCTACCTGCCAAAGCCATTTCATGCCCCCTTTTTGCCCTCTTAACTCCCTTTTTGAGATCCCTCCTACTCTCTCTGTACTCCTCCAATGCTCTCGCCATTCCCAGTTGCTAATACCTGACATACGTCTCTCGTTTCTTCCTGACCAGGTCCTCAATATCTCTAGTAATCCATGGCTCTCTAATCCTACCTTTTCCATCCTGGCCCCCAACTCCCTGAACTGCCTATGTATATCCCCCCTGCTCTTCCTTCCTACGTCCTCCTCTCCTACGTGTATAATTACAGCAGCCTGGGTCCCTTGGCCCTTCAAGATTCCCTCTACCCTGTCTGACACATCCTGTACCCCTGCTCCAGGGAGGCAGACTACTATGCTGGAGTCCCGCTTTTGCCCACAGAACTGCCTATCAATTCCTTTAACCCTCCCATCCCCCACCACTATCTCACATCCAGCCCCCTTCCTTCCCTCGGAGACATTCTGGTCTTCTCCTCTTGCCCTTTCCACCCCAGTTGTCGCCTTACCCCAGATATCTTGGGAGACTACCTCTGGGGTAGCCTTTGGACCATTACTCCTCTTCTTTTTCCCCTTCCTAACTGTAACCCACCCATCCCCCCCTTAGGCTCTGGGATCTCCACGTAACTGTGGTTTCTATTCATTATTGCCTCATTCTCCCTGACTAAAAATAAATCCTCCAGCCTCAGCTCCAATTGCCTAACCCGGGCCCTCAAACACTGCAACTCCAGACATTTGGTGCAGATGTGGACTTTCAGGGGACGCGGTGTCTCCAGGAACTCCCACATATTGCAGCTGATGCGTCTCCCCAAGGACCCTGCCATTTATTTGACCACCCTTAGAATTATGGGCACAGTTGGAAAAATTGGACCAGTAACTCACCTTGCCTAAGCCCTGTGAGCCAAAGCCCTTGCAGCACTCACTCTGCACCCACCTCACTCCGCTGCCCACTCCCGACGCTGCCCGCTGTCTATTGCAGCCTTTTTGTACTCCCGCGCTCCCTTCCCGACTGCCCCCGCGCCTAGGTCCCGCTACGGAAAGCAAAAACAAACAAAAACCCTGCGAACCGGCAATACACTGAAGAAATAAAGTAAATCGCAAGTTCAAGACTTACCAGTCACCAGTACACTGTTCCGAAGAACAGTGCTTTCCATTATAAAACAAAATATGACACTGAGCCACATAAAGAGCTATTAGGTCAAATAATCAAAAGCTTGTTCAAACAGTTAAGTTTTTAGAAATGTCACAAAGGAGCAAAGTGGGGTAGAGGTGATGAGGTTAAAATGTTGATGCTGGAGACGCTGGAATTAAAGGTGCACAGATATCTCGGAGGATTGTGAGCTGCTGGAGATTAGAGATAGGGAGGGAACATTCTTTGGAGGAATTTAACAACAAGGATTTTAAAAAATCCAAATCAAGATATTGGTTGACAAGCAGCCAGTGTCAGTGAATAAACACAAGGTGTTGGGAATGGGAATCGGTGCAAGTTTTGGATGACTTGACGTTTACGGAGAGCTGAATCTGGGAGACCAGCCAAGAGAGCATGAGATAGTCATTTTAAAAATGCATCTTATTTCAGAACTGAAACTTTGTGATGTTAGGCCTAAATGTTGGCACAAGAAATGATGCTCAACAAAAGCAGCAACTTCACAAAAATCACAAAAACTATAAATACATATTTAATGAGATAACTAACTTTTAAACAGAGAGCTAGATTGTGTTTTTGGGAAGGAAGGGTTGGGTCTATGACATTCTTAAAACACAAGTGGCACTTTGGAGTGGAGGGATGAGAACCACTGGTGTGAGGTACCAGTTGGCCGGTAGAGTGTGTTCTGATATCTGTTCATTCAATGTTCTTATTCAGATTTATCAAAGCCTTGAGTTTCGCCTCACTGGACAAAGAAGATTTATTAAGTCCAATAAATCATACAACACTTCAGCGCTCTTCCTCTGTACGTTCCATGGTCTCCACTGCCACCTATGGCAGCACAGATGATTACATAGGCCTCGCATTGCCTAGTGATGTCAATGAGCTGTTCCAGGTAGGACTCACAGAGGGATCATCTGTCAGATTGCTATCTGTAATACCTAGGGCCAGGGTTAGAAGCTCTGTAATTCTGTCTTTACTTGTGGGCAGGGAGTTATCTCAGTGTGTAGGATAGATATCTCCATGAAGATGGTCAGATGTGTAACTAAATGTTTGTTGAACAACATACCTGCTTGTTAAAAATAATTGGCTTGAGTAGCTAGAAAGCAATCATTTAAAATCATCTGTGGCTGTTTTATTGTCATTTTAAATGGGCAAATCTTAAGAATCACATGATCTAATGTGCTTAGGAGAGATTTTTTTAATTTCATTTTTGTGGTGTATCTTCAAAATGGTGTGTCTTGTGATTCATTTCCACCAGGTCAGTAATTACTCTCTAGGTGACTGGAAAAGATGCAAGACAGCAACCTCATTAGCTAATGTTGACCACTTAGTAATGTATTGAGCGTCCCCACTTAGAAGACATTTTTGTTGTTTTTCATACTCTGAGAAACTGTAAAGATCTCGGTCCCTGTGAAGTACCTGTTAATTTATCTATTTGTTACTGAAAAGACAGACGTGTTGCTGAAGTTTTTTATCATGCACTCATCAGGAGAAATGCGAGAATGCCATGTTTCAAACAATCATAATATATGCTATAGGAGAAAAGGGTGCTGAGTGATTGACAAGTTGACTTAGGCTGGGAGTAGGAAATCCTATAGGGAGCTATAGGCTCTCCAAACTCCCAGGTAATTCAAAAGATTGCAAAGCTTCAAGACATTCCTTTTGTATTCAGAGAACAAGTCTTTGCATATGAATATATGTCACTTAACAAAGGTTAATTAGCCATATTATGCTCTTCGATTATCTTAAATTGGTTGTTAGTGTAGCTATTAGTGCACTGAAGCACAAGTGCAAATTCAGCAAGTGCTGCATAATCACATCTCACAGTAGACACTTTAGTTTGAATTTTGCAAGGGTGGGCAAGTTGAGTATGTTCTGTATTACAAACAGCGAAAGCAACATGTTGTTTTGAGCTGAGCAGCCAGTCGTTGGGACGTATGGCCTATGTACCTGGCATCACAATGACAATAAGATTCATACATGATGTTGCTAGGAAAAGTTTCAGCGGCATGTCTCTCTTCGAGCAATATTCCAGTTCCTCATCACCAAGGGATTGTATTGGTTTCTTCAGTAAATCAGCAAGTAGTTTGCTGCCTTCCCAATAGTCTGATCATGTGGAATCTTCACATAAAGCTGTACAGTTAACTGTTCCATCTTGCACTTCTCCCCAGGTGAAAGAGATCCCATACTTTCAGCAGAAATGTACCCTGCCTAAAGAGGACCATTCGTTCCAAGACTACGAGTCAGATGAAGGAGGTGAGGGCAGATACTGTGCCTGTCGTACTAACCTCTCCAGTCACTGTTATTAGAAGGTGAAAACCCGTGGCTGTCAGCTGAGGATAAGATTGAACGCTGCTGTACTGACATTTTGATCTGTAAAGCATGACCACTTGCAGGAAACATGCTTACCATCTGAAGAAGCATAAGTAACTTCAGCACTGCCCATTGTGATGCTTCGTCACTCACCCTTAACATTGAGGCATCATTTGACTAAATGTGGAGTTAAGAAACCATACAACTCTAGCAAAGATGAAGTCAGTGGAAATTGGGGGGAGACTCTCCACTTGTTGGAGTCAGCGAAGATGGCTGTAGTTGTTGGCAGTCAGTTGTCTCAGTCCCAAAACTTTGCTGCAGAAGCTCCTCATAGTGCCTCAGGTCCGACCATCTTCAGCCATTTCATGGATAATTTTCTCTCCCATCGTAAGGTCAAAGTGAGAATGTTCATTACCATTCTTGTGGTATTCTGCTAACCTCAACCTGCCAGCTTGAGAGTGACCTGTTTATACCTACACTGTGTTTTCTGTCTCTTGATCAATTCTCAATCCATACCAGTATATTTCCCCCAAACTCATATGCTCTAATTTTACTTGCAAATCCCCTGCGCAGAACTTTATGAAAAGCCTTCTGAAAATCCAATTACACCAGAACCACTGGTGCCTCCTAATCTATTTTGCTAGTTTCATCCTCAAAAAACTGCATACGGTTGTCAAGTCTGATTTCTCACTCAGAAATCCAGTTTGATTCTGTCCAGTCTTACCATTCAAGTGAAAGTTTATTAGACACAAGTAGGTTTACATTAATAATGAAGTTACTGTGAAAATCCCCTAGTTGCCACACTCCAGCACTGTTTGGGTATGCTGAGGGAGAAGTCAGCATGGTCAATGCACCTAACCAGCATGCCTTTCAGACAATGGGAACTATTTTTTTTAAGTGTCCACTTACATCCTCTTAGAGATGGGTAATAGATACTGGCCCTATCAACATAGCCTAAAATATAATAATTAAAAAACAGTAAGCACTGCAAGGCTACATTGGACATTGGCCCACCCTGGGGGTGAGGTGAGGGCGTGGCCCATCTGGGGGAGGGGTGAGGGTCAGAAATTAATCTGAAATTTCAGGGATGACCCTTCATCAGAACACAGGCAGTTACTAATGTGTTTTTTTTTCTATTACATCCAGCATCGTCTCCTTGTTCTCGGAGCCCCTACCAAGAACTTCGGCCCCAGATCAGTTTCACAGAGGCAATGCTGAAAGCATCAGAAAATGCTCCTTCTGTTGACGCTATAGAAGAGACAGGCTTACAGGAGCACACAGATGATAACTGCCTTTACTGTGTGTGCCTGCAGATTGCTGGCTGCCTGCCCTACAGTCAATGTGCTTCCACTTTAAACCGTGCAGGTGAGTAAGAGCTAGTGTGCACTCGCCCTGTCTTTGTGACTCGATGGGCCAAATGGCCGACTTCAGTCCTATATTCCACCTTTTCAAGTTTGTTTCCCTCCCCATTATAACCTTGTTTGACTCAATTTTATCAATTCTCTGCTGTCCCTCTTGTTTTGCACATTCTGCCCCCATTCTACCTATCCTGCCTCCTTGCTTGTTGAAATCAAGACTCGTTACACTTACCACACCTCATCACACGTTCATCGGATAGTAAAACTGTGACTTCTCACCACCCTCTTCTCTTCTTCAGGCAGTATATCTATTGTCAGTACACCTCAATTGCTGGAGGTGCTATCTTCATGTGAACTCGACTAGAAACCCTTCTGATTCCAAATATTTCCTTGAATTGTTGCTGGATGGAGCAGGCATTTTGTCTGAATCAGACCTGCATTCCAGAAGAGCCGTGTTTTTTTTTCAGATTTTTGTGAGCAGAATTAACTTTATCATGGCTCCCAAAGACCCAACTGATATGAAGAGTTCGAACAAAATGGGGGGGAGCTGTTCTCGCTGATGTTTGGGTCAGGTCAGAGGGGACAGGTTGAAAGTAATTGTCAAAAGCAGAAGAAGGAAATGAGAATTTTTTTGAGCTTCAAATTATGATTTGGAATACACAGCCTGAAAGGAGAACGGAAACAGATTAATTAGCAATTTTTAAGAGATTCTGTAATTGAAAAAAATTACACCATTATTGGGGAAAAAACAGGTGAGTGTGGCAAACTGGAAACTCTTTCAAAGAGCCATGGTGGGTCCAATAGTTGTCTGCATACACATTCTATGAAATGCCTGCTGGGCCTAAATAGGAAAAAAACACAGATTGAGACAGCAAGGGAAACACAAGAACGGGCAAAAGTAGACCGTGTGGCCCCTTAATATGATCATATGATCTTGGGCTTTTTTTTCTTTTGTTCCATCTGTCATCTTGTTGCCCACTTACATAACCTGTCTATATCTCTTTGCAGCCTCTATACCCTTCCCATAGCCTTACTTTTCACTTAGCTTTGTTTTATTAGCAAACTGGGAAACATTCTTTGTCTCCATTTAAGTAATTAATAAAGATGATAAATACTTTCGATGCTAATATTTGTTTCAGATTTCCCAGACATTCCATGCTCTGACTGCTGTGTGTCCATCATCCCAATCCACATCCACCTGGAAGTCACACCTCGCTCCTCAAAGGTTTCTGGGATCTCTGGGTGCAGTGATGCTGTTTCACAAGGGTCAGCGAGTAGCACTAAGAGTGTGGATATAGTAATAGGTGAGTGTGTGTGGCAGAGATGGTTCTGTAGCTGACTCAAAATCTTGTCTTCAATACATCAAAAAGGATGAGCGACATGATGTTTACTCACTGTGTTGGGTTTCCACTCTGTGGGTGAAGTTTGGTGAAGACAGGAGCCAGGATCCTCCTGGGGGAAGAGACCATAGTTTGTTTATGGAGAAGTTGAGAGTTGTGGTTATTATAGTCTGGCTTGTAAGGGGGTTTATTGGTGTTGGTTAAATCAGTGAGTGGCAGGGACAGGGTAATTTAAATTGGGGTTTACGATAAGGGAGGTGAATGAGAGGATTGGCCCAAGAGCTGTCGTGCGGCAAATCACTACAAGTAAAAAGTGTACCCAAGTACATTGTATAGCTTAATGAAAGTTAAATTACTCTCCTCCATTACCTTGACCCATGTTGTCTCCTACAGGAGGAAAGCCCGTCATAGACGACACGCCTGCCTGCCGAGTGCTGTTGAGGAAGGAAGTCTTACGATTGGTCATTAATCTGAGCAGCTCAGTGGGGACAAAAGGCCATGAGACTGGGCTCTTGACGTAAGAACTAATTTAACTAAATCACCACCAGGGCAATCTTTTTACACTCAACAACAACTTGTATTAAAGGTGCAGTGTAAATTTAATATACATTTCTACAGGAATATTATGAAACAAAGTATGACACCAAGTCACATGGTCAGATGACTGAAAGCTTGGTCAAAGAAATGGGTTTTAAGGAGCCTCTTAAAAGAGGAAAGCAATGTGGAAGGTGTAGTGAATGAATTGCAGTGATTGAAGGCCTAGACAACTGAAGGCACAACCATCAGTGACTACTCATCAATGGCAATCATTGTTTTAATCTTGATCATCAATAAAGTGATGGAAGGGATCACCAGCAGTGCTATTAAACAGCATCTGCTCAGCAATAACCTGATTGCTGACACTCAATTTAGGTTCTGCCAGTGTTACTCAGCCCATGACCTCATTACAACTTTCAAACATGTCAGTGGAGCCCAGCTTCAGAAGGGAGATTTGAGTGACTACTCCTGACATCAAGGCAGCATTTGACTGAGTGTAGCATCAAGTCCGAATAAGACAGGACCCAATGGACACTGGGGGAAAACGCTGTACTGATGTGAGACAAATCTGGCACATAAGATGATTGTGGTTATTGGGGAGGTCAAATCATCACAGTTCCAGGACATCACTGCAGGAGTTCCTCAGAGTAAATTCCTAGGCACAGCCATCTTCAGCTGCTTCATCAATTACCCATGGTCAGAAGTGGGGATATTTGCTGAAAATTGCATGATGTTCAGAACCATTCACAACTCTTCAAACACTGAAACAAATCCAACAAGACCTGTACAATATCCAGGCTTGGGCTGACAAGTGACAAGTAACATTCTTGGTGTGCAAGTGCCATGCAATGACCGTCTCCCACAAGAGAGGACCTAATTTTTGCCCTTTGACATTTAATGGCATTACTATGCTCAGTCCACCACTATCAACATCCTGGGGTTATCTTTGACCAGAAACTGAACAGGGCTAGCTACAAAAACCAACCAGAGGCTCGGAATCCTACAATGTGTAATTTACCTCCTAACTCTCAAGTGTGTCAATAGAAGCTAGAAACAGGAGTAGACCATTTGGCCCTTCCAGCCTGCTCTTGAGCACAGCTGATCATTGAATTCAATGTCCTGGTGTTACAAAGAACAACGCAGCACGGGAAACAGGCCCTTCGGCCCAACGAGCCCGTGCCGCCGCATCCTCCTACACCTACCCTGCCCTGTGTGTATGTGAGTGGAACCCCTAATTTAGCCAGATTCAGGGGAGAATAGTGTCAATTTGGTAAACCAATCAGCCTAAGAGCACATCTTTGGGGTGTGGGAGGAAACCAGAGCGCCCGGAGGAAACCCACGCAACCACGGAGAATGCGCAAACTCCCACAGACACAGGCCCAAATCCATGTATCTGTACAGCTAGCAGTGATGGTCACTGAGCTGTTGCGGCACCCGTCTACACGTCCAGGATTAAGCACACACACCGACACGAAGTACTAGGCCACTCCCGGAACCTCCAAGAGCAGCCCACGCACGACCCACTGTGTGCATGCCCCTCATTTGACAACAAGGTGGACCGACACCTGCGGAATAAAAAGACAAAAACATTAACATGTAATTCTACATTTCCGGTGTCATCCTGAGGCTCTGACCCTATTTAATACCCTCTACTATAACCCTCCATCCTTGTTTCGCTCATGTGTCTATCTAAGTAAACCTTAAACAAGTCCAACGTGCCTGCCTCCACCACCCTACTCGGTAGCGCGTTCCATACCCCCACAACCCTCTGCGTGAAGTACCTTCCTCTCACATCCAAATTATACTTCTCCCCCCTCACCCTTAGATCGTGACCTCTCGTAATTGTCCCCAATCTAGGGAACAGCCTACCACTATTGACTCTATCTATTCCCTTCAGTATCTTATATACCTCTATCACGTCCCCCCCTTAATCTCCGTCTTTCCAAGGAGAAGAGTCCCAGTTTCTCCAACCTTTCCTCGTAACTCAGTCCTTCCATGCCAGGCAACATCCTGGTAAACCACCTCTGCACCCTCTCCAGAGTCTCCACGTCCTTCCGATAGTAAGGTGACCAGAACTGGACGCAGTACTCCAAATGTGGTCTAACCAACGTTCTGTACAACTGAAGCATTAGACGGCAGCTCCTATACTCTATGCCCCTTCCTATAAAGGCTAGCATTCCATAAGCTTTCCTCACAACCTTCTCTACTTGTGTCGCCACCTTCAGAGACTTGTGAACCTGCACTCCCAGGTCCCTCTGTATTTCTATACTCCTAATCGGTCTACCTTTTATCACGTACCTCCTCTCTGCATTATTCCTTCCAAACTGCATCACCTCGCATTTGTCAGGATTAAATTCCATCTGCCATCTATCTGCCCAATATACCAACCTATCTATATCCTGCTGTGTCACCTGACATTCCTCCTCGGTATCCGCCAATCCTGCCATCTTGGTGTCATCCGCAAATCACGTGCTGATCACACCACGTACGCCCTCTTCCAAGTCGTTTATATATACTACAAAGAGGAGAGGTCCCAGTACTGAGCCCTGCGGCACACCACTGGTGACTGGCCTCCAGCCCGAAAAGGTCCCCTTGACAACTACTCTGTCTCCTATTGCCCAGCCAGTTTTCAATCCACCTAGCTACCTGTCCTTGTATCCCATGTGCCTTAACCTTTTCTACCAGCCTACCATGAGGGACTTTGTCAAATGCCTTACTGAAATCCATATAGATGACGTCAACGGCTCGCCCATCGTCAACCATTTTTGTCACCTCCTCAAAGAATTCTACCAGATTCGTAAGGCAAGACCTCCCCCTAACAAAGCCATGTTGCGTATCCCTAATCAGATCGCAACGCTCTAAATGCTCATACATCCTACCCCTAAGAATTTTTTCCAATAATTTTCCTACCACCCATGTCAAACTCACTGGTCTATACTTACCAGGGTTTTCCCTACTACCTTTTTTAAACAGTGGTACAACATTAGCTACCCTCCAGTCTTCTGGAACCTCACCTGTGTCCAAAGAAGAGACACAGATTTGCGTCAGAGGCCCAGCAATTTCATCTTTCACCTCCCTAAGCAGCCTGGGATAAATACCATCAGGCCCCGGAGCTTTATCCGTTTTTATGCTACCTAAAAACCTTAGCACTTCCTCCCTCGTAATGGATATTTCCTTCCACTGATATACAGCTCCCTCCAAGACACTACATGACACCGAACCCCTCTCCTTCGTGAATACCGACGCAAAGTATTCATTCAGGATCTCCCCCATTCCCCCAGACTCGATACATAGCTCCCTTCCTTTGTCCCTAACAGGACCAATTTTCCCTCTAACCACTCTCTTGCTCCTAATATAAGAGTAAAATGCTTTTGGATTTTCCTTAATCCTATCAGCCAAAGCCATTTCATGCCCTCTCTTCGCCCTTCTAACTCCCCTTTTTAGCTCCCTCCTACTCTCTCTATATTCCTCCAGCGCACTCTCCGTACCCAGTTGTTTTGACCTAACATATGCCTCCCTCTTCTTCCTGACCAAGTCTTTGATACCTCCTGTAATCCATGGCTCTCTAATCCTACCTTTCCCATCCTTCCGCTTAACCGGCACATGCCTTTCCTGCAACATTTTCAGTTTGCCCTTAAAAGCCTCCCACTTGCCAACCGTGGACTTGCCAGCTAACAGGCCCTCCCAATCAGTGTCCTTCAGCTCCCTCCTAATCCGGCCATAGCTCACCTTCCCCCCAGTTCAGCACCCTCTCCTTCGGACGGCACTCATCCCTTTCCATTTTTATCCTAAAGTAGATGGACTTGTGGTCACTGTTAGCCACATGTTCGCCTACCTCAACCACCTGCCCCGGCTCATTTCCCAACACTAAATCCAGTATAGCCCCCTCCCTAGTCGGGCTAATTACGTACTGCCCTAGGGACCCTTCCAACACACATTTTACAAACTCCTCTCCCTCCGTACCCCCAGCTCTAGGCCCCTTCCAATCCACTCCAGGAAGATTAAAGTCACCCACTACAACCACCTTATTCTTTCTGCACCTATCCAAAATGCCTCTGCAAATACCTTCCTCCACTGACCTCGGGCTGTTGGGTGGCCTATAGTATACCCCTAGCATCGTAATCTCTCCCTTTTTGTTCCTCAACTCCACCCACAGCGACTCAATCCCTAACTCCTCCATATTGTCCTCCCTCTGCACTGCTGTGATATGCTCCTTTACTAACAGTGCCACCCCTCCACCTCTCTTCAACCCTCCTCTGTCACACCTAAAACACTTATACCCAGGAACATTCAGCTGCCAGTCCTGACCTTCACGTAACCACGTCTCCGTTACTGCCACCACATCTAACTTCCTCACAAACATCAAGGCCCTAAGCTCATCCGTTTTTCCTGTCACACCCCTCACATTGAAACAGACACAGTCCACCCCACCAGTGTCACTCGCAACCTCCTTCTCCCTGATAATTTTCCTTTCACCCAACTCACTCCCGGCCCCAGTGTCTAATGAGCTATCAGTCACATCCCCACCCCCCCTCCCTATTAGTTTAAACCATTCCTAAACATACCAGCTAACCTCCCTGCTAAGACACTTGTCCCTGTCCCATTCAAATTTTCCCTGTCCCTCCTGTACAGTTGCCCTTCTCTCATAAATACCTCCCAGTGGTCTACAAAAGTAAAGCCCTCTACCCTGCACCAATCCCTCAATCATGCATTCAGCTGCATGATCTCGTTATTCCTAGCCCTGCTGGTACTAGACAGCAGCCCAGAGAATGCCACCCTGGAGGTCCTGCTCTTCAGTTTGGACCCCAACTCCCTAAATTGCCTACGTACATCTACCCTATTCCTCCTTCCTACGTCCCTCTCCCCTACGTGTATTATTACCTCTGCCTGGGTCCCCTCCCCTTTCAAAATTCCCTCTACCCTTTCTGTTATGCCCTGTACCCCTGCTCCAGGGAGGCAGACCACCATCGTGGAGTCACGCCTCTGCCCACAGAACCTCCTGTCAATGCCTTGGACCCTCCCATCCCCTACCACTATCACATTGCCAGCCCCTTTCTGTCCCTCTAAGTCATTCTGGCCCTCCTGCCTATCCTTTTGTGCCCCTGTCGATGAATCTTGGGGGGGGCCACTGGGGAGGTCTGAGGACCATGACTATTCTTCTTCTTCCTCTTTTTCCTCCTAACAATCGTCCACCCATCCTGCTCTTCAGCCCCTGGGACCCCTTCTTGCTCATGGTTCCTAGCCATTATCTCCTCGTTTTCCCTGACCAGAAACACATCCTCTAAACGCCCCTCTAGTTGTCTGACCCAGGCTCTCAAGCGCTGCAACTCTAAACATTTAACACAGATGTGGACCTTCGGGAGACGTGATGCCCCCAAGAACTCCCACCTAACATAGCTTATGTTCCTCCCCATAGCCCCTGCCATGTCCCAACCTCCCTTGGGTTTGTATGTGTCAAAAGTTGAAAACTGCAACTCACCTTCTCTAAGCCTGCTCTCGCCTAAGCCCAGCGAGCCAAAGCCCTTATAACTCTCACTCAGCTCCCACTCACTCCGCTGCCCGCTCCCGACGCTGCCCACTGTATGCCGCTACCTTCTTTTTATACCCCCCGCTCCCCCTTCCCGACAATCCCCTCGCCTAACTTCCGGTACGGAAGTAAAATACACACACAAACCCCGCGAACCGGAAGTGCAGTCAGAAAGTGATTCAGAGTTCCCCCATCCCCTCCCCCTTAATCCCTATAGCCCCAAGAATTTCTTCTTGAAATCAGACAATGTTTTGTCCTCAGCTACGTTCTGCTGTAGTGAATTTCACACATTCATCTCACTCTGGATAAAGAAATTTCTTCTCACCTCAGTTCTAAAAGATTTACTCCTTATCCTCAATCTATGACCCCCCACTAGTTCTGTACTCATTGAGAACATTCTTTCTGAATCTACCCTGTTTAACCCTGTTAGAATTTTATAACTTTCTATGAGGTTGCCTCTCACTCTTCTAAATTCCAGTGAATGTAATCCTAACCAACTTAGTCGCTTCTCGTATGATAGACCTGTCATCCCAGGAATCAACCTGGTACACCTTTGCTGTACTCCCTCTATAGCAAGGACATCCTTCCTCGGATAAGGGCATCAAAACCCGACACAGTCCTCCAGGTGTGGCCTCACCAATGTGCTGTACAATTGCAGCAAAACATACCCAGCCCTATATTCAAATCCAGTCACTACGAAGGCTAACAAACCATTTGCCTTCTTTACTGCCTGCTGTAGCTGCGCGCTTACTTTCAGTGACTAATGCACAAGGACTCCAAGGTCTCATTGAGTATCCATCTCTCAATTTACACCCATTCAAGTAATAATCTGTCTTCCTATTATTGCTACCAAAGTGGATAACCTCACATTTATCCACATTATGCCCACACTCTCAGCCTGTCCAAATCATGCTGAAGCATCTCTGCATCCTCCCAGCCAACTTTGTATATCTATAACTTTGGAGATAATACATTTAGTTCCCTCTTCCATTAATATATACTATGAACAGTTGGGGGCCTCGCACCCTGCAGAACCCTACTAGTCACTGCCAATCAGAAAAATTTATGGCAACCCTTTGCTTCCTATCTGTTAACCAGCTTTCTATCCAACTCGAGACACTACCTGCAATCCCATGTGCTTTGACTTTACACAGTAGTCTGTTATGTAAGACCTTGTCGAAAGCCTTCTCAAAGTCTAAATAAACCACATCCACTGATTCTCCTTGATCAACTCTACTAGCTACATCCTCAAAATTCCAATAGATTTGTCAAGCATGATTTCCCTTTTGAAAATCCATGCTAACTTTGTTTAATTATGCCAATGCCTTCCAAATGCCGAGTTATGAAATCTTTCATAATAGACTCTAGCAACTTCCACCATGTGCAAATCACAAGTCAGGAGTGTAATGGAATACTCTCCATTTGTCTGGGTGAATGCAGCTTCAACAACCATCCACGACATAGCTGGATTGGCACACATTCTACCACCAAGGCATAGTGGCAGCAGTATGCACCACCTACAAGATGAAGTGCAGGAACTCAGCAAGGTTCCTTAAATAGCACCTTCCAAACTAACTACCATCTAGAAGGACAAACGTAGCAGATGCCTGGGAACACTATCACCTGGAGATTCCCCAAAAGTCATTACCAGCCTTGGAAATGTATTGCTGTTCCTTCACTGCCACTGGTACAAAGTCTTGGAACTTCCTTCCTAACAGCATTGTGGGTATACCTGCACTACAGCAATTCAAGAAGGCAGCTCACCACCACCTTCTGAAAGGCAGTTTGGAACAGGCAATAAATGCTGACCTAGCCAGCGGCATCTACATCCCATGAATGAATTAAAACAGGATCAAGTCTGCCTGCCAATTAATCAGAATCCTTTTCACATGCAGTATAAATTACTACTTCCTTTCAGATTTAATGATCTCGTGATTCTGTCCTGATGAGTGCAAGACAAAAATCTTCACCAGCATGCTCTTTTCAACCATACGTACAAATGACTTAAACTGTATCCTGTATACAATGATCTAAAAATTTACAGATACTACAAAGTTTGTAAATATGAAGAAAAGTGAGGAGAATAGAATCAAACTTCAGAAAACAGACAAGTTGGTGGAATGGACAGACAAATTGAAATGACCTTTATTGTAGAGAACTGTGCATTGATTCCTTTTGGTGGGAAGAATTTGGAGACACAATATAAAATAAGTTCTAAATGGGTGTAGGAACAGAGGATTGTGTGTAGTGGTAAAAGTCAATTTGCAAAAACCCACGTCATATTCTTCAGCAATACAATTGGACATGGACAGGTGCCCCCGTTAAATGTGGAAACGAAAGTTACTGGGGAGTACCCAATATCATCAAGGAAAAGTGTTGAGATTCCTGGGCATGATTTGATTTATTATTGTCATATGTATTAATATACAGTGAAAAGTATTGTTTCTTGCCTGCTATACAGACAATGCCGTACATAGAGAAGGAAAGGAGAGAGTGCAGAATGTAGGGTTGTAGTCATAGCAAGGGTGCAGAGAAAGATCAACTGAATCTGAGGTATGTCCATTCAAATGTCCAATGGCAGCAGGGAAGGAGCTGTTCTTGAACTTTTGTATCTTTTTCCCAACGGAACAAGGTGGAAGAGAGAATGTCTGTGTTGCATGGGATCATTAATTATGCTGGCTGCTTTGCCAAGGCAGCAGGAAGTATAGGCAGAGTCGATGGATGGGAGGCTGGTTTGTGTGATGGACTGGGCTTCTCTCACGACCCTTTGTCTTACGGTCTTGGACAGAGCAGGAGCCATGCCAAGCTGTGATGCAACCAAAAGGATGCTTTCTGTGGTATATCTGTAAAAGTTGGCGAAATACAGTAAGAAGTCTAACAACACCAGGTTTAAGTCCAACCGATTTATTTGATAGTAAACTCCGTATCTCCACATCAAAATTGGTGAGAGTCATAGCTGACATGCCAAATTTCCTTAGCCTCCTGAAAAAGTAGAGGTGTTGGTGGGCTTTCTTAACTATAGTGTCGGCATGGAGGGGCCAGGACAGGTGGTTGGTGATCCGCACACCTAGAAACTTGAAGTTTTCAACCCTTTCTGCTTCATCCCCATCAAGGATATTTTGGCCTTGGAGGGAGTGCAGAGGAGGTTTGCCACGACAGATCAGCCATGATCTTATTGAATGGCGGGGCAGGCTCGAAGGGCTAGATGGCCTACTCCTGCTCCTATTTCTTATGTTCTTATGTTCTTACTAGGCTGATGCCGGAATTGAGGGGGTTGAGCTATGAGGAGAGGCTGAATAAACTAGGCTTGTACTCATTAGAGTTTAAACATAAGAACATAAGAACATAAGAAATAGGAGCAGGAGTAGGCCATCTGGCCCCTCGAGCCTGCCCCGCCATTCAATAAGATCATGGCTGATCTGTCGTGGCTCAGTTCCACTTTCCCGCCCTCTCCCCATAACCCTTAATCCCCTCTCTTATCAAAAACCCATCAACCCGCTTCTTAAAAATATTTAGCGAGGCAGCCTCCACCACTTCAACGGGCAGAGAATTCCAGAGATTCACCACCCTTTGAGTGAAGAAGTTCCTCCTCAACTCCGTTCTGAACCGCCCCCCCTTTATCTTGAGGCTGTGCCCCCTAGTCCTACTGTCTTTTTTGAGCGGGAAGAGTCTTTCCACCTCTATCCTATCCATCCCATTCATCATCTTATACGTCTCAATGAGAGAGGGGAGATCTCATTGAGACGTATAAGATGATGAATGGGATGGATAGGATAGAGGTGGAGAGACTCTTCCCGCTCAGAAAGGACAGTAGGACTAGGGGGCACAGCCTCAAGATAAAGGGGGAGGCGGTTTAGAACAGAGTTGAGGAAGAACTTCTTCACTCAAAGGGTGGTGAATCTCTGGAATTCTCTGCCCGTTGAAGTGGTGGAGGCTGCCTCGCTAAATATTTTTAAGAAGCGGGTTGATGGGTTTTTGATAAGAGGGGATTAAGGGTTATGGGGAGAGGGCGGGAATGTGGAACTGAGCCACGACAGATCAGCCATGATCTTATTGAATGGCAGGGCAGGCTCGAAGGGCTAGATGGCCTACTCCTGCTCCTATTTCTTATGTTCTTATTATGTAGTCAGGGACATATTTTCTGCTAAGCTTCCTGAAGTCGATGACCATCTCCATTGTTTTGCTGACATTAAGGGAGAGATTATTGTTGTCGCACCAGTTCAACAGATTCTCTATTTCATTCCCATACACTGTCTTGTCATTTTTTGAGATCTAATCCACTATTGTGACATCACTGTTAAACTTGAAAATCAAGTTGGAGGGGAATTTGGTGACAGTCATAGGATATAAGGAGGCTGAGAAAACAGCCTTGTGGGGCACCGGTGTTGAGGATGATCATGGAAGAGGTGTTACTTCTACAGGAAGTTCATGCCACATTTTAGCTGTGTGGTTGCTGCATTCACTGAACTGCTAAGAAACCCAGACATTTCAGTGCATGTCTGAATGTCAGGAGGCATTTGACAATCTGAAAACACTTAACCACCGCACCAGTTTTGATGACACCAGATTATGCAAAGCAATTCAAAATGGCCATTGATGTGATTGGTATGGGCTTTGGTGCTGTACTGTTGGAAGAAGACAACTAAAGGATTGAAAGGCCTATTAGTTAATTCCCAGAAAATTAAATATTCATCAAAAATATCAACCATCAACAAGGAGACAATGAGTTTGGTGTTGGCATTGCAACATTTATGTTGCCAGCAATTCGTTAGAAACAATTGTATACACTGACCATAATCCATTAAAATTTCTAGAGAAGTTTAAAGATAAAAATGGCAGACTATTTAGATGGAGCTTATTATCACAGCCATTTTACTTGAAGGTTCTACATGTGGCAGGAAGAGGGAATGTGATAGCAGATGCTTTATCATCTCTTTGGTGTAAGGAAAAGAGGGAAAGTTCAAGGATGGAAAAGAAAGACTGAACTGCACGATACTACTGTTAATTTTTATGCTTTGATAAAAGATGTATACCTTAATGCACTACTGTGGAAAAATTAGAGGCTTTAGAAAAATGAAGCCATCTTTTCATATTGGGATTCTTTTTAAGGGACAAGGTGTGATACTGATATATATTATGTTTAGGGAGAAAAAATTAAACTTCAGTTTTCTACAGATAGTTAATATGTCTACATGGTGGGAATGCAGCTCAGATACTGGAAGAGCAGGATAATTACTCATTGTAAGCATGTAATGTTTACTTAGGAGAGAGCTAATGGATGTTGTTATAGATGAAGATTTCCCCTGGGGTTTTTTCAAATTGATTGACAGGGTCATGTGATAATGTGGTTAATGGGAGCAGATAGTATATATAGCAGAGTAAAGCAACTTTTAGTTTGCTTGGGTTTGTTTTGAAGACGATGGTTACTACAAGCTGCTGTCTCCATAAAATCTCTCCAAGCTTCAAGGTTGCTTACAGTCATTATAGCAAATGTATTTATGGTTGCTAACTGTTTATAGTGGCTTTCAAGTCTGTAAGAAGAATGTTGCTTATTTGGAACTGGAACAGTGATAAGTCAGAACTTTGAGCTGGTTTTTTTCCATTGTATAATGGGTAGTAGTTCATTGTTAGTTACAGTTAAACTGTAGTAATAAATGAAGTTCACTTTACTATAAAAGATCCCCAGTTTGTCAATGGAAATATACCTGGAGTGAAGCATCCTTCCTCACATTAATGACAAAATGGAAAAATTGTTGGGTTCTACTCTGGCTTCCTAAATGTAATTTGGAATCCTGATCCAGTATCCTAACAGTATAATGTGCATAAGCCATTAAAGGTGGTAGGACAGGTGATTAACAAAGGAATTGATTATTAAGGGCACAGAGTGTCACAATTTAGGAAGGATATGAAGGCATCAAGAGAGTGCATAGAGTAAAAAGGCAAGAAATTGTGTTAAGCTTGTATAAAATTGTGGTTCAGCCTTGACTGGGATATTAATTCTGATGTTAGAGAGAGTGCAGAAATGATTTGGTTCCAGCGATGACCTTCAGTTACATACATTAGATTGGAGACGTTGGGATTGTTTTCCTTGAAGACGTGATAGTTGAGAGGAGAATGATACAGTGATTCAGTATAATGATTGGTCTGGATAAAGTAGATAGAGGGTAATTTTTCCCATTGGTGGAAGGATAGAGAACCAGAGGGCTCAAATTTAAGTTAATTGACAAAAGAAGCAACAGTGACATGGAAAATCTTTTCCATACAGCAGGTGGCCAGAGTCTGGAATACACTGCCTTAGAGGCATGCTGGAGGCAGGGTCAACTGAAGCTTTCAAAAGGGATTATCACCTGAAAAGAAAGATGGTCAGAGTTACCAGGATAGAGGAGTGGCACTAGGTGAATTGCTCTTACAGCAAATCAGCACAGACAGAAGGAATAAATGGCCTCATTCTGTGCTTTAACCATTCCGTGATTCATTCACACATTGTGGCTAGTATAGTGGTTGGGAGTTCAAATCCCAGTACAGCCATTTGCTGCAGTTGTCTGGTTCAGTAGACATGAGCCATGAGCATTGCTGGGCTCTGATCAATGTCCAACTGTTCCTCGGAGACTGCTTAGAGTTTGGTCACTCCAGCTTGTGACACCTGTTCGAACCTTCATTCTTCATGGCGTTGGGAATGGGTGATAAATGAAGCTTTGCCGGTCACCAAGAATAAAATCACTTACCTAGCCCTCCAGAGGAGCATGCAAGAATCCCAGTGAGCAACCCACTCCGTCACTGCAGATTCACCACCTCCTCGCAAGCATCAGTTATCACTCATTGCCACCATGGTATTACTGCAGGAAACAGTGGTTAGCACAGCTGCCTTATAACACTCGGGACCCAGGTTTGATTCCTGGCTTGGGTCACTGTCTGTATGGAGTTTGCATGTTCTCCCCGTGTCTGTGTGGTTTTCCTCCGGGTGCTCTGGTTTCCTCCCACAGTCTGAAAGACATGCTAGTTGGGTGCATTGGTCATGCTAAATTCTCCTTCAGTGTACCCGGACATGCGCCAGAGTGTGACGACTGGGGGATTTTCATAGTAACTTCATTGCAGTGTTAATGTAAGCCTACTTGTGACACTAATTAATAAACTTTATTTCTGCTGATGTACCACAGCTTAGAGATGAGAGAGAGAATAGGGCAAACTTCCTCACATGTGGATTGCAAACTCCATCCTGGTGGGGCAGAGCTTCCCTTGGTCCTCTTCAGGTGCTGTGGATGACCCTTGGCTGCTGATTTAAAAGATGTTACTGAGTTTTACTCTATTGTGACTCAGATTCCTGTTCTGTTCTTCTTCCACAGCATAAAGGAGAAGTTTCCTCATGCTTTCGATGATATTTGTCTTTATTCTGAGGTTTCCCACTTGTTGGCAAACTGCACCTTCAGGCTCCCCTCCCGCAGATTTATCCAAGAACTTTTCCAGGATGTTCAGTTCCAACCAGTAAGTTCCTGAATCGGGGAGTTCTGCCTCGTGTTGCTCCTTACCGCTCGGTTCGTCTAAAATCACCTCACAGGCTACGAATGGTGTTGTATCTGAGGGTGTCTTGACAGAAGTGCATCATTTTTCCCTGGGGGGACCCTTTGTTCTCTGAATCTAGTGGGAATCCCTGACTGTCTCTGTTATGGGCATGGGTCTTGGAAGGTTCCCTCCCAACTGAATCTAGGTGGAGACATTCCTGGGTCTGCAGGGGTAATCTCGTCTGTAGCCGGAGATTTTTTGTGAAGAATCTTTGTTTTTCTCTGTCACTGACTGGGAACGCTCTCTCCTGGGGAAATTAGTCTGGTCTGGTGCAAGGAATCCACCATCTCACTATCTGTGAATCTATCACTTTCAGTCTCTCTGCCCCTCAGTGTCTGTCTCTCCCCATCTGCCCCTCCCCGCCCCGAAAGCTGTCCTGTCCCCGCCCCTCCCTCTCGCTCAACCCCCGCCCCTCCCCCCTTCATGCCAGCAGGAGGTCTTGGATCTCTTGTTGCTTTGGTGTCTCTCACTCGTCACTCTCTGAGTGGGGATAAGGGGTATCTTTCCGTGCTCGGAGTGGGGATAAGGGGTGTTTCTCCTGCTTTGACCATTTTTCTTCTCTCGGCAGCTCTACGAGGAAGCGGACACTATTCTTCTATCACCCAAACAGCCAGAAGCTGAGCTAACTCTCGCTTCCTGACCAAACTCGTACCCAAGCATTGCTGCATTGCCAAACCTACAACCTACTTCACCCAGGATCCACTGGTACCAACATCTGACCACCGCTACTGGCAGGAAAGAGCAGGAGTGTGAACTTGGTATTCAAATCCTGTCCCATGCTTACGGAACCTTGTTAAATGTCTGGCTTGTTCTTATTTATTTCCCTTCCCTCTGTCCTGGGTGTGAAGGTATCCTTAACACTACTGGAGCAGTGATGTAGATTGGGACTTGGTATCAGGCACTGCAGGGGATTGTATGTGACACCTGACTGTTTGGATCTTCCATTGCACAGATGAACATGCTAATCCCAAACCTGGCCAGTCTCACTCCAGCAACACTGCCCCTTGTTTACTTCAAACTCTGTGCCAGATACATTCAGTCCCTGCTTACTCAGCACACAGGCATCTTTTTATTTTTAAATTTGTGCAGCTTGTACAAAGGGCCATCCTATAATCTGTTTAAATTATATTGACTGTATGAGCTCAGGTGGAATAGAATAAGGCTCCTGTGTCCTTAGCATACAGTCCAGGAGAGCTGGAACTCATTGCAGAAAAAATATTCAGCGACATGGTGCTCTGGGGTTCAGCAAGCAAGTGGATTTACCTCTTACTGGCAGAATCATGACAGCGGTAACTGAAGGACTGTCCTTACATTGTGAGTGCATTGGAATTGTAGCTGCTTGTACCCAGGAACAATAGAAGCTTCCACTGCTCCATAACTAGTGCAGTAGAACAATAGGAAACAGGAGTATGAGGATCCCTGTCCCTGCTCCTAGACTACAAGCTATGGGGGGAACTGCACCTCCTCCCCTATTCCTTGACCCAAAGCTACATAGGAAACTCTCCCATCCCCTGCTGCTAGATCCCAGGGTATCTAGGATTCTCCACTTTCTACACTTCCTGGATTCTGTACATGGAAAATATCCATTTTCTAACTGGAATGTTACGATGCATTGAGGGAAAAATTCAATCATGTTGGGACTTCAGTAAAAATGATGTAAAGCCTCCACTGGCCACTAACCAAGGCTGCAGCATCAGCTGCCTTTCATCAGTGGGGCTGTAGTCACAAACAATGTATGGGTTAGGTTTTCACATGACGAGGGTACATACTCCATGTGCATCAATGAACCACGGCCTTGGTCTTTCAGCAGTCACTCGGGAGTCTGAATGCACGCTTGGAGACCTGTGGTTCCCTTATGGTGTATGTTCGATGCTCATAGCACTTGCAATTCAGCCCTGAGAGCCCCAGTATCAGCAAGTAGCAATGTGATATCCCAACACTACAGTATAAGGCAAAGCTTTTACTGCAGAATATCAGGCAGGAGAGTATGAGGGACAGAATCAGATAGTGAGCTTTACGTAGATACTACAGTCATTCATTATCAGACTCAATCGCTCCAGTAGTTTCCTGGAGAGTCTTGACTCATCCATAGCTGTGGTTGTAAGTCAAATGCAAATAGTTTGTGTGTCATATTACATTGAATGCAGATTGACATGGTGAAGAATATCTTGCCATTTCAATGGTCACAACGAGCTACATTATGTAGTGGAACTTTGAGATGTTTTTGTACACATTACCATAAGCACCAGTGTCTGGGGAGAGAAAGATGATGTCTGAATACTTGATTACCCCACCCACTACTCTTCTTCCTGCACTGCCTTGACTGGGGCTGAGGCAGGGCCTTTGTGGCTTCTTGAATGGGAGGGGGTTGGTGGAGTGGGAGTGCTCCAGTAGGATGTTTGTCAGAGGCACCTGACAGCTGGGCCAGCGCTTTCTTCTTGCTCTAAATAATAACTAAGGCTCCTTGCATTGGATCATTTGTCTGTACTCAGATGAAAGGATTGAGGGGTGGCCATAATTCCTGGGTAGAATTGTTGGTTCCTGGGTGAGTGGTAGATTCTATGGGTCGGAGGAATTCTTCGTGGCTGGAGTACCACTGCTGAATGTTTTCACTCCCAGAGTAGATGGTGACTGCCAGTAGGCAATAGTGGTAAGGTGAAAGGGGAAGATGGAGAGATGGATCCAGAATAAGGTGCTACTACAATACACAGATCCATCTCTCCGGGAGCTGACGACTTGGAAGAAAGGAATCGAATCCATGTGGTGGAGGGGGTTTGCTGTGACCTGAGCATCTTGCAGGCACTCTGTCTTCCAACTGGTTGTCCCAACTCTGGTTGTATCTTCCAAGCATCATGTGTAGATCATTGCAGCAGCTCTGCCTGGCAGCTCTCGCCCATCAAACAGGACAGGAAGATCACCCCTCTCTCCTCCTGCAGTTCACTGAAAAGAACACTAATTTGCAAGTTGACCAGTTAAATTGGCCAGCAGCAGTGAACATCTGCTCAAAGCCAACTGATTTTGAAGATTCTAATGGATAGGTCAACAATTCACTATGTGATGGTCATTTGCCATTTTGGATCTTTTTTGTCCCCACGGCTGCCTGGTAAATGCTTGTCAGGATTATGCAGATGTCTCAAGAATCTTTGTGTCTTGTCATTCCTGTGGTTTGTGTATGTCTGTCCTTCCTATCAGTCTCTGAATCATGTGGTTTATCTGTTTCTCGTGGTCAGTCAGTCATTCTCCATCTTTGATCTCTCCCACTTGCATGTGTCCAAAGCTCATAAGAGCTTTAGGAATGAAGTGGTTGCAGAGAATCTACAGACTCTAGTCATACGAGTGGCTGAGATCCAGCAATCATGCATTTGGTATTTTGTATGTGTGTATTTGAAGATAGAGTAAACAGAGAAGACAGGCATGATTGCAAGAGCATCGAAGGTGGACACTGCAGCCATCATTGTGGATGTGTTTGATTTTGTTTTTTTGTGAGAAGCTGCTACATTATTGGGATGTTCTGGTGTTCATAGGTCACTGAACATGAAACCTGATTTATATTGTATACCTGTAACATAGTCTGATTAAAAATGAGAGAAGAAATTATTTATATATTTTCCATAAGAGAATATTTCATGGAGCTGTGTATAATTTAAATAAAATAAAGCAGAGAAGTGTGGCTGTTGAGAGTAATGTTTTCATGTTGCCACCTTGTGGTTTCTTTGTATAGTGTGTACAGTCTATGTTTCTGGGCATTTACCTCCTGAACATAACTTTTCAAAGGGATGCATTGTTAACTAACAATAAAAACAAAAGTATCCAAAATGTACTCTGAATGGTGTCCTGTCAATTGTCAACACCAACAACTTGCATTTAACTGTCAGCTTTACCACAATATTTGCTATTAGACAAATTGCACTCTGAATTCAGGATTACAACATGGAAAAGGTGCAGACTGCTGGCAACACACATGTAAGGAAAACAGCTGGTCGTTAAAATTTTTTGTAATATGATCTCACTTATATGAGACCATTCAGCCCCATCAAGTCTGTGGCTGATTTCCACAGAACATTCTAGCCAGTCTTGTATTATTCCTGTCGCCCTGCAAATTTATTCCCTTCTAGTGCCCTTCAGAAAATCAGTGGTCACCTAGTTCCACCATCCCCTTGGGCAGAGAATTCCAGGTCATTAACATTTGGATACATTATAGATGAAGGGGTTAGCTTATGAGAAGAGATTGAATAGACTGGGCCTGTACTCGCTGGAGTTTAGAAGGCTGAGGGGGGGATCTTATAGAGACATGTAAGATAATGAAGGGGCTAGATAGGGTAGAGGTAGAGAGATTCTTTCCATTTAGAAAGGAAACAAAAACTACAGGGCACAGCCTCAAAATAAGGGAGGTGGGGGGATCAGTTTAGAACAGAGTTGAGGAACTTCTCTGAGGGTAGTGATCTTTGGAATTCTCTGCCCACTGAAGTGGTGGAGGCCATCTTGTTAAATGTGTTTAAGTCACAGACAGATTTCTGATCATTAAGGGTTATGGGGAGCAGGTCAATAAGTGGAACTGATCCACGTCAGATCAGCCATGATCTTATTGAATGGCAGGGCAGGCTCGAGGGGCTAGATGGCCTACTCCTGTTCCTAGTTCTTCTTCGCATCCCCCAAATGAATTTTACCAAACCCTTGCTCCCTCCCTAGGTGCACCTACACATGGATGTGGTGATTCAAGAATGTGTCACAATCATCTTAAGGGTAATTAAAGGTGGGCGATAAGTGCTGGCTGGGCCAACCTGCAAAATTTAAAACCTGCTCCTTGTACCATCAGGTAAGTGGAAGTTTTTTCCTGGTCTAAATGTTAACTGTTTCTTCCTCCACAGATGCTGCCAGATTTGCTGAGTGTTTCCAGCTTTTTTTCTGTTTATTAATCTTCACTGTATCCCTCTAAGGCAGGTGTAATCCTAGGTAGGTTAATTAAAATTACAATGTGCTACTGATTTCACTATATTTGCAGCAAGACCCCATTGTTACACTTCAACAAGATGTTTTATCTGGATATAATCAATCTTATATACTCAGGTGTGCACTCTGGCATAGGGCCAGTGAATAGCTGCACTAGAATATCATTTCTAGTTAGTTTTATTTCCAAAACAGAATCAATGCAGACAACAGAAACAAGTGTTGAACAGATATATTTTAATATATACCTAAGATGACAATAATTAAATTCTTTCTTTATACAGTCAATACAGAGGCATAGGATTAAGGATGATTTAGCAGTTTGGATCATAAATTGGCTAGCTGTAAGAAGACAGGATGGTGGTTGATGGGAAACATTCATCCTGGAGTCCAGTTACTACTGGTGTATCACAAGGACCTGTTCTGGGACCACTGCTGTTTGTCATTTTTAGAAATGTAAATGTGCGGATGACAGTAAAGTCAGTGGTGTTGTGGACAGTGCAGAAGGATGTTGCAGGTTACAGAGGGACATAGATAAGCTGCAGAGCTGGGCTGAGAGATAGCAACTGGAGGTTAATGCAGAAAAGTGTGAAGTGATTCACTTTGTATTCCTGTTACTCCTTCCATGGTAATGGTATGATACTTGGTAGTGTGGATGAGTAGAGATCTGATTGTCCATGTGCATAGATCCCTGAAAGTTGGCACCCAGATTGATAGGGTTGATAAGAAAGCAAATGGTGTGTTTTTATTGGTAGAGGGATTGAGTTTTGGAGCCACAAGGTCATGTTGCAGCTGTGCAAAACTCTGGTGTGGCTGCATTTGGAGTATTGCATACAGTTCTAGTCACTGCATTATTAGGAAGGCTATTGAAGCATTGGAAATGCTATTTATTAGTCACAAGTAGGTTTACATTCACAGTGACTTCATTGTAGTGTTAAAGTCCCCTTTTGCAGCAATGAAAAAATCTGAGGGGTGACCTAATTGAAGTGTACAGAATTATGCCACCTGTTTCACCCCTGAGGGGGTCAACTACCGGGGGCACTGATTTTAATGTGATTTATAGAAGGATTAGAGGGGACACGAGATAGGGGTGGTGGGTGTCTGGAATTCACTGCCTAAGTTGGTGGCAGAGGCTGAAACACACCTCATTTAAAAAGTACCTGGATCTGTGAATAAAATGGAACCTGTGAGGCTACAGGCCAAGTGCTGAAAAATGGAATTAAGAGGAGCAGCCAGTTTAGTTTCTTCCCTTTGTTAGTTGGGCAGAATGGCCTCTTTCTGCACTGTAACTTTTGTGAGTTCTATGAGGATGTGTCTAGGGCGGTGGATAGAGGAGAGCCGGTGGATGTGGTCTTTCTTGATTTTCAGAAGGCGTTTGACAAGGTACCTCACAAGAGGCTATTGCAGAAGGTCAGGGGACATGGAGTTGGGGGTAGGGTGTTAGCATGGATAGAGGACTGGTTGTCAAATAGGAGGCAGAGAGTGGGGGTCAATGGGTGCTATTCGGATTGGCAGTTGGTGACTGTCTGGTTTAAGATATTAATGGATAAAGATGAAGCCTGTCCTAAGGGGAGGGTGTTAAACTGGGGGAGGGCTAGATACAACCGGATTAGGCAGGATCTTAAAGATACGGACTGGGGTAAGCTGCTTGATGGCAGGTCGACGCTGGGTATGTGGGAGTCTCTCAAGGGAAAACTAAAATCTTTGCAGGAAAGGCACGTGCCGGTCAAGAGGAAGGATGGGAAGGGTAGGATTAGAGAGCCGTGGGTAACTAGGGATATTGAGGACCTGGTCAGGAGGAAGAGAGAGGCGTACATTAGATCTAGGCATTTGAGGACAGAGATAGCGTTAGAAGAATACAGAGAATGTAGGAGAGAACTTAAAAGGGGCATCAGAAAGGCAAAAAGGGGCCATGAAATGGCTTTGGCGGGTAGGATTAAAGAAAATCCTAAGGCATTTTACTCCTATGTTAGAAATAAAAGGATGGTTAGAGGGAAGATTGGTCCTCTCAGGGACAGAGGAGGGGAACTATGCTTGGAGCCTGGGGGAATGGGGGAGATCCTGAATGAATACTTTGCGTCGGTATTCACGCAGGAGAGGGGCCTGATGTCTGGTGCTGTGCTTGAGGAGTTTGAGGATCCGTTGAGGGATATAGTCATCACGAGGGAAGAGGTGTTGGGACTTTTAGACAGTATAAAGACGGATAAATCTCCGGGGCCTGATGGCATCTATCCCAGGCTGTTAAGGGAGGTGAGGGATGAAATTGCTGGGCCTCTGACGCAAATCTTTGTCTCTTCTTTGGACACAGGTGAGGTCCCAGAGGATTGGCGCATTGCAAATGTAGTACCGTTGTTTAAGAAGGGTCAGAGGGATAACCCAGGGAATTATAGGCCGGTGAGCTTGACTTCAGTTATAGGCAAGCTAATGGAGAGGATCCTCAAGGATAGGATGTATGAACATCTGGAGCGCTGCAATCTGATCAGGGATACGCAGCATGGCTTCGTTACAGGGAGGTCGTGCCTTACGAATCTAGTGGAATTTTTTGAAGAGGTGACAAAAACGGTTGACGAAGGACAAGCCGTTGATGTTGTCTATATGGATTTCAGTAAGGCGTTTGACAAGGTCCCTCATGGTAGGCTGATAGAAAAGGTGAAGGCTCATGGGATACAAGGCCAGGTATGTAGATGGGTGGAGAACTGGCTTGGGAGGAGGAGACAGCGAGTAGTAGTGGAAGGCTCCTTTTCCAATTGGAGGCCTGTCACCAGTGGTGTGCTGCAGGGCTCGGTACTTGGACCTCTTCTATTTGTGGTATATATTAATGACTTGGAAGAGGGGGTAGGTGGTGTGATCAGCAAATTTGCTGATGACACCAAGATGGTTGGATTGGCGGGTACTGAGGAGCAGTGCCTGGCAATGCAACAGGACATAGACAGGCTGGTAGATTGGGCAGATAGATGGCAAATGGAATTTAATCCGGAGAAATGCGAGGTGATGCACTTTGGCCGGAATAATGTGGAGGGGAGTTATACGATAAAAGGTAGAACTATCCGGAGTATAGATACGCAGAGAGACCTGGGGGTGCAAGTGCACAAGTCCCTGAAGGTGTCGGTACAGGTGCAGAATGTGATGAGGAAAGCGTATGGTATGTTAGCCTTCATAGGAAGAGGTATAGAATATAAGAGTAGGAGTCTGATGTTGCAGTTGTATAGAACGTTGGTTAGGCCTCACTTGGAGTACTGCGTCCAGTTCTGGTCGCCGTACTACCGGAAGGATGTAGAGATCCTGGAGAGAGTGCAGAGGAGATTTACCAGGATGTTGCCTGGTATGGAAGGGCTGTCTTACGAGGAAAGATTGAATGAACTTGGGCTGTTTTCCCTTGAGAGACGTCGGCTGAGGGGGGATCTAATAGAGGTTTATAAGATTATGAAGGGGATAGATAGAGTAAATGGTGGTAAGCTTTTTCCGCTACAAGAAATGGATAGAACGAGGGGTCACGGGCTTAGGGTGAGGGGGGCTAGGTATAAGACAAATATTAGAGGGCAGTTTTTCACGCAAAGGGTAGTGGGGGTGTGGAATGCACTGCCGAGTAAGGTGGTGGAAGCAGGCACGCTAGGGTTGTTTGAGTCACTTAGACAGCCATATGAGCGGGCTACATATAGGGAGATATAGTAGGCCTTACTGAACATTGTAGGCTTGGGAATACGTTTTGCCTCAGGAATGTTAGTCTTTGCCTGTTTAATAAGGAATTTTTTTGTCTCCACAGGCATTTAAGTCCAGCAAGGGGCATGCAGGCGACAGGTTGTAGTGGGCTGCTCTTGGATGTTGCTTTGGGAGTTGCCTATTGCTTCATGTCGTTAGTGTGCTTAAACTGGACCATCTCGAGGGCAACATGACAGCTCAGAGACTATCTCTGTTGCTGTGCGGACACATGGATTTGGGCCTGTGTCTGTGGGAGTTTGCACGTTCTCCCCGTGGTTGCGTGGGTTTCCTCCGGGTGCTCCGGTTTCCTCCCACATCCCCCAAAGATGTGCTTTTAGGCTGATTGATTGGGTACTAAAATTGTCCCTAAATTGGACCTCCCTGATCCTCGCACGTTAGGCGTAGACTAAAATCATGAATAGGTCACTGAGATAGTAGGACGGCGGCGCGGGCTCGTTGGGCCGAAGGGCCTGTTTCCCGTGCTGTGTTGTTCTTTGTTCTTAGTGGAGGGCCCCAGGGGTTGGTGCTGGGGCCTCAGCTATTTACCATTTATATAGATGATCTGGAGGAGGGAACCGAGTGTATGGTGTCGAAATTTGCTGATGACACCAAGATTGGGGGAACGGCAAATTGCGCGGAGGGTGTGGAGAGTCTGCAGAAGGATCTAGATAGGCTGGGTGAATGGGCCAGGAACTGGCAAATGGAATTTAATGTTGGCAAGTGTGATGTCAGGAGTAGGTTCTTTACCCAGAGGATGGTGAGGGATTGGAATGCCCTGCCTGCTGCAGTTGTAAATGCGCCTAGTTTGGGGGTGTTTAAGAGATCCGTGGATAGATTTATGGATGAAAAGGGATTGGTTTAGGTTAGAGGGTCATTGTTTTTTAACTGGTCGGCGCAACATCGTGGGCCGAAGGGCCTGTTCTGCGCTGTAATGTTCTATGAGGTGGTCCACTTTGGTAGGAATAATGGTAGGAAGGATTATTACTTACATGGAGAAAAACTGCAGCAGGCGATGGTGCAGAGGGACCTCGCAGTCCTTGTGCAGGAGTCGCAAAAACCCAGCCTGCAGGTGCAGCAGGTGGTCAGGAAGGCTAATGGGATACTGGCCTTCATAGTGAGGGGGATTGAATATAAAAGTAGGGAGGTCTTGCTGCGGCTGTATAGGGCATTGGTGAGGCTGCAGCTAGAGTACTGTGTGCATTTTTGGGCACCGGACTTACGCAAGGATATTTTGGCCTTGGAGGGAGTGCAGAGGAGGTTTACTAGGCTGATGCTGGAATTGAGGGGGTTGAGCTATGAGGAGAGGCTGAATAAACTAGGCTTGTACTCATTAGAGTTTAGAAGAATGAGGGGAGATCTCATTGAGACGTATAAGATGATGAATGGGATGGATAGGATAGAGGTGGAGAGACTCTTCCCGCTCAGAAAGGACAGTAGGACTAGGGGGCACAGCCTCAAGATAAAGGGGGCGTGGTTTAGAACGGAGTTGAGGAAGAACTTCTTCACTCAAAGGGTGGTGAATCTCTGGAATTCTCTGCCCGTTGAAGTGGTGGAGGCTACCTCACTAAATATTTTTAAGACGCGGGTTGATGGGTTTTTGATGAGAGAGGGGATTCAGGGTTATGAGGAGAGGGCGGGAATGTGGAACTGAGCCACGACAGATCAGCCATGATCTTATTGAATGGCGAGGCAGGCTCGAAGGGCCAGATGGCCTACTCCTGCTCCTATTTCTTATGTATGATTCTAGTTTCCTTCAAAGGCATTTGTGAATGCAAAATGGAAACCAGGAACTGTGTGTTGAAAGGTTGCAGCTGGAAGATGACATTCCAGCAGCTGGGAAAGGGGTCAAAGAAAGTTGATTGGAGAAACACAACATAGCACAAAATAGCTAGGCAGCCAAAAGACTGCTAATATCCTTATTCTTGGCTGAGTTCTTCCTATCACTCCAACTGGTACACATTCAAATGCGAGGGGGAGAGAAAGCAGAAGAGATTCCTGTACCATGCACAGTCTTGGGAGAAGCTTCCACGACTATATGGAATTTTGGGGTGGCTAGATTTCCTTTGTTGCAGGGGAAGGCATTTAATACAGAACCTAAAAGATGGCAGAGGGGGAGTAATAACAGACCTTACACAGGATCAGTTTCTTGTCCACACTCTGGGATTCTATTCCACCAATTTAATGATTATTAAGATTCTCCTAACATGATTCAAACAGCATTTATAACACACACACACACCAACAAAAAAAAATCTCGTAATGACAGTGATATTAGCATATAATATTCTGTTATGATAAATGGGTTAACATGCACAAAGAGCTAAATACACACCTGTTCATTGATAGGAGTGCAAAGACTTTGAGGACAATGAACTTCACACATTTTGGAGCTACAGATCAGAATATTTACACTGAAATGGCTCAGTCTTTTTACTCAGAGGGATGTATATATCATAGAATCATAGATATATCCATGTACACAGCTGTCTATGCACCTATAGTGACATACATGCATGCTTGATCTTTACAGTGAAACAGTAAGCTTTCTCCACATCCAGTGCAGGGTAGCAGGAAGGCCCTCACTACAATCTGCCTTTCCTCCCTCCATCTGGCTGGAGAAAGGGGTAAATACATTGCAGAATGTTCTTGATTTGAGATTTAGGATATAGATAGATGCTAGCCATATACCAGGCTAGTTGATTAAACAAGCTGACAGTCAAATACACTTCTAATCTGACTGAATGAGTACAGTAAGGATCAAATGTCATAAATCACAACAGTAATATCCTTTTTCTACAACTACTGCCGTTTCTCACAATACATGTAGATTGTTGAAAGACTCCCTGGTGTGGCAGTACCAAAGGTTCCTGACACACACAGTGTAATCACATTACCAAGTCAGTATGTTAATGCAATGTTTCTATTAGCTGCTATCCCACAATCAACAATTGAGGTTTCCAGTTTGATATCTCCACTTCCCCCTCAAACAATCAACTCTTTAAAGATTTCCCCCCCCAACTCTCTCAGAAAAGCAGCGGATGAAGACCAAGGTTTGTTCCTCAGACAGGAGAGCTGAATGAACAGTTCTGTACAGCAGGCTGGAGTATCCGATTGCAGCCTGTCCTCAGCACACGCCACACAATTCACCCACCGGCCTGTTTGTGGTTGTTCATCAGGCTTAGAGAATATTTAAACAGAACCCGACACACAATCCTCACAACTAACTCATGTTAAGTTTTACCACATTAAACAATCACAATTCTTCAAACAGTCCATGGTCAGTACAGCATTTCATTTTAATAAAGCACAACACAGGTAGAGTTTAGGTAATTGCACCTTCCCATGTTCTGGCTCATTCAGCAAGGTGTTCAAATTCTTGCCCACTCAGTTTAAAGCAGTGGGTTAGTTTGCAGACCACATCATGATATGGGTGTGTTTCTCCCCTCCATACAAAGGCTGTGTCCACATGCATGTGTGTGTGTTACAATCTCCCTGGCTGGAGGCTTTATTTAAACCACGTATCGGCTGCCTGCGAGAAGTTGGCAGGAGGGGGGGTGGCAGCAGGGGATAAAAGCAAAATACTGGAAATCTGAAATAAAAATGCGATGAAAAACTCAGCAGGTCTGGCAGCACTTGTGCAGAGAGAAAGAGTTGATTTTTCGAGCCCGGTACGACTCTTCTTTGGGGTAAGAGAGTCAGCCGCCTGAGGAAGGGTTAGACTGCCCAGGAATAGAAAGCTATGAGGTAGTGAGCTACAAGGAGAGTGGCACGGCAGCACAGTGGTGAGCACTGCTGCCTCACAGTGCCAGGGACCCGATTCTGGACTCAGGTGACTGTGGAATTGGCACATTCTCCCTGCGTCTGCATGGGTTTCCTCCCACAGTCCAAAGATGTGCGGGTTAAGTTAATTGAATGTATTAAATTGCCCCTTAGTGTCAGGGGGACGAGCTAGGGTAAATACATGGGGTTACGGGGTTAGTGGATGGGATTGTAGTCAGTGCAGGCTCCATAGGCTGAAAGGCCTTGTTCTGCACTGCAGGGATTCTATAAGCTCAGCCCAATTCTTATCACTACTTCTGGACACACTAAATCAACTCTGAACCAAAAGGTAATTAAGGCAGACCTGATAGTAAAGATTTGTATGGTGACCAGAGCAGTAACAGGGTGAAGATTTGTGCATCATATTCACTGTTATCATAGAATCAAAGACACCCTACAGTGCAGAAAGGGGCCATTTGGCCCATCGACTCTGCCACAATTCCACCCAAGCCCTACCCCCATATCTATACATATTTACCCACTAATCCCTCTAACCTACGCACCTCAGGGCATTAAGGGGCAATTATCATGGCCAATCAACCTAACCCACACATCTTTGGACCATGTGTCACAGACATTTCCCTATCAGCCTCATTCCCAACAGACTCCATCCAATCTCATTAATCTCCCACCAGATGTAAAACAGAAGATTCTGTGAAGCCTTGGATGAAAATCCTTTATGGCACCAGCGAATAGTTATTGAGCTTCAAGTAGCTGATTCCATGTGGAACCACAGTACATCCCACCATCAATTCAACCCAAGATCTCAGAAAGCTCAATATTTTAATAAGAAAATAGTGTTGTCAGTGGCACCGGCTGTCCCTTGATTTTCTTTAGCTGTTAATTAGTGTAACTGGAGTGCAAGATAACAGACCAGCAAGGCCATTCAGCCCCTCGAGCCAGTTCTGGCAATAGCATACACTGAGAGGCAGTAGTGATCAGAGCGCATCCTCCTCAGGGCTGTGACAGCATCAGCTTACTGGAGCAAAAACACTCTCCTAATTCAAAGCTGCCTTCAGCCCCTGAACTTTAAGGAGAGGTTAATATAGTGTGGACAAAACAAGCTGTTCTCCCTTCCAAAAATTTGAATCTAGCAGGCCGTCCCTTTCGGTATTAGTGTTCTTGGTGGCGGGGATTCTCACTGGGCAAACAGTTTTCACCCAGCTCCCTCCATATCCAAACCTATCCTTTCCCCTGCTCCCCTTGTCTTGTCCTTAGGAATCCGAGGACATTCTGGAATTCTGGAAGAAGGGGAGGGACCACAACTTGACACTGGGTCTGAAGTCATGTTCCTCTCCCAACATCCTCTCCGGAATCAGGAATGCTTGGGAATTTATGGAAGTTGGGCTGCCAATGGATTCAGTCTCAGGCGGTGGGAAATCGCCAGAATCTAGGGTCCAGGATTGGCGGTGGGCCTGGGGCTGATAGCCGCTGGCATGAGGCATTAGCTCTTGTACCTCGGTCTGCTCCCTGCTTGATGCAGCATTGGTGGCCCCATGAATCTGTGGTTGATAGCCTGATTTGACAATCACCTCCATCGTGTCCTCAACTGAACCGTTTCCTGGTGCCTCTTTCTGGTGATATCCAGGATCTCGTATACTTGTATAGGTCACTTCACTGGCATACACAGATGGCATGGCCACTGCCTCAAACGCTGGGTTAGTCTTCCCTGAAGACTCGGTAGATGTGCAGCGAGGACTGTACGATAAGACACCTTGATTCTGGTTCTCGGCATCAGAGGAATCCTCAGGAACATCCTCACCCTCATCATCCCCCTCGAGCTCCTTTTTGGTCTCCATTGCGACTGGTTGTTCTTCAACAACCTGGACCTCATTGGGTGTACAATCCTTTGGCTCCAGAGTTTTGCACAAGTTGGCTCCCTAAAAAGGTGAAGAAAATTGAAAAGACAGTTCTAGTTTGAGATATTTATATCGAACGTACAGGATTTGAAAGTGCTTCCCACCATCCCCATCATGCATCAAATCCAATTGCACATACAACTGTAGAGTCGGAGTTACTCTGTAGCTCAGTTTGGAGCAAGATGCTGTCTTTCTCTCTTGCAGGGAATAATCCTACTTCTGGGTCTAGACATCACGGCACAGGCTGGCAGAGCCAAAACTCAGAAACCCCAACAAAGCTCGGCACTGGGATAGAGGCAAGACACAACGTGCTAGTGCCCAGCAGTGTTGAGCTTCCAGCCCAAGTTTGCCCAACCTGGCCCACTCTACCCATCTGAGATTCAATTTTGAGGCAGGTGATAACACGTCACAGCCCTATCCCCAACAATGGGCTGGTCTGAGCTGAGAAGGACAGACTTGCTTGGTTCAATCTCAGGTTGACCCCAAGCAAGGGGTATTCAGCTTCCTGCCCCAACGCAATGGCTGGGGATGAGTCACCTGTTAGTGTAACAGAGAAGGTATCCTACCCATGCTGATTTGTTTAACTTTGGTAAATCATGAGAAACAATTCTGAGGCACAGCACAAATTTTCTTTTAGAAAGGCACTGACTAATCAGGGCAAGTCAGCAGGAGTTGCTTAAGGGAAGGTTATGTTTGACTAACTGATTGACAGCGAGGAATGAAGTTTCAGGCTGCAATGCGTTAAAAATAGGCTGGTTGATCAGACAGAAAAGGTGTAAAATGGAATTTAATCCAGAGAAGTATAGGGTAATGATTTTGGGAGGTGTAACTTAGCAAGGAAATACAGAGCAAATGGGAATGTACCGAGTAGCATGGGAAAATAGAGGGCCCTTGAAAATATGTCCACAACTTCTGAAAGATTCGAGGATCTTCCACGATTTTGAGCCAACGATGGTGAAGAAACAGTGACACATTTCCAAGAATGATGAGTGACTTGAAGCAGAACTTGCAGGTGGTGGTGTTCCCATGTGTCTGATGTCCCTATCCTTCTAAGTGATAAAGGTCATGGGTCTGGAAGGTGCCCAAGGTTGAAGGAACCTTGAGGGGAGGGGGGTGCCGCAGTGCATCCTGTAGATGGTACGTACAGCTGCCACTGTGTCAGTGATGGAGGGAGTGAATGTTTGAGGTTTTGAATGTGATGCCAATAAAGCAGGCATCTTTCTGCTGGATGGTGTTGAGCATCTAAGGGCTGGTGGAATTGAACTAATCTGCAAGGTAAAGGTAAAGTTGCCATGGACCCAGATAGCCGTAAGCTACTTTCCCCTTTGAGGGGGAGTGTTGACTAGTGGTGATTTAACCTGAGGATCACCACACTTCAGGCAAGGGGAAAAGTTAAGAAGGCAAGACCATGAATAATCTCAGCCAGTACGGGAATTGAACTCATGCTGTTGGCATCACAAACCAGCCTTCCAACCAACTGAGCTAAACCGATCCTAACTCATCCAGACAAGTGGAGAATATTCCATCACACTCCTGATTTGTGCCACATAGATGGTGGACAAGCTTTGGGAAATCAGGACGTGAATTACTCGCTGCAGAATTCTCAGTCTCTGACCTGCTCTAGTAGCCACACAATATGCAGTTCGTGGTTTGCTGCTATCAGATGTATACAGTTACTGAAGATTAAGGTTATAAACCTGATGTGTACCCACATAAATAGACAAGCGAAACACACCGTGACATAGAACATCAAACAGTACAGCACAGTAACAGGCCTTTCCGCCCACAATGCTGTACCGAACACAACACCAAATTAAACTAATTCCTTCTGCCTGCCCTTGGTCCATATTCTCTGTTTATGTGAAAGCCCCTTAAACGCCCCTATCGTATCTGTCTCCACCACCCCTAGCAGCACGTTCCAAGCACCTGCCACTCTGTGTAAGGAACCTGCCCCTCTCAATGAAATATTAAAGAGTTAATATCCACTGTAGAGTCTCAGATGAACTATTGGGTTTGCAAGAATAACAGAAAAACATGAGAGCAAACTGACAAAGGAGACAACCACAGACTCCAGCTTCCAGAGCATAGCCAGGGTGTTTTTTTTAAAAAATGTTCTTTTTCATGCAGCTATTCTTATTACTACCTGTTTTTGCATAGGACAGCTGAGGTGCTGTTTTTGCTAGGAACAGAATGGTCTTTCTTGTGCTTGTCCTTAATTGTATCACTTGATGTGTGCTTTGCTGGAATTGTTAATTGTACAAAAGTCTTTTTGCTCGGTGCACTTTTGCTAACTGACTCCCAGCACTGAGTGGAAGTTATGTAGCAAAGGTTTGCCAGCTTGCATATGTAAGAAGAATAAAGAACTTTTGAATCAGACAACAGTTGGTGTTTGCCTTTGTATCAGGGACAGAAGAGTCCATGTTAATCTAAAAGCCCCTTATATGCCCATATTGTATCTGTCTCTACCACCACCCCTGGCAGATTGTTACAGTCACCTAACACTTTCTGTGTAAGGAACCTGCCCCTCTCACCATAAGTGCATGCCCTTTTTCAAAGAGCATAGCTGCACACATTTACAGATATATGTACATTCCTATAAATACACAGATATTCCCAGCGTTTAGTTGAAAATACCTGAAGGAAGTTTCCGTTGTGAAGGACTTTACTGTTATTTGGATTAGGAATATCGGGATAAAATGTCTCTTTAATCCTGGAAAGAACAGGAAGAAGTAAACAGTCAGTAACTCAATGTTCACCACCCTCCCTGTGACTGCTCCCAGCCAGGCCAAGAATTGGCAAAATATATTGCAAAAATTGCTGGTTCCATTGAAATGAAAGTTAAAGTTTATTTATTAGTGTCACAAGTAAGATTTACATTAATACTGCAATGAAGTTACTGTGAAACTCCCCTAGTCACCACACTCCAAGCGCCTGTTTGGATACACTGACGGAGAATTTACCACAGCCAATGCACCTCACCAGCACTGAGAGGTGAAAAGACAAGGTTTAGATTTTATGGTCCAGGACATGGAAAGGAAACTCACCATTCTTGTTTTCGGTAACAGAAGATGCTGAGAATGATTCCCAGTGTTATAATTCCCACTAGGGGCAGGGTAACCCCAAGGATCACTGCAATAGCTGATTGGGAGGAAAAGAACAAACATTAGAAAACTAACAGACGGATTATTCACAAGGGGGTGCAGGGAGAGAAAGAACTGTGTCTTAATGTGAGATCAATAGGTGGGATGTGAGAGGTAATGTTTATGGCTATAAGGAAAGAGGATAATCTGTCCTGAAGCACCCATCTCCTTTTCACACAGAATTCCAATGCCAGCTTTGCTCAGTCTATCTCTTTAACAAATATTCTGTTACTAACAAACGTAACATTCATAAAAATCGCTTACCATCAATCTTCAATTAATCATAGAATCCCTACAGTGCAGAAGGCCATTCAGCCCATTGAGTCTGCACTGACTCTCCAACAGAGCATCTTACCCAGCCTAATCCCCAACCCAATCCCGTAACCCCACATATTTACCCCACTAATCCCCCTAACCTGCACATCTTGGGACACCAAGGGTCAATTTAGCATGGCCAATCCACCAAATCTGCACATCTTTGGACTATGGCAGGAAACTGGAGCATCCGGAGGAAATGCACGCAGACACAGGGAGAACGTGCGAACTCCACACAGTCTTCCCAGGCCGGAATCAAACCCCAGTCTCTGGTGCTGAGAGGCAGCGGTGCTAACCACTGTGCCACCCTTTAAATATTAAAGCATATTTCATATTTTTCTCTATTATAACCTGGGGGGAGAGGGAAGGAGAGACAGTGACATAAAGGGCTGGGAACCCAGAGGCCCAGGCACTGGGGACATGGGCTCAACTCCCGCCACGGAAGAGGAGGAAATGTTCATTCAATTAATAAAATGCGATTAGTTCATTAATCTGGAATTGAAAGCCAGCCTCAGCAAAGTGAATATAAATTGAGGGAGAGAAATCTGTTGTCCTTCCTTGGCCAACAGCAATGTGGTCAACCCTCAACTACCCTGAAACAGCCAAGCAAGCCACTCAGTTCAAGCACAATTACGGATGGGCAACAAATAGTTGCTTTGTCAGCAGCAGGCACCCACATCCCATCAAAGAATAAAAACCAAGCACAGAACAGACAGGGAATGTTATTCGGACAAATGGTAATAAAAGCTGATTGCACAATTCAGAGAGATGTGACACAGTGGAACTGCAAATCTCTCTTTCAGTGAGCTGGGTTATTTTAATGGTTAACTGAACATGATGGCTGGAGGGCATTCAAACACTCAAATGGAACTCTCTCAGGACAACACCTCACAGACATAAATCCCACTCCCCATGATAATGAGCACAAATCACTTCCCATCTGAGGTAACTCCTAACCCTTTCAGATGACAGGCAGCCGAGGGTATTTGGCGCAGATGGACTTACGGCTATTTGGTGTAGTTACGGTAAGGGTTCTGCTGGGACTCTCTCCTCCTGCTGTATAGGCACTCAGTGCCACGTGGTACGTTGTCCCAGGCTCCAGGCCCTTGATCTCAAATGTCCTCGAGTTGGGGCTGTTTATGATCTTTGGTGGTGAATCAGCTATTGCAAATGGAGAAAGCAGAAAATCAGGGGCACAACACAGGATACAATACAGCACAGGAAGCCATTCAGCCCATCCTATTTCCACCGGCTGGTTGAAAGAGCTATCCCATCAGTTCCACTGCCTGATCATTTCTCAATCCGATTCCCCTTTGCACGTTGTGATTGAAATTTATTCCGATGGTCAAAAAGGATAGTAGGAAGAGAGGTAATAAGCCGTGGATAACGAAGGAGGTGAAGGAAAGTGTTAAATTAAAAGCGGATGCGTTTAGAGTAGCTAAGAGTAGTGGGCGAGAAGAGGATTGGGAGAGGTTTAAATGTCAACAAAGATTGACAAAGAAGTTGATAAAGAAGGGTAGGAGAAACTATGAAGCTGGGCTAGCGCTTAATATAAAAAAGGATAGCAAGAGTTTTTATAAATATATAAAAAGGAAGAGGCTGGCTAGGGTGAATGTTGGTCCTTTAGAGGATGAGAAAGGGGACCTAGTGGTAGGGGATGAGGATATGGCTAAGGTATTGAATAACTTTTTTGTTTCTGTCTTCACGGAGGAGGACGTGAATAATTTGCTGGGTGTTAGAGATGGAAAGGTGGTAGGACTGGAGGGTCTTAATGACATTACTGTTACTAGAGAGGCGGTGCTCGACAGACTGGAGGGACTGATTGTGGACAAGTCCCCAGGACCGGATGGAATGCATCCGAGGGTTCTGAAAGAAATGGCGGAGGTGATAGTGGATGCCTTGGTGGTTATTTTCCAGACGTCGCTGGATTCCGGGGAAGTGCCGGATGATTGGAAAACGGCTAATGTTACGCTGTTGTTTAAGAAGGGTGCCAGGCAAAAGGCGGGGAATTATAGGCCGGTTAGTTTAACGTCTGTGGTAGGTAAAATGTTAGAATCTGTCATTAAGGAGGAAATTGTGAGGCATCTTGAAGGGAATTGCTTGATAGAGCAGACGCAGCACAGTTTCATTAAAGGGAAGTCGTGTCTGACAAATTTACTGGAGTTCTATGAGAATGTGTCTAGGGCGGTGGATAGAGGAGAGCCGGTGGATGTGGTCTTTCTAGATTTTCAGAAGGCGTTTGACAAAGTACCTCACAAGAGGTTATTGCAGAAGGTCGCGGGACATGGAGTTGGGGGTAGGGTGTTAGCGTGGATAGAGGATTGGTTGTCAAATAGGAGGCAGAGAGTGGGGGTCAACGGGTGCTATTCGGATTGGCGGATGGTGACTAGTGGAGTGCCCCAGGGGTCGGTGCTGGGGCCTCAGCTTTTTACCATTTATATAGATGATCTGGAGGAGGGAACCGAGTGTAGGGTGTCGAAATTTGCTGATGACACCAAGATTGGGGGAACGGCAAATTGTGCGGAGGGTGTGGAGAGTCTGCAGAAGGATCTAGATAGGCTGGGCGAATGGGCCAGGAAATGGCAAATGGAATTTAATGTTGGCAAGTGTGAGGTGGTCCACTTTGGTAGGAAGAATGGTAGGAAGGACTATTACTTACGGGGCGAAAAACTGCAGCAGGCGACGGTGCAGAGGGACCTCGGGGTCCTTGTGCACGAGTCGCAAAAACCCAGCCTGCAGGTGCAGCAGGTGGTCAGGAAGGCAAATGGGATGCTGGCCTTCATAGCGAGGGGGATTGAATTTAAAAGTAGGGAGGTCTTGCTGCAGCTGTATAGGGCATTGGTGAGGCCGCAGCTGGAGTACTGTGTGCAGTTTTGGGCGCCGCACCTGCGCAAAGATATTTTGGCCTTGGAGGGAGTGCAGAGGAGGTTTACTAGGTTGATACCGGAGTTGAGGGGGTTGAGCTATGAGGAGAGGCTGAATAAACTGGGCTTGTACTCGTTAGAGTTTAGAAGAATGAGGGGAGATCTCATTGAGACGTATAAGATGATGAATGGGATGGATAGGATAGAGGTGGAGAGACTCTTCCCGCTCAAAAAAGACAGTAGGACTAGGGGGCACAGCCTCAAGATAAAAGGGGGGGCGGTTTAGAACGGAGTTGAGGAGGAACTTCTTCACTCAAAGGGTGGTGAATCTCTGGAATTCTCTGCCCGTTGAAGTGGTGGAGGCTGCCTCGCTAAATATTTTTAAGACGCGGGTTGATGGGTTTTTGATAAGAGAGGGGATTAAGGGTTATGGGGAGAAAGCGGGAAAGTGGAACTGAGCAGCGACAGATCAGCCATGATCTTACTGAATGGCGGGGCAGGCTCGAAGGGCTAGATGGCCTACTCCTGCTCCTATTTCTTATGTTCTCATGTTCTTAATCTGCTTCCACCACCCTGTCATGACTCAGGCAGTGAATTCTGGATCACAATAACTCGCTGCATTAAAAAAAGTATCCTCAGCTCCTCTCCCACATACCTCCCAAGAGAACTATAGGCTTCCCAGGCAAGCTTTTTACACAGAGTGGTGGGTGCCTGGAACTCGCTGCTGCGGGAGGTAGTGGAAGCGGATACGATAGTGAGTTTTAAGGGGCGCCTGGAAAAATACATGAATAGGATGGGGTTAGAGGGATATGATCGATTCCTGGAAGGGTAGGGGGTTTTAGTTCGGTCGGGCAACATGGACGGCACAGGCTTGAAGGGCCAAAAGGCCTGTTCCTGTGCTGTAACTTTCATTGCTCACGTTCCCAGTTAATTCCAAAAAGAGACAGAGCTTGAACAGGTTCCTTCTGTTTGCAGAGAACAGACCTCTGTGTATGAATGTAAGTCACTTTTAGCGAGTGTAACTGAGCTTCTAGGAACTAAAAGGTCGAATTAATAAACATTGCTCCATTTGGGAAGCCACATCCAACAGGATTTGATTTGATTTATTATTGTCACATGTATTAACATACAGGGAAAAGTATTGCTTTTGTGCTCTATACAGGAAGTATACCATTCACAGAGAAGGAAAAGAGAGAGTACAGAATGTAGTGTTACAGTCATAGCTTGGGTGTAGAGAAAGATCAACTTAATGCAAGGTAGACGCATTCAGAAGTCTGACAGCAGCAGGGAAGAATATGTTCTTAAAATCGATTGGTACGTGACCTCAGAATACATGTCAAAAGATCAACCTTTGCATATTTACCCAAATTCTGTCTCTGTCCGCTGCCATCCAAGGGTTTGAATGCTGCTGAATAATTGTAGAGTTTAGTGTAATAAACCTTGAACCCCTGAATAAATCCTTGCCGTTTGATCACAGGGATGTCACTCCAATCGATCTGTACTGTATTTCCGCTGGTTTCGTTGATATTTAGTTTCGGAGCTTCAGATGGGGCTAGGAAGTGTGATCAAAGACAGTGATTATATTAAGACCTCAATCTGAACTGTGGTCAATATCACATATTGCACGCTTCACAGCGTACTCTTCACCAAACCATCAGAAAATGGTGCCACCAGGACTTTTCACTGTCTCATTTCAATAAACTAAGCCATCAGTGCAGAGTAAAAATTCATTTCAGAGAGGGTTTGTGGCTCTGTTCTGCGTCCTGTATTATTTAATCCCCCTTTGTCCTATGGGCCTCAAAACTTGGGAATCATGAAATCAGTTAGCGTCTCATTATCGCATTCCCATTTGCAGGAGTTTTGTGAGAATTGACTGCTGTGTTTTCCACTGTACAATACTGATTAAACTTCAAAAGATAGTTCCATTGACTGAAGCATCTTGGAACATCCTGGAGTCACAAAAGGTGCCACGTAAATGCAGGCCGCTCTTTCCTGTCTACACACAGACCTGAGTCCTGCAAGCATACCATGCTAGAGCACAGGCCATTCGGCCCATTGGGCCTTTATACAGCTTCTCTGAAGACAGTTTCCTAATTAACTCATCACCGTGTGGTTTCCCGATAGCCTGGAGGATTTTCCTTTCTGGGTGTTTATCCAATTTCCTTTTTGAGAGTTATCCCTGAATCAGCTTTTAACATCCAAGTGGACAACACATTCCTGAGCAACTTCCTGTGCAAAATGGGAGATTTGCTTTGGCATTCTCACATTTTGAAATCAGTATCTTTGGGTTATTCAGTTAATGCTGAAGCTGATTAAAATACTGAACAATCTTATAAGCCGTGGATAACGAAGGAGGTGAAGGAAAGTGTTAAATTAAAAGCGGAGGCGTTTAGAGTAGCTAAGAGTAGTGGGCGAGAAGAGGATTGGGAGAGGTTTAAATGTCAACAAAGATTGACAAAGAAGTTGATAAAGAAGGGTAGGAGAAACTATGAAGCTGGGCTAGCGCTTAATATAAAAAAGGATAGCAAGAGTTTTTATAAATATATAAAAAGGAAGAGGCTGGCTAGGGTGAACGTTGGTCCCTTAAGAGGATGAGAAGGGGGACTTAGTGGTAGGGGATGGGGATATGGCTGAGGTCTTGAATAACTTTTTTGTTTCGGTCTTCTCGGAGGAGGACGTGAATAATTTGCTGGGTGTTAGAGATGGAAAGGTGGTAGGACTGGAGGGTCTCGATGACATTACTGTTACTAGAGAGGTGGTGCTCGACAGACTGGAGGGGCTGATTGTGGACAAGTCCCCAGGACCGGATGGAATGCATCCGAGGGTTCTGAAAAACTGGCAGAGGTGATAGTGGATGCCTTGGTGGTTATTTTCCAGACGTCGCTGGATTCCGGGGAAGAGCCGGAAGATTGAAGAACAGCTAATGTTACGCCGTTGTTTAAGAAGGGTGGCAGGCAAAAGGCAGGGAATTATAGGCCGGTTAGTTTAACGTCTGTTGTAGGTAAAATGTTAGAATCCGTCATCAAGGAGGAAATAGCGAGGCATCTTGAGGGGAACTGCTTGATAGAGCAGACGCAGCACGGTTTCATTAAAGGGAAGTCGTGTCTGACAAATTTACTGGAGTTCTATGAGGATGTGTCTAGGGCGGTGGATAGAGGAGAGCCGGTGGATGTGGTCTTTCTTGATTTTCAGAAGGCGTTTGACAAGGTACCTCACAAGAGGTTATTGCAGAAGGTCAGGGGGCATGGAGTTGGGGGTAGGGTGTTAGCGTGGATAGAGGATTGGTTGTCAAATAGGAGGCAGAGAGTGGGGGTCAACGGGTGCTATTCGGATTGGCGGATGGTGACTAGTGGAGTGCCCCAGGGGTCGGTGCTGGGGCCTCAGCTATTTGCCATTTATATAGATGATCTGGAGGAGGGAACCGAGTGTAGGGTGTCGAAATTTGCGGATGACACCAAAATTGGTGGAAAGGCAAATTGTGCGGAGGGTGGGGAGAGTCTACAGAAGGATCTAGATAGGCTGGGCGAATGGGCCAGGAAATGGCAAATGGAATTTAATGTTGGCAAGTGCGAGGTGGTCCACTTGGTAGGAATATTGGTAGGAAGGATTATTACTTACGTGGAGAAAAACTGCAGCAGGCGACGGTGCAGAGGGACCTCGGGGTCCTTGTGCACGAGTCGCAAAAACCCAGCTTGCAGGTGCAGCAGGTGGTCAGGAAGGCGAATGGGATGCTGGCCTTCATAGCGAGGGGGATTGAATATAAAAGTAGGGAGGTCTTGCTGCGACTGTATAGGGCATTGGTGAGGCCGCAGCTGGAGTACTGTGTGCAGTTTTGGGCGCCGTACTTACGCAAGGATATTTTGGCCTTGGAGGGAGTGCAGAGGAGGTTTACTAGGCTGATGCCAGAGTTGAGGGGGTTGAGCTATGAGGAGAGGCTGAATAAATTAGGCTTGTACTCGTTAGAGTTTAGAAGAATGAGGGGAGATCTCATTGAGATGTATATGATGATGAATGGGATGGATAGGATAGAGGTGGAGAGACTCTTCCCGCTCAGAAAGGACAGTAGGACTAGGGGGCACAGCCTCAAGATAAAGGGGGGGCGGTTTAGAACAGAGTTGAGGAGGAACTTCTTCACTCAAAGGGTGGTGAATCTCTGGAATTCTCTGCCCGTTGAAGTGGTGGAGGCTGCCTCGCTAAATATTTTTAAGACGCGAGTTGATGGGTTTTTGATAAGAGAGGGGATTAAGGGTTATGGGGAGAGGGCGGGAAGGTGGAACTGAGCCACGACAGATCAGCCATGATCTTATTGAATGGTGGGGCAGGCTCGAAGGGCTAGTTGGCCTACTCCTGCTCCTATTTCTTATGTTCTTATGTTCTTAATTAGCTTTGACAGAATTAGACATAAACAATTGCAAAATATTGCGATTATAAGTGGTTTTTCTGAGCTTTCCCAGTCTCCCCCCCGATCACGTGGGATAATTTCACTCTTGGGATTCTCATTTTGTTTATGAGTTGGCAGCAATTTATTTACCATCATCGGTTTCATTAACTGGCAGTATCAAATGCCTTTGATGAAACAGGACTAGTCAAGGCCACATGGAATTTAACAATACTTTGCAACGTGACACGGCTACATTCACAGGCAGAACAGGGTAAGATTGTTCACGAGGCAACAAAGATCAGGGGACACAGAAAAATACAAAATCTCTACTAAGGTCTGGACAGAGTGGACACACGGAAGATGTTTCAATTAGTAGAGGAGACCAGAATCCGAAGGCACAGCCTCAGAATAAAGGAACAATCCTTTAAAACAGAGATGAAGAATTTCTACAGCCACAGGGTGGTGAATCTGTGGAATTTATTACCACAGAAGGCCGTGGAGGCCAGATCATTGAGTATCTTTAAGACAGAAATAGGCAGGGTCTTGAATAGTAAGGGGATCAAATGTTAGGGAGAAAAGGCAGGAGAATGGGATTAAGGCAGGAGAATGGTGCTGAGAAACTATCAGCCATGACTGAATGGCAGAGCATGCTCGATGGGCGAGTGGCCTAATTCTACTTCTATATCTTATGGTCAAAGTCGTCAGAGTGAGGTGGATTTATTTTTGACAGTCTGGGATCTGTGGCACCACTGCACACATTCAGACCTTATTTTGTTTCGGTTCTGTGGTTGTCTCCCTTACCGAGTTCACGTGTGTACCCAACCAGCTTCTTCGTTAAATAATCTCCATTATTCCTGCACTCGTGCACTTCAAGGTTGTACCGTACTCCAGCATGAAAGGTATCTGAGAGAGACAATGCAGCTCCTTATCAAAACAGTTCAAAACTAATCACATACTTTAAAACTTGTACCTTCCAGCAAAGTGGCTTTCTAAAATTAGCACGGGGCAGTCTCACTGTGGGTAGATCAATTTGACATGGGCATAAAATCAACTATTTTTCAGTTGGAGACACCAAAGAATAGTTGATACAGAAAATGTAAAAGTATTACTATAATGTAGATGGGGAGAGAGTGTTTAGAAGAATAAGACCTGGCCTCAGTGAAACTTACAAAATTCTTACATGATCAAGGCTGATCGGTCATCTATCTTTAGTCCATAAGAACGTAAGAAATAGGAGCAGGAGTAGGCCATCTAGCCCTTCGAGCCTGCCCCGCCGTTCAATAAGATCATGGCTGACCTGAAGTGGATCAGTTCCACTTTCACACTTTCTCCCCATAACCCTTAATCCCCTGTCTATCAGAAGTCTATCTACCCGTGACTTAAATATATTCAGCAAGGTAGCCTCCACCACTTCAACGGGCAGAGAATTCCAGAGATTCACCATCCTTTGAGTGAAGAAGTTCCTCCTCAACTCCGATCTAAACTGCCGCTCCCCCCCACCCCCCACCTTATTTTGAGGCTGTGCCGTCTACTTCTGGTTTCCTTTCTAAGCGGGAAGAATCTCTCTACCTCGACCCTATCTATCCCCTTCATTATCTTATACGTCTCTATAAGATCCCCCCTCAGCCTTCTAAACTCCAAAGAGTACAGACCCAGTCTATGCAATCTCTCCTCATAGTCCAACCCCCTCATCTCCAGTATCAGCCTAGTGAACCTCCTCGGCACTCCCTCCAAGGCCAATATATCCTTCCTTAAGTGCGGTGACCAAAGCTGCACACAGTGCTCCAGCTGCAGCCTCACCAGCGCCCTGCACAGTTGCAGCAAGACCTCCCTTCTTTTATATTCTAACCCCCTCACTACAAAGACCAACATTCCATTCGCCGGCTTCGATTCCTGGCTTAAGTCACTGTCTGTGCAGAGTCTGCACATTCTCCCCACGTCTGCATGGGTTTCCTCCGGGTGCCTCCCACAATCTAAAATATGTGCTGGTTAGGGTGCATTGGCCATGCTAAATTCTCTCTCAATATATCCAAACAGGCACCAAAGTGTGGTGACTAGGGGATTTTCACAGTAACTTCATTGCGGTGTTAATGTTAGCCCACTTGTGTCGCTAATAAATAAACTTTACTTTAACAGTGCATGGCAGGTTTGATGCAGGAAGAATGTTTCCCCTGACTGAGCAGGTGATCTAGAAGCAGAGGACACAACCTCACAACAAGGGGAGGCCATCCAAGAGTGAGATAAGGAGGGATTTCTTCACTCAGAGGGTGGTGGACCTGTGAAATTCTCGACCCAGGTGGGCTCTGGAGGGCGGAATCATTCAGCGTCTTCAAGACAGAAATCGATAGATTTCTAGATATAAAACGAATTGAGGGAGAGGGTGAATAGTGTGGAAAATGGTGGTGAGATAATCACCCATGATCTAGATGAATGCCAGAACACATCAATGGGCTGCATGGCCTGCACCTGCTCCTATTTCCCATCTTCTTATCACCCTACAACCTCAGAGAGATTTTTAATCTGAGGTCCTTCAGCCTTAATGTGACAAAGAGGAGGAAGCGTTAATGGTTTCGATGAGGTACAACGAGGAATAGAAAGAGTTAATCCAAAACACTTCTCCAAGTTAAATCACAGACTGCAGGGTGATTGGATCAAATTGGGAAAGATACGAGAGTGACATCAAGAAGCAACTTGCTTCAGCATTTAGAATGGAGGGTACAATAAAAATACAAGGCAGTCCATTTAGGACTGAGATGAGCAGAAACATCTTCACCCAGGGTGTAGAATTCGGTACCACCAGAAACCGTGGAGTCCAAGTCACTGAATATGGTTCAGAAGGAAACTCTGATAGCTTTAACTGTAAAGGATGTCAGAGGACCAGCCTTGATCCTGATCAATGATGGAATGGGCCAAATAACCAACTCCGCTCCCATTTACTGTGTTTCTATGATGGAGAGAGAGCACAGGCACGCACGGGGGAAAACGAGAGAGAGAGAAAGAAAGAAAGAAGGAAAGAGGGAGAGAGAAAGAGAGCGAGCAAGCAAGCGCGCGCGGGGGAAAACGAGAGAGAGAGTGCGCACGCAAGCGAGCGCGGGGAGAGGGGCAAAGAGAGTGGGGAGAGAGCGAGCAAGCACGTGAGCTGGTGGGGAGAGAGAGAGAGAGAGAAGAGCAGAGTTGGAGAGGGAGGAAGGGGGTTGGGGTCAGGGGAAGAGGGGGACAGAGCGAGCGCGAGAGAGCAAGCAGTGGGGTGCATAAGGAGGGGGGTGCAGTCCCTGCCAGCAAAAAAGAGAGAAACAGAAAGGAAGAGGGAGATGGATGTCCAGAGTGCACAAAATGAAGGGGAAGTGATTTGGGTGGCCGGACAGAATCCTATAGTAAAACATTTTCTGATTAAAATACTTCACCTGATTTCAGTGCAACACTGGTAATGTTTGAAGGGAATTTTTGCCAGTTTATGTTGCACAGAGAGTCACCCAGGACTGGACACCACTGTACAGTATATCCACAGCTCTCAGCCGGACTCCTCTCCCAGGTCAGGTTGAATCCGTCTCCTACACCACGGACTTTTACAACGTCCAAATTTTCATCTAGAAAGAAAAAAGGTTGTTAGAGATTGGGCACCTGAAAGGGAATCTAACCAATAGGACCTCATGGGACTGTATGGTTAAGATCACCCAGCTACACTGTGGAGCTCTCTGCACGTGCCAATGTCCAGAGATTAAAATAAGCATTTACAGAGCATCTTACACATGAATTATCACTGAAAAGCATTCACAGCTAATGTAGCAAGTAGCTGCCTGACACTGTTAGCTCATCAACCTGATACATTTAACTCCTTGGTCATTCCCAACCATTCCATGGCATTCTTTGCCTTTACTCCTCACCCAGGCTCAGTTTTAAATTTGGCTTCCATCTTTCACTCTCTCCAACCCTAGCAACAGCCCTGTATATAAGGGGGTGCATTGGGTGGAGGGAGAGGATTTGCCCTCCAGTTTTTTTTTGCTTGGTAGCAGAACAGGACCAGGTGGTCATGGAAACACTCACCCGTAAACCTGTCTTAGGGGCGCTACTTGACTGACACAACCTCTTGTATATGTCAATCTAAACAATGGAGTTGGCAACTCACTTCCACAACGGTTTATGAACATAATGACTTACTACAATAACACATTTCAGCTGAGATTAATGGAACCATGGCCGATTTCTTTCTGCTTAACAGACTAACAAAAACCAATGACATAACAGCCAGGAATCCAACATGGAACCTATGGCTTTTTTATTGTTACTATTCATTCATGGGACATGGGCGTTACTGGCTGGCCAGCATTTATTGCCCATCTCTAGTTGCCCAGAGAACTGTTGAGAGTGAACCATATTGCTGTGGCTTTGGAGTCACATGCAGGACAGACCAGGTACGGAAGGCAGATTTCCTTCCCTAAAGGACATTAGTGACCCAGATCAGTTTTTCCGACTGGCGGGCAGTGACTAGTGGGGTCCCGCAGGGATCTGTCCAGGTGTTACACTGTTCACATTATCAATTAAATGATTTGGAGGAGGGCAGAAGGCTTTTTTTTAAGTTTAGTTCGGGCATCATGATCGGCACAGGCTTGGAGGGCCAAAGGCCCTGTTCCCATGCTGTAATTTCTTTCTTTTTCTAGGGAATTTGCAGATGATGTAAAGTTGGGTGGGAGTGTGAGCTGTGAGGATGGTGCAGTGATGCTTCAGCATGATTTGGACAGGCTGAGTGTATGGGCATTTGCTTGGCAGATGCAGTATAATGTGGATAAATAGGAAAGCCGATCATCATCTGAATGGGTGTAAGTTGAGAGAGATGGATACTCAGCGAGACCCTGGTGTCCTCGTGCATCAGTCACTGAAGGTAAGTCAGCAGGTACAGCAGGCAGTCAAGAAGGCAAATGCTACATTGGTCTTCATAGCAAGAAGATTTGAGTATAGGATAGATAAGTTTTACTACAATTGTATAGGGTATTGGTCAGGCTACACATGGAGTATTATGTACAGTTTTAGTGTCCTTATCTGAGGAAGGACGTCCTTGCTATAAAGAGCGAACAGTGAAGGTTTACCAGGCTGATTCCTGAGATGGCAGGACTGTCGTATGAGGAGTGAATAAGTCAGTTAGGATTATATTCATTGGAGTTTGCAAGAGTGAGAGGGGATCTGATAGGAACGTATAAGATTCTAACAGGGTTAAAGGGGGTAGATTCAGAAAGAATGTTCCCGATGGTGGGGGGAGTCCAGAACTAGGGGTCTTAGTTTGAGGATAACGGGTAAACCTTTTAGAACTGAGGTGAGGAGAAATTTCTTCACTAGAGGGTGGTGAATGTGTGGAATTCACTCCCACAGAATGGAGTTGAAGCCAAAAGTTGTGTGAAGTCAAGAAGAAATCTTTGATTTTTTTAGCTAGAGGGACTAAAAAGATCAGAGTATATGGGGGTGGGTGGGGGAGGCTAGGGGGATCAAGGTATTGAATTTAATTATCAAAATGAACGGCATTGCAGGCTCAAAGGACCGAATGGCCTCCTCCCACTTCTATTTTCCATGTATGGATGTTCTATAACCTTCACCAGTTTTACAATTCCTGTCAAATCGGAACTCATGTCCACTGGATTGTTAGTCCAGGTCTCTCAGTCCAGTAGCATCATTACAAAATGAATAGAATTACAGGCCACAAGAATTTATATGGTTGTTATGCTGCTTCAGGCTCCCCCCTCCAAAGACACCTGGTAATGTAATTGGATATGGTATGATAGTAATGTTTTTTCTCTTTTCATTCACAGGTTTTAAGTTGGTCTGCCTCATGTCCGAGGGGCATACACACGATGGGTCGTACTGGGGCTGCTCTTGGTTGTTCGGGATTGGCCTAGTGCTTCATGTCGTTAGGGTGTGCCTAAACTGGACCTGATACTGGGCAAGACGACAGCTCAGTGACTATCGCTGATTGCTGTGCAAACACATGGATTTGGGCCAGTGTCTGTGGGAGTTTGTACATTCTCCCCGTGCTTGCATGGGTTTCCTCCGGGTGCTCCGGTTTCCTCCCACACCCCAAAGATGTGCTGTTAGGCTGATTAGCAGGAATAAATTGTCCCTAAATCAGTTTCCCTCAATCTGGATGGCCATAAAACATTAGACAAGGGTCGTGGGTGGAGAGGGGGACTGGTGGTGTTGAGATGGCGGCGCGGGCTTGTTGGGCCGAAGGGCCTGTTTCCCAGGCTGATTTTGTTCTTTTTTCTTTGTAGAAACACCTAGTTGTCTTGTCTCAGTAATTGATAAACACAAGTGTGCAGCAAATTTGGGGTTGAGGGCTCTCATTGAATCAGTAAAGTGTGAAATGTTGGAGAAACATAGAGGCAGGAGTAAGCCACTTAGCACTCACCAGACGTGGCTGGGAGGATCCTAATCACAGAGGGAGGTGACGTCCCAGCACTGTTTTCCGCTCTGACAGTAATTACATAGCCAGCTTGATCGAGCTGTATCTCCATATTGGACTTTGCCGTCTTGACAGAATGTGATGAATTGCTTCCCACCTTCCTCCAGGTTGCAGAATAGGATACAACTGGACCATTCGAATCAGCAGCTGAAAGTGGCTGCAAGAAAGACACAGATTGAAGCAGCTTATTTAACCACCCAAATTCTTTTGATCCATGGGCAGGTGCAAGCAAACCTTTCTCTCCATCAGAAATTTCCTGGTTCCCATTTTATTGATTTTGCTGTTAATTAATGATATTAGTCAAAGATGTCATGCCATTTACTAACCTACGCAGCTGCTCCCTAGTTAACCCAAATCTTTCCAAGAATCTGATTCTGCATTCCACTATTGATAATAAATTGATTGGCCTGTAGTTGCTTGGACTGCCCTTTTTTGAGTAAAGGTGTCACATTTTACCACTCTCTAATCCTCCTCCTTCTTTACTGCTGGCTGTACCTGTGTGCTTACTTTCAGCCACTAATGCACAAGGACTCCAAGGTCTCATTAAGTATTCCCCTCTCTCAATTTACACCCATTCAAGTAATAATCTGTCTTTCCATTATTGCTACCAAAATGGATAACCTCACATTTATCCACATTTCCTTCTGCGCAAGAAACACTTTTCATTGTATACTAATACAGCACCATGGTAAACATTGCTGCTTCACGGTACCACGGACCCAGGTTCAAGTCTTGCTTCGGGTCAGTGTCTGTGTGAAGTTTGCACGTTCTGTGTGGGTTTCCTCTGGGTTCTCCGGTTCTCTCACACAGTCCAAAGATGTGTGGCTTAGGTTGATTAGCCATGCTAAATTGACCCTACCGTCAGGGAATTAGCAGGCTAAATACGTAGGGTTGCGGGAGTGGGGCCTGGATTGGATTGTGGTCGCTGCAGACTCGATGGGCCAAATGGCCTCCTTCTGCACTGTAGGGATTCTATGATTCTGTGGAATCTATGATTCTACACGGCAATAATAAATCAAATAAAAATTGAAACAAAATCTGGCATCTCCCCCATATTGAGAAAAGATTATGACAAGCCCTTCCACTATCTTCATTGCCACTTGCTTCAGCACTCCCTACAAGCCATCCAGACCAGGTAACTAATCACTCTAAGCAAAGGCCTTTCCAGTGTCTCCTTTTAGATTGCCTGAATTATCTCCACCTCTACCAACTGGATATTAGAATCCACTTCTTTAGTAAACATCAGGTTTTTTATTTCAGAATTCCAGGATTGGAACATTTTGCTTTTGTGTTAAGGTTAAGTAGAGATTTAATATGATTGTAGGAACATAGGAATTAGGAGCTTAAGTAGGCAAGCCTGCTCCTCCAATCAGACCATGGCTGGTCTGTTGATGGTTGCTAAAATGACAACGGGATTGAGCAGGAATTAGGAGAAACCATTTCTACTGGCAGGAGATCCTCTCATTCTGCTAAACTCCAAAGGATACAAGGCCAATTTGTTCAACCTTTCTTCACAAAGGCAACTTCCCTCGTCCCAGGAATTAGTCAAGTGAACCAACAATTATACCCTTTTTGAAAGGAGGAGGCCAAAATCGTACACTGTACTCCAGATGCGTCTAACTCAAGGTCCTGTATTGCTGCAGCAAAATCTCCCGACCATATACTCAACTGCCCTTGTAATGGACAAGTATATTACTGAGTCTAATAAGGCTATTGACTTTAACACTCTTGTTCTCAACAGACGCTGCCTGACATGCCGAGTATTTCCAGCATTTTCTGTTTTTACTCCACTTCTCTGATCGGAGAACAAACTGAGCCACTTCACTGAAATCCCCCATCACTGGCACCATGCTGGAATACCTTGACATCCATCCTGAAGTATAGTATTTTTTCTCCTCCTCAATTGTTGGTTGTATCATAGCTTGGCATGGCTCCTGCTCTGCCCAACACCGCAAAAAATTACAAAAGATCATGTACATAGCCCAATCCATCACAAAAACCAGCCTCCCATCCACTGACTCTGTCTACACTTCCCGTTGCTTCAGCAAAGCAGCCAGTATGATTAAGGACCCCATGCACCCCAGACATTTTCTCTTCCATCTCCTTCCTTTGGAAAAAAGATACAAAAGTCTGGGGTCACGGACCAACTGACTCAAGAACAACTTACTGACAGACTTTTGAATGGACTTGCATCAAGGTGATCTTTCTCTACACTTTAGCTATAACTGTAACAATGCATTACGCACCCTCTCCTTTCCTTCTCTATTAATGGTAAGCTTTGTCTGTGTAGCATGCAAGAAACAATACTTTTCACAGTGTAAGAACATAAGAACATAAGAAATAGGAGCAGGAGTAGGCCATCTAGCCCTTCGAGCCTGCCCCGCCATTCAATAAGATCATGGCTGATCTGTTGTGGCTCAGTTCCACTTTCCCGCCCTCTCCCCATTAACCCTTAATCCCCTCTCTTATCAAAAACCCATCAACCCGCTTCTTAAAAATATTTAGCGAGGCAGCCTCCACCACTTCAACGGGCAGAGAATTCCAGAGATTCACCACCCTTTGAATGAAGAAGTTCCTCCTCAACTCCGTTCTAAACCGCCTCCCCTTTATCTTGAGGCTGTGCCCCCTAGTCCTACTGTCTTTTTTGAGCGGGAAGAGTCTCTCCACCTCTATCCTATCCATCCCATTCATCATCTTATACGTCTCAATGAGATCTCCCCTCATTCTTCTAAACTCTAACGAGTACAAGCCTAGTTTATTCAGCCTCTCCTCATAGCTCAATCCCCTCAACTCCGGTATCAGCCTAGTAAACCTCCTCTGCACTCCCTCCAGGGCCAAAATATCCTTGCGCAGGTGCGGCGCCCAAAACTGCACACAGTACTCCAGCTGCGGCCTCACCAATGCCCTATACAGCTGCAGCAAGACCTCCCTACTTTTATATTCAATCCCCCTCGCTATGAAGGCCAGCATCCCATTCGCCTTCCTGACCACCTGCTGCACCTGCAAGCTGGGTTTTTGCGACTCATGCACAAGGACCCCGAGGTCCCTCTGCACCGTCGCCTGCTGCAGTTTTTCGCCACGTAAGTAATAGTCCTTCCTACCATTCTTCCTACCAAAGTGGACCACCTCACACTTGCCAACATTAAATTCCATTTGCCATTTCCTGGCCCATTCGCCCAGCCTATCTAGATCCTTCTGCAGACTCTCCACACCCTCCGCACAATTTGCCTTTCCCCCAATCTTGGTGTCATCAGCAAATTTCGACACCCTGCACTCGGTTCCCTCCTCCAGATCATCTATATAAATGGTAAATAGCTGAGGCCCCAGCACCGACCCCTGGGGCACCCCACTAGTCACCAACCGCCAATCCGAATAGCACCCATTGACCCCCACTCTCTGCCTCCTATTTGACAACCAATCCTCTATCCACGCTAACACCCTACCCCCAACTCCATGTCCCCTGACCTTCTGCAATAACCTCTTGTGAGGTACCTTGTCAAACGCCTTCTGAAAATCCAGAAAGACCACATCCACCGGCTCTCCTCTATCCACTGCCCTAGACACATCCTCATAGAACTCCAGTAAATTTGTCAGACACGACTTCCCTTTAATGAAACCGTGTTGCGTCCGCCCTATCAAGCAATTCCCTTCAAGATGTCTCGCAATTTCCTGCTTAATGACGGATTCTAACATTTTACCTACCACAGACGTTAAACTAACCGGCCTATAATTCCCCGCCTTTTGCCTGGCACCCTTCTTAAACAACGGCGTAACATTAGCCGTTTTCCAATCTTCCGGCACTTCCCCGGAATCCAGCGACGTCTGGAAAATAACCACCAAGGCATCCACTGTCACCTCCGCCATTTCTTTCAGAACCCTCGGATGCATTCCATCCGGTCCTGGGGACTTGTCCACAATCAGCCCCTCCAGTCTGTCGAGCACCACCTCTCTAGTAACAGTAATGTCATTAAGACCCTCCATTCCTACCACCCGGCAAATTATTCACGTCCTCCTCCGTGAAGACAGAAACAAAAAAGTTATTCAAGACCTTAGCCATATCCCCATCCCCTACCACTAGCTCCCCTTTCTCATCCTCTAAAGGACCAACGTTCACCCTAGCCAGCCTCTTCCTTTTTATATATTTATAAAAACTCTTGCTATCCTTTTTTATATTAAGTGCTAGCCCAGCCTCATAGCTTCTCCTACCCTCCTTTATCAACTTCTTTGTCAATCTTTGTTGACATTTAAACCTTTCCCAATCCTCTTCTCGCCCACTACTCTTAGCTACTCTAAATTCCTCCGCTTTTAATTTAACACTTTCCTTCACCTCCTTCGTTATCCACGGCTTATTACCTCTCTTCCTACTGTCCTTTTTAACCATCGGAATAAATTTCTGCTGAGCACCCAGAAAGATCTCCTTAAAGATCCTCCACTGCTCCTCAGCAGACCTACCTTCCAACGCACTCCCCCAGTCCACATTTGCCAATTCTTCTCTCATCCTACCATACTCCCCTCTATTCAAACAAAGGACGCGTGTCCGGGAACCCACTTTCTCCTCCTCCATCTGCACCAGAAACTCCACCATACAATGATCACTCTCTCCAAGAGGATCCTTCACCGCAAGGTCCCTAATTCTACCCGCCTCATTACATAGCACCAGATCCAAGATAGCTCGCTCCCTCGTCGGCTCCAACACACACTGTTCAAGGAAATTATCCCGGCAGCATTCCAGGAACTCCTCCTCGAGCCCACCTCGTCCAACATTGGTCGACCAATCAATATGCAGATTGAAATCTCCCATAACTACTGTTGTCCCATTCCTGCACGCCGCACTTATTTGCGCGTCAACAGCCCGCCCCACCTCCAGATCATTATTCGGGGGCCTATAGACGACACCCACCAGCGTCTTCCTCCCTTTGCTGTTCCTAATCTCCACCCACAATGATTCCACGTTCTGCTCTTTGACTCCGATATCATCCCTTGCTACCACCTTGATACTATCCTTAATCAGCAGAGCTACACCACCCCCTCTTTCCTCCTGCCTATCCTTCCTAAACACTTGATAGCCCTGTACATTCATCTCCCAGTCCCTGTCACCTTGCAGCCACGTCTCTGTAATGGCCACCAGATCGTATCCATTTGTGTCGATCTGCGCCACCAGCTCATCCACTTTATTCCGAATGCTTCGTGCATTCAGATAAAGTGCTTTCATCCCAGCCTTCACCTGGACCCTATTTGCCGTAACGCCACCAATTGGGACATCCTCGGCCTCTTCCCTTACCTGTACCCTATCCTTAACTTTAGACCTCGTAGCGTCACCTACCCTCGCACCCTCCCCCCCCCCTAATTAGTTTAAAGCCCTGTCTACAGTCCTCTTTACTCGATTCGCCAACACTCTGGTCCCAGCACGATTCAGACCAACCCCATCCCGCCCGAACAAGTCCCACCTACCCCAATACTGGTGCCAATGCCCCATAAATTCGAACCCATTCCTCCCACACCAATCCCTGAGCCACCCATTCACTTCCTTTATCCTGTCAATCCTACGCCCGTCTGCACTCAGTTCAGGCAGTAGCCCAGAGACGACCACCTTGTCGGTTCTACTTTTTAATTCCATTCCCAGCTTCTCATACTCCCTCCCCAGATCCTCAGTCCGCACTTTGCCTACGTCGCCGGCACCCACATGTACTACAACGACCGGGTTCTCACCCTCCCACTCCAGGTTCCTCTGCAGCCCAGCTGCGACATCCTGTACCCGAGCACCAGGCAGACAACACACCCTCCTGTGCACTTTGTCATTGTGACAAAGGACAGTGTCAATACTCTTCACCCCACTATCTCCAATCACTACTACGTTCCTTTTCCCCTTCTCTTTGCCTATGTCCTGCTGCATCACTGTACCGTGTGCAGTTTGCTCACCAACCTCACCTGCCTCGTCCTCTTCCAGAGTGGAAGCAAGAACCTCAAACCTGTTATGCAGATTAAGAGGCTGAGGCCTCCGCTCCTCACCCCCCTTCCTCCTCCTCCCAGCAGTCCCCTTTTGTCCCTGACCCTTAGATTTAGCCAGTCTAGGGGCACCCTCTCTCCCCTTGATGAGCCTCAGTGTCTGTAGCTCAGAGGCCAGCTCATCCACCTTGAGCTGGAGCTCCTCCAGCAACCTGCACTTACTGCAGACATGGTCACTGGGAAGGACCCTGGGGTCCGCCAGTTCCCACATCATACAGAAACCACACATCACATGCCCCTCCATTATTCACTGTAATTTTTTATGGGGAAAAAATTTTTTTCCTTGTTTCTTGCTGTAGTAGTTTTGAAAAAATTTTTTTCCTTGTTTTTTTTCAAACAAACTCACCTGGCCTTTTTTCCTTCCAGCCCTTTTTGATATTAAGCCCTATTAACTCACTCTGCTTCCCCCTCACTCCGCTGCCCGCTCAGACGCTGCCCGCTGTCTACACCAGGCCTCCTTTTAAACCTGGCGCTGATTTAAAGCAGGCTGGTCCACAAATGCCTTTTCACCACACCCTCAGAATTCTTAAAGCAGTAAATACAATAAATAAATGCTTTAAACAGTTCTACAAAGAGTAAAGTGCTTTAAACTTATTTTAAACAGGTTTTTAACAGGTAAAATCTTAGCTCTCTCTCAGCTCCAGCAAACAATGGAAGGCTTCACCGTGTGGCCCCTTGATAATTCAGTGTACTAATACATGTGACAACAATATATCAAATCAAAATCTTGGTGACTCAACCTAGTATACTAAAAATGTGATTTTTGGTCTTTACCTTCCAGTAAAGAGTCACAGTTCTGTTTGGCTGAATTCTCCTCCAAACATTCAGGCTGGCAGATGGCGCTGCAATTAGAAGCATTTGTGAAGTAAAAGAGGCATAGGAACAATAAAAGGTTTTTATAGATGATTAACTTTCCAATATGGAATTGCCTTGTCCATTATATACACAGAAACAAGGGTAGACTCAAATTACTCCTTCCTTTCACTCAGATTGGGGTTTCAGCCAGAATTCACAATACACAGGCTGAAAACATAAACTTCAAACTACAGTACCATTAGCAGCAAAAAAAAGTAAAAACAGAAAGCAGTCCGGTTCCATAATGGACCTTAGGGTTTCTTAATCATTAACAGTTGAACAATATTTAAAAATGAAAGGAAACCAACTTTTATTTCTAACTTTTCACTATTTCAGTTCCAAAAAAAGCAACTTTTTTTTTACAGACTTAACATTGCACTTTAAATATAATTAGCAATATACTTGGGATAAGGAGTACAGACAATCTGGAAGGCTTCAGTGAGGTTTTGAGTTTCAGAGAAGCTTGCAAAACTCTTGTCTTTAAATGGATCCCAGTCAGAGCTAAAAGTTGGTTTCTCTCTGCTACGAACCTAGCTCCTCCCATTAACCACATTAACTCATGACCCTATCAATCAACTTAATCAAAAGTCCCAGGGGAAATCTTCATCCATAAGTAAAAATCCATTAGCCCTCTCCCAAGTAAAACTACACAGCTAAAATGAGCAATTACCCTACCCTCCCAGCATCTGAGCTGCATTCCAGCAGTCACCTTGATTACATATTCTCCTCGTTTGTACATTCTCCTCGTGTCTGTGTGGGTTTCCTCCAGGTACTCCAGTTTCCTCCCACAGTCCAAAGATGTGCAGGTTAGGTTGATTGGCCATGCTAAGAAATTGCCCCTTAGTGTCTAGGGATGCGTAGGTTAGAGGGATTAGGGGGTATAATATGCAAGAATATGGGGATAGGGCCTGGGTGGGATTGTGTTCAGTGCAGACTCGATGGGCTGAAGGGCCTCTTTTTGTACTGTAGGGTTCTATGATTACTCACCAGCTTGCTCAGTTGTGATATCCAAAACATTACTCCATTTACTCCACTTCCAGAAATGCCATGAAGAATAGCGAGCTCTAATGGAATATCTTGTATAGGGTTTTAAATTGTTCAATATTACTGTGTGCCGTGCATTCTTTGGTCCTCCAGTCACAGAGTAGTTACGCTGTAATACAAAAATATATGTACGTTAGACTAGATGCCTTTCATTCAGCGATGACTCTCAGACGAAAGGTCTGCACTGCCATTCTGTGGAGTAAGTGGCCTTCTTTTGGGAACGGGGGGCTACATTTTTGGTTGCTGAAAACACTCAAATCTTTGGTCTGAAATCCACAATTTCACATCAGGAGAACTGAAATGTACAGCAAGAACCAAACTCTTCTTCCTCCTGACATCTTGTCCACATTCAGCAGCCAGTCCCTCCACTGATACGATTAGAACTCTTATCCATGCCTCACTCACCTGAAGGTCATCTTCTGTAGTATGGAATCTGCCCTCCAGCTTTATATTACACTAATTACCTCATTCCAGAGGTTATCTACCTAATGCGCTGCAGGAAAAGATGTCCTGAGGCATGGTACATTGGAGAGACTATGCAGACGCTATGACAATGGAGAAATGGACACCACGCAACCATCAGCAATCAAGTACATTCAGCCTCCAATCTTCGGGTAAGCATTCTCCAAGGCGGCCTTCAAGACACACAATGCAAAATCGCCAAGCAGATGATAGCCAAGTTCGCAGGCATGAGGACAGCCTCAACCGGGACCTTGGGTTCATGTCACACAATATGTAACCCCCACCATTTGGCCTGGATGTGCAAAATCTCACTAACTGTCCCGGCTTGAGATAATTCTTTAACCTGTGATTATCTCTTTAACTTGTGATTATCTCCCTCTCCACTCGCACTGTCTGTACCTGTAAAGATTTGATTACTTGTAAAGACTCGCATTCCAACCATTATCTTGGAATTATGTCTCTGTCTATATATGACTTGTTTGTGAAACCTACCTCTTCACTCAAATAATCAGCAAGGAATTGAGGAGCAAATACATAAGGAGATTACAGATACCTCCAAGGGAATAGGGTGGTAATAGTCGGGGATTTTAACTTCCAACATTGACTGGGACAGCCATAGTATTAGAGGGTTGGATAGAGGACATAGAACATTCCAGCGCAGTACAGGCCCTTCGGCCCTCAATGTTGCACCGACCAGTGGAACCAATCTAATGACCCTCTAACCTAAACTATTCCAATGTTATCCATATGTCTATCCACTGACCGTTTGAGCACCCTTAAAGTTGGCGAGTCCACAACTGCTGCAGGCAGGGCATTCCACACCCTTACTATCCTCTGAGTAAAGAGTGAAATGGGATGGAGGATGGAGAGAAACTTGTTGAACATATTCGGGAGGAATTTCTCATTCAGTTTGTGGATGGCCCAACTAGACAGGGGGCAAAACTTGATCTCCTCTTGGGAAATAAGGAATAGCAGAAGTGCCACTTTGGGATCAGTGACCATAATTCCATTAGTTTTAAAGGTAGCTGTGGAGGATGATAGGTCTGGCCTCAAAGTTAAAATTCTAAATTCGGGCAAGGCCAATTTTGATGATAGTCAGGAATTTTCAAAAGTTTATGGCCAGCATGGTAGCACAGTGGTTAGCACTGCTGCCTTACAGCACAAGGGACCGGAGTTCAATTTCCAGCTTGGGTCACTGTCTGTGTGGAGTTTGCATGTTCTCCCCATGTCTGCATGGGTTTCCTCCAGGTGCTCCGGTTTTCTCCTACAGTCTGAAAGACGTGTTGATTCGGTGGAATGACCATGCCAAATTTTCCCTAAGTGTACCCAAAGAGGCACTGGAGTGTGACGACTAGGGGAATTTCACAGTAACTTCATTGCAGTGTCAATATTACATCAGTTATCTCATTCCAGAGCTTATCTACCTCATACACTGCAGAAAAAGTTGTCCCGAGGCTTACTTGTGTTGCTAATTAAAAAAAAACTTTAAGTCAAGGGCCTCTTTCTGCACTGTAAATTTACTACACTGTAAACTTTCTAAACTTTAAGTGGGCAGCATGGTTACACAGTGGTTAGCACTGCTGCTTCACAGCTCCAGGGTCTTGGGTTCAATTTCCGGCTCGGGTCACTGTCTGTGTGGAGTTTGCACATTCTCCTCATGTCTGCGTGGGTTTCCTCCGGGTGCTCCAGTTTCCGCCCACAGTCCAAAATTGTGCGGGTTAGGTTGATTGGCCATGCTAAGAAATTGCCCCTTAGAGTCCAGGATTGCGTAGGTTAGAGGGATTAGTGGATATAGTAAGTAGGGATATGGGGGTAGGGCCTGGGTGGGATTGTGTTTGGTGCAGACTCAATGGGCCTCTTTCTGCACTGTAGGATTCTATGATTCTTAACTGGGGGAGTCTTTTAGCAGGCAAAGGGCTGATAAGTGGGAGGCTTTCAAATGTATGTTAACCGGGGTTCTGAATAAGCACATCCCTCTTAGAGTGAAAAGCAAGGCTGTCTGTGTAGAGACTCGGGATATTGAGCCCTGGTCAAGGAGGAGGATGAGGAGGCACATGACATGCAGAGACAGCTGAGATCAAGTGAATCCCTTAAAGAGTATAGAGGGTGTAGGAGTAGAGTCAAGAGAGAAGTCAGCAGGGCAAAAAGGGATCACAAAATTGTTTTGTCAGTTAAGGTAAAGGAAAATCCAAAGAGCTTCTACAAATACATAAAGGGCAAAAGAGTAACTACGGAGAGAGTATGGCTTCTTAAGGATCAACAAGATCATCTATGTGTGGATCCATGGGCAAGATCCAAAATGAATATTTCTCATCAGTATTTATTGTTGAGAAAAGCATGGATGTCAGGGAACTCGGGGAAATAAATAGTGATGTCTTGAGGAGTGTACATATTACAGAGGTGGTCGTGCTGGAAGTCTTAAAGCGCATCAAAGTAGTTAAATCTGTGGGACCTGATGAAGTGTATCCCAGGATGTTTGGGAGGTTAGAGAGGAAATTGCAGGTCCCCTAGCAGAGATATTTAAACCATCGACAGCCACAGGTGAGGTGCCTGAAGATTAGGGGGTGGCAAATGTTGTGCTTTTATTTAGAGGGCTGCAAAAAATGCCTGGAAAGGTTAGGACTTTATTCCCTCACATCTGTTGTGGTTAAGTTGTTGGAAGGTATTCTGAGAGACAGGATCTATAGGCATTTGGAGACGCAAGGACTGATTAGGGGCAGTCAGCATGGCTTTGAGAGTGGAAAACAACGTCTCATAAATTTGATCAAGTTTTTTGAAAGGGTAACCAAGAAGGTAGATCAGAGCAGTGTGGTTGATGTTGTCTACATGGACTTTAGCAAGACTTTTGACAAGGTACCACATGGTAGGTTGTCGCATAAGATTAAATCTCAGGGATCCAGGGTGAGGCAGACAAATCGATACAAAATTGGTTTCGTAACAGAAGATGGTTGTAGAAGATTGTATTTCAAACTGGAAGCCTGTGACCAGCGGTGTGCCTCAGGGATCAGTGCTGGGTTCACTGTTATTTGTCATTTATATTAATGATTTGTTTAACCAATCTATTACAGCTTTTCAAGGAAGTTACCAGGAAAGTGGATGAAGGGAAGGCAGTGGATGTTGTCTACATGGACTTCAGTAAGGCCTTTGACAAGGTCCCGCATGGGAGGTTAGTTAGGAAGGTTCAATCGCTAGGTATACATGGGGAGGTAGTAAATTGGATCAGACATTGGCTCGATGGAAGAAGGCAGCGGGTGGTAGTGGAAGATTGCTTCTCCGAGTGAAGGCCTGTGACTATTGGTGTGCCACAAGGATCAGTGCTGAGTCCATTATTGTTTGTCATCTATATCAATGATCTGGATGATAATGTGGTAAATTGGATCAGCAAATTTGCTGATGATACAAAGATTGGAGCTGTAGTGCACAGTAGGGAAGGTTTTCAAAGCTTGCAGAGGGATTTGAACCAATTAGAAAAATGGGCTGAAAAATGGCAGATAGAGTTTAATGCAGACAAGTGTGAGGTATTGTACTTTGGAAGGACAAGCCAAGGTAGAAAATACATGGTAAATGGTAGGACACTGAAGAGTGTAGTAGAACAGAGGGATTTGGGAATACAGATACATAATTCCCTAAAAATGGCATCACAGGTAGATAGGGTCGTAAAGAGTGCTTTTGGAACATTGGCCTTTATAAGTCAAAGTATTGAGGATATGGGGTGTTATGGTGAGGTTGCATAAGAACATAAGAACATAAGAAATAGGAGCAGGAGTAGGCCATCCAGCCCCTCGAGCCTGCTCCGCCATTTAATAAGATCATGGCTGATCTGTCGTGGCTCAGTTCCACATTCCCGCCCTCTCCCCATAACCCCTAATCCCCTCGCCTATCAAAAACCCATCAACCCGCGTCTAAAAATATTTAGCGAGGCAGCCTCCACCACCTCAACGGGCAGAGAATTCCAGAGATTCACCACCCTTTGAGTGAAGAAGTTCCTCCTCAACTCTGTTCTAAACCGCCCCCCCTTTATCTTGAGGTTGTGCCCCCTAGTCCTACTGTCCGTTCTGAGCGGGAAGTAAGACATTGGTGAGGCCAAATTTAGAGTATTGTGTGCAGTTGTAGTCACCTAATTACAGGAAGGATATTAATAAGTTTGAAAGAGTACAGAGAAGGTTTACAAGGATGTTGCCGGGACTTGAGAAACTGAGGTACAGAGAAACGTTGAATAGGTTAGGACTTTATTTCCTGGAGCGCTGAAGAATGAGGGGAGATTTGATAGAGGTGTGTAAAATTATGATGGGTATGGATAGAGTGAATGCAAGCAGGCTTTTTCAACTGAGGCTAGAGGAGAAAAAAATTAGAAGACATGGGTTAAGGGTGAAGGAGGAAAAGTTTGAAGGGAATATTAGAGAAGGGGGGCTTCGTCACGCAGAGGGTGGTGTGAGTATGGAATGAGCTGCCAGATGAAGTGGTGAAAGCGGGCTCACTTTTAACATTTAAGAAAAACTTGGACAGGTACATGGATGAGAGGGGTGTGGAGGGATATGGTCCAGGTGCAGGTCAGTGGGACTAGGCAGAAAAATGGTTCGGCACAGCCAAAAAGGGCCAAAGGGCTTGTTTCTGCACTGAAGTGTTCTATGGTTCTGTGATTTGGATGAGAATTAGGAGGCGTGGTTAGCAAGTTTGTAGATGATATCAAGATTTGTGGCACAGTAGACAGTGAAGAAGGTTATCTGGGATTGCAACGGAATCTTGATCAATTGGGCCAGTAAATTGTACAAGACGTTGGTAAGGCCACACTTGGAATACTGTGTACAATGCCCTATTATGAAAGGATATTATTAAATTAGAAAGTGTGCAGAACAGATTTACTAGGATGCTACAGGACTTGATGGTCTGAGTTACATTGAGAGGCTGAACAGACTGGGGCGTTTTTCTCTGGAATTCTGAGGCTTAGGGGTGATCTTATAGAGGTCTAGAAAATAATCATGATCAGCTAGACAGCCACTATCTTTTCCCAAAGGTAGGGGAGTCTAAAACTCGAGGGTATAGGTTTGAAGTGAGAGGGGAGAGATACAAAAGAGTCCAGAGGAGCAATTTTTTTCACACAGAACAAAGAAGAAAATTACAGCACAGGAACAGGCCCTTTGGCCCTCCAATCTTGCACCGAACATGTTGCCCAACTGAACCACAGCCCCCTACCCTTCCGGAGACCATATCCTATTCCCACCCTATTCATGTATTTGTCAAGATGCCCCTTAAAAGTCACTATCGTATCTGCTTCCACTACCTCCCTCGGCAGCGAGTTTTCCAGACTCTCACCACTCTCTGTGTAAAAAATTGCTTCATACATCTCCTTTAAACCTTGTCCCTTGCATCATAAACACATGCCCCCTAGTAATTGACTCTCACTCTGGGAGAAAGCTTCTGATTATCCACTCTGTCCATGCCCCTCATAATCTTGTACACTTCTATCAGATTGCCCCTCAATCTCCATCGTTCCAATGAGAACAAATCAAGTTTCTCCAACCTCTCCTCATAGCTAATGCCCTCCATGCCAGGAAACAGCCTGGTAAATCTTTTCTGTACCTTCTCCAAAGCCTCCACATCGTTCTAGTAGTGTGGTGACCAGAATTGAACATTACATTCCAAGTGCAACCTAACTAAGGTTCTATAAAGCTGCAACATGACCTACCAATTTTTAAACTCAGTGCCCCGGTCGATGAAGTCAAGTATGCTATATGCCTTCTTGACTACCTTCTCCACCTGAGTTGCCACTTTCAGGACCTGTGTACCTATAACACTCAGATCCTTCTGCCTATCAATACTCTTAAGGGTTCTGCCTCTTACTGTATATTTCCCCATTTGTATTAGACCTTCCAAAATGCATTGCCTCACATTTGTGCAGATTAAACTCCATCTATTTCTTCACCCAAGTCTCCAACCGATCTATATCTTGCTGCATCCTCTGATGGTTGCTATCTGCAAATTCACCAACCTTTGTGTCATCCACAAACTTACAAATCAAACCAGTTACACTTTCCTCCAAATCATTTATATGTATTACAAACAGCAAAAGATCCCAGATTGAACCCTGAGGAATGTCACTTGTCACAGCCCTCTATTCAGAAACGCACCCTTCCACTGCTACCCTCTGTCTTCTATGATCGAGCCAATTCTGCATCCACCTTGCCAGCTCGCTTCTGATCTCACGCAACTTCACCTTCTGCACCAGTCTGCCACAAGGGACCTTGTCAAAGGCCTTACCGAAGTCCATGTAGACAACATCCACTGCCCTACCCTCAATCATCTTCATCACTTCCTCGAAAAACTCGATCAAGTTAGTGAGACGTGACCTCCCCTTCACAAAACGATGTTGTCTCTCAGTTATACTTTTATAAGGAGGATGTGGAAGCATTGGAGAGGGTGCAGAGGAGATTTACCAGCATGCTGCCTGGTTTGGAGGGTAGATCTTATGAGGAAAGGTTGGGGGAGCTGGGGCTTTTCTCTTTACAGTGGAGGAAGATGAAAGGCGACTTAATAGAGGATTATAAGATGATGAGGAGGATAGATAGAGTGGAAGTGCAGAGACTATTTCCTTGGGTGTTACTAGGGGGCATAACTATAAGGTTCATGGTGGGAGATATAGGAGGGATGTCCAAGGTGGATCCTTCACTCAGAGTGGTTGAGGTGTGGAAACATTGCCTGCTGTGATAGTGGAGTGGGACACTTTAGGAACTCTCAAGCTGTTATTGGATAGGCACACAGAACACACCATAACGATAGGGAGTGGGATAGCTTGATCTTGGGTTTGGACATAGTTTGGCACAACATTGAGGGCCTAAGGGCCTGTACTGATCTATGTTCTAATACATCCACTTAAGTGGGAGTAAATCCTGTGTCGAAGAATCCTCTCCAATGATTTCCTTACTACTGATGTAAGGCTCACTGGCCTGTAATTACCTAGATTATTCTTGCTACCCTTCTTAAAGAAGAAGGTGTAAGATGGCGATGAGTGTATGGAACAAGCTACCAAAGGTAGTAGAAGCAGGTACAATTTTGTCTTTTAAAAAGCATTTAGACAGTTACATGGGTAAGTTGGGTATAGAGGGATCTGGGCCAAACGTGGAAAGTTGGGAGCAGCTTACTAGTTTAAAACAAGAGGCAGCATGGACAGGTTGGGCCAAAGAGCCTGTTTTCATGCTGTAAATCTCTATGACTCACTCATCTGACGAAGGAGCAGCGCTCCAAAAGTTCGTGATTCCAAATAAACCTGTTGGAATTTAACCTGGTGTTGAGAGATTTCTTAATGTGCTCACCCCAGTCCAATGCCGACATCCCCACATCCTGTCTAACACAGCTTTAAATTCATTCAACAAAGGAGCATCCTCAACTCGTTGGGCTACAGAATTCCAAAGATTCTCAACCCTTTGAGTGAAGTAATTTCTCCTCATTTCAGTCCTAATTTAGCTGACTGAGTTTAATCGGGTCCGTGCTGTTTACACTCACAGAGGGGACACGTTCACTTGGTAAAGGTTAGCAAGTCAGTTCCAGAAGAGTTTGTAACTTCAGCAAAGAGTTAAAGAAGTTTCAAACAAATGTAATGTTTTGGCATGTTTACTTACTGATATATTTCTCCCCAAATCATCTCCGATCACCATCTCACAAAGCAGCCCCGTGTCCGTATAGTCTGCCTGATCTGACCAGTACACAGTGATACTGTTTGATGTTTTGGTCTCTTGCTGCAGCTGGTAAGGGGCAAAAGGGTGAACTGGAAAGAAGATTTAAAATCATCAACTTAACCGTTAAATACTTTATCAAAACCTGTGGCAAAAAAAAACGCTAATGGCTCAGACCAGAACACTCAGACAAAACAGAAAGCTGCAAAAAGACTAACCCAGTTCAGTTAAAAAGCTTTGAGAACCACTGGAGTTTAATGGAAAGCTCAGTAATAATAATGATATAAGATAAAAATGTTGGACTGTCTACATTCTTTGTGGCACGAATGTAGAAACTATAACCCTGACCATCAGAAGAATTAAAGAAAGGCACCCTCCATACATGCTAAGCTATACTTTATGAACTTGTTTGAAAAGTCTGCTGATTATACCTGGTTTAACATGTGAAGGATTGACACTTCAATGAGTTATGGGAATGTAACTGGCATGTTGAGGCAAATTTACACATTCCAAAAGATATCACCTTTAGTAGAAGCAGAAGGAAGACCAAAGGGATTATACAGCCTTTATTTCAGTGCCCGTTGAAGTGGTGGAGGCTGCCTCGCTAAATATTTTTAAGACGCGGGTTGATGGGTTTTTGATAAGAGAGGGGATTAAGGGTTATGGGGAGAGGGCGGGAATGTGGAACTGAGCCACGACAGATCAGCCATGATCTTATTGAATGGCGGGGCAGGCTCGAAGGGCTAGATGGCCTACTCCTGCTCCTATTTCTTATGTTCTTATATACTTACACACACGGGCCACATCCACCAGTATATGGGACTCTGTTTCTCCCAAAGGGTTTTTAGCATGTATCGAAATATTGTGTATACCACTGCGAGTTGAAACAGGAAATTGACACCAATAATCAGGATAGACCTTTGAAGCTTCGTCACATGAAAGACGCTCCTGTGAAGACCTAAAGAATAACAGCATGGGAAACTGCACAGTCAGTCAGTGCTGCTTTGCACTTTGTTTGACAATACCCTCTATTAACAAATATAGACTTTCAAACTGCACAAGCAAGGGGATTAAAGTTACAACTTGTCAAAATAATTTCATGTATATAGAAAGGACAAACTGAAGAGAGGTAGAACACACTTGGAGTGGGGTGGGGTGGGGTGGAGGATGTGGAGCAAAATAGAAGGTCAGGGGTAGGTCAAAGCCAAGGGGAGGTTGACAAACGTGTGATGGACACAGGACAAAGGGAGTGTTAATGGGAACATTTAAGGACAAAAAAAGGTGCTAATAGTGGCATAAAGGTGAGATAGCAGAATGTGTTAATAGGAGGAGAATAGGAGAATGTGTTAATAGGAGACTACAGATGGCCCTATGGTGGTGGGGTTTGCATTGGAACAAACAAAGAAAACAAAAAAGAGTCAAGATGGAGGGGCAAGTTCACAGGCTGAAGATTTTGAACTGAATGTTGAGTCTGGAAGGCCGTCATGTGCCATGTGGAAGATGAGGTGCTGCTCCTCCAGTTTGTGTCGGGCTTCACTGGAACATTGCAGCAGGCTGAAGGTGGACATGACAGCAAGACGGTGAACTGCAATGGCAATGGAAGGGGTCATGCTTGCAAAGATGGTGCACAAAGCAATCACCCAGTCTGTGTTTAGTCTTCCCAATGTCGCGGCTACAAGACCTGCTGAGTTTACCCAGCATTTTATTTCAAATTTCCAGCACCCACAGTATTTTGCTCTGATTGACCTGTTTTGAATGTGACTGGTCAAGGAGAACTGGAGGCCTCAACACTGGGAGAGTATCACAGCTCTCTTAAGAGCTGGGTTATGTGATTAGTCGCATCTACTTGAGAGCAAGCATAAAGGTTGACCTAAAACACATCATCTCATACTTTGCATTGGAATTTCTGCAGTCCGAGTGAACAGTAAAGCCACAGCACCACGGCAGGTACTCCAGAAAAATTAGTCATCTTGGCATACTACGCTCCAGCCCATGGCTGATATTTGGGAGCAGTTTTCTAGTCCAAAGGATAAACATTTAGGGAAGTGGACCAAAGAAAACACAGCTGACAAAAAAAAGGTCCAAAGTAGCTGACTGTTCATCTGTAAGATCAATATCCAAATCAACGAGATGAACATTCATCTGTCTATCAATTCCATAGAATGAGTCCAGATAGTTCCAAATTGATCCCCATTGGGTCTGGGAAATGCCCCGAATTCAACACTGATTCAACAGCAGTTGCAGGTAGTGAAAACACAAGACTGGTAAAGACCACACCAAAATCTTAGTGGTTACTGTCCCGAGGTCCGACCTCCCACCTTGAACACAAATTTCAAAGATACCATGGAAGGAACTTACCTGTCAATGAGGCTATATTTAGTCCCACGCTTTGAAAATAATGCAGTCAATCTTCCTGGCTGCCAAGTACAGTTTAGTCCTTGTAAGTCACGTGTTTCACAGCTGAGATTTTTTGGTGTATCAGGTGGATCTAAATTAGAACACACATTTGGAAGCATTCATCGTCACTCTGCTTTTTAAAATAATCAATGTCTCTGATGGTGCTGCAATGTACTGAGCTGTTAAGAGTAAATGTACACAAATACAATAGAATCCAGATGTAGGTGATCAGCTGTTTGGTGCTGAGAATATCAGTCCGAATTTAAAAATGAAATTAAGTCAATTGGAGGAAAGGAATTTGACTACATTACAGGGTGAAAGCTACTGATTAGTCAAAAAGGACCAGCAGAACTGAGCAGCCATATGAATCTTTCCACAGTTCCAGGAACAACATGATCAGCAAAACTGAAGTAAAGTCTACAGGTTTGTTCCTACAATTGCAATTCAATTCTGATACTCATGTCATCACTCGACATGTTACAAGCAGAATGGGTTTTGATTTGATTTATTGTCATGTTGGGCTACAGTGAAAAGTATTGTCTCTTGCACGCTATACAGACAAAGCATATCATTTATAGAGAAGGAATGGACAGAGTGTAGAATTTGGTGTTACAGTCATAGCTAGGGTGTAGAGAAAGATCAACTTAGTACAAGGTAGGTCCACTGAAAAGTCGGACAGAGGCAGGGAAGAAGCTGTCCTTGAGTCGGTTGGCACATGACCTCAGACTTTTGTATCTTCTTTCCAATGGAAGAAGGTGGAAGAGAGAATGTCCAGGGTGTGTGGGGTTCTTGATTATGCTGGCTGCTTTTCCGAGGCAATGGGAGGTGTAGATGGAGTGAATGGACGGGAGGCTGGTTTATGTGATGGGCTCGGCTACGCTACGTTCATAACTTTTCGTATTTTCTTTCAGTCTTGGACAGAGCAGAGGCCGTACCAAGCTCTGATGCTTTCTATGGTGCATCTATAAAAGTTAGAGTCGTGGTGGACCAAATTTCCTTCGCCTCCACAGAAAGTACAGCACTGGTGGGTTTTCTTAACATGTGGATCCTGAGAATACAGGTTGCTTTTGGGGTGAAAGTAAATATCTTCTGGTTTGGCCATCCATTTGAAGTTGTGAAGTCTGTAGTGTATTATTGATAAGCATAGTTCTGTTTTCCTTTTATTAGTTTAACTGTTCAGTGTATTGTCATTTTATATTCGATAAACTATGGTACTATTTGCTAATTCAATGTCTGAGTCATTGTCTAAATTAAGTCAAGTCTAAAATGATCAAAACACCCTTTTTTTAGAAAACGTACAATAGGATGCTGCCCTGAAACACCTGCAGTAATGTCCTGGGACTGAGATGATAAACACCCAGAAATCGTCCTTTGTGCTCTCCAACCAGCAGAAAGTTTTCCCTTGGACTGACTCCAGTTTTGTTAGTATTTCTTGATGCCACACTCAGTCAAATGCTGCCTTAATAGCAAGTGCAGGACAAGATGCAGTACACTTGTATGTGCAATATACTGACACGACACAGGATATGCACTCGGTGTTAATAGCACCGATACGCTATCTCTGAACCACATCAATGTGCAACATTGATCATCATCTTCAGTATCAGTACAAATACAGAAACAAAACTGACCAATGTTAATCCCCATTCGTTTCTTCATAATACTTACAGCCGACATATATGACTGCTCCAAAGTAGTCACCGGAGTTTAGACTGCAAAAAACGTTTGTTCCAGATTCGATCGATGCAGGAATATTCTGTACGCTAATGGCAATGCTCCGGCTACTTAATGTAGTAGTTGATGTGTTCAAGTCGCCAAAAGATAATTCTTCAACTTCTTTTCCTTCACCAGCTATGCAACAAAATTTCAGGCTGGTTCCCACTTTCAGAACAGTACCATCCAAAGGATAGACCTCACCCTTGGTTTGGTTAGATGAGTCCAGTCCTTAAAAATAAATATAGTGGCATACTAAATTACAAAGAAAACAGAAAATGCAAGAGGAGTTCAGCAGTTCTGGCAGCATTTGCAGGAGAAAAACAGAGTTGACGTTTCAGGAGAACTTATCACAACAGAGGCTTCTGTGGTATCTTTCACCTAACAAAATAATTGAAAAGGCTTTGACAAGCTTGGATGCAAAAAGGTTGAAGGGAGGCAAGAATAAGACAGGCACACAAAGTAAATGGCAACAATGACATTCACTGCAGACTGTATGAAGTGTAATCTTCCCTTCGCCTCGTGGCAGAGTCGGCAGAGAGGCCAGCTGACATGGCCATGTCCCCTTTTAAAGTCATGAGCTAAAGACACGCCCCAAGATCTGTGTAATGTTTCATATTTAGTGGTAGCAATGTAGATATTGTACATATATGCAAGTACAGGTCCTACCTGCAACCTCCCCCACACCACATCACCCTGGCTCACCAATGCCCTGCACTTAGCAGTGAGAAGAAATGGAGAATAAGAACATAAGAAATAGGAGCAGGAGTAGGCCATCTAGCCCTTTGAGCCTGCCCCGCCATTCAATAAGATCATGGCTGATCTGTTGTGGCTCAGTTCCACATTCCCGCCTTCTCCCCATAACTCTTAATCCCCTCTCTTATCAAAAACCCATCAACTCGCGTCTTAAAAATATTTAGCGAGGTAGCCTCCACCACTTCAACGGGCAGAGAATTCCAGAGATTCACCACCCTTTGAGTGAAGAAGTTCCTCCTCAACTCTGTTCTAAACCGCCCCCCCTTTATCTTCAGGCTGTGCCCCCTAGTCCTACTGTCCTTTCTGAGCGGGAAGAGTCTCTCCACCTCTATCCTATCCATCCCATTCATCATCTTATACGTCTCAATGAGATCTCCCCTCATTCTTCTAAACTCTAACGAGTACAAGCCTAATTTATTCAGCCTCTCCTCATAGCTCAACCCCCTCAACTCTGGCATCAGCCTAGTAAACCTCCTCTGCACTCCCTCCAAGGCCAAAATATCCTTGCGTAAGTACGGCGCCCAAAACTGCACACAGTACTCCAGCTGCGGCCTCACCAATGCCCTATACAGCCGCAGCAAGACCTCCCTACTTTTATATTCAATCCCCCTCGCTATGAAGGCCAGCATCCCATTCGCCTTCCTGACCACCTGCAAGCTGGGTTTTTGTGACTCATGCACAAGGACCCCAAGGTCCCTCTGCACCATCGCCTGCTGCAGTTTTTCGCCACTTAAGTAATCACCCTTCCTACCATTATTCCTACCAAAGTGGACCACCTCGCACTTGCCAACATTAAATTCCATTTGCCATTTCCTGCCCATTCGCCCAGCCTATCTAGATCCTTCTGCAGACTCTCCACACCCTCCGCACAATTTGCCGTTCCACCAATCTTGGTGTCATCAGCAAATTTCGACACCATACACTCGATTCCCTCCTCCAGATCACCTATATAAATGGTAAATAGCTGAGGCCCCAGCACCGACCCCTGGGGCACTCCACTAGTCACCATCCGCCAATCCGAATAGCACCCGTTGACCCCCACTCTCTGCCTCCTATTTGACAACCAATCCTCTATCCACGCTAACACCCTACCCCCAACTCCATGTCCCTCAACCTTCTGCAATAACCTCTTGTGAGGCACCTTGTCAAACGCCTTCTGAAAATCTAGAAAGACCACATCCACCGGCTCTCCGCTATCCACCGCCCTAGACACATCCTCATGGAACTCCAGTAAATTTGTCAGACACGACTTCCCTTTAACGAAACCGTGCTGCGTCTGCTCTATCAAGCAGTTCCCCTCAAGATGCCTCGCTATTTCCTCCTTGATGACGGATTCTAACATTTTACCTACAACAGACGTTAAACTAACCGGCCTATAATTCCCTGCCTTTTGCCTGCCACCCTTCTTAAACAACGGCGTAACATTAGCTGTTTTCCAATCTTCCGGCACTTCCCCGGAATCCAGCGACGTCTGGAAAATAACCACCAAGGCATCCACTGTCACCTCTGCCATTTCTTTCAGAACCCTCGGATGCATTCCATCCGGTCCTGGCGACTTGTCCACAATCAGTCCCTCCAGTCTGTCGAGCACCGCCTCTCTAGTAACAGTAATGTCATTAAGACCCTCCAGTCCTACCACCTTTCCATCTCTAACACCTGGCAAATTATTCACGTCCTCCTCCGTGAAGACAGAAACAAAAAAGTTATTCAAGACCTCAGCCATATCCCCATCCCCTACCACTAAGTCCCCCTTCTCATCCTCTAAGGGACCAACGTTCACCCTAGCCAGCCTCTTCCTTTTTATATATTTATAAAAACTCTTGCTATCCTTTCCTATATTAAGCGCTAGCCCAGCTTCATAGTTTCTCCTACCCTTCTTTATCAACTTCTTTGTCAATCTTTGTTGACATTTAAACCTCTCCCAATCCTCTTCTCGCCCACTACTCTGAGCTACTCTAAACACCTCCGCTTTTAATTTAACACTTTCCTTCACCTCCTTCGTTATCCACGGCTTATTACCTCTCCTCCTACGGTCCTTTTTAACCATCGGAATAAATTTCTGCTGAGCACCAAGAAAGGTCTCCTTAAAGATCCTCCACTGCTCCTCAGCAGACCTACCTTCCAACGCGCTCCCCCAGTCAACATTCGCCAATTCTTCTCTCATTCTACCGTACTCCCCTCTGTTCAAACAAAAGGACACGCGTCCGGGAACCCACTTTCTCCTCCTCCATCTGCACCAGAAACTCCACCATACAATGATCGCTCTCCCCAAGAGGATCCTTCACCGCAAGGTCCCTAATTCTACCCGCCTCATTACATAACACCAGATCCAAGATAGCTCGCTCCCTCGTCGGCTCCAATACACACTGTTCCAGGAAACTATCCCGGCAGCATTCCAAGAACTCCTCCTCGAGCCCACCGCGTCCAACATGGGTCGACCAATCTATATGTAGATTGAAATCCCCCATAACTACGGCCGTCCCATTCCTGCACGCCGCACTTATTTGCGCGTTAACAGCCCGCCCCACCTCCAGATCATTATTCAGGGGCCTATAGACGACACCCACCAGCGTCTTCCTCCCTTTGCTGTTCCTAATCTCTACCCACAACGATTCCACTTTCTGCTCCTTGAATCCAATATCATCCCTTGCTACCACCCTGATGCTGTCCTTAATCAGCAGAGCTACGCCCCCCTCCTTTTTCCTCCCGCCTATCCTTCCTAAACACTTGATACCTAAATACTTGAATGTAGCTAAGGAAATGGGGATTGTGTGTGTGTGTGTGCGCGCGTACACGCATGGTGCTGTATGCAAGTGCGTGTGCGCACGTGCGGTGCTGTGTGTACATGTGCGTGCATGGAAACATGCAGAATCCAACTCATGAGAGTACTATAATCCCAGGACCTCCTTTTCTTTTTGGTGCGTGCTCAGTCTTGCTGTCTCTGCTGGTCGCCTTATTCATCCCCGAGCACAGTGGCCTCCCCCTGCGCTCTGGCAGCTGGAAGAAACACAATAATGGGTCACAGGGCCACCCGCACAGTCCCCAGAGCGTGAGCCCCGATGGCAAGGAGCCTCTATTACAAGACAGTTGTGTATGATGGTCAAGAGCTGCCCACTCTTGGGTAGCTGGAAGTGGAGTTAGACATCAGAAGCATGGCTGCAAAGCCAAGGTTTTCATTTCAGGAATACTAACATTAGTATTTTTCTTTCTGGATTTTTGGAAGTTGAAAGGTTTGTCTCATCTTTTTTAAAACGTTTAATGTGTGTGTGCGTGGAGGAGGAGGAGGAGGAGGAGAAAAGACGCAAGTGTTTAGTTTACACTTATGTTAGAGATGCACAGTACGAGGGGCCACGGGCTTAGGGTGAGGGGAGAGAGGTATAACACAGATATTAGAGGGAGGTTTTTCACACAGAGGGGGTATGGAATGCTCTGCCAAGTAAGGTGGTGGAGGCAGACACGCTGGAGTTGTTTAAGAGTTACTTAGACAGGCACGAGTGGGCTGGAGATGGAAGGATATAGGAGATTGTTTTAAATAAGGTTCATTAGCATCGGGACGTCCCTGGTAATGTAAAAGGATGTGGAATGATACTAATGTTTTTCTCTTTTAATTCACAGGTTTTAAGTCGGTCCGCCTTGTTGTCCAACGAGGGGCATACACGCGATGGGTCGTACAAGGGCTGCTCTTGGATGTTCGAGAATGGCCTAGTGCTTCATGTTGTTAGTGTGTGCTTAAACTGGACCAGATGCTGGGCAACATGACAGCTCAGTGACTATCACTGTTTGCTGTGCAGACACATGGATTTGGGCCAGTGTCTGTGTGAGTGTGCACATTCTCCCCGTGCTTGCTTGGGTTTTCTCCAGGTGCTCCGGTTTCCTCCCACACCCCCCAAAGATGTGCTATTAGGCTGATTGGAGGTAATAGATTGTCCCTAAATTAGTTTCCCTCAATGTGGAATGCCATAAGCATAGATAAGGGTCATGGGTGGAGGGGGGACTGGTAATGTTAAAATGGTGGTGCGGGCTCGTTGGGCCAAAGGGCCTGTTTCCTGGGCTTTTTTTTTGTTCTTTGATAACATCTACATCATCACACAGATTCACACAAAATAACCTGCCTTTTTCACACAAGAAGCGATACTGTTTCAATAGCCATTTGTGGAACACAAAGAGCAACTTACCATCAAGTGTTAATACCCGGCTCCAGTCACTCCAAGCTTTGACACCAGGAAATATGATAGCACTATCATTGCTAATGGAACGAATTCTCACTGAATGTGCTGTGCATTGGAGGGGCATATCTGATGTCCAATTTAACTGCAGCATCCTGTCCTGGGTAAAGTCAGCAGTACTACTGTAATTCCCCTGCAAAAATAAATTTAAAAAAAACTTGATAGGTTAACCAATCCACCAAATTCAGTTTCTCTAAGACTAAGGAATGTAAGACTATAATGTCTGGCTATCACTTTTAAAGTAAAAATAAAGTTTATTTATTGGTCACAAGTAGGCTTACAGTAACAACATAAATGAAGTTACTGTTGAAATCCCCGAGTCGTCACACTCCAACACCTGTTCGGGTACACCGAGGGAGAATTTAGCGTGGCAAATGCATCTAACCTGCATATCTTTGTAATGTGGGAGGAAACCGGAACACCTGAAGAAAACCCACACAGATACGGGGAGAATGGTGGTTATTTTCCAAACGTCGCTGGATTCCGGGGAAGTGCCGGATGATTGGAAAACGGCTAATGTTACGCCGTTGTTTAAGAAGGGTGCCAGGCAAAAGGCGGGGAATTATAGGCCGGTTAGTTTAACGTCTGTGGTAGGTAAAATGTTAGAATCTGTCATTAAGGAGGAAATTGCGAGGCATCTTGAAGGGAATTGCTTGATAGAGCAGACGCAGCACGGTTTCATTAAAGGGAAGTCGTGTCTGACAAATTTACTGGAGTTCTATGAGGATGTGTCTAGGGCGGTGGATAGAGGAGAGCCGGTGGATGTGGTCTTTCTAGATTTTCAGAAGGCGTTTGACAAAGTGCCTCACAAGAGGTTATTGCAGAAGGTCGAGGGACATGGAGTTGGGGGTAGGGTGTTAGCGTGGATAGAGGATTGGTTGTCAAATAGGAGGCAGAGAGTGAGGGTCAACGGGTGCTATTCGGATTGGCGGATGGTGACTAGTGGAGTGCCCCAGGGGTTGGTGCTGGGGCCTCAGCTTTTTACCATTTATATAGATGATCTGGAGGAGGGAACCGAGTGTAGAGTGTCGAAATTTGCTGATGACACCAAGATTGGGGGAACGGCAAATTGTGCGGAGGGTGTGGAGAGTCTGCAGAAGGATCTAGATAGGCTGGGCGAATGGGCCAGGAAATGGCAAATGGAATTTAATGTTGGCAAGTGTGAGGTGGTCCACTTTGGTAGGAAGAATGGTAGGAAGGACTATTACTTACGGGGCAAAAAACTGCAGCAGGCGACGGTGCAGAGGGACCTCGGGGTCCTTGTGCATGAGTCACAAAAACCCAGCTTGCAGGTGCAGCAGGTGGTCAGGAAGGCGAATGGGATGCTGGCCTTCATAGCGAGGGGGATTGAATATAAAAGTAGGGAGGTCTTGCTGCAGCTGTATAGGGCATTGGTGAGGCCGCAACTGGAGTACTGTGTGCATTTTTGGGCGCCGCACCTGCACAAAGATATTTTGGCCTTGGAGGGAGTGCAGAGGAGGTTTACTAGGCTGATACCGGAGTTGAGGGGGTTGAGCTATGAGGAGAGGCTGAATAAACTGGGCTTGTACTCGTTAGAGTTTAGAAGAATGAGAGGAGATCTCATTGAGACGTATAAGATGATGAATGGGATGGATAGGATAGAGGTGGAAAGACTCTTCCCGCTCAAAAAAGACAATAGGACTAGGGGGCACAGCCTCAAGATAAAAGGGGGGCGGTTTAGAACGGAGTTGAGGAGGAACTTCTTCACTCAAAGGGTGGTGAATCTCTGGAATTCTCTGCCCGTTGAAGTGGTGGAGGCTACCTCGCTAAATATTTTTAAGACGCGGGTTGATGGGTTTTTGATAGGAGAGGGGATTAAGGGTTATGGGGAGAGGACGGGAAAGTGGAACTGAGCAGCGACAGATCAGCCATGATCTTATTGAATGGCGGGGCAGGCTCGAAGGGCTGGGTGGCCTACTCCTGCTCCTATTTCTTATGAATGCGCAGACTCTGCACAGACAGTGACCCAGGTCGGGAATTGAACCTGGATCCCAGGCACTGTGAGGCAGCAGTGCTAACCACATTTCCTACACTCGATAGAAGACATCATTGGCTTTAAAATACCTCACGTGATCCTGTTGTCATGAAAATCATTACGCGAAAGCATACAATGGTCACAGCACGGAAGCAAGCTACTTGACCCATCAACCATGTCTCTGCCAGTCTCCCATACCCAGTGGTTAGGCACTGTTACCTCATAGCGCCAGGGATCTGGGTTCAATTCCCAGCTTGGGTCACTGCACAGAATCAGCACATTCTCCCCACATCTACGTTTCCTCTGGGCTCCAGTTTCCTCCCACAGTTTGAAAGACGTGCTGGTTAAGTGCATTGGCCATACTCAATTCTCCCATAACATACCCGAACAGGCGCTGGACTGTGGCGACTGGACGATTTTCACAGCAACTTCATTTAAGCCTACTTGTGACACAAAAGCCACATGAACAAAAGACTGGATCTTTATCCCAAAAGCTACCAACAGGAGTTACTAGAACAAAAGAATCCACCTCTCATCCTTACTGAATCTCACACTCAATTATAAATACATTATAATCACAAAACCAGAGGATTCACATATCAAAACTTGTTTTGCCTACAGAGCTGTTTCAGGACCACTGCCACACCTAGGATTGTCCAGGTCTGTTTCAAAATTTCCACTTGATAAGCTTATCCCACTAGCAGAGTCAGAGAATCCGCCTAGGCAATGGCATCCTGACACAGGAACCTCAATATAGATGACGATTCTTTCAAAAGCTAATGGCTGGAATGTCATCAGTCCTGAAATCAAAGCCAATTCAAGAGTGGACAACATGCCTTTTGAAGCCTTTGTGGAGAAAGGAGGTCACATGACCCAAGTGACCATTCTGAGATCTCTACATGCCTTTGAGAACTGAGAAATGCTCAGGTTACCGTTTAACAGCCACTGGTGAACACCAAGTAGTTGGGCTCCAGCTTGAACAGCAGCCTGCTCCTCAAAGCTGTCTCTGCTGGAAGATTTCCTGCAAAGCTAATCCAGTCTGTGAATATCAACTTCATTTTACTGAATCAGCACCAAGTGTAAAGAAAATTCTACAACTACACTCTTCAGCCACCTGAAGCCCCACTCCGACATTGAAGAGCTCCTCAGTGGACGCGGATTCTCGACTCTGATAACCACATAAACTTATTTATTACTTTGGGTGCTTCAATTTGTTTTGTATTTCAAACCAGAAGCAAGAAAAGGACTCCAGTTTCTCATCCCTGCTAGTTCCTGCAATTTGCATATGTGCAGATTTCAATATCGGTTGGGATACTTGCCCATGGTTAAATAGTCTCAGGGTGCCGACAGTTCAGATTCATTTACTGAGAATGTACTCTATCACCAGCCATCTCTTACAAAGGAGGAAGGGAGAGAACTGAAAACCCAGGATTCGCAGGTCAGGATCAGAACAAGCCCTTCACCAAGGTTTCCCAAATAATTGTACAATAATGGTATTAATTCTCCCTTAGAGTCTTATCATTTCACTTACCCTCCAGACCTCTTGCATCGTGTACGTAAGGAAGACCTGGACTTGGAAGATGAACTTTAAATCCACACCATATTTCTGACCACCTTCCTTCCACTCCACTGTCAAGTGGAAGTCAGATGGTCCTTTAAACACTCTGAGGAGTTCTGGTATGTAAGGCTGAAACACTGAAATACAAAATGATCAACATTAAAGTCCAGAATGTGTCCCCTACATTGAGATAAGATAGTGTCAAGCTTTTTATATTAATTCACTGGATGAGAGCTTCACTGGCCAGAATTTATTTCCCATCTCTAATTGACCTTGAGTAGCCAATGGCACCACCTTACAGTGCTACACTACACTACACTGTAGGTACACCCACAGCATTGTAAGGGAGGGCTTTCCAAAATGTCAACTTAGCAACAAAGGAAGAATGGTGATATATTTCCATGTCAGGATGGTGCATGACTTTGGGAGAGGAACTTGAAAGTTGTGGTGTTCCATGCATCTGCTGCCCTCGTTCTTCTGATGTTACAGGTCACTGGTTTGGAAGGTGCTGTTGAAACCGCCCTGGCAAATTGCTGCAGTGCATCTTCTGTACGGTCAACTTTGCTGCCACTGATGGTGAAGGGAGACAGTGTTGAAGGTTGGCGGATAGGATGTCAATCAAGCAGGCTGTTTTGCCCCATTTAGTGCTGAGCTTCTTGATTGTTGTTGGAGCTGTACTCACACAGGCAAGAGGAGAGTATTCTACCACACTTTGACAAAGGGTCATCTGGTCTTGAAACGTCAGCTCTTTCCTCTCCTTACAGGTGCTGCCAGACCTGCTGAGATTTCCCAGCAGTTTTCTCTTTTGGTATTTTATTACACTCCTGACTTGTGTCCTGTATATAATGAACAGTATCTGGACAGCAAAAATGCTGATGATGGTAGCTAGCATTGTACTTTCTGGGACATTAGCTGTAAAGTATAATTCAGTAAGTACAATAGCATCAAGGTGCTGTTTGATTGTTCTGAGAGGCAGCTTAATCAAGCTTAGCCCAAATTGCCAGAAACTCTGAGGATTACTTTGCAAGGTCAACTAGACAGAATGTGCCTTTTTTCATTTCTGGTGCCCAGGTCAATGCCAGGTGGTCAGTCTTTACTACAAGTGAAAGCCTTGCTATACAAATTCAGTATATAGTTAGGAATCCAGCACATTGCCAGAATCAGATGTAGGCCAACCAGATAAAGACTGCAGATTTCTATCCCTGAAGGACATTACTGAACCAGATGGCTTTTTACGTAGTAGTTTTGTGATCAAGAATGAAACTAGCATTTTACTCTAGTTCATTCTTGTCCTTGGCTACAGTGATGTTTGATGGGACAATCAGTTTCTAACCAATATTGCTCCTAGTTGCAGTGTGTTTGATGGGAGAGAATGGTGAGCGGTTTACCTCGTCAAACTTTATCCATGCCAATATGTTATTCCCTACACAATGAGCTTTTATTTAGCAGGTGCAACAGGTAATTAAGAAGGCAAATGGAATTTTGTCCTTAATTGCTAGAGGGCTGGAGTTTAAAAACAACGAGGTTATGTTGCAGCTGTACAAGGTGCTGGTGAGGCTGCATCTGGAGTACTATATACAGTTTTGGTCTCCTTACTTGACAAAGGATATACTGGCACTAGAAAGGTACAAAGATTCACTAGGTTGATTCTGGAGTTGAGAGGGTTGGCTTATGAGAGATTGAGTAGACTGGGGCTATACTCATTGGAATTCAGAAGAATAAGGGGAGATCTTATAGAAACATAAAAGATTATGAAGGGAATAGACAAAATAGAAGTAGGGAAGTTGTTTCCACTGGCAAGTGAAACCAGAACCAGAGGGCATGGTCTCAAAATAAGGGGGAGCAGGTTTAGGACTGAGTTGAGGAGGAACTTCTTCACACAAAGGGTTGTGAATCTGTGGAATTCCCAGCCCAGTAAAACAGTTGAGACAACCTCATCGAATATTTTTAAAGGCAAGGATAGTTAAATTTTTGAACAGCAAAGGGATTAAGGTTTATGGTGAGCGGGCAGGTAAGTAGAGCTGAGTACATGAAAAGATCAACCATGATCTTATTGAAAGGCTCTAGGGGCCAGATGGCCTACTCCTGCTCCTAGTTCTTATGTTCTTATTTCATGCAATAACCTTTGATGTGGTACCTTATCAAATAACTTCTGGAAATCCAGGTACAGTACATCCACCAGTTCACCTTTATCCACAGCACGGGTGACTCCTTCAACAAATTCCAATAAATCGAATAAAGGAGTTACATTTGCTATTTTTCAAACTAATTGAACTTCCTTGAACCAAGGGAATTTTGGAAAACTAAACCAATTGCATCAACTATCTCATTAGCCACACAGGGTGAAATCCATTTGGACCTGGGGATCTGACAGCTCACAGACCCACCTTTTTGCTCAACACCACTTCCCTGGTGACACTGATTTCCCTGAGTTCCTCTCTCCCTTCCATTTCTTGATTTGCAGCTATTTCTGGGATGTGACCTGTGCACGCTATAGTGACTGGCACAGGTGTGATGGCCAAAGGGCCTTTTTCTGTGTCGTATATCTCTATGACAGACATAAAATATCTGTTTAATTCGTCCACCGTAGTCCTACTTTTATTAATTCCCCAGATGTATTTGCACGTTGAAAGCAAATCCATTGCAAGAATGCATACAAGTAGTACTGCCATTATTCTTATCTTTGTACCCATTCAATATGCTGTGACTAAATGCACTGGGAGCCATGCCCATGGAAAAAAAAACAACAAACAAATTATACTTTGGAACTACATTCACCTACATTGCCCATAGTGAAGGCAGCGTATTGCATCTTTGCAAAAAAAACTGAAGTTAGTAGCGTTGATAATTACCAAAGTCTCTGTCTGTCCTTCGAAATATTTCTGATGTCCGTGTACCCAGATCATTAGCAGCAGTTATCTGTAATACTAAATCTTCAAATATGAAAAGGTCACGTTTGACAAAGTTATTAGTTCCCACTTCAATGCAGTCATTTACATTCCTAAGAAAAAGGAAGAAATTGTTCAACTGTAAGTTTATAAAACAAACTTCTGGCTATAATCCTCTTTGTTCTCTGATCCAGGTTCAATCAATAAAGAAGGTTAAAGTAAAATAAAGTTTATTTATTAATCACAAGTAAGGTTTACATTAACACTGCAATGAAGTTACTATGAAATTCCTTTAATCGTCACAGTCTGGCACCTGTTCAGGTCAACGTATGCCAGCCAGAACATGTCTTTCAGATTGTGGGAGGAAACTGGAGCATCCGGAGGAAACCCACGCAGACACGGGGAGAATGTGCAAACTCCACACAGTGACCCAAGGCGGGAATCAAACCCAATTCCCCGACGCTGAGAGGCAGCAGTGCTAACCACTGTGCCACTGCACCATGCTGTGGAATCAAGATTCCACAGGAAACTAGAGCCTTGCTGGAGCAGCATCCAAGTCATTCTGAAGCCCAAATGGGACTAATATCAAACCAAAAGTGCTACATTCTATGGTCTGATAATCTGCTGACTAACAGCAATCTCACTTGATTTTCTTTTAAAGTTATGACACCACAGCAATAATCTGATTCCATGTAAAGTGATGAGAACTCACCTAGTACAGGCTTTGTAGGTAGTTTCTATGTTTGTGTCTCTTCCTGGCTTCCACATACAGATGAGATTCACAAAGTTTTGGGTTACACACTCCAAATCTCGAGGAACATCTGGAGGATCTAAAGGAAGATGCCTTAGTAGTATTATCGCTTGACTATTAATCCAGAAACTCAGTTAGAGGTCTGAGGACCAGGGTTCAAATCCTACATGCAACTCCAGAGCCACAATAATGTCGCTGACTCTCACCTGCCCCCTGAACAAGGGCAATGAGGGATGGGCAATAAATGCTGACCAGCAACATCCATATCCCATGAATGAATAAAAGAGGGATAAAAGAACTCCAGTTTCTACAGGATAGATAAAGCATCCAGATGGCTGGTTGATGGCAAAATACATAACCCAAGTTGCCCGTCTTATCTATTCAATTCAAAAACTGGCTTGAAATCAAGTTACTCATTATACATAAGAACATAAGAAATAGGAGCAGGAGTAGGCCATCTGGCCCTTCGAGCCTGCCCCGCCATTCAATAAGATCATGGCTGATCTGTCGTGGCTCAGTTCCACATTCCCGCCCTCTCCCCATAACCCTTAATCCCCTCGCTTATCAAAAACCCATCAACCTGCGTCTTAAAAATATTTAGCGAGGCAGCCTCCACCACTTCAACGGGCAGAGAATTCCAGAGATTCACCACCCTTTGAGTGAAGAAGTTCCTCCTCAACTCCGTTCTAAACCTCCCCCTCCTTTACCTTGAGGCTGCGCCCCCTAGTCCTACTGTCCTTTCTGAGCGGGAAGAGTCTCTCCACCTCTATCCTATCCATCCCATTCATCTTATATGTCTCAATGAGATCTCCCCTCATTCTTCTAAACTCTAACAAGTACAAGCCTAGTTTATTCAGCCTCTCCTCATAGCTCAACCCCCTCAACTCCGGTATCAGCCTAGTAAACCTCCTCTGCACTCCCTCCAAGGCCAAAATATCCTTGCGTAAGTGCGGCGACCAAAACTGCACACAGTACTCCAGCTGCGGCCTCACCAATGCCCTATACAGCTGCAGCAAGACCTCCCTACTTTTATATTCAATCCCCCTCGCTATGAAGGCCAGCATCCCATTCGCCTTCCTGACCACCTGCTGCACCTGCAGGCTGGGTTTTTGCGACTCATGCACAAGGTCCCCGAGGTCCCTCTGCACCATCGCCTGCTGCAGTTTTTCGCCACGTAAGTAATACTCCTTCCTCCCATTATTCCTACCAAAGTGGACCACCTCGCACTTGCCAACATTAAATTCCATTTGCCAGTTCCTGGCCCATTCGCCCAGCCTATCTAGATCCTTCTGCAGACTCTCCACACCCTCCGCGCAAATTGCCGTTCCACCAATCTTGGTGTCATCAGCAAATTTCGACACCATACACTCGGTTCCCTCCTCCAGATCATCTATATAAATGGTAAATAGCTGAGGCCCCAGCACCGACCCCTGGGGCACTCCACTTGTCACCAACCGCCAATCCGAATAGCACCCATTAACCCCCACTCTCTGCCTCCTATTTGACAACCAATCCTCTATCCACGCTAACACCCTACCCCCACTCCATGCCCCCTTACCTTCTGCAATAACGTCTTGTGAGGTACCTTGTCAAACGCCTTCTGAAAATCAAGAAACACCACATCCACCGGCTCTCCTCTATCCATCGCCCTAGACACATCCTCATAGAACTCCAATAAATTCGTCAGACATGACTTCCCCTTAATGAAACCGTGCTGCATCTGCTCTATCAAGCAATTCCCCTCAAGATGCCTCGCTATTTCCTCCTTGATGACGGATTCTAACATTTTACCTACCACAGACGTTAAACTAACCGGCCTATAATTCCCTGCCTTTTGCCTGCCACTCTTCTTAAACAACGGCGTAACATTAGCCGTTTTCCAGTCTTCCGGCACTTCCCGGAATCCAGCGACGTTTGGAAAATAATCACCAAGGCATCCACTATCACCTCCGCCATTTCTTTCAGAACCCTCGGATGCATTCCATCCGGTCCTGGGGACTTGTCCACAATCAGTCCCTCCAGTCTGTCGAGCACCGCCTCTCTAGTAACAATAATGTCATTGAGACCCTCCAGTCCTACCACCTTTCCATTGCTAACACCCGGCAAATTATTCACGTCCTCCTCCATGAAGACAGAAACAAAAAAGTTATTCAAGGCCTCAGCCATTTCCCCATCCCCTACCACTAAGTCCCCCCTCTCATCCTCTAAGGGTCCAACGTTCACCCTAGCCAGCCTCTTCCTTTTTATATATTTATAAAAACTCTTGCTATCCTTTTTTATATTAAGCGCCAGCCCAGCTTCATAGTTTCTCCTACCCTTCTTTATCAACTTCTTTGTCAATCTTTGTTGACATTTAAACCTCTCCCAATCCTCTTCTCGCCCACTACTCTTAGCTACTCTAAACGCCTCGGCTTTTAATTTAACACTTTCCTTCGCCTCCTTCGTTATCCATAGCTTATTACGTCTCCTCCTATGGTCCTTTTTAACCATCGGAATAAATTTCTGCTGAGCACCAAGAAAGATCTCCTTAAAGATCCTCCACTGCTCCTCAGCAGACCTACCTTCCAACGCGCTCCCCCAGTCAACATTCGCCAATTCTTCTCTCATCCTACCGTACTCCCCTCTGTTCAAACAAAGGACGCGTGTCCGGGAACCCACTTTCTCCTCCTCCATCTGCACCAGAAACTCCACCATACAATGATCACTCTCCCCAAGAGGATCCTTCACCGCAAGGTCCCTAATTCTACCCGCCTCATTACATAACACCAAGATAGCTCGCTCCCTCGTCGGCTCCAACACACACTGTTCAAGGAAACTATCCCGGCAGCATTCCAAGAACTCCTCCTCGAGTCCACCACATCCAACATGGGTCGACCAGTCAATATGTAGATTGAAATCCCCCATAATTATCGCCGTTCCATTCCTGCACGCCGCACATATTTGCGCGTTAACAGCCCGCCCCACCTTAAATCCTTTAATTAAGGAGGGTGTTTTTTCATACCTAGTATCACAATACTAGATTTAATCTAAGCAGGAACAGAACACAGGGCAGGAGGTGGGGGGGGTATTGGTAATTAGATGTTGAAAAATTGAAAAGTAATTGCCTCATTTCTTTGAGCTGAAGTTGGTGCAAGTAAGGTTTGTGTCTATTACTCATGCACAGACAACTGATGTACTCCTGTTCTTACAGCAAACAGGGACAGGGTCAAGCAGTGTACTCCTACTCTTCGTACAGGCACGCTGAAGGGTCAAAAAGTGTACGTCTACACCTCATACAGACACAATGAAAGGTCAAACAGTGTACTACTATTCCTCATACAGACACACTAAAGGGACAAACAGTGTATTCCTGCTTCTTTTCTGATGTTCTTAGGCCATAAAACATAGGAGCAGAAGTAGGCCACTTGGCCCATCAAGCCTGCTCCGCCATTCAATCATGGCTGATACTTTTCTCATAACCCCAATCCCCTTATTAATCAAAAGCTATCTATCTTTGCCTTAAAGACACTCAATGACCTGGCCTCCACAGCCTTCTGCGGCAAAGAGTTTGGCAGATTCACAACCATCTAGCTGAAGAAATTCCTCCTCATCTCTGTTTTAAAGGATCGCCCCTTCAGCCTGATGTTGTGCCGTTTGGTTCTAGTTTTCCCTACTAGTAGAAATATCCCTCCAAGGCCAAGCTATCCAGGCCTTGCAGTATTGTGTAAGGTTCAATAAGATCCCCCCCTCATCCTTCTAAACTCCAACGAGGGATTAGTGGGTAAATATGTAGGGAAAGGAGGGTAGGGCCTGGGTGGGATTGTGGTTGGTGCAGACTCATTGGGCCGAATGGCCTACTTCTGCACTGTAGGGTTTCTATGATTCTATGAGTACAGACCCAGAGTCCTCAACCGTTCAGAGGGACCTGGGGGTCCTTGTGCATGAATTTCAAAAACTCAGTTTGCAGGTGCAGCAGGTGATCAAGGAGGCAAATGGAATGTTGGCCTTTATCACGAGGGGAATGGATATAAAAGCAGGGAGGTCTTGCTGCAATTGTACAAGGTACTGGTGAGGCTGCAACTGGAGTACTGTGTGTAATTTTGATTCCCTTATTTGCGAAAGGATATATTGGCCTTGGAGGGAGTGCAGAGAAGGTTCACTAGGTTGATACCAGGGATGAGGGGGTTAGCTTATGAGGAGAGATTGAGTAGATTGGGCCTGTACTCGTTGGAGTTCAGAAGGCTGAGGGGAGATCTTATAGAGACATATAAGATAATGAAGCAACTAGACAGGCTAGAGGCAGAGAGATTATTTCCACTTAGAAAGGAAACAAGAACTAGACGACACAGCCTCAAAATAAGGGGTAGTCAATTTAGAACAGAGTTGAGGAGGAACTTCTTCACTCAGAGGGTAGTGAATCTTTGGAATTCTCTGTCCATTGAAGAATGGAGGCTACCTTGTTAAATACGTTTAAGTCACAGGTAGATAGATTTCTGATCGATGAGGGAATTAAGGGTTACGGGGAGCAGGCGGGTAAGTGGAACTGAACCGCTATCAGATCAGCCATGATCTTATTGAATGGCGGGCAGGCTCAACGGGGCTAGACGGCCTACTCCTGCTCCTAGTTCTTATGTTCCTCGTACGACAAGCTCTTCATTCCGGGGATCATTCTTGTGAACCTCCTTCTTAATGAAAACACCATTTAGTACTAGTGTTTATGTACTTTACAAGACTCCTTCCATCCTCCTCTATCTCATCCTTGTAGCATACGGTCTCAGTTTCTCCCTCATATAAGTATCCAATTTCTCCTTAAATGTAATTCAGAGTTATAGAGGTGTACAGCATGGAAACAGGCCCTTCAGCCCAACTTGTCCATGTCACCCTTATTTTTTTAAAACCCCTAAACTAATCTCAGTTGCCCACATTTGGCCCATATCCCTCTATACCCTTTGTACTCATGTAATTATTTAAATGCTTTTAAAAAGATAAAATTTTACCCACCTCTACCAGCTTGTTCCAGACACTCACCACCCTTTGTGAAAAAAATTGCCCCTCTGGACACTTTTGTATCTCTCCCCTCTCACTTTAAACCCATGCCCTCTAGTTTTAGACTCCCCTACCTTTGGGAAAAGATATTGACTATCTACCTTGTCTATGCCCCTCATTATTTTATAGACCTCTGTAAGGTCATCCCTCAGCCTCCTAGGCTCCAGAGAAAAAAGTCCCAGTCTATTCAGTCTCTCCTTATACTCAATCCATCAAGTCCCGGTAGCATCCTAGTAAATCTTTTCTGCACTCTTTCTAGTTTAATAATATTCTTTCTATAATAGAGTGACCAGAATTGCACACAGTATTCCAAGTGTGGCCTCACCAATGTCTTGTACAACTTCAACAAGACGTCCCAGCTCCTGTATTCAGTGTTCTGACCAATGAAACCAAGCATGCTGAATGCCTTCTTCACCACTCTGTCCACCTGTGACTCCACTTTCAAGGAGCTATGAACATGTACCCCTAGGTCTCTTTTGTTCTGTAACTCTCAATTAAATCAAATAGCGTCTAGGCTATTTGCCTCAACTACTCCTAGATTCCTAGAGGTTTTATCAAAAATCCTTATTCAATTATCTTATATTGATGACACCTAATTTTGGACTTGAATAAAAATGGAAACATTGTCACTAAGTCAAGCCTACTGAAACCCTTCATAACTTTGAAGACTTCAATCAAATTCATCTTTCAGTGAAGACCTCTACAGAAAAGATTTCCAGCCTATAAACATTTCCCTTTGCACCTTAATCCCCATTACACTCAAATTCCTTTAGCTATAGCAAATACACCAATGCAACTTACAATAATTTGAATAACACTGTGGCTATATCCCTCAATGACAAGATACTCACATCCAGTCTTGACTGTAGTGGTGTATGACTCTGCTTCAGACGTACATGTCAGATTTTCTCCCATTCTGCTGGTTAGATCCAGGTTATACAGAGACACCATACTAGCAGTGGAGTTGACCTGAGTGTATTGGCTGCTAGGGAGTAGTTTTCCAGCATATTCCCATCGTACCTCATTAGCAGCACCAGTTCTGCAGAAGTTGCAGGATACATTATAGTTGGAGCCAACGTTGGCGACTACTTTGTTCGGCGAAATGGAGCCGCACTGACCTAAAGGAGGAAGAAAATAACTTTTAATTCCTTCTCAAACCACTGCAGTCCATGAGGTGTAGCTACACCCACAGTGCTGTTAGGAAAGGAGTTCCAGGATCTTGACCCAGTGACAGCGAAAGAATGGCAATATATTTCCAAGTCAGGATGGTGAATGACTTAGAGGGGAACTTCCAAGTTGTGGTGTTCCCAGGAATCTGCTGCTCTTATCCTTCCAGATGGCAGCAATCCGAACTTTGCAAGGTGCCTTACCGGGTTCCTGCAGTGCATCTTATAGATACAAAGAACAAAGAACAAAAACAGCCCGGGAAACAGGCCCTTCGGCCCAACGAGCCCTCGCCACCATTTTAACATTACCAGTCCCCCCTCCACCCATGACCCTCATCTATGATTATGGCATTCCACATTGAGGGAAACTAACTCAGGGACAATTTATTACCTCCAATCAGCCTAACAGCACATCTTTGGGGTGTGGGAGGAAACCAGAGCACCTGGAGAAAACCCACACAAGCACAGGGAGAATGCGCAAACTCCCACAGACACTGGCCCAAATCCATGTGTCTGCACAGCAAACAGTGATAGTCACTGAGCTGTTGTGTTGGCCAGCATCTGGTCCAGTTTAAGCGCACACCAACGACATGAAGCACTAGGCTACTCTCGAACATCCAAGAGCAGCCCTAGTACGACCCATCGTGTGTATGCCCCTCGTTGGACAAGGTGGACCGACTTAAAACCTGTGAATTAAAAGAGAAAAACATTAGTATCATTCCACATCCTTTTACATTACCAGGGATGTCCCAATGCTAATGAACCTTAGTTAAAGCAATCTCCTATATCCTCCCATCTCCAACCCACTCATGTGCCTGTCTAAGTAACTCTTAACTCCAGCGTGCCTGCCTCCACCACCTTGCTTGGCAGGGCATTCCATACCCCCACTACCCTCTGTGTGAAAAACCTCCCTCTAATATCTGTGTTATATCTCTCCCCCCTCACCCTAAGCCCATGACCCCTCGTACTGTGTGTCTCTAACATAGGAAATAGCTTACCACTGTTTACTCTATCTATACCCTTCATAATCTTATATACCTCTATTAGATCCCCCCTCAGTCGCCATCTTTCAAGGGAAAACAGCCCCAATTTGCTCAATCTTTCCTCATAACCCAATCCTTCCATACCAGGCAACATCCTGGTAAACCTCCTCTGCACTCTCTCCAGAGTCTCCACGTCCTTCCGGTAGTAAGGCGACCAGAACTGGACGCAGTACTCCAACTGCAGCCTAACCAACGTTCTATACAACTGCAACATTAGACTCCAGCTCTAATACTCTATACCCCTTCCTATAAAGGCTAACATACCATAAGCTTTCTTCACAACCTTTTCCACTTGTACTGCCACCTTCAAAGATTTGTGCACTTGCACCCCCAGGTCCTGCTGCGTTTCTATACTCTTTATAGGCTTACCCTTATCATATAACTCCCCCCTACGTTATTCCGGCCAAAATGCATCACCTCACATTTATCAGGATTAAACTCCATTTGCCATATATCTGCCCAATATACCAGCCTATCTATATCCCATTGTATTGCCAGACACTGCTCCTCACTGCCCACCAATCCAGCCATCTTGGTGTCATCAGCAAATCCAAGTCATTTATATATACTACAAAAAGAAGAGGTCCCAGTACTGAGCCCTGCGGCAACTCTCCATTCACCTGACGAAGGGGGTAACCCCGAAAGCTAGTGAGTATATTATCAAATAAATAGGTTGGACTAAAACCTGGTGTTGTCAGACTTTTTACTGTGTTTACGCCAGTCCTACGCCGGCATACCCACATCATGCACACCACTAGTGACAGACCTCCAGCTAGAAAAGGACCCTTCCACTCCTACTCTCTGTCTCCTCTTACCAAGCCAATTGTCAACCCATCTAGATACCTGGCCTTGAATCTTATGAGCCTTAATCTTTGCAACCAACCTACCATGAGGGACTTTGTCAAACGCCTTACTGAAATCCATATAGACGACATCAACGGCTCGTCCTTCGTCGACCGTTTTTGTCACCTCCTCAAAAAATTCTACCAGATTCATAAGGCAAGACTTCCCCTTAACAAAGCCATGCTGCGTATCCCCAATCAGATCGCAACGCTCTAGGTGCTCATACATCCAATCCCTAAGAATCCTCTCCATCAATTGGCCTACCACTGATGTCAAACTCACTGGCCTATAGTTACTAGGGTTATCCCTCCTACCCTTTTTAAACAACGGTACCACGTTTGCTATCCTCCAGTCCTCTGGGACTTCACCTGTGTCGAAAGAAGAGACAAAGATTTGCGTCAGAGGCCCAGCAATTTCATCTCTCACCTTCCTAAGCAGCCTAGGATAAATGCCTTCTGGCACCGGAGATTTAATGCTACCTAAAAGCCCTAACACTTTTTCCCTCGTAATGGATAGTTCCTTCAATTGGTCTACCGCTCCCTCAATGACCGTACCAGACATCAAGCCCCTCTCCTTCGTGAATACCGACGCAAAGTATTCATTCAGGATCTCCCCCATTCCCTTGGACTCTAAGCACAATTCCCCTCCTCTGTCCCTGAGGGGACCGATTTTTCCCCTAGCCACCCTTTTGCTCCTAACATAGGAGTAAAATGCCTTTGGATTTTCCTTAATCCTACCTGCCAAAGCCATTTCATGCCCCCTTTTTGCCCTCCTAACTCCCCTTTTGAGATCCCTCCTACTCTCTCTGTATTCCTCCAGCGCTCTCTCCGTTCCCAGTTGCTTAGACCTAACATATGCCTCTCGTTTCTTCCTGACCAAGTCCTCAATATCTCTAGTAATCCACGGCTCTCTGATCCTACCTTTCCCATCCTTCCTCCTAACCAGCACATGCCTTTCCTGCACCCATTTCAGTTTTCCCTTGAAAGACTCCCACATGCCTAACATGGACTTGCCCTCCAACAGCCTATCCCAGTCTGTATCCCTAAGCTCCTGCCTAATCCAGCTGTATCTAGCCTTCCCCCAATTTAGCACCCTCCCCTTAGGACAGCACTCATCTTTTTCCATTCGTATCCTAAAGTAGACAGAGTTGTAGTCACTATTAGCCACATGTTCACCTACTGTAACCTCAACCACCTGACCTGGCTCATAGCCCGACTAGACAGGGGGCCATGCTGGATTTAGTTCTGGACAATCTACATACTGCTCCAAGGACCCTTCCAATACACACCTAACGAATTTCTCCTCCCCGTCCAAACCCCCGGCTCTAGGCACCTTCCAATCCACCCCAGGGAGATTAAAATCTCCCACTACAACAACCCTGTTCTTCCTACACTTATCCAAAATGTCTCTACATATACCTTCTTCCACTGCCCGCGGGCGGTCTGTAGTACACCCCAAGCAGAGTAATCGCTCCCTTCCTATTCCTCAACTCCACCCACAGAGACTCAATTCCTAACCCCTCTATATTATCCTCCCTCTGCACCACTGTGATGCTCTAACAGCACCACTCCCCCTCCTCTTTTCGACCCTCCCCTGTCATGCTTAAAACACTTATGCCCAGGAATATTTAGCTGCCAGTCCTGCCCTTCCTTTAACCACATCTCTGTCACTGCCACCATATCTAAATTCCTCGTGAACATTAAGGCCTTAAGTTCATCCGTTTTACCCATCAAACTCCTCGCATTGAAACAGATGCACTGAAGACCCACAGGCCCACTCGGATCCTCCTTCTCCTAGGAGATTTTCCTATCATCTAGACTTACCCTGTCACCCAACTCGCTCCCAATCCCAGTGCCTACTGAGCTGTCTCCTCCCCACCACCCCCTCCATATTAGTTTAAACCCTGCCGAAACACTCCAGCTAACCTCCCAGCTAAAATATGTGTGCCCTTCCCATTTAAATGTTCCCCATCCCACTTGTACAGGTGCCCTTCCCTAACAAAGACTTTCCAATGGTCGACAAAAGTAAAATCCTCTGTCCTGCACCAATCCTTCAGCCACGCATTCAGCTGTAGGATCTCATTATTTTTAGCCCTGCTATTACTGGGCCCTGGCAGCAGCCCAGAGAATGCCACCCTGGAGGCCCTGCACTTCAGCCTGGCCCCCAACTCCCTGAACTGCCTTTGTATATCCCCCCTGCTCTTCCTTCCTACGTCCTTCTCTCCTATGTGTATAATTACAGCAGCCTGGGTCACTTGGCCCTTCAAGATTCCCTCTACCCTCTCCGACACATCCTGTACCCCTGTTCCAGGGAGGCAGGCTACCATCCTGGAATCCCGCTTTTGCCCACAGAACCGCCTATCAATTCCTTTAACCCTCCCATCCCCCACCACTATCTCACATCTAGCCCCCTTCCCACCCTCTGAGGCATTCTGGTCTTCCTCTCTTGCCCTTTCTACCCTTCAGTCATGGAGGGAGTGAATATTTGTGCAAGGGGTGCCAAGCAAGTGGACTGCTTTGTATTAGACGTTGTTAAGCTTCAAGTGTTGGAGCTGCACTCATCCAGGCAAGTGGAGAGTATTCCATCACACTCCTGACTAGTGCCTTGTAGATGGTGGACAGGCTTTGGAGTCAGAAGAAGATAATGATGACACAAATCAACAAGGTTAGCAGCTAAATATGACAACATGTGCCAAAGTATTTCATAAAATAGAAAACACATTAAACAAAGAGTGCTGGGAGTGGTAATGAACAGCACCAAAGAGGTACGTTGAAAGATGTTTTTGCAGGAAAGAGCAGTAACAAAGCTGAGGTGTTTAGGGAAAAAACAACATAGAAATACATTTGGTGTGTCCACAACTGAAGGTGAGGTGAAGAGGTCAAGGATATACATCAATTGAGGCATAGGTTACAAAAGTAGGGAAGTCATATTGGAGTTGTATAGAATTCTGGTGAGACCATAGCTGGAGTACTGTGTGCAGTTATAGTGCACATTATAGGAAGGGTGTGATTGCACTGGAGGAACTGGTACGCAAGAACACGATTGTTACCATAAAGCCAGCCTCATAGTAAACAGAGCCATGAAACTTCAAAATGTTCTCTCTCATGCAATCTTTCTGATCATTGTTCCTCTGAACTTTCTGGCCATCCTCCCAAACACCAAATAATCTATACTGCGTCTGCTTCCTGCTACACTCAGACTGCTTTACCTCAAGGATTTTTTCTGACCACTGACAAGCTTTCAACACTCATGCTGGTGTTCAGGTACTGCCTCCTCTTATATCCTGTCCCTTCCATCTGACTTTGGTAATATTCTCCACTCTCAGCCTTGTCCCTTGAAAGAAAAAAAGTTTAATTTTCTCACTTGTCTCAACTATGTTGCAATGATTCTGAGAAATGGGAACATTGAGAATAAATCATTCCCTTCACTGTCAAACAGTAAAAATCCTTTGTCTTGACTTGAAAAAATATTCAGGCACTTTTAACCAGAAAAAATTATTATGTTAATTCCCCTCGTTTTTCACAAATGATTTCTGTTTTCTGCGTCTCACTTTCCTTCCTTTAGCTAACTTCCTTCCCCCACTATAATACCAGGGAGCAGATTCTGCGTCTTAAATGACATCTTTAAGATTAGTCATTCATATCATAAGCTGGCTCCAACAACAGGGAAATTATATCATGCAGTAATGTTATTCAATGAGTAATCCAGAAGCCGGCATTAATTTTCCAGAGACAAGAGTTAAAATCTCACTCCAACTGCTGATGTGGTGGAAGTTAAATTTAATGAGCCAAGACTGGGAAGTTGTCCCACAGACTAATCAAACAACATCCTAGCATAGTCATTACTCACCAATCAAATCAGATAAAAAATGTCCCCGGCCTTTTTTTTTTCCATATTTGTTCTTCAGGTTGGAATGTCACTGACACGGCCAGCTTTTAGTGCTCGGCAGTTCAAACACAAAGAAAACCGCTCCTGATTATCACCTACCATCTCCCTCTCCTAATCAATCAAAGTTCCTCCCTGTGGAATGTGATTTAGAAGAATTATTCAGGGTGGCAAGGCCTCCCTGTATGAAACTTCAACACCCATCACCAAGACTGGTCGACAGTACCACTACTGATCAAGCTGCGGCAGGACCAAGTAGAGGGAAAAACACACTTAACCTCATGCTCAGTAATTTACCAGATGCAGATGCATTTTTTCATGACAGTCTGTTCACAACTATCACTTCTGTATGGAAACAAAATCCATACTGAGGGTAATCTCCTTTATGTTTTATGGCTCTATCAGCATGTTAAATGGGATACATTCAGAACACAAGCAGTAGCTCAAAACCACGTACCCATGAGGCGCTGTGGGACATCCGCAGCAGCAGAATTGTACTCAACCATAATCTGCAACCACAGGGCCTGGCATATCCCCAAGCCAAAGAGTCAACCTGGTTCAACTTGCAGTGTCAAGAAAGCATGCCAGGAACACCACTGGACATACTTAAAATTGAGATTTTCAAACAGAGGTAGACATGACCACATATTTAAGAACTTTGGAAAGGAAAAGGAGGTTGGGGATGGAGTGGTAACCTGCAAAGACAGACAGCCCAAGTATGGATTTCTTGAGGAAAGGGTTGATGACACGCACTTTCAACGACAGAACAGCATTTGAGAAGAGGGAGCAAGCTACAATTTCAGCTAATTTGAGGGCAGGGAGAGAAGTCGGATGGTTAACAAGTTCTGTGGGAATGGGGTAGAGAGAGCAGATGGATCTCATGGTCAAAATAGACAGAAAGCTTAAAGCAGCTCAAGAAAAAGAAACGTAGGATTGGGTTTTAGATGGGCAAGGGGAAAGGGAAGAAAGAAGATAATCCTGGAATATCAAACCAGGAAAAATAGGATCAATTTTAATTGGTGAAAAGTAAATGTAAAACAGAAATAGGATGAACTAGTCCACTCAAAGTGACATACTTCCAAGAATCTGCTAGCCTAGATAACAGAGATACCAATTTAAGGATAATTTGAGGTTAATGTTTTAACAGGACAATCAGCGCACAAGACATGCCAATTTTAATGTCTAATGGCTTTTATGAGATGATGGATTTAATAAATTGGCACTCAATGTACAACTTTGTAAATTGGAATGGGCTATTAGGAATGTGTGTGCGTCACACCACAGAACATCCTGTCCATTCATTTTAATGGCTGGAAATCCCTCACAGATTGCTCTCTTGGTTTAAAATTCCAGCATGTGTTCCTTGCGCATGAAGCTCCACGCTGGGAATACCGATCTATAATTTTAGCCGTACACTTTCATAAATCCACAAATCTCCTTCAGCAATCCTGATATGCTGAAAATACAGTACATATGCTTCTCAGTTGAGGAGTGGTTCTCCCAGCTTTCAAAAGCAGCAATATCTGTATTTCTACTCGGTAGGCTAACTAAATAAAAACTAAACTTGCTTCAACATTTCTGAAAGCAGAAAACTGAGATCCACTGTTTCTTTTCAATTCTATTTACTTTTCCACTCCTGACCACATACATACTTTGCCCCCAGACTGTGCAATGATAAACTACAGCAATGAAAACAATTTACATTTACATAGAATGTACAGCACAGAAAACATGCCATCCTGTCCACTGGACGATGCTGGTGTTTTGATTTGATTTATTATTGCTACGTGTATTAGTATGCAGTGAAAAGTATTGTTTCTTGCAGGCTCTACAGAAGGTTGGGGGCATGGAGTTGGGCGTAGGGTGTTAGTGTGGATAGGGGATTGGCTGTCAAATAGGAGGCAGAGAGTGGGGGTCAATGGGTGCTATTCGGATTGGCGGTTGGTGACTAGTGGAGTGCCCCAGGGATCGGTGCTGGGGCCTCAGCTATTTGCCATTTACATAGATGATCTGGAGGAGGGAACCGAGCGTATGGTGTCGAAATTTGCTGATGACACAAAGATTGGTGGAAAAGCAAATTGTGCGGAGGGTGTGGAAAGTTTGCAGAGGGATCTAGGTAGGCTGGGCGAATGGGCGAGGAACTGGCAAATGGAATTTAATGTTGGCAAGTGTGAGGTTGTCCACTTTGGTAGGAATAATGGTAGGAAGGACTACTACTTACATGGCGAAAGGCTGCAGCATGCTACGGTGCAGAGGGACCTCGGGGGTCCTTGTGCATGAGTTGCAAAAACCCAGCCTGCAGGTGCAGCGGGTGGTCAAGAAGGCGAATGGGATGCTGGCCTTCATAGCGAGGGGGATTGAATATAAAAGTAGGGAGATCTTGCTGCAACTGTACAGGGTACTGGTGAGGCCGCAGCTGGAGTATTGCGTGCAGTTTTGGTCGCCGCACTTACGCAAGGATATTTTGGCCTTGGAAGGAGTGCAGAGGAGGTTCACTAGGCTGATACCGGAGTTGAGGGGGTTGAGCTATGAGGAGAGGCTGAATAAACTAGGCTTGTTGGAGTTTAGAAGGATGAGGGGAGATCTCATTGAGACGTACAAGATGATGAATGGGATGGATAGGCTCTTCCCACTCAGAAAGGACAGTGGGACTAGAGGGCACAGCCTCAGGATAAGGGGGGAGGGGGGTGCAGTTTAGAACGGCGTTGAGGAGGAACTTCTTCAGTCAAAGGGTGGTGAATCTCTGGAATTCTCTGCCCGTTGAAGTGGTGGAGGCTGCCTCGCTAAATATATTTAAGACGTGGGTAGATAGGTTTTTGATAGGCAAGGGGATTAAGGGTTATGGGGAGAAGGCGAGAAAGTGGAACTGAGCCACTTCAGATCAGCCATGATCTTATTGAATGGCGGGGCAGGCTCGAAGGGCTAGATGGCCTATTCCTGCTCCTATTTCTTATGTTCTTATTACAGACAAAGCATACCGTTCATACAGAAGGAGAGAGTGCAAAATGTAGTGTTACAGTCATAGCTAGAGTGAAGAGAAAGATCAACTTAATGCAAGGTAGGTTCATTCAAAAGTCAGATGGCAACAGGGAAGAAGCTGTTCGAGTCGGCTATATCTCAGACTTTTTCCCGATGGAAGAAGGTGGAAGAGAGAACGTCCAGGGTGCGCAGGGTCCTTAATTATGCTGGCTGTTTTGACCATCCTGCTATGGTGGTGTCGTAAGTAAACTTGAAAATCAAGTTGGAGAGGAATTTAGCCATATTTCCTCTTGTAGGTGAATCCAGGATTACAGGCACAACTTAAAAATAAGGGGCCTCCCATTTAAAATGGAGACGAGGAGGGTTGCTAATTTTTGAAATTTGCTACCCTGGAGTGCAGTAGGGGCTGGATCATTGAATATATTTAAAATTGAATTTGACAGATTTTTGATATGCAAAGGTGACAACCGTTATGTGGAACAGACTAGAAAGTGGAGTTGAGACAGAATCAAATCAGCCTTGATCTTATTGAACGGTGGGCAAGGCTCAAAGGGACCAATGTGCTATTCCTTCTCTTAATTATAGGTTAGGTTCTAATAGATTGTCATAAAAGTAAGGGAAAAACCGCAAATACTAGTAATACAAATCAGTTCACTCAGAACCTGCCTTTCGTAGGCTAAGTACTTGAAACATTAGTTTCTCTTTTCCCTGTGTAGAAGTTGTCAGAATGTTTGCAGAAGCTTTGACTTCCAAAAACAAAATTGCTGTTTGCTATTGTCACAGCTGCCTTGGAGATGCACAATCACACCAATTTCTTATTTCTAAATCAAAAAACCAACTAAAGGCAATGACCCAAAAATGCTAGGAGCATTTCAGATCCAAACTGAAAGAGTAGAGAGATGAGATAAATCAGAATAAAATTTAGCGATAGTAAGTTTAGGTTTCAAAAAATTGAACTTTACAAGAGAATAAGGGTGAGAGGTGAGAAAATTTATATTGAGTTCTTGGAGTAGGACTAAACTAGATTGGGAAGATTAAAATGTCAAAAGATACAATTGAATAAATAGAACATAACCACAGAATCCCTACAGTGCAGAAGGCGGCCATTTGACCCATCAAGTCTGCACCAACTCTCTGACCAGAGTTATCTTACCCAGGCCCTATCCCCCATCCTATCCCCATAACCCCCACACATGTACCATGGCTAATCCATCCCACCCAAATCCATCACTTTCCAAAGACAACTGAGGGACTGCTTTGTACTCTGTTTCATAAGAAATAGGAGCAGGAGTAGGCCATCTAGCCCTTCGAGCCTGCCCCGCCATTCAATAAGATCATGGCTGATCTGTTGTGGCTCAGTTCCACTTTCCCGCCCTCTCCCCATAACCCTTAATCCCCTCTCTTATCAAAAACCCAGAGTCACGGCTCACTCCTGATTCACCGGACTGCACCCTACAACCAGAGGATTTCTCAATCCATCGAATGGACTGTGCAGCGGCCTCAGACAAGGCTAGGAGGTGAGGTCTGCTTCCTAATCAACACCGTGTAGTGCCTAGATATAGCAACACTGGCAAGTTTCTGCTCCACGGACCTAGAATACCTGACGCTAAAATGCTTCCCCTACTACCTTCCACGGGGGTTCACCTCCATTATCTTCATGGCAGTTTACATCCCAAACCCATGCGAACATGAAGATCGTGCTGTACAAAATATACATAACAACGAATAACCTGAGACAAAACATTCCGAGGCCTTGTTCATCGTGGCTGGAGACTTCAATCAGGCCAAGCTTAAGAGCATACTATTAAGATACACCAACACGTCTCTGTTCCACCAGAGGCCCAAACATCCTAGACCACTGCTGCACAAATATCAAACATGCCTACCGCTCTATCACCCGCCCATACCTTGGCAAATCAGACCACAAGTCTGCGCTCCTGCTCACAGCTTACAAGCAAAAACTGAAGAGGGAGAATCCATCAAAGAGAGCCATGCAATGGTGGTTGGAGGAATTAGATAAGCTCCTACGGGGCTGCTTGGAGTCAGTGGACTGGTCAGTATTTAAAAACTCTGCGACCAGCCTAAACGAGTACACCACTATAGTAACTGACTTCATTAGTAAGCGTGTAGAAGATTCTGCCAAAGAAGCAAATCTGCGTGTTTCCCAACCGGAAACCTTGGATGAACTGGGATATCCACTACTTTCTGAAGTCTGAGGCATTCAAGCCAGACGACACTGACCTAGACAAGAAAGCCAGATGTCCATCAAAGATGCAAAAGACAGTACCAGACCAAGCTAGAGTATCAGGTTAGCCACACCGACCCCCGCCGACTATGGCAAGGTTTGCAAGACATAACAGGCTACAGGATGAAGACATGTAAAACCGCCGGCTCCAACGCACCCCTCCCTGATGAGCTCAATGCATTCTATGCCCATTTTGAGCAAGAGCTCAGAGAGAGCATGCCCTCCACCCTGGAAGAACCTGTATCTGGGGTCACCGCTGCAGATGTCAGAGCAGCTTTCTCAAAGGTCAACCCACGGAAAGCGACTGGCCCAGATGGGGTACCCGTCGAGCATTCTGATCCTGCGTAGATCAGCTGGTGGGGCTATTCGCAGACATCTTCAACCTCTCTTTACAACAATCTGAGGTCCCTGTCTGCTTCAAGAAGACCATCACCCCGGTACCTAAGAAAAACCAGGCAGCGTGCCTTAATGACTATTGTCCAGTGGCTCTGACATCCATCATTATGAAGTGCTTTGAAAGGCTAGTCATGGCACAAATCAATTCCAGCCTCCTGGACTACTTGGATCCACTACAGTTTGCCTGAAACAGGTCCACAGCAGACACCATTTCCCTGGCCCTGCACTCAACCCTGGACACCTCTGTCAGACTCCTATTTATTGATTACAGCTCAGCCCTCAACACTATTATTCCCACAAAACTCATCTCCAAACTCTGTGGCCTGGACCTCGGCTCCTCTTTCTGCAACCAGATCCTGAACTTCCCAACTCACAGCCCACAATCAGTAAGGATAGGCAACACCACCTCCTCCACGGTCATCCTCAACACCGGTGGCCCACAAGGCTGTGTTCTCAGCCCCCTGCTATACTCCTTATACACCTATGACCGTGCGGCCAATTACCCTCCAATTCAATTTTCACATTTTCTGGCGACACCACTGCAGTGGGTCAGATCTCAAACAATGATGAGACAGAGTACAGGAATTAGACAGAGAATCTGGTGAACTGGTGCGGTGACAATAATCGCTCCCTCAATGTCAACAAAACAAAGAAGATTGTCATCGACTTCAGGAAGTGTAGAGGAGAACATGCCTTGTCCACATCAACGGGGACAAAGTAGAAAGAGTCGAGAGTTCATGTTTTTAGGTATCCAGATCACCAACAACCTGTTCTGGTCCACCACCCCACCATGCCGATAGCATAGTTAAGAAAGTCCACCCTATGCCTCTACTTTTTCATGTCAGCTATGACTCTCACCAATTTTTACAGATGCATCATAGAAAGCATTCCCTCTAGTTGCATCAGCTTGGTATGGCTCCTGCTCTACCCAAGGCTGCAAGAAACTACAAAAGCCCAATCCATCACTCAAACCAGCCTCCCATCCATTGATTCTGTCTATACTTCCTGCTGCCCCAGAAAAGCAGCCAGCATAATTAAGGACCCCACGCACCTTGGACATTCTCTCTTCCACCTTCTTCCATCGGGAAAAAGATACAAAACTCTGAGGTCATGTACCAACCGACTCAAGAACATCTTCTTTCCTGTTGCTATCAGACTTTTGAATGGATCTACCTTGCATTGAGTTAATCTTTCTCCACATCCTAGCTATGACTGTAACACTACATTCTTCACTCTCTCCTTTCCTTCTCTATGAATGGTATGCTTTGTCTGCAGAAGGCAGAGAGTGGTTGTGGATGGGTCTTTTTCTGCATGGAGGTCGGTCACCAGTAGAGTGCCCCAGGGAACTGTTCTAGGACCCTTGCTGTTTGTCATTTTCATAAATGACCTGGATGAGGAAGTGGAGGGATGGGTTAGTAAGTTCACCGACGATACGAAGGTTGGTGGTGTTGTGGATCGTCTGGAGGGATGTCAGAAGTTGCAGCGTGACATAGATAGGATGCAAGACTGGGCGGAGAAGTGGCAGATGGACTTCAACGCAGATAAATGTGTAGTGGTCCATTTTGCAGGACCAACAGGATGCAGGAGTACAATATCAAGGGTAGGAGTCTTAGCTGTGTTGAAGAGCAGAAGGATCTTGGGGTCCGGGTCCATAGGACTCTTAAATCGGCCTCACAGGTGGAGGATGTGGTCAAGAAGGCCTTCATTAATTGAGGGATTGAGTTTAGGAGTCGGGAGGTAATGCTGCAACTTTATAAAACCCTTGTCAGACCCCACTTGGAGTACTCTGCGCAGTTCTGGTCGCCTCACTACAGGGAGGATGTGGAAGCTATTGAGAGGGTGCAGAGGAGATTTACAAGGATGTTGCCTGGATTGGGAGGCATGCCTTATGAAGATAGGTTGAGGGAGCTCGGTCTCTTCTCCCTGGAGAGACGGAGGTTGAGAGGTGACCTGATAGAGGTTTATAAAATGTTGACAGGAATAGATAGGGTGGATTCTCGGAGGCTATTTCCCAGGGCTGAAATGGTCGCTACGAGAGGACACAGGTTTAAGGTGCTGGGAAGCAAGTACAGAGGAGATGTTAGGGGTAAGTTTTTCACTGAGGGTGGTAAGTGAATGGAATCGGCTGCCGTCGGTGGTGGTAGAGGCGAACTCGCTGGGGTCTTTTGAAAGACTTCTGGATGAGTATATGGGATCGAATGGCATTGGGAGTTACAGATAGTTCTATGGCTTGGTAGGTATTGATGTGATCGGCGCAACTTGTGGGCCGAAGGGATTGTTTGTGCTGTAATGTTCTATGTATAGCACACAAGAAACAATACTTTTCACTGTATGTTAATACTTGTGACAATAATAAATGAAATCAAATCACCTACACATCTTGGGACATGAAGGGACTTTTTTTTTTTACTTTGGCCAATCCACCTAGTCTGCACACCTTTGGAGAAACAACAGATGAAGGGCAAATTGGTACGAGGGAAATTCAAGAGGAGTTAGAACAAAGTTCAAGGCTGAAATGAGTGAAGGACTGTCTATTATCAATTTTCAAAGTTTACCTTGTCTAGCAGAGAGGGAGACTGGGTGGAGGGGCCCCAGAAATTGGAGGAAGACTTGCCTCTTGAATGGACGAAACTTTGTGAAGGGAAACAATACTTGGTACAGAAGAGGAAGTACTCTTCTGGTACAGGAGAGGAAAGGACATCTTTCATTTTATAACACCCATCCACTGGATATTCCAAAGCATTATACTGCCATGAACTAGTGTTGTCATTAGTGTAATGTGGACAGTCAGTTACAACACGCTACTACAAACAGCAATGCGGATATGACTAAAATAATGTCTTTATTTGTTGTTTTCAGGATACTGGAGAGAATATCTATAATCTTCTTCAAAATAGTACCATGGGGAACTAAAAGGTACTGTAAGGGCATACAGTACCTTGGTCTAATGATGAGAGGAGAGGCAGCGGACTAGTAATCCGGAGAACCAGGGTATGTTCTGGTCGCCTTGCTACCAGAAAGACATGGAAACCCTGGAGAGAGTGCAGAGGAGGTTTACCAGGATGTTGCCTGGTATGGAAGGACTGGGTTATGAGGAAAGATTGAGCAAACTGGGGCTGTTTTCCCTTGAAAGACGGCGACTGAGGGGAGATCTAATAGAGGTATATAAGATTATGAAGGGTATAGATAGAGTAAACAGTGGTAAGCTTTCTCCTATGTTAGGAACGCACAATACGAGGGGCCATGGGCTTAGGGTGAGGGGGGAGAGGTATAACACGGATGTTAGAGGGAGGTTTTTCACACAGAGGGTAGTGATGGTATGGAATGCTCTGCCAAGCAAGGTGGTGGAGGCAGGTACGTTGGAATTGTTTAAGAGTTACTTAGACAGGCACATGAGTGGGTTGGAGATGGAGGGATATAGGAGATTGTTTTAAGTAAGGTTCAGTAGCATTGGGACGTCCCTGGTAACGTATAAGGATGTGGAATGATACTAATGTTTTTCTCTTTTAATTCACAGGTTTTAAGTCGGTCCGCCTTGTTGTCCAACGAGGGGCATACACGTGATGGGTCGTTCAAGGGCTGCTCTTGGATGTTCGAGAATAGCCTAGTCGTTAGTGTACGCTCAAACTGGACCAGATGCTGGGCAACACAACAGCTCAGTGACTATCACTATTTGCTGTGAAGACACATGGATTTGGGCCAGTGTCTGTGGGAGTTTGCGCATTCTCCCCATGTTTGCGTGGGTCTTCTCCGGGTGCTCTGGTTTCCTCCCACACCCCAAAGATGTGCTATTAGGCTGACTGGTGGTAATAAATTGTCCCTAAATTAGTTTTCCCTCAATGTGGAACGCCATAAGCGTAGATAAGGGTCATGAGTGGAGGGGGAACTGGTAATGTTAAAATGGCGGTGCGGGCTCGTTGGGCCGAAGGGCCTGTTTCCCGGGCTGTTTTTGTTCTTTGTTCTGGGGACCTGGGTTCAAATGCTGCCATGGTGAAATTCAAATCTAATAAAAGTATGGAATTAAAAGTCTAATGGTGATCATTAAGTCATTGTCGTTTGTTGTAAAAGCCCAACTGGTTTGCTACCTTCCTTTAGGGAAGGAAATCTGCCACCTTACATGGCCTGGTGTACATGTGATTCCAGGCGTAAAGCAATGTGGTTGACTCTCAAATACCTTCTCTAATGTAGGATAGTTAGGGATGGGCAACAAATGCTGGCCCAGCCAGTGACACCCACACCCCGCAAATCAATGAAAATCTCATCCAAAAGAAGGCATTGCTGAGTGGCACACCCTCAGTGCTGGGATGGACTGTCAACACAGATTAGGTACTCTGCAGAGTGAGCCATGGACCCTCAATCTTCTGATTCAGAGCCAAGAGTATTAAGGCACCGAGCCTAAGCTCAGGCAAGCACCCTGAAACAACTTGACAGATGTGGAAATTTCACTTGAGACCAAAGATCACCAGCAAGCAAGGATAAAGCAACACTGGGGAATTTCACAGCAACTTCACTGCAGTGTTAACGTTAGCCTTACTTGTGACTAAAAATTAAACTTTGCCAAACAAGAAATGGTGTCTTTGAAAATACAAAGAAAACAAAATAAAGCAGTTTAACGGGTGGAGGTAAAAACCTCCTTCAGTAATAATAAACCTCTCCTGAATTGACTATAGTAGCTGTTGGAAACATTTGTTAATGGCTGATCACAGCTTTACAAATTATAGTATACTCTCTCAGATTCTGTATTTACAATCATGAGGAACACAACAGCCATCGAGCTGATTACCTAGCTAAATACAGACATAAGCTTCTAGATAATCCACTGTAAACACACAGTGAAGTGACCTGTCCAACCACAGCAAAACAAAATAAACTGGCTAGTTAATCAGCGCAAATAACTGTTTTGACTCACTGAAAGATTGTTCCTATGCATCTGTCCCTGGCTGTTCCATCTGGGAATGATAATGGTAAGACTTAATCATTTCCGCAACCCTGAGCAGAGGGACAACATGACTTACAAAACTGCTTAAGGAACTTGTATATCAAGTACGGATGACATCAGATAGTTTTCATAGCTATGCAGACACAAACAAGCAGATTTATCTTTATGACTCACAGCCGGACAGAGGTGCAGCTTCTTAATTTCATTTTCATTCTAATCCTTTTACAGCTAATTTGCTCTCCTTTTATTATTGACTATATGTTGTGTACAATTTGATAGACACAAGGTGCCTTATATATCATCTTGGGCAAATGTCCATTCGTCACGCGTTAACCCACGCAGCAAATTTTAGCTGCTTGTTCAGACAGAGAGCAGGGATGGACACCACATTGAAACTTATACTGAACAACACCCAACATTTAAACATGTCCTTCTGGCACTGCTCTTATAGAATGATTGGAAGCTAAATCTTGGGCTTATTTGCCCATCCACAGCCAAAGGCCACAACTGCCTGCAGCCTAGGGGGTAAAGTTTTTGACCTCCTGGTGAATAGGCACCACCTGAGCAATCAGATGAGCTGGGAACATCCATCTTGGCTGTAAATCAGAGATACGAAGCAGAATCAAGAATTTACAAAGGCCTTGAGTTACTGTACCTCCAGTTTATCTACAAACTACTCCTGTGGACAAGAGGTTAAACTAATTTGGCAGGTAGAGAGATGGTAGCGCCAGGAAAGACGAAAGAAACAAGGTGCGCAGAGGCAATAGACAAATAAGCACTCGAGTAATGAATAGTTTAGAAATAGAAAGGACGAGAAAAGGGGCAAATGCCAAGCAGTCCAAGAGGAATTTGGACTGCACATGCACTAACTGTGCGCAACATGGTACATAAAGTTGAAGAGCTGAAGGCACAGACTGTCATCTGGGACTATGATGTATTTACAATAGTAAAAGCCTGATTCAAAGCAGGAAAGAATTAGAAATTTAATATTCCTTCTTTGAGGGATTCAGGAAAGATACGGAAGAAAAGAAGCATTGATGAAATAAACAATTATAGCACTGGAAAGGGATGACGCCTAGGGAGCCAAGGACAGAGTCAATTTAGTGCAAATTGAAGAATAGAGAACATAAGAACATAAGAAATAGGAGCAGGAGTAGGCCAACTAGCCCTTCAAGCCTGCCCCGCCATTCAATAAGATCATGGCTGATCTGTCGTGGCTCAGTTCCACATTCCCGCCCTCTCCCCATAACCCTCAATCCCCTCGCTTATCAAAAACCCATCAACCCGCGTCTTAAAAATATTTAGCGAGGTAGCCTCCACCACTTCAACGGGCAGAGAATTCCAGATTTTCACCACCCTTTGAGTGAAGAAGTTCCTCCTCAACTCCGTTCTAAACCGCCCCCCCTTTTATCTTGAGGCTGTGCCCCCTAGTCCTACTGTCCTTTCTGAGCGGGAAGAGTCTTTCCACCTCTATCCTATCCATCCCATTCATCATCTTATACGTCTCAATGAGATCTCCCCTCATTCTTCTAAACTCTAATGAGTACAAGCCTAGTTTATTCAGCCTCTCCTCATAGCTCAACCCCCTCAACTCCGGAATCAGCCTAGTAAACCTCCTCTGCACTCCCTCCAAGGCCAAAATATCCTTGCGTAAGTACGGCGCCCAAAACTGCACACAGTACTCCAGCTGCGGCCTCACCAATGCCCTATACAGCCGCAGCAAGACCTCCCTACTTTTATATTCAATCCCCCTCGCTATGAAGGCCAGCATCCCATTCGCCTTCCTGACCACCTGTTGCACCTGCAAGCTGGGTTTTTGCAACTCATGCACAAGGACCCCAAGGTCCCTCTGCACCGTCGCCTGCTGCTGTTTTTCGCCACGTAAGTAATAGTCCTTCCTACCATTATTCCTACCAAAGTGGACCACCTCACACTTGCCAACATTAAATTCCATTTGCCAGTTCCTGGCCTAATTGCCCAGCCTATCTAGATCCTTCTGTAGACTCTCCACACCCTCCGCGCAATTTGCCATTCCACCAATCTTGGTGTCATCAGCAAATTTCGACACCATACACTCGGTTCATAAGAACATAAGAACATAAGAAATAGGAGCAGGAGTAGGCCATCTAGCCCCTCGAGCCTGCCCCGCCATTCAATAAGATCATGGCTGATCTGTTGTGGCTCAGTTCCACTTTCCCGCCCTCTCCCCATAACCCTTAATCCCCTCTCTTATCAAGAACCCATCAACCCGCTTCTTAAAAATATTTAGCGAGGCAGCCTCCACCACTTCAACGGGCAGAGAATTCCAGAGATTCACCACCCTTTGAGTGAAGAAGTTCCTCCTCAACTCCGTTCTAAACCGCCTCCCCTTTATCTTGAGGCTGTGCCCCCTAGTCCTACTGTCCTTTCTGAGCGGGAAGAGTCTCTCCACCTCTATCCTATCCATCCCATTCATCATCTTATACGTCTCAATGAGATCTCCCCTCATTCTTCTAAACTCTAACGAGTACAAGCCTAGTTTATTCAGCCTCTCCTCACAGCTCAATCCCCTCAACTCCGGTATCAGCCTAGTAAACCTCCTCTGCACTCCCTCCTCCAGATCATCTATATAAATGGTAAATAGCTGAGGCCCCAGCACCGACCCCTGAGGCACTCCACTAGTCACCAACCGCCAATCCAAATAGCACCCACTGACCTCCACTCTCTGCCTCCTATTTGACAACCAATCCTCTATCCACGCTAACACCCTACCCCCAACTCCATGTCCCCTGACCTTCTGCAATAACCTCTTGTGAGGCACCTTGTCAAACGCCTTCTGAAAATCAAGGAAGACCACATCCACCGGCTCTCCTCTATCCACCGCCCTAGACACATCCTCATAGAACTCCAGTAAATTTGTCAGACACGACTTCCCCTTAACGAAACCGTGCTGCGTCTGCTCTATCAAGCAATTCCCCTCAAGATGCCTCGCTATTTCCTCCTTGTTGACGGATTCTAACATTTTACCTACAACAGACGTTAAACTAACCGGCCTGTAATTCCCTGCCTTTTGTCTGCCACCCTTCTTAAACAACGGCATAACATTAGCCGCTTTCCAATCTTCCGGCACTTCCCCGGAATCCAGCGATGTCTGGAAAATAACCACCAAGGCATCCACTATCACCTCCGCCATTTCTTTCAGAACCCTCAGATGCATTCCATCCGGTCCTGGCGACTTGTCCACAATCAGCCCCTCCAGTCTGTCGAGCACCTCCTCTCTAGTAACAGTAATGTCATTAAGACCCTCCAGTCCTACCACCTTTCCATCTCTAACACCTGGCAAATTATTCACGTCCTCCTCCGTGAAGACCGAAACAAAAAAGTTATTCAAGACCTCAGCCATATCCCCATCCCCTACCACTAAGTCCCCCTTCTCATCCTCTAAGGGACCAACGTTCACCCTAGCCAGCCTCTTCCTTTTTATGTATTTATAAAAACACTTGCTATCCTTTTTTATATTAAGCGCTAGCCCAGCTTCATAGTTTCTCCTACCCTTCTTTATCAGCTTCTTTGTCAATCTTTGTTGACATTTAAACCTCTCCCAATCCTCTTCTCGCCCACTACTCTTAGCTACTCTAAACGCCTCCGCTTTTAATTTAACACTTTCCTTCACCTCCTTCGTTATCCACGGCTTATTACCTCTCCTCCTACGGTCCTTTTTGACCATCGGAATAAATTTCTGCTGAGCACCAAGAAAGATCTCCTTAAAGATCGTCCACTGCTCCTCAGCAGACCTACCTTCCAACGCGCTCCCCCAGTCCACATTCGCCAATTCTTCTCTCATCTTACCATACTCCCCTCTGTTCAAACAAAGGACGCGTGTCCGGGAACCCACTTTCTCCTCCTCCATCTGCACCAGAAACTCCACCATACAATGATCACTCTCCCCAAGAGGATCCTTCACCGCAAGGTCCCTAATTCTACCCGCCTCATTACATAACACCAGATCCAAGATAGATGTTTTGTGTAGATGGCCAATGCAGGCAGCTAGTAATGTAAACAATGTGAATAATCACCAGGTGTGTGCTTTGAAATGACCATGAAAAGTTGGCGTTTTCAGAATACATAACCCATTACAGGAAAGGATAATGGTACAGTGATTAGAACTGCTGCCTTACAAGCGCCAGGGACTTGAGTTCGATTCCCGCTTGGGTCTGTCTATGAAGAGTCTGTATGTTCTCCCTGTGTCTGCATGGGTTTCCTCCAGGTGCCCCAGTTTCCTCCCACACTCCGCAAGATGTGCTGGTTAGGTGCACTGACTATGCTAAATTCTCTTTCAGTGTACCCAAACAGGTGACTAGAGGATATTCATAGTAACTTCATTGTGGTGTTAATGTAAGCCTACTTGTGGCAATAAATAAACTTTAAAACTAATATCTTTTAAGATTTGTAAAAAAAGTGTAAACGATTGTTAGGTGTTATTTCAATTTAAGATTGTACTTGCAAGAATGGGGGTGTTAAGAACAAGAATTTGAAATTTGACCATGCATTTTGAGTTAAAGACCCAAGATGTGGATTTATCTCAACTGAAATATTAAAAATTGCAATGGAGAATCAAGCCTAGAAACTGCTTTTGTGGGTAGACTCTATCTTATCCCGTACAGTTTAACCAGCAAGCAGCAATTGGCCCTTACTTCTGGTTGCCAAATTACATTGTTAGACTAGCTTCAAGAGAGAGAAACTGGGCTTCTTTTGAGTTTCCGGCACACCAATTTGCTGAGTCACAACTGACTGGAAAAAACACCAACTGTATGAACAGGTCCCCTGTCCCCTAATTAAAATAATGTTCACAATCGCCTATAACTTCTGACTTTTTTCTTGATGTGGCCGTCACTGATTTATTGCCCATTCCAAATTGGTGACAAACATGCTCAAGTAAAACTAATTGACTGCTGGACCACTTCAAAGGGTTGAAAGAGTTAACAATGCTGCTGGCTCTGAAGTCACATATAAAGTACACTGGGTAAGGACAAGATGTTTCCTTTCCTAAAGGATAATGGTGAACTGGTTGGATTTTTCCAGCACGCTGGCAGCTTCATTGTTAGCATTACTGATACTAGATTTTTATTCTAGATTTATTTAACTGGATTAAAGTTTCCCATGTGAACACATGTGTCCAGATCATTAGAACATAGAACATAGAACACTACAGCACAAACAGGCCCTTCGGCCCACAAGTTGCGCCGATCACATCAACACCTACCAATCTATAGATCTATCTATAACCCCCAATCCCATTAAAGCCCATATACTCATCCAGAAGTCTTTTAAAAGACCCCAGCGAGTTCACCTCCACCACCACTGATGGCAGCCGATTCCATTCACTCACCACCCTCTGAGTGAAAAACTTACCCCTAACATCACTTCTGTACTTTCCTCCCCGCACCTTAAATCTGTGTCCTCTCGTAGCGACCATTTCAACCCGGGGAAATAGCCTCTGAGAATCCACCCTATCTATTCCTCTCAACATTTTATAAACTTCTATCAGGTCGCCTCTCAACCTTCGTCTCTCCAGGGAAAAGAGTTCCAGCTCCCTCAACCTAACTTCATAAGGCATGCCTCCCAGTCCAGGCAACATCCTTGTAAATCTCCTCTGTACCCTTTCAATAGCTTCTACGTCTTTCCTATAGTGAGGCGACCAGAACTGCACACAGTACTCCAAATGAGGCCTGACGAGAGTCTTATAAAGTTGCAGCATTACCTCCCGATTCCTAAACTCAATCCCTCGATTAATGAAGGCCAGTACACCATACGCCTTCTTGACCACATCCTCCACCTGCGAGGCCGAGTTAAGAGTCCTGTGAACCCGGACCCCAAGATCCTTCTGCTCTTCAACACTACTAAGACTCCTGCCCTTGATAGTGTACTCGTTCCTCCCGTTGGTTCTGCCAAAATGGACGACTACACATTTATCTGCATTGAAGTCCATCTGCCATTTCTCCGCCCAGTCCTGCATCCTATTTATGTCCTGCTGCAACTTTTGACATCCTTCCAGACCATTCACAACACCACCGACCTTCGTGTCATCAGCGAACTTACTTACCCATCCCTCCACTTCCTCATCTAGGTCATTTATGAAAATGACAAACAGCAAGGGTCCTAGAACAGATCCCTGGGGCACTCCACTGGTGACTGACCTCCATGCCGAAAAAGACCCACCCACAACCACTCTCTGCCTTCTGCAGGCAAGCCAGTTCTGGATCCACAAGGCCAAAGGCCCTTGGATCCCATGCCCTCTCACCTTCTCAAGAAGTCTTGCATGGGGGACCTTATCAAACGCCTTGCTGAAGTCCTGTCCTCTGGAACCACTAGCTGCCACACCCCATAGCTTTAACAGCCTGAGATGCAAGTTCATTTGGATAGTCCGTGAGATTAATAAACAATGGCAAGTTGAACGCTAATAAATATTCCTTAGTGATTGATAGCATTTAAAAGTCCCTTAACAAAATTCGTCAAGGATATCTTGAAAGCAGTGATGCTGTTGCTGTGTTTTCAGCAATGAAATATGTCCAAGCTTAGCAATGGCTGCAAAAACTAAAGTAATAAGTCAATACCCGTTAGCTCTAACCTTATCTCTGGTCAAAGCCTGCAAGCTTATCTGGCTTTTTAAAATTATTTCATGGTATGTTAGCATCACGGGGAAAGCCAGCATTTGTTGCTCATCAAATTGTCCTTGGGTGCAATACTTTTTTTAAGGAAAGGTCATGAAAATGAGAAGTGGTATTATTAGGGATCTGGGGAATATGCAAGCTGATATCTTTTAGGAATAGTGTGACAGAACTTTAGAATTTTCAATTTTTCTGCATAGATCCTCAGAATGTGATGGATGTTTTCCACAGGAATGCCTGAGTGAAGATGGTAAAGTCTTATTCCAAAACACACTAATGCAATAATGGAAGATGCAGCAAAAAATATGAACAATGTTTAATAAGAACTCCCTGTGACACAAACACATGAAGGTTAATGAAATGGTTTGTGATTAATTAATTATCAATTTTTCCTTCTATATCTTTCATCTGAATTGTGTAATATACATATTATTCAGTCTTATCATGCAGTACATGGAGAAATTGTACACTTTAGCTGAGCACAATTTGGGGCAGTAAGTAGATAACCTCAGAAACATGAAACACTGCATCAGCATTACAGGTACTACTTAAAGGAATGGGACATGTGAAATCATAACAATGAGAATTCCTGATTTTATATGTTTACATAAAAGCAGAAATATTAAAATAAGAACAATAAGATTATTGAGAATAATTGATTTGAAAGGATTTCGTGTGGAGTTATCACTGAATTTCACCTTGCTCTCTCACAATACTTTTCTGCTAACCGCCTTTGGGGAGCTAGCTTCCCATTCCCTTGCCTCTTTAAATCCTCATGCCCTTCCAGCTCCCTTCCCCAACCCAAACCGAGTTTCTCTTTGTTGAATTTGCCTCTGTCCTAGAATCAATCCTCACCTTCAGAAGGCTTTCACAGCCTTCAACTGCAAAGCTATCCAGTGCTAGAATCTTATCAGTAAACGCTCTAATGTAAAAGCAGCAGAAAGAAGGTGTACTTCAACAATATCATGGTAATTGGATGAAGTATATTTTCACATCATAAATTACTAACTAGATGAAAATCTCCGGCAAGACAAGTCATTCTTATAAATATGAGAAACTAAGAAATAGAAGGAATAGGCTAACAGCCCCGCAAGCCTGCTACATCAGTTAATAGAATCATGGCTGATCTCATTGCCACTTTCACACACTATTTTCGTAAATCTTGGACTCCAAAAATCTATCAACTCATCCAAAGATTCAGAACCTACTGACTGAAGATATTTCTCCTCACCTCAATCCCAAATTACCAACCCCTTATCCTGAGTATATGCTGAGTTCTAGATTCTCAAGCTATAGAAAGCAGCCTCTTGGCTTCTAGCCTGTCAAACAGTTAGAACCATTCATCAATAAGATCACCTCTCATTCTTCTATGCTCCAGAGGGTGACAGCTTACTCTACTAAAACTCTGCTTCTTATTGCAGGGATTAATTTGCCATTGAAGCCTTCTAAGGCAAGTGCAAGTTCCTTAGGCAAAGAGATAAAAATTGTACTCAATATTCCAGATATGATCTCATGAAGGTGCTGTAGAGTTGCCACAAGAAGCCTCTCGCACTCTAACCCCCTTGCAATAAAGGCTAACATACCATTTGCCTTCCTAATTGCTTACAACGGTGAATGATGGGGAAGGAGACACAGAAAAGTTGACTCAATGTCCTAATTAGCAAAAGTGCAAAACTGAGGTAGCCAAAATCCAAAAATGAATAAGGAAATTTGTCACATTTTATTAAACAGGAGTCAGGAAAAAGACAGTTAAAACTCTAGGAGCACTAATGGGTGTTTAGCAAGATGGAGTGTCAGAACTGGGTGTGGACTCACCTGTATTCTGGGCAGTAGCCAGGTAATAACCAGATGGTAAAAGGGCTAAAAACACGAACTCAAATAATATCCACAGCTTCATTCCAGCAATTTTGTTTCGAACGAAAGAACAGGAGCAATGTTATCCACCAAAGCATTCAGCTTCCCTGCAACAAGAGCAATGCCTCAGTTAAATTCAATGAGAGATGAAAATCCAGAGCACTCAAGTATGAATTTTGCCTTTTTGTACTATTTCAGTACATCCTGCAAGAACTGGTAGAAGTCATGCCAGATACCTCGTATCAGCAGACTGTAAACAGTGCTGTTAGAAACTGATAACACTTTACTCTGGCTAATGCCTCATCCTGTGCACAACATATATTGCAACATCAACAGCTTTGTGCTCTGAAAATTGTGAAGATCCATTTATCATTGAGAAGTCTCCTGACAGCTTTGAGTTTTGAGGCACAGTTTCAGTACGTCACACCTCAACAGCTACTAATCATGTCTGAACCCATACTGAGCCCATACCCCAAAGAGGAACGGGATCAATCATATAGGTAATCCCAGGTGAAGCAGATTTCTTTTCTCCCCTAACATCTGCACATGCACAGGTCATTTAATGTCAAATAGGAACAGTAAACCTGGTCAAACACTCATTCACTTCCTCCGGGGTGTTGAGGAAACCATTGCACAGTCTAAGGTCAGGTAAGATGAATCCTTACCGAGGGTCCCCGATTTCATCATCAACTGAAAATATTTAACAGTAATTCAATGTTATTTCAGCAGTAACTTAAAAAAAACAAAGCAAAGGCTCAGTGCAAGACTGGAATAAAACAGAAAATTGAATTTCTCTACATGAATCCACGCCTAAACAAATGGGCATTGAATAATGCACCAGAACAGCTTTGGAGTCTGCACTTCACAGCTCAATCCAGAATAAATGAGTATTAGTGATCCACTGGGATCAGAGGCCGAGATTTCCAAATCTATTTATCGTAAATGTGATGATTGATTGACCTGTGAATCACTGCTTTAGATGGAGCCTTCAAATAATACTACACAAACTACAACAGCATGGAGCTATGTTACTGCCAATTCAATTAGACTCTGGCCAATTTCCGTTTATGGCTTAACTGCATTGCATCAAATTTTGTCTCAGAAGGGAGAAGATAACATTTTATTCTGGCTAATGCTTGGGGATGGCACGATGGCGCACGGTTAGCACTGCTGCCTCACAGCACCAGGAATCCAGTTTCAATTCCAGCCTCGAGTGACTGTCTGTGTGGAGTTTGCACATTCTCCCTGTGTCTGCATGGGTTTCCTCCGTGTGCTCCGGTATCCTCACATAGTCCGAAGACGTGCAGGTTAGATTGATTGGCTATGCTAAATTGACCCTAGTGTCAGAGGGATTAGCAGGGTAAATGAGGGTTGCAGTAATAGGCCCAGAGTGGGTTTGCATTCGATACAGACTCGACGGGCTGAATGGCCTCCTTCTGTACTGAAGGGTTCTAAGATATTGAGCTGATCAGAAGGGGAGACTATCAGTACTGCAGAAAAAATCCTTAGCCTCAAGTAAAATATTCACAATCAGTTTTTCTCATCTTTATTTTGGGATAATTTCGTCCTCTCCTCCTGTTGAGGTAAAGTCCCAGCTGCTGGGACAAAAACTGCAACTTAAGACAGCAGCTGAGATGGAGTGTTGACAGGCTATTGAAGTAGAGTCGCCATCGCAGCAGAGCCCTGGTGACATATGACACTGACAATGTACGCTCAGGCTCTACAACAGTGTTTCAAAATAAGGGGTCACCCTCTTAAAACAGAGAGGAGGCAAGATTCTTTCTCAAAGGGTCATGAGCCGTTGGGACTCTCTTCCTAAAAAGGTAATGGAAGCAGAATCTGTGTCTGTTTTTAAGGCAGAGGTGGATAAATTCTTGGTGAGCAAAGGGGTGATAGGTTGTCAGAGGTAGTGGTGCAGATTTGACCTTACGATCAGATCAGCCACGAAGGAGCAGGATCAAGTGGCTGAATGGCCTGTTCCTGCTCCTTGCTTGTATGTAACTTGTGTTTATATGATGTCGTTAATGTGATAAAGTCTCATAGGAATATGATCAAATTGAGTCAATAGAGATATCAGCACAGGGTCCTAACAGGTAGGTCTTCAGAAGAAAGAGAAAAATAAAATGTTTAGAGGTCAGGAGCAGAATTCTTGTCAATTTTCCCTTCCAGCTCAGGGACAACAGCGGCCTCTACCTCCCCAAGTGAGGTCAGCTCATAGGTGGGGAATGAAGCTAGAGCTTTTTCACTTGAATGGCTGAATAGTTCACTGTCTTAGCCAGGTGAACTACTGTAGGCAGCCTCCTGTTGGTACATTCATATATACTACTGGATCGCTCCTGTCATTGATCTCAGAAGATCAAAATAAAGCAAATGCTCCTCACGGGGCAATTATCATGCAGTAAGTTTAGATGCAGAGATCAGCATGTTCTGGAACACAGAAAACGTTATCTCAGGCAGGAAGTATGCAGCTACAAAAAAAAGTCTACCACACAATGACAATGCTCAAATTAGCACATGACATACATAAATTTAATATATTACAGGCAAGCTTTAAGTAGATCACGCTTGACAAATGTTGCACTTTGATATTTCAAAGTGGTTCTCAATATTGTTATTGTTCAAGTAGTTAGATTCTAACTTCTTACAAATCAGTTAGAAACTGACTGTAATACTGTATTCTGCACCCTCTCCTTCCCCCCACATACTCTATGAACAGTATGCTTTGTCAGTATAGTGTGCAAGAAACAATATTCTTCATTGTATCCCAATGCGTGACAATAATAAATCAAATCAAAGAAAATAATTCTTCACTCACTGTTAGAAATATCACAACGTCAATACCACATCTGCGTCAAGTGTTTAGAGCTGCAGCGTTTGACGGCCCGGGTCAGGCAACTAGAGGTGCGTCTAGAGGATGCATTTCTGGTTAGGGAGAATGAGGAGTTAATGGCTATGAACCATGAACAAGTGGAGGTCCCGGGGCTGAGGAACAGGATGGGTGGATAACTGTTAAGAGGAAGAAGAGGAAGAAGAAGAATAGTCCTGGTCCAAAGGCCACCCCAGTGGCCCCCCAAAAGGCATCGACAGGGGTACAAAAGGAAAGACAGGAGGGCCAGAATGACTCAGAGGGAAGGAAGAGGGCTGGCAATGAGATAGTGGTGGGGGGTGGGAGGGTCAAAGGAATTGACAGGAGGTTCTGTGGGCAAAAGCGTGACTCCAGGATGGTAGTCTGCCTCCCTGGAGCAGGGGTACAGGACATATCGGAGAGGATAGAGGGAATTTTGAAAGGGGAGGGGAACCAGGCAGAAGTAATAATACACATAGAGAAAGGGACGTAGGAAGGCAGAGTAGGGCAAATGTACGCAGGCAATTTAGGGAGTTGGGGTCCAAACTGAAGAGCAGGACCTCCAGGGTGGCATTCTCTGGGCTGCTGCCTAGTACCAGCAGGGCTAGGAATAATGAGGTCATGCAGCTGAATGCATGGTTTAGGGATTGGTGCAAGGTGCTTTACTTTTGTAGATCACTGGGAAGTATTTGGGAGAGAAGGGCACCTGTACAGGAGGGACGGGGAAAATTTGAATGGGAGGGGGACAAATGTCTTAGCAGGAAGGTTAGCTGGAGTGTTTAGGCAGGGTTTAAACTAATAGGGAGGTGGGATGGGGATGAGACTGATAGCTCATTAGACACTGGGGTCAGGAATGAGTTGGCTGATAGGGTAGGTTTGGGTGAAAGAAAAATTATCAGGGGGAAGGAGGTTCTGAGTGGGCCTGGAGGGTTGGACTGCATCTGTTTCAATGCGAGGAGTGTGACGGGTAAAACGGATGAGCTTAGGGCCTTGATGTTTGTGAGGAAGTTAGATGTGGTGGCAGTGACGGAGACGTGGTTAAAGGAAGGGCAGGACTGGCAGCTGAATGTTCCTGGGTATAAGTGTTTTAGGTGTGACAGAGGAGGGTTGAAGAGAGGTGGTGGGGTGGCATTGTTAGTAAAGGAGCACATCACAGCAGTGCAGAGGGAGGATAATATGGAGGAGTTAGGGATCGAGTCGCTGTGGGTGAAGTTGAGGAATAAAAAGGGAGAGATTACGATGCTAGGGGTCTACTATAGGCCACCCAACAGCCCGAGGTCAGTGGAGGAAGGTATTTGCAGAGGCATTTTAGATAGGTGCAGAAAGAATAAGGTGGTTGTAGTGGGTGACTTTAATCTTCCTGGAGCGGATTGGAAGGTGCCTAGAGCTGGAGGTACGGATAGGGAGGAGTTTGTAAAATGCGTGTTGGAAGGGTCCTTGGAGCAGTACGTAACTAGCCCGACTAGGGAAGGGGCTATACTGGATTTAGTGTTGGGTAACAAGCCAGGGCAGGTGGTTGAGGTTGTGGTAGGCGAACACGTGGCTAACAGTGACCACAAGTCTGTCTACTTTAGGGTAAAAATGGAAAGGGATGAGTGCCGTCCGAAGGGGAGGGTGCTGAACTGGGGGAAGGCGAGCTACAGCCGGATTAGGAGGGAGCTGAAGGACACTGATTGGGAGGGGTTGTTAGCGGGCAAGTCCATGGTTGGTAAGTGGGAGGCTTTCAAGGGCAAACTGATAATGTTGCAGGAAAGGCATGTGCCGGCAAAGAGGAAGGATGGGAAAGGCAGGATTAAAGAGCCGCGGATTACAGGGGGTATTGAAGACTTGGTCAGGAAGAAGAGAGAGGCGTATGTTAGGTCGAAACAACTGGGAACGGAGAGAGCGCTGGAGGAATATAGAGAGAATAGGAGGGAGCTTAAAACGGGAGTTAGAAGGGCAAAAGGAGGGCATGAAATGGCTTTGGCTGATAGGATTAAGGAAAATCCAAAGGCATTTTACTCTTATATTAGGAACAAGAGAGTGGTTAGAGGGAAAATTGGTCCTCTTAGGGACAAAGGAGGGGAGCTATGCATCAAGTCTGAGGGAAAGGGGGAGATCCTGAATGAATACTTTGTGTCGGTATTCACGAAGCAGAGGGGTTTGGTGTCGTGTAATGTCTTGGAGGGAGCTGTAGATCATTCGAAGGAAATGTCCATTACGAGGGAGGCAGTGCTAGGGTTTTTAGGTAGCATAAAAATGGATGAAGCTCCGGGGCCTGATGGTATTTATCCCAGGCTGCTTAGGGAGGCGAAAGATGAAAATGCTGGGCCTCTGACACAAATCTTTGTCTCTTCTTTGGACACAGGTGAGGTCCCAGAGGACTGGAGGGTAGCTTATGTGGTACCGCTGTTTAAAAAGGGCAGTAGGGATAACCCTGGTAATTATAGACCAGTGAGTTTGACATCGGTGGTAGGAAAATTATTGGAAAAAATTCTTAGGGATAGGATGTATAAGCATTTGGAGCGTTGCGATCTGATTAGGGATACGCAGCATGGCTTTGTTCAGGGGAGGTCTTGCCTTACGAATCTGGTAGAATTTTTTGAGGAGGTGACAAAAATGGTTGACGATGGACGAGCCGTTGATGTCATCTATATGGATTTCAGTAAGGCGTTTGACAAAGTCCCTCACGGTAGGCTGGTAGAAAAGGTTAAGGCACATGGGATACAAGGACAGCTAGCTAGACGGATTGAAAACTGGCTGGGCAACAGGAGACAGAGAGTAGTAGTGGAAGGGTCCTTTTCTGGCTGGAGGTCAGCCACCAGTGGTGTGCCACAGGGCTCAGTACTGGGACCTCTCCTCTTTGTAATATATATAAACGACTTGGAAGAGAGAGTACATGGTGTGATCAGCAAGTTTGCAGATGACACCAAGATGGCAGGTTTGGCAGATACTGAGGCGGATTGTCAGGTGACACAGCAAGATATAGATAGGTTAGTATACTGGGCAGACAGATGGCAGATGGAATTTAATCCTGACAAATGCTAGGTGATGCATTTTGGAAGGAATAATGCAGGGAGAAGTTACATGATAAAAGGTAGACCGATTAAGAGTATAGAAATACAGAGGGACCTGGGAGTGCAGGTGCATAAGTCTCTGAAGGTGTCAACACAGGTAGAGAAGGTTGTGAAGAAAGCTTATGGAATGCTAACCTTTATAGGAAGGGGTATGGAGTATAAGAGCTGTTGTCTAATGCTTCAGTTGTACAGAACGTTGGTTCGACTGCATTTGGAGTACTGCGTCCAGTTCTGGTCACCTTACTACCGGAAGGACGTGGAGACCCTGGAGAAAGTGCAGAGGAGGTTTACCAGGATGCTGCCTGATATGGAAGGACTGAGTTACAAGGAAAGATTGGAAAAACTGGGGCTCTTCTCCTCAGAAAGACGGAGATTAAGGGGGGATCTGATAGAGGTGTATAAAATAATGAAGGGAATAGATAGAGTCAAGTGACAGGCTTTTCCCTAGATTGGGGACAACTATTACAAGAGGTCACGATCTAAGGGTGAGGGGGGAGAAGTATAATTTGGATACTAGAGGAAGGTTTTTCACGCAGACGGTCGTGGGGGTATGGAACGCGCTACCAAGTAAGGTGGTGGAGGCAGGCACGTTGGACTTGTTTAAGGTTTACTTAGACACGAGTGGAACAGGGATGGAGGGTTACAGAAGACGGTATTAAAAAGGGTCTTGGAACGACACTGGAAATGTAATACTACATGTTAATGTTTTGTCTCTTAATCCACAGGTGTCAGTCCACCTTGTTGTCAAACGAGGGGCATGCACACGGTGGGTCGTGCGTGGGCTGCTCTTGGAGGTTTCGAGAGTGGCCTAGTACTTCGTGTCGTTGTGTGTGCTTAATCCTGGACCAGCAGACGGGCACCAACAGCTCAGTGACTATCACTGCTAGCTGTGCAGATACATGGGTTGGGCCGGTGTCTGTGGGAGTTTGCGCGGGTTTCCTCCGGGTGCTCCGGTTTCCTCCCACACCCCAAAGATGTGCTCTTAGGCTGCTTGGTGTACCAAATTGACCCTACACTATTCTCCCCTGAATCTGGCTACATTAGGGGTACCATTCACATACACGCGGGGCAGGGTAGATGTAGGAAAATGCTTTGTTGAAATGGCAGCGTGGGCTCATTGGGCCGAAGGGCCTGTTTCCCATGCTGGGTTGTTCTTTGTTCTTTGTCAAAGTTTCAAAAATCTTCCCCTATAGTTCTGTTATCTCCAGAGTTTGTTGATTAAACAGCAGCCAATTCAGTTCAAGATTAAAGCTTGCCTGGATAACAACATTCATTGCACTTCGAACATAATTGAACAGATGAACTGCTTTGCTGCACTGTGTCCGAAATAAGGTGTGATGAGGGACTGAAGACATGCAGGGGCGAATTTTCCTATTCCACCCATCACTGAAATCGTTGTGGGTGAGGGCGGACCATGGAGAGGTTTGATGATCTCAGGGCGGATTTTCCAATTTCAGGGAAAGCGGGGCCGGAAGATCCTGCCCACAGTCTTACTGGGGTGCAGCTCAATAGACATCAAAATCTAATACTACATCCAAGTAGCTATGCTTTACATCACACTGGGTGAGGCATTTAACAAAAAGATAGTATATCCAAGTGGCTAGACAGTATTTCTTGGCAAAGTATTCAACCATGAAACCCATATGTTTGGAAATTACCTCATTCTCACCAACATAAGCACACAGAACTCCACCTGGTACTGAGTGCTCAGAGCAGGAACAAAGGCTGAATGTTTCTGCCCTTCCATAGCCAAAAGTACTAAAACCTTTTTGGGAGGGGAGGAGGTTCACTGCTGTAACCTCTCCCTAGGCACCTCTCCAAGATAAGACAAAAAAAGTGTTGATTGTGAAAAGCCCACTGCTGCTATTCCTTACAACTTTCATTGTCAGGCTTCCTTCACAGCTCCTTTCTGTTTCCCAAGGATGAGGTAAATTTGAGTACACGGCAATTCAATATTTAATTCCAGAAACAGTTTGTTCTGAAAAAATGCTCCAGCTTTTTAAAATATTGAACTAAAATGCATAACCCAGAAGCCTATGAGTATGCATTTACTGGAGCTGGATGAGGCGGACTGAGGTTTTCTCATATCATGAACACATTTAAATAGATATACAACCATAGAAAAGTCACAGTACAGAATGTGGCCATTTGGTCCATCCTGTTCATGCCAGCCCAAGGTCACCCAGGTGCCCTTTCAAATTCTACTTTCCTGCACTCGGCCCTTAGCTCTTAGCTTCCAGCACGTAAGATGCAGATCCAGATACTTTTTAAAACAGTTCAGGATCTCTGCCTCCACCATCAACTCCGGCAGTGAATTCCTGACACCCACTACTCTCTGCGTAAAACATTCTTCCTTAACAGCTGCTGCCACTTATCTTGGATCCATGTTCTTATGTTATCCATGTCCCCTGGTTCTAGAATTCTCCACAAATGGAAATAATTTTATTCTGTCCATTTCATCTCTTCACCTCATACTTTTGTACGTCTCTACCAAGTCACCCATCAGTCTTTTTTGTTCCAAAGAAAATAACCCCAACTGGTCAAATCTGTACTCATAGCTACACTGGCAGCATTCGTGTAAACTTGCTTGGCACTCTCTCTAGGGCAATTACACGCTTCTTATAAAGTGGTGAATAGAACTGCACACAATGCTCCAGTTGAGCCTCACCAATGTTTTACACAATTAAATATTTAAATGCAATTATGAACATAAAGAACACTATAATTTATATTTGTGTAGTGCTCAAGTGCAGAAGTTGTCTCAAACCACTTTACATTATGCTGATTAAAAAAAAATCACCAGTGACATCTGCAAAAACAGCTTACGAGGAAATCAAAAGTAAATTAGTTGAATATTGTCCATTTGCCTACATAAATGCAGCTTCAACAACATTCATGAAGCTTGCTAGCATCCAGGACATAGCACCCTGCTTCATCATCATCACCCCACCCACCCAGCACCATTTACTCCTTGATGAACAATGGCAGCCGTGTATCATCTACAACATACACTGCAGCAACTCATCAAGATTCCTCCAACAGCACTTTCCAAACACTCAACCTCAAGTATCTAGAAGAACAAGAGTATCAGCCAAATGGGAACATAATTCCCAAGCTGCATAGCATCCTGACTTGGAACCATTCACTGTTGCACGGTCAAAAGCCACACGGGCTGCAGCTATTCAAGAACTCGGCTCACCATTACCTTCTCAAGGCCAAATAAGGAAAGTGAATAACTGTTGGGCTGGCCACTGGTACCCATGTATGATTTTAAAAACTCCGTACTGAACCTTTGCATTTTCAAAAAGAACACTTATTAACTAATAACTGCACTGGTTAAAATTCAAAACAAACAACATTTAATTGAAAGCATCTTCGAGGAAAATTACCTCCCATCAAATGCTGGACATGAACACGCACACTAATGGTGGTGTTCCATCACTGACCATCAACATTTGCAGTGCTACAAAAACACTAAATGGTTGGCAAGTGGACAGATATTGCATTATCCCAAAAATAAATAAGGCTAAAAGGAGAAAATTATAGCCATTCAAATAAGAACATAAGAAATAGGAGCAGGAATAGGCCATCCAGCCCTTCGAGCCTGCCCCGCCATTCAATAAGATCATGGGTGATCTGAAGTGGATCAGTTCCACTTTCCCGCCCTCTCCCCATAATCCTTAATCCCCTCTCTTATCAAAAACCCATCAATCCGCGTCTTAAAAATATTTAGCGAGGCAGCCTCCACCACTTCAACGGGCAGAGAATTCCAGAGATTCACCACCCTTTGAGTGAAGAAGTTCCTCCTCAACATTAAATTCCATTTGCCAGTTCCTGGCCCATTCGCCCAGCCTATCTAGATCCTTCTGCAGACTCTCCACACCCTCCGCACAATTTGCCGTTCCCCCAATCTTGGTGTCATCAGCAAATTTCGACACCCTACACTCAGTTCCCTCCTCCAGATCATCTACATAAATGGTAAAAAGCTGAGGCCCCAGCACCGACCCCTGGGGCACTCCAGTAGTCACCATCCGCCAATCCGAATAGCACCCGTTGACCCCCACTCTCTGCCTCCTATTTGACAACCAATCCTCTATCCACGCTAACACCCTGCCCCCAACTCCATGTCCCTCGACCTTCTGCAATAACCTCTTGTGAGGTACTTTGTCAAACGCCTTCTGAAAATCTAGAAAGACCACATCCACCGGCTCTACTCTATCCACCGCCCTAGACACATCCTCATAGAACTCCAGCAAATTTGTCAGACATGACTTCCCTTTAATGAAACCGTGCTGCGTCTGCTCAATCAAGCAATTCCCTTCAAGATGCCTCGCAATTTCCTCCTTAATGACAGATTCTAAAATTTTACCTACCACAGACGTTAAACTAACCGGCCTATAATTCCCCGCCTTTTGCCTGCCACCCTTCTTAAACAACGGCATAACATTAGCTGTTTTCCAATCATCCGGCACTTCCCCGGAATCCAGCGACGTCTGGAAAATAACCACCAAGGCATCCACTATCACCTCCGCCATTTCTTTCAGAACCCTCGGATGCATTCCATCCGGTCCTGGCGACTTGTCCACAATCAGCCCCTCTAGTCTGTCGAGCACCGCCTCTCTAGTAACAGTAATGTCATTGAGACCCTCCAGTCCTACCACCTTTCCATCGCTAACACCCGGCAAATTATTCACATCCTCCTCCATGAAGACTGAAACAAAAAAAGTTATTCAATACCTTAGCCATATCCCCATCCCCTACCACTAGCTCCCCTTTCTCATCCTCTAAAGGACCAACGTTCACCCTAGCCAGCCTCTTCCTTTTTATATATTTATAAAAACTCTTGCTATCCTTTTTTATATTAAGCGCTAGCCCAGCTTCATAGTTTCTCCTACCCTTCTTCATCAACTTCTTTGTCAATCTTTGTTGACATTTAAACCTCTCCCAATCCTCTTCTCGCCCACTGCTCTTAGCTACTCTAAATTCCTCCGCTTTTAATTTAACACTTTCCTTCACCTCCTTCGTTATCCACGGCTTATTACCTCTCTTCCTACTATCCTTTTTGACCATCGGAATAAATTTCCGCTGAGCACCAAGAAAGATCTCCTTAAAGATCCTCCACTGCTCCTCAATAGACCCTCCCTCCAACGCGCTCCCCCAGTCCACATTCGCCAATTCTTCTCTCATCCTACCGTACTCCCCTCTATTCAAATAAAGGACGCGTGTCCGGGAACCCACTTTCTCCTCCTCCATCTGCACCAGAAACTCCACCACACAATGATCACTCTCCCCAAGAGGATCCTTCACCACAAGGTCCCTAATTCTACCTGCCTCATTACATAGCACCAGATCCAAGATAGCTCGCTCCCTCGTTGGCTCCAACACACACTGTTCGAGGAAACTATCCCGGCAGCATTCCAAGAACTCTTCCTCGAGCCCCCCGCGTCCAACATGGGTCGACCAATCAATATGCAGATTGAAATCCCCCATAACTACGGCCGTCCCATTCCTGCACGCCGCACTTATTTGTGCGTTAACAGCCCGCCCCACCTCCAGATCAGTATTCGGGGGCCTATAGACGACACCCACCAGCGTCTTCCTCCCTTTGCTGTTCCTAATCTCCACCCACAACGATTCCACCCTCTGCTCCTTGGCTCCAATATCATCCCTTGCTACCACCGTGATGCTATCCTTAATCAACAGAGCTACACCCCCCCCTTTTCCCTCCCGCCTATGCTTCCTAAACACTTGATAGCCCTGTACATTCAGCTCCCAGTCCCTGTCACCCTGCAGCCACGTCTCTGTAATGGCCACCAGATCGCATCCATTTGTGTCGATGTGCACCACCAGCTCATCCACTTTATTCCGAATGCTTTGTGCATTCAGATAAAGCGCTTTCATCCCAGCCTTCACCTGGACCCTATTTGCCGTAACGCCACCAACCATACTCACGCCCCCTACTCCCTCTATTATTGGGACATCCTCGGCCTCTTCCCTTACCTGTACCCTCTCCTTAACTTTAGACCTCGTAACATCACCTACCCTCGCACCCTCCCCCCCCCATGGGCTGCTGGCAACAGCCAAGTGGCATAAAATCTCTCCCATCAGAGAATGTCTTGGACATGAGGCCATTCCAGAGCATGAACCACAATCCAGTGGTCCAGGGAATAATAGCAGCATCTCCCTCAGCCACTCCGTGATTTATAAATTCAGGAATTGAACCTGAAACTTTCTGATCAGTACAAAGCTATCAGAGGAGTTGCTGGAACCTAAGTATTTGAATTCAATGTATCATATTCCACTGCTAGTCATAATTACCTTTCTTGCAAAATTCTCTTACAGTACACTGAGGGATTTATATATCTATCATTTAACAACAATAATCAACAGAAATAATCCTAGTCACACAGATACCTTTGCAGGAACCTCCAGACACACAGCCAAGGCCTGTGATTTTCTCAAATACAGGAAACTTAAATACAGGAAACTAACATCCACAAACTTTGCCACTGTAAATGACAGTACTTCCCATGCTTAGTGAGAATGGTCTCTAAATTTATAAAACCGCTGGCAATGTTGATGGAGTATGCTTTTATTGGCACAGCCCTGCAAGGAGTTTGATCCCAGATGAACAATTTGAAACAGAATGACTATTTGCATTTACGTAAGTGTGTGAAAGGACATCTTATCAGTCAAGCCATATTGAAATGATGCTCTCACTGCAGTCACTATCTCACAAAAGCTTGTTTTACTTCAGTATATTCACAATGAATTGTATAACCCCAGATCGAATTATAAATTGATATAATCCAGACGATCTTGCAAATAAATTCTCACCATGTCAAAATTTACTTAAAGGTGCTGAGTAAGGTCACCTCTGAAATATTTTTCATTGTGTGTAGAAGAGGCCTTTCAGTCCCATTGAGTCTGCACCGATGCATGCCCTGACCTGCCCACCTAATCCCATTTGACAGCACTTGACCCACAGCCTTGAATGTTATGGCGTGCCAAGTATTCATCCAGGCATCCTGCCTCACTACCCTGTCAAGCAGTGCATTTCAGACCGTCACCACCAACTGGGTAAAAAAGTTTTTCCTCAAATCCCCCCCAAAACCTCCCACCCCTCACTTTTAGTTTGTGTCCCCTTATAACTGACACTTCAATTCAGAGGAATAGCTGCTCCCTATCTTCCCTGTCCATGCCCCTCAATTTTGAGCACCTCAATCAGGTTGCCCCTCAGTCTTCCCTGCTCCAACAAAAACAACCCTGATTACCCAACCTCTCTTCATAACTTAAATGTTCTATCCCAGGTGAATCTCCTCCGCACCCATCTGTGTTCACATCCTTCCTATAATGTGGCAACCAGAACCGCACACAGTACACCAGCTGTGGCCTCACCAAAGTTCTATGCAACTCCATCATGACCTCCCTGCTTATGTAAGCTATACCGTGATTGATCAAGTGTGCCACTTGCCTTTTTCACCATCCTATTTACCTGCCTTTCCACCTTCAGAGATCTATGGACAAACACACCAAAGTCCCTTTGTTCTTTTGAACTTCCCAGTGCCAGACCTTTCATAGCATACTTCCTTGTCAAATTATTCCTTCCAAAGTGCATTACCTCTCACAATTCAGGTTAAATTCCATCTGCCGCTTACCCACCCATTTCATCTATATTTTCCTGTAACCTAAGACACTGAACTTCACGGTTAACCACCCAGCCAATCTTTGTGTCATTGGCAAACTTACTGATCCTACCCCCACATAACTCATCTATGTCATTTATAGAAATGATGAACAATAGGGATCCCTGTGGTATCCACTGGTCAAGTCACTAAAGCAGCTGTCTGTTACCACCTTCTGTCTCCTACCACTAAGCCAACTATGAATCCACCTTGTCAGATCACCCTGGATCCCATGTGCATTAGCTTTCTTAAGTTCAGGGAACCTTTCCATTTCTTTGTCTGCTCACAGGGCAACTTAAATAAGCCTGTGCAGTACCTTCAGTGTTACTGAGAGTGGCTACATATGCAACTTACAGGGAACATTGCTGCTGACAGACTGGATTACACCTGCATGAGCCGCAGTCACCATGACCATTTTTCAGTGTGCTCAGGCAGCAAGTGTAGGTGAATTCAAAAGAGAAAATGCTGGAAAATCTTAGCAGGTCTAACAGCATCCATAAGAAAAGAGCTGACGTTTTGAATCCAGACGACCCTTTGTCAAAGCTTTCATCAAGCATAGGCAAATTATTTGACAGTGCGCGCGCATGCGCGTGTGTTAGGGGGCGTGGGATATCACAGTGGAACTCAACATTGTCCATTCCAATATTCACTTGCATGCAATATGTACCTCTTGGTAGAATTTTCCACCCAATTTGAAATCAATTCTCTGTTCAGGAGAATAGGGAAACAGAAAACTAGAAGCAAGCTATTACATAAGAGCCATCAAATTAACTAGATGTCCCAGTTCGTCATTTTTTTGAGAAGTACAATGAAAGTCAGAGAACTGGCATGGACTGAATGAGCAAAGTGGCCTCTTACTCTGCTGTAATAACTCCATGACTTAGTCTTATTGATTAAGAATTGCCCAATGACAATTTTATCAAAAGGCATCTCAGTAGACCATATGAAGCTGGTTGGTGCCATTTCCCCCAACATGAACTTTAACGGATGGATCACCCAGGTGGTAAAGGCAACTTCTTAAATGATTATGCTGATCTCACCTGTGCTAAGAGTAGAAACAGCAAAATCGGGACCAACAAAGGATGGAGACAAAAAAAAAAGCAACCAGAATCAGAACCTCCCCAGTAAAAGAGAAGAGAACATTGGAAGGGGTAGTGGGGTGAAAATCTACTTCATTCCAGATATGGGCAAACACCACCAAGTTCCTATCCAAGCCACACATCTTCCTGACTTGGAACTATATCACCACTCCTTCACTGTTGCTGGTTCAACTTCCTGAAACTTTCTCCTGATAAGCCAATGGGTGTACCTAACCACAGGGACTGCAGTGGTTCACAGCAGTGGCTCACCACCTCTTATTCAGGTATAATTTGGGAAGGGTAATAAATGCTGGCATTTCCAGCAACACTCGCTTCTCACGAACGAGTTAATAATCAACTACACAATTTTCACCAACGTTCTCCACTTCATTAATACTGCTTCGACCACTACCACCACACTCTATTTCAAAAAAAAATTCAAACATGATTTGCCTTTAAAAAAATCTCTGAAGGCTTTCATTTATAGCACATTCTTTCAAAATGTGAATCAATTTTATACCTGATTATAGTCTCAGCATTCCCCAATCAACATTAGGCTAAAGGCAAAATACCATGGATGCTGGAAATCTAAAAAAACCAACCTGAAAGAAAACATATACATCGATATTATCTTGGCTACTTTTATATATTTTTTAATACAATGAACAAAGCCTTTACAAAGCCATGATAGGCTCCATCTCATGCAAAACGGAATTGCCAGCCAGCAGAAAACCACAGCAACCTTCTTATCTCAGAGTCAAAGTTTATTTATTAGTCACAAGTAGGCTTACATTAACAATTCAACGAAGTCACTGTGAAATTCCCCTAGTCGCCACACTCCGGCACCTGTTCAGGTCAATGCACCTAACCAGCACGTCTTTCAGACCGTGGGAGGAAACTGGAGCTCCCGGAGGAAACCCACGCAGACATGGGGAGAATGTGCAGATTCCACACAAACAGTGACCCAAGCCGGGATTTGAACCCAGGTCCCTGGCGCCATGAGGCAGCAATGCTAACCACTGTGCCAGCATGTCACCCTCATGTTTTTCCGAACAATGTGAATAACTTCACACTTAGGGGACAAAGTGGCACAGTGGCTAGCACTGCCACCTCACAACGCTGGCCTTGGGTAACCGTGAGAGTGGAGTTCGCCCGTTGTCCCCACGTCTGCATGGGTTTCATAGAGTATAGAACAATACAGCACAGTACAGGACCTTCAGCCTTCGATGTTGTGCCAAGCTATGTCTGAACCTCTGGGTGCTCCAGTTTCCTCCCACAGTCGAAAGCTGTGTGGATTAAGTTGATTGGCCATGCTAAATTGTCTCTTAGCATCAGGGTAAATACGTGGGGTTTTGGGGATAGGGCCTAGGATGGATTGCTGTCAGTGCAGGCTCAATGGGCCAAATGGTCTCCTTCAGCACTGTAGGATTCTATGATTATTCACATTATATTCCACCTGCTATATTCTTACCCATTCACCTGGCTAAATCCCTTTGAAACCACCATCTTGCCACTCTCATTCCCACCCAATTCTGTCTCATCAGCTAACCCAGAAATATTATATTTGGTTCCCGCATTCCAATCACTGGTATGGAATGTGACTAGCTGGGGTCCAAGGACTGATCTCTGTGGTAACCCACGAGTTACAGTCTCTAACCTGAGAATGACCAGTTTATCCCTACTGTCTTCTGTATGTTAATCAATTCTCAATCGATATCAGTATATTCCACCCTCACCCCACATTTTTGTTCAATAACCTCTAAAACCCTTCGGCAAATCCACATACACCACATCTACTGGCTCCTCCTTACCTATTCTGCTAGCTGCATCCTCAGAAAACTGCCAACAGCTGTGTCAAGTGTGATTTCCCTTTCATAAATCCATGTTGACTCTGCCTAATATGCCCATTGTTTTCTAAGTGTTCAGTTATCACATTCTTTACAATAGATACGAGTCTTTTCCCATTACTGATATCAAGTCTGTAGTTCCCCGTTTTCTCTCTCCTTGTTAAAGAATTTGGTTACATATTGTGTCTTGCACTTGCAGACCTGGGTGTCCTGGTACAAGTTAGTATGCAGGTACAGTAAATGATTAAGGCGGCAAGTGGAATGTTTATTACATGGGGAATGGAGTATAAAAGTAGGAATGTTTTGCTGCCTTGGCGAGACCACATCCAGAATACAGTGTGCCGTTTTGGTCTACTTATTCGAAAAATAATATAATTACATTAGAAACAATTCAGGCTCACGCCACTCATTCCTGGGATAAAGGGTTTATCTTACAGAGATAAGACGTTTAGACGGCACAGTGGTCAGCACTGCTGCTTCACAGCTGCAGGGACCTGGGTTCAATTCCTGGCTCGGGTCACTGTCTGTGTGGAGTTTGCACATTCTCGTGTTTGCGCGGGTTTCTTCCGGGTGCTCCAGTTTCCTCCCACAGTCCAAAGATGTGTGGGTTAGGTTGATTGGCCATTGGTAAAATTGCCCCTTCATATCCTGGGATGCGTGGGTTAGAGGGATTAATGGGTAAAATGTGTAGGGATATGGGGGTGGGGCCTGGATGGGATTGTGCTCGGTGCAGACTCAATGGACCGAAGGGTCTCTTTCTGCACTATATGATTCTATGAATTCTATGAATAGGCTGATACTCGTTAGTGTTCGACTGTGACATGATCATATTGAAAGATTTAAGATTCTGAGGGGACTTGATAAAGCACATACTGAGAGAATGTTTCCTCTTGGGGAGGATAAACCCAGAGAACAGCGTGAAAATAAAAGCTCTCTCCTGTAAAACAGAGATGAAGAGAATTTTATTTCTCTCAGAATCATAGAATCTACAGTGCAGAAGGAGGCCATTTGGCCCATCAAGCTTGCATTGACAACAATCCCACACAGGTCCTATTCCCATAACCCCAGATATTGATCCTCCTAGTCCCTCTGGCATCAAGAGCCAATTTAGCATGGTCAATCAACCTAACCCCCACATCTTTGGAATAGGGGAGGAAACCGGAGCACCCAGAGGAAACCCACGTAGACACGGGGAGCATGTGCAAACTCCATATAGATAGTAACCCAAGGCCACAATCGAACCTGGTTCACTGGCATTATGATGAAGCAGTGCTAACCACTTTGTCACAGTGCTGCCTATGGTTGCTAGTCTGTGGAATTTTCTTCCCCTGAAAGCAATGGAGGCTGAGACATTTAATTTATTAAAGGATAAGTTAGATTTTTGACAGACAAGGCAGTCAAGAGTTATGGGAGACAGACAGGTGGAGTTGAGGCTACAACTATCTCAGCCTTGATCTTAATTGAATATCAAAGCAGGCTTGAATGGTCTACTCCTGCTCCTAAGCCTTAAGTTCTTATGTTATCATCTATTTTTATTCTGTCCATTATCTTCCTTGCCTTCTCCTTCACACTGGCAGCAGCCAATTCCCTAGTGAAGATATAAAAAGTACTGAGTTCATACCTTAGACGTATCCTCTCCCTGCAAAAGAATTTCTCCCCAGTCGACTCCAGCCATTCTTTGAATACCCTTTTACTATTTATATCTTGATAAAAAGTTATGGTGTTTCCTTTGATATTAGCCACTAATCTACTCTTATAACCTGTCTCTATGCCAGTTATGTCCTTTTGAAGTTCTGAGTTTCTATATTATCAACCTCTTCTTCTATTTCATTTTAATTTCTCTCTTTACTCATCCAGGGAATGCTACATTTGGAAGTCCTTTCTTTCCCCTTCATGAGATTAATGTTTAATCTGTATGAGAACCAATTGCCCCTTGAAGGTCTCCCAATGTTTTGTTGAAGAATTTTTGATTTTAATAAATCTTTTTGCCTTACTGACATTATCTCTTTGTTTCTACCTTTGATTGTAGCTAGTCATTTTCCATAACTATTCTAAACCTGATGATATGATCACTATTTCCCAAATGCTTCCTCACAGAAACTTGTTCCATTGCCTCACTTCATTCCTCAAACTCAATCCAGCACTGCTTCCTTTCTCATTGGACACTGATCAATCTTTTGTACACATTTCAGGAAATCTTCCCCCTCTCTCTTGGCCCTTTATATTATTACTACTACAATATATTGGGATAATTGAAGTTTCCACACCATCACTCTGCAGTTATTAAGTCTTTCAGTAAATTTGCCTGGAAATGTGCTCCTTTCCACTCCCTTCCCACAATTTACTGGCCAATATTATTGATACAGCAATTCTGTTGCTCGTAACTCCAACACACTAGATTTTGTCTTCACCCACTCAGCAACATCAGCCCTTTTAATGCTGTAATAGTTTATTTGATCACCCACCTCCTTGTAACCCCTCCTAATCTTTCCTGAATACATTCCAGTTATGAATATTAAGTTCCTAATACTCCTCTCCTTGAGCAGGTCTCTATTATTGCTATATATTGTCATTCCATGTGGTTACTTCAGCCTGCGACTCACCAACTTTATTCATTGTGCTCTGCATGTTTGCATTCCATCTTGGACAGCCTTGCATTGACCCAGACTTATCTCTATTTCTGAACTATTTCTTATTCTAGTGTTAATAGCCTCTCCCAGTCTTCCATTCACTTTTTTCCTCCATGTCATCATGATGCCAATTCTCTGCCATATTAACAAGAACAGTAACTCCTAACACAGGATCTCAGTACTACTTACTTCCTATGTCATTAGTTCCCACCTGGCTATGACTTCTGGCTGTTTCTCCTCTCAAAATGTTCTGCACTTAGTGACTTTCCTTATCGAGACACCAGGGATGAAATGTACAATACAGGCCTCATACTAGCAGTTACAGGAATAGTTGTCTATTAAGTCCACTATTTTCCCTGACTTGATTCTGCTCACTGTACCCCACCGCCGTTCCTTTCCCCACAGTGCCAGTGATGCACGTCCAAAGTGTTATCATCTTACTGGTATTCAGCACTGAAAATTGATTTGAAAATGCCGCAATCTAACAGAACGTCTGCCTTCTCCTACACGCCAGATGGCCACTCATTATCTATCCTCCTAAAGACTCTGACTGCAGGAACGTGTATGCCAAGAAATTCTCAGCCTCAGTCCTGTAGTGACTCCAGACATTCCTAAAGCTCAGGAGCCCCGAGTTTTAGCTTGAACAGCTAGAACCGTGTTGTCCAAACAAATTGACAATTTGCCACTTGTTATGGTGGTGCACACTAATTTTAGTCAAATGCTTTACATCCCTCAAATGGTACAGATAAATGTACTTCATATGTGTAAATATACTTACACATTTACAACCACAATAGCCAAATAAAATACCCACTATTTCAAGAAATGCACAGAAGAGTTCACGCGAGTTTGAGAACACACACACAGCCCCAAAATGCCGATCGCTAATTTTTGATGTACTAATCAGAACTGCAATGAGCCACAGCTGGGTTCCTCATTAACCACACAAGGCTAGTTGCTGACATATCAGACAGCATGGAATTAGACACACTTCCAGCATTAGCAGTGTCCCCCAGTTCCCACAAGGTACATAAAGTGCAGACAATAAGTCTCAGGCATTCCATCATTTTACTTTGAAAAATTAACTACTTATGGTATATAGTATATACACATGCACCATGCATTTCAGTTTAGCAATTCCTTACTCCCATTTATTTTTCAATTATTTATGTATACTTTTTAATTTACTACAATTTATATTAATTAATACTATCCAATTTTATGCCGCTGTCTACATCAACAGGGATGAAGTAGAAAAGGTCGAGAGCTTCAAGTTTCGAGGTGTCCAGATCACCAACAACCTGTACGGGTCCCCCCATGCCAACACTATAGTAAAGGAAGTCCACCAACACTCTACTTTCTCAGAAGATGAAGGAAATTTGGCACATCAGCTACGACTCTCACCAACTTTTACAGATGCACCGTAGAAAGCATTCTTTCTGATTGCATCACAGCTTGGTATGGCTCCTGCTCTGCCCAACACTGCAAGGAACTACAAAAGGTCGTGAATGTAACCCAATTCATCACGCAAACCAACCTCCCATCCATCAATTCTGTCTACACTTCCCACTGCCTCCAAAAAGCAGCCAGCATAATTAAGGACTCCCTGCACCCTGGATATTCTCTCTTCCATCCTCTTCCTTTGGGTAAAAGATACAAAGGTCTAAGGTCACCTACCAACCGACTCAAGAACAGTTTCTTCCCTGCTTCCGTCAGGCTTTTGAATGGACTTACCTTGCATGAAGTTAATTCTTTCTCTACACCCTAGCTATGACTGTTACACTACATTCTGCACTGTCTTGTTTCCTTCTCTATGAACGGTATGCTTTGTTTGTATATTTACCATTTATTTAGATGATCTGGAGGAGGGGGCTGAGTGTAGGGTGTCGAAATTTGCTGATGACACAAAGATGAGTGGAAAAGCAAATTGTGCGGAGGGTGTGGAAAGTCTGCAGAGGGATCTAGATAAGCTGAGCGAGTGGGCGAGGACCTGGCAGATGGAGTACAATGTTAGCAAGTGTGAGGTTATCCACTTTGGCAGGAATAATAGTAGGAGGGATTACTATTTAAAGGGCGAAAAGCTGCAGCATGCTACGGTGCAGAGGGACCTGGGGGTCCTTGTGCATGAGTCGCAAAAACCCAGTCTGCAGATGATCAAGAAGGCGAATGGGATGCTGGCCTTTATAGGGAGGGGGATAGAATATAAAAGCAGGGAAGTCTTGTTGCAACTGTACAGGGCACTGGTGAGGCCGCAGCTGGAGTACTGTGTGCAGTTTTGGTCGCCGCACTTGTGAAAGGATATATTGGCCTTGGAGGGAGCGCAGAGGAGGTTCACTAGGCTGATGCCGGATATGAGGGGGTTGGACTATGAAGAGAGACTAAATAGACTGGGTCTGTACTCGTTGGAGTTTAGAAGGATGAGGGGGGGGATCTTATAGAGATGTGTAAGATAATGAAGGGGATGGATAGGGTAGAGGTAGAGAGATTCTTCCCGCTTAGAAAGGACAGCTGGACTAGAGGGCACAGCCTCAAGATAAGGGGGGGGCAGTTTAGAACAGAGTTGAGGAGGAACTTCTTCACTCAAAGGGTGGTGAATCTCTGGAATTCTCTGCCCGTTGAAGTGGTGGAGGCTGCCTCACTAAATATATTTAAGTCACGGGTAGATAGGTTTTTGGTAGGCAAGGGAATTAAGGGTTATGGAGAGAAAGCGGGAAAGTGGAACTGAGCCACTTCAGATCAGCCATGATCTTACTGAATGGCGGGGCAGGCTCGAAGGGCTAGATGGCCTACTCCTGCTTCTTATGTTCTTATAGCGCGCAAGAAACAATACTTTTCACTGTATGTTAATACATGACAATATATTAAATCAAATCTCTTAAAGTCGGCCTTCCCTATTGCATTAAAGTTATCCCCTATCCCCTTAAATTATTACACATTATTTAAGTTATGGAGTAATAAAAGTCCATCAGGTCTTTGTCAGCGTAGTGAAGGACATGCTCCTGTCTACATTAACGAGGATGAAATGGAAATGGTTGAGAGCTTCAAATTTCTAGGGGTCCAGATCACCAACAACCTGTTCTGGTCCCCCCATGCTGACACTATAGTTAAAAAAGCCCCCAATGCTCTACTTCCTAAGACTAAGGAAATTTGGCATGTCAGCTATGACTCTCACCAACTTTTACAGATGTACCATTGAAAGTATTCTTTCTGGTTGTATCATAGCTTGACTCTTGCTCTGCCCAAGACTGCAAGAAACTACTAAGGGTCATGAACGAAGCCCAGTCCATCACGCAAACCGCCTCCAACCATTGACTCTACCTACACTTGTCACTGCCTTGGAAAAGCAGCCAGCATAATCAAGGACTCCACTCACACTGGACATTCTCTCTTACCGACTCAAGAAGTTTTTTCTCTGCTGCCTTCAGACTTCTGAATCGGCCTACCTTTCTCTACACCCTAGCTATGACTCTAACACTACATTCTGCCCCCTCTCCTTTCCTAAGTACAGTACCCTTTGTATGTATCACACGCAAGAAAATATTTTTCACTGTATACCAATACATGTGACAATAATACATCAAATCAAGTCAGCCCTTTCCAAAGGCAATTCGGTTAGTCCCACCATGCCCTACTCTTTCTCCATATTGCTGAAATGTTCTCTCCACCATTTCTCCAAAGTTACAATTGAAGCTGTATCTATCATCCTACCAGGAGGTACATTCCAAATTCTAACCATTTACTGCCTTAAAGTTTTTCCACCTGTTACCCCCTAGCTCTTTTGCCAATTATCTTAAGAACATAAGAAATGGGAGCAGGAGTAGGCCATCTAGCCCTTCGAGCCTGCCCTGCCATTCAATAAGATCATGGCTGATCTGTCGTGGCTCAGTTCCACATTCCCGCTTTCACCCCACAACCCTTAATCCCCTCGCTTATCAAAAACCCATCAACCCGCGTCTTAAAAATATTTAGCGAGGCAGCCTCCACCACTTCAACGGGCAGAGAATTCCAGAGGTTCACCACCCTTTGAGTGAAGAAGTTCCTCAACTCCGTTCTAAACCACCCCCCCTTTATCTTGAGGCTGTGCCCCCTAGTCCTACTGTCCTTTCTGAGCGGGAAGAGTCTCTCCACCTCTATCCTATCCATCCCATTCATCATCTTATACGTCTCAATGAGATCTCCCCTCATTCTTCTAAACTCTAACGAATACAAGCCTAGTTTATTCAGCCTCTCCTCATAGCTCAACCCCCTCAACTCCGGTATCAGCCTAGTAAACCTCCTCTGCACTCCCAAGGCCAAAATATCCTTACGTAAGTGCGGCGACCAAAACTGCACATAGTACTCCAGCTGCGGCCTCACCAATGCCCTATACAGCTGCAGCAAGACCTCCCTACTTTTATATTCAATCCCCCTCGCTATGAAGGCCAGCATCCCATTCGCCTTACTGACCACCTGCTGCACCTGCAGGCTGGGTTTTTGCGACTCATGCACAAGGACCCCAAGGTCCCTCTGCACCGTCGCCTGCTTCAGTTTTTCGCCACGTAAGTAATAGTCCTTCCTACCATATTCCTACCAAAGTGGACCACCTCGCACTTGCCAACATTAAATTCCATTTGCCAGTTCCTGGCCCATTCGCCCTGCCTATCTAGATCCTTCTGCAGACTCTCCACACCCTCCGCGCAATTTGCCGTTCCACCAATCTTGGTGTCATCAACAAATTTCGACACCATACACTCGGTTCCCTCCTCCAGATCATCTATATAAATGGCAAATAGCTGAGGCCCCAGCACCGACCCCTGGGGCACTCCACTAGTCACCAACCGCCAATCCGAATAGCACCCATTAACCCCCACTCTCTGCCTCCTATTTGACAACCAATCCTCTATACATGCTAACACTCTACCCCCAACTCCATGCCCCCTTACCTTCTGCAATAACCTCTTGAGGTACCTTGTCAAACGCCTTCTGAAAATCAAGAAACACCACATCCACCGGCTCTCCTCTATCCACCACCCTAGACACATCCTCATAGAACTCCAGTAAATTTGCCAGACACGACTTCCCCTTAACGAAACCATGCTGCGTCTGCTCTATCAAGCAGTTCCCCTCAAGATGCCTCGCTATTTCCTCCTTGATGACAGATTATAACATTTTACCTACAACAGACGTTAAACTAACCGGCCTATAATTCCCTGCCTTTTGCCTGCCACCCTTCTTAACGGCGTAACATTAGCCGCTTTCCAATCTTCCGGCACTTCCCCGGAATCCAGCGACGTTTGGAAAATAACCACCAAGGCATCCACTATCACCTCCGCCATTTCTTTCAGAACCCTCGGATGCATTCCATCCGGTCCTGGGGACTTGTCCACAATCAGTCCCTCCAGTCTGCCGAGCACCGCCTCTCTAGTAACAGTAATGTCATTAAGACCCTCCAGTCCTACCACCTTTCCATCGCTAACACCCGGCAAATTATTCACGTCCTCCTCCGTGAAGACAGAAACAAAAAAAAGTTATTTAAGGCCTCAGCCATTTCCCCATCCCCTACCACTAAGTCCCCCCTCTCATCCTCTAAGGGTCCAACGTTCACCCTAGCCAGCCTCTTCCTTTTTATATATTTATAAAAACTCTTGCTATCCTTTTTTATATTAAGCGCTAGCCCAGCTTCATAGTTTCTCCTACCCTTCTTTATCAACTTCTTTGTCAATCTTTGTTGACATTTAAACCTCTCCCAATCCTCTTCTCACCCACTACTCTTAGCTACTCTAAATTCCTCCGCTTTTAATTTAACACTTTCCTTCACCTCCTTCGTTATCCACGGCTTATTACCTCTCCTCCTACGGTCCTTTTTAACCATCGGAATAAATTTCTGCTGAGCACCAAGAAAGATCTCCTTAAAGATCCTCCACTGCTCCTCAGCAGACCTACCTTCCAATGCGCTCCCCCAGTCAACATTTGCCAATTCTTCTCTCATCCTACCGTACTCCCCTCTGTTCAAACAAAGGACGCGTGTCCGGGAACCCACTTTCTCCTCCTCCATGAGTGAACAATACATTTACTGTTGCACCTTGGATTAAATTATACAGCATCTCCTATCCCTTCACACGGAATTCCTGAAATTTACCAGGTTGACACGAAATACAATATTTTGAATAGACGCTTAAATATTTATAAGTAGTATATCAAACCCAAAAGTGACCCAAGTTCATAAACAAACAACTCCAACTGTATACACACCAACATGCCACTTCTGCTAACACCTTTCTCCTTCTCTCTACCCTCACCCTCAAATAATAAATAAGGACTGGAACAACCTCCCACAAATCTTGATCTCCATGCTCTCCAAGGATCAAATATTTACTGAACTTGTCTCGATCAATGCGACAACTGACGCCGCTATGTACCTCCTGCGAAAATTCCTTAAATCCTTATCCAAGAACCAAATGCCTGTCGCCAAAGTTGAGTAAATTCTCCTGTGTGTGCACAGCTTTCTGAGCAGACTACAGTCTCCAAGTACTACAAACAACCCTTTAAATCAGGATAAATCATAACCAGAACTCTTTTGTTTTACATGTTTATATAACGCTATTCCTCCCCACAGGCAACAAATCTTAAAATATTAAACACGAAATTGCAATTCAAAACAGTCCCACAACCTCTTTAGGAAGTTTTGTTTTTAAATGAATCCTAACAGCCAGTTTATTTTGGCCATAAAGGCACAATTGTTAATCGTTCTACACTTGCTGTAACATGTTCAGTAGACACATTGAGAAATAACTTCGAGGTTAGTAATGGAACAGCACTGTTGCCACGGAACATGGTGAAATTACAATGTTACAGCGGCCCCGGCACTGGCTACCTTTCACTTCGAAAACAAACGCCGTACAAATTGCGCAGAAAATAACATAACCACAGAGCAGGGGAGTGGTGCAAAACTTGCGGTTAATGGGGGGGAGGGCGGCGGGGGGCGGGGGTACCAAGGGGACAGGACGCCTCGATAATCCAGTCACATCTGAATTCTGCCCAGATATACACACACAGGTTTAAGTACAAACCTTCATTCCCTCTCTGCTTCCAGCCGTCTGTTCCTCCACAATCTAAAGTCCGGGGTTTTAAGAACTGATTCCTGGGTTGGTATTGAAAGAGAGACTTCAGCTACGACACTATCCCCACTCAAAACTCAGAAACAGCCAAGTCATGGGATGGATTTCGAAGTTTCCCTTCCCCCAGCTGCCGCCCCGCCCGGAACGACAAGCAGATGGGAATTGGAAGCAAGAAGTTGCCAGATCTTTTCAGTATTGCTGGGAAAAGAGAGAGGATTGCGAGGCAAAATCCTTCCACAGCGCGTCTCCTTTTCAGTACTGCCAAACAGCCAAATCAAAACAGGATTGCAGCAGTACACATACCCGTTTCATTCCTAATAAACCGCGCTCTATGCTCTGAAAGTTTCCAGGAAACTCGAGGAGGCGAAAGATCCACGAACATTGGAAAGGAAAAGGAGGATAATTTAAAACATTTTATTTCCGCACATTTTAAAACATCTAAATATATCCATTTGCTTGCTGCAAAATGCTGATAGTTGTTTTAACCACATACGCTACACAACAGTAACAGATCTACAATCCTGTGGAAACAGTGGCGGGGGGATAACACGTGCCTAATATATAACTCAGGATACCTTCCGGCCCATCGTGCCTTTGCTAGCTCTTTGAAAGAGCTTCACAACTTTTTCCCACCCTCTATCCATTTCCCTGCAAATATTCCTGTTTCGCGTGCTTTATATGTGAAGGCAGTGGAGAGAGTTGCAGAAACGATTCACCGGAATGGTTCCAGGGATCAGGAATTTCTGTTACGCCAAAGTTGGGATTTTGCTCTGCCCAAGACTGCAAGAAACTACAAAAGGTCGGGAACGTAACCCAGTCCTCACTGACACTGACTACACTTCCGGCTGCCACAGCAAAGCAGCCAGCATAATTAAGAATCCCATGCACCCGGGACATTCTCTCTTCCACCTTCGAGGGGTCACATAAGAACATAAGAAATAGGAGCAGGAGTAGGCCATCTAGCCCTTTGAGCCTGCCCCGCCATTCAATAAGATCATGGCTGATCTGTCGTGGCTCAGTTCCACTTTCCCGCTTTCTCCCCATAACCCTTAATCCCCTTGCCTATCAAAAACCTATCAACCCGTGTCTTAAATATATTTAGCGAGGCAGCCTCCACCACTTCAACGGGCAGAGAATTCCAGAGATTCACCACCCTTTGACTGAAGAAGTTCCTCCTCAACTCCATTCTAAACCACACCCCCCCCCCTTTATCTTGAGGCTGTGCCCTCTAGTCCTACTGTCCTTTCTGAGTGGGAAGAGCCTCTCCACCTCTATCCTATCCATCCCATTCATCTTATATGTCTCAATGAGATCTCCCCTCATTCTTCTAAACTCTAACGAGTACAACCCTAGTTTATTCAGCCTCTCATAGCTCAACCCCCTCAACTCCAGTATCAGCCTAAACCTCCTCTGCACTCCCTCCAAGGCCAAATAAGTGCGGCAACCAAAACTGCACACAATACTCCAGCTGCGGCCTCACCAGTGCCCTGTACAGTTGCAGCAAGACCTCCCTACTTTTATATTCAATCCCCCTCGCTATGAAGGCCAGCATCCCATTCGCCTTCCTGACCACCTGCTACACCTGCAGGCTGGGTTTTTGTGACTCAGGAACAAGGACCCCGAGGTCCCTCTGCACTGTCGCATGCTGCAGTTTTTCGCCATGTAATTAATAGTCCTTCCTACCATTATTCCTACCAAAGTGGATAACTTCACACTTGCCAACATTAAATTCCATTTGCCAGTTCCTGGCCCATTCGCCCAGCCTATCTAGATCCTTCTGCAGACTTTCCACACCCTCCACGCAATTTGCCGTTCCACCAATCTTGGTGTCATCAGCAAATTTCAACACCATACACTCAGTTCCCTCCTCCAGATCATCTATATAAATGGTAAATAGCTGAGGCCCCAGCACCGACCCCTGGGGCACTCCACTAGTCACCAACCGCCAATCCAAATAGCACCCATTGACCCCCACTCTCTGCCTCCTATTTGACAGCCAATCCCCTATCCACGCTAACACCCTACCCCCAACTCCATGCCCCCTAACCTTCTATAACAACCTCTTGTGCGGCACCTTATCAAACGCCTTCTGAAAATCAAGGAAGACCACATCCACCGGCTCTCCTCTATCCACTGCCCTAGACACATCCTCATAGAACGCCAATAAATTCATCAGACACGACTTCCCCTTAACGAAACCATGCTGCGTCTGCTCTATCAAACAATTCTCCTCAAGATGCCTCGCTATTTTCTCCTCGATCACGGATTCGAACATTTTACCCACAACAGACGTTAAACTAACCAGCCTATAATTCCCTGCCTTTTGCCTGCCACCCTTCTTAAACAACGGCGTAACATTAGCCGTTTTCCAATCTTCCGGCACTTCCCCGGAATCCAGCGATGTTTGGAAAATAATCATCAAGGCAATTGATCCAACTCATTGATCCGCTCATTGATCCAACTAGATAGGGTCACAGGCTCAAGGTGAGAGGGGTGAGGTATAACTCCGATATCAGAGGGACATTTTTTACTCAGAGGGTGGTAGGGGCCTGAAATGCACTGCCAAGTAGGGTGGTGGAGGCAGACACACTGGCATCATTTAAAAATTACCTGGATAGTCACGAGTAGCCTGGGAACAGAGGGATACAAACGAATGGTCTAGTTGGATCAATGAGCGGCACAGGCCTGGAGGGCCAAAGGGCCTGTTTCCTGTGCTGTACTGTTCTTTGTTCTTCCGTTGGGAAAAAGATACAAGGGTGTGGAGAGTCTGCAGAAGGATCTAGATAGGCTGGGCGAATGGGCCAGGAAATGGCAAATGGAATTTAATGTTGGCAAGTGTGAGGTGGTCCACTTTGGTAGGAATAATGGTAGGAAGGACTATTACTTACGTGGCGAAAAACTGCAGCAGGCGACGGTGCAGAGGGACCTCGGGGTCCTTGTGCATGAGTCGCAAAAACCCAGCCTGCAAGTGCAGCAGGTGGTCAGGAAGGCGAATGGGATGCTGGCCTTCATAGCGAGGGGGATTGAATATAAAAGTAGGGAGGTCTTGCTGCAGCTGTATAGGGCATTGGTGAGGCCGCAGCTGGAGTACTGTGTGCAGTTTTGGGCGCCGCACCTGCGCAAGGATATTTTGGCCCTGGAGGGAGTGCAGAGGAGGTTTACTAGGCTGATACCGGAGTTGAGGGGGTTGAGCTATGAGGAGAGGCTGAATAAACTAGGCTTGTACTCGTTAGAGTTTAGAAGAATGAGGGGAGATCTCATTGAGACGTATAAGATGATGAATGGGATGGATAGGATAGAGGTGGAAAGACTCTTCCCGCTCAAAAAAGACAGTAGGACTAGGGGGCACAGCCTCAAGATAAAGGGGGGGCGGTTCAGAACGGAGTTGAGGAGGAACTTCTTCACTCAAAGGGTGGTGAATCTCTGGAATTCTCTGCCCGTTGAAGTGGTGGAGGCTGCCTCGCTAAATATTTTTAAGAAGCGGGTTGATGGGTTTTTGATAAGAGAGGGGATTAAGGGTTATGGGGAGAGGGCGGGAAAGTGGAACTGAGCCACGACAGATCAGCCATGATCTTATTGAATGGCGGGGCAGGCTCGAAGGGCCAGATGGCCTACTCCTGCTCCTATTTCTTATGTTCTTATGTTCTTATGTCTGAGGTCACCTACCAACTGAAACAAGAACAGGTTTATAAGATGATGAGGCGGATTGATAGAGTGGACGTGCAGAGACTATTTCCTCGGGTGGATGTAACTGTTACTAGGGGGCATAACTATAAGGTTCATGGTGGGAGATATAGAAGGGATGTCCGAGGTAGATTCTTCACTCAGAGTGGTTGGGGTGTGGAATGCGCTGCCTGCTGTGATAGTGTAGTCAGACACTTCAGGAATTTTCAAGCAGTTATTGGATAGGCACATGGAGCACACCAGAATTATATGAAGTGGGATAGCTTGATCTTGGGTTTGGATGTAGCTCGGCACAACATTGAGGGCCAAATGGCCTGTGCTGTGCTGTACTGTTCAATGTTTCTATGTATGTTAATACACGTGACAATAAATCAAATCAAATCAAATCAAAATTTTGGAGAAGGTTACGAGGGGATTTGATAGAGTCATAGAGCTTTACAGCATAGAAACGGGCCCTTCGGCCCAACTTGTCCATGCTGCCCTTTTTTGTTAACGAATAAGCTAGTTTCAATTGCCTGCGGTTGGCCCATATGCCTCGAAAGCCATCTTGTGCATGTAACTGTCTAACTCTTTTTAAAAGACAAAATTGTACCTGCCTCGACTACTACTTCTGGCAGTTTGTTCCAATCACTCACCACGCTCTGTGAAAAAATTGCCCCTCTGGATACTTTTGTATCTCTCCCCTCTCACCTTAAACCTATGCCTCTAGTTTTAGACTCCTCTACCTTTGGGAAAAGATGTTGACTATCTATCTAATCTCTGCCCCTCATTATTTCATAGACGTTTATAAGGTCACCCCTCAGCCTCCTCGCTCCAGAGAAAAAAGTCCCAGTCTATCCATCCTCTCTTACAACTCAAGCCATCAAGTTCTGGTAGCATCTAGTAAATCTTTTCTGAACTCTTTCTAGTTTAATAACATCTTTTCTATAATAGGGTGACCAGAACTGTACACAGTATTCCAAGTGTGGCCTTACCAATGTCTTGTGCAACTTGATTTGATTTGATTTATTATTTGATTTGATTTATTATTGTCACATGTATTAATATACAGTAAAAAAGTATTATTTCTTGCATGCTGTACAAAATATTCATCGAGAAGGAAACGAGAGAGTGTCGAATGTAGTATTACAGTCGTAGCTAGGGTGTAGAGAAGGAGCAGCAAGGTAAGTCTATTCAAAGGTTTGACAGCAGCAGAGAAGATGCTACTCTTCAGTCAGTTGGTACGAGACCTCAGACTTTTGGATCTTTTTTCTGAAGGAAGAAGGTGAAAGAGAATATCTGGAGTGCGTGGGGTCCTTAATGATGCTGCATTGCTGAGGCAATGGGAAGTGTAGACAGAGTCAATGGATGGGAGGCTGGTTTGCGTGATGGAATTGTTAAGTTTGTTTTTCGCGAGACTCTTCCGTCCTTGATACAAAAGCAAACACCAACCACTGTCCGATTCAAAACTTCTTTATTCTTCTTACATATGCAAGCTGGCAAACCTTTGCTACGTAACTTCCACTCAGTGCTGGGAGTCAGGTAGTAAAAGTGCGCTGAATAATGGGACAGTCCCCCTTTATATAGCTTTTACAATCCTTATGATCACATGCGGTCTGATATAATATAGCTAATCACAAGACATCCTTTGTTCTAGTCAGGTTAACCATATTTAAGGTCATAATATTGTTATGTTGAAAGAAAGAGAACTGTTAAAGGGTAAATTTGTTAATCACAGATGTCTTAAGCTTGTCATTTTGAAATCAACTCAGAAGTTCTTAGTTGCATGTGAAGTTAATCTCTTAATATCTTATTCACTCCTTTTATCATTTCATGATAACTTTAACCTTTAAAGAGGAGATTGGGTTCTGTTATAGGCCAGGCATCGACAAACACATTGTAGCAAGAACAGTAATAAGCAAACCACCAGAATAATGATTCCCAAATGCATTAACATTTCTCCCCAGTCCCCAAAGAGGCTACCAAAGGCCACCAGCCAGGGGGATTGTAGTCCTTAAAGTTCTGCCCCTCGGTTCTAATTTTGTCTGCTGTCTTTTTAATATGCTCAGCTAAATCAGTGATATTGTTGGAAGAGTCTGGAATGTATGTACAGCACTCAGTGCCTATTAGGGGGCAGATGCCTCCGGTAGCCGCCAACAAATAATCTAAAGCCATTCAATTTTGGAGTGCCACTGTCCGTATAGCTCAGACTTCAGCTGAAACTTCGGAGATGGCGGTGCTCACATCCTTTAATCCATACACAGTATCATTAGCTATTTTCTCAAGAGCTGATGCCATATTGATCAGCTCTCAAGCCACCCTTGCTGTCCCATGGGCAGGAAAGACTGTCATCCAAAACCGTTGAGCTTCGGTCATGGACAGTTTAATCTTAACAGGTGTATCTTGGGGTGGAGATGCAGAGAGTCATAATGTCGGACATAGGGGACCACATACGCTAGATAGCAAAATCCAGACCAGTCCCAGGGAAGCTAAGGAAGGCGTCATCTCCACAGACAAAATAGGTGCCATTGTATGCTACCATATCGTTTAATAGAATTGGGTTAAGACCGAAGGGAGCTCCCACAGTAGTCCAAAATGGTTTGGCTGTAGGGCAACGGATTTTAAGCCTTAGCTTTATCATACTACTTCTGGGACTGGTGCCATTAAACTGCTGAATGCAGTAGCTATGGCCAATGGATTTGGTTCCATTTCTTATTGGACAGATGCGATGTTAACCACTTAACATCTCAGATTGGGCTACATTCACGACCTTTTGCAGTTCCTCACGGTTTTGAGCAGAGCAGGAGCCACACCAAGCTGTGATACAACCAGAAAGAATGCTTTCTATAGCGCATCTGTAAAATTTGTGAGAGTCATAGCTGACATGTCAAATTTCCTTAGTCTTCTGAGAACGTAGAGGCGTTGGTGAGCTTTCTTAACTATAGTGTCAGCATGGGGGGACCAGGACAGGTTGTTGGTGATCTGGACATTTAAAAACCGGAAGCTTCGACCCTTTCTACTTCGTCCCCATTGATGTAGACAGGGGCATGTTTTCCTTTACGCTTCCTGAAGTCAGTGACAATCTTCTTCGTTTTGTTGACATTGAGGGAGAGATGATTGTTGTTGCACCAGTTCACCAGATTTTCTATCTCATTCCTGTACTCTGCCTCATTGTTGTTTGAGATCTGACCCACTACAGTAGTGTCAGCAAACTTGAAAATCGAATTGAAGAGGAATTTGGCCCACAGTTATCGGTGTATAAGGAATATAGCAGGGGGCTGAGAACACAGCCTTGTGGGGCACTTGTGTTGAGGATGATCGTGGAGGAGGTGTTGTTGCCTATCCTTATTGATTGCAGTTTGTGAGTTAGGAAGTTCAGGATCCAGTCGCAGAGGGAGGTGCTGAGGCCCAGACCATGGAGTTTGGAGATGAGTTTCGTGGGAATAATAGTGTTGAAGGCTGAGCTGTAGTCAATAAATAGGAGTCTGATATAGGTGTCCTTATTATCTAGATGTTCCAGGGTTGAGTGCAGGGCCAGGGAAATGACATTTGCTGCAGACCTGTTGCGGCGATAGGCAAACTGTACTGAATCCAGGTAGACCAGGAGGCTGGAACTGATTCATGCCGTGACTAACTTTTGGAAGCACTTCATAATGATGGATGTCAGATTTAATCTTATGCAACAACCTACCATGCGATACCTTGTCAAAGGCCTTGCTGAAGTCCATGTAGACAACATCAACTACACTGCCCTCATCTACCTTCTTGGTTACCCTTCAAAAAACTCAATCAGCCCTTTTTAAACAAAGGCACGACATTTGCCATCCTCCAATCTTCAGGCACCTCACCTGTGGCTGTCGATGATTCAAATATCACTGCTCGGGAATCCTCAATGTCCTCTCTCGCCTCCCACAACATCCTGAGATATATTTCATCAGATCCCGGGGATTTATCTATCTTGATGCGCTTTAAGACTTCCAGCATCTCCTTCCCTGTTATGTGTACACTCCTCAAGACATCACTATTTATTTCCCCAAGTTCCCTAACATCCATGCTTTTCTCAACAGTAAATACTGATGAGAAGTATTCATTTGGGATCTCATCCATCTCTTGTGGATCTGCACATAGATGACCTTGTTGATCCTTAAGAGGCCCTACTCTCTCCCTAGTTACTCTTTTGTCCTTTATGTATTTGTAGATGGTCTTTGGATTCTCTGTTGCCTTATCTGCTAAAGCACTCTCGTGTCCCCTTTTTGCCCTCCTGATTTCTCCCTTAATTCTACTTCTACACCCTCTGTACTCTTCAAGGGATCCACTTGATCCCAGCTGCATCTGCATGTCATGTGCCTCCTTCTTCTTGACCAGGGCTTCAATATCCCGAGTCATCCAGGGTTCCCGACTTCTGCCAGCCTTGCCCTTAACTCTAAGAGGAATGTGCTTACCCTGGACCCTGGTTAACACACGTTTGAAAGTCTCCCATCTACCTGACATCTCTTTGCCTGCCGCCTGCCAACAGACTTCCCTAATTAACTTTTAAGAGTGTTCCTATCTGTTACTATCAAAAATTGGCCTTGCCTCAATTTAGAATTTTAACTTTTGGGCCAGACCTAACATTCTCCATAGCTATCTTAAAAGTAATGGAATTACAGTCATTGGTCCCAAAGTGATATCTCACTAGCACTTCTGTCACCTGCCCTTCCTTATTTCCCAAGAGGAGATCAAGTTTTGCCCCCTGTCGAGTTGGACAATCCACATACTGAATGAAAAATTCCTCCTCAATACATTCAACAAATTTCTCTCCATCCAAGCCTTTAATACTATGGCTGTCCCGCTCAATGTTGAGAAAGTTAAAATCCCCTACTATTACCACCCTATTTTTCTTGGTATTCAAATCATGAGGGGCCTCGACAGAGTAGAACAGAGGAGAGACTGTTCCCATTGTGGAAGGATCAGGAACCAGAGGGAGCAATTAAGGGATCTGGAAAAAGATGCATGAGAAAACTCTCATGCAGCAAGTTTTCTGAAATGAGCTGCTTGAGGGTGTATGGTGCAGGCAGTTTCAATCGAGGGAATTGGATTATCTGAAAAAGGAAGAATGTACAGGATTACGAGGAGGAGGCGGAGATATGGCACTGGGTGAATTGCTCCTTTGTAATGCCAGCATTTCTCACAATGGGCCAACTGGCAATCTTACATTCTGAAGCCATTGTTATCCAATTCCCTGTTGAATCTTTCTATTGAATTTGCTTCCATCATCCCTTCAGGCAGCGTGTTCCAGACAATAACAACTCACTGTCTAAGATAAATTAAGAACATAAGTAGTAGGAGCAGGAGTAGGCCATCTAGCCCTTTGAGCCTGCCCCACCATTCAATAAGATCATGGCTGATCTGAAGTGGCTCAGTTCCACTTTCCCGCTTTCTCCCCATAACCCTTAATTCCCTTGCCTGCCAAAAACCTATCTACCCGTGACTTAAATATATTTAGCGAGGCAGCCTCCACCACTTCAACGGGCAGAGAATTCCAGAGATTCACCACCCTTTGAGTGAAGAAGTTCCTCCTCAACTCTGTTCTAAACTGCGCCCCCCTTATCTTGAGGCTGTGCCCTCTAGTCCTGCTGTTCTTTGAGCGGGAAGAATCTCTCTACCTCTACCCTATCCATCCCCTTCATTATCTCATACGTCTCTATAAGATCTCCCCTGATCCTCCTAAACTCCAATGAGTACAGACCCAGTCTACTTAGTTGCAGGTGCAGCAGGTGGTCAGGAAGGCGAATGGGATGCTGGCCTTCATAGCGAGGGGGATTGAATATAAAAGTAGGGAGGTCTTGCTGCGGCTATATAGGGCATTGGTGAGGCCGCAGTTGGAGTACTGTGTGCAGTTTTGGGCACCGTACTTATGCAAGGATATTTTGGCCTTGGAGGGAGTGCAGAGGAGGTTTACTAGGCTGATGCCAGAGTTGAGGGGGTTGAGCTATGAGGAGAGGCTGAATAAACTAGGCTTGTACTCGTTAGAGTTTAGAAGAATGAGGGGAGATCTCATTGAGATGTATAAGATGATGAATGGGATGGATAGGATAGAGGTGGAGAGACTCTTCCCGCTCAGAAAGGACAGTAGGACTAGGGGGCACAGCCTCAAGATAAAGGGGGGGCGGTTTAGAACGGAGTTGAGGAAGAACTTCTTCACTCAAAGGGTGGTGAATCTCTGGAATTCTCTGCCTGTTGAAGTGGTGGAGGCTACCTCGCTAAATATTTTTAAGACGCGGGTTGGTGGGTTTTTGATAAGAGAGGGGATTAAGGGTTATGGGGAGAGGGCGGGAATGTGGAACTGAGCCACGACAGATCAGCCATGATCTTATTGAATGGCGGGGCAGGCTCGAAGGGCCAGATGGCCTACTCCTGCTCCTATTTCTTATGTTCTTATGTTCATAGTCCAACCCCCTCATCTCTAGTATCAGCCTAGTGAACCTCCTCTGCACTCCCTCCAAGGCCAAAATATCCTTGCGCAAGTGCGGCGACCAAAACTGCACACAGTACTCCAGCTGCGACCTCACCAGTGCCCTGTAGAGTTGCAGCAAGACCTCCCTGCTTTTATGTTCTTTTTAAATTCTTAAAAGCCCCTCTGGTTCGTAGAGGCACAGAAGCTACAGCACAACAATAGGACTACCGGTGAAATTTTTCTTGGTCACACAGGCCATCTTCCGCCCCTCTTCGACGAGCCCTGCCAACTTAATTGTTCCTTTCTTCCATTGCTGAGGGTCTGGAATCAAATGTAGGCCAGAACAGGTTAAGGATGACAGATTTCCTTCCCTAAAGGGCACTACTTGATTTGATTTATGATTGTCACATGTATTAGTATACAGTGAAAAATTGTTTAATGCATGCTATACAGACAAAGCATACCGTTCATAGAGAGGGAAAGGAGAAAGTACAGAATGTAGTGTTACACTCATAGGGTGTACAGAAAGATCAACTTAATACAAGGTAGGCCCATTCAAAAATCTGACAGCAGCAGGGAAGTCACAGCAGACTGAATGACAGCAGTCATTTGGTACGTGTCCTCAGACTTTTGTATCTTTATCCTGATGGAAGAAGGTGTAAGTGACTATGTCCAGGGTGAGTGGGATCCTTGATTCTGCTGGCTGCTTTTCCGAGGCAGTGGAAAATGCAGACAGAGTCAATGGATGGAGACGGGTTTGCGTGATAAACTGAGCTTCATTCATGACTCTTAGTAGTTTCTTGCAGTCTTGGGCAGAGCAGGAGCTATACCAAGCTGTGATACAACCAGAAAGAATGCTTTCTATGGTGCATATGTAAACATTGGTGAGAGTTGTAGCAGATGTGCCTAATTTCCTCAGCCTCCTGAGAAAGTAGAAGCGTTGGTGGGCTTTCTTAACTATTAGCGTCGGCATGGGGAACCAGGACAGGTTGTTGGTGACCTTGACACCTAGAAACGTGAAGCTCTCAACTATTTCCACTTCGTTCCCGTTGATGTAGACAGGGGCATGTCCTCTACTATGTTTCCTGAAGACTAGCAAACCAAGTGGGATTTTACAACAACTGATGACAGCTGTCATCATTGCTGAGACTTGCTTTCAATTCCAGAGCATCAAATGAATTTAAATTCTGTCGATAGGATTAATAGGCATAATAGGATTTGAAACCATGTTCCCAGACCAGGCCAGGGCTTCTGCATTCCTCATCCAGTGAAATTAACATGATGCCAATATCTCCCCTCATCTCTGTTATTCACCATGTTTTAAAAAATCTTTCTCCTGAATACCCTTTGGATGGATCACTGACAATCTTATATATAAAACATCCTGTCTTGGTTTTGCTCACAAGTGGAAGCATCTTCTCTATTTGGCAATTAGCATCCTCCAATTGCCCACAATCCTGCCAGTGGAAATTTTACTCTCCATTCACCTTTTCAAACACCCTTAGAAATATGAAAACCTTTATTAAATCTCTCTAGAACCCTCTCTTTTCAAAGATCAACTTCAGCTTCTCGTGTCTAGCAGGAAGAGGTGAAAACTGGGTTCCAATAAGGATTTTCAGCAACGCTTTGAAAGTAAAAAACTGCTGACATGCTTAACTCAGGCACTGAGATAGTGGAGAAAGAATGGTTAATGATAGTGAGCATAAGAACTAGGAGCAGGAGTAGGCCATCTGGCCCCTCAAGCCTGCTCCGCCATTCAATAAGATAATGGCTGATCTTTTTGTGGACTCAGCTCCACTTACTCACCCGCTTATCATAACCCTTAATTCCTTTACTGTTCAAAAATTTCTCTGTCCTTGCCTTAAAAACATTCAATGAGATAGCCTCAACTGCTTCACTGGGCAGGAATTCCACAGATTCACAAACCTTTGTGTGAAGGAGTTCCTCCTCAACTCAGACCTAAATCTGCTTCCCCTTATTTTGAGACTATGCCCCCTAGTTCTAGTCTTACCTGCCAGTGGAAACAACTTCCCTGCTTCTATCTTATCTATTTCCTTCATAATCTTATACGTTTCTATAAGAACTCCTCTCATTCTTCTGAATTCCAATGAGTATAGCCCCAGTCTACTCAGTCTCTCCTCATAAGCCAATCCTCTCAAGAAGCCGAGATCGAATGAGAGAATGGAAAATAGGCCAGTCAGATGGTGCTTGCGGCAATATGTGAGCTGGAGATGTAGTGAGAATATTAAGGGGTCTGAAAGTGAGAATAAAATCAACACTGGTTTCTTAGCCTTTCAATTGACCTGGATGAGAACTGGTGAAATATGTACAAGGTCCCTCATGGTAGGCTGATAGAAAAGGTGAAGGCTCATGGGATACAAGGCCAGGTATGTAGATGGGTGGAGAACTGGCTTGGGAGGAGGAGACAGCGAGTAGTAGTGGAAGGCTCCTTTTCCAATTGGAGGTCTGTCACCAGTGGTGTGCCGCAGGGCTCGGTACTAGGACCTCTTCTATTTGTGGTACATATTAATGACTTGGAAGAGGGGGTAGGTGGTGTGATCAGCAAATTTGCTGATGACACTAAGATGGTTGGATTGGCTGGTACTGAGGAGCAGTGCCTGGCAATGCAACAGGACATAGACAGGCTGGTAGATTGGGCAGATAGATGGCAAATGGAATTTAATCCGGAGAAATGCGAGGTGATGCACTTTGGCCGGAATAATGTGGAGGGGAGTTATACGATAAAAGGTAGAACTATCCGGAGTATAGATACGCAGAGAGACCTGGGGGTGCAAGTGCACAAGTCCCTGAAGGTGTCGGTGCAGGTGCAGAATGTGATGAGGAAAGCGTATGGTATGTTAGCCTTCATAGGAAGAGGTATAGAATATAAGAGTAGGAGTCTGATGTTGCAGTTGTATAGAACGTTGGTTAGGCCTCACTTGGAGTACTGCGTCCAGTTCTGGTTGCCGTACTACCGGAAGGATGTAGAGATCCTGGAGAGAGTGCAGAGGAGATTTACCAGGATGCTGCCTGGTATGGAAGGGCTGTCTTACGAGGAAAGATTGAATGAACTTGGGCTGTTTTCCCTTGAGAGACGTCGGCTGAGGGGGGATCTAATAGAGGTTTATAAGATTATGAAGGGGATAGATAGAGTAAATGGTGGTAAGCTTTTTCCGCTATTAGAAATGGATAGAACGAGGGGTCACGGGCTTAGGGTGAGGGGGGCTAGGTATAAGACAAATATTAGAGGGCAGTTTTTCACGCAAAGGGTAGTGGGGGTGTGGAATGCACTGCCGAGTAAGGTGGTGGAAGTAGGCACGCTAGGGTTGTTTAAGAGTCACTTAGACAGCCACATGAGCGGGCTACATATAGGGGGATATAGTAGGCCTTACTAAACATTGTAGGCTTGGGAATACGTTTTGCCTCAGGATGTTACAGTCTTTGCCTGTTTAATAATGAATTTTTTTGTCTCCACAGGCATTTAAGTCCAGCAAGGGGCATGCATGCGGCAGGTTGTAGTGGGCTGCTCTTGGACGTTGCTTCGGGAGTTGCCTATTGCTTCATGTCGTTAGTGTGCTTAAACTGGACCATCTCGAGGGCAACATGACAGCTCAGAGACTATCTCTGTTGCTGTGCGGACACATGGATTTGGGCCTGTGTCTGTGGGAGTTTGCACGTTCTCCCCGTGGTTGCGTGGGTTTCCTCCGGGTGCTCCGGTTTCCTCCCACATCCCCAAAGATGTGGGATTGGGGACTAAATTGTCCCTAAATTGGACCTCCCTGATCCTCGCACATTAGGCGTAGACTAAAATCACGAATAGGACACTGAGACAGTGGGACGGCAGCACGGGCTCGTTGGGCCGAAGGGCCTGTTTCCCGTGCTGTGTTGTTCTTTGTACACGGGCCACTTACTGCTGATGAGTACAAGAATCATATACATAGGATAGTTAATATTGAAAATAAAATAAATTATCCCCATTCAATATGATAGGCTTGGGTTGTTTTCTCTGGACTAAGGGATGACCTGGTTGAGGTGTTCAAGATTGTGAGGGACATGGACAGGGTGGATAGGGAGCAGCTGTTCCCCTTAGTTGAAGGGTCAGTTACGAGGGGGACACAAGTTAAAAGTGAGCAGTGGGAGTTTTAAGGGGGATTTGAGGAAAAACCTCTTCACCCAGAGGGTGATGATGGTCTGGAATGCACTGCCTGGGAGGGCGGTGATGCCTCACATCATTTAAAAAGTACCTGGATGAGTACTTGGCACGGCATAACATTCAAGGCTATGGGCCAAATGCTGGCAAGTGAGATTAGTGGGCAGGTCAGAGCCTTTCAATGCATCAGGTGCAGACTCGATGGACCGAAGGGCCAATTCTGCACTGTAGTATTCTGTGAATAATATATTTTTACCACAAATTTTGAAACATAAGCTGCACTATTCCCACTACCCCTCAATTTTCTCCCCACTGCTGAAGATGCTGACTTTTCACTGGGGTTACGGCACGAGAGGATAGGCAATCCTAATGTACCCCTTCCCAAGCTTCCACTCCTGTGAGCTTAAACACCAAGCAGGCAAATCAATAGTGGACAGCACAACAGTTGACCATAATCCTGTCCCTTACTCAGCATAAACTACAAGCATTTTCCAGGTGACGCCTTTGGGCCATAATTAGGAACAAGAATACTGATTGATTTCTCTTTCAATAGAAGCATTTTGGAAATTTGACCTGAGACAGTCTTTTCGCTCTGATCTATGGTATACAATAAACCATTGGGAGCAAATGAATTTTTTAACAAATACAGGTTGAACCACTTCCATTGTTACAGAACAAGACATTCACATTATGTCAATCTATTTTCATACAAACAAATTAATCTCCTGTGGTAATGCACAGTCAAGATCAAGTGTAGTCATTGAGTGAAACTGGGTTAGAAAGCAGACAGTTGAACTAGCATAGCATGAATACAACTTAATCTTCAATTTAAAGCATACATTTTGTCCTTATTTGTATATTTCCATCATAACTTTCTACATCTACATTTATAAAGAGAAAAGTTAGCAGGAAGATGTTTAATATCTTACAGGTCAGTATAAAGTCGAAGTAAATTGCACCACAAGGTAAAATGATTTGTTGGGGGTCATTGCAATCAAGAGGGAGAGACAAGAGCACAGCAGGAATAAAATAAGTGGCAGAGAACAAGAATCACTGCGAGATCAGCAGAAAAGGCGTGAACACAGCAAGGATAAAATGGGTGACACTGAGCGAGAGTCACTGCAAGGCTAACTAATATTAATGGCAAATTATCAGAGCAGGAAGGAAAAACGATAAAAGCAAATTACTGTGGATGCTGGAATCTGAAACCAAAAGAGAAAATGCTGGAAAATCTCAGCAGCTCTGGTGGCATCTAACAAAGCTTTGACAAAGGGTTGTCTGGACTTGATATGTCAGCTCTTTTCTCTCCTTACAGATGCTGCCAGACCTGCTGAGATTTTCCAGCATTTTGTCTTTTGGTTTCAGAGTAGGGAGAATGTGCAGTTACAGGGAGAATGGTACTAGGTATACTGAGAGACAACAGGCTGAATGGCCTCCTTCTGTACTGTAACAATTCTGTAATTTTGTGGTTATAGACACTTGGTAACGATTGGATTGCAAGATTCTTCACACAAAGGCTGGGGGTCAGCTGAAAATTTCAAAACTGAGATAATCTGATCATCGTTGGTAAGGATACTAAAGGACATGGAACCAAGGCAGGTAGAAAGTGTTAAAGCAGCTTAAGTATCATCTAATTTGAATAGTGGTAGAGCGCTGAATGATTTACTCATGTTGCTTATGTTTCTAAAATGTACCTTAAGCTTTTAGACATAGGACAGTACTTGTCCCATCATATCAGTATTCACTTACCTTTCATATTAGATGCCATATGTCCTGTATACTGATTGCATTCATAGAAAAGATACACCAAAATTTATAGAACTGTTATTTTATCAGCTCCTCCTTTACAAGCTGCTACATCCTGCAGCAACAAAATCAAAACCACTAATCTGTCTGCATTATGGTCTTAATGGATTAATGACAAGGAGATAGCTGTCAGCTTTCACACATACAGCACTATACCAAAGGCAGCCCAGAAGAGTCTTTTTTTTTAATTGATGAAGTGCATATGTGGCAGAAATCCAAATCAACATTCATCCAGCAGGTACTCAGCCTCACTTCTGTGGCTTATTACTCCATTTAACACTAAAGGCACCACTCAGACACCAGTGCCACTTGCTGCATCTGAAGTTTGCTTGAGAGTTTGACTCAGTTTCTTGCTGGTAACTCCAGCAGCAGCTTGCAGTCCAACTACCTGCACAGACCAGCAATGTACTTTCATACCAGTGAAGATCAGCAATGTCTTTGCACCAATTGCACATGCCATTTTTTTCTGAAGAGCTATCTATAAATATACCTCTGATATTATCAGGAGGTTCAGCCCAGGGAAATTTAAACTATATGACATACTGCCTCCGGAATCACCTTCCCTTGCCCTTGTTAGGTTATGTCTGCCGCAATCACTCACAGGCATATTTTCTGCTCAATTGTACATTATATTTTCTGGTGTAAACAGTCACATAAAAATCAGGTGGAAGACAAAAGTAAACAAACACAAATGCAGAATATAAGCAGGTGAACAGTAGATACAAGCTTAGTCTCTCTAACCTTTTCTCATAAGACAACCCATTCATTCCAGGTATTCATCTGGTAAACCTTCTCCAAATGCTTCCAATGGATTCACATCTTTCCTTAAAATAGAACATAGAACATTACAGCGCAGAACAGGCCCTTCGGCCCACGATGTTGCGCCGACCAGTTAAAAAACAATGACCCACTAATCTAAACCAATCCCTTTTCGTCCATAAACCTATCCACGGATCTCTTAAATGCCCCCAAACTAGGCGCATTTACAACTGCAGCAGGCAGGGCATTCCATTCCCCCACCACCCTCTGGGTAAAGAACCTACCTCTGACATCCGTCCTATAACTACCACCCCTTAATTTAAAGCCATGCCCCCTCGTGCTAGCTTTCTCCATCCGAGGAAAAAGGCTATCACTCTCCACCCTATCTAAACCTCTAATCATCTTATATGTTTCAATAAGATCCCCTCTTAGCCGCTTTCTTTCTAATGAAAACAACCCCAAATCCCTCAGTCTCTCCTCATAGGACCTCCCCTCCATACCAGGCAACATCCTGGTAAACCTCCTCTGCACCCTCTCCAAAGCCTCCACATCCTTCCTGTAATGTGGGGACCAGAACTGCACACAATACTCCAAGTGCGGCTGCACCAGAGTTGTGTACAGTTGCAACATGACGCTGCAACTCCTAAATTCAATCCCCCTACCAATAAACGCCAAGACACCGTATGCCTTCTTAACAACCTTATCTACTTGATTCCCAACTTTCAGGGATCTATGTACACATACACCTAGATCCCTCTGTTCATCCACACTATTCAAAGTCCTCCCGTTAGCCCTATACTCAACACATCTGTTATTCCTACCAAAGTGAATTACCTCACACTTCTCCGCATTAAACTCCATCCGCCACCTCTCGGCCCAGCTCTGCAACCTGTTTAAGTCTCCCTGCAAACTATGACACCTTTCCTCACAATCTACCACACCTCCGACTTTGGTGTCATCAGCAAACTTACTAATCCACCCAACTATACCCTCATCCAGATCATTAATAAAAATTACAAACAGCAGTGGCCCCAAAACAGATCCCTGAGGCACACCGCTCGTAACCAAACTCTATGACGACTATTTACCATCAACCACCACCCTCTGTCTCCTATCCGCTAGCCAATTCCTGATCCAATTTCCTAGACTACCCTCAATCCCATACATCTGCATTTTCTGCAGAAGCCTACCATGGTGAACCTTATCAAACGCCTTACTAAAATCCATATATACCACGTCAACTGCCTTACCCCCATCCACCTCTTTGGTCACTTTCTCAAAAAACTCAATAAGGTTAGTAAGGCACGACCTACCTGCTACAAAACCATGCTGACTATCTCCAATCAATTAATTACTCTCCAAATAACTATAAATCCTATCCCTAATAATTTTTTCTAAAATCTTGCCCACAACAGAAGTAAGACTCACCGGTCTATAATTCCCGGGGAAGTCTCTGTTCCCCTTCTTAAACAATGGGACAACATTCGCTATCCTCCAATCTTCCGGTACTATACCAGAGACCAACGACGACCTGAAGATCAGAGCCAGAGGCTCTGCAATCACCTCTCTTGCCTCCCAGAGAATCCTAGGGTAACTCCCATCCGGACCAGGGGACTTATCTATTTTCAAACCCTCTAGAATATCCAGCACATCCCCCTTATCAACTGCAATACTGTCTATTTTACACCCCTGCAACCCAGTGTCCTCCTCAGCTATATTCATGTCCCCCTGCGTGAACACCGAAGAGAAATATTGGTTCAATGCCTCTCCAATCTCTTCCGGTTCCACACACAACTTCCCTCTACTGTCTGTAACTGGCCCTAATCTTGCCCTAACCAACCTTCTGTTCTTGACATACCTATAGAACGCCTTAGGATTCTCCTTAATCCTATCAGCCAAAGTCTTCTCATGTCCTCTTTTAGCCCTTCTTAACTCACTCTTCAACTCCCTCCTAGCCAATCTAAAGCTTTCTAATGCACTACCTGAGCCCTCAAGCCTCATCCGAACATAAGCCTCCTTTTTCTTTTTAACCAACGAATCAACTTTTTTAGTGCACCACGGTTCCCTAGCCCTACCAAATCCTCCTTGCCTGACAGGGACATACCTATCACGGACTCGCAGTAGCTGCTCCTTGAAAAAACTCCACATTTCGGACATACCCAGTCCCTGTAATCTCCTAGTCCAACCTATGCTTCCTAATTCTCTCCTAATAGCCTCATAATTACCCTTCCCCCAGCTAAAACTACTGACCCGAGGTTCATGCCTATCCCTTTCCATCACTAAGGTGAACGTAACCGAATTGTGGTCACTATCACCAAAATGCACACCAACTTCCAAGTCGCACCTGGTCTGGCTCATTTCCCAGCACCAAATCCAATATAGCCTCACCTCTAGTTGGCCTATCTACATACTGAGTCAAAAAACCTTCCTGCACGCTTTGTACAAAAACTGACCCCTCTAACGAGCTAGAGCTATAGCAATTCCAATCAATATTAGTAAAGTTAAAGTCCCCCATAACAATTACCCTATTACTTTCACTCCTAACCAGGATCGTCTCCGCAATCCTTTCCTCAACCTCTCTAGAACTTTTAGGAGGTCTGTAAAAGACTCCCAACAGGGTGACCTCTCCTCTCCTATTTCTAATCTCCGCCCATACTACCTCAACAGACAAGTCCTCATCAAACTTCCTCTCTGACACTGTGATACAGTCCTTGACCAATAATGCTACCCCTCCCCCCCTTCTACCTCCTTCTCTACTCCGACTGAAGCATTTGAACCCCGGGACCTGCAACAACCATTCCTGACCCTGCTCTATCCATGTCTCTGAAATGGCCACAACATCAAAGTCCCAATAATGTACACAGATCTCCAAATTTTCTCTCATTGGCACCTTGTACAACTGAATCATAACCTTCCCCCAACCTCCCCCCAACTTTTGTATTCTATTTCTCTTGCAATGAATTCTAATATTCTACCAGCTTTCTTCATGACTTGCTTTACCTGCAAAAGTAGCCTTGTGTGATTCATGCAGTAGGGCACCCAGATCCTGTTGCACCTCAGAGCTCTGCAATCTCTCACCATTTAGATAATATGCTTTTTAATTTTCCTGCCAAAATGAAAAAGATCACATTTTCCCACATTATACTCCATTTGCCAGATCTTTGCCTGCTCACTTAATCTATCCAATATATTTTTGTAGCCTCCATGTTGTCGGAGACAGTTAAAGTAGTTTATATTAGAAATAAGATATACATTTAAGCTTAATTTGTATTTCCATATTTGTGTTTTAAGGGTTAACGTTAACTTCATATTAAACCAAGGTGCCAGCAAGTCTAAGTTTAAACTTTGCCTGCATTGTAATTAAGAGTTTATAACATAAAAATAATTACAAGGGTTAAAAAGCATTAAGCTGTTGCTCAGCAACCAGGGGCTCACACTAAAAATCAAAAGTAGTTTGTCAGTCTAGAACCACGTAAGCTAAAAGCAAGAAGCTTTCCACAGAAGCTACCAGTACTGGCAGGAGAATAAAGGGGCAGAAAGCAAGTCTCAAGAGCTAAAGAAAAGATAATTCCAGATACGAGGGAACGAAAAGAGGAAAATCACAGGAAGACTGAAGTCAAGGGACCAAAAGGATCAGAATCTGAATAAGGCTCTTTTCACTGAAGTTAAAGAGGCAGTATGTGGCTTTCAGTTAAAGACAGGGCTGCAAGGTGCAGAGTTTCAGGATTTTATCCCAACAATAGCAAAAGAGTGGTTATATATCTCCAAGTGAGAATGGTATGTGGCATGATGGAGAACTTGCAGTTGGTGGTGTTCCCATTATTCTGTTGCTTTTCTTCTTGGTACAGATACAGATTTGGAAGGCAAACTCTAAGAAGATTTGGCAAATTTTTGCAGTGTATCTTGTAAATGGCGCACACATCTGCCACTGCATAGTAGTGGTAGAGGAAGTGAACAATGAAAGTGGTGGGTGAGCTGCCAGTCAAGTGGGTTGCTTTGTCAGCAAAGTATAGTATGCAGGATAATGCAGATATAATCAGCAGGATGGTGAGGGCAAGGAGAGTGTGAAGACAGATAATAATCACGAGTAGCAACTCCTTAGTGATGTCACACTTCGCATCCCAAAGACAATACAAACACTGCCACCCGAGTTGAGATCAATGTGCAATTCCAGCCTCCGGGTGACTGTCTTCAAGATTAGGAATACTGCGGCGAGTAACTCACTCCCTGATTCCCCAAAGCCTAATCACCATCTACAAGGCCTAAGTCAGGAGTGTGATGGAATACTCCCCATGTGCCTGGATGGGTGCAACTCCAACAATACTCAAGAAGCTTGACACTATCCAGAACAAAGCAGCTCAACTGATTGGCACCACATCTACAAATATTTAATTCCTCCACCATCGATGCTTAGTAGCAGCAGTGTGTACTATCTACAAGATGCACTGCAGCAACTCATCAAAGATGCTTAGATAGCACCTTCCAAACCCAGAACCACCTTCATCTAGAAGGAATAGAACAGCAGATAGACGGAAACACCACCACTTGCAAGTTCCCCTCCAAACCACTCACCATCCTGACGTGAAAATATATTGGCCATTCCTTCATAGTCGCTGGGTCAAAGTCCTGGAATTTCCTTCCTAAAGGCATTGTGGGTCAACCCACTGAACATGGACTGCAGCAATTCAAGAAGGCCACCTTGAATCACTGCAATCCACCCACCACCACTTTTTCAAAGGCAACTAGGGATGGGCAATAAATGCTGGCCAACCAGTGACACTCATGTCCCATGAACGAATTTTAAAAAATGTGGAGTTTGCACATTCTCCCTGTGTCTACGTGGCTTTCCTCCGCCTGCTGCAGTTTCCTCCCACACACCAAAGATGTGCAGGTTCGGTGGACTGGCCATGCTACATTGCCCTTTAGTGTCCAAAGATGTGTAGGTTAGGAGGTTTGGCAGCTTGAATGTGTGGGGTTACAGAGAAAGGGCAGGGGTGGGCCTGGGTAGGATGCTCTGTCGCAGAGTTGGTGAAGACTCAATGGGCCAAATGGCCTCTTTCTGCATTGTAGACATTCTCTGATTTTGAACTGGTTGTATCGACACTTCAAGCAGCGCATGGATTTACTTCTTCAAACTGTAGAGTAATTCTGTCGTCAGTAAAATTCATTGCTTTAAAATTGTGGTAATACACACAAACCCATGTTTGAAGAAACCTGGCATAGGGACACAAACATAACTACTTCTGGAATGCTTACTCTAACATTCTCTCAGTTGCATCTTGATTCAGACTATATGAGTTAAAAATTCCTGTACGAGGCAAATATTTCATTAGTATACATTAAAATTAACCATAACATATTGATTCGTAAACTGCATCTGGATATAAATTCTTGCACCATTTTTGTCGTAGTTTTTAAACTTTTTTTAAAAAGCTGTTTCATTGTAGCAGTCATATTCAATTTGAGGGATTTTCACCCAACGACAACTGGGATAAAATAACAGATTTAGGATAGAGAGCAGGAAATTTTTTGGAAACAGAGATTTTTGAGTCTATTCAGTGCACTAGGCTCAATGATTGAAGAAATCTACTGCAGATGGACTGCTGCGATTCAAGAAAATGGCTCATCATCACCTTCTTCAGGTTAATTAGGGATAAGCAATAAATGCTGGCCTAGCCAGTGATGCCCACATCACAAGGGCAAAGAAAAATAAATTAAAATAGGAAAGGCAATGAAGGGACAAGAGATCAAGGTAGGTACATGGAATCAAGCTTGTGCAGAGGATAAAGTTTATTTATTTATTAGTCACAAGTAAGGCTTACATTAACACTGCAATGAAGTTGCTGTGAAATTCCCCTAGTCACCACAGTCTGGCACCTGTTCAGGTCAATGCACCTAACCAGCAAGTCTTTCAGAATGTGGGAGGAAACCGGAGCAATTCCACACAGAACATGCAGACTCCACACAAACAGTGACCCAAGCCTGGAATCGAACCCGGATCCCTGGCGCTATGAAGCAGCAGTGCTAACCACCGTGCCGCAGAACACCAAGTGGCTGAGCTACATATTTCAATTCTGGGTTGTAATTGCTACATAATTCAATGAAAGTTTTCTTCATGGCCAGTTTGGGGCCGCTAAACCTTTTGGCCCTCTCAGAGGGTGGTGGGAGCCGGAAACCCTCACAACCTTTCAAAAATATTTGGATGAGCATTTGAAACATCATAACATTCAAGGATATGGGACAAGTGCAGGAAAATGGAATTATCCTTTAGTGGTAATGATTGTCAGTGCAGACTCGATGAGCCGAAATGCCTTTTCTGCACTGTATGACAATGACACTAAGAGATAATTCATTAATCTGTACCTTTCATAATTGTCGAGCTTCCAGGCCAGCCCCGAGCAATCATTACCACTTTATCACTTCCTTTTCAATATTAAGTTAGTGTAAATAATAAATCATAAGTTGACAAAATAGGTCAGGTCCAGGACACTTAGACACCTTAAGATATTTTTTAATGTACTGTGTGAACAGGTACCGAGCATATGAAATTTTGGCAACATCATCACCAGTGTTAAACATTACTCTTTTCTTTAAGAGAAAATCTTCCCAATTCTTCAACCATCAATATAATTGGTTAAACATTACCAACAATAGTAAGTGAAGGGGAAATTGCAGCAGAGTTAATTCATCCATGGAACTAGTTTGAAATGCTACCAGGCCTCTGAGAAGCTACTTTTTTCATCATCGTCTGTAACAAATTATCTTAAAACATCTTCCTCTCCCCCTCCCATTAGCACTCCAACCTCCAACACCCCAATCCTCTGTCAGCACCTTCCCATGCAATCGCAGGAAGTATAACACCCACTCCCCTTACCTCCTCCCTCCTCGCTGTCGAAAATCACAAACATTCCTTCCCAGTGAAGCAGCGATTTCCTTGTATTTCTTTCAATTTAGTCTATTGCATTCACTGCTCACAATGTGCTTGCCTCTACTTGGAGAGACAGGAACATATTTGTTCAGCCCACAAGCATAACCCTGACCTTCCTGTCACTTGTCATTTCATCATCTTGCTCTCACGCTCACACTTATGTCCTCAGCCTGCTGCTGTGTTCCAGTGAAGCCCAATACAAGCTGAAGGAACAATACCTCATCTTCCGATTAGGCACACAGCAGCCTTCCGGAATCAAAATCGAGTTCAACAACTTAGACCATGAACTCTATCCTCCAGTTTGATTGCCGTCTTCCCACCCCCCATCCCTCCCCTGCCCCACCCCCGGCACGTGGCAATTTGAATCTTGCTTTTGCTATCAGAGCTGACCTTTATTCTTCTATTCCCACTTCACTGAACCAATGCTTTGTATCTTTCCCACTATCATCACCACTCCCATTGCCTTTGCTCTATGTCATCTTTGTAATTTAACCTCCGCATCCCTTTAATCCCTTGATCTTCCCTTTTGCTTCACGTACCTTTTTCTTCAACAGCATAAACATAAGAACATAAGAAATAGGAGCAGGAGTAGGCCATCTAGCCCTTCGAGCCTGCCCCGCCATTCAATAAGATCATGGCTGATCTGTCGCTGCTCAGTTCCACTTTCCCGCTTTCTCCCCATAACCCTTAATCCCCTCTCTTATCAAAAACCCATCAACCCGCGTCTTAAAAATATTTAGCGAGGCAGTCTCCACCACTTCAACGGGCAGAGAATTCCAGAGATTCACCACCCTTTGAGTGAAGAAGTTCCTCCTCAACTCCGTTCTAAACCGCCACCCTTTTATCTTGAGGCTGTGCCCCCTAGTCCTACTGTCTTTTTTGAGTGGCAAGAGTCTCTCCACCTCTATCCTGTCCATCCCATTCATCATCTTATACGTCTCAATGAGATCTCCCCTCATTCTTCTAAACTCTAACGAGTACAAGCCCAGTTTATTCAGCCTCTCCTCATAGCTCAACCCCCTCAACTCCGGTATCAGCCTAGTAAACCTCCTCTGCACTCCCTCCAAGGCCAAAATATCTTTGCGCAGGTGCGGCGCCCAAAACTGCACACAGTACTCCAGCTGCGGCCTCACCAATGCCCTATACAGCTGCAGCAAGACCTCCCTACTTTTATATTCAATCCCATCATATTTCTATCTTGTAGAATCATTGAATCCCTACAGTGTAGGAGGAGGCCATTCGGCCCATTGAGCCTGCACCCACAACAATCTCAGCCAGGCCCTAACCCTAACCCTGTAATCCCATTATTTACCCTACTAATTCCCCTGACATTAAAGGGCAATTGAGCATGGCCAATCAACCTAACTCGCACACCTTTGGAGTGTGGGAGGAAACCGGAGCACCTGAAGGGAATCCACGCAGACACAGGGGGAACGTGCAGACTCCACACAGTCAGTGGCCTAAGCTAGGAATCGAACCCTGATTCGTGGCACTGTGAAGCAGCAGCGCTAACCACTGTGTCACCGTGCCGCCCTTCAGTTCCAAAGAAGAGTCAAATCAGACTTCAAATATTAACTCTGTTTCTCTCTCCACAGGTGCTGCCAGGTGTGCTGAGTTTATCCAGCACTTTGCTTTCATTTCAGAGCTCCAGTACCTGCAATTATTTTGCTTTTACATTTTATACAGAGCTTTAAAATAGAAAAATCCCAAGGTGCTTCACAATTCCTATCAAACAAAAATGGACTTCAAGTAAATGGATAAATAATAATAGCAACTAAAACCTTGGTGCAAGAAACAGGGTTTAAGGAGTCTAAGAAACAGAGAGCAAGACTGGAAATAGCAAAACTAATGAACTTCAGGGCTTTGTACTGATCTTGTTTATCTATCGGCTGTGTGATAGCACTCTTGCTTTTTGAGTCAGAAGGTTATGAATTTAAAGCCCAGTTCCTGCCTTAAGAAACCTAACACTGTGTTATGTGGTTTCCCTCACTACACTTACTACTGAAGTACAGTGGGAGTAATACTGGGAGGAATTTTCCCCCATGTACAGTATAGCAAAATCACGAACTAATTGATAATGAGTGGCTCTATGGCTTTGCTTTATTCTGTTTTAGTCAGATAAGAAGATAAGAACATAAGACCAGAACATAAGAAATAGGAGCAGGAGTAGGCCATCTAGCCCTTCGATCCTGCCCCGCCATTCAATAAGATCATGGCTGGTCTGAAGTGGCTCAGTTCCACTTTCCCGCTTTCTCCCCATAACCCTTAATTCCCTTGCCTACCAAAAACCTATCTACCCGCGTCTTAAATATATTTAGTGAGGTAGCCTCCACCACTTCAACGGGCAGAGAATTCCAGAGATTCACCACCCTTTGAGTGAAAAAGTTCCTCCTCAACTCTGTTCTAAGCTGCACGCCACCACCCCCCCCACCTTATCTTGAGGCTGTGCCCTCTAGTTCTAGATATTTGTCACAACACTTTCTTTAATTTCACACTGTGGGAGTTTTATTGCATCCTTCATAAACCTACAAACAACGACTTGGTTTTGGATCTCAGTGCAGTATTCATGAACTGCTACACTGTTGGAAGAAATGTCTTTCAGGAGCAAAGGCCACCTGCCCCCTCCACAGAACCACAGATTCCCTGCAGTGCACCAATCCACCTAACCCACACATCTTTAGACACTCGGGGGCAATTTAGCCTGGCTAATCCCTCTAATCCACACAATCGGCAGTTGCATTTCCCTATATTACAGCTGTGACCACTCTGATCCTGAAGCACTTTGGAGCAAGTCCAGGTGTGAAAGAGCTTCATATAAATATAAGTTAATTATACATAACTACTGCAAAGAAAACATACTTGGTTCGGGCTGCAATCCAGCTCCAGAGACTGATACTTAACTATAAGTCTGACTGGAAGCAGCGTATTTGACTACAACAAATGGATTTGTAGTCAGGCTCAAAATCCCCACAGCCTTATAAAGTAGAAAAGCTAATCTTCTGCCAAACATATAAAATTATTTGTAAATATGATTATATGTAAGATTCCACAGTCATCTCATTTTAGAGAAGCATTCTCCTCATTGCCATTGTTTAGAATATAAGAACAACACAGATAGTGTTAACAGTATAAAAGTAACACTGACAAAGTGAAATCACACACTCTGCCCACATTGCTACATCTCGTGAGAAAAGCTGTAGCTCATGGAATAAAAAGTAGCAGCATGGTTACGAAATTGGCTAAATTACAGGAAACAGAGTAGTGATTTATGGATGTTTCCCAGGATTGACGAAGGCTTACAGTGGAGTTCCCCAAACGTTAGTGCCGGAGCCCGTGGTTTTCCTGATGTTTATTAATGGCCTAGATCTTGCAGTAAGAAGTCTCACAACACCAGATTCAAGTCTAACCAGTTTATTTGATAGTAATCCCACAAGGAACCTTCCACACACCTGACGAAGGAACACTGTTTCTGAAAGCTTGTGAGATTACTGTCAAATAAAGTGGTTGGACTTAAACCTGGTGTTGTGAGACTCCTTACTGTGTTTACCCCAATCCAATGCTGGCATCTCTACATCTAGATCTTGGCGTACAGGGGACAATTTTGAAACTTGTGGATCATACAAAACTCAGAAGTTTTGTGAACTTTGAGGTGGTGGTAGCAGATGAAGTGACAAAATGTCAAGTTATTTTGTTACAAAGAACATGGTACGGTATTATAAAATAAAGGGTACAATGTGTAGGAGCAGTGGGACTCTGACGCATATGCGCATTAGTCAGTGAAGGTAAGTCGCTGTTCCCCTTTACCCTATCCTCAACCACCAAAGCCATACAGAGTCCGCCCTTGGCGCTTTAGCACGTACACCACATCCATGGTGGTCACCGTTCTGCACTGGGCATGTTCAGTGTAGGTTATCGAGTCCCTGATCACATTCTCCAAAAACACCTTCAACACCCCGTGGACCTCCTCATAGATCAAGCCGGAGATACGCTTGACTCCTCCGCGGCGAGCCAGACGTGATGGCAGGCTTGGTAATACCTTGAATATTGTCGCGGAGCACCTTGCGGTGCCGCTTGGCTTCACCTTTACCAAGCCCTTCATCACCTTTCCCTCTTCCTGACATAATAGCATCCTAGGCTTTATTAATCGGGGCGTTGTGTACAGGAGCAAGGAGGTTATATTGAACTTGGATAAGAAACTAATTCGGTCTCAGCTGGACTAATGAATCCAGTTTTAGGCTCTGCCCTTTAGGAAGGATGGGAAGGCACTGGTGAGAGTGCAGAAAAGATTCAAGGGAATGGTTCCAGGGATGAGGAACTTCAGTTATGAAGACAGAGTGGAGAAGCTGGGACTGTTTTACTGAGATAAGAGAAGGCTGAGAGCAGATTTAATTGAGGTATTCAAAATCATGAGGGATCTGGGCAGTGTTGGTATGGAGCAATTACTCCCATTTATAAAAGGGTCGAGAATGAGAGGGCACAGATTAAAATAATTTGCAAAAGAAGCAAAAGCTGTATTAATTTCAAGGAGGTATATGAGGTTGACCTCTTGGATATGAGCTTCCTGATGGAGGTCATAATTGCCTGTACCCTGCTCCTGGGCCTGGCAAAGCTTGCCACAAACAGGTCCAGGCAGTGGGTGACCAAGATGTCATCCAACCTGACTGTCTGCCCCTCTACAGCAGCTAGACTCGCAGCCAGGTGTTGCTGGAGAGGGGGAATGCAGTGTCCAAGGGCACCATTGATGCCTTCCATGCCTGCTGGGCACTGCAGTGACTGGGGTGCACTATTGACCCATTTACTCTCTCTTAAATTGATGTTTTAAGTTTCCTTTCCATTTTGTCTTTTGTTTCAGGGAGCTGTCCCTTTTAATTTGCCCCCTCGTGAGCTTGAGTTAGTTTATTTGGTTGGCCAATAAAATTGGTCATAACTGCCTGTTCCAATCAGGGAATCTCATTAGTATATAAAATTGGGAGTGTCAGGCATTCTGATACTCCGGATTCTGACTGTATACCAGAAGCATGCTGAGTGGAATAGAGTTTACAAATAAAGGCAATCTGGTGAAGGACACTGGCCTCTGAGAAGTTATTTCAAAAGTGATATAAGGAAACACTTTTTCATGCATGAAGTGGTTAAAGTTTGGAACGTACTGCCTGAGAATGTGGTGGAACATAGAACATTACAGCGCAGAACAGGCCCTTCGGCCCACGATGTTGCGCCGACCAGTTAAGAAACAATGACCCTCTAACCTAAACCAAATCCTTTCCATCCATAAACCTATCCACGGATCTCTTAAACGCCCCCAAACTAGGCGCATTTACAACTGCAGCAGGCAGGGCATTCCAATCCCTCACCACCCTCTGGGTAAAGAACCTACCTCTGACATCCGTCCTATAACTACCACCCCTTAATTTAAAGCTATGCCCCCTCATGCTAGCTTTCTCCATCCGAGGAAAAAGGCTATCACTGTCCACCCTATCTAAACCTCTAATCATCTTATATGTTTCAAGAAGGTCCCCTCGTAGCCGCCTTCTTTCTAACGAAAACAACCTCAAATCCCTCAGTCTCTCCTCATAGGACCTCCCCACCATACCAGGCAACATCCTGGTAAACCTCCTCTGCACCCTCTCCAAAGCCTCCACATCCTTCCTATACTGTGGGGACCAGAACTGCACACAATACTCCAAGTGCGGCCGCACCAGAGTTTTGTACAGTTGCAACATGATGCTGCGGCTCCTAAATTCAATCCCCCTAACAATAAACGCCAAGACACCATATGCCTTCCTAACAACCCTATCTACTTGATTCCCAACTTTCAGGGATCTATGTACACATACACCTAGATCCCTCTGTTCATCCACACTATTCAGAGTCCTACCGTTAGCCCTATACTCTACACATCCGTTATTCCTGCCAAAGTGAATTACCTCACACTGGAGGCAGCTTCATTCAGAGCATTCACACACTATTGGACTGTTATTTGAAGAAGAAGGTGCAGAGTTACGGAGGAAGGCAGTGGCTCAATTGGAGGTAGTAAGTGGCTCAATTGGAGAGTCAATGGTAACAGGGTAGGCCAAATGGCCGCCTTCTGTACGGTAACAATTCAGAAGAGCAGGATAAAGTTAGCCTGCACAAAGTTAGCAGAAAAAACAGTGATTGCCAGCGTGAGGGGAAGTAATTTTCTGGTCTCAAACTAGTAGCCGAGGTAAACATGCTCCCATTTTCCTCACAGTCATATTACAAATCATTTATCATAAATTTTGTTAGCTCTTCACTACATGCTCAATGGAGCACTACAAGCAGTTACAGGCATCACATTCTGGCCACAGTTCACTTATTTTCCCAAATACAAAGCCATGTATTTATCTTAGCACTGCAATCTTTCTTGGTGCTGTGGCCATGTGTTTGCTTTGTAGCCAAAGAACGCACCAAGAATAAACAGCAAACGCAAAGAATCATTCGGGCTAGGAGCAGGAGTAGGCAATTTAGCTCCTCGAGCCTACTCCACCGTTTAAAATGACCATGACTGACTTAATCTCAGATTCAATTCCACTTACCTGCCCATTCACTATAGCTCTTCAAACCCTTTCTAACTAAAGATCTGTCCACCTCTTCACTAAATTTACTCACTGTCCCAGCATCCAACGCACTCTGGGGTAGTGAATTTCAGACTCACAACCCTTTCAGAGAAGTAATTTCTCATTTCTGTTTTAAATCTGCCACCCCTTATCCTAAAACTATGACCTCCTGTTCTAGATTGCCCTACAAGAGGAAGCATCCTCTCCACCTCTACTTTGTCAATCCCGTTATCACCTTTTATCAATTAGATCTCCCCTCATTCTTCTAAACTCCAGGGAATTTTGGCCTAAATTGCCCAATCTCTCTTCATTAGACAAACACCTCATCTCTAGAATCAATCCAGGGAACTTCCTCTGAACTGCCTCCAATGCTACTACATCCAGCAAACAGAGTCAAGGAGAATCCCAAGGCTTTTTATGCATATATTAGGAGCAAGAGGGTAGCAAGAGAACGAGTAGGCCCACTCAAAGACAATGGAGAGAAGTTACGCATGGAGCCACAGGAAGTGGGAGAGATCCTTAATGAGTACTGTGTGTTAGATGCTGAGGTCAGGGAAAGGATTGTGAATGCTCTAGAGAATGTCAATATATCAAAGGAGGAAATGTTGAGTATCTTAAATTGCATTACGATAGACAAGTCTCTAGGGCCGGATGGGATCTGTCCCAGGTTATTGCGGGAAGCCTGGAGAGAAATAGCTGGGGTCTTAACAGTTTTCTTCACATCCTCTTTGACCACAGGTGAGGTCCAGAGAACTGGAGAATAGCCAATGTTATTCCCTTGTTTAAGAAAGGAAGCAGGGATAATCCAGGAAATTATAGGGCGGTGAGCCTGACATTAGCGGTGGGGAAGCTTTTGGAGAAGATACTGAGACACAGTATCCAGGCAAATGCGAGATGATGCATTTCGGAGGATCAAATTTAGGTATGAATTATACTCCGAATGGCAGAACCCATAGAAACATTAACATAGAGGGAATTGGGTGTGTAGGTCCACAGTTCCTTAAAAGTGGCAACGTAGGTGGCCAAGCTGATAAAGAAGGCACATGGCATGTTTGCCTTCATCAGCTGGGGCATTAAGTACAAAAGTTGGGAAATCATGTTGCAACTATATAAAACCTTGGTTAGGTTGCATTTAGAGTACTGCGTGTAGTTCTGATCACCACATTATCAGAAGGACCACAGAAGCAGGCTTTTTGGCCCTTCTCTGCTGTGCCGAACCATTTTTCTGCCTAATCCCACTGACCTGCACCATATCCCTCCACACCGCTCTCATCCATGTACCTGTCCAAGTTTTTCTTAAATGTTAAAAATGAGCCTGCATTTACCACTCCATCTGGCAGCTCATTCCACACTCCCACCACTCTCTGTGTGAAGAAGCCCCCACCCCACCCCACAATATTCCCTTTAAACTTTTCCTCCTTCACCCTTAACCCATGTCCTCTAGTTTTTTTCTCCCTTAGCCTCAGTGGAAAAAAGCCTGCTTGCATTCACTCTATCGAAACCCATCATAGTTTTGTACATCTCTATTAAATCTCCCCTCATTCTTCTATGCCCCAGGGAATAAATTCCTAACCTATTCAATCTTTCTCTGTAACTCAGTTTCTCAAGTCCCGGCAACATCCTTGTAAACCTTCTCTGCACTCTTTCAACCTTATTAATATTCTTCCTGTAATTAGATGACCAAAACTGCACACCATACTTTAATTTCGGCCTCACCAATGTCTTATACAACCTCACCATAACATTCCAACTCTTATACTCAATACTTTAATTTGTAAAGGCCAATGTTCCAAAAGAACGCTTTACGACTCTATCTGGATGTGGAAGCTTTGGAGAGAGTGCAGAGAAGGTTCACCAGGATGTTGCCTGGTCTTGAGGATATCAAAGTTTAAAGTTAAAGTTTATTTATTAGTCACAAGTAAAGCTTACATTAGCACTGCAATTAAGTTACTGTGAAATTCCCCTAGTTGCCACAGTCAGGCACCTGTTCCAATCAAGGCACCTATCATCATAGAAATCATAGAATCCCTACAGTACAGAAAGAGGCCATTCGGTCCATCCAGTCTGCACCGACCACGATCCCACCCAGGCCCTACTCCCATGTCCCTACATATTTTACCCGCTAATCCTTCTAACCTGTGCATCTCAGGATACTAAGGGGCAATTTTAACATGGTCAGTCAACCTAACCCACACATCTTTGGACTGTGGGAGGAAACCAGAGCACCTGGAGGAAACCTATGAAGGTACGAGGAGAACGTGCAAACTCCACACAGACAGTGACCCAAGCCAGGAATCAAACCCAAGTCACCAGTTCTGTGAGGCAGCAGTGTGGACCGCTGTGCCACAGTGCCAGTATTGGCTATGAGGAGAGATTGAATAAGTTAGGATTGTTTTCACTGGAAAGACGGAGGCTGAGGGAAACCCAGGATGATCTGAGGGCTCTCTACTTCTCCTTGGATGGAGGCCTACCCCAGACTTAATCCACTACCATTCTCCTTCACCTGGCCAAACCTGTTCTCATATTGAACAACTCTCCTTACTTCCACTCACTTCCTCCAAATAGAAGTTGTTGCTGTGAGTGTCTGCATGTGTCCTAACTATGCCTGCCTTCGTGCAGAACATGTGTAGCATTTACTTTCCTGTTATCAATCCCTTTGGCCTTGTACTACCACCCTTCGGTATTTAATTTCCCTACCTCCACCATAACACAGATCTGCTTCCTTTGTTTGTTTTACCACCTTCTTTCCCCACCCATCACTCCTTTCACTTGTTAAAATTTATTACATTTCTATCCTCCTCCAGTTCTGATGGAAGGTTAGCTAATTGGGATATTCACTGTTTCTCCCTCTCCAAGTACTAAATATTTGCAGCACCTGCTGCATTTTTGATCTTGGAAAAAATAGATCAGAGATGTTGATTGATCATAGGATCCAACCTCTAATCAGCATTGATACATAGGCCAACTTGTCTGCAGCTATTCTCTGACTCTATCTTTCCTCCTCCAGAACCAGTAGGTGAAGGGGAAGGACCAGCACCATAGTCTTTGTCTAGGCTGAGATCTGTTACAGTTTCCTTAACTAATACTCACAGGTGCTCCTACAAGTTTATAAAAAAAGAGTTGTGACAGTGAGTACTGGTCCCTTGGGATGAGACTGGGCAATTAACATTGGGAAACAAGGAAATGGCAGTGTCTTTGAATGAGACGGGTGTTTAAGGGGCTTTTAGATAAGCACATGTTAATGCAAGGAATAAAGGGATAAGGACCAAAGGCAGGCAGAAGAGATTAGTTTAATTTGGCGTCATGTTCAGCACAACATAGTGGGCCAAAGGGCCTGTGCTGTCCTGGTCTATGTTCTAATGTTTTTTTGGAGTTTTTCAGTCTTCACAGCAAAAGTTACAAATAAACATCTCCAAGAATAAAAGAAAACCAGGGGGCAAAAGGAAGTTAAAATCAGCATGCTATTCGGATTGGCGGTTGGTGACTAGTGGGGTGCCCCAGGGGTCGGTGCTGGGGCCTCAGCTATTTACCATTTATATAGATGATCTGGAGGAGGGAACCGAGTGCAGGGTGTCGAAATTTGCTGATGACACCAAGATTGGGGGAAAGGCAAATTGTGCGGAGGGTGTGGAGAGTCTGCAGAAGGATCTAGATAGGCTGGGCGAATGGGCCAGGAAATGGCAAACGGAATTTAATGTTGGCAAGTGTGAGGTGGTCCACTTTGGTAGGAAGAATGGTAGGAAGGACTATTACTTACGTGGCGAAAAACTGCAGCAGGCGACGGTGCAGAGGGACCTCGGGGTCCTTGTGCATGAGTCGCAAAAACCCAGCTTGCAGGTGCAGCAGGTGGTCAGGAAGGCGAATGGGATGCTGGCCTTCATAGCGAGGGGGATTGAATATAAAAGTAGGGAGGTCTTGCTGCAGCTGTATAGGGCATTGGTGAGGCCGCAGCTGGAGTACTGTGTGCAGTTTTGGGCGCCGCACCTGCGCAAGGATATTTTGGCCCTGGAGGGAGTGCAGAGGAGGTTTACTAGGCTGATACCGGAGTTGAGGGGATTGAGCTAAGAGGAGAGGCTGAATAAACTAGGCTTGTACTCGTTAGAGTTTAGAAGAATGAGGGGAGATCTCATTGAGACGTATAAGATGATGAATGGGATGGATAGGATAGAGGTGGAGAGACTCTTCCCGCTCAAAAAAGACAGTAGGACTAGGGGGCACAGCCTCAAGATAAAGGGGAGGCGGTTTAGAACGGAGTTGAGGAGGAACTTCTTCACTCAAAGGGTGGTGAATCTCTGGAATTCTCTGCCCGTTGAAGTGGTGGAGGCTGCCTCGCTAAATATTTTTAAGAAGCGGGTTGATGGGTTCTTGATAAGAGAGGGGATTAAGGGTTATGGGGAGAGGGCGGGAAAGTGGAACTGAGCCACGACAGATCAGCCATGATCTTATTGAATGGCGGGGCAGGCTCGAAGGGCTAGATGGCCTACTCCTGCTCCTATTTCTTATGTTCTTATGTTCTTATGATCACCAAGAGAAAAAGCACTAGAAAAACTAATGGGACTAACAGCTGACAATCCCCTGAATCTGATGGCCTGACTCTAGGGTCTTAAAAGAAAATGGCAGCAAAGACAGTGGTTGCATTGGTTGTGACCTACTGAAATTCCTTAGATTCTGAAGAAATCAAGTGAATTGAAAAACCCCAAAAATAACACCAGAAAGCAGGAAACTATAGGCCATTTAGCCTAACATTTATCATTGGGGAAAATGCTAGAATCCGTTATTAAGTATGGTTCTGTGCTGGGGTCTGAACTATTTATGATCTACACTAATGATTTGGATCAAGGGATTGATTGTATTGTAGCCAAGTTAAAATTTTCACCCTTGCTTTCAAATTTCAACATGCCATGCCCCCCTCTCTGTCTCTGTAACTTCCTCCAACCTGACAATGATGCGGCACGGTGGCCTCACAGTGCCAAGAACTCAGATTCGATTCCAACCTTGTCTGTGTGGAGTTCATGCACTCCCTCCTCTGCATGGGTTTCCTCTGGGTGCTCCAGTTTCCTAACGCAGTCCAAAGCACGGGTTAGGTGGATTGACCATGATAAATTGCCCCATAGTGTCAGGGGGACTTACAGGGTAAATACATGGTGTTAAGTGGATAGGCCCTGGCTGGGATTGTTGTCGGTGCAGACTCAATGAGCCAAATGGCTTCCTTCAGCACTATAGAGATTCTATGATTTTATAATTCTATGATCTCTTTTACCCTCCAGTTTGAACATCTTGCACATCTCTGATTTTCTACACTCCACCACTGACCGCTTTCAGCGATTTTCTTCCCAAATCTTTCCACGCTCTTGCCTTTAAGATGCCCAAGTTTCATTCACCTGTCCCAACATGTGCCCAATATGTGCCTCAGTATCACATTTTGTTTGATAATCATTCCTGCGAAGCGTCATAGGCCATTTTCTATGTTGATATGTTTTTACTTTGTTCAGCGGATGTTGGCATCACTGACTAAGCCAACATTTATTACCCATCCCTATCTGTCCGTGAACTGAATGTCTCACTCGGCCACCTTAGAATGTCTGGATGTGATCTTGAGAGTCTCGTTGGCCAAAGGAAGGATGGCAGATTTCCTTCCCTAAAGGACATTAGTTACAACAATCAACAGTAGTTTCATGGTCATCATTAGACTTTTAATTCCAGACTTTTTTTTAATTCAAATTCCACCATCTGCTATGGTGGGATCTGAGACGCTACAACAATGGATGAATGAACACCGCTCGACAATCACCAGGCAAGACTGCTGTCTTCCTGTTGGGGAACATTTCAGTGGTCACGGGCATTTGGCCTCTGATCTTCGGATAAGCGTTCTCCAAGGGGGCCTTCATGACACATGACAGCGCACAGTCACTGAGAAGAGACTGATAGTCAAGTTCCACACACATGAGCACGGCCTCAACCAGAATCTTGGGTTCACGCCGCACTATCTGTAACCCCCATGACTTGCCTGGGCTTGTAGAATCTCACTTACTGTCCTGTCTGGAGACAATACATATCTCTTTAACCTGTGCTTAATGCTCTCGCCACTTACATTGTCTGTACCTTTAAGAGTTGATTAGCAATAAAGACTCATTTCAATCATTATTCTGTAAATTGAGTTTGTGTCTTTACATGCCCTGTTTGTGATCAGAACTCTCACTCACCTGATGAAGGAGCAGTTCTCCAAAAGCTAGTTGCTTGTGCTACCAAATAAACCTGTTGGACTTTAACCTGGTGTTGTGAGACTTCTTACTGTGTTTACCCCAGTCCAACGCTGGCATCACCACATCACTACCAGAGTCTGTGGATTACTAGCCTACTGACAATACTGCTACACGGTCACCACCTCCTCTGACAATATACAAGTGGAATAAAAATTGAAAATGCTGGATAAACTCAGCAGGTCTGGAAGCAACTGTGGTGAGAAACAGAGATGTTTCAGATCTAAATTACCCTTCCTCAGAATTGTCAGTTAGATGGTATTTTGGTCGTTTAGATCCACAGTATTTTGCTTTTAATATACAAGTGGAAACTGTTATCTTTCATTTACATATCTGTGGTTGAATCATACAGCGCAGAAGGTGGCCATTTAACCTATCCATGTTGGGCTTGCCTTTTATTGTTAATTTACAACACTAAATGGTTTTATCTTGGACTTTCTACTGTTTGTGAAATCTCTTCTGGATGTCCCTGGGGTATTTAGCCCCAAGTTCATCTGAATTGTTGCCTGCTACCAATGCTGATCACTTCACCTTGTAATTACTTCTCTCTGTATCTAACAGCACCCACATATCAGTCAGTAAATTTCTTGCTGAGAACTCAAGAAACTAATGAAAAGCAACAAAAATTTGTTTCATAGAATTTAGTTAAGCTGTCATTTGTGGATTCAGCCACTTGTGTTCATTCAATTTCTGATGTACTGACCTGAAAAGTCAGTTTTTATGCAAAGGGAAATTTCATAGTAACTTCATTGCAGTGTTAATGTAGGCCTTGCTTGTGACTAATAAATAAATAAACTTATAAACTGTTTATAAAATTATAAACAAACTCTTCAACAGCAGAGCTAATCACTACAAAAGCCAGCAATTTACATGGAATCAGTGGATTCAACCCCTTACCTTGTCTAAACTTTCAATTACACCAACTCTGGGTGAATTTAATCAAATGGAAGAAAACTTGGTTCATTCACCTAGAAAATAACATACTCCCAAACTGTTGCCAGATACAACATTCCTCTCCTGCTCCTGACCTCCAATCTCTAAATGTGGCTTTCTTAGTCATATCTGGCTCCAGCAGCACATTGCAACCTTCAACAAAAACAAAAACTGATCCAAGTTTCCTTGCAAATGTTGCTAGCATATTTTTCTGCACTAAATTCAGCGGTAATTTATTTAGTGTGTTATCAGACATTTTCCATCATAATTTTTACCATCTGTCAAAAACTGATCAGCGTTCCTTTGAACTGCATTCTTCTGTCCTCTGAATATGGTGTGCCCTCCTACATGCTAGCTCTCCTCCTTTTCTCAGTAAGAAAAGAAAAAATTATGACAGAGCACTCTTGTGTTGATCCACTAAAAAACAGTCTTCAATTAGATCAGCCAGGTAGGTTAAAGGGAACACTTCGTAACCAGGTCCCAGAATGCTATACTGCGGATCATATTGTGACTTCTGTTTTTTGCCCCCATAATGTTTTGTAATAAGTGAAGCATTTTGGAAGGAAAAATTAGAATAGGAATACAAAGCAAATGGTATCATTTTAAAGGTGGTGCAGGAACAGAGAGGGGAGGGGAGGACACCATCTCGACAAATCTTTGAAGGTGGTGGGAGAAGTTAGTGAAGCTGTTAAAAAAGGAAATGACACTGATCTGATAAATAGAGACAGAGTTCAAAAACAAGGAAGCTATGCCAAACCTTTATAAATCATTAAAGTCTGGGCATTTATAAGACCCTCGTCAGACCCCACTTGGAGTACTGTGCGCAGTTCTGGTCACCTCACTACAGGAAGGATGTGGAAGCTATTGAGGGGGTGCAGTGGAGATTCACAAGGACATTGCCTGGATTGGGAGGCATGCCTTATAAAGATAGGTTGAGGGAGCTAGGCCGCTTCACCCTGGAGAGACGAAGGTTGAGAGGTGACCTGACAGAGGTTGATAAAATGTTGAGAAGTATAGATAGGGTGGATTCTCGGAGGCTATTTCCCAAGGCTGAAATGGTCGCTACAAGAGGACACAGGTTTAAGGTGCTGGGGAGCAGGTACAGAGGAGATGTCAGGGGTAAGTATTTCACTCACAGGGTGGTGAGTGAGTGGAATCGGCTGCCGTCGGTGGTGGTAGAGGCGAACTCGCTGGGGTCTTTTAAAAGACTTCTGGATGAGTACATGGGATATAATGGGATTGGGAGTTATAGATAGTTCTATGGCCTGGTAGGTATGGATATGATCAGCGCAACTTGTGGGCCAAAGGGCCTGCTTGTGCTGTAGTGTCCTATGTTCTATCACAATTTAAACAGGATGTCAAGGCCTCAGAGAGGGTGCAGTGGCGACCTTTGATTTTGATCTGATTTATTATTGTCACATGTTTTAACATAAGTGAGAAGTATTGTTTCTTGTGCACCATACAGACAAGCATACCGTTCATAGAGAAGGAAAAGAGAGAATGCAGAATGTAATGTTACAGTCATAGCTAGGGTGTAGAGAAAGATCAATTTAATGCGAGGTAGGTCCACGCAAAAATCTGATGGCAGCAGGGAAGAAACTGATCTTGAGTCAGTTGGTATGTTTCCTCAGACTTTCATATTCTTTTTCCGACAGAAGAAGGTGAAATAGTGTACGTCCGGGGTATGTGGGGTCCTCGATTATGCTGGCTGCAGGAAGTGTAGACAGAGTCATAGAGGTTTACAGCATGGAAACAGGCCCTTCAGCTCAACTTGTCCATGCTGCCCTTTCTTTTTTAAAACCCCTAAGCTAATCACAATTGCTCCATATCCCTCTATTCCCAAGATACCCATGTAATTATCTAAATGCTTTTCAAAAGACAAAATTGTAACCGCCTCTACTACTATCTCTGGCAGCTTATTCCAGACACTCAATCACCCTCTGTTGAAAAAACTGCCCCTTTGAACACTTTTCTATCTCTCCCCTCTCGCCTTAAACCTATGCCCTTTAGTTTTAGACTTCCCTACCTTTGGGATAAGATATTGACTATCTAGCTGATCTGTGCCCCTCATTATTTAATAGACTTCTATAAGATCACCCCTCAGCCTCCTAAGCGCCAGAGAAAAGAGTCCCAGTCTATCCAGTCTCTCCTTATAACTCAATCTATTAAGTCCCGGTAGCATCTTAGTAAATCTTTTCTGCAGTCTTTCTAGTTTAATAATATCCTTATTAAAGGGTGGGAGGCTGGCTTGAGTGATAGATGGGGCTTCGTTCACAACACTTTGTATTTTTTTTGCGGTCTGGGGCAGAGCATGAGCCAAACCACCTTGTGATACAACCAGAAAGAATGCTTTCTGTAGTGCATCTGTAAAAGTTGGCCAACCAGAATGGTACCAGAATTCAGTTATGTGGAGGGACTGAGAAGCAGGGATGGCTCTCCTTAGATTAAAGGTTAAGAGGAGATTTAATAAAAATGCTCAAAATTATTAAGTATTTTAATTGAGTAATTATAAACATTTGCATTAATAGGAGGGTCAGTAATCCGAAGATACTAGATTTTATGATCATTGGCAAAAAAAGAAAGTGCAAATGTTAGGGCATAATGTTGAAATTTTATAAAACGCTGGTGAGGCCACAACTGGAGTATGGTGTGCAGTTCAGGTCACCATATTACAGGAAGGATGTAATTGCTCTGGAGAGAGTGCAGAGGAGGTTTACAAGAGTAGAAAAGTGTAGCTCTGAGACAGATTGGATAGGTTCGGGTTATTTTCCTTGGAACAAAGAAGGCTGAGGGGTGACTCAATAGAGGTGTACAAAATAAAGAACAAAGAGAAGTACAGCACAGGAACAGGTTCTTCAGCCCGCCAAGCCATGCTGATCATGATGCCCTAATCAAACTAAAAAAAAACCTTTTGCCCTTACTCGGACTGTATCCCTTTATTCCCCTCTATTCATGTACCCATCCAGATGCCTCATAAATGTTGCTAATGTAGCTGCTTCCACCACCTCCTCTGGTAGCACACACATCGGGCATCCACTACTCTCTATGTGAAAAACTTCCCCCACATCTCCCTTAAACTTTACCTCTCCCACCTTGAAGCTGTGCCCCTTGTAATTGACACAAAAGAACAAGGGGAAGAGATGGAGTGAACAGGATAAAATTGTTTCCCTTGGTGGATAACTCTAGAACCAGGGGACACAGATTCAAAATAAGTGGCAGTAAGTGTAAAAGGGTCATGAGGAAGATCTTTTTTATACAAAGGGTCGTGGGTGTCTGGAATTTGCCAACCGAGTTGATAGTGGAGGCAGAGACCCTAAATTATTTTTAAAAATACCTGAATTTGCACCTTAAGTGACCCTACAGGGCTATGGGCCGGGTATAAGAAGGTGGGTTTAGAATAAGCATCTGGGCGCTGGCATGGATAAGATGGACCAAATAGCCTCCTACTGAGCTGTAGCTTTTCTATGGTTCTAAATGAGAATGTGTTTCTCAGTCAGCAAATTATGATGATTTGGAAGGCATGGGCTGAAAGAGTGTAGAAGCAGATTCAACAGTGAATTTCAGAAGGGAATTGGATATATATTTAAAAGAGAAAAGTCTGAAAGAGTAGTTCAATTAGTTCAACTAATGCAGCCAGCGTTCCTGCTTGGGAATACCATTCAGTCATTCTTCCTGGTAAAGTGTACGTTTGACACAGGGTTTGGCTCCAATTCCCTCTGCAGTCAAACTGCTGCCTAGGCTCAGACGAGTATCCACTTGGACAAATTATTAGTAGACTGCTTACATTCACATAACCATACCCCATTGAGAAAATGAGCAGAAAGAGAACTGGCACAGTCTAGTTGTGCAACATTCTCCGTTGACAAAAACTGCTAAATGTGATCTCTGGCGCTTCACACAATGAGAGCTTATAGTCTAGTTCTAAATGCTTTACATGTATTTCTGTGTTTACTGATCACATGCTAACTACTTGTTAAATGCAGTAGGAATTCCCACAATACAAATTCTGACTATCCAAATATTCAGAGTCAGAATGCACAAAGTACTTGGGTGGTTAGCCTTTATAGGAAGGGGTATAGAATATAAGAGCTGGAGTCTAATGTTGCAGTTATACAGAACGTTGGTTAGGCCGCATTTAGAGTACTGCGTCCAGTTCTGGTCGCCTTACTACCGGAAGGACGTGGAGACTCTGGAGAGAGTGCAGAGGAGGTTTACCAGGATGTTGCCTGGTATGGAAGGACTGAGCTACGAGGAAAGATTGGGCAAATTGGGGCTGTTCTCCTTAGAATGAGGGGAGATCTAATCGAGGTATATAAGATTATGAAGGGTATAGATAGAGTAAACAGAGGTAAGCTATTTCCTATGATAGAGACACATAGGACAAGGGGCCATGGACTTAAGGTGAGGGAGGAGAGGTACAACACAGATATTAGAGGGAGGTTTTTCACACAGAGGGTAGTGGGGGTATGGAATGCTTTGCCAAGTAAGGTGGTGGAGGCAAACATGCTAGAGTCATTTAAGAGTAACTTAGACAGGCACATGAGTGGGTTGGAGATGGGTGGATATAGGAGATTGTTTTAAATAAAGGTCATTAGCATTGGGGCGTCCCTGGTAAGGTAAATGGATATGGTACAATAATAATGTTTTTTTTTCCTTTTCATACACAGGTTTTAAGTCGGTCCGTCTTGTGTCCAACGAGGGGCATACACGCGATGGGTCGTACTGGGGCTGCTCTTGGTTGTTCGAGATTGGCCTAGTGCTTCATGTCGTTAGTGTGTGCCTAAACTGGACCAGATACTGGGCAAGATGACAGCTCAGTGACTATCGCTGATTGCTGTGCAGACACATGGATTTGGGCCAGTGTCTGTGGGAGTTTGCACATTCTCCCCATGCTTGCGTGGGTTTTCTCCAGGTGCTCCGGTTTCCTCCCACACCCCAAAGATGTGCTGTTAGGCTGATTGGCAGTAATAAATTGTCCCTAAATCAGTTTCCCTCAATCTGGATGGCCATAAAACATTAGACAAGGGTCGTGGGTGGAGAGGGGGACTAGTGGTGTTGAGATGGCGGCGCGGGCTCGTTGGGCCGAAGGGCCTGTTTCCCGGGGTGTTTTTGTTCTTTGGTTACAACCGGTGTGCTTACTGAAACCAAGAGTGCCATGAGGTAAGATTCAAAACTCATGTAAATAAGTTAAAACTAACCTTCATCTTCAACTCCATGGTTAGCACACACAAATCCCCACGAGCGTTCAGATATTTTTTTACAGTGTCCAAGCATGAATTTGGCTGTGACCCTAAACCTCTGCCTAAGCCAAAGGTGCTTTGAAACTGGCTGCTAGGATTGTGCAAGTGGATTCAGTTCACTATTTTGTCATTTATTTTTTGTATTATTAATTCCTGGCATGCAGGTAACATGGACAAAGCCAGCAGGTATTGCCCACCAGTTCTTGCCACAAGAATGGGGCAGTGGGCCATTTTAAATCACTGCAGCTCTCATGGTATGAGGCTCAAATTCTTGACACTTTCACTCCCCACGAGGACTCCAATGATATTTGGAACAACATTCTGTAATTCCACAACTCTGTAACTCAACAATGCTGAGATTTGCAATTTTTTTCAGATTTTCACAATTTGTCTGTACTTTTGATTCAGAAAACAAGAGAGTAACGGGATGCACAAGTCAAAGAAAGTATTTCTAATAATGCTGGAAAAGCTCAGTAGGTCAAGCAACAGTTGTGGAGAGAAACAGTGTTAGCGTTTCAGGGCAGCGGAGTGAGAGGGAAGCTGAGTGAGCTACAAGGGCTTAGGATCAAAGGGCTTTGGAGAAAAGGGCCAGGTAAGTTTGACTGGTAAACTGTTTAGTAATTACTAAGGGGCAATAATGGAGGGGCATGTGATGTGCTGTTTCTGTATGATGTGGGAGCTGGTGGACCCCAGGGTCCCTCCCAGTGACCATGTCTGCAGTAAGTGCTGGTTGCAGGAGGAGCTCCAGCTCAAAGTAGATGAACTGGCCTCTGGGCTTCAGTCACTGAGGCTCATGGGGGGGGGGGGAGGAGGAGGAGGAGGAGGAGGAGGACATTGACAATGGGGTGCAAGAGACATCCACACCCCCTGGACTGGCTCACTTTAAGGGTCAGGAACAAGAGGGGGCTGCTGAGAGGAGGAAGGAGGGTGGGGAGAGGAGGAAGGAGGGTGGGGAGAGGAGGAAGGAGGGTGGGGACCAAATGCCTCAGCCTCTCAACCAGCATAACAGGTTTGAGGTTCTTGCTCCCAGTGTGGACAAGAACGGGGGCTGTGAGGTTGGTGAGCAAACTGCACATGGTACAGTGATGTAGACACAGGACATAGACAAAGAGAAGGTAAAAAGGAATGTAGTGGTAATTGGGGATAATGTGGTTAACAGTACTGACACTGTCTTTCGTCACAATGATAAAGAGCACAGAAGGGTGTGTTGTCTGCCTAGTGCTCGGGTCCAGGATGTCGCATCTGGGCTGCAGAGGAACCTGGAGTGGGAGGGTGAGAATCTGGTCGTTGTGGTACATGTGGGTGCCAACGACATAGGCAAAATCCGAACTGAGGATCTGGAGAGGGAATATGAAAAGCTGGGAATGGAATTAAAAAGCAGAACCGACAAGGTGGTTATCTCTGGATTACTACCTGAACCGCATGCAGATGGGTGTAGGGTAGATAGGATTAAAGAGGTGAATGGGCGGCTCAGGGATTGGTGTGGGAGGAATGGTTTTGAATTTATGGGGCACTGGCACCAGTATTGGGGCAGGTGGGATCTGTTCAGGTGGGATGGTGTTGGTCTGAACCGTGCTGGGACCAGAGTCCGGTAACAGGGACTGGGAGCTGAATGTCCAGGGGTACCAAGTGTTTAGGAAGGATAGACCGACCTGGAGGTGGGGCGGGCTATAAATGCGCAAATAAATGCGGCGTGCAGGAATGGTACGGCGATAATTATGGGGGATTTCAATCTACATATTGATTGGTCGACCCATGTTGGACGTGGTGGGCTTGAGGAAGAGCTCTTGGAATGCTGCCGGGATAGTTTCCTTGAACAGTGTGTGTTGGAGCCGACGAGGGAGCGAGCTATCTTAGATCTGGTGTTATGTAATGAGGCAGGTAGAATTAGGGACCTTGTGGTGAAGGATCCTCTTGGGAAGAGTGATCATTGTATGGAGGAGTTTCTGATGCAGATGGAGGAGGAGAAAGTAGGATCCCAGACCTGTGTCCTTTGTTTGAACAGAGGGGAGTACGATAAGATGACAGGAATTGGCGAATGTAGATTGGGGGTGCAGATTCGGAGGTAGGTCTGCTGAGGAACAGTGGAGGATCTTTAAGGAGATCTTTCTGTACAGGGCACTGGTGAGGCCGCAGCTGGAGTATTGTGTGCAATTTTGGTCGCCGCACTTACGCAAGGATATTTTGGCCTTGGAGGGAGTGCAGAGGAGGTTTACTAGGCTGATACCGGAGTTGAGGGTTTGAACTAAGAGGAGAGGCTGAATAAACTAGGCTTGTACTCATTAGAGTTTAGAAGAATGAGGGGAGATCTCATTGAGACATATAAGATGATGAATGGGATGGATAGGATAGAGGTGGAGAGGATCTTCCCGCTCAGAAAGGACAGCAGGACTAGAGGGCACAGCCTCAGGATAAGGGGGGGGCAGTTTAGAACGGAGTTGAGGAGGAACTTCTTCACTCAAAGGGTGGTGAATCTCTGGAATTCTCTGCCCGTTGAAGTGGTGGAGGCTGCCTCGCTAAATATATTTAAGACGCGGGTAGGTAGGTTTTTGATAGGCAGGGGATTAAGGGTTATGGGGAGAGGGTGGGAAAGTGGAACTGAGCCATGACAGATCAGCCATGATCTTATTGAATGGCGGGACAGGCTTGAAGGGCTAGATGGCCTACTCCTGCTCCTATTTCTTATGTTCTTACGTTCTTGGTGCTCAGCAAAAATTTATTCCGATGGTAAAAAAGGATCATAGCATAGATAATCAGCCGTGGATAACGAAGGAGATAAAGGAGAGTATTAAATTAAAAGCTGATGCGTTTAGAGTGGCTAAGAGTAGTGGGCGAGAAGAGGATTGGGAGAGGTTTAAATATCAACAAAGAATGACAAAGAAGTTGATAAAGAAAGGAAGGATAAACTATGAAGCTAGGCTAGCACTAAATATAAAAAAGGATAGTAAGAGTTTTTATAAATATATAAAAAGGAGAACATAGAACATAGAACATTACAGCGCAGAACAGGCCCTTTGGCCCACGATGTTGCGCCGACCAGTTACAAAACAATGACCCACTAACCTAAACCAATCCCTTTTCGTCCATAAAGGAGAAGGCTGGCTAGGGTGAATGTTGGACCCTTAGAGGATGAGAGGGGGGATTTAATGGTGGGGGATGAGGAAGTGGCTGAGGCCTTAAATAACTTTTTTGCTTCGGGCTTCACGGAGGAGGACGCGAATAGTTTGCCGGGTGTTAACGATGGGAAGATGGTAGGAGTGGAAGGCCTGAATGAGATCATTGTTACTAGAGAGGCAGTGCTCGACAGACTAGAGGGACTGATGGTGGACAAGTCCCCAGGACCGGATGGAATGCATCCAAGGATTCTGAAGGAAATGGCAGAGGTGATAGTGGATGCCTTGATGATTATTTTCCAAACCTCGCTGGATTCCGGGGAAGTGCCGAAAGATTAGAAAACAGCTAATGTTACGCCACTGTTTAAAAAGGTTAGCAGGCAAAAGGCAGGGAATTATAGGCCGGTTAGTTTAACGTCTGTTGTAGGAAAAATGCTTGAATCCGTAATCAAGGAGAAAATAGTGAGGCATCTTGAGAAGAATTGTTTGATAGAGCAGACGCAGCATGGTTTCATTAAGGGGAAGTCGTGTCTGACAAATTTATTGGAATTCTATGAGGATGTGTCTAGTGCGGTGGATAGAGGGGAACCGGTGGATGTGGTGTTTCTCAATTTTCAGAAGGCGTTTGATAAGGTGCCGCACAAAAGGTTGCTACAGAAGGTTAGGGGGCATGGAGTTGGGGGTAGGGTGTTAGCGTGGATAGGGGATTGGCTGTCAAATAGAAGGCAGAGAGTGGGTGTCAATGGGTGCTATTCGGATTGGCGGTTGGTGACTAGTGGAGTGCCCCAGGGGTCGGTGCTGGGGCCTCAGCTATTTGCCATTTATATAGATGATCTGGAGGAGGGAGCCAAGTGTAAGGTGTCGAAATTTGCTGATGACACATATATTTAAGACGCGGGTAGATAGGTTTTTGGTAGGCAAGGGGATTAAGGGTTATGGGGAGAAAGCGGGAAAGTGGAACTGAACCACTTCAGATCAGCCATGATCTTGTTGAATGGCGGGGCAGGCTCGAAGGGCTAGATGGCCTACTCCTGCTCCTATTTCTTATGTTCTTATGTTCTTATGTCATTGACCATTCATCAGAACGTTCTTTGGTGAAATGTCATCAACCTGAAATATTCACGCTTTCTCTTCACAGATGCTGCCAGACCTGAGCTTTTTCAGCATTCTTTGTTCTTATTTCAGATTTCCAGCATTTGCAGTATTTTGCCTTTGTTGAGGAACTATATAAAAAGATACACTTTGCATACGCTACACTTTTTAAGGCACTTTGTCAACAATCCAGGACAATTGGGTAATGACTGAGAGTGCTGGTGGTGGTCAGGGATGTCCAAATAACGTTTGCTTGTTGAGCAGGAGGAAGTACCCCTTCTCTAGGCCAAGCAGCGGTGCTGGAAAGGCACACCACTCTTCCACTCAGCAGTCGTCACTTTCAATCAGCTACTGGGTTTCCCAAGTCCTGGGAAACCTATTCAGCCAGGATTAAGTCCAAAGACAAAGAAAAGGTGAAGCACGCAGCCTCAGTATAACACTTAAATGACCAACCTGCTCTTGTGAGTCTGAGCCTGACAAACCTCTGTGAAAACTGAAAGTGGGCAGGTTCAAAGCAGGTTAGGTTTGGGTTTGAAAATATTAAAATTTTCACAGCCTACTAGACTAAAGCCCACCCATTCTGGGACTAAAAATCACCTCTACACAATGTAACATCCAATGCATGACTTGGCATGACTGTGGGGCAGCACAGTGCTTAGCACTGCTGCCTCACTGCGTTAGAGACCTGGGTTCAATTCCCGGCTTGGGTCACTGTCTGTGCAGAGTCTGCAAGTTCTCCCCGTGTCTGCGTGAGTTTCCTCCGAGTGTTGTGATTTCCTCCCACAGTCTTAAAGGTGTGCTGGTTAGGTGCATTGGCACCTGTTCAGGCACACTGAGGGAGAATTTAGCATGGCCAGAGTGTGGCGATTAGGGGATTTTCACAGTAACTTCATTACAGTGCTATGTAAGCCTACTTGTGACTTATAAATAAACTTTAAATGTTTACTTTTGGCAACCGAGTGTTACATTTTTCCCAAAATGCTTCAAATTGTGAGTAATCTTGAAATCACAACAATTTTCCGTCAAGCAACTGATGCTTAGATTCTGGAAAACTGACTAAGAAGTTGACATTGCCTAATAAAATGTTAAAACTAATGGAAATAATTTATGGCAAAAGGAAGCCATCCAGAAACTCAGAGTCTTCATCTGTTCCAGAAATTTTCGTTTCATTGATGTTGATGGAAAAACACAAAGGGCTATATTTAAGCACTATATTTGTTTAAACCATCTCTGCTTGTTTATTTGTTTTCAGTCAGAAATACACAAGGTTATGAAAAGAATAGCTTTGTCTACTGGGTAATCGAGTCATAAAGCCGAGGAGCCCTTCAGTCTTTATTGAATTTGTTGATCTCAGTCAGTGTGGTAACATGTTAAAAGATGCAAAACTCTGCTGGTGTTCCTGCCCTGATCACTATTTTCATATGGCAACATCTATATGTGGGCACTGGGCAAGGACAGGAACTGACTCAGACGTCATATCCAGAATCATCAAATAGCTACTGTGTAGAAAGAGGTAATTCAGCCCATCAAGCCTGCACCAAGATTCCACCCAGGCCCGATCGCCACATCCCCACATATTTACTATCCTAATCCCCTTGACACTAGCATGGTCAATCCACCTAACCTGCACATCTTTGGAATGTCGGAAGAAACCAGAGCAACTGGAGGAAACCCTGCAGACAATTACAAGGGTAAGACGGATGTAGAGGGGTATGGGCCAAATGCGGCAATTGGGACTAGCTTAGTGATTTAAAAAAGACGGCATGGACAAGTTGGGTCGAAGGGCCTGTTTCCATGCTGTAAACCTCTATGACTCTATGACATAGGAAGAACATGCAAACTCCCCACATTCAGTGACCCAAGCCAGAAATTAAACCTGGGTCCCTGGTGCTGTGAGGCATTAGTGTTAACAACTGTGGCAGCGTGCTGCCCACATATGATATTATATGATCTCTTTGTTCCTTTCATGATATTTGAGTCATGATCCCTCCCTCCCTATCCCAGTAGAGACCTTTTTTCATAAGTATAAGCTCTCATAACCAATCTTATTCGACTGAATTTTTCCATGTCTGAAATATCATTCTGATAATATGGTGGCCAGAAATACAGGTAATACTCCTAATCAATATCTTCAGATTAACAGGTTCAACATCACTGCCTCGCTTCAATATTCAACAATCCTATTTTTAAAACATTCAGAACTAATTTGACTTTGGGCGACACAGTGGCATGGTGGTTAGCACTGCTGCCTCACAGCACCAGGAATCTAAGTTCAATTCCTGGGCTTGGGTCACTGCCTGTGTTGAGTTTGCACATTCTCCCCATGTCTGCGTGGGTTTCCGCCAGGTGCTGCAGTTTCCTCCCATAGTCGAAAGATGTATGGGTTAGGTTGATTGGCCATATTAAATTGCACCTTAATGCCAGGGAGATTAGTAGGGTGAACACGTGGGGTTATGGGGATAGGGCCTGTGTGGGATTGTTGTCGGTACAGGCTCGATAGGCCAAATGGACTCTTCTGCACTGTAGGGATTCTAAGATTCTATGACTTAGCTACCTGGATTTGCACTGTTAACCATCAACATAATTGCAAAAAAGATTTTCATTTCAAGGTCTCAAGCATCACAAAACGCTTAACCTTCCCCTTAATGAAGCATTTTTGAATTGCAGTTATTTTTGTAACCTGACAGCCAAATTGCTCACAGCACATTCCCATAAACCGCAATGCAAAAATGGTTCAACTATAAGTTTTTAGTGATGTTGGTAGAGGGGTAAATATTGACCAGAACACCATGGAGGACTCTTCCATTTTTCTTCAAAAGCCTGCAACACCATGGGACTGGTTTAACACCGATCAGAATGACAACATCTCGGACAGTGCAGCATTTGCAGAACGGAACAACAGTGTTAACCTCACTTTTGTGCTGAAGTCTCTGGAGTGAGAATTGAATGCACAATCTTCTGTACCAAGGAAAGAGTGCTGACAAGTGAGCCACAACTGACATAGCTCTTTCTAAAAGATTTTTATTTTCTTTTATTTATTTCTTAAAATTACAAATATGCAGAGTGGACAGAGGCAGCCCTTAATCCATCTCCTTGCTTGCTCCAAAAAGCAATTCAAATTCAAATTGAATCCAATTCATGGTCCTGACAAGAGAGACGTACAAGGTACAGCTGACAAAACAAAGCATTGGACCCCATCTTGGACTTGATCTGGCAATTGATCTGAGCCAAAAGGACATGGCTCTCTCTGTTAATGATCTAATCCTTCATGAAAAGTTACCATCCAATTTTTTTTTTGCCTCCAACCAGTACTGTGCCACACCACTGATCTATGTCCAACTGTAAACTTCTAACAGTTACACCTTTTTAAAAATTCCTGACTACTTACTGTAATGTCCTATGACAGTGGTTGTGGGTTTTAAACAAAAGAAAAAAGATATGGTTTTCACACATAGATTCAAACTAACAAGGTTTATTATAGGAGTACAAACTGTAAATTAAACAGCAGCCTGTGCAGCACCCTAATGACATCACCATCAAATCATGGGATCAGCTCTTAAAGCAACCATTTAAATATACAACTATTACCATGCCCCTAATTTTGAATTTTAATTTTAATTTGGAAGATACAGCAGGATATAGATTGGTTGGAGACTTGGATGGAGAGATGGCAGATGGAGTTTAATCTGGAGAAATGTGTGGTAATGCATTTTGGAAGATCTAATACATAGGAAATAAACAGTAAATGGCAGAACCCTTAAGAGTATTGATAGACAAAGGGATCTGGATGTACAGGTACACAGGTCACTGAAAGTGGCAATGCAGGTAGAGAAGATAGGCAAGAAGGCAGGCAAGAAGGCATATGGCATGCTTGCCTTCATCAGCTGGGGCATCGAGTTTAAAATTGGCAAGTCATGTTGCAGCTTTATAGAACCTAGTTAGGCTGCACTTAGAATATAGTGTTCAATTCTGGTCACCACACTACCAGAAGGATGTGGAGGTTTTGGAGAGGGTACAGAAAAGATTTACCAGGATGTTGCCTGGTATGGAGGGCATTAGCTATGAGGAGAGGTTGGAGAAACTTGGTTTCTTCTCACTGGAACGACAGAGGTTGAGGGGCGACCTGATAGAAGTCTACAAGATTATGAGGGGTATGAACGGAGTGGATAGTCAGAAGTTTCTTCCCAGGGTGGAAGAGTCAGTTTCTAGGGGCACAGGTTTAAGGTACAAGGGGCAAGATTTAAAGCAGATGTACGAGGCAGATTTTTTTTTTTTACAGAGAGTCGGAGGTGCCTGGAACTCCTTGCCAGGCGAGGTAGTGAAAGCAAATATGGTAGTAACTTTTAAGGGGCGTTTTGACAAATACATGAATACGATGGGGATAGAGGGATATGGTCCCCAGAAGGGTAGGGGGTTTTAGTTCAGTCGGGCAACATGGTCAGTGCAGGCTTGGAGTGCCAAAGGGACTGTTCCTGTGCTGTAATTTTCTTTGTTCTTTGTGCCAAGTCAGCTTCAACTAAAATGCTGATAAGCAATGCTTCCAGGGTCAAATGGCTTCCAGTCAATCACAATAGGGCCTCTGCCTTCCACTATTTTATATAAAACTAATTAATCAAAATCAAACAAACTGAGGGTCAAAATAAAAGGGCCCATGCCTTAAACAAAAACAATTCACAAATTAAACTTAAAACATCATACGGAAATGTGATTAGTAGGTTTGGTAAGGCAGCAGTAACCAAGCCAGGTTGTTTGACTCGACTGTGTCCCTCTTACATTCATGGCTGGATGTCCCTGGAGAAGGACCACGCAGTGCCCACCTGGCATAGAGAGGCCTGGATGGTGCCAATGGACACTACGTGTTCAATCTCCAGCTGTAACTCTAGCCTTGGTAGAGGGACGGACAGTTGGAACAGACAATCCCATTGGTCATCACTGCTTGGACCTATTGATGGCCAGTTTTGCCAAGGCCAGGAGCAGATTCACAGGAGCTGCTACCTCTTCCACCCCCTCCATAGATCAGGAGTGTGGGAACATTGTGACAAAAAGGTTTTTAAATAACTGGAAAGGCAGTGCAGCCTCAACAACGTATATGCAGGGATCACTGACTCGTCAAGGCCCAAAAAGGTGAACCAACATCCTCCTTGATGTTAAGGGAGGACTCCTCGGTAGAGGGACCTCTACTGGGGATTTCCACTGCTGGAGAGCAACAATGCATGCCAAGGCATGTCTGGTCGACAGACAAGGGCAAGGAAGTGAAGGGTGTGCAGCAGCAGTTCATACAGTGTGCAGTGTGAAAGGGCAGGATGGTTTTTTCTTGCGAGGCAGCTCAGGCTGGGTAACTCCAGCTCCCAAAGAGAAGTTGGGGGGGGGGGCACACCTGCACCTCCTCAAGACCATGGGTCCAAGTACGACCATTTAGATCGCAGATGGCAAGTTTCCTTGAAAGCAATCCCTGATGTGCCTATAATTTCTATCAAGTAAACAGTTTTGTGATGTTGAGAAACATCCTTTACACTAGTTAATGGATCTTTCAGCGTGGTCACAAATTTGCACAGCCTTGGGTCTGGAACTTTTAAGAAAAACATACATGTCATACTTCGGAAACCGGAATTCCTGCAGGATGCAGACAAAGTAGTCTGAGGCTGGGTCTTGCCTGCGTCAGACTTAGAATTAGGCATATACGTGGGTGAAAAATGAATTCTGGAAAAAGTCCTATCAGCATTTTCAGTAAATAATAAACATACTAATTAGAGCTATTGAACTCTGTGGCCTGCCTAACTTAAGGCGTTTTTCAAAGTCCTGAAACAACTTCGATAAACACTGTTGGTGATTGAAGAGGCATATGTTCTAATGAATATTGAAATTATTTCCAGGAGCTTGCAGCGCATCCAAAAACACCAGAGAAAACAACCTGGAGTTCCATTTTCTTTTGGCGAACAATGCTCAATGCAATTGCTTGACATTTCTTAAGCTATGTCAAAGTGGCACAAAATTGAACTTTATGGAATTCTATTAACAATGTGCTATCTAACAAATACAAGCCTGAATTTAGATAATTTTACAGATCACACAAAAATACTGAAGGGGTGTGTGTAATTTTTATATACACACATACACAGACATATACGGATGTACACAATATAGAGAGAGAGGGAACAAAAGAAATTTGGCAAGATAAGTTAGTCCATACAGATTGGTAGTGAAGCACTCAAACTAACTAAATCTGATCTCACATCAACAAATTCTGTTAAGCGTAGAAACAAATAGTCAGGAGTAAAATATGCAAATCAAATTGAGAGGACAGACAAAGGAATATTTTACAGGGGCAATTTTGTGCCCGTGTTCGCAGTCAGCAAGAATGGCAACATGGGCACAACAGTCGGGAACAAGACTCTCGCTGGCAAGATCTCATTTCCCAATTTTCCCTGCAGTGGTGATGTAGCGAGGTTACCGCGCTTTAATGGATTTACATATTATTATTACACGCTCCATGATTCCCTCCCTTACTGAATATTCAAATTTCACCACCGTTAATTCACGTTGGGAAGGTTCACAACAGTTTTAGGAAGATGGGAAAGTGTCAAGGGATTCTTACCAGGGGTGACATGGTCATCAAATCCCCAGAGGACTGGAGGAAAAGGGGCATGGCTGGGCACTGCACCTGACACAGGTTGGCACTGCCAGTCGATGCATTTAAGGTGGAGGGAGACTTGAAGTAAAAGGGAAGTGGCCACTGAAGGGAGCACTGAGCACTGATGGGGGCATGGTGATGAGACTGCTGTGGTGGTTGTTGGAAGAGCCCCCAATAATAGTGTGGTTGGTCTATAGCCTCCAATACCTTTATGTTTGGGGATAGTTTGAGGTCAGTTCTTATCAGGCACATTAAAGATGGCAGTCGATCTCTGTGGAGCCAACCTTGCTGGCTCTGAGGCCCTGCCCCAACAGACTGACAGCATAAATCATGCCCTCTCACCCTGATTTTTTTTTGTCAGAGTGATTGGTCTGAAAACCCAGCTTACATCTGAAGAAAAATGTGCCTGTTTTCAGTCAGAGCTTGACACACTGACAAATTATGGGAAAATTCCACTCTCCACCTTTGACCTTGTCACCCCATGGTCTCAGCTGTGAGGATTTCTGGTAACTTGCTGTAAAATCAGAGCTGCCGGACCCAATACTATCTACTTCCGCAATATTGAGCACTTAAATGATGAGATTTGGTAGGGTAGGTACAGAAAAGCTATTTTTCCTCTAGGGGAATTACAAATAAGGGGGCGCAATCTTAAAAATTGGAGCAAAGCATTTTGGAGTGAAATCAAGAAGCTCTTTTTTCATACAGGGGTATGTAAAAATCTGGAATTCTCTCCCTCAGAAAGACTAGATACTGGGGTCACATGGAGCTCTCATGACTGAGATTGATATATTTTTGTTAGGTGAGGGTCTGGAGTAAAGACAGATAAATAAAGCTGAGGTAAAGACCATTTCCAATCTCATCCAATCAAACAGCAGTCTCCTCTTATCCCTATGTTCCAAAGTCATTTAGTTTTTCCCTTTGACAGATTTGTTAAATAACAGCTTTAAAACCTTTAACGCAGTTTCGGTATTCAAGGATGTTTGAAAATTGTGTTCAGGCCCTCTCCAGCTTCCCCCTAAAAGCCAGCCTATATGGCATCAGGGTGTGTGCCTTTTTCACCAAGCCTGACAACATTATTCCATATTATTTATTAATACATTTTGCAAATACATCATCTTCTCCGGCATCTTTACCTTTCCTCACTTACTCTGTAGAAACTGAGGCAAAGAATTCACTTAGTATTTCCAAAATACCTTCATTTTTCAGGAGGCATTTTCCTTTTTTCTTACATGCCTGTTTCCCTTCATGCCCTGAACAAACAGATTTACTTTTCTTACATGCCTGTTTCCCTTCATGCCCTGAACAAACAGATTTACACAATGGGCCGAAGGGCCTCTTTCTGTGTTATAAAACTCTTCTGAAATTTTAGTTTTGTAGACTACTTAAGCTCCTTGAGGATAGCCAGCCAAACTTGCCAATTCCCTAATGGAAATCGAAGTACAATACATCCACCAATTCTCCTTTATCCACAGTATGTGATTTTTTTTCAAAGAACTCCAATAAATTGGTTAAACCTAATTTCCCTTTCACAAAACCATGTTGACTCTGCCTCAAATTTTTACAAGTGCCCCAAATAACATCTTTAATCATAGCTTCCAATATTTTCTCTAACAAGCTTATAGTTTCCTGTTTTATTCTTTTTGACATTTGCTGTCTTCTAATCTAATGGAACCTTCCCCAAATCTAAGGAATTTTAGAAAATTAAGACCAATGTGTCACTATCTCACCAGCCATTTCTTTCAAGACTTTAGTTTAAGTTTATTTATTAATGTCACAAGTAGGATTACATTAACATTGCAATGAAGTTACAGTCCATCCAAAACTTCCCTTAAAACCAATCTCCGAGTACGCATTTTTGGAACCTAGCGTTTTGGAACATCCCTTAGTTGACTCCTGTAAAATTCTTTGGGTCACAATTGTTCCTGACTGCTGCTTCAGACTGCTATTCACTGACCTCTGTTGGAAAATGTGTGGACCTCAGTCGAGGACATAATCAGGCTTCACTCTGATGGATTCTAGTCTGTTAGTCATGTCTCAGTTCTTATGTGAATCATAGGTACTGAGATGGTGGATGTACTATTTCCAAATTTGCTAACAGGCAACCAGGTGGAAATGTCAGGAGGACATAAGGAGATTTCAAGAAGACTTGGACACACTAAGTGAATGGGCAATAACACAGTAGATGGAATATAACGTAAATAAATGTGAAGTTATCCACTTTGGTAGGAAAGAAAGCAGAAAGGCACAGTATTTCTTACATGATGAGCAGTTGGGAAGTGTTAATGTCCAAATAGATCTGGGTAGCCTTGTTCATGAGTCACTAAAAACTAGCATGCAGCTGCAGTGCGCAATTAGGATGACCAACCACCATTATAAGGGGATTTTAGTATAGGTGCCTTTCTGAAATTGTATACAGCCTTGGTGAGACTACATCTGGAGTACTGTGTACAATTTTGGTCTCCTTATCTCAGAAAGGATGTACTTAACACAGAAGAAGTGCAACAGAGGTCCACCAGGAGGTGCCTCTACTTTCTCAGAAGACTAAGGAAATTTGGCACGTCAGCTATGACTCTCACCAACTTTTACAGATGCACCATAGAAAGCATTTTTTCTGGTTGTATCACAGCTTGGTATGGCTCCTGCTCTGCCCATGACCGCTAGGAACGATAAAAGATCATGAATCCATCATGCAAATCATACTCCCATCCATTGATTCTGTCTACACTTCCCACTGCCTCGGCAAAGCAGCCAACATAATTAAGGTCATTCTCTCTTCCACCGAGAAAAAATACAGAAGTCTGAGGTTATGTACCAACTGACTCCAGAAAATTTCTTCCCTGTTGCTGTCAGACTTTTAAATAAACTTACCTTGCTTTAAGTTGATCTCTCTCTACACCCTAGCTATGACTGTAACACTACATTCTGCACTCTCTCCTTTCCTTCTCTATGAACGGTATGCTTTGTCTCTATAGCACGCAAGGAACAATACAAGTGTATTGTGTACTGTGTACTGTATGTTAATACATGTGACAATAATAAATCAAATCAAAATCTTCTGGGAGATTGAGGAAACCAGGCCTGTATTCGTTATAAAGAATGAGAGGTGATCTCATTGAAACTTACAAAATTCTAACAGTTGATGTAGATAGGATGTTTCCCCTGGTTTGAGAGTCTAGAACACAGTTTCAGAATAAGAAGCAGGCCATTTAGAACTGAGTTGAGGAGAAATTCCTTCAGTCAAGAGGTGGGGAATCCTTGGAATTCTCTATGCCAGTAGTGTGTGAAAGCTCAGTCATTGAGTATGTTCTAGACAGAAATCAATAGATTTATAGATACGAATAGCATCAAGGGAACAGTGAGAAAATGGCATAATGGGTAGACAGTCAGCCATGACTTAGACCCCTCTGTCTCTCTTCTGATGCTGTATAAAACTTGCCTCTTTAATGAAGCTTTTGCTGATCTGCCCTAATATCTCTTTATGTAGTTTGGTTCAAATTTGGTTTGATAATGCTGCAGTAAAGTGCCTTGAGATATTTTAATATGTGAAAGGTGCTATACAAATGCACATTCTTGTTTGTTCAGTTTAGATTTGAAAGATCCAACAGCTGTATTCAAGGAGGAGAAAAGTTCTCCTTGTCTTGGTGAGAGGTGGACTGGTTATTGGGGCTGAATTTGAAGGGCTGCAGTCTTCTGCCTTGGTCACTCTAATGACATGCATTTTTACAGTATTTGACCTGTCCCAGCTGGAGAGCTGCATCCTCTCTGCTGCTGAAGGACAGAGTCTCCTGACCCCTCACAGATATTGTTTGCTGACAGCGTTTTCTTTTCCAGAAGCCATCTACCAAAGAGCAATACAAAAGGGATCCTCTTAGAATCGTTGAATGATACACCATAAAAGAACATCATTCAGCCCATCGTGTTTGCACCACTTGTTTAAAAGAGCCATTCAATTATTTTAATTCTCCCCTCAATTGTATATCACATTTCCTTTTGAATGTTACAATGAATTTGCTTTCACCACACTTTCAAACAATGTATTCTGGTTCATAACTCACTGCATAAAACATTTCTTCTTCTCTTCCCTCTGGTTCGCTTGCCATGGATCTAAAACATAAGAACGTAAGAAATAGGAGCAGGAGTAGGCCATCTAGCCCTTCGAGCCTTCCCCGCCATTTAATAAGATCATGGCTGATCTGAAGTGGATCAGTTCCACTTTCCTGCTTTCTCCCCATAACCCTTAATTCCCTTGTCTATCAGAAATCTATCCATCCGTGACTTAAATATATTCAGCGAGGTAGCCTCCACCACTTCAATGGGCAGATAATTCCAGAGATTCACCCCCCTTTGAGTGAAGAAGTTCCTCCTCAACTCCGTTCTAATATAAGAACATAAGAACATAAGAACATAAGAAATAGGAGCAGGAGTAGGCCATCTGGCCCTTCGAGCCTGCCCCGCCATTCAATAAGATCATGGCTGATCTGTCGTGGCTCAGTTCCACTTTCCCGCCCTCTCCCCATAACCCTTAATCCCCTCTCTTATCAAAAACCCATCAACCCGCTTCTTAAAAATATTTAGCGAGGCAGCCTCCACCACTTCAACGGGCAGAGAATTCCAGAGATTCACCACCCTTTGAGTGAAGAAGTTCCTCCTCAACTCCGTTCTGAACCGCCCCCCCTTTATCTTGAGGCTGTGCCCCCTAGTCCTACTGTCTTTTTTGAGCAGGAAGAGTCTTTCCACCTCTATCCTATCCATCCCATTCATCATCTTATACGTCTCAATGAGATCTCCCCTCATTCTTCTAAACTCTAACGAGTACAAGCCTAGTTTATTCAGCCTCTCCTCATAGCTCAACCCCCTCAACTCCGGTATCAGCCTAGTAAACCTCCTCTGCACTCCCTCCAAGGCCAAAATATCCTTGCGCAGGTGCGGCGCCCAAAACTGCACACAGTACTCCAGCTGCGGCCTCACCAATGCCCTATACAGCTGCAGCAAGACCTCCCTACTTTTAGATAGGGGTCATGGGTAGAGAGGTGGTGTTGAGATGGCGGCGTGGGCTCGTTGGGCCGAAGGGCCTGTTTCCCAGGCTGATTTTGTTCTTTGTTAAACTGCACCCCCCCACCCCCGCTTATTTTGAGGCCGTGCCCTAGTTCTGTTTTCCTTTCTAAGCGGAAAGAATCTGTCTACCGCTACCCTATCTAGCCCCTTCATTATCTTGTAAGTCTCTTTAACATCCACCCTCGGCCTTCTAAACTCCAACGAGTACAGGCCCAGTCTATCTAATCTCTCCTCAGAAGCTAACCCCCTCATCTCCAGTATCAGCCTGGTGAATCTCCTACCTCTTAATTTCCACAGATCCAACATTCCCAGGGGTCAATGTTGAGATTATGTTACTAACCTAGACCTTAATGTATAGGGTACAAATTCAAAATTTGCAGGTGACATGAAACTTGGAAGTATTGTGAACTTTTAGTAAGATAGCGTAGAACTTTTAAAGGACAAGTTGGTGGATAGGTGGCAGATGAAGTTCAATGCAGAAAAATATGAAGTGATTTTACTGGTAGGGAGGACATGGAGAGACAATATAAGATAAAGGAAAGGGATGCAGGAGCAGAGGGACCCAGGTTTGCATGTGCATTAGTTGTGAATACGGCAGGACAGTTTTAGAGAACACGTACAGTAGATTAGGCCTATTAATAGTACAAGGGCAAGGAGGTAATGCTGAACTTATATAAGACACTGCTTCAGCCTCAGCTAGAGTATTGCCTTTAGTCCTGGGCACCACGTTTTGAAGCGTAGAAAAGATTCGCGATGATTCTCGGTAGACGGAACTTCAGTCACAAAGATAGATTGGAGAAGCTGGCACTGTTTTCTTTGGAGAAAGCTAAGCAGTGCTTTTGTTAGAGATAAATGGGAGTGGGATGGCTTGATCTTGGTGTTTCGGACAAAACTCGGCACAACATCGAGGGCCGAAGGACGTGTACTGTGCTATACTGTTCTACGTTCTATATTCTATGGTCTGTTTGAATGGTGGAACAGGCTTGATGGGCCAAATGGCCTGCCTTGTTTCCTATGTTCCTACACTGGTTAAAAAAGACCAACTGAACAACACTTTTTCTCTTTAAAAATATTAGTAAGTTACATATCAAAAAGAGTATTCACATTTTACACAATTCTGTTCAGTGAGTGAGCACTCGAATGCGTCTGGGCGCTATAATGAAGCTTTCATCAAAAAGCCAATGCAGATTCCTTGGGTGTTATTGCATATTTTTTCAATATTATTTTAAGTAGCAAATCTTCCGTTGCAAGTAAAAAAATATATGGCCTCCACGTTTCAAAATATTATCTGTGGCATAAATGTGTGAATATGGAAGACTTCACATTGAATTAACATTGCAGCTCAGAAACCAACAGAAATAACATTTCCCTGAATGAAAACACATGCTACCACAACAGCCCAGATTGTTTTACCAAAATTTAAGAAAATATTTTTGAGTGTATTCTGGTTAGCTTTCCTATGGTAAACATGAAACTATAGCGCACAGATTAGAAGATCTCAAATTCAATATCAAATCTGTGTTGAAGTATGTGATTGCAGTTTGTGTTGCAGTTACCTCTCAATTGGAGAATCAGCAGAGGTTGTTGATAGTGCTCGTTCATTGTCTATTGACATAATCTCAGCCACGATTGAGTGGCAGAGCAGACTCGGGGGTGGGGGGGGGTGTGTGTGTGTGTGTGCGCAAGTGGCTTAATTCTGCTCCCATGTCTTATGGTCTTATAATGGAGTGCGCATGTTTGGGGATTATAGTCCAAATATGTAATTTGCACTTTTAAAGTTATTTATTAGTCACAAATAGGCTTATATTAACACTTCAATGGAGTTACTGTGAAAATACCATTGTCATCACACTCCAGCTGCGCCTGTTCGGGTACACTGAGGTTACCATGGCCAACCCACTTAACCAGCATGTCTTTCAAAGTGTGGGAGGAAACCGGAGCACCCAGAGAAACCCATGAAGACAGGGGGAGACTGTGCAAACTTCAGACAAACTTGACCCAAGCTGGAAATTGAACCCAATTCCTGGCACTGTGAAGCTGCAATGCCAACCATTATGCCACCATGCTGCCCCTCTACTGACAGGAAAGGAAACTCCATTCAGGTTTAACATTTTTTACTTTTCACTCATTCTTGATAAATTGTGGGAAGCAGTAGTGCAATGGTATTATTTCTGCACATCTGTCCCAGAGGACTGGGCTGGTGCTCTGGAGACACAAGTTAAAATCCCACCAAAATGACAGGGGGGCGGGGAATTAACTTAAATTAATTAATTGCCCTTTAGTGTCCAAAGATGTGTGGAATAGGTGGATTAGCCATGGTAAATGCACAGGGTTACGGCGATAGGGCAGAGGGGAGGGCCAGGGTGGGATGATCAGTGCAGACTTAATGGGGTGGATGGCCTCTTTCTGCAATGTAGAGATTCTATGATTCTATAACACATGACTCCAGATTTTTAGTAATGTGCTTGACTCTTTAACTGTCCTCTGAAATAGCATAGCATGTTGTATTATTTAAATTGAACCACTATAGAAAAGTCAAATATGTATAAAACCCAAACGGAATAGTCAGCATCAACGGAAGCATTGAAAATAACAATGGCACACCCTGCTCAGTCAACCCGACAAACTCCTCCCCACTAACATCTGGGGACTTCAGTCAAAATTGGGAGTGCTGTTCCACAGTTCAGTCAAACAACAACAACCTGACATAGTCATACTCAGGGAATCATATCTCTCCATCAACTTTTTCATCATAATTTTCATTATAATCACTGGGAATGTCCTGTCCTACTGGCAGAAAAACCCACCAAAGACGGCAGCATAGAGATATGCAGTTGGGGAGGAATCGCTCTGGGAGTTCACAACTCTGGTGGATGGGGTGCCAATGAAGTGGGCTACTTTGTCCTGAATGGTGTCAGCATTTTTTGCCCATCCCTAATTGCCCTTGAACTGAGTGACTTAACCAGCTATTTCAGAGGATGGTTAAGAGTCAACGACATTGCTGTGGGTTTGGTGCTGCAGTTAGACCAGACCAGGTCACCAACAGAGCATTTTACGCAGGCCTATTCCCTGCTAATCCCCCTAATCTGCACATCTTGAGACACTAAAGGACAATCAACCTAAACTGTACATCTTGGGTCACTAAAGGGCAATTTAGCATGGCCAATCCACCTAACTTGCACATCTTTCACCTGTGGGAGGAAACCGGAGCAACCAAAGGAAACCCACGCAGACACAGGGAGAATGTGCAAATTCCACATAGACAGTGACTCAAGGCCAGAATTAAACCTGGGTCCTTGGCCCTGTGAGGCAGCTGTGCTAACCACTGTCATCGTGTTTCCCACTTGCCTCTTATTAGCCCAAGCCTAAACCTCGTTCAAGCCTGAGTCTTGTTCAGGTCTTGCTGCATATGGACATGGATTGCTTCAGTATCTGAGGAGAAATGACACTGCAATTCTGGACACTGCAATCATCAGCAGATGTCCTTACTTCTAAACTCAACTATCAGCATCAAGCTGGGGCAGGCTATCAGCTCTGGTTTGATGGGAAGTGTAATAGAGCATGCCAGAATTAGCAATGTGGAATCCCTACAGTGCAGAAAGCAGCCATTCAGCCCTTTGAGTCTGTACCAACTCTCCAAAAGAGCATCCTACCCAAGCCCTCCCCTCCGCCATATCCCCATAACCCAGTGGGCACATAGAAAAATGAGGTGTCAACCAAGTAAAGCTGCACAGCATAATATGTACATTAAACAGGAAAAGTATGTGCTTGACAGAGCTAAGTAATCCCACGACCAGCAGATCAGATCAAAACTCTTGTCCTGCCACATCCAGCTGACTTTGGTGTAAAATTAAACAAACCATAAAATCCCCCTCCTCAATGATGGGGAGCTCATTACATCATTTGCAGTGAATCATTTGCAGCCATTTTCAGGCAGAAAAGGCAGATGACCTACCTCAGCCTTCTCCCAAGTCCCAGCATCACAGATGTCAGTCTTCAGCCAATTTGATTCACTCTGTACAATATCAAGAAACAGCTGAATACATCGGATAGAGGCCCAGTCTATCCAGCCTCACCTTATAACTCAAACCATCAAGTCCTGGTTTCTGCACTCTTTCTAATTTAATAATATCCTTTCCATTATAGGGTGACCAGAACTGTACACAGTATTCCAAATGTGGCCCCACTAATGTTTTGTACAACTTTAATAAGACATCCCAACTCCTGTATTCAATGTTCTGACCAATGAAACCACTCATACCAAATGCCTTCTTCATCACCGCGTCCAGCTATGACCCCACTTTCAAGGAGATATGAACCTGTCCCCCTTGATCTCCTTGTCCTATAACTCTCCCCAAAGCCCTGCCATTAACTGAGAAAGTCCTGCCCTGGTTCGCTCTACCAAAATGCATCACCTCACATTTATCAACGGCCCAACTGATCAAGATCCTATTGCAATCCTAGATAACCTTCTTCACTGTCCACTATGCCACCAATCTTGGTGTCATCTTCAAATGTACTAATCATGCCTCCTAAATTCTCATCCAAATCATTAGTATAAATGACAAATAATAGTAGACCCTGCACCGATCCGAGGCACACTACTAGTCACAGGCCTCCAGTTTAAAAAGCACCCTCTACAACCACCTTCTGTCGTCAAGCCAATTTTGTATCCAATTGGCTACCTTAGCCTGGATCCCCTGTGAGATTTAACCTTTTGCAACAATTTACCATGTGGTGCCTTGCTAAAGCCCATGCAGACAACATTGACTGCACGTCCTATTCACAAAAAAAAGGACAAATTCAATCCAAGCAATTACTGCCCCATCGGTCTAATTCCAATTAGCAAAGTGATGGAAAGTATCATCAATAGTATTATCTAGCGGCACTTACTCAACAACAATGCTCACTTTGCATTCCACAAACCTTGATCAGCTCCAGACCTCATTACAATCTTGGTCCAAACATGAACAAAAGAACTGAATTCCATTACCACGTGAGGGTGACAGCCTTTGACATCGAGGCAGCATTTGACTGAGTGTGGCATCAAGGAGACCTAGCAAAATTGAAGTAAGGAGAAAGCAAGTGGGAAACCCTCTACTGGTTGGAATAATTTCCAGGTCAGAAGTGGGGACATTCGCTGATGATTGCGCAGTTTTCAGCACCATTCGTAAGTCCTCAGATAATGAAGCAGTCAATGCCCGTTGTCAAGAAATTGTAATGAAATGGGCAGCACAGTGGTTAGCACTGCTGCTTCACAGCTTCAGGAGCCTGGGTTCGTTTCCTGGCTTGGGTCACTGTCTGTGTGGAGTTTGTATATTCTCCTCATGTCTGCGTGAGTTTCCTCCAGTCTCCTCCCACAGTCCAAAGATGTGCAGGTTAGGTTGATTGGCCATGCTAAAATTGCCCCTTAGTGTCCTGAGATGCGTAGATAATAGGGATCAGTGGGTAAAATGTGTCAGGATATGGGGGTAGGGCCTGGTGGGATTGTGGTCGGTGCAGATTCGATGGGCAAATGGCCTTTTTTTGCACTGTAGGGTTTCTATGATTCTATGAAGTGGAGATTAAAGAATTTGATAAAAGGTTAATGAGTCACTAGTACTGCAGTTTCCCTTCAGCAATTTGGAGTACCCAAGCATCATACAATCCTGTCCAACAGCTACAAGACACAAGACAGGAGTGTGATGGAATACTTTACAATTGCCAGGGTGACCACAACTCTAACAATGCTTAGAAACCTTGATACTATCCAGAACAAAGCAGCACGCTTGATTTGACCTCTGTCCACCACTAATGCACAATGGCAACAGTTTGCACCACATACAAAGTGCATTGCAGCAAACCTGTGACCACTATCATCCAAAGGATACGGGCAACCGATGCCTGGGAACACCACCGGCTGCAAATCCTCTCCAAGCCCCAACTATGTTGAGTTGAAACTGTAACACTATTCCTTCACTGTTGCTGGGTCATAAACCTCCCTCACCTCACTTTGGGAATATCTACACCAGATGGGCTGCAGCAGTTGAAGGCGGCAGCTCATCGCTATCTTTTCAGGGGCAATTAAGAATGGGAAATAAGTGTTACCCTTGCCAGCGACATTCACATCCCATGAACAAATGAAAAATTACTTTGGACTGGCTGCTACATCTACCAAAGTTGGTAACAATGTCTATAAATATACTTGTTTACACAATGAAAAGGCATTTGATAGACTAACATCAGAAAATAATGGTGTGCATAAACAAACTTGAAATTAACAAATGATAAAAGGGTAGAGTCTATTCTGAAATCAATCAGCAGTGCTGAGACTTAATAGCACCTTGCCTGACAGCTTCATCATCAAAAGGGGGGTGCATCAGAGGTGTGCCATGTCCCCAAACCTGTTCAACCTGTACACTGAAGCTACCTTCAAAGATACAGAAGACTGCCAGGACATAACATTGGACAGGGTGGAGATATGTAGATGACATTGTTCTGATTGCAGAGTCTGAAAAGACACTGCAGGAAATAAAAGCAAGGAGCGAGGAACATGGATTAAGAATTAATGCAAACACAATGATTATATGCAAAGACCAAAGCCCCAAAGTGAAAACTGAAGTAAACAAACAAATCCTGCAACAAATGATAGGGTTCATCTAAGATAAAAGCAAAATAATGTAAATGCTGGAATCTGAAACAAAAACAGAAAATGCTGGAAAACGTACCAGCATTTTCTGTTTTGGTTGTGATAGGGTTCACATATCTTGAGCAAATTATCAGCTTAGAGATATGATAGTGAGACCCAAAGGGGAATGGAGGTATCTAAGACAAGCTATCTCAGAATGAAGCACATACTAACATCAAAGAAAAAGAATCTGATTCTGAGCTGGGAAGAGACAGGTTTTTGATATCTCAGGGATTCAAGGAATGGGGCATGGGCAGAAAATTGGAGTTGAAGCCCAAGATTAGCCATGGTCAAATTGAATGATATGACAGGGTTGATGGACCATATCGTTTGTTCTTTTTTTTAATTCATTCGTGGGATGTGGGCATTGCTGGCTAGGCCAGCATTTATTGCCCTTCCTTAATTTGAGGTGGTGTGTTGCTTTCTTGAGCCACTGCAGTCCATGTGGTGCAGGAACATTCAAAAGCCTGGGTTTTGATCCAGCAACAGTGAAGGAACAGCAATATAATTCCAAATCAGGATGGTGTGTTACTTGAACGGGAACTTACAGATTGTGGTGTTCCCATGTACTTGCTAACCTTGTACTTCTAGATGGTAGAGCTCATGGGTTTGGAAGGTGCTATCAAAGGAGCCGTGGTGATTTGCTGTAGTGCATCTTGTAAATAGTACATACTGCTGCCACTATGTGTTGGAGGTGATGAATGGGGTGTCAATTAAGCAGGCTACTTTGTCCAGGATGATGTCAAGGTTCAAGTGTTGTTGGAGCTACACCCATTCGGCAAAGTGGAGAGCATTCATCGCACTCTTGAATTGTGGCCTTGTGGATGTTCATATTTCTTGCATTCTTGTGAATCTTAGGAAAAGAATGCTGAGCTGCTACATTTTGCTATTTATGTTATATGGCTCAAAGACATGGACAACAAACAGAAACACTATTGATAAACTTTCAATATGTGGACAAATGTAGGTTGTTCTGCATATCCCACAGAGATAGAAAGATTAATGAGATAATGCTGGAAATGGCTGGAGGAGTGTGTAAATTTAGTGCATAAGTTTAGAGAGTAAGATACAACAATTTAGTCGCATCATTTTGAGAGACGATAGACAGAGGCAATTATTGGAATAGAACAAAGAACAAAGATTACAGCACAGGAACAGGCCCTTCGGCCCTCCAAGCCTGTACCGATCATGCTGTCCAAATAAAAGGTTGATGGAAAATGTCAGCAAGGGAAGGCAAGAAGGAAATGGATGACTGCTTTAGTGGACTGGGTGTTGACTATGTGGAATGTGTAAGGGCAACAGCACAATCAGAGGTGGAGATACATGGTAATCAACCTTATGGGGCAATGACACCAAAAAACAGACAAACAAATCAAATTTATCTAGTTGGGTGAAATAATCATTTAATGGCTTCAGTTATTTTGAGTACATTTCTAATACATTGTCAACATGAATTGCATCTCTACAGCCAACCAGCCAGATTAAATGGCAAGAAACCAGCAATGCAATGACTGTTCACCCCAACACCCACTGTAAAATACCCATGTTTACAGAAATTGGTTGCTTCCAATTTCTACCTCACTTCACAAATATGACCACAGGTGAACAAGTTCACACAAATTTTAAATTTTTGTGTCTCTATCATTGTAATACAATAAGAAGCACAGCTGCACTCAAGTATATTTACAATGTTAAAACCTCTGGCTTGAACCAGTTTCAAGTGACACCTAACTGTGCAGTACAAGCAACATTCCAAGTTAATACAACAGTAAATGGCTAATAGAAACTTGTCTATTTCACAAATGAACCTTTGCCTTGCAAACTCATTTATTTTCCATATCCCCCAATATTTAATTTTAGCTTTGGAGTCAGATGTTTAGAAAGGGATGATTTAAAGAGAATGAGAAAAACAGAGAAACCATAGTTGAAGAAAATGCCCTTCAAGCAGTCTTGGGCAACCCTAGATGGTCAGGAAGGCGAATGGGATGCTGGCCTTCATAGCGAGGGGGATTGAATATAAAAGTAGGGAGGTCTTGCTGCAGCTGTATAGGGCATTGGTGAGGCCGCAGCTGGAGTACTGTGTGCAGTTTTGGGCGCCGCACCTGCGCAAGGATATTTTGGCCCTGGAGGGAGTGCAGAGGAGGTTTACTAGGCTGATACCGGAGTTGAGGGGATTGAGCTATGAGGAGAGGCTGAATAAACTAGGCTTGTACTCGTTAGAGTTTAGAAGAATGAGGGGAGATCTCATTGAGACGTATAAGATGATGAATGGGATGGATAGGATAGAGGTGGAGAGACTCTTCCCGCTCAAAAAAGACAGTAGGACTAGGGGGCACAGCCTCAAGATAAAGGGGAGGCGGTTTAGAACGGAGTTGAGGAGGAACTTCTTCACTCAAAGGGTGGTGAATCTCTGGAATTCTCTGCCCGTTGAAGTGGTGGAGGCTGCCTCGCTAAATATTTTTAAGAAGCGGGTTGATGGGTTCTTGATAAGAGAGGGGATTAAGGGTTATGGGGAGAGGGCGGGAAAGTGGAACTGAGCCACAACAGATCAGCCATGATCTTATTGAATGGCGGGGCAGGCTCGAAGGGCTAGATGGCCTACTCCTGCTCCTATTTCTTATGTTCTTATGTTCTTATGTTCTTATGAGTGAGTGAGTGTCATATGGAGCTCTCCTTCATCTCAGTGAGCCACAAGATTGAAATCGTGCTTGTTCACGAACCATAACCCCATGAATAAGATTAAATATATTTAATACAGGCCGAATATTTCAAAATGAGTTGTAGAAAATGCTTAATCATTTATATCAAATGGTTAAAATAATATTTACATTTGGACACAGAGGGAGTGCATGGCTCTCACAGTCAATGTTGTGTGAAATCAGCACACACGTCACTTCACTTGCCTTTGCTTTATGTGCAAATCACTTCAGTCATACCACAGTAGGGAAAAAACTACACAAATGGAAATCAGCGGAATGTGGCAACTGTGTGCATGGGCAACAGTCAAAGTGTCTTGTGGGCTGCATTCAGAACCGAGATGGGCCGCATGTAGTCCCCAGGCAGCAGGTTACCCATCACTGCCTTAAAGGCTTAATTTTGCATGCTATCAACCTGCTTGCATGATTACAACAAATCCTGTCACATGCTATTTGAATGCAATTCACCACATTCTGCTAAATATTTAAATATTGTACAAATGTATTCATAAGGGTAGTAAGAGAAACACCTGTGTTTTATGTTACATTGTACAAAGCCCTTTTTCAATTCTTTATCAATATGAAATAGAGTTTAGAAATGTTCCTCATAATGGCATTAATGTTTAAATTCAGACCTGAAAAATAGGGTCTGCAAACGGTTACCATAAGTAGATTTGCATCTTTCAAATGTTGCCTTTTTAGAAACAATGGGATGATTTCACGTTTAATATTGGATGATTTGGGATGTTAAGGATAATGTAAGGACTCATTCCCTCTTAATGTTCTTGAAAATTCTGCTTTTGACATTAAATAACATCAGAAATAGAGGCTTATTTCAAGAAGCAGAGGAACATAATTGCACATCACTAAATAATGTGCAAAAATATTGATTGAATTACTTTTAATTTAATGATTTTCTACATGAGTGCATGGAATCAAGTGCCGACCAAACATTCTCAAGTCATTTAAGTTTCGCCTCTTGGATTTGTGCACTTTAGACTCGTTCAAGTTAACTAAGATGATCAGGATCAACTCTTCCAGGAGTTGTGGCCTCATCAAGAGTGAAATTTCTCCTCACCAAACAAGTCTTGGCCAACCATAAATGTAAACTAAACAAGTATAAACATGTGAAGCAGTCTGAAAATGAAGAGATGTCATCTGCCATTTCCCTTTTTTTTAAAACAATGCACCACCTAACCCTCAGGGGAGTAGACAGACAAAGTGTAATCTCATTTACTGGTAGAAATATGATTTACTGTAATCAACCACTGTCAATCGCATTCTTCCTCATTCATCTGCCCACACAGCTTTCAGTAAAAAAAAATTGGAAGAGAGAATTTGACAGAAAAAAAAACTTGGCTCCCAACAGATTTCAATATGGAAATCATTAACTTTTAACAGATAAAGAAGAAAGAAAATTACAGCACAGGAACAGACCCTTCAGGCCTCCAAGCCTACACCGAACATGTCACCCAACTGAACTTAAAGCCCCTGCCCTTCCAGGGACATATCCCTCTATTTCCATCCTATTCAAGAAGCCCCTTAAAAGTCACCACCGTATCCGCTTCCACTACCTCTTTCGGCAATGCATTCCAGCACCCACTACTCGTTGTGTAAAAAATATGCCTTGTACATCTCCTTAAAGCTTTTCCCCTCGCACCTTAAACCTATACCCCCTAGTAATTAACTCTTCCACTCTGGGAAAAAGCTTCTGACTATCCACTCTGTCCATGCATCTCATAATCTCGTAAACTTCACTCAGTTCTCCCCTCAACCTCCATCACTCCAGTGAGAACAAACCAAGTTTCTCCAACCTCTCCTCGTAGCTAATGCCCTCCATACCAGGAAATAACCTGGTAAATCTTTTCTGTACCCTCTCCAAAGTCTCCACATCCTTCTGGTAGTGTGGCAACCAGAATTAACACTATATTCCAAATGCGGCCTAACTAAGGTTCTATAAAGCTACAACATGACTTGCCAATTTTTAAACTCAATACTCCGGCCAATAAAGGCAAGCATGCCATATGCCTTCTTGACTACCTTCTCTACCTGCATTGCCACTTTCAGTAATCTGTGTAGTTGTACACCCAGATCCCTTTGCCTATCAATACTCCTAAGGGTTCTGCAATTTACTGTATATTTCCTATCTGTATTAGATCTTCCAAAATGCATTACCTCACATTTGTCCGGATTAAACTCCATCTGCCATCTCTCCGCCCAAGTCTCCAACGAATCTATATCCTGCTGTATCCTCTGATGGTCCTCAGCACTATCCGCAAATCCACTAATCTTTGTGTCGTCTGCAAACTTACTAATCAATCCAGTTGCATTTTCCTCCAAAGCATTTATATATTACAAACAGCAAAGGTCCCAGCTTTGATCCCTGAGGAACACCACTTGTCACAGCCTTCCATTCAGAAACACACCTTTTCTTTGACCAAGCCAGTTTTGTATCCACCTTGCCAGCTCACCTCTGATCCCATGCAACTTCACCTTCTGCACTACTCTGCCATGAGGGACCTTGATGTGGAGATGCTGGCGTTGGACTGGGGTAAACACAGTAAGAAGTCTGACAACACCAGGTTTAAGTCCAACCGATTTATTTGATAGTAGACTCACAAGCTTTCGAGGTTTCCCTCTTTGTCAGGTGAATGAACAGTTCTGGCCTCAGACAGAGCGTATAACAGCTCAGACAGTTTACAGATTACTGATTAGAATGCGAATGCATTCTAATTCTGGTTGCGAATGCATTCTAATCAGTAATCTGTAAACTGTAAACTATCTGTGCTGTTGTGTGCTCTGTCTGAGGCCAGACTCTTCATTCACCTGACGAACAGGGAAACCTCGAAAGCTTCTGAGTTTACTATCAAATAAATCGGTTGGATTTAAACCTGGTGTTGTCAGACTTCTTAATGAGGGACCTTGTCAAAGGCCTTATTGAAGTCCATGTAGACAACATCCACTGCCCTACCCTCATCAATCATCTTCATCACTTCCTTGAAAAATTCAATCAAGTTCGTGAGACACTACCTCCTCTTTACAAAACCATGTTGCCTCTCACTAATACATCCACTTATTTCCAAGTCGGGATAAATCCTGTCTTGAAGAATCCTCTCCAATAATTTCCCTATCCCTGATATAACACTCACCGACGTGTAACTACCCTGTAGCTAGTGAAAATACAAAGATTTCTCTCAAGGCTCCCGCAATTTCCTCCCTTGCCTCTCTCAGTATTCCTGGGTAGATGTTATCTATTTTTATCAGATTTTATCAGAAGTTCATAATCTTAATTTCAAATATATGCAAGCAGATGGATATGTTGTGTGTGAAGACTTTCCTATGTAGTTGATTCATTAGTGAGTGGTTTAATAGTTAGAATTACTGGGCTAGCATATATTTATATATTTTGGGAAGCACGGTGGCATAGTGGTTCCCATTACCACCTCATGGTGCCAGGGAAACAGGTTCGATTCCAGCCTTGGGTGACTGTCTGCATGGAGCCAACATGTTCTCCCCATGTCTGTGTGCATTTCCTTCGGGTGCTCCGGTTTCCTCCCACAGTCCAAAGGTGGAGTCATTCAGCACAGAAACAGGCCCTGCAGTCCACCATATCTATACTGACCATCGAATGTCAATCTATACTAATCCTATTTATCAGCATGTGGTCCATAATTTACTATGCCTTGGCGATTTAGGTGCTCATCCAGATGCTTCTTAAATGTTGTGCACCCGCCTCCACCACCCTCTCAGGCAGCACATTCTACATTTCCACCACCCTCTGGGTGAATTTCTTTTCTGATTCCCACTAAACCACTTACTCCTCACCTTAAATCTATGCCCTCTGGTCTTAGACACCAAGGGAAAACATTCTTACAATCTACCCTATCTATACCTGTCATAATTTTGTATACCTCTATCAGATCCCACCCCAGCCTCCACTGCTCCAGGGAAAACAAACCCATCTTATCCAGTCTTTCCTCATAGCTGAAACGTCCAATCCCAGGCAACATCCTGGCGACTCTCCCCTGCACCTCTCCAGTGCAATCACGTTCTTCCGATACAATTTTCCATCTGTGGCCGAACCAATGTTTTATAAATTTGTAACAAGACCACCCTGCTCCTATATTCTCTGCCCCGGCTAATGAAGGTAAGCATTCCGCATGCCTTTTTCATCATCCTATCTACCTGTGCTGCCAACTTCAGGAATCTATGGATTGGTACGCCAAGGTCCCTTTGTTCCTCAATACTCTCTAGGGATTTGTCATTCATTATATATATCCTACCTTTATTAGGGTCTCCAAAATCATCACCTCTCACTTATTAGGATTAAATTCTATCTGCTACTGCTCTGCCCAATTTACCAGCTGATCAACCTCATTTTTAACAACACCATCAATTTCATGTCATCTGCAAACTTACTCATTATATCTTCCACATTCACATCCAGGTTGTTAATGTATATAAAAATAAGCAAGGGTCCCAGCATCGATTCCAGCTGGTCACAGGCTTCCAATCACAAAAGCACCCCTCCACCATCACACTTTGCTTCCTATTAACAAGCCAACTTTGGACCCAATTTGCCAACTTGTCTTGGATTCCATGGGCTCGAACCATTTAGACCAGCCTTCCACCTGTGGCCTTGTCAAAGGCCTTACCGAAGTCCATGTAAACCACATCAACTGTGCTACCCTCATTAATGTATTTAGTTACCTTTTCAATAAACTTAATTAGATCAGTTAGACAGGATTTCCCACTAGCAAATCTGTGACTATCCCTGATCAATCCCTGCCTTTCCAAATGTTGATTAATCCTGTCCCTCAAAATTTCTTCCAATAATTTCCCAACCACTGACGTTAGATGAACTGGCCTGTAATTATCTGGCTTATCCCTGCTGCCCTTCTTGAATAAAGGTACCACATTAACTATCCTCTAATCATCTGGCACTTCACCTGTGGCCAGCAAAGATTTAAGAATCTGCATCAGGGTCTCCCCAATCTCCTCTCTTGGCAGCCAGAGATGCATCTCATCAGGCCCTGGAGATTTGTGCACCTTTATGCTGTCAGGGTACCCGATCGGAAACCAAGATATATTATGAAGCCAGACTACACCCCAACAATTTTCTATTTTGGCATTCGTGTGAGAATATGGTGTTTCACTCCAGGTGTGATTCTACTGACACAGGGAAACCTTTATTAAAACAAATTTTATTTGAAACTACAGTTTAATTATAACAAATGAATTAGTTTAATCTTTAACAATTCTTAGCTGCTAAGCTATCATTATGAGTTCTAATTCATAGAGTCATAGAGGTTTACATACCAAGCAATATTCTTCCTATAGACTTAAATCCTCTCTTTAAAATTAATTAGTTAGCAAAACCCAGGCATACCAGTTGTCTAAGATTAACATTCCTAGAGCTTTCAGAACAGTTTTGAAGAGAGAGAAAGAAAGAGCGAGAGAGAGAGAAAGAGGAAAAGAGAAACAGAGAGACACCTATTTCTTCAGGTAACCCAGGCAACAATTGCTTGTATTTTAAAATTAAACTGAATCCCTTTCTTTCCTACAAGCTTATCCCCTCCCATTAATCAGAACACTCTGCCGCTGTCAATTATCCTAATCAGGGATGAGGGGATGATGAGCCTGGGTAAAATGCTCTTTCGGAGTGTCGGTGCAGACTCGATGGGCTAGATAGCTTCCTTCTGCACTGAGGGATTCTTTTTATAAGCAATAGTGATATACAATTCATAAATGAATTTCAGACCATTTCTACATGAATCCTTAAAAGATTCATGCCAATTTCCTCTCTCCATCATTTCAAAAATTTGTTCTTGGAACATGAGCATCCCTGACAAAGTTGGCATTTATTGCCCATTGCTTATTGTCCTCGAGAAGATGGTGGTTAGCTGCCTTCCTAAACCATGTAGGTCTATATGGTGTAAGTATACCCACAGTGCTGTTAGGAAGGGAGCTCCAGACTTTTGGCCCAGTGACAGTGAAGGAACGATGATTTAGTTCCAAGACAGGATGGTGTGCGACTTGGACGGGAACTTGCAGGTGATGGTTTTCCCATCCATTTGTTCACTTTGTCCTTCTGGGTAGTAAAGATCATGGGCTTAGAAGGTTCTGCAGAAGGAACCTCAGCGAGTTGCTGCAGTGCATCTTGTAGATGGTGCACACTGTAGCCACTTTGCATCAGTGGTACAAGGTACGCTAATCAAATAGACTGCTTTGTCCTGGATGTTGTAGAGCATGAGTTTTGTTGGAGCTGCACTCATCCAGGCAATGCGGTGTATTCCATTGTGCACCTGACTTGTGTTTTGCAGATGATGGATGACTTTGGGGAGAAAGGTACTGAGTTACTCACCGCAGAAGTCCCTACCTCTGATTTGCTGCTGTAACCATGGTATTGATGTGGCTGGTCTAGTTAAGTTTCTGGTCAATGGTAATCCCAGGATATTAATGATGGATGAATTCAGTGATGGTAATGCTGTTGAATGTTATGGGAAGATGGTCAGATTCTCCCTTACTGCAGGTGCTAACGTATAGGTAGCATTCAGAGGAATCAAGTACAACCATATTAAACATTTCTATTAAAAAAAATTCTAATTTCCATCCTATAATAGCCTAGAAGTAATTCTCAAAAGAATAAAGGAAACAATAATGGGAGTTTGTCAGAAGGGTACAGTGATAAAAAAAATGGGGTTGTTAATCTACAAATAAGCTGAAAAATATCACACAGACAAAGGGAGCATTGATCAGGTGTTCACAGCACATTTTGGAGCCAAAGTGCAGGCTATACTAGATCTGGTATTATGCAATGAGGTAAGATTAATTAGTACTGGTGTGACTAAAGGGAGAAGAGTGGGTCCAGGACTAACATTCTAAACTTAAATAAGGGAAAGTTATGGAGACACGGAAGCAGATTTAGCTAAAAGGACACTGGCAATTTAAGTTAAGTGATAGGTGAATTTAGATGCAGAGGCAGACATTTAAAGGGATATTTCAAAATGGATATATTCCAATGAGGAAGTAAAGTTCCAAAGAGAGTATCCACCATCTGTAATTAACTAACAAAGTTAAAGACATTATCAAACTTGAAAAAAAACATCCAAAGTTAGAGTATCAGACAAAGCTAACTAGAAATATAACAACAGACAATAAGAATTTATATAGATATTTAAATATGAAAATAGCTAACAAAGTGAGCCTTGGTCAGATAGAAAGTGAGTCTGGGAATTAATAATCAAAAACAAGGAGATGGTAGATGAATTACACAGATATTTGCATCTGTCTTCACTATACAAATAACATCCCAGAGACTGTTCTACATCAGGAAACGGAAGAACGGAAGGAACTCAAGACTTTAATCTACCTGGAGTGAATTGGAGGGGGCCTAGAGCTGGGGGTACGGAGGGAGAGGAGTTTGTGAAACGTGTTTTGGAAGGGTCTCTAGAGCAGTATGTAACAAGCCCGACTAGGGGAGGGGCTATACTGGATTTAGTGTTGGGTAATGAGCCAGGGCAGGTGGTTGAGGTAGAGGTAGGCGAACATGTGGCTAACAGTGACCACAAGTCCGTCTACTTTAGGATAAAAACGGAAAGGGATGAGTGCCAGCCGAACGGGAGTGTGCTGAACTGGGGAAAGGCGAGCTATAGCAGGATTAGGAGGGAGCTGAAGGACACTGATTGGGAGGGACTGTTAGCTGGAAAGTCCACGGTTGGCAAGTGGGAGGCTTTTAAGGGCAAAATGAAATGGTTGCAAGGGAGGTATGTTCCGGTTAAGCGGAAGGATGGGAAAGGTAAGATTAGAGAGCCGTGGATTACAGGGGGTATCGAAGACTTGGTCAGGAAGAAGAGGGAGGCGTATGTTAGGTCGAAACAACTGGGTATGGAGAGTGCACTGGAGGAATATAGAGAGAGTAGGAGGGAGCTAAAAAGGGGAGTTAGAAGGGCGGAGAGAGGGCATGAAATGGCTTTGGCTGATAGGATTAAGGAAAATCCAAAGGCATTTTATTCCTATATTAGGAGCAAGAGAGTGGTTAGAGGGAAAATTGGTCCTCTTAGGGACAAAAGTGGGGAGTTATGTATTGAGTCGGAGGGAATGGGGGAGCTCCTGAATGAATACTTTGCGTCGGTATTCACGAGGGAGAGGGGGTCGGAATCGTGCGGTCTCTTGGAGGGAGCTGAGGATCAGTTGCAGGAAATAGCTATTACGAGGGAGGAAGTGCTAGGGCTTTTAGGTAGCGTAAGGACGGATAAAGCTCCGGGGCCTGATGGTATTTATCCCAGGCTGCTTAGGGATGTGAAAGATGAAATTGCTGGGCCTCTGGCGCAAATCTTTGTCTCTTCTTTGGACACAGGTGAGGTCCCAGAAGACTGGAGGGTAGCTAATGTGGTACCGCTGTTTAAAAAAGGTAGTAGGGATAACCCTGGAAATTATAGACCGGTGAGTTTGACATAGGTGGTAGGGAAGTTAATGGAAAAAATACTTAGGGGTAGGATGTATGAGCATTTGGAGCATTGCGATCTGATTAGGGACACGCAATATGGCTTTGTTAGAGGGAGGTCTTGCCTTACAAATCTGGTGGAATTCTTTGAGGAGGTGACAAAAACGGTTGACGATGGGAGAGCCGTTGATGTCATCTATATGGATTTCAGTAAGGCGTCTGACAAAGTCCCTCATGGTAGGCTGGTAGAAAAGGTTAAGGCGCATGGGATACAAGGTCAGGTAGCTAGGTGGATTGAGAACTGGCTGGGCAATAGGAGACAGAGGGTAGTTGTGGAGGGGGCCTTTTCGGGCTGGAGGCCAGTGACCAGTGGTGTGCCGCAGGGCTCAGTACTGGGACCTCTCCTCTTTGTAGTATACATAAATGACTTGGAAGAGAGCGTAGGTGGTGTGATCAGCAAGTTTGCAGACGACACCAAGATGGCAGGGTTGGCGGGTACTGAAGTGGAATGTCAGGTGATACAACAGGATATAGATAGGTTGGTGCATTGGGCAGATAGGTGGCAGATGGAATTTAATCCTGACAAATGCGAGGTGATGCATTTTGGAAGGAATAATGCAGAGAGGAGCTATGTGATAAAAGGTAGATCGATTAGGAGTATAGAGATACAGAGGGACCTGGGAGTGCAGGTTCACAAATCCATGAAGGTTGTGACACAAGTGGAGAAGGTTGTTAGGAAGGCTTATGGAATGCTAGCCTTTATAGGAAGGGGTATAGAGTATAAAAGCTGCCGTCTAATGCTTCAGTTGTATAGAACGTTGGTTAGACCTCATTTGGAGTACTGTGTCCAGTTCTGGTCACCTTACTACCGGAAGGACGTGGAGGCTCTGGAAAGGGTGCAGAGGAGGTTTACCAGGATGTTGCCTGGTATGGAGGGGCTGGGTTACAAGGAAAGGTTGGAGAAACTGGGACTTTTCTCCTTGGAAAGACGGAGGTTGAGGGGGGGTATGATAGAGGTATATAAGATATTGAAGGGAATAGATAGAGTCAATAGTGAGAGACTGCTCCCTAGACTGGGTACAAATATGAGAGGTCATGATTTAAGGGTGAGGGGGGAGAGGTATAACTTGGATGTGAGAGGAAGGTTCTTTACGCAGAGAGTTGTGGGGGTACGGGACGCGCTACCGAGTAGGGTGGTGGAGGCAGGAACGTTGGACGCGTTTAAGGTTCAGTTAGACAGACACATGAGTGAAACGAGGATGGAGGGTTATAGTAGGGGCTATTAAATAAGGTCAGAACCTCGGGAGACACCGGAAATGCAGACTTGTAAGTTAACGTTTTTGTCTTTTTATTCCGCAGGTGGAGGTCCACATCATTGTCAAACGAGGGGCATGCACACGGTGGGTCATGCGTGGGCTGCTCTTGGAGGTTCCGGGAGTGGCCTAGTACTTCGTGTCGGTGTGTGTGCTTGATCCTGGACCGGTAGACGGGCGCCGCAACAGCTCAGTGACTAGCACTGCTACCTGTGCAGATACATGGATTTGGGCCTGTGTCTGTGGGAGTTTGTGCATTCTCCCTGTGGTTGCGTGGGTTTCCTCCGGGCACTCCGGTTTCCTCCCACACCCCAAAGATGTGCTCTTAGGCTGATTGGTTTACCAAATTGACACTATTCTCCCCTGAATCTGGCTAAGTTAGGGGTTCCATTCGTAGACACGCAGGGTAGAATAGGTGTAGGGTGATGCGGCGGCGCAGGCTCGTTGGGCCGAGGGGCCTGTTTCCCATGCTGGGTTGTTCTTTGTTCTTTGTTTGTAAAACTACATCACTGGGCAGTGGAGCTGTGGGCTGTCAGATCTCTGGATCTTGATGGACTTCATCCTCATGTCCTACAAGAAGTAGCTGGTGAGATAGTTGATGGGGAGTAGGCTCTGGGTTCAGAGCTCTAGAAGCTGTTGCAGGAAATGACTGCTAACAAAGTTATAGATGACAAACTCAGTGTTTTGATACAGAACATTAATGCTGACTTGGAAGAACTGCAGAATGCCTGCAAGAGGCTCAGTGAGGCAGAAGATAGAATCCTTAAAGCACCACTTCTCCGGAGGAGGTTCGGTTGCAAACTCTAGCCACTCAGCTGTATATGTTGGATATTCTGATGGATCCGGAGGACTAGGTCAGGAGGAGGAGTGTCCGCATGGTCAGTTTTTCAGAGGGAGCTGACAATGATTAGGAATGACAAACAAGTTCTGTGTTAACCCTAGACTGTACCCAACATGATTATTTCCTCACGTTGATCCTGTGCTATGCTTTTCATATTGGCAGAGTCAATCCTGTGACTGAGCCATTAGACAAATTTTGGTAATTACCTTATTTAGAGTCATATTATACAGGTTATCATTATTAAACCTTCAATATACTCCCTGGAATGGCATCTCTTAATTGGTCCTGTGAGTTATCATATTGATAGAGGAAATCTTGTGAGATCCTAATATCCTGAGGTGAATTTCGCCAACCATCTTGTTTTCCTAGTTTGCACTTGTTTGTCAATTCTTGTTAGTCACTGAATGTGTCCTCTGTAATTCCAACTCTTAATTGATCCTGCTACGTGATTTGTCACATTGATGGGGTCAATCTTATAGAATCATAGAATGCCTACAGTACAGAAGGAGGCCATTTGTCCCATCAAGCCTGCACCGACAACAATCCTACCCAGACCCAATCCTGTAACCCCACGTATTTACCCTGCTCGTCACCCTTACACTAAGGGACAATTTAGCATGGCCAATTAACCTAGCCCACACATCTTTGGAGTATGGGAGAAAACCAGACATACACGGGGAGAATGTGCAAACTTCACACAGTCACCCAAGACCAGAATTGAACCCAGGTCACTGTTGCTGTGAGACAGCAGTGCTAACCACTGTGCCACCCTGTACATGAATGTTATTGTGATATCCTAATATACCCAGGAGCATTTATTTATCCTTAATGGAATGCATCTCACAATGTACCACTTGCTGTTAAGGATTGTGCAGTGTATGTTGTATGGTATTAGAGCAGTGCAATTTTCATCCATTTTCATATCTTATAATCTGTGTTTATATAGCAGTGGACATTTTCACCAGATATTCTTTATTACAATTATGACGAAAATGAGCAGCACCATTTGCTTTATGGTGGGTAAGGCCAAGCAAGTCCTCACAACAGGTGAGGAAAACCCTAACCTGGAAAGAGACATCATACTGTATCAGATGGGGAAGAGCGAAATCTTCTTTGATGCGTGCCTAGGTGTACTGCACAAATCCATGGCAGTTTGGCTGCCACTTCCTTGATTTTGCACCACTGGAATCCAGTTATCCTGATAGCGGCTATCTTTTGATGTATACTTTTATTGTTTGTGTAATGGGAAGCACAGGATATAGTGAATAATCCAAATCAACTGTGTTGCTCATTCTTTTTTTTCTTTCTTTCTACTTGTATTTGTTTGAAAATGATCCTGCTGTACTGTATCATTGAAAATTCATTGTGTTTAGCTGTATAAAATGGAAAAATCTTCAATAAAATATAATTTTTAAGTAAGTATCCGAAACAACATTTGCCATTGATACCAAAATGGTGCACATTTTACTTCTACCAACTGTATGCAATCTACAATAATCCCACTCTTAAACATGGATATTCTGAGCATATTAGATCTTGCATAAGTTCCAAGATGGAGCAAATCCAGCTGCAATACTGAGAAATGGGTGTAATTGCACTTATCGGTATGCTTACATTCAGGAATGAATTTCTTTGTGATTTGTCAGATTAAATCCTTTTATGTCATTCTCTATCTCCTGTCCCTCTGACCATCAAGCCTAGCAAGTGCCTTTAATTTCACAATAATCAAGATTTTGGACTAAAAACATTTCTTATCCTCAAGCAAGAAGTTTATGGGTTTAGTTGAACACACAATTCATGATCTAATTGCACTCTTCTCCAACTCATGTCTCTCCACTAGAATCATAGGACCAAAGAATTACCCCTGGAACTTTGGTTAATGTTACAGTACAGTGCAGTGGCTCATCCCCATCTGATACAATATGATGTCTCTTCCCAGTGATGCGTTCAGAGTGGCTAAAAGTAGTGGGCAATTAGAAGATTGGGAAAGATATAAAAATCAACAAAGAATGACTAAGAAGGTAATAAAGAAAGGAAAGGTAGATTATGAAGCTGAACCAGCACGAAATATAAAAAAGGACAGTAAAAGTTTTTACAAATATATAAAGAGGAGGAGGCTGGCTAGAGTGAATGTTGGACCCTTAGAGGATGAGAGGGGGGATTTAGCGGTGGGAGATGAGGAAATGGCTGAGGCTTTAAATAATTTTTTTGCCTCGGTCTTCACGGAGGAGGACACAAATAGTTTGCCGGATCTTAAGGATAGTAGGATGATAGGAGTTGAGGGCCTGAATGCGATTACTGTCACTAGAGAGGTAGTGCTTGATAGACTCATGGGACTGAAGGTGGACAAGTCCCCAGGACCGGATGGAATGCATCCCAGGGTTCTGAAAGAAATGGCAGAGGTGATAGTGGATGCCTTAGTAATTATTTACCAAAATTCTCTGGATTCCGGGGAAGTGCTGGAAGATTGGAAAATGGCTAAAGTCACGCCGCTGTTTAAAAAAGGTAGCAGACAAAAGGCAGGAAATTATAGGCCGGTTAGTTTAACGTCTGTGGCTGGAAAAATGCTTGAATCCATCATCAAATAGCGAGGCACCTAGAAAAGAATGGTTTGATAGAGCAGACGCAGCACAGATTCGTTAAGGGGAAGTCGTGTTTGACAAATTTATTGGATTTCCACGAGGATGTGACTCGTGCGGTAGACAGATGGGAACCGGTGGGTGTGGTGTTTTTAGATTTCCAAAAGGCGTTTGATAAGGTAAAAAGGTTGCTACAGAAGGTTAGGGTGCATGGAGTTGGGGGTAAGGTGTTAGCGTGGATAGAGGATTGGCTGTCTAATAGGAAGCAGAGAGTTGGTATCAATGGGTGCTATTCTGATTGGCGGTGGTGACTAGTGGAGTGCCGCACGAATCGGTGCTGGGGCCTCAGCTATTTACCATTATACAGATGAGCAGGAGGAGGGGGCTGAGTGTAGGGTGACGAAATTTGCTGATGACACGAAGATGAGTGGAAAAGCAAATTGCATGGAGGGTGTGGAAAGTCTGCCGAGGGATCTAGATAGGCTGAGCGAGTGGGCGAGGACCTGGCAGATGGAGTATAATGTTGGCAAGTGTGAGGTTATCCACTTTGGCAGAAATAATCGTAGGAGGGATTATTATTTAAAAGGCAAAAAGCTGCAGCATGCTATGGTGCAGAGGGACCTGGGGGTCCTTGTGCATGAGTCGCAAAAACCCAGTCTGCAGGTGCAGCAGGTGATCAAGAAGGCGAATGGTATGCTGGCCTTTATAGCGAGGGGGATAGAATATAAAAGAAGGGAGGTCTTGCTGCAACTGTACAGGATACTGGTGAGGCCGCAGCTGGAGTACTGTGTGCAGTTTTGGTCACCGCACTTAAGGAAGGATATATTGGCCTTGGAGGGAGTGCAGAGGAGGTTCACGAGGCTGATACCGGAGATGAGGGGGTCGGACTATGAAGAGAGACTAAATAGACTGGGTCTGTACTCGGAGTTTAGAAGGATGAGGGGGGACGTTATAGAGACGTATAAGATAACGAAGGGGATGGGGAGGGTAGAGGTAGGGAGATTCTTCCTGCTTAGAAAGGATAGCAGAACTAGAGGGCACAGCCTCAAGATAAGGTGGGGGGCAGTTTAGATCAGAGTTGAGGAGGAACTTCTTCACTCAAAGGGTGGTGAATCTCTGGAATTCTCTGCCCGTTGAAGTGGTGGAGGCTACCTCGCTAAATATATTTAAGTCACGGGTAGATAGGTTTTTGATAGACAAGGGAATTAAGGGTTATGGGGAGAGAGCCGGTAAGTGGAACTGATCCACTTCAGATCAGCCATGATCTTATTGAATGGCGGGGCAGGCTCGAAGGGCTAGTTGGCCTACTCCTGCTCCTATTTCTTATGTTCTTATGAGTGCTGCATTTTCAAAGATGCCTCCCTCTGGATGAAGCATGATAATTCTCCAGCTCTTAAAATTGGAATTCTTGGAATGTGGACTAGTGACAAATTCAACTGTCAAAATATTTAATTGACCATTTGTCATTAATAGTGAGAATATGGTGATGACAAAGCTATTGAAAACTATTACCACCACCCAATTTCCCAGAATTAACATTCTGGGGGTTACGATTGATGAGAAACTGAAACGGCCCAGCCAAATAAATACTGTGGCTACAAGACCAGGTCAGAGGCTGGGAATTCTGCAGAGAGTAATCCACCTCCTGACTCCCCAATGCCTGTCTTCCATCTATAAAGCACAAGTCTGGAATGTAACGGAATATATTTACCCAAGTTGCCCTGAAAAGGTGCAAAGAAGCACCTTTTTCAGAGCGGCACAGTGGTTAGCACTGCAGCCTCACAGCACCAGGGACCCAGGTTCAATTCCAGCCTCAGGTCACTATCTGCATGAAGTTTGCACATTTTCCCTGTGTCTGCATGGGTTTCCTCCGGGTGTTCTGGTTTTCTCCCACAATCCAAAGATGTGCAGGTTAGGTTGATTGGCTATGCTAAATTGACCCTAGTGATAGAGGGGATTAGCGGGGTAAGTAAGTGGGGTTTCGGGAATGGGGCCTGTGTGGGATTGAGGTCGGTGCAGACTCGATGGGCTGAATAGCCTCCTTCTGCACTGTAGCGATTATATGATTCTACGATGAAGTCTTCTAATTGAGCAATGTGGTCTACTTCTGTGATATATATAGGAATTATTCTAAGTTAATTGAGTAACTAAATTAAGTTACTTAAATAACATCAAAAACAATGGCAGGCTGTTAGGTTACAACTATGAAATGTGGGAGTTTTTGGACAACAAGGTGATCCATGACAAATACGTCTGCAGAAAGTGCAAGAAGTTAAAGGAATTCTAGATCAGGATTAATGGTCTGGAAGCTGAACTGCAGATGTTGCACAACATAAGGGAGAGGGAGAAAGAGGACAGTCACACCTCTTAGAACAGGATTGTCTGTTTTGGTGAGCGATGAGAGACAGGGGGATGTGACCATGAGTGAGGCAGGTAACGAGACTGAACAGATGGCAGTGAAGCAGTCTCAGAATTTGCATTTATCAGATAGGTTTGAGATGCTCCCAACCCGTATGGACGAAAGTGAGTGAGGTCTGTAAGGTGCCCATGGTACCATAGTACAAGAAATCATTCAAGCTGGGGCAACACACAGGAATGTAGTGACAGTAGGGGACAGTATAGTCAGGGAGATTGACCCTGCAGTAAAAGGGCAAGAGTGTAGGTGACGGTGCTGCCAGCCCAGTGCCAGGGTTGAGACACCTGCTCAGGGTTGGACAGCAAGTTGCAGTGGGACAGGAGGAAACCAGCTGTTGTAATCCATGTAAGTATGAATGACATAGGCAAGACAAGAGGTTCTGCTTGGTCAGAATGAGGAGATAAGAATCAAATTAAGAAGCAGAACCTCAAACATAATAATCTCTGGATTATTACCTGAGCCACATGTAATTTGGCATAAAGCAAATCGGATTACAGAGATGACTGCATGGCTCAATAACTGGTGTGGGAGAAAAGGGTTGTGATTCCTGGGGCATTGATATCAGTATTGGAGAAAGTGGGGGCTATATCACTGGGATCATGAGTTCCAGCAAACCGCATAACTGGAGAAGCACAGAAGGCATTGGATGTAGCAAATCAAGGCATAGATCAAGGCAGGGAAACAAAATAGCAATATAGAAAATGAGGATCAGAGAATGGAAGGGACAGAGAGAAAAAAAAATACACCAAAAAGAGAACAGAAAGACGAACTAAAGGCTCTATACCTGAATGTATTTGGCATACATTAAATGAATTGATAGCGCACATTGAAGCCAATAAGTATGATCCAATAGCCACTACAGAGACATGGCCGCAGGGTAATAAGGTTTGGGTCCTGCACATTGAGGTATATTTGACATTCAACAACAATAGGAAGCTAGGTAAAGCTGGAAGGATAGCACAGTTAATCAATGATGGCATTGGCGCAAGAGTTAAAGATGACCTTGAATTAGGCGGTAAGGATTTAGAATCGGTTTGGGTGAAGATGAAGAATAGTAGAGGAAAGAAGTCTCTAGTGGGAGTGGTATAGAGTCCAAAGAACAATACGGAATCATAGAATCATACAGTGCAGAAGAGGCCCTTCGGCCCATCGAGTCCATACCGGCACATTAGAAATACCTCAACTCCTACCTAATCCCATCTGCTAGCTCTTGAGCCATAGTCCTGAAAGTTATGATGTGCTAAGTGCTCATCCAGGTACTTTTTAAATGATGTGAAGCGACCTGCCTCCACCACCCTCCCTGGCAGCACACCGCAGACTGTCACCATCCCCTGGGTAGAAACATTTTTGTTCACATCTCCCCTAAACCTCCTGCCCCTCACCTTGAACTTGTGTCCCCTCATGATGGACCCCTCAACTCGAGGAATAGCTGTTCCTTATCCACTCTGCCCATGGCTGTCATCATATTGTACACCTCAAACAGGTCACCGCTTCTCTGCTCCAACGAAATCAATCCAAACCAATCCAACCTCTCTTCATAACGCAAATGTAACCACAACATAGCACGAAGTATACAAGTAGTAATATTGGGTGCATCTGATAAAGGGACCGCAATAATCATGAGTGATTTTGCTCTACATATAAACTGGAAAACTCACATTGGCAATAGTAGCTTGGATGAGGAATTCATCGAATTCTTTTGAAATAGTTTCTTACAGCAACATGTCATGAAACCAACCAGACAGCAGGTTAAATTAGCCTTAATATTGTGTAATGTGACAGGATTAATTAATGAGCTCAGAGTTAAAGGCACCACTAGAGAGCAACAGCCACAGTATTATTGAGTTTACATCCAGTTCGAAAGGGAGAAGACTCTATTTTAAATTTAAATGAGAGATGAAAGCTGAGTTAAAGTGAACTGGGATTCTAGGCTAGAGGACAGATCAATAAAGAAGCTTTCGCAGACATTTAAGAACATGGGAACACAAGAACTAGGAGCAGGAGTACACCATCTGGCCCCTCAAGCCTGCTCCACCATTCAAAAAGATCATTGCTGATTTTTTTCGTGGACTCCGCTCCACTTAGCTGCCCTCACCATAACCCTTAATTCCTTTACTGTTCAAAAAAATTATCTATTCTTGTCTTAAAAACATTCAATGAGGTTAACATAGAACATAGAACACTACAGGACAAACAGGCCCTTCGGCCCACGAGTTGCGCCGATCACATCAACACCTCCCAATCTATAAGAACATAAGAACATAAGAAATAGGAGCAGGAGTAGGCCATCTAGCCCTTCGAGCCTGCCCCGCCATTCAATAAGATCATGGCTGATCTGTCGTGGCTCAGTTCCACTTTCCCGCCCTCTCCCCATAACCCTTAATCCCCTCTCTTATCAAGAACCCATCAACCCGCTTCTTAAAAATATTTAGCGAGGCAGCCTCCACCACTTCAACGGGCAGAGAATTCCAGAGATTCACCATCCTTTGAGTGAAGAAGTTCCTCCTCAACTCTGTTCTAAACCGCCTCCCCTTTATCTTGAGGCTGTGCCCCCTAGTCCTACTGTCTTTTTTGAGCGGGAAGAGTCTCTCCACCTCTATCCTATCCATCCCATTCATCATCTTATACGTCTCAATGAGATCTCCCCTCATTCTTCTAAACTCTAACGAGTACAAGCCTAGTTTATTCAGCCTCTCCTCATAGCTCAATCCCCTCAACTCTATAACCCCCAATCCCATAAAACCCCATATACTCATCCAGAAGTCTTTTAAAAGACCCCAGCGAGTTCGCCTCCACCACCACTGACGGCAGCCGATTCCATTCACTCACCACCCTCTGAGTGAAAAACTTACCCCTAACATCACTTCTGTACTTTCCTCCCCGCACCTTAAATCTGTGTCCTCTCGTAGCGACCATTTCAACCCAGGGAAATAGCCTCTGAGAATCCACCCTATCTATCCCTCTCAACATTTTATAAACTTCTATCAGGTCGCCTCTCAACCTTTGTCTCTCCAGGGAAAAGAGACCCAACTCCCTCAACCTAACTTCATAAGGCATGCCTCCCAGTCCAGGCAACATCCTTGTAAATCTCCTCTGTACCCTTTCAATAGCTTCTACGTCTTTCCTATAGTGAGGCGACCAGAACTGCACACAGTACTCCAAATGAGGCCTGACAAGGGTCTTATAAAGTTGCAGCATTACCTCCCGACTCCTAAACTCAATCCCTCGATTAATGAAGGCCAGTACACCATACGCCTTCTTGACCACCTCTTCCACCTGCGAGGCCGATTTAAGAGTCCTGTGGACCCGGACCCCAAGATCCTTCTGCTCTTCAACACTACTAAGACTCCTGCCCTTGATAGTGTACTCGTTCATCCCGTTGGTTCTGCCAAAATGGACGACTACGCATTTATCCGCGTTGAAGTCCATCTGCCACTTCTCCGCCCAGTGCTGCATCCTATTTATGTCCTGCTGCAACTTTTGACATCCTTCCAGACCATCCACAACACCACCGACCTTCGTGTCATCAGCAAACTTACTTACCCATCCTTCCACTTCCTCATCCAGGTCATTTATGAAAATGACAAACAGCAAGGGTCCTAGAACAGATCCCTGGGGCACTCCACTGGTGACTGACCTCCATTCAGAAAAAGACCCATCCACAACCACTCTCTGCCTTCTGCAGGCAAGCCAGTTCTGGATCCACAAGGCCAAAGGCCCTTGAATTCCATGCCCTCTCACCTTCTCAAGAAGTCTTGCATGGGGGACCTTATCAAACGCCTTGCTGAAGTCCATGTACACCACGTCCACGGCACTTCCTTCGTCAATGTGTTCAGTCACATTATTGAAGAACTCAACTAGGCTCGTAAGGCACGACCTGCCCTTGACAAATCCATGCTGACTATTCCTGATCATGTCAAACCTCTCCAAATGCTCGTAAATCTTGTCCCTCAGAAGCCTCTCCATCAGCTTACCAACCACTGAGGTCAGACTCACCGGTCGGTAATTTCCCGGGCTATCTCTGTTCCCTTTCTTGAAAATAGGGACTACATCCCTGTCTCATCTTCTTCACTAGGCAGGGAATTCCACAGATTCACAACCCTTTGTGTTAAGAAGTTCCTCCTCAACTCAGTCCTAAATTGTTTAAAAAGGGTAGGAGGGATAACCCAGGTAACTATAGGCCGGTGAGTTTGACGTCAGTGGTAGGCAAGTTGATGGAGAGGATTCTTAGGGATAGGATGTATGAGCACTTAGAGCGTCGCGATCCGATTAAGGATACGCAGCATGGCTTTGTAAAGGGGAAGTCTTGCCTTACGAATCTGGTAGAATTTTTTGAGGAGGTGACAAAAACGGTCGACGAAGGACAAGCCGTTGATGTCGTCTATATGGATTTCAGTAAGGTGTTTGACAAAGTCCCTCATTGTGGGTTGGTAGAAAAGATTAAGGCTCATGGGATACAAGGCCAGGTATCCAGATGGGTTGGCAACTGGCTTGCTAAGTAGAGGCAGAGTAGTCGTAGTGGAGGGGTCCTTATCTAGCTGGAGGTCTGTCACTAGTGGTGTGCCGCAGGGGCTCAGTACTGGGACCTCTTCTCTTTGTAGTATATATAAATGACTTGGCAGAGGGAGTAAGTGGTGTGATCAGCAAATTTGCAGATGACACTAAGATGGCTGGATTGGCGGGCAGTGAGGAGCAGTGTCTGGCAATACAATGGGATATAGATAGGCTGGTATGTTGGGCAGATATACGGCAAATGGAGTTTAATCCTGATAAACGCGAGGTGATGCATTTTGGCCGGAATAACGTAGGGGAGAGTTATATGATAAAGGGTAAGCCTATAAAGAGTATAGAAATGCAGCGGGACCTGGGGGTGCAAGTGCACAAGTCTTTGAAGGTGGCAGTACAAGTGGAGAAGGTTGTGAAGAAAGCCTACGGTATGTTAGCCTTTATAGGAAGGGGTATAGAATATAAGAGCTGGAGTCTAATGTTGCAGTTGTATAGAACATTGGTTAGGCCGCATTTGGAGCGCTGCGTCCAGTTCTGGTCGCCTTACTACTGGAAGGACGTGGAGACTCTGGAGAGAGTGCAGAGGAGGTTTACCAGGATGTTGCCTGGTATGGAAGGACTGGGTTATGAGGAAAGATTGAGCAAATTGAGGCTGTTTTCCCTTGAAAGACGGCGACTGAGGGGGGATCTAATAGAGGTATATAAGATTATGAAGGGTATAGATAGAGTAAACAGAGGTAAGCTATTTCCTATGTTAGAGACACACAGTACGAGGAGCCACGGGCTTAGGGTGAGGGGGGAGAGGTATAACACAGATATTAGAGGGAGGTTTTTCACACAGAGGGTAGCGGGGGTATGAAATGCTCTGCCAAGTAAGGTGGTGGAGGCAGGCACACTGGAGTTGTTTAACAGTAACTTAGAAAGGCACATGGGTTGGAGATGGGAGGATATAGGAGATTGTTTTAAATAAGGTTCATTAGCATTGGGACGTCCCTGGTAATGTAAAAGGATGTGGTATGATACTAATGTTTTTCTCTTTTAATTCACAGGTTTTAAGTCGGTCCGCCTTGTTGTCCAACGAGGGGCATACACGCGATAGGTCGTATTTGGGCTGCTCTTGAATGTTCGAGAGTAGCCTAGTGCTTCATGTTGTTAGTGTGTGCTTAAACTGGACCAGATTCTGGGCAACATGACAGCTCAGTGACTATCACTGTTTGCTGTGCAGACACATGGATTTAGGCCAGTGTCTGTGGGAGTTTGTGTATTGTGCTTGCATGGGTTTTCTCCGGGTGCTCCGGTTTCCTCCCACACCCCAAAGATGTGCTAGTAGGCTGACTGGAGGTAATAAATTGTCCCTAAATTAGTTTCCCTCAATGTGGAATGCCATAAACAATAGATAAGGGTCATGGGTGGAGGGGGGGGGGCTGGTAATCTTAAAATGGTGGCACAGGCTCGTTGGGCCAAAGGGCCTGTTTTTGTTCTTTGTAAATCCACTTCCCCTTACTTTGAGGCCATGCCTCTCCTGCCCCCCCAATTCTAGTTTCACCTCAGTGAAAACAACTTCCCTGCTTCTATCTTATCTATTCCCTTCATAATCGTATATGTTTCTATAAGAACTCCCCTCATTCTTCTGAATTCCAATGAGTATAGCCCCAGTCTACTCAGTCTCCCCTCATAAGCCAACCTTCTCAACTCCAGAATCAACCTACTGCATCTCCTCTGCACCCCCTCCAGTGACAGTACATCCTTTCTCAAGTAAGGAGACCAAAACTGTACACAGTACTGCAGGTGTGGCCTCACCAGCACCTTATACAGCTGCAACATAACCTCCTGTTTTTAAACTCCATCCCTCTAGCAATGAAGGACAAACTTCCATTTGCCTTCTTAATTACCTGCACCTGCAAACCAACTTTTTGTGATTTATACACAAGGACACCCAGGTCCCTCTGCACACAGCATGCTGCAATATTTTACCATTCAAATAATAGTCCGTTTTGCTGTAATTCCTACCAAAATGGATGACTTCCCATTTACCAACATTATACTCCATCTGCCAGACCCTCGCCTACTCTATGTCCCTTTGCAGACTTTCAGCGTCCTCTGCACATAAGAACATAAGAAATAGGAGCAGGAGTAGGCCATCTAGCCCTTCGAGCCTGCCCCGCCATTCAATAAGATCATGGCTGATCTGTCGCTGCTCAGTTCCACTTTCCCGCTTTCTCCCCATAACCCTTAATCCCCTCTCTTATCAAAAACCCATCAACCCGCGTCTTAAAAATATTTAGCGAGGCAGCCTCCACCACTTCAACGGGCAGAGAATTCCAGAGATTCACCACCCTTTGAGTGAAGAAGTTCCTCCTCAACTCCGTTCTAAACCGCCCCCCTTTTATCTTGAGGCTGTGCCCCCTAGTCCTACTGTCTTTTTTGAGCGGGAAGAGTCTCTCCACCTCTATCCTATCCATCCCATTCATCATCTTATACGTCTCATAAGAACATAAGAAATAGGAGCAGGAGTAGGCCATCTGGCCCTTCGAGCCTGCCCCACCATTCAATAAGATCATGGCTGATCTGTCGTGGCTCAGTTCCACTTTCCCGCCCTCTCCCCATAACCCTTAATCCCCTCTCTTATCAAAAACCCATCAACCCGCTTCTTAAAAATATTTAGCGAGGCAGCCTCCACCACTTCAACGGGCAGAGAATTCCAGAGATTCACCACCCTTTGAGTGAAGAAGTTCCTCCTCAACTCCGTTCTAAACCGCCCCCCCTTTATCTTGAGGCTGTGCCCCCTAGTCCTACTGTCTTTTTTGAGCGGGAAGAGTCTCTCCACCTCTATCCTATCCATCCCATTCATCATCTTATACGTCTCAATGAGATCTCCCCTCATTCTTCTAAACTCTAACGAGTACAAGCCTAGTTTATTCAGCCTCTCCTCATAGCTCAACCCCCTCAACTCCGGTATCAGCCTAGTAAACCTCCTCTGCACTCCCTCCAAGGCCAAAATATCTTTGCGCAGGTGCGGCGCACACTTTGCTCTGCCACTCATCTTCGTATCATCTGCAAATTTTGACACTACACTTGGTCCCCAACTCCAAGTCATCTATGTAAGTTGTAAAAATTGCAGTCCCAGCACCGATCCTTGAGGCACACCACTAGTCACTGATTGCCAACCAGAAAAACACCCATTTACCCCCACTCTTTGCTTTCAGTTAGTTAATCAATCCTCTATCCATGCTAATACATTACCCGTAACACTCTGCACCTTTATTTTACACAGCAGCCTTTTGTGCGGCACCTTGTCAAGTGCCTTCTGGAAATCCAGGTGCACCACATCCACAGATTCCCCATTGTCCACTGAACATGTAACATTCTCAAAGAATTCCATCAAATTAGTCAAACATGACCTGCCCTTCATGAACCCATGCTATGTCTTTCCGATGGTACAATTTACATCCAGATGTCTCACCATTTCTTCCTTGATGATAGATTTTCCCTACTACAGAAGTTACGCTAACCAGCTTATAGTTACCTGCTTTTTGTCTACCTTCTTTTTCAAACAATGGCGTCACATTTACTTTTTCCCAATCTGCAGGAACCACCCCAGAGTCCAGCGAATTTTGGTAAATTACCACGAGTGCATTTGCTATTTCCCCTGCCAGCTCTTGGTGTATCTTGGGATGCATTCCATCAGGGAATCAAGGGAATAGTTCAGAATTCTCAGAATAAGTATACTTCTAAAATAAAGAAAAATTCTAAGGGAGAACTCATCATCCAAGATTTAAAATAGTTTATTTTTTAGTCACAAGTCGGCTTACATTAACACTCCAATGAAGTTACTGTGAAATTCCCCTAGTCACCATATGCCAGCGTCTGTTCGGGTCAATGCATCCAATAAGCACATCTTTCAGACTGTGGGAGGAAACCAGAGTGCCTGGAGGAAACACACACAGACATGGAGAGAACGTGCAAACTCCACACTGACAGTGACCCATGCTGGGAATCAAACCCAAGTCCCTGGCACTGTGAGGCAGCAGTGCTAACCACTGCACCACCCATTAAACTAAGCTACTAATCTGGGATGGCAAGGTAGCACAGTGGTTAGCACTGCTGCCTCACAGTGCCAGGGGCCGGGGTTCAATTTTGGTCTCGAGTCACTGTCTGAGAGAAGTTTGCACATTCGCTCTGTGTCTGCATGGGTTTCCTCTGGGTGTGCTGGTTTCCTCCCACAGTCCAAAGATGTGCAGGTTAGATTGATTGGCCATACTTAATTGAACCAAGTGTCAGAGGATTAGCAGAGGAAAATATGTGGGGTTATGGGAATAGAGATTGGGTGGGATTGGTGCAGACTCGATGGGCCGAATGGCCTCCTTCCGCACTGTGGGGATTCTATGATTCCAAATTAAGGAAAAAGCATATAACTGTGCAAAGATGCCAGCAGTTCAAATGATTGGCCAGAATATAACAAACAGCAGAGAATGACTAAGGTTAATCAGGCAGAAGATATTATGAGTACGAGAGGAAACTAGCTAAAAATATGAAAACAAACAGCGAGAATGGGGACTTAATGGTAGATAATTAAGAAATGGCAGATGAAATGATCAAACATTTTGCCTCTGAGTTCACTACAGAGGGTACAAAAAAAATTCCAGTAATATCTGTAAATCAGGACGTAGAAGGGAGAGAGGAATTTGGTGAAATTACAATCACTATGGAAGTGGGTCTGAGCAAACTGATGGAGCTGTGGGCTGACAAGTCTCCAGATCTTGATGGACTTCATCCTAGAGTCTTAAAAGTGGTAGCTAATGAGATAGTAGATGCATTGGATTCTGAAAATCCATCAGACTGGAAATTCGTAAACATAACTCCTCTATTGAAGAAGGGGTGGAGGCAGAAAACAGGAAACTATAGGCCAGTTAGTTTGAAGCCTACCGTGGGGAAGGTGTTAGAATCAATCGTTAAGGAGTAAGAGTTGGGCACTTAGAAAACCTCAAGTTCATTGGGAAGAGTCAGCACGTTTAAACAATTTACTGACGTTGGAACATGCATTGGATAAAGGAGAGCCTGCAGAATTGCTATACTTGGAATTTCAGAAGTCATTTGATAAGATCAAAGATTATTGCAGAAAATAAAAGAGAGTAGCATGGATAGAAGATTGGTTGGCTGACAGAGAGTATGCATAAATGTGATTTTTTCTGAATGGCAAGATGCGCTGAATGGCGTACTGCAAGGATTTGTGCTGGGGCCTCAACTTTTCACAATTTATATTACTGACTTAGATGAGTGGAGAGAAAACAAGGACGACAGAAAGCTAGGCAGGAAAGTATGTTGTGAGGACATAAGGAGGTTCCAGACAAATATAAGAACATAAGAAAAAGGAGCAGGAGTGGGCCATCTCGCCCTTCGAGCCTGCCCTGCCATTCAGTAAGATCATGGCTCAGTTCCACTTTCCCGCCTTCTCCCCATAACCCTTAATCCCCTTGCCTATCAAAAACCTATCTACCCGCGTCTTAAATATATTTAGCGAGGCAGCCTCCACCACTTCAACGGGCAGAGAATTCCAGAGATTCACCACCCTTTCAGTGAAGAAGTTCCTCCTCAACTCCGTTCTTAACTGCCCCCCCCTTATCTTGAGGCTGTGCCCTCTAGTCCTACTGTCCTTTCTGAGCGGGAAGAACCTCTCCACTTCTACCCTATCCATCCCATTCATCATCTTATACGTCTCAATGAGATCTCCCCTCATCCTCCTAAACTCCAACGAGTACAAGCCTAGTTTATTCAGCCTCACCTCATAGTTCAACCCCCTCAACTCCGGTATCAGCCTAGTGAACCTCCTCCGCACTCCCTCCAAGGCTAAAATATCCTTGCGCAAGTACGGCGACCAAAACTGCACACAGTACTCCAGCTGCGGCCTCACCAGTGCCCTGTACAGTTGCAGCAAGACCTCCCTACTTATATATTCAATCCCCCTCGCTATGAAGGCCAGCATCCCATTCGCCTTCCTGATCACCTGCTGCACCTGCAGGCTGGGTTTTTGCGACTCATGCACAAGGACCCCCAGGTCCCTCTGCACCGTAGCATGCTGCAGCTTTTCGCCATGTAATTAATAGTCCTTCCTACCATTATTCCTACCAAAGTGGACAACTTCACACTTGCCAACATTATATTCCACCTGCCAGTTCCTCGCCCATTCGCTCAGCCTATCTAGATCCCTCTGCAGACTTTCCATACCCTCCGCACAATTTGCCGTTCCACCAATCTTTGTGTCATCAGCAAATTTCGACACCTTACACTCGGTTCCCTCCTCCAGATCATCTATATAAATGGTAAATAGCTGAGGCCCCAGCACCGATCCCTGGGGCACTCCACTAGTCACCAACTGCCAATCCGAATAGCACCCATTGACACCCACTCTCTGCCTCCTATTTGACAGCCAGTCCCCTATCCACGCTAACACCCTACCCCCAACTCCATGCCCCCTAACCTTCTGTAACAATCTCTTGTGCGGCACCTTATCAAACGCCTTCTGAAAATCAAGAAACACCACATCCACCGGTTCCCCTCTATCCACCGCGCTAGACACATCCTCATAGAATTCCAATAAATTCGTCAGACACAACTTCCCCTTAACAAAGTCGTGACTTCGTGAAGTCGTGATATAGATAGGTTGAGTGGGCAAACATCTGGCAGAAGGAGTACAAAGTGGGAAAATGTGACATTGTTCATTTTGAAAGAAAAAATAAAAAAGCAGACTTTTACTTAACAGAGACTTAAACCACAGAATCCCAAGATGCAGAGGGATCCAGTTATTTCAGTGCACGAGTCACAAATGCAGCTACGGCAAGTAATTCAGAATAATGGAATGCTACCCTTTATTACAAGTGGAATTGGCCACAAAATTAAGGATATTATGCTTCAGTTATATAGGACATTAGACAGACCACTCAAGGAGACTGGAAATTCCTGCCCAAGGTCAACGGAGATTTCCATTGTCAGACCCTTGATCACTCCGATTCTGTGGCGGGCAGGGGTGGGAGAGTTCTGATGTATATCTCAAGTATTGTACACAGTTTTGGTCTCCTTTTCTTATTTAAGGCAAGATATAAATGCATTACAGGTGGTTCAGAATCGTAGAGTCATAGAGATTTACAGCATGGAAACAGGCCCTTCAGCCCAACTTGTCCATGCTGCCTTTTTTTTAAAAATCCCTTAGCTCATTCCAATTGCCCACATTTGGCCCATATCCCCCCATACCCATATAACTGTCTAAACGCTTTTTAAAACACAAAATTGTATCTGCCTTTACGACTACCTCTGGCAGCTTGTTCCAGATACTCACTACCCTCTGTGTGAACAAATTGCTCTTCTGGACACTTTTGTACGTCTCCCCTCTCACCTTAAACCTATGCCCTCTAGTTTTAGACTCCACTACCTTTGGGAAAAGATATTGACTATCTAGCTGATCTATGCCCCTCATTATGTTATAGACTTGTATAAGATCACCCCTCAGCCTTCAACGTTCCAGAGAAAAATGTCCCAGACTATCAAGCCTCTTCTAATAACTCAAACCATCAAGTCCCAGTAGCATCCTAGTAAATCTCTTGTGCACTCTTTCTAGTTTAATAATACCCTTTCTATAATGGGGTGACCAGAACTGTACACAGTATTCCAAGTATGGCCTTACCAATGTCTTGTACAACTTCAACAAGATGTCCCAACTCCTATATTCAATGTTCTGACCAACGAAACCAAGCATGCTGAATGCTTTTTTCACCACTCTGTCCACCTGTGGCTCCACTTTCAAGGAGCTATGAACCTATCCCCGTAGATCTCTTTGCTCTGTAACTCTCCCCAACGCCCTACCATTAACTGAGTAAGTCCTGCCCTGGTTCAATCTACCAAAATGCATCGCCTTGCATTTGTCTAAATTAAACCCCAACTGCCATTCGTCAGCCCACTGGCCCAATTGATCAAGATCCCGTTGCAATCAGAGATAACCTTCTTCACTGTCCACTATGCCATCAATCTTGCTGTCATTTGCAAACATGCCTCCTATATTCCCATCCAAATCATTAATATAAGTGAACAAATAACAGTGGATGCAGCACTGATCACTGAAGCACACCACTGGTCACAGGTCTCCAGTTTGAGGGAATTGACTAGATTGATACCTGGACCAAATCTTATGAGGAAAGGCTGGACAGACTGGACATGTCCTCACTGGGATTCAGAAGAACAAGGGTGACAGAAGTAGACAAGGTCCTGAATGGTCTAGACAAGGTGCATGTGGAAAAGATGCGGACAAGTCCAGAACTGAGAGTACTGTTTTAAAATTAGGGGTCACCCTTATGCAACAGAGATGAGTTTCTCTGACAGGATTGTGCAACATTGGAACTCTGCCTCAGAAGGTGGTGGAGGCGGGGTCTTTGAATATTTCTAAGGTGGAACTAGATTAGATTCTTGTTAGGCAAGGGAATCAATGTTATTGGAGGTTGATGTAAACTTGGAATTTGAAATACAAATGTAACAGCCATGATCTTATTGAATGGCAGAGCAAGCTCGAGGGGCCAAATAGTCTACTTCTGTTCATATTTTGTAAGCAAGGCTGGTCAGAGAGATGTTGGAGCAGTTACGCTTGGAGATGGTAAAGTCACAATGAGGTTTTAATGGAGGCGGAAAATAAAATAATGGTAAAATACTGAATTAAAATGAAGACCCATTCTCCACCACATATATATATTCATCACATTACTGAACATAATTAATGGTTAAAAATATATTTAAATAAATCCATTGCTCAGCACATGTAAATAGTTAAATTCTCAGATTCTATGAGAATGTCTGAGAAATGATTCAAATTTGCAAATATGACAGTTAATAGTGAATGCAATTTCAATTAAAATCTTATGTAAACATTTTCCAGTATTATTTTCAATGCAATCCACAGAAAAGCTGTCAAAAGCCAATACGGTCATTAATTCCCAATGGGTTTCAAGAATTTCAAGAATAAGCCATCCATACAAAAGCTTACAGCTATGTTCAGAATGTTACAAATACAGAAATGGGTCCAAACACCCACACACACAAAGGAGAGTACATTCTGTAATGGAGTGCTACATTATCTAAACCACAAACCACATGTGTATAGCCACTTCCTCAATTGGATTCTCAATATCATTCATAACTTCAGAGACATTATCACAATTTCTCCATCAGAGTTTGTTGAATTCTTATTACTAACCTCGCTTTCAAACACCAAATCATGGTACCAAATCATTTTCATCATGGCTGATTATTGAATTCAATATCCTGATTCCCTCCCTTCCCCCCATATCCCTTGATCCCTTTAGCCACAAGAGCTACATCTAAATTTCTTCTTGAACTCAGGCAACATTTTCGCCTCAACTACTTTCCATAGTAGTGAATACCACACATTCGCCACCCTCTGGGTGAAGAAATTTCTCCTCCCCTCAGTTCTAAAAGGTTTACCTTTGTGTTCAAACTATGACCCCTCGTTCTGGACTCCCCAACCATTGGGAACATTCTTTCTGAATCTATCCTGTCTAATCCTGTTAGAATTTTATAAGTTTCTACAAGATCCCCTCTCATTCCTCTAAACTCCAGTTAGTGTAATCCGACTCAACTTAGTCTCTCTCGTGACAGAAGTGTCATCCCAGGAATCAGCCTGGTAAGCTTTCGCTATACTCCCTCAAAAGCAAGGCCATTCTTCCTCAAATAAGGACACCGAAACTGCACACAATACTCCAAGCGTGGCGTCACCAACGTCCTAGACAATTGAAGCAAAATATCCCTTTCCCTATACTGAAATCCTTTTGCTATGAAGACCAACATACCATTTGCCTTCTTTACTGCCTGTTGTATTGAGGATATAAAGGGGTTTTTTTTTTTAAGTGTTGCGAATGCGTGCTTCGGGGTGCTTTGTAGTATTGTATATTGTAGGCATAAGCAGATAATTGCAAGCTTTGTAGAACAAAGAATAATGGCTACTGATCATTTTACTGAATGCAGTCACAGACTGCCATGTGGGAAGAAGCTATGTGCAGCAGGGAGTGATTGGTTAAATACGAGATAAGTATGAATGGAGCACACATACCCTATCTGGAAAAATGTGTGTTAGAAACGAATGATAGGCTGTTCCCTTTGTGCGTGCTTCAGCGGGAAAGGAGTGCAAGTCCTCTGTATAATCATAGTAAGTTGTTAGTCCTTCTGCAGTGGAGTGGGTATTACTTACCCACCTCACGTTAGGTAGAGGACTGACCCAACGTCGTAAATCACATTTAATAAACACGTTTAAAAGACAACTGGAGTTGAATCGATTATTGTCGAACCGAGCCTGACGAGGTATGGAGTTTTAAATTGTCAGTATCTGTGGGCTTACTTTCACCGACTGATGCATGAGGACTCCAAGGTCTCGCTGAGAATCCACCTCTCTCAATTTAGACCCATTCAAATAATAATTTCTTCCTATTATTGCTACTAAAGTGGATAATCTCACATTTATCCACATTACACTGCATCTGCCATCCATATGCCCACACACTCAGCCTGTCCAAATCATGCCAAAGCATCTCTGCATTCTTCTCACAGCTCACCCTTGCATCCAACTTTGTATCATCTGCAACTTTGGAGATAATACATTCAGTTCCCTCTTCCAAATCATTAATAGAACATAGAACACTACAGCACAAACAGGCCCTTCGGCCCACAAGTTGCGCCAACCACATCACCTACCAACCTACAGACCTATCTATAACCCTCAATCTCATTAAACCCCATATATATTAATATATGTGAACAGTTGGGGTCCTATCACAGATCCCTGCGGAAGCCTACTAGTCACTAACTGCTAATCAAAAAAAGACCCATTTATGCCAACTCTTTGCTTCCTATCTGCTAACCAGCTTTCTATCCATCTCAAGACATTACCTGCAATCCCATCTGCTTTAACTTTACTCTACTGGTTACACCCTCAAAAAATTCTAATAGATTTGTCAAGCATGCATTCCCTTTTGGAAATCCATGCTGTCTTTATCTGATTATACCACTGAAATCCTTCATAATAGACTCCAGCAACTTTCCCATTACCGATATTAGGCTCACTGGTCTATAGTTCCCTGTTTTCTCTCTACCTCCTTTTTTCAATTGCTTACATGAGGTACCCTCCAATCTGTAGGAACTACTCCAGAGTCCAAAGAATTTTGAAAATAACCACCAATGGATCCACTATTTCCAGGGCCACTTCCTTCAGTACTCTGGGATGAAGATCATCAGAACCTGCAGATTTATCCCCCTTCAATCCCATCAATTTCCCCAAAACCATTTCTCTACTAATGCTGATTTCCTTCAGCTCCTCACTAAACGTGTTTCTCTCAGCACTTCTGACACATTATTCATGTCTTCCTTTGTGAAGACTGAAGCAAAGTACAAATTTAATTCCTCAGCCATTTCTTTATTCTATTATAAATTCTCCGTTTCTGACTGTAAGGGGCCTATATTTGATTTTGTCAATCTTTTCCTCTTCACATATCTGTCAGACTTTTACAGTCAGTTTTTATGTTCCCTGCTAGCTTACTTTCATACGCTATTTTTCCCTTCTTAATCAATCCTTTGCTGAATTTTAAACTGCTCCCAATCATCAGGCCTATTGTTTTTTCTTGCCAATTTGTTTGCTTCTTCCTTGAATCTGATACTATCTCTAATTTCCCTTGTAAGCCATGGTTTGCCACAATTCCCTTACCATTCTTGCGCCAAACAGGAATAAACTACTTCTCGTGTTCACCTAATCTTTAAATGCTCGCCATAGCCCGTCCACTGTCTTTCCTTTCAATAATGTTTTCCATCATGGCCAATTCATGCCTCATAGCATCATGTTAAGATTCAGGACCCTGGTCTCAGTATCAACTATAAAACTACCCACCATGGTCAAAGAATTCTACCATATTATGGTCTCGTTTCTTTTCTCACATGCAGCACAATTGCAGCCAAAAAAACAAGCTGGCATATCCCCAAGCTTTTATCAGTACTGTTCTGAAACTGGATATGTTTTGGGCTTCATTATGCAATCCTGTGGGGATCATCATAGTGCAAGCTCTACTGGGGGCACTGGGCTAGAATTTCAGATATCATTCAAAATAGTAATGAGCCAGGGATGTCTGGGGAATAGAGTTGGGGAGGTTGGAGATGCAGAAGAGAATTTAAACTCCCCCACCCAACTTCAGCTCCAAAGATGTACAGATCTTTTAAGTTGCATTGTGATTGAGGATTCTAATTTAAATTGTTCTGAAGACTGAGCGTTGCTGCTTTTATATATCACAGAGTCACTCTTATAACCCAGAAAAGAAAAGGGGAGTGCCCCGACATTTGCTTTTGCATATATTAAAGAGTTAACTTCAAATCAGTAAATCTGAAATACTGTTCAGTTTGTTTCTATGGTCATGCATGGCAGAATCAAATGTACAGCAGATGTTGAACAAAAAAAATGAGAAAGAAAAGCACTGACGTGGCATTGAGTCACTTTCTGTGACAAAGATCATTTGTACTGCCAAAGAACCAACTCTGAGGCATGCGGAGGCAAAACAAAATCTACCATTGCTTACATTCATTGTAGCTGTAGTTTCTAACAGTTCATGAGTCAGAGTACAATCAGTATCCTGTCATAGATTGTGCTGAAGCACAAGGGATTAGATTCAGTTAATGAATGGCCTGTTCCTCAGAATAAGATAGAAACAGCTTTTTTTGTTTTAATTCATTCATTGGATTTGGCCATTGCTGGCTAGACCAGCATTTATTGCCCATTTATATTGTCCTTTGAAAAAGTAGTGGCAAGCTGCCTTTTTGAACCATAGCAATCCATGTGGCGTAGATACGCCCACAGTGCTGATAGGGAGGGAGTTCCAGGATTTTGACCCAGTGACAGTGAAGGAATGACAATATGCTTCAAGTCAGAATGATGTGCAGCATTGAGGGGAACTTGGAGGTGATATCCCCAAGTACCTGACGCCCTTGTCCTTTTCAGTGAGTTTGGGGTTCAAAGATGCTGGCTCAGGAGCTTTGGTGAGTTCTTGCAGTACACCATTTAGATGGTGCACAGGGCTGCCATGGTTTGTCAGTGCTGGAGGGATTGAATGTTTGTGGAAGGGGTGCCAATCAAGCAGGTGCTTTGTCCTGGATGGTTGTTGAGCTTCTTGAATTTTATTGGACCTGCACTCATCCAGGGAAGTGGAGATAACGTTTTATTCATTTACGAGATGTGGGCATCACTGGCTAGGCCAGAATTTATTGCCCATCCCTACTTGCCCTTGTCCTTCTAGATGGTAGTCATTGACTTAGAAGGTGCTACCTAAGGAACCTTTGTATGTTTCTGCAGTGCATCTTGTAAATAGTACACACGGCTGTCACAGTTCGTCAGTGGTAAAGGAAGTGAATGATTGCAGAAGGGGTAGAAATCAGGCAGGCTGCTTTGGCCTAGATGATATCAAGCTTCTTGACTGTTGTTGGAGCTGCACTCATCCAGGCAAGTGGACAGTATTCCATCACACTCATAACTTGTGCCTCGTAGATGATGGGTAGGCCTTGCGGGGTCAGGAGGAGAGTTACTTGCTGCAGGATTCCTGGCCTCTTACTGCTCTTGTAGCTACAATATTTACATTGCTAGTCCAGTTCAGTTCTGTTTGTTCATGGGCTATAGCTGCCTTAAGCCAATACAGCAACATGAGGTACTCTGACAGGCTTCAATGATCCTAGATCTAGTTGAATTTCACACATTTCTGCTGGACATTGAATTAGGTCAGGACAGGATTCAGATGTGACGTCCTGTCTCGGACAAAAAAAGACAGCCAGATATCCTCAGGTAATGTTCCAGAAAGCCCCCAGATGAGTGAACCACATTCTGACAGAAGCCTTTAGGAAAAGGCTTAAGGAGGGCAAGGGAAAATCAAAATTTAGGCACATTGAATAAAATGTTATGTTGAAAAGTAGTTTCAGATGAACAAAATACAAGATATGGCAGGGGAAGTCTACTTGCTACTGCCTACAGCAGCAATCAATTACTTACTGGTCGTGTTATAGCAAGCAAAATAATTCAATGGGTGGATAACCAATGAAACAAAAGCAACAAGTCCAGCACATGAAATCATTCACTCTGTAATCAATTATAGCTTAAATATCATAAATTCAAATCAGCTCACAGTACATTGACAGCTTGAAGGTTTCCACACTTACATTCCCCTAATCAAGTATAAATATCATTTTGCAAAACTCTATTTAGCACATAGGACCAGCAGATTACTGGCCCCAGTAGTAGAACATGGAATTAAACTCTCAATATCCCATGAATGGTCAGAATCTACATTGTGGGAATTCATAGAGCATTTAACAAGTCAGAGAATCCCTAAGGTGCAGAAAGAGGTCATTAGGCCCATCGAGCTTGCACTGACAACAATTCCATCCAGGCCCTATCCCCGTAACCCCATGTATTTACCCTGCTAATCTCCCTGAGCATGGTCAATCAACCTAACCCGCACATCTCTGAACTGTGGGAGGAAACCAGAATACCTGGAGGAAACCTACACAGACACAGGGGGAATGTGCAATCTCCGCACAGGCAGTTATGGCTTGTCAGTCAGTTTGTAATAAGTACTCAGAGATACACAGTTCCATCCCACACCCCATGTAAAGCATTGGAACTTGACTATTAGCTCTAATTTATGAGCGGTAGTGCAGTGCTATTGTCGCTGGATTAGTATGCCAGTGATTCAGAATAATGCTCTGGGAAAACGGTTCGAATTCCTTCACAACAGATGGTGATTTCAATTCAATTAAAAAAATCCAGAATTAAAAGTTTAAATTACAATGTAACTATCATGGATTGATATAGAAAAAGCTGGTTCACTGATCCCCTTAAGGAAAATCTGTAGTCCTTATCTGACCTACATGTGACTCCAGACCCACAGCAACATGGTTGACCCTTAGCTGCCTCTGAAATGGCTGAGCAAGCCTCTCAGTTCAACAGCAATTAAGGATGAGTAACAAATACTGGCCTCATCAATAAGACTCAAAACCTATGAAAAAAATTAATAGAAACAAAACAGAGGTTAAAGCAACTTACTCTGAACTATTAAACGCTCTATAGAAGTCTGTTTCAAAAGTGACTGACTTGTCAGGCAAGGACTAGTTTCTGGAAAAGAAAGGTCCACAAGCTTATTTTGTTTTCAAATTAAGTATTTGATACTTTTTCAATTGCTCAGGGCATTTCATTGTTAATTTTTAGGTGTTTTTAGATTTCCAAAAGGCATTTGATAAGGTGCCTCATAAAAGGTTCCTACAGAAGGTTAGGGTGCACGGAGTTGGGGGTAAGGTGTTAGTGCGGATAGAGGATTGGCTGTCTAATAGGAAGTAGAGTGTTGGTATCAATGGGTGCTATTCTGATTGGCGGTTGGTGACTAGTGGAGTGCCACAGGGATCGGTGCTGGGGCCTCAACTGTTTACCATTCACATAGACGATCTGGAGGAGGGGGCTGAGTGTAGGGTGACGAAATTTGCTGATGACACAAAGATGAGTGGAAAAGCAAATTGCGTGGAGGGTGTGGAAAGTCTGCAGAGGGATCTGGATAGGCTAAGCGAGTGGGCGAGGACCTGGCAGATAGAGTATAATGTTAGCAAGTGTGAGGTTATCCACTTTGGCAGAAATAATAGTAGGAGGGATTATTATTTAAAGGCAAAAAACTGCAGCATGCTACGGTGCAGAGGGACCTGGGGGTCCTTGTGCACGAGTCGCAAAAACCCAGTCTGCAGGTGCAGCAGGTGATCAAGAAGGCGAATGGAATGTTGGCCTTTATAGCAAGGGGGATTGAATATAAAAGTAGGGAAGTCTTGCTGCAACTGTACAGGGTACTGGCGAGGCCGCAGCTGGAGTACTGTGTGCAGTTTTGGTCGCCGCACTTGCGAAAGGATATATTGGCCTTGGAGGGAGTGCAGACTAGGCTGATATCGGAGATGAGGGGGTTGGACTATGAAGGGAGGCTAAATAGACTGGGTCTGTACTTGTTGGAGTTTAGAAGGATGAGGGGGGAACCTATAGAAGCGTATAAGATAATGAAGGGGATGGATAGGGTAGAGGTAGAGAGATTCTTCCCGCTTAGAAAGGATAGCAGGACTCGAGGGCACAGCCTCAAGATTGGGGGGGGGGGGGCAGTTTAGATTGGTGTTGAGGAGGAACTTCTTCACTCAAAGGGTGGTGAATCTCTGGAATTCTCTGCCCGTTGAAGTGGTGGAGGCTACCTCGCTAAATATATTGAAGTCACGGGTAGATAGGTTTTTGATAGACAGGGGAATTAAGGGTTATGGGGAGAGAGCAGGAAAATGGAACTGATCCACTTCAGATCAGCCATGATCTTACTAATGGTGGGGCAGGCTCGAGGGGCTAGATGGCCTATTCCTGCTCCTATTTCTTATGTTATGTTCTATTTATGCACATGGCACTTCAATATACAGGTTTAAAATTGGAGAGATTTATATCACAAAAGAAGATGTTTGACCCATTGTACTCATTACATTTTTAAAGTTTTATTCATTCATGGGACATGGGCGTCACTGGCTGGCCAGCATTTATTACCCATCTATGCTTGCCCTTGGAAGGCAGTTGAGAGTCAACCACATTGCTGTGGCTCTGGAGTCACACGTAGGCCAGACCAGGTAAGGGCGGCAGATTTCCTTCCCTAAAGTATGTTAGTAAACCAGTGGGTTTTTCCAACAATCAACAATGGTTTTGTGGTCATCAGTAGATTCCTAATTCTAGATATTTTTATTGAATTTAAATTCTACCATCTGCCATGGCAGGATTCGAATCCAGGTCCCCAGAACATTCACTGAGTTTCTGGATTAAAAGTCCAGTGATAATACCACTAGGCCATTGCCTCCCCTCCAATGCAGCCAGGGTGTTCAGCTCATCTTTTCTGTGCTGTGTTCTAACCTACAAACGTAACGGTTCCAATCCCATACATGTTAATGTCATGGGGTACGAAAGTTTATCCTCAGTTCATTTTAGGTACCGGTATCAAATGATATAGAGTAAAAGACAACTAAACGGAGCTGAGGTACAGGTTAATTGAATGACCAGGTAGTCTCAAAGGGCTGAATGGTCTTTTCCTGTTCCTATCAATCCTCTGTATCATATCTTTATTCATTTCTTAAAAGCTGTTTGAGATTCCACTTCCGGTTGAGAATTCTATGTCCTAACACTCCTCTGCGCAACGTGTTTCCCTAGCCACATTCTTCATTTTGATGATCTTAATTTTTGCCTTTTAGTTACCAACTTCACTGCTTAGCAATGTTACAAATGTTGTCCAAACCTTTCTTCCGACACGTCTCTCCCTCCTTCTTCTATTTTTGATATGAAACCTCCCCTTTCATGAGTAAGTTATTTTAGAACTATGCATTTCCTGAATCATTACTGGAAGAAATACTGATTTTAAACTCCTGAAAAAAAACAAAATTCTAACTATTTAAACGTCCACCCACTCGTAGCAGTATGGCTAGAACTGCAAACAGATGTACAAAGTGTAAATAACTGAGGAGAAATACTGCTCCACTAGAATTCTATCACTTTCAGAGTAGAAAGACTTAACAGAAGTTGAATTGCAAAAGTTCCTAAAACTGAGTGTTTACATGTTTTGAATGATTCCAGAAATGAAAGGTTATACCTTTCAGGAAAGACTTAACAGCCTTTAGAAAAAGGAAGGCTGAGGTTTAACTTGCAGAAAGTCTTTCAAATTATTTTCAGCATTATAAATTTTAGTTACTTTTGCAGGGAAAAAAAAGCACTGTAAGTAAACTGCTCCATGAGGACTGGGTTAATTGAAGGAAGTGACTCAGCCTCACATTCTCAAAGACAATTAAGGGATGGCCAAGGGACAACCGAAAGAACAAGGATGGTGAATTAAGGGATGGGCGCCACGGTGGCACAGTGATTAGCACTGCTGCCTCACAACACCAGAGACCCGGGTTCAATTCCAACCTCGGGTCACTGTCTGTGTGGAGTTTGCATGTTCTCACCGTGTCTGCGTGGGTTTCCTCAGGGTGCTCCGGTTTCCTCCCACAGTCCATAGATGTGCAGGTTAGGTTGACTGGTCATGCTAAATTGACCTGAGTGTCAGGGGATTAGCAGGGCAAATATGTGGGGCTGCAGGAATAGGGCCTGGGTGGATTGTGGTGCAGACTCACTGGACTGACCAGCCTCCATCTGCACTGTAGAGACTCTATGACAATACATGCTGGTTTTGCCAGCAACGCTCAGATCCCAAGAATTAATTTATTAAAACTTCAGAAATGTTGCAAGAACAAAGAAAATTACAGCACAGGAACAGGCCCTTCAGCCCTCCAAGCACCGAACATGCGGCACAACTGCACTAAAACCCTCTACCCTTCCGGGGACTGTATCACTCCATTCCCATCCTATTCATGTATTTGTCCGGATGCTCCTTCAAACTCACTATCATATCTGCTTCCACTACCTCCTCCAGCAGTGAGTTCCAGGCACCCACCACCCTCTGTGTTAAAAAAAATCTGCCTCATACATCTCCTTTAAACCTTGCCCCTCGTACCTTAAACCTATGCCCTCTAGTAATTGACTTTTCCACTGGGAAAAAGCTTCTGACTATCCACTCTGCCCATGCCCCTCATAATCTTGTAGACTTCACTCAGGTCTTCCCTCAACCTCCATAACTCCAATCAGAACAAACCAAGTTTCTCCAACCTCTCCTCATAGGTAATGCCCTCCATACCAGGCAACAACCTGGTAAATCGTTTCTGTACTCTCTCCAAAGCCTCCACATCCTTCTGGTAGTGTAACGACCAGAATTGAATACTATATTCCAAGTGTGGCCTAACTAAGGTTCTATAAAGCTACAAACATGACTTGCCAATTGTTAAACTCAATACCCTGGTTGATGAAGGCAAGAGCGCTGTATGCTTTCTTGACCACCTTCTCCACCTGCAGTGCCACTTTCGGCGACCTGTGTACCTATACACCCAGATCCCTTTGCGTATCAATACTCCTGAGGGTTCTGCCATTTACTATATATTTCCTATCTGTATTAGACCTTCCAAAATGCATTACCTCACATTTGTCCGGTTTAAACTCCATCTGCTATCTCTCCAGCCAAGTTTCCAACTGATCTGAAGTGTTTTAGGTGTGACAGAGGAGGGTTGAAGAGAGGTGGAGGGGTGGCACTGTTAGTAAAACAAAACATCACAGTAGTGCAGAGGGAGGACAATATGGAAGAGTTAGGGATTGAGTCGCTGTGGGTGGAGTTGAGGAATAAAAAGGGAGAGATTACGATGCTAGGGGTATACTATAGGCCACCCAACAGCCCGAGGTCGGTGGAGGAAGGCACTTGCAGGGGCATTTTGGATAGGTGCAGGAAGAATAGGGTGGTTGTAGTGGGTGACTTTAATCTTCCTGGAGTGGATTGGAGGGGGCCTAGAGCTGGGGGTATGGAGGGAGATGAGTTTGTAAAATGTGTTTTGGAAGGGTCCCTAGAGCAGTATGTAACTAGCCCGACTAGGGAAGGGGCTATACTGGATTTAGTGTTAGGTAATGAGCCGGGGCAGGTGGTTGAGGTTGAGGTAGGCGAACATGTGGCTAGCGGTGACCACAAGTCCGTCTACTTTAGGATAAAAATGGAAAGGGATGAGTGCCGGCCAAACAGGAGGGTGCTGAACTGGGGGAAGGCGAGCTGTAGCCAGATTAGGAGGGAGCTGAAGGACACTGATTGGGAGGGACTGTTAGCTGGCAAGTCCACGGTTGGCAAGTGGGAGGCTTTTAAGGGCAAACTGAAAATGTTGCAGGAAAGGCATGTTCTGGTTAAGCGGAAGAATGGGAAAGGTAGGATTAGAGAGCCGTGGATTACAGGGGGTATCGAAGACTTGGTAAGGAAGAAGAGGGAGGCGTATGTTAGGTCGAAACAACTGGGTACGGAGAGTGCACTGGAGGAATATAGAGAGAGTAGGAGGGAGCTAAAAAGGGGAGTTAGAAGGGCGGAGAGAGGGCATGAAATGGCTTTGGCTGATAGGATTAAGGAAAATCCAAAGGCATTTTATTCCTATATTAGGAGCAAGAGAGTGGTTAGAGGGAAAATTGGTCCTCTCAGGGACAAAAGTGGGGAGTTATGTATTGAGTCGGAGGGAATGGGGGAGCTCCTGAATGAATACTTTGCGTCGGTATTCATGAAGGAGAGGGGTTCGGTGTCGTGCAGTGTCTTGGAGGGAGCTGTGGATCAGTGGCAGGAAATATCTATTATGAGGGAGGAAGTGCTAGGGCTTTTAGGTAGCGTAAGGACGGATAAAGCTCCGGGGCCTGATGGTATTTATCCCAGGCTGCTTAGGGACGTGAAAGATGAAATTGCTGAGCCTCTGGCGCAAATCTTTGTCTCTTCTTTGGACACAGGTGAGGTCCCAGAAGACTGGAGGGTAGCTAATGTGGTACCGCTGTTTAAAAAAGGTAGTAGGGATAACCCTGGAAATTATTGACCGGTGAGTTTGACATCGGTGGTAGGGAAATTAATGGAAAAAATACTTAGGGGTAGGATGTATGAGTATTTGGAGCGTTGCGATCTGATTAGGGATACGCAACATGGCTTTGTTAGAGGGAGGTCTTGCCTTACAAATCTGGTAGAATTCTTTGAGGACGTGACAAAAATGGTTGACGATGGGAGAGCCATTGATGTCATCTATATGGATTTCAGTAAGGCGTCTGACAAAGTCCCTCATGGTAGGCTGGTAGAAAAGGTTAAGGCGCATGGCATACAAGGACAGGTAGCTAGGTGGATTGAGAACTGGCTGGCAATAGGAGACAGAGGGTAGTTGTTGAGGGGACCTTTTCGGGCTGGAGGCCAGTGACCAGTGGTGTGCCGCAGGGCTCAGTACTGGGACCTCTCCTCTTTGTAGTATACATAAACGACTTGGAAGAGAGCGTACATGGTGTGATCAGCAAGTTTGCGGATGACACCAAGATGGCAGGGTTGGCGGATACTGAGGTGGAATGTCAGGTGATACAGCAGGATATAGATAGGTTGGTACATTGGGCAGATAGGTGGCAGATGGAATTTAATCCTGACAAATGCGAGGTGATGCATTTTGAAAGGAATAATGCAGAGAGGAGCTACGTGATAAAAGGTAGACCGATTAGGAGTATAGAAATACAGAGGGACCTGGGAGTGCAGGTTCACAAGTTTATGAAGGTTGCGACACAAGTGGAGAAGGTTGTTAGGAAAGCTTATGGAATGCTAGCCTTTATAGGAAGGGGTATAGAGTACAGGAGCTGCCGTCTAATGCTTCAGTTGTACAGAACGTTGGTTAGACCTCATTTGGAGTACTGCGTCCAGTTCTGGTCACCTTACTACTGGAAGGACGTGGAGACTCTGGAAAGGGTGCAGAGGAGGTTTACCAGGATGTTGCCTGGCATGGAAGGACTGAGTTACAAGGAAAGGTTGGAGAAACTGGGACTTTTCTCTTTGGAAAGACGGAGATTGAGGGGAGACATGATAGAGTCAATAGCGAGAGGCTGCTCCCTAGACTGGGTACAATTACGAGAGGTCATGATCTAAGGGTGAGGGGGGAGAAGTATAATTTGGATGTGAGAGGAAGGTTCTTCACACAGAGGGTCGTGGGGGTATGGAACGCGCTACCGAGTAGGGTGGTGGAGGCAGGAACGTTGGACTCGTTTAAGGTTTACTTAGATAGACACATGAGCAAAACAAGGATGGAGGGTTATAGTAGGGGGTATTAAATAGGGTCAGAGCCTTGGGAGACACCGGAAATGCAGACTTGTATGTTAACGTTTTTGTCTTTTTATTCCGCAGGTGGAGGTCCACCTTGTTGTCAAACAAGGAGCATGCACACGGTGGGTCGTGCGTGGGCTGCTCTTGGAGGTTCCGGGAGTGGCCTAGTACTTCGTGTCGGTGTGTGTGCTTGATCCTGGACCGGTAGACGGGCGCCGCAACAGCTCAGTGACTAGCACTGCTAGCTGTGCGGATACATGGATTTGGGCCTGTGTCTGTGGGAGTTTGCGCGTTCTCCCTGTGGTTGCGTGGGTTTCCTCCGGGCGCTCCGGTTTCCTCCCACACCCCAAAGATGTGCTCTTAGGCTGATTAGTTTACCAAATTGACACTATTCTCCCCTGAATCTGGCTAAGTTAGGGGTTCCACTCGCAGACACGCAGGGCAGGGCAGGTGTAGGAGGATGCGGCAGCGCGGGCTCGTTGGGCCGAAGGGCCTGTTTCCCATGCTGGGTTGTTCTTTGTTCTTTGATCTATATGCTGCTGTATCCTCTGATGGTCCTTATCACTATCCACAAATCCACCAACCTTTGCGTCGACCGCAAACTTACTAATCAATCCAGTTACATTTTCTTCCAAATCATTTATATATATTACAAACAACAAAGGTCCCGGCACTGATCCCTGAGGAACAGCACTTATCACAAGCTCCATTCACAATCGCACCCTTCCACTGTTACCCTCTGTCTTCTTTGACCGAGCCAGTTTTGTATCCACCTTGCCAGCTCACCTCTGACCCCATGCAACTTCATCTTCTGCACAAGTTTGCCATGAGGGACCTTGTCAAAGGCCTTACTGAAGTCCATGTAGACAACATCCACCGCCCTAACCTCATCAATCATCTTTGTCACTTCCTTGAAAAACTTGATCAAGTTTGTGAGACACAACCTCCCCTTCACAAAACCTGACCATATTCTGACTTTTTGTGAGTCCATGTTATTCCCTGTCTGCACCCTGCAGTCTCACTCTTAACTTCACTTAATCAGACTTTCTCCAGATCACTGTTCTTTTCCTTTGACTGAAAGGTCTTCTTAGGACTGTTTTCAGAACCTCTCCCTGGTTTGGGGATCCTCTTCTTCTTCAGTTTGGAACCAGCTTTGTGTAGTTCCCTCCATGCCTGTTCCAGCAGCTTCTGTAGAACGCTCCCTACTGGGTCACCTTCTTTCAACAATTCCTTTTGCTGTCTCTGTGGGCCCCTGGTTGCTCTGCAACAGCATAGTTTCCCCTTATTTTGTAGTTATAAGCCTCATTAAAATGCAGGCACCTTTTACAGTGAAGCCAAAACTCAAGTTTGCTTAACCGCAAAAAAACAAATTAAGCTTAAACTTTAAGCTTTAGCTTATGCCCAACACACAGACAAATATATATGCAATTAATTATGAGAGGCATGGATAGAATAGATGGTTGCATTCTTTTTCCCAGGATAGAACTGTCAATTACTAATGGACTCAGGTTTAAGGTAAAAGGGGGAAGTTTAAAGGAGATGTAAGAGGGTGGTAAGTGTCTGGAATGTGCTGCCAGAGGAGGTGGAGAAGCAAATACAATAGCAACGTTTAGCAGGTATCTTGACGGATACACAAATAGGCCGGGAATAAAGAGCTACAACCAGGGAAAGAGTCCTGAGGGATAGGATTTATGACCATTTGGAAAGATGCAGCTTAATCCGGGATAGTCAGCACAGTTTTGTGAGGGGAAGTCCTGCCTCACAACTTTGACTGAATTCTTTGAGGAGGTAGATGAAGGTAGAGCAGTTGATGTTGTATACATGGATTTTAGTAAGGCATTTGATAAGGTTCCCCATGGTAGGCTCATGAAGAAAGTAAGGAGGTGTGGGATGGAAGGAAATTTGGCTGATTGAATAAGTAACTGGCTGTCTCATAGAAGACAGAGAGCGGTGGTGGAGGGAAAATTTTCAGACTGCAGGCCAGTTACCAGCGGTGTACCACAGGGATCAGTGCTGGGTCCTCTGCTATTTGTGATTTTTATCAATGACTTGGAAGAAGGGGCTCAAGGGTGGGTTAGTAAATTTGCTGATGACATCAAGATTGGTGGAGTTGTGGATGAGGTGGAGGGCTCTTGTAGGCTGCAAAGAGACATTGACAGGATGCAGAAAAGTGGCAGATGGCGTTTAACCCTGATAAGTGCGAGGTGATTCATTTTGGTAGGACAAACGTGAATGCAGATTACAGGGTCAATGGCAGGGTTCTGAGGAATGTGGAGGGACAGAGAGATCTTGGGGTTCATATCCACAGATCTCTGACGGTTGCCACTCAGGTGGATAAGCCGTGAAGAAAGCTTATAGTGTGTTAGTGTTTATTAACGGGGGTTTGACTTTAAGAGTCATGGGGTTATGCTGCTACTATACAGGACCTTGGTGAGACCACATTTGGAACATTATGTGCAGTTCTGGTCACCTCACTATAAGAAGGATGTGAAAGCATTAGAGTGCAGAGGAGATTTACCAGGATGCTGCCTGGTAAGAGTAGGTCTTATGAGGAAAGGTTGAGGGAGCTGGGGCTATTCTCTTTAGAGCGGAGGAGAATGAGAGGTGACTTAATAGAGGGTTATAAGATGATGAGGGGGATAGATAGAATGGACATGCAGAGACTATTTCCTCGGGTGGGTGTAGCTGTTACTAGGGGGCATAACTTTAAGGTTCATGGTGGGAGATATAGGAGGGATGTCCAAGGTAGATTCTTTACTCAGAGTGGTTCGGGTGTGGAATGCACTGCCTGCTGTGATATTGGAGTCAGACACTTTAGGAACTTTCAAGCGGTTATTAGATAGGCACATGGAACACACCAGAATGATAGGGAGTGGGATAGCTTGATCTTGGGTTCGGACATAGCTCGGCACAACATCAAGGGCCAAAGGGCCTGCAGTATGCTGTACTGTTCTATGTTCTAAGTAACCACATAGAGGCAAAATGTCTTTAGAAAGGTGACATATGTCAGCACAGGATTGGTGGGCCAAAGGGCTTGCTCCTGTGCTTGACTGTTCTTTGTCCTTTGATCCAACTGCCAAAAACTGTATTTATTTCCAAGAATGATTCCTTGAAATGTCACGAGAAGAACAATGCTATAAAAACGCAAGCTCCTTCTGTCCTGTAGCCAAGTAAAAATAAGCAAAAGTAGGGCATTTGGCTCCTCTAGCCATCATTTGATAACATCTGATTGTGGTCGCAACTGTACTTTCCTATCTACCTCTATAAGATTTGACTCCCAATCTAATTCAGCCTTAAAAGCATTCAGGGGGAAGGGGGGGGAAGGGGGGGGGAAGGGGGGGGAAGGGGGGGGAAGGGGGGGGAAAGGGGGGGAAGGGGGGGAAGGGGGGGGATTTCCACAAACTAACGATCCTCAGATAACAAAATGAATCAGACTCACACCTGCAAGAAACCCTTGATCCCCTCTTCACCATCAGCAGCGGCATTTAAGAGGTACTGAATTATTTTCTGTACTATGAAAATTTAAGACAATAAAACTTACCTCGAATAATTGAACAAAAATGATTGATATTTTGTGAGGATTTAACAGCCACATGTAACATTTCCAACCAAGGGGGTTCTTTGTTTCAGCCCCAGTTACTTACTGAGTTAACTAATCCCAGACAAGGTAGCAGCTGAATTAACAATTTGCCTTCGGAGGTACTGAATTATGGAGGTGGGATGGGGAGAAAAGATTCCACCCTGGCTTGTGATTCTTATTGCAGTCCAGTGATCCCTGCCAGAAATGACAAATTGGAAGGAAATTGGAAGTGAAAAATATTAATTCCTCTCCAACAGAAGCTTTAAAGTCCCTTGAAAATATATGATTTGCCAGTAATTTTGTTTTAAAACTGCAAGCTGATATCTCAATTATAACTGGACTGAATCATGTAACAGCACACTTATAAGATATTAATCCAATCTCAATAATTCTTTCAACTTTTTCTATTTTATTGGCATGTCAATATGAATAATTTAATACAATTTACTAATATGGTGCACAAGTAGTAAATGGCCGTAATTTAATTGAGATTCACATAATGTCCATGAACCACTCTAGCTTTGTATTTAGAGTTTCAAATGTGATGTGAACTGTATCCCATCTTTGTGATCAGGGAAGGGTGATTGGAAGCTCCAATTAATCATTCACTGACATCATCTAAGCCTCTCAATACTTTGAAAGTGCTCCTATTGTTCAGTCCAATTGTTCAGTCCTTAAAACAAGTGGATTCCTCAGATAATTAGTATTTCAGAAATGTGGATGTGCATCAGAAAACTGACAATACCAACAAGGCTACAATATTGGAAGTGGCGTTCGAGTCTCACCACGACAAATTCTGAAAGTGGATTCAATGCATGCATGGAGGGATAGCACCAGAAAAAATAACATCTGCACGGACCCAACTGATTTACTAATGACCTCCAGGAACCAATCAATCGCCCCTGCCTTTACTCTTTCAGTTTGTGATGGTGCATGGGATCATTGGCAAGGTCAGCATTTGTCACCCATCCCTTAAACTGAGTGGCTTCCCAGGGATATTTCAGAGGGGAATTAAGAGGCAACCATATTGCTGTGGGTCTGGAGTCACATATAGGCCAAAACAGGTAATGAAGGCAGATTTAGTGAACCAGAGGGATTTTTACCACAATCAAGGACAGCATCATAGTCACCATTATTGAGACTAGCTTTCAATTCCCGATTCTAAGGAAATTTGGCATGTCAGCCACAATTCTCACCAACTTTTACAGACGCCGCCACAGAAAGCTTTCTTTCTGGTTGTATCAGAGCTTGGTACGGCTCCTGCTCTGCCCAAGACCATAAGGAACTACAAAAGATCGTGAATGTAGCCCAATCCATCACGCAAACCAACCTCCCATCCACTGACTCTGTCTACACTTCCCACTGCCTCAGCAAAGCAGCCAGCATAATTAAGGACTCCATGCAACCCAGAAATTCTCTCTTCCACTTTCTTCCATTGGGAAAAAGACCTTGCATTAAAGTTGATCTTTCTCTATACCCTAGCTATGACTGTAACACTACATTCTACACTCTCTTGTTTCCTTCTCTATGAACGGTATGTTTTGTCTGTATAGTGCGCAAGAAACAATACTTTCCATTGCAGGTTATTACACGTAATAACAATAAATCAAATCATTAACTGAGCTTAACTTCCACCAACTGCCTTCGTAGGATTTAAACCTGTCCCTGCCCACCCAAGCCTCAGCACTATCAGTCCAGTGTTATTACCACTACGCCACAATCTCTCCCATATACTTGTCCTACGTATGGCACCAGTTCTCTTAAAATGACCTCAGGAATGAACAATACTGCTTTGTCATCCTAAAAGTGCATTTTTAAAGTTGGTAATGGCCACACAGCATGTTAGCCAAAACAGAGTTGATTGATTGCAATGTCTGGAGCAAAGCTCAATGTTCTGGCTACATGTCAACACCATCTAATCCAGTACCATCACACTCTGATGAAAACAATGGGTTCATTATCAGTACATTAATATAGGGCTCAATGCAGCATCGGGGCCCTTCCTGGTTCATACAGTTTATTATATCACAGCTCGCAGTATATCAAGTAACTGAACCATGTTGCATATGTGATATTTTTAAACATTGAAGGCAAAGTGTCAATACAATGAAAAAGTTCAGATAAATCTATTGCATAGCTTTCATAAATCCCTATACACAACAGCAGTTTTACCCTGATGAAGTAAATATTTATGCAATAGGACATACATTATATAGAACTTTGTGGAATCTAAAAGACAGAAACAGACCATTTTCCATGAGGAAAAACATTTCTCCTGAACTTCTGATTAGATTTATTGGTGAAAATCTTATACTCATGGAGGAATTATGAACCCAAGCTTTGGACACCCACAGGTAGAAGACTTCTACACCTTCAAGGTCAATACTTTCCATAATTTAAAGAATACCAAATCTGCAAAAAGTGTGCAAAAGTAAGAACATCTGACTTTTTAAAGATGCTGATTAAACAGAGGAACAAATGTCTGCAAAGAGAGGCAATGCTTTTTTCTCAAGTTTCATCCTAAGTAGCTGTTGAGCTCTATGGGCTGTTCCCAAGGGCACACAACAAGACAAAGATCAGCTATTGCTGGAAAATCATTATTTCAGTGAAAGACATTCTTTGGTCTGCCCAAAATCTTGTGGTCTTCCTGGACAAGAGGCTGTCTATGGCCAAGTACTTTACTAATAGGAGCATAGAGAACAAAAGCAAGGAAATTGGGCAATGGGCCACATGGTGGCACAGTGATTAGCACTGCTGCCTCGCAGTGCCAGGGACCAGGGTTCAATTCTAGCTTTGGGTCACCATGTAGAGCCTGCACATTCTCCCTATGTCTGCGCGGGCTTCCTGCGGGTGTTCTGGTTTCTTCCCACAGTCCAAAGAGGTGCGAGTTAGGTGATTGACGATGCTAAATTGACCCTACTGTCAGGAGGATTAGCAGGGTAAATGTATGGGGTTGTGGAAATGGGGTCTGGGTGAGATTGCGGTCAGTACAGACCCGATGAGCTGAATGATCTCCTTTTGTACTGTAGGGATTCTAAGTTATGTTAAATTTTATATAATTGGCTTGGCTTCAACTGAAATATTGCATCCAGTTCTGGGCGTTGCACGTTAGGAAAGATGTGAAGGCATCAGTGGTCATGCAAAAAAGATTCACAAGAATTGTTCCAGGGATGAGAAGCTTCAGTAACAGATGAAATAAGAACATAAGAACATAAGAAATAGGAGCAGGAGTAGGCCATCTAGCCCTTCGAGCCTGCCCCGCCATTCAATAAGATCATGGCTGATCTGTCGTGGCTCAGTTCCATATTCCCGCCCTCTCCCCATAACCCTTAATCCCCTCTCTTATCAAAAACCCATCAACCCGCGTCTTAAAAATATTTAGCGAGGTAGCCTCCACCACTTCAACGGGCAGAGAATTCCAGAGATTCACCACCCTTTGAGTGAAGAAGTTCCTCCTCAACTCTGTTCTAAACCGCCCCCCCCTTTATCTTGAGGCTGTGCCCCCTAGTCCTACTATCCTTTCTGAGCGAGAAGAGTCTCTCCACCTCTATCCTATCCATCCCATTCATCATCTTATACGTCTCAATGAGATCTCCCCTCATTCTTCTAAACTCTAATGAGTACAAGCCTAGTTTATTCAGCCTCTCCTCATAGCTCAATCCCCTCAACTCCGGTATCAGCCTAGTAAACCTCCTCTGCACTCCCTCCAAGGCCAAAATATCCTTGCGTAAGTACGGCGCCCAAAACTGCACACAGTACTCCAGCTGCGGCCTCACCAATGCCCTATACAGCCGCAGCAAGACCTCCCTACTTTTATATTCAATCCCCCTCACGATGAAGGCCAGCATCCCATTCGCCTTCCTGACCACCTGCTGCACCTGCAAGCTGGGTTTTTGCGACTCATGCACAAGGACCCCGAGGTCCCTCTGCACCGTCGCCTGCTGCAGTTTTTCGCCACGTAGCTGGGACTGTTTACCTTGGAAAAGAGGTTGAAAGAGATTTCGTAGAGAGATTCAAGATCATGAAAAATCTGTACAGAGTGGATGGGAGAAACTATTCCCATTGGTGGAAGGATCAAGAACCAGGAGACACAGGGAAGCAATGGCGACACGAGGAATAGGGTTTTACATTGCGAGAGATTAGAATCTAGAATGCACTGCCTGACAGTGTGATGGGTGCCAGTTCAATTGAGGCATTCAAGAAGGAATTGGATTATCTGAAAAGAAAAAATTAGCAGGATTAGAAGAAGGCAAAGGAATGGCACAAGGTGAATTGCTCCTTCAGAGTCAGCAGAGAACTGATGAGCCAAACAGCCTTCTTTTATGCTTGAACCATTCTATGACTGCAGGCGAGCACATTCCAAGATCCAGAACAAAGTGTTTTAGGATGTACTAAAGCTTAGGGTAACCACCACATTGGCTTTAGAACATAGAACACCACAGCACAAACAGGCCCTTCGGCCCACAAGTTGCACTGATCACATCTATACCTACCAAGCCATAGAACTATCTGTAACTTCCAATGCCATTAGATCCCATATACTCACCCAGAAGTCTTTTCAAAGACCCCAGCGAGTTCGCCTCTACCACCACCGACGGCAGCCAATTCCACTCAGTCACCACCCACTGAGTGAAAAACTTACCCCTAACATCTCCTCTGTACTTGCTTCCCAGCACCTTAAACCTGTGTCCTCTCGTAGTGACCATTTCAGCCCTGGGAAATAGCCTCCGAGAATCCACCCTATCTATTCCTCTCAACATCTTATAAACCTCTATCAGGTCGCCTCTCAACCTTCGTCTCTCCAGGGAGAAGAGACCTAGCTCCCTCAACCTATCTTCATAAGGCATGCCTCCCAATCCAGGCAACGTCCTTGTAAATCTCCTCTGCACCCTCTCAATAGCTTCCACATCCTTCCTGTAGTGAGGCGACCAGAACTGCACACAGTACTCCAAGTGGGGTCTGACAAGGGTCTTATAAAGTTGCAGCATTACCTCCCAACTCCTAAACTCAATCCCTCAATTAATGAAGGCCAGTACACCATCCACCACCTGTGAGGCCGATTTAAGAGTCCTATGGATCCGGACCCAAGATCCTTCTGCTCTTCAACACAGCTAAGACTCCTACCCTTGATATTGTACTCCTGCATCCCAATGGACCTGCCAAAATGGACCACTACACATTTATCTGCTTTGAAGTCCATCTGCCACTTCTCCGCCCAGTGCAGGTTCACAAGTCTATGAAGGTTGTAACACAAGTGGAGAAGGTTGTGAGGAAAGCTTATGGAATGCTAGCCTTTATAGGAAGGGGTATAGAGTATAGGAGCTGCCGTCTAATGCTTCAGTTGTACAGAACGTTGGTTAGACCGCATTTGGAGTACTGCGTCCAGTTCTGGTCACTGTACTACAGGAAGGACGTGGAGACTCTGGAAAGGGTGCAGAGGAGGTTTACCAGGATGTTGCCTGGCATGGAGGGACTGAGTTACGAGGAAAGGTTGGAGAAACTGGGACTGTTCTCTTTGGAAAGACGGAGATTGAGGGGAGACATGATAGAGGCATATAAGATACTGAAGGGAATAGATAGAGTCAATAGTGAGAGACTGCTCCCTAGACTGGGTACAATTACGAGAGGTCATGATCTAAGGGTGAGGGGGGAGAAGTATAATTTGGATGTGAGAGGAAGGTTCTTCACGCAGAGGGTCGTGGGGGTATGGAACGCGCTACCGAGTAGGGTGGTGGAGGCAGGAACGTTGGACTCGTTTAAGGTTTACTTAGATAGACACATGAGCAAAACGAGGATGGAGGGTTATAGTAGGGGGTATTAAATAGGGTCAGAGCCTCGGGAGACACCGGAAATGCAGACTTGTATGTTAACTTTTTTGTCTTTTTATTCCGCAGGTGGAGGTCCACCTTGTTGTCAAACAAGGGGCACGCACACGGTGGGTCGTGCGTGGGCTGCTCTTGGAGGTTCCGGGAGTGGCCTAGTACTTCGTGTCGGTGTGTGTGCTTGATCCTGGACCGGTAGATGGGCGCCGCAACAGCTCAGTGACTAGCACTGCTAGCTGTGCGGATACATGGATTTGGGCCTGTGTCTGTGGGAGTTTGCGCGTTCTCCCTGTGGTTGCGTGGGTTTCCTCCGGGCGCTCCGGTTTCCTCCCACACCCCAAAGATGTGCTCTTAGGCTGATTGGTTTACCAAATTGACACTATTCTCCCCTGAATCTGGCTAAGTTAGGCGTTCCACTCACAGACACGCAGGGTAGAGTAGGTGTAGGAGGATACGGCGGCGCGGGCTCGTTGGGCCGAAGGGCCTGTTTCCCGTGCTGGGTTGTTCTTTGTTCTTCTGTTCTTGCATCCTGTCTATGTCACGCTACAACTTCTGCCATCCCTCCAGATGATCCACAACACCACCAACCTTCGTATCGTCGGCGAACTTACTAACCCATCCCTCCACTTCCTCATCTAGGTCATTTACGTTCAAAGGAAATCAACCAAATACTGTCTAATCTTTCCTTCCTCGCAGCAGCTATTCCTGGTCATAGCTCTGTAAATCATCTTTGTGCCCACTCTAGTCCAAACATCCTTCCTGTTAGGTGTTGGCCTTGACTATGCATCATGTTTTAGGTGCTGTCTTACTTGTGATTTAGACCAGCTTTACCGTAACTTGCCTGCTGTTATTTATGTGTTTCACCTGTTACCAATCTGTAAAGGGCTTCTTCTGGTAATACTAAATTTATCTTTTACCTGTTTTAACATGTCCTACATTTTTTCTGCTGGAAATGGGTGTTGCTGGTAATTCCACACTTAAGCTCTTTCAATCTCATTTACAATAATATCACTATTCAACCTTTTTGTTTACATTTTTTAATCACAACAGCAATGACAAACAGCAAGGGTCCTGGAACAGTTCCCTGGGACACTCCACTGGTGACTGACCTCCATGCAGAAAAAGACCCATCCACAACCACTCTCTGCCTTCTGCAGGCAAGCTAGTTCTGGATCCACAAGGCCAAAGCCCCTTGGATCCCATGCCCTCTCACCTTCTCACGAAGTCTTGCATGGGGCACCTGATCAAACGCCTTGCTGAAGTCCATGTAAACCACGTCCACCACTCTTCCTTTGTCAATGTGTTCAGTCACATTTTCAAAGAACTCAACTAGGCTCGTAAGGCATGACCTGCCCTTGACAAAGCCGTGCTGACTATTCCTGATCATTCTAAACTTCTCTAAACGCTCATAAATCTTGTCCCTCAGGATCCTCTCCATAAACTTACCAACCACTCAGGTCAGACTCACCGGTCGGTAATTTCCCGGGCTATCCCGGGCTATTTCCCGGGCTATCCTTTCTTGAAAATAGGAACCACATCCGCAATCCTCCGGAATCTCTCCTGTCTCCATCGACAATGCAAAGATCATCGCCAGGGGCTCTGCAATCATTTCCCTCACCTCCCACAATAACCTGGGGTACATCCCATCCGGTCCCAGCGTCTTATCTATCTTGATAGAATTTAAAAGTTCCAACACATCCTCTCCCTTAATATCCACATACTCAATCTTTTCAGTCTGCCGCAAACCTGTAGTACAACCTCCCAGATCACTTTCCACCGTGAATACCGAGGCAAAGTACTCATTAAGCACCTCTGCCATGTCTTCCAGTTTCACACAGACTTTTCCCCTTTCACCTTTTATAGGTCCTATCCCTTCTTTTCTCATCCTTCTACTCTTCACATATTTGTAGGCAAAGTTTACAGTTTAAAATCTTCGTGACACAGTATACTGAGGGACTCAAGCTAGTTACAACATCTTGGGTTGCATGTTTGATATGAAATGAATATTATAAATATAGTTTTTATTTATTAGTCACAAGCAGGCTGACAGTGAGGTACTGAAAGGAACCAAATTGCACTGCACTTTCATGTCAAGTAAAATTGAACCACACAGAACGTACTTTCAAAAATTGTGAATAATGCATATTTTTGGGGAAAAAAAATCTGCATGTTCCGTCAGCCAATCTAGAGGCTTTCTTGGAAACAGCATGACCTAATGGCATCATTAGGGATTGTGGGGGGGTGGGGGGGTGGTGCTGTTTGCCAGAAACAGGTTAATGGAATATCCCCTTCCAAATCTCCAGTATCTCTCGGCAACATCTGTGACAATACATGGTCACAACAGATATTACATCTGCAGATGGACAAATATTACCAATGAATATTCAGCCCACTCCATTTGATTGGTTCTCCGAAATAATTGCTAGGTTTTCACCGTGACCGGAAGGTATGTGTTTCACCTGTTACCAATCTGTAAAGGGCTTCTTCTGGTAATACTAAATTTATTTTTTACCTGTTTTAACATGTCCTACATTTTTTCTGCTGGAAATGGGTGTTGCTGGTAATTCCACACTTAAGCTCTTTCAATCTCATTTACAATAATATCGCTATTCAACCTTTTTGTTTACATTTTTTAATCACAACATAATAACCCTCACTGAGATCATCCCATTTCCAGGATGAAAAGCCCAATTTCTCTATTCCTTCAATACACAACAGGACAATTGGAATGATGGAGAGAACAGAGGATTGAATTGTAAGGAATTATTATGTAAATTAAATATTACCTGGGGAAATAATTGCCTAGTGGTACTGGGGAGGTGATGGTATTACTTTTGAACTAGAATAATAGTCTAAACAGTAATACCAAGTGATATTACTGTTAGATATTATTCCAGAAATTCAGCTAATGTTCTGGGGACCCGGTTCGAATCCCACAATGGCAGATAGCGGAATTAGAATTCCATAAGTAATATCTGAAATTAAGAATCTGCTGATGACTGTGAAACCATTGTCAACTGTCAGAAAAATCCAACTGATTCAAAATATCCTTCAGGGAAGGAAATCTGCCATCCTTAACTGGTCTGGCCTACATGTGACTCCAGAGCCTCAGCAATGTGTTGACTCTTAATTCCCCTCTGAAATGGCCAAGCAAGCCATTCAGTTCAAGGGCAACCAGGGATGGGCAATAAATGCTGGCCAGCCAGCAACGCCCACATCTCATAAATGGCTAATGCTCCGGGGACATGGGTTCAAATCCTATCATGGCACGTTGAGAATTTAAATCAAATTAGTAAATCTGGAATATAAAGCTCGTCTCAGTAACGGTGACCATTAAAATTTCAATTGTCATAAAAAGCCATTTGATTCACTAATGTCCTTTAGGGAAGTTAAAGCTGCCGCCCTTACCTGGTCTGGCCTATACGTGACTCCAGATCCACAGCAATGTTGTTGACTCTTAACTGCTCTCAGAAATGGCCCAGCAGGCCACTCAGTTTAACGACATTAGGGATGGGGTAAAAAAAAAGCCTTACCAATGACACCTTCATCCTATGAAAGAATTTTAAAAGCTTGTCTCTGTCCTCTTAAAGTTCTACATTATTCTTCTCACAGGTCACAGTGGGTAATGTCTCTGTCTGAGCCAGGTTTGATCCCTCCCAGGACTTGATGGCCAATGGGTTCAGTATCAATGTACAAAATTTGTCCTACATGCCAATGGCAGGCAGAAAAAGAAACAGAGACTTCTAGTCAGCAACGTTGATGTGGAATGACACCCCTCAAGCTATAATCCTCTGGCAATATGTTAGCAACCTGTTCCAGGAATAACTACATGATAAGAACAGATAGGAACAGGAAGGGCTTGGTGAGGCCATACCTAAAGTATAGTGTGCAGTTTAGTCTCCTTTTCTCAAGGATGTTCTTGCTCTTGAGGGAGTGTAGCGAAGGTTTACCAGGCTGATTCCAGGTATATTTCCGTGGGACCGATACGTGAGAAGAGATTGGCTGGGTTAGGATTGTTTTCGCTGGAGTTGAGACAAATGAGGAGCGATGAAATAGAGAGCTATAAAATTCTAACAGGACTAGACAGGGTAGATGCAGGGAAGATATTCCCGATGGTGGGGGAGTCTGAGGATTCAGGGTAGACCATCTAGGACTGAGGTGAGGAGACATTTCTTCACCCAAAGAGTGGTGAGCCTGTGGAATTCATTACCACAGGAAGTAGTTGATGCCAAAACATTAAACGTATTCAAGAGGCGGCTGGATATAGCACTTGGGGCAAATGGGATCAAAGGTTATGGGGGGGGAAAGCAGGATTAGGCTATAGAGTTGGATGATCAGCCATGATCGTAGTAACTGCAGGGCAGGTTCAAAGGGCCAAATGACCTCCTCCTGCTCCCATCTTCTATGTTTCTCTGTTTTTATATGTCTGCCTTGTGCACTACTAGTTGTATGAAAAGAAACAACAACAATCCTCCGCACAGTTCACAATGTTTCCAAGTTTTGCAGAATCAGAAAGTTTTGAAATTGTATCCTATATACCAAGATTTGGGTTATTATCATACATCAGGAAGAGCAAAAGGTCCCAAACTGACCCCCAGGGTACTCCACTATAAACACAATCACTGGGTAGTACAGAACTTGAGTCTTGCTGAATCATTGTTAACCTTGCTACATTCTCCATATCAACGTCTCTATCAATTCAGAATCTGATGTGGAGTTGCCTGCTTTGGACTTGAGTAAGCACAGTAAGTAATCTTACAACACCAGGTTAAAGTCCAACAGGTTTATTTGGTAGCATGAGCTTTTGGGGCACCGCTTCTTCATCAGGTGAGTGCAGGATTTGTTTCCCAAACAGGGCATATATAGACACAAACTCAGTTACAAGATAATGATTGGAATGTGAGTCTTAACAGGTAAACAACTCTTTACAGGTGCAGACCTCTTAACCTGTTTAACCTGTGGTTAACCCTCTCTCTCTCCAATCACATTGTCTGCTCCTGTAAAGACTTGATTAACTGTTAAGACTCACATTCCAACCATAATCTTGTAATTGAGTTTGTGTCTTTTTATGCCCTGTTTGTGAAACAAATCCTGCACTCATCTGATGAAGGAGTGGCACTCTGAAAGCTTGTGCTACCAAATAAACCTACTAAATTCAGAATCCGTCAGAGCAGAGATGAATCAACTTAAAACTAACGGGCAGGCCACATTGACAGGAGTCTGACTCATATTGCACACCTGGCCTCATCTACACTGCCTCTACTGGAAATTCTAGCATATCGGCTACAATTGATTCATCTTTGCACGTCTAGCTCATTGTGTAAAGTCAACATCACCAGAACAGTTAATTCTACAACACTGGTGTTCAGCCCAAACTCCGTGAAGAATACCTCATTGGACTGTTGATTCTGGACTCTGGGACTTGTGAACCAACAATTTTCTCTGTGGTGTCTGGAGTATAAAACCTTATTTTCTCCATCTCTCTCTTTACCAGCACACTGCATAGACTGCATTATTCTTCAGCCAGTATGTTTGATTGTAATTTATTTATTAGTGTCACAAGTCAGCTTACATTAACACTGCAATAAAGTTACTGTGAAAATCCCCTAGTCACCACACTCCGGCGTCTGTTCGGCCACACTGAGGGAGAATTTAGCATGGCCAATGCACCTAACTAGCACATCTTTTGGACTGTGGGAGGAAAACAGAGCACCTGGAGGAAACCAATGCAGACACGGGGAGAACGTGCAAACTCCACACAGACAGTGACCCAAGTGGGAATCAAACCTGGGACCCCGCCGCTGTGAGTGCAAACCTCTTGTTATATGATATGATTCATGTGCATACCGTTACAATCCAGTTAGGGACCAGGCAAATTAACAAAGTTTGAAATTCCACTTCAAGAATAAAACCCAAGATTCCACGATTTTAAACAGATAAAATAAACTTTATTGTAAAAAAATCAGCAAAGTAAGTTTGACTTGACACATTGTGACAGGCATGCATCGGTGAATCAATTGGCGACAATATGCAAGAACTTCCAGAGACAACCTACAATTTCTATCTTGTACCCCAACCATGATGTAAATATGAACTAACAGGCAAATTAAGGCTGAACACATCCCACAGCATATGAAATGACAGATGCAACCAAGAAAGGTCTCACAGATTTCTTAGAAGCCCACTTAGTGACAACCATAAGTACAAATTCTTGTTAAAACTATCTCCCTCATGAAGAATTTCAACTCCTCACTTTCAAACATCTTGCCTCTGAATTCCTCAGAGATTGCTCTGATTTGAGTTCCCTAACGAACATTCACTCCTGTAGTTCAGTCTCCTCTCCTGAGACTGTGTTCCACAGGAATCACAAAACTACTCTAATTACCATGAATTAACCAAGGAGATTAGTGCTCTAATTACCATTAGTTAGCTTGGAGGAGGCTAATTAGCACAATTGGGTCTCTCCAAATTTCAGTCTCTCCTCTGAATTCAGCTACATATGGCTTTTCTGAGCCCTAACTCTCTCTGGCATGGAACCAGCAACCTTCTGCTGCCTTCTTATCTCCCCAGAACCTTGAGTGTTAACTACACAGAACAGCTGAAAACCACACAAGGCCCAAACCGCAACTCTCAGCTATACTGAACTGAACTCCCAGGTCTTCCCTGAGTCTTAACTGCCTGCAACCCGCTAATACCCATGCCTTTTCAGTATTGGACCAGAGAACATTCTTAACCTCCACCAGCTCCATGATAACAGAGCCCAACGTTGTTTTGATATCTAGGGCAGTCACTCTCACCTCTCGTTTGGAATTCAGCTCTTTAGTCCACGTTTGGACCAAAAGCTGAATGGTCCTAATCCTTTGGAAACTCAGTCAATTTCTGGTACAGAGCCTCATGTTTACATCCTGATTACCTACTCTCTTAGAACGAGCAAGCCAATAAATAATTTTTCAAATGAAATGTGACTAAATTTGTTGTGGACTGGGAACTGTCGATGGATGTTATTTATATGAACTTCCAGAAAGCATTTAATAACATCCCTGCTAAGGGACTGCGAACTAAAATCTGAGCCCATAAAATTTGAAGACAACTTATGAGTATGATCAGAAAATTAGCAAAGTGGAAGGAGAGAGGTGGTAGAAATAAAGAGCAGTTATGCTAATTGACAAGATGTGGCTAGTAACGTGCCGCAATAATGGTTTTGGGACACAACTATTCACTACTTATTAACAAGTTGGATTATGGGATAGGAAACTGCATATCCAAAAATGTGAACGACACAAAGATAAGTATCATTGTACGCAGTGTAGATAGAAGCATGAAATTACAAAGTAATATTGATCGTTTAAATCAATTGGCAAAACTGTGTAAATTGATTTCAGTAATGGCGAATGTGAGGTCAACCACACTGGACCTAAAAGGGATAAAGCCAAATGGTGAAAAACCAGAAATAATGGGGAGGCTTAAGAAGTTTGCAAGTGCTGGCACACAGAAAGGTAGACAAATAAAATGTCATGAACATCCCAAAGTTCTGCTTATTATCTCATCTCTTAGAAAGCACAACAGTGTCTCCAATAAACATGCAGTGAAAATTCATTATGGAGCTTTGTCACATTTTGTTAATAGGAACAGGGGTAGGTCACTTCTAAATGTTGATAATCTTGGTTTAATCAACGTATTTAAAAATTAAGAAAACAACATTGCAGTGTTTTCAGAATGAGCAGAATTAGAGATCTTCAACATTATGAAGAGGATTCTAAAGATTGTGGTCATATTTGTAAGTTAGCCACTAATATGGAAGGAGACCCAGACAAAATTTAAACCAATAAGTGGTAACATTTGTGCCACACACTTGACAGGCAACGGCCAGCTCCAACAAGAGAAGATCCAACTATCTCCCCTTGACATTCAATGGGATTATCAATATTCTGGGGGTTTACCATTGTCAAGAATTTAACTGGACCAAACATATAAGTACTGTGATCAGAGGCTAGGAATTCTGCAAGGATTAATTCACTTCCTAACTCCCAAAGCCTATCCACTATCTCCAAGGCACAAGTTGGGAGTGTGATGGAATACTCTCCACTCGCCTGGATGAGCGCAACACCATCAGAACAAAGCAGCCCACTTGATTGGCATCCTATCCACCACCTTCAACATCCACTCCCTCCACAACTGATGCACAGTGGCAAACTCACCAAGACTCTTTCCTGAAACCCATGATGTTGACCATCTAGAGTGATAAGGGCCGCTGACACATGGGAACACTACCTGCAAATTCCCCTCCAATCACACACCATCCTGACACACAATAATATCGTCATTCCTTCACTCTCAATGGATCAAAATCCTGGAACTCCCTCTCTAACAGCTCTGTGGGTTTACCTACACTATATGGTCTTCAGCAGCTCATCACCACCTTCGCAAAGACAATTAGGGATGGCAACAAATGTTGACCTAGCCAGCGACACCCACATCCCATGAATATATTTTTAAATCCAATAAGGACCTGAGCAGAAATTTCTTTACCCAGAGTGATGAGAATGTGAGACTCACTACCACAAAAAGTTGCTGAGGCAAATAGTGTAGATGGACTTAAGGGAATCTAGTGAAGCTTAAGTGAGAAAATGACAGAAGGCATACTGATAGGGTTAAAATTGAATGGAAGGAGACTCCTGCGGAGCATAAACGCCAGAACAGGCCAAACATTTCTCTGCTGTAAATTTTATGTAAAATCAAATAAAAGGAACTACATTGAACTGAAGTGTTATGTGGGTAAATGTGATTATCACACACAGCTAGATCCTGAAAACAGTAAATCAGACTTGTATTTTGGCAGGGATTCGGAGTTTAGGGCAACTCTTCGTTTGTTTTTTTCAAAACAAGGGCAATGTCATGGTGATAACTCTAGCTTAACAACATAGAAACATGTGGGCAGCACAGCGGTTAGCATTGCTGCCAGGGACCCAGGTTCAATTCCTGACTTGGGTCAGTGTGTGTGGAGTCTGCACATTCTCCTTGTGTCTGTGTGGGTTTTCTCCAGGTGCAACAGTTTCCTTCCACAGTCCAAAAGACGTGCTGGTTAGGTGCATTGACGATGCTAAATTCTCCCTCAGTGTACCCCAACAGGTGCCAAAGTGTGGCAACATAGAACATAGAAAAACCACAGCATAAACAGGCCCTTCGGTCCAAAAGTTGCGCCAAATATGTCCCTACCTACTAGGCTTACCTATAATCCTCTATCTTAATAAGTTACATGTACTTATCCAAAAGTCTCTTAAAAAACCCTCCACCACCACTGCCGGCAGCCGATTCCACGCATCCACCGCCCTCTGAGTGAAAAACTTAACCCTGACATCTGCTCTGAACCTACTCCCCAGCACCCTAAACTTGCGCCCTCTTGTGGCAGCCATTTCAGCCCTGGGAAAAAGCCTCTGAGAATCCACTCCATCAATACCTCTCAACATCTTATACACCTCTATCAGGCAACTCGGAGATTTTCACAGTAACTTCATTGCAATGTTAATGTAAGCCTACTTGTGACACTGATAAATAAACTTTAAACATAGAAACTAGAAGCACAAGTAATAATCTGTCTTCCTATTATTGCTACCCAAGTGGATAACCTCACATCTATCCACATTATCCTGCAACTGCCATGCACATGCCCACACACTCAGTCTGTCCAAATCACACTGAAACATCTCTGCATCCTCCTCACAGCTAATCCTCTCACCCAACTTTGTATCATCTGCACATTTACACAATACATTCAGTTCCCTCTTCCAAATCATTAATATGTAATGTGAACAGTTGGGGTCCTCACACAGATCATAAGAACATAAGAAATAGGAGCAGAAGTAGGCCATCTAGCCCTTCGAGCCTGCCCCGCCATTCAATAAGATCATGGCTGATAGTATAGTCAGTAGTTTAGTGGATGACTTGGTGGATGGTTTAGCGGATGGTTTAGTGAATGGTTTAACGGATAGTATAATCAGTAGTTTAGTGGATAGTTTGGTGGATGGTTTTGTCTGTAATTAGTGGATGGTTTAGTATGTAGTTTAGTCGGTGGTTTAGCAAATGGTTTAGCGGCTGGTTTAGTAAGTAGTTCAGCAGATAGGTTGGGGGATGGTTTAGTCTGTAATTGGTGGTTGGTTTAGCGGCTGGTTTAGTCAGTGGTTTAGCGGCTGGTTTAGTCAGTGGTTTAGCGGATGGGTTAGTGAATGGTTTAGCAGATAGTTTAGTCAGTAGTTTAGTGGGTACTTTAGTGGATGCTTTAGCAGATAGTTTAGTGGGTAGTTTAACAGATGATTTAGCCGGTGGTTTAACAGACGGTTTAGCCGGTAGTTTAGCAGATGGTTCAGCCGGTAGTTCAGCGGATGGTTTAGCCGGTAGTTTAAGTGATGGTTTAGTCGGTAGTTGAAGGGATGGTTTAGTCGGTAGTTGAAGGGATGGTTTAGCCGGTAGTTGAAGGGATGGTTTAGCCGGTAGTTGAAGGGATGGTTTAGCCGGTAGTTGAAGGGATGGTTTAGCCGGTAGTTGAAGGGATGGTTTAGCCGGTAGTTGAAAGGATGGTTTAGCCGGTAGTTGAAGGGATGGTTTAGCCGGTAGTTTAGCGGATGGTTTAGCCGGTAGTTGAAGGGATGGTTTAGCCGGTAGTTGAAGGGATGGTTTAGCCGGTAGTTGAAGGGATGGTTTAGTCACACAGACACTGTTGCACTCAGACATTCAGTAAGCAGTTGGCATTACCCAGAGTCTGGGAGCTCACTCACGTTGTAAAGCCCAGAGGGCCCGCTTCCAGCTGGGGGTGTCCACCGACTCAGAGAGCGCCCGCCCTGCCCGGTACCGGTGCCACTCCGGTGGAGGTCCGCCCGCTCCCGCCGCCCCCGCTCTGACTGGAAAAGCCGCCGGGCCCTGGGAGCGACGGAGGGGAGCGGGAGCGCGCGCGGCCGCGGGCACCCGAGCCTTCAGCGCGCGCGTACCACCCTCCAGCGCGCTCAGAGCGAACGTTAGAGCCGCGCGAGGCTTGGATTCAAATAGAACGAGATCCTCGTGGAGTGACCCTCAGAGCGAGACCCTCGGAGTGAGATCCTCGTGGAGTGACCCTCAGAGCGAGACCCTCGGAGTGAGATCCTCGTGGAGTCACCCTCAGAGCGAGACCCTCGGAGTGAGATCCTCGTGGAGTCACCCTCAGAGCGAGACCCTCGGAGTGAGATCCTCATGGAGTGACCCTCAGAGCGAGACCCTCGGAGTGAGATCCTCGTGGAGTCACCCTCAGAGCGAGACCCTCGGAGTGAGATCCTCGTGGAGTCACCCTCAGAGCGAGACCCTCGGAGTGAGATCCTCGTGGAGTCACCCTCAGAGCGAGACCCTCGGAGTGAGATCCTCATGGAGTGACCCTCGGAGTGAGATCCTCATGGAGTGACCCTCAGAGCGAGACCCTCGGAGTGAGATCCTCATGGAGTCACCCTCAGAGCGAGACCCTCGGAGTGAGATCCTCATGGAGTCACCCTCAGAGCGAGACCCTCGGAGTGAGATCCTCATGGAGTGACCCTCGGAGTGAGATCCTCATGGAGTGACCCTCAGAGCGAGACCCTCGGAGTGAGATCCTCATGGAGTGACCCTCAGAGCGAGACCCTCGGAGTGAGATCCTCATGGAGTGACCCTCAGAGCGAGACCCTCGGAGTGAGATCCTCATGGAGTGACCCTCAGAGCGAGACCCTCGGAGTGAGATCCTCATGGAGTCACCCTCAGAGTGAGACCCTCGGAGTGAGATCCTCATGGAGTGACCCTCAGAGCGAGACCCTCAGAGTGAGATCCTCATGGAGTCACCCTCAGAGCGAGACCCTCGGAGTGAGATCCTCATGGAGTGACCCTCAGAGTGAGACCCTCGGAGTGAGATCCTCATGGAGTGACCCTCAGAGCGAGACCCTCGGAGTGAGATCCTCGTGGAGTGACCCTCAGAGCGAGACCCTCGGAGTGAGATCCTCATGGAGTGACCCTCGGAGTGAGATCCTCATGGAGTGACCCTCAGAGCGAGACCCTCGGAGTGAGATCCTCATGGAGTGACCCTCAGAGCGAGACCCTCGGAGTGAGATCCTCATGGAGTGACCCTCAGAGCGAGACCCTCGGAGTGAGATCCTCATGGAGTCACCCTCAGAGCGAGACCCTCGGAGTGAGATCCTCATGGAGTGACCCTCAGAGCGAGACCCTCGGAGTGAGATCCTCATGGAGTGACCCTCAGAGCGAGACCCTCGGAGTGAGATCCTCATGGAGTGACCCTCAGAGCGAGACCCTCGGAGTGAGATCCTCATGGAGTCACCCTCAGAGCGAGACCCTCGGAGTGAGATCCTCATGGTGACCCTCAGAGCGAGACCCTCGGAGCGAGATTCTCATGGAGTGACCCTCAGAGCGAGAACCTCGGAGTGAGATTCTCATGGAGTGACCCTCAGAGCGAGATCCTCATGAAGTGACCTTCAGAGCGAGATCCTCGGAGCGAGACCCTCGAAGCGGGTCCCTCATGGAATGACCCTCAGAGCGAGACCCTCAGAGCGAGATCCTCATGGAGTGACCCTCAGAGCGAGATCCTCATGGAGTGACCTTCAGAGCGAGATCCTCATGGAGTGACCTTCAGAGCGAGATCCTCATGGAGTGACCCTCAGAGCGAGATCCTCATGGAGTGACCTTCAGAGCGAGATCCTCAGAGCAAGACCCTCAAAGGGGGTCCATCATGGGAGTGACCCTCAGAGCGAGACCCTCGGAGTGAGATTCTCATGGAGTGACCCTCAGAGCGAGACCCTCACCTCAGGGGAGACCCTCAGAGCAAGACCCTCGGGGCAAATACCTCACCTCAGGGGCGACCCTCAAATCCTCAGAGTGAGTTTCTCATGGAATGACGCTCAAACCTCCTGAGTGTGAGCCTCAAGGAACAATCCTCAGAGTGAATCCCAAAGGAAGAGTCCTTCAAAACCTTCTGATTGTGTCCCTCAGGGAGAGGCCCTCAGAGTGGGTTCGGGGAAGACACTCAGAGTCTCCCTCAAACCCTCAGAGAGTGATCCTCAGGGTCAGACTGAGGGTTCCTTAACCCCTCAGAGAGAGACACCCTCACTGAGAGTCCACCATAACCTTTGAGAGAGATACTGACATACTGAGAGTGTCCCTCAGAGTAACACCCTCAAACCTGCAGACTGAGACCCCAGAGAGAGACCTTCAAACCCTCAGAGTGACCCTAAAGCCTCAGAGAGACACCCTCATGAGAGTCAGCCACTACCTCTGAAAGAGAGAATCCCTCAATACCTCAGAAAGAGACACTTAAGGAAAGTCCTTGAGAGTTTTCCCTCAGACAGAGTCCCTCAGGGAAAGACCCTAAAACCTTCAAAGAGGCATCCTTAAATTCTCAGAGCAGAGAGACCCTCAGAAAAGACTGTCAGGGAGAGACCTGAATCCCTCAAAGATAGACCCTCAATGAGAGTCACCCAGTACCTCAGAAAGAATCCTTCAAAACCTGGGAGACCGTCAAACACTCGGAGAGAATGCCTCAGAGAGTTCTCTCACGGAGAGACCCTCAAACCCACAGAATGAATCCCTCAAGGAGAGACCTCGGTTCTTCAGAGAGACACCCTGAGAGTGAGACCCTCAGTGAGAGTTCTCAAACCTTCTGGAGAGACCCTTGAGTCCTCCACAAAGACCCTCGGTCCCTCTGAGGAGACCTTAGTGAGAGTCCCTCAATCCCTCAGGAAAGTCTCTCTGTCCCTTAGTGGGGGACCCTCAGTTAGAGGCTCTTAGAGATTGCTTGGTAGGGTGGTGGAGGCAGGATGTCTCACATACTATAAAAAGTACCTGGATGAGTACTTGGCACACCATAACATTCACAGCTATGGGCTAAGTACTGGCAAGTGGGATTAGGTGGGCAGGTCAGGGCTTTCATGCGTCGGTGCAGATTTGATGGGTCGAAGTGCCTCTTCTGCACTGTAGTATTCTGTGACCCTCAATAGAGTGGATGATGACACTCTTCTTATCATTCATTCTGACAAGTGGATTTTTGAACTTTCAGATCCCTAACTAAATGTCAACGAAATAGCAACTGAACGGCCTTAACGAGCCTCTGAGTCAATGGAGCAAAATTAAAAATCAAAGCAATCACAACAATCCCTCTCAAGGCCAAGCATTCTGAAGATCAAACCCTGGAACATGGGCCTGCCAATTGAATGTTGAAGGTCTCTCGTTGGCCAAATATGACTACCTGGAAAAGATACTGAGAACAAAAAAAATTGGTATCCTTACATTACAAGAAACATGTCGCTAATGATGAGCAAGATCTATGGACCCTCAAACCCTCAGTGAGAGACCCTCAAACTCCTATTCATAGATCCCAACCTGTCAGAGACCCCAGTCTTTCAGTGACAGTGACCTCAGTCAGAGGCCCTCATACTCTCAGAGATCCCTGTCAGAGAGCCTCAAATCATTAATGCAAACCCTCTGACCCTCAGTAAGTGACTGTCAGACTCTTAGTGGGAAATTCTCAATGATTGACCCCACATCTCAATGACAGTCCCTCAGACTCACGCTCAGAGGGCCTCAGGACCAACCTTCAGTGACACAACCTAAGATTATTAATTATTGAGACAAGTATTTATTCCAGATAAATTAACTAATTGAGTTATTTCCTCCAGTTTCCATGGTGAGAGTTGAATTAATGTCTCCTGAGCATTAATCAGCCTCTGCAATACTAATTCAGTCATATTACAACTATGCACCAAAGCTCTCATTGACAAACCCACAATAAGAAACAGTTAATGAGAAACTCTCACAGAACGACTGTCAGTGAGAAACCTTCATAGACAAATCATCGTATGGACTTTATAAAGACTGTATAAATTAAATTGGCAAAAGATGTCTGGAGGATGAGTTGGTAGGATTCTTTCTCAATCACATTCTAGGACCACATCCGTGGAATAAACTAGAGATAAGTCAGACAGAAAGTGCTGAAAATTCTCAGCAGTTCTGACAATCTGTGAAGAGAGAAACAGAGTTAATGTTTTGAGTCAAATATGATATAGAACCATAGAGGTTTACAGCATGGAAACAAGTCTTTCAGCCCAACTTGTCCATGCCACCCCTTTTTTAACCCCTAAGCTAGTCCCAATTGCCCGCGTTTAGCCCATATCCCTCTTTACCTATCTTACCCATGTAACTGTCTAACACTTTATAAAGAACAAAACTGTACCCGCCTTTACTGCTACCCCTGGCAGCTTGTTCCAGACACTCACCACGCACTGTGTGGAAAAAATTGCCCCTCTGCACCCTTTTGTATCTCTCCCCTCTCACCTTAAATCTATGCCCCCTCGTTTTAGACTCCCTGTCCTTTGGGAAAAGATGTTGACTATCTAGCTGATCTATGCCCCTCATTATTTTATAGACCTCTATAAGATCACCACGAAGCCTTCTATGCTCCAGAAAAAAAAGTTCCAGTCCATCCAGCCTTTCCTTTTAACTCAAACCTTCAGAACTAGGGATAAAGCTGTTCATGGTCTTGTATAATAAGGCAGGATTGATATGCAATAATAAAAGATGCTCTGGGGAAAGGTGATTAGTTCTAAATGTATAAGGTGATGGAAGGGTGCCAATCAAACAGGATGCTTTGTCCTGGACGATGTTGAGCTTCCTGAGCGTTGTTGAAGCTGCACTCATCCAGCTAAGTAGATTATTCCATCGCACTCCTCCTGACTTATGCCTTGTAGATGATAGACAGGCTTTGGAGAGTCAGGAGGTGAGTTACTCTCCACAGAATTTCTATCCATCGAACCGCTCTTGTAGCCACAGTGTTGAAATGGCTATTCAGTTGTGCTTCTGGTCAGTGGTGACCCCATTGATGTTGATAGTGGGGAGTCAGTAATGGTAATGCCATTGAATGTTAAGGGGAAATGATTAGATTCAGTCTTGCTGAAAATAGTTATTGGCACTTGCGGGGCATGGATGATATTTGGCATTTATCGGCCCAAGTCTGGAAATTGTCCACTTCTTGCTGCATATGGCATGGAAAGACTCAGTAACTGAGAACACTACCTTAAGAAACATCCACAGCATTGTTCTAGGACTGAGATGATTGACTTTCAACAATAACAACCATACTTCTTTGTGCCAGCTATGGCTCCAACCAGTGGAGAGTTTTCTCCCTGATTCCCATCAACTCCAGTTTGATGCTATATTCGATCTAATGCAACATCGATGCTAAGGGCACACACTATCAACTCACTTCTGGAATTCAGTGCTTTTGTCAATGTTTAGACCAAAACTAGGAGCTGAGTGGCCCTAGCCAAACAGAACCCAAACTTGGATAAATGAACCAAAGGTATGGTTGCTAAGTTTGCTGATGACACCAAAATAATAGGAAAGTAAGTTGTGAAGGGGACATGAGGAGGCTACAATTGAGGTTAGATAGGTTTAAGTCAGTAGGCAAAAAATGGCAAATGGACTCAAATGTGGGAAAATGTAAAAGTGTCCATTTTGACAGGAAAAATAAAGAATCTAAATGATTAGAGGGTGCAAAACTCTGAGATCAGTGGGATCTGGGTATCTGAGTGTACAGATCACAAAAGGCTAGAATGCAGTTACAGCAAGTAATTAGGAAACCTGTAGAACATTATCATTTATTACAAGAGGAATTGAATACAGAAGTACAGAAGGTATGCTTCAGTTATGCAGGGCATTGGTGAGAGCACATATTTTTAAAAATTCATTCTTGGAACACGGATGTTGCAAGCTGGGCCAGCATTTATTGCCCATTCCTAATTGCCCTTGAACTTAGTAGCTTCTTTAGAGGACAGTTAAGAGTCAACCACATTGCTGTGGCTCTGGAGTCACATGTCAGCCAGACCATGTAAGGATGACAGATATCCTTCCCGAAAGGACATTATTGAACCAGATGGGCTTTTACGACAATCAACAATAGTTTCAGCTTTTAATTCCAAATTATTTTATTGAATACAAACTTCAATATCTGCCATGATAGGATTCAAATGTGGGTCCCAAAGCATTACTCTGGGTCTCTGGATTACTAGTTAAGTGATAATGCTGCTACGCCTTGTTTCCCCTTTATTGCATTGTGTACACTATTGATCTCTTTATTTAAAGATGGATATAAATGCTTTGGAAGCAGTCAGAGAAGGTTTACTAAACTTTGGTAGACAGAGGGGAACTGGTGGATGTGGTGATAGATTTCCAAAAGGCGTTTGATAAGGTGCCTCACAAAAAGTTGCTACAGAAGGTTAGGGTGCACGGAGTTGGGGGTAAGGTGTTAGTGTGGATAGAGGATTGGCTGTCTAATAGGAAGCAAAGAGTTGGTATCAATGAGTGGTATTCTGGTTGGCAGTTGGTGACTAGTGGAGTGCCACAGGGATCGGTGCTGGGGCCTCAACTGTTTACCATTTATATACATGATCTGGAGGAGGCGGCTGAGTGTAGGGTGACGAAATTTGCTGATGACACAAAGATGGGTGGAAAAGCAAATTGCGTGGAGGGTGTGGAAAGTCTGCAGAGAGATCTGGATAGGCTGAGCGAGTGGGCGAGGACCTGGCAGATGGAGTATAATGTTAGCAAGTGTGAGATGATCCACTTTGGCAGAAATAATAGTAGGAGGGATTATTATTTAAAAGGCAAAAAGCTGCAGCATGCTACGGTGCAGAGGGACCTGGGGTCCTTGTGCACAAGTCGCAAAAACCCAGTCTGCAGGTGCAGCAGGTGATCAAGAAGGCGAATGGGATGTTGGTCTTTATAGCGAGGGGGATAGAATATAAAAGTAGGGAAGTCTTGCTGCAACTGTACAGGATACTGGTGAGGCCGCAGCTGGAGTACTGTGTGCAGTTTTGGTCACCGCACTTGCAGAAGGATATATTGGCCTTGGAGGGAGCGCAGAGGAGGTTCACTAGGCTGATACTGGAGATGAGGGGGTTGGCCTATGAAGAGAGACTGAATAGACTGGGTCTGTACTCGTTGGAGTTTAGAAGGCTGAGGGGGGATCTTATAGAGACGTATAAGATAATGAAGGGGATTGATAGGGTAGAGGTTGGGAGATTCTTCCTGCTTAGAAAGGATAGCAGGACTAGAGGACACAGCCTCAAGATAAAGTGGGGGGGGGGCGGGGCAGTTTAGATCAGGGTTTAGGAGGAATTTCTTCACTCAAAGGGTGGTGAATCTCTGGAATTCTCTGCCGGTTGAAGCAGTGGAGGCTACCTCGCTAAATATATTTAAGTCACGGGTAGATAGGTTTCTGATAGACAGGGGGATTAAGGGTTTTGGGGAGAAAGCGAGAAAGTGGAACTGACCCACTTCAGATCAGCCATGATCTTATTGAATGGCGGGGCAGGCTCGAAGGGCTCAATGGCCTACTCCTGCTCCTATTTCTTATGTTCTCATACACCAGCTCTACAGCAGAAGCCGCAACCTGGAAACCAAGATTCCACATTCTCAACTTGCGCTCAAGACTCAGACCAATTGCAAAACACTGACAAGTAGACAAGACAACAGAACTACACCATTGACATGCACACTAAGAACAGGAAACTTGAGAAACTCGGCACTATCACCAGCAGCAACCAAGCCTCTCCCATAGTAGAAAACAATACCATTGCAGGGAAGTCCAATGTCAACTTGTTGAACTACACACTTCAACCAGACGAAACCGAAGTTCTCAGCTGAGGGCTCAATTTTTGCCCCACCACCAAAATGGACCCCATCAGTCTCACAGTGGACACAGAGGAATTCGTCAGGCAGATGAGGCTCCAAGAGTTTTTCCACAAACCCCAAGAGACCAACAGAGAACCTGATGAGACAGCCAAAGAACTAGAACAGCTGACAGAGAAATCCGCAGTGCAGCAACCAAGGAGGACAGAGTCAAATTGGACTTCTCCTGAATGCCACTGCCGTTGACTTGACATGTACGCCCAAGCTGTCAGGAGGTGCGTCAATACCAGATTCATCAACCACACTCAAAAGACAGCCCTGAATGTCACACAATCACACGCAATGCCATCTGCCCACTCACGACCAACCGCAGCATTGTCATCAAACCAGCAGACAAAGGAGGAGCCACTGTCATCCTGAACAGAATGGATTACTGCAAAGAAATTTACCGACAACTGAACAACGAGGAACACTTCACACAGTTACCCGCAGATCTGACCAAAGAACACATGCGTCAACTCAACTGACTGATCAAGACCTTTGATCCGGACCTTCAAAGTACGTTCTGTGCTCGCATCCCATGTACTCCTTGCGTTAGAGATCTCTACTGCCTCCCAAAAATACACAATGCCGACACACCTGGCCATCCCATCACATCAGGCAATGGGACCCTGTATGTGAACCTCTCTCCCTACTTCGCAGGAATCCTGAAACAGGCACTCACCTGATGAAGGAGCAGTGCTCTGAAAGGTTGTGCTACCAAATAAACCTGTTGGACTTTAACCTGGTGTTGTAAGACTACATAGAGAAAAGCGAAGGTAATAATCTCAGGATTGCTGCCTGTGCCACGGGAGAATGAGGGAAGAAATGAAATGAGGTGGAGGCTGAATGCGTGGCTGAGGGACTGGTGTAGAGGGCAGGGATTTCGGTTCCTAGATCACTGGGACCTCTTTAGGGGTAGGTGGGACCTGTACAGTAAGGATGGGTGGCACTTAAATCCCAGGGGGACTAATATCTTGGCGGGAAGACTGGCTAAGGCTACCGGGGGGACTTTAAACTAGAAAGGATGTGGGGAGGGAATTGCAATGGGGAAACTGGGACGGAGGAGGTTAGCTCCCAGGTAGGGGAGGACCGCAGGCAGTATGGGAGGGAGGTTAGACAGGGGGTGGAGAAGGGAAATGCCCAGACTGAGGGGCTGAAGTGTATATATTTTAATGCAAGGAGTGTAGTGAATAAGGTAGATGAGCTTAGGGCGTGGATTGCTGCTTGGGATTGTGATGTGGTGGCCATTACGGAGACTTGGATGTCTCAGGGACAGGAGTGGGTACTTCAGGTGCCCGGTTTCAGATGCTTCAGGAAGGACAGGGAGGATGGCAGAAGAGGTGGTGGAGTGGCACTGTTGATCAGGGACAGTGTCATGGCTGCAGAGAAAGAGGATGCCGTGGAGGGACTATCTACAGAGTCTCTGTGGGTGGAAGTTAAGAACAGCAAAGGGTCGAAAACTTTGCTGGGTGTATTCTATAGGCCGCCCAATAGTGACAGGGAAGTTGAAGTGCAGATAGGGAAACAGATTCTGGAGAGATGTATTAATAACAGAGTTGTCGTGATGGGAGACTTCAATTTCCCAAACATCGACTGGAATATCCCTAGGGTAAGCGGTTTGGATGGGGAGGAGTTTGTTAGGTGTGTTCAGGAAGGTTGCCTGACACAGTATGTGGATAAGCCTACAAGGGGAGAGGCTGTACTTGACCTGGTACTGGCAAATGAACCAGGGCAGGTGATGGATCTCTCGGTAGGAGAGCATCTTGGGAATGGTGACCATAATTCTATCTCCTTCACAATTGCATTGGAACGAGATAGGATCAGGCAGGCTAGGAAGGTGTTTGTCTGGAGTAAGGGGAGATACGAAGAAGTCAGGAAGTTACTTGGACAAATAAACTGGAAGGAGGCGTTCTTAGGGAAAAGTACCGAAGGAAGGTGGCGGATATTCAAGGAATGTTTGTCTGGAGCTATGCATGACAACGTTCCGATGAGACAAGGGGGTTTTGGTAGGTCGCGGGAACCGTGGTGCACGAAGGCTGTGTTGAACCTAGTCAGGAGGAAAGGGAAGGTGTACAAAAGGTTCAGGGAACTAGGAGAGGTTAAGGATCTTGAGGAGTATAAGGACTGTAGAAAGGAGCTTAAAAGGGAAATTAGGGGAGCCAGAAGGGGTCATGAGAAGACCTTGGCGGGTAAGATTAAGGAGAATCCCAAGGCCTTCTATAAATATGTGAAAGGTAAAAGGATGAGAAGAGAAGGGATAGGACCTATAAAAGGTGAAGGGGGAAAGGTCTGTGTGGAACCAGAAGAAATGGCAGAGGTGCTTAATGAGTACTTTGCCTCAGTATTCACGGTGGAAGCTGATCTGGGAGATTTTGCTACGGATTTGCAGCAGATGGAAAAGATTGAGTTTGTGGATATTAAGGTGGAGGATGTGTTAGAACTTTTGAATTCTATCAAGATAGATAAGTCGCCGGGACCAGATGGGATATACCCCAGGATGCTGTGGGAGGCGAGGGAAGTGATTGCAGAGCCCCTGGCGATGATCTTTGCGTCGTCAATGGAGATGGGAGAGGTTCCGGAAGATTGGAGGATTGCGGATGTAGTCCCTATTTTCAAGAAAGGGAACAGAGATAGCCCGGGAAATTACCGACCGGTGAGTCTGACCTCAGTGGTTGGTAAGCTGATGGAGAGGCTTCTGAGGGACAAGATTTACGAGCATTTGGAGAGGTTTGACATGATCAGGAATAGTCAGCATGGATTTGTCAAGGGCAGGTCGTGCCTTACAAGCCTAGTTGAGTTCTTCGATAACGTGACTGAACACATTGACGAAGGAAGTGCCGTGGACGTGGTGTACATGGACTTCAGCAAGGCGTTTTATAAGGTCCCCCATGCAAGACTTCTTGAGAAGGTGAGAGGGCGTGGGATCCAAGGGCCTTTGGCCTTGTGGATCCAGAACTGGCTTGCATGCAGAAGGCAGAGAGTGGTTGTGGATGGGTCTTTTTCTGAATGGAGGTCAGTCACCAGTGGAGTGCCCCAGGGATCTGTTCTAGGACCCTTGCTGTTTGTCATTTTCATAAATGACCTGGATGAGGAAGTGGAGGGATGGGTAAGTAAGTTTGCTGATGACACGAAGTTCGGTGGTGTTGTGGATGGTCTGGAAGGATGTCAAAAGTTGCAGCAGGACATAAATAGGATGCAGGACTGGGCGGAGAAGTGGCAGATGGACTTCAACGTGGATAAATGCGTAGTCGTCCATTTTGGCAGAACCAACGGGATGAACGAGTACACTATCAAGGGCAGGAGTCTTAGTAGTGTTGAAGAGCAGAAGGATCTTGGGGTCCGGGTCCACAGGACTCTTAAATCGGCCTCGCAGGTGGAAGAGGTGGTCAAGAAGGCGTATGGTGTACTGGCCTTCATTAATCGAGGGATTGAGTTTAGGAGTCAGGAGGTAATGCTGCAACTTTATAAGACCCTTGTCAGGCCTCATTTGGAGTACTGTGCGCAGTTCTGGTCGCCTCACTATAGGAAAGACGTAGAAGCTATTGAAAGGGTACAGAGGAGATTTACAAGGATGTTGCCTGGACTGGGAGGCATGCCTTATGAAGTTAGGTTGAGGGAGCTGGGTCTCTTTTCCCCGGAGAGACGAAGATTGAGAGGCGACCTGATAGAGGTTTACAAAATGTTGAGAGGAATGGATAGGGTGGATTCTCAGAGGCTATTTCCCCGGGTTGAAATGGTCGCTACAAGAGGACACAGATTTAAGGTGTGGGGAGGAAAGTACAGAAGTGATGTTAGGGGTAAGTTTTTCACTCAGAGGGTGGTGAGTGAGTGGAATCGGCTGCCGTCAGTGGTGGTGTAGGCGAACTCGCTGGGGTCTTTTAAAAGACTTCTGGATGAGTATATGGGGTTTTATGGGATTGGGGGTTATAGATAGGTGTTGATGTGATCGGCGCAACTCGTGGGCCGAAGGGCCTGTTTGTGCTGTAATGTTCTATGTTCTACTGTGCCTACCCCATTCCAATGCCAGCAACTCCACATCCTATATTCAATGTTCTGACCAATGAATCCAAGCATGCCACATGCCGCCTTCACCATTCTATCCACTTGTGACTCCACTTTCAAGGAGCTACGAACCTGCACCCCTAGGTTTCTTTGTTGTATAACTGTCCCCAGTGCTCTACCATTAACTAGTAAGTCCTGCCCTGGTTCAGTTGACCAAAATGCATCATCTTGCATTCAGAACATAGAAAAACTACAGAACAAACAAGCCCTTCAGCCCACAAGTTGTGCCGATCATATCGCTACCTGCTAGGCTTAGCTATAACCCTCAATCCTATTAAGTCCCATGTACTCATCCTGAAGTCTCGTAAAAGACCCTATCGAATTTGCCTCCACCACCACCGATGGCAGCCAATTCCACTCACCCACCACCCTCTGAGTAAAAGACTTATGATATGGATGTGCCGGCGTTGGACTGGGGTAAACACAGTAAAAAGTCTGACAACACCAGGTTTTAGTCCAACCAATTTATTTGATAGTAAACTCACGAGCTTTCGAGGTTTCCCTCTTCGCATTCTAATCAGTAATCTCTAAACTGTCTGTGCTTTGTATGCTCTGTCCGAGGCCAGAACTCTCCATTCACCTGACGAAGAGGGAAACCTCGAAAGCTTGTGAGTTTACTATCAAATAAATCGGTTGGACTAAAACCTGGTGTTGTCAGACTTTTTACTGTAAAAAACTTATCCCTGACATCTCCTCTGTACCTACTCCCCAGCACCTTAAACCTGTGTCCTCTCGTAGCAACCATTTCAGCCCTGGGATAAGGCCTCTGAGAACCCACCCAATCAATACCTCTCAACATCTTATAAACCTCTGTCAGGTCACCTCTCATCCTTCGTCTCTCTGAGGAGAAAAGACCGAGCTCCCTCAACCTATCCTCATAAGGCATGCCATCCAATCCAGGCAACATCCTTGTAAATCTCTGCACTCTTTCAATAGCTTCCACATCCCTCCTGTAATAAGGCAACCAGAACTGAGTACTCCAAGTGGGGTCTGACTAGGGTCTTATAAAGCTGCAGCATTATCTCCCAACTCCTGTCTAAATTAAAGTCCACTGCCATTTGTCAGCCCACTGGCCCAATTGATCAAGATCACATTGCAATCCTAGATAACATTTGCTGTCCACTATGCCACCAATCTGCAAACTTAATAACCATGCTACTAAATTCTCATCCAAATCATTAAAATAAATGGGAGGAGCCATGCCTAACTGGAATTTGAAAACAAAAATGAGAACTATAAAGTTGAGGTGTTGATGGACCAACATTTATCATTGAGTGTCTTTGTGATGTCGCAGAGGTGTTGTCAGAAGTTCATCTAGGGATTAAATGATACCAAGGTTCTGAACGTATTAGTTTAGTATCAGACTTGTACTGCCTCCATCTGTTGGCTCCGTGTGAGCAAGTTGTCTTCCCCTTAATTTTGGAAGTGATCAGAGTTGGAGGATAAAGTTCTAGTGTAATCCCTGGAAATGCCACCTGTAATCCAGAACACCATCTGCACTGATTTGGAGACCCTTAAATGAAATGATGATTTTCCCTTTACATCACACCAAAAATTAGTATCATTTTGTGTGTGTCCTGAAGCAAGGAAGATGCTGTGTAATTTCAAGATGTCTGTCACTTAGAGAAAGGCTTTGGTTAAAAAAACATTGCTTCTGCAACATTCCTTCCCTTTTTAAGTTAGTTTGCTGCAGTGAAGTGAGTCCTTGCAAAGACTCTATGGGCACATGTTTCCCGAAATTGAAACACAACCCTGGTGCACTCTCACTGTTCCAGTTATTATTCACATTCTTTCCAATATTCTTAACCTTTGATTGATTGCTCGATATCCCGTAAGTACAGTATAAAAAAAGGATCCAGCCTTCACCGAGCATGACTGCTGCAGCATTTAATGGACTGTTGAGTGGAAATTCCCAGTCTCATGCCAGCAGACTGATTTACAAAACAATGCTGTGGCCATTAACTGACTGTGAGAGTATCTGCGGTTTCATGTGGGTGGCTCATTAAGAAACAAAGAATTGAGGCACAGTTGCGTTGGGATTTGAACACTCACAGGCTTCAGCATGGAAGCAAATTTAAAATCACAATTAGATATATAAAATGTAAATGAGAAAGGGGTGCTGGTTAGCTTAGTTAGCAAGCAATGATTCAAAATAAAGACAACAGCGAGGATTTGAATCCTATTCTAGCTGAAGTAGACTTGAAACCTGCCTTTTCATCCTAAGAATGGAAGGCAATAGCAAACCACCACTGACAAAAACTGCCAAGGGAAACAGCAGAGGTAAAGCAACAGCAAGGAACAAGCCAAGGAAATACCTTTGGGTATGGGAGGCCCTCATACCCAAAACAAACTACATAAAGAAAAAACTTCCTTGGTTCCCTGCTATTTCTCATCTGCATGCTGCCTCAGTGACATTATCTGAAAACCTGGCATTAATTTTCACATCACAAAACTATACAATGCAATGCAGGACAGCACAATGGTTAGTAGTGCTACCTCACAGCACCTCGGACCTGGGTTCAATTCCAGCCTTGGGTGACTGCGTGGAATCTGCACCTTCTCCCCATGTCTGTGTGGGTTTCCTCTGGGTGCTCAGGCTCCCTTCCACACTCCAAAGATATGCAGATTAGGTTGATTGGCCATGCTCAATTGCCCCTTAGTGTCAGGAAAATTGGCAGGATAAATATGTGGATTACAGCAGTAGGACCTGGGTAGGATTATTGTCAGTTCAGGCTTGATGAGGTGAATGGCCTCTTTCTGCACTGTAGGGATTCTATGATTCTAATTCAACTTAACTTGCCACGGTCAACAGGATTAGTGGGCTATGCTGGATTTCCACCAACAGACACTAGAGATGGGGGTGCTGGCTGCCATGAGAGTTGCCATGGAATGGCAAACCTGGAGGATAAGATCACATCGACATCTCTGGTCTGGGCTCTGCTGATCAATGCTTTTCAACATTTAATAATGACATCAAGACTTAATGGCTAAGGCAGTAAACCCAGCACAAAATATGGAGTAGAGTCCGATTAGCCAGTTTGTATTTCCTTCAATTTAACAGCTTCCAGCAGCCCCTGCAACCAATTAGACCTCTCTGGATACCAGCCTCTGCGGTCAAGGAGGGTACAGATATGAAGCAAGTCTGCACCTCCAAAAACCATGCCAAGACTATGCAGCAAACAAAGAAAGACTTGAAAGCTGGAGTGTGAGGACTATGTGCCTGGCCATGAACAATGACCCACATTCCACAGCAAATGTATGCAAGATTGACTATGAGCCATGCAAACTTGGTGTTGATATCATTACTCTACAAGAGCACAGATTAGAAAACACAGGATCTATTTGAGCGCCTAATTACACATTCAACTGGCGTGGAAAAAGCACTGATGAGTGCGAAGCATGGTGTATGCAGTGAGCAATTGGCTGACAGTCAATTGTATCACCCTGAGCGGTCTTGGAACACCTCATCACTTATGAGTTACTATCTGATACAGATGCTGTCAACATCATATGCACCTACTCCAGCATCTCAGATAAAGTGCGTTTCTTCCACTTCCTGGGTGATGTCCTGAGAAACATCCTAACGACGAGAGTCTATTCGTCCTGGGTGATTTCAATGCAACTGTTCGGCCATGTGTCACTGTCTGGCCCATGTGCCTTGTTCCTGATGGAGTGGGCAAGATTAATGATTACGAATTAAGTCTTCTTGAACTTTGTGCTCTAAATGAACTATGTGACATTAATGCCATCTTTCAGAGCAGACATCGCCACAAGGTGTCATGGCAAGACCTAAGACCCAGTTATCATGGGAGGGTACAATCTACCCAGTGTTCTCTGCGTCCACACTTATCACAGTGCAGATTGTGATGCAGCAAAATGAAGATTCACCCCTGAAACAAGATGGCCATCACGATCAACATACCTTGCGTAAGTAATGATGCCAAATGCCAACACTTCACACTGTAACCAGAATGATCACTACCTACCAAATGTTTAGCAGGAAGCACCGATGCTGATATTGGTGAAGCTTGGAAGTCACAATGCTCAATCGTCTATGAAGCAGCCGAAGCATCATTTGATAAAAGACTAGTTTGAGGGTGTTGGACTAGAGTTAAGAGAGAAATCAGGAGGGCAAAAAGGGGACACAAGATTACTTTGGTAGCTAAGGCAAAGGAGAATCCAAAGAGCTTCTACAAATACATACAGAGCAAAAAAGTAGTAGGGCCTCTTAAGAATGAACAAGGTCATGTACGTGCAGATCCACAAGAGATTGGTGAGGTCCTAAATGAGTACTTCTCATCAGTATTAACTATAGAGAAAGGCATGGATGTTAGGGAATTTGGGGAAAACTGTGTACAGTTCTGCTCACCTATTGTAGAAAGGATATTATTAAACTAGAAAGAGTGCAGTAAAGATTGATGTGCATGCTACCGGGCTTGATGGTTTGAGTTATAAGGAGAGGTTGGGTAGACGGGACTTCTTTCCCTGGAGCGTAGGAGGCTCAGGGGCGATCTTATAGAGGTCTTTAAAATAATGAGGGGCATAAATAAGGTGGATAGTCAACATCTTTTCCTGAAAGTAGGGATGTCTAAAACTAGAGGACACAGGTTTAAGATGAGAGGAGAGAGATGCATAACATACACAACAATCCAGACATTATACAACCAGAGATACATGTGATAGTCAAAGAATACTGCATCAACTGACATAAAGTAATCCAAATTCCTTGTGAGCTTTGTGCGAAGGGGTCAGGAGGGTGTATGGCCCAACCATGACCAAAGTTGTCCCGCTGAAATAGGCAGATGGTGAACAAGTCAATGACAGAAGTGAAGAGATTTTCCCAGGCTAAACACTATTGTGAGTTATACTCTTGTGAGACGGACATCTCATGATCCCTGATTGGCAGTTTTCCACAGCTTCCTATCACAGGTGTGTTAAATGAAGAACCTTCATCACTTGAGAAGGCCATAGACCACGCAAACAGAAGGGCACCCAACCAGGATTGAATTTCTAGCAAACTGCTCCAATATGGAAAGTCCCATCTATTTTCAAACCTTCACAACCATCTCCCTCTCTGTTGGAGGATAGACTCTGTTCCACAGGAGATATGAGATGCAAAAATCATCACACTACATAAAGACAAAGGTGACAGAAGAGACTGTAACAACAAAGGGATGTTTCCTTAAAATTATGGCAAGGACCTTCGCCAGTGCGAAACATAACAGACTCCATCATACTTACAGAGCAAGTGTCCCCAGAAGCATATGATGGTGGGTATATTGAGGACTTGAACTCCTCCAAACCCTGGCTACAAGTCAAATGAATGAAACAGCATTAATGATCTGTTAATTGTCACACACCCAAAAACTTTTGCATGATGAGGTAGCTGTGGCCAGATAATAAGTAGGATGCCCAAAGTTCCATTTCAAAGATGCTTCTAAGTGGACATGAAGGCCCTAAACATCGACTATTGCACCTGGGACTCTAGCTGGTGACAGAGGACAATTGCAACACCTCTTATGAGTGACACGCACCACCACAATAAGTGGCAACAGAATCTGAAAGAACAACTTACATTTCACATGTGACACAGTAGAACCTGCCTTTCAACAATAGGACTATTTAGCTGTCAGCAAAGGTGGTGCCATGTGAAAACTTGTAATATGTGCAATAAACTTGTTTTCCACATGTCCATCTGTACTAAATGGTGAATCTTTCTCCCTTTGCTCACCAAGGTCCCAGATGCCTCGTTATCCTGCCTATAAAGTTACAACATCGTATCGCCAGCAAACCTGCGCGACAAAAGTTTCATGAGCTTGAAGTTGAGGATAGGAATGTGAGATCTGGGCCAATGTTTTGATAGATCTCTCACTCATTGAACTATGCAAGTTAGCTCAATCTCAATTTAATTACATGTGCTTACAATGCTTTGCCCTGTGGCTCTGGTGACGGAATTTACATCCTGGTCTGCCTCCAATAAGCACTTGAAGCAAAAACAATCTATGTCTGTCTGCAGTGATAATATTTTTATTACTGGCTTTTTATATAAATATCTTGCTGGCCTGTAGTTCATGTCGAAGAGGAAGGAGTTTAACATGTTGTCCAATCCTGTACTTTATTGAAATTCTATGGATTGTTAGAGGGAGGAGAAACAGAGAGATCAAGGGATTCCACAGTTTGGAGGTCTTGGGACAGAGTGAAGAAAGATGGAAAATGATATGAGGTTTCAATGCAGTGAGGAAGATGGGTGTTGGACCAGGTAGTTGTAACTTACACAGAACTGGTTAGTAATATTCAGAGGTACTGAGGTTAACCACTGAACAGATGAAAGAGATTGTGATAGACAGAGAAAAGCTTCCTCCTCAGTTTGCAGTCGACATCTAACTCTTCTTAAAGCAGCCCATTGTCCAGCAGTCAGTTTTATGTTACCAATACTGGAATAGTATCAAGTGGCATGATCACAATGATGGCAGTGTGTCATACTACTCACTGTGTACTTTTGTCCCTTCCTGAGTTGAATTATTTATGCTTATACCAGTTCATCTGGTTAATTCTTTGCATTTCTAGCTGCAGTTTTACTGGCCCACTTCCTGCCTGACGGTGACAGCCTTTCACCAGATTTTATTCTATCTCTTCTCTCATTAAAACTAGCAACAGAGGCTTAATGGGAATTGACAGTGTTTAATATAGTTCAGGAAGTATAACGATCAACGAGTACGGGTCTATGACCCACCTTGAGCACTGCGTCCACTTCTGACAATTATTTTTTATCTTTTCGTGTGATGTGGGTGTCACTGGCCAGGTCAGCATTGATGCCCATCCTTAATTGCCCTTGGGAAGATGATGGTGAGCTGCCTTCTTGAACTGCTGCAGTCCACATGGTATAAGGACACCCAAAGTGCTGTTAGGGAGGGAGTTCCAAGATTTTGACCCAGCGACAGTGAAGGTGTGATATATTCCAAAGTCAGCTTGGTGAGTGACTTGGAGGAGTATGTGCGGGGGGCAATGTTCCCATGGCCAGAGTTTTACCACTTCACCCGCCCCACAATCAGGGTGGGCAAGCCTTGCAGAGCCTCAGGCGGGATCTTACGAGCTTCGGGCGGGTGAGGCAGTAACATTCTGGCACATGTGTCTGCTGCACTTGTCCTTGTTGGGAGGTGCTCTTGAAGGAGTCTTGGTGAATTGCTGCAGTCCATCTTGTAGATGGTACACACTGCTGCCACTGTGCATTGGTGGTGGAGAGATGAAACATAGACACTAGAAGCAGGAGTAGGCCATTCGGCCCTTCAAGCCTGCTCTGCCATTCATTTTGATCATGTCTGATCATCGAATTCAATATCTTGATCCCACCTTCCAAAGTGGGCTCCAAAGTAAAGGTGAATTAACTGAAGGGGAACCAGAGAGTAGGGACAGTAAAACTCAGAGAAACAGCAGGCCAGGTGGGGTTGCTAATCGAAGAGGGTCTGGTGGACTGAAGTGCATTTATTTCAATGCGAGAAGTGTAACAGATAAGGCAAATGACTTAGAGCTTGGATTAGTACGAGGAACTATGATGCTATTGCCATTACAGAGACTTGTTTATGGGTAGGACAGGATTGGCGGCTTAACATTACAGGATACAAATGTTTCAGGCAGGATAGAGGGGGATGTAAAAGGAGTGGGGAAGTTGTACTACTGGTTAAGGAGAATATCACAGCTGTACTGTGGGAGGACACCTCGGAGGGCTCATACAGCAAGGCAGTATGGATAGAGCCCAGGAATAAGAAGGGTGTAGTCACAATGTTGGGGGTTTACTATAGGCCACCCAACTGCCAGCAGGAGATAGAGGAACAGATATGTAGGCAGATTTTGGCAAGGTGTAAAACTAAATGAGGGTTGTTGTGGGAGATTTTAACTTCCCCTATATTGACTGGGACTCACTTAATGCTTGAGGCATGGATGGGGCAGAGTTTGTAAGGAGCATCCAGGAGGGCTTCTTGAAACAGTGTGTAGATAGTCCAACCAGGGAAAGGGCCATATTGGACCTGGTATTGGGGAACAAGCCTGGCCAGATGGTCGATGTTTCAGCAGGGGAGCAGTGCGGGAACAGTGATCACAATTCAGTAAAGCTTTAAGGTACTGATGAATAAAGATAAGTGTTGTCCTCAAGTTAAGGTGCTAAATTGGAAGAAGGTTAATTACAACAATATTAGTCAGGAATTGAAGAATGTAGATTGGGGGAGATCTGGCATGTGGGAGGCTTTCAAGTGTAAGTTGATAGGGATTCAGGACTGGCACATTCCTGTAAGGATGAAGGATAAGGCTGGCAAGTTTTGGGAACCTTGGATAACGAGAGATATTGTGAGCCTAGTCAAAGAGAACAAGGAAGCATTCATCAAAGCTAGGAGGCTGGGAACACACGAAGCAAGTGTGGAATATAAAGAAAGTAGAAAGAAACTTAAGCAAGGAGTAAGGAGGGCTAAAAGAGGTCAATACTGGGACATTTGCTGTTTGTAACATATAAATGATTTGGAAGAAAATGGAACTGGTTCGATTAGTAAGTTTGCGGATAACACAGATGTTGGTGGATTTGCGGATAGCAATGAGGACCATCAGAGGTTACAGCAGGATATAGATTGGTTGGAGACTTGGGCGGAGAGTTGGCAGATGGAGTTTAATCTGGACAAATGTGACGTAATGCATTTTGGAAGGTCTAATACAGATAGGAAATGTACAGTAAATGGTAGAACCCTTAAGAGTATTGATAGACAAAGGGATCTGGGTGTACAGATACATCTCCAATGCAGGTGGAGAAGGTAGTCAAGAAGTCATGAATAAAAAATAGTTACATTCCAGTTAACAGAATTAGGATCAATGGGGGTTGCTTGAATTGGATATGGTCTGGAAGTGATGATGTATCCTAGAGATCAAACTCAAACAGGATCGAAGACAGATATAGGTCAGAAACAATAGAAAGGCTGGTGGAAGATGAAATTTAACCCGATTAAGTATGAGGCAATATATTTAGGGAGACAAAGCATGGAATGAGAATATAGAGTAAAGAAAAAGAATGAAGGGTGTTTTTAAACAAGAGATCGAAAACACGAGTAAAATTGGTCTTCATTTGTGTCACAAAACAAGCCCATAACTTGACCCGCAAAGTGGAGGAGATTAAAACAGAGATTAGGATTTGTGATCTCTTGATAAACTTTACCCTTCCTAGCTTTGTAAATTCCTTCAGTTCTACAACCCGTCCTTCCAGCATCCAACTCTCTTCCTTTGCTCTATTAGAAACAGTTGTATCTTCAGCTGCCCAGGCCCTATTACTCACATTCACACTCTTGGTAAAGCTAAAGCTAAGACACAACTGCTTTCTTTACAGGAGAGAATTTATTGGCTTAGTCCACAGTCAACACTACTTCAACCCACCCCAGTGTCACTCTTTTCAAACAAATCAATACATTTTTAGACAGAAGGTGGTGAATGTCTGGAACGTACTGCCCAGGGAAGTGGTGGGAGCAGATACGATAGCGGAATTTAAGAGGCATTCTAGATGAATAGGATGGGAATGGAAGGATACGGACTGTGTAAGAGCGCACGGTTTTAGTTTAGGCAGGCTTCACAATCAGTTCAGGCTTGGGGGGGACGCTGAAGGGCCTGTACCTGTGCTGTACTGTTCTTTGTTCTAAAGTACTTTAACAAAAGGATAAAGATTGAAAAGAAACTTAATAAACTAAATCAAAATGTCATTCTGGAGCTACAAATGCAACCTATGCTCTGAAGTGTGTTACCACCAGCCCCAGGTGAGGTTCCCCAAAATTGTTGATCTGGGTGCGACCCTTCAATTTGTCACTGCCCTGCCTGGCTTGGATACCCTCCAAAATTGTTACAAACCGGGTGAGGAGGAATGATTGGCTTCATATCTTTAGTCAACTTACCTTCTGCTGGTAACAATAAAGATTTAATCTAACAAAGTTCCTTTCCCTTGAATACCTTTTTCAGACCCAATAATTAGGTTTAAAAATGGAGCCAATTTAACTGGGCTTTCTTGAGTTAAGAAAGATTTGGTTTATTAATGAATAAAAGGTAATGAGAAATGATAAAATGCATCTACATTCATACCATTTGAGTCCAATAGTAAGTAAATACAAATGAAAGTAACATGGAACAGTCCTTGTGTTGCAAGGAGTAGACGATGGCACATTGTGTTCCGATGCAGGTTGATTCCAATAGTTGACTTCTGGTGACAAATAGTTGATTCTCCAAGGTTTAGATATTCTGTAGTTCAATCGAGGGACTCCAGTTCTGTTTCTAGTTGCAATCATTCTGCTGGCTGATCAACTTTCACAGTCAGAGAGAGAGCTTTAGAAATTTCTGCAAAAAGCTAGCTCTTATTGCAGGGGCCCTGCCTTGATTTCTGTATGCATTTCAGTGTGGCAAACTTCTCATAGCGCGCACACACACACAGGCAGACACTAGGCAGCATTCTCAGCTAGGTGTTAACTCCTGTCTTTGTGTATTTGAACTGGAGTCCACTAGTCTGCCTAGGCTATTATATCCAGGATCTTTGAGGTGAGATAGCCAATATGAACCTTTATCTTTACTGGAGATGGTGAATTCTTTTGATTATTTTAGAATTACCTTGCCACAGGGAGGAGTTCCATTGTTCGTCAGATAAACACGCTACAGCCATTTCTGTCAGTGTCTTTCCATATATTCACTGTGTGTCCTTTAAAAATATAAAACTTAGGTCTTAGTCAAATATTTGTGTGTATAATTCCAGGGTGTTTTCTCCATCATCATAACAGGTGCCCACCAGTCACAGAAGGCCTCAAGGGTACCAGCAGACACCACATGCTCCCAATCCAGGGACACCAAACTACAAGCATAGCCGTGGAAGAGGTGCAGACAGTTGGGTCAGATGGCCGTCTCAGCTCAACCACCCACTGCATGGACCTCCAAACCCAGTGTCCCAGCTATCCCCAGTAATACTGTTTAGCACAAAACAAACTACCCATCAGCTGTTTAACCAAGTAATTACCATTAAACCCAAACAATGTAATTAATAAGGCATTGACAAACCCCACACTCTAAGATTCCACACTCTTCACTTCTCCATCTCCTCCTTTAAAACCACCTTAAAGTTCAGGCTTTCTGTAACCTCTTAAACATTTTCTTCGTCCAGTGACCTAGTGGTTAGCACTGCTGCCTCACAGCGAGCACCAGGGATCCAGCTTCTATACCAGCCTTGGGTCACTGTCTGTGTGGACTCTGCACGTTCCCCCCGTATCTGCATGGGTTTTCTGCAGGTGTGCTCCAGTTTCCTCCCACAGTCCAAAGGTGTGCAGGCTAGTTGAATTGGCCATGATAAATTGCTCCTTAGTGTCCAAAGATTAGGTTAGGTGGATTAGCCATGGTAAATGTGTAGAGTTACAGGGATGGGGTGGGCCTGGGCTTGGGTAAGATGCTGTTTTGGAGAGGCAGTGCAGATTCAAGGGCCAAATGGCCTCCTTGTGCTCCACAGGGATTCTGTGGTTCCACTATCTGTTCACTTGTTTCCTCAGTGAAATGCCTTGGGATGTTTGTACACAGTACATGAGTTATATAAATGCAATTGGTTGTTGTAAGAGCCAAGAATTGATGTCCCAAAAATATGTCAATGTTTTAGCAATGCAAATTCACTTGGTGCTGCAGTTAGCTTTTATTGGTAAGTAGCAGTCTACTGGAACACTAGCAGGGATCGTGGAATATATACACTGTCAGGTACTTAAGTCATTCAGGCATCTGTTTGCATGTTTGTACGTGTCTGAGATATCAGCTGCAGACCTGTAACTATAGTAAAGAGTGTAATCTAGCAAACAAAAGTCAGGTTTACCAGGATGTTGCCTGGTATGGAGGGGAGGTCCTATGAGGAGAGACTGAGGGATTTGGGGTTGTTTTCGCTGGAAAGAAGGCGGCTAAGAGGGGATCTTATTGAAACATATAAGATGATTAGAGGTTTAGATAGGGTGGATAGTGATAGCCTTTTTCCTCGGATGGAGAAAGCTAGCACGAGGGGGCATGGCTTTAAATTAAGGGGGGGTAGTTATAGGACAGATGTCAGGGGTAGGTTCTTTACCCAGAGGGTGGTGAGGGATTGGAATGCCCTGCCTGCTGCAGTTGTAAATGCGCCTAGTTTGGGGGCGTTTAAGGGATCCGTGGATAGGTTTATGGATGAAAAGGGATTGGTTTAGGTTAGAGGGTCATTGTTTTTTAACTGGTCGGTGCAACATCGTGGGCCGAAGGGCCTGTTCTGCGCTGTAATGTTCTATGTTCTATGTTCTAAATCTCACCACCACTCACCATGCTGACTATCCCTAATCAGTCCTTGCATCTCTAAATGCCTGTAGATCCTGTCTCTCAAAAAAGCTTCCAACAACTTACCCACCACAGATGCGAGGCTCACTGGCTTTCTCCTGCATCTCTTTTTAAACAAAGGCACAACGTTTGCCACCCTCCAATCTTCAGGCATCTCAGCCGTGACTATCGATGACTCAAATATTTCTGTTAGGAGACCTGCAATTTCCTCCCTAGCTTCCCATGATGTCCTGGGATACACTTCATTAGGTCCCAGGGATTTATCTATCTTGATGCACTTTAAGACTTCCAGCACCCCCTTCTCTGTAATATGTACAGTCCTCAAAACATCACTATTTATTTCCTCAAGTTCCCTAACATACATGCTTTTCTTGACAGTAAATACTGATGAGAAATATTCATTTAGGATCTCACCTCTCTCTTATGGATCCACACATAGATAATCTTTTTGATCCTTAAGAGGCCCTACTCTCTCCCTTGTTACTCTTTTGCCCTTTATGTATTTGTAGAAGCTCTTTGGATTCTCCTTTGCCTTATCTGCCAAAACAATCTCATGTCCCCTTTTTGCCCTTCTGATTTCTCTCTTAACTCTACTCCTACACCCCCTATACTCTTCAAGGTATTCACTTGATCCCAGCTGCCTCTGCATGTCATGTGCCTCTTTCTTCTTCTTGACCAGGGCCTCAATGTCCCAAGTCATCCAGGGTTCCTGACTTCTGCCAGCCTTGCCTTTTACTCTAAGAGGAATGTGTTCACCCTGAACCCTGGTTAACACACATTTGAAAGCCTCCCATTTGCCAGACATCCCTTTGCCTTCCTCAGTTAACTTTTGAAAGTTCCTGCCTGATACCATCAAAATTGGCCTTGTCCCAATTTAGAATTTTAACTTTTGGGCCAGACCTATCATTCTCCATAGCTATCTTAAAACTAATAGAATTATGGTCATTGGTCCCAAAGTGATCCCTCACTAATACTTCTGTCACCTGTCCTTCCTTATTTCCCAACAGGAGGTCAAGTTTTGCCCCCTCTCTAGTTGGGCCATCCACATACTGAATGAGAAATTCTTCCTGAACACACTCAACAAATTTCTCTCCATCCAACCCTCTAATACTATGGCTGTCCCAGTCAATATTGGGAAAGTTAAAATCCCTGACCATTACCATCCTATTTTTCTTGAAGCTATCTGTAATCTCAAGAACAAACAAAGAACAAAGAAAATTACAGCACAGGAACAGGCCCTTCAGCCCTCTAAGCCTGCACCGACTGAACTAAAACCCTATACCCTTCCACGGACCATATCCCTCTATTCCCATCCTATTCATGTATTTGTCAAGATGCCCCTTAAAAGTCACTATCGTATCTGCTCCCACTACCTCCCCGACAACAAGTTCCAGGCACCCACCACGCTCTGTGTAAAAAATCTGCCTCGTACATCTCCTTTAAACCTTGCCCCTCGCACCTTAAATCTGTGCCCCCTAGTAATTGACTCCTTCACTCTGGGTAAAAGTTTCTGACTATCCATTCTGTCCATGCCTCTCATAATCTTGCAGACTTCTATCAGGTCTCCCCTCAAACTGTTGTTTCAGTGAGAACAAACCAAGTTTCTCCAACCTCTCCTCATAGCTAATGCCCTCCATAACAGGCAACATCCTGGTAAATCTTTTCTGTACCCTCTCCAAAGCCCCCACATCCTTCTGGTAGTGCGGCGACCAGAATTGAACACTATGTTCCAAGTGTGGCCTAACTAAGGTTCTATAAAGATGCAGCAACTTCCCAAATTTTAAATTCAATGCCTGGCTGATGAAGGCAAGCATGCCACATGCCTTCTTAATGACCTTCTCCACCTGCATTGCCACTTTAAATGACCTGTGTACCTGTACACCCAGATCCTTTTGCCTGTCAATACTCTTAAGGTCCTGCCATTCACTGTGTATTTCATATCTGTATTACCCTTCCCAAATGCATTACCTCACATTTGTCTGGATTAAACTCCATCTGCCATTTCTCCGCCCATGTCTCCAACTGATCTATATCCTGCTGTATCCTCTAATGGTCCTCATTGCTATCCGCGAATCTACCAACCTTTGTGTCTTCCTCAAACTTATTAATCAAACCAGTTACATTTTCTTCCAAATCATCTCCATTCAGAAATGCACCCTTCCACTGCTTCTTTCTGTCTTCTTTGACCGAGCCAATTTTGTATCCACCTTGCCAGCTCACCTCTGATCCGATGCAACTTCACCTTCTGCATCAGTCTGCCATGAGGGACCTTATCAAAGGCCTTACTGAAATCCACATAGACAACATTCACTGACCCACCCTCATCAACCATCTTCATCACTTCCTCGAAGAACTTGATCAAGTTCGTGAGACATGACCTCCCCTTCACAAAACCATGTTGCCTCTCACTAATATATCCACTTATTTCCAAGTGGGAATAAATCCTGTCTCGAAGAATCCTCTCTAATAATTTCCCAACCACTGATGTAAGGCTCATTGGCCTATAATTACCTGGATTATTCTTGCTACCCTTCTTAAACAAACAAACAACATTAGCTATTCTCCAATCCTCTGGGACTTCTCCTGCCTCACATTGTCTGTACGTTTAACACTTGATTACCTGTAAAGACTCACATTCCAACCATTATTTTGTAAATTGAGTTTGTGTCTTTATTTGCCCTGTTTGTGAATAGAACTCCCACTTACCTGATGAAGGAGCAGCGTTCCCAAAACTAGTGGCTTTTGCTACCAAATAAATCTGTTGGACTTTAACCTGGTGCTGCGAGACTTCTCACTGTGTTTACCTCTCTTGTAGCCAGTGAGGATACAAAAATTTCTCTCAAGGCCCCAGCAATTTCCTCCCTTGCTTCCCTAAGTATTCTGGGGACTTGTCTACCTTAATGTTTCTCAAGAACCCCAATACCTCCTCCTCTTTGATGTCAACATGACTCAAACTATCTACACATCCTTTCCCAGACTCATCATCTACCAAATCCTTCTCAATGGTGAATACTGACGCAAAGTACTCATTTAATACCTCGCCCATTTCCTATGGCTCCACGCATAGATTCCCTCCCTCATCCTTGAGTGGGCCAACCCTCTCTCTGGCTACCCTCTTGCTCTTTATATATGTATAAAAACCTTGGGATTTTCCTTAATTCTGCTGGCCAATGCTTTTTTATGACCCCTTTTAACCCTCCTTATTCCTAGCTTAAGTTTTCTTTCTACTTTCCTGGTATTCCACACTTTGTGTGTTCCCAGCCTCCTTACATATTTGCTCCTCAATTTCCCGCGGATTGTTTGGGGACCTATAGTACAACCCTATCAAAGTGATTTCCCTCTTCTTATTTCTCAGTTCTACCCATATAAACTCAGTGGCCGAACCTCGGATATATCCCCTCTCAGTACTGCCATGAGGTTTTCCCTAATCAAAACTGGAAATTCCCCCTCCTCTCTTACCTCCTGTTCTATCTTTCCTATAGCATCTGTACCCTGGAAGATGGTTCTGTCTCTCCCTTAGCCATGTTTCAGTAATTAGTATTGTGAAAACAAGGTTCAGTTGGGTCGCTTGAGGGTTACAAGATAGCTAGGAATGAGCTAAAAAAGGGCTTAGGAGAGCTAGGAGGGGGCATGAGAAGTCCTTGGTGGGTTGGATAAAGGAAAACCTCAAGGCTTATTACTCTTATGTGAGAAATAAAAGAATGACCAGATGAGGTTAGGGCTGGTCAAGGATAGTAGTGGGAACTTGTGCATGGGGTCAGAAGAGATAGAAGAGGTGATGAATAAATACTTTTCTTCAGTGTTTACCATGTTTTTGAGGATGAGAGTGTGAGACAGGCTGATAGACTGGAGGAGGTAGATGTTCTGAGGGAAGATGCATTCACAATTTTGAAAACGCTGAGAGTCGATAAGTCCCCTGGGCCAGATGGGATATATGATGTGGAGCTGCCGGCGTTGGACTGGGATAAACACAGTAAGAAGTCTGACAACATCAGGTTTAAGTCCAACCAATTTATTTGATAGTAAACTCACAAGTTTTCACGAAGGGGCAAACCCCGAAAGCTTGTGAGTTTACTATCAAATAAATTGGGTGGACTTAACCTGGTGTTGTCAGACTTCTTCCAGATGGGATATATCCTAGGACTCTTTTTGGGAGGCAAGGGATGAGATTGCAGAGCCTTTGGCTTTGATCTTTAGGTCCTCACTGTCCACGGGGATAGTACCAGAGGACTGGAGAATGCGTATAGAATCATAGAACCCTACAGTGCAGAAAGGGGCCCTTTGGCCCATCAAGTCTATACCAAACACAATCCCACCCCAGGCCCTAGCCCCATATCCCTACATATTATACCCACTAATCCCTCTAACCTACACATCCCTGGACACTAAGGGGCAATTTCTTAGCACGGCCAATCAACCTAACCTGCACATCTTTGGACTGTGGGAGGAAACCAGAGTACCCAGAGGAAACCCACACAGACACGAGGAGAATGTGCAAACTCCACACGGACAGTGACCCGAGCTGGTAATTGAACCCAGGATTCTGGAGCTGTGAAGCAGCAGTGCTAACCACTGTGCTACCGTGCCACCCCTCTTCAAGAAAGGAAATAGGAATGACCCTGGTAATTATAGGCCAGTTAGTCTTACTTTGGTGGCCAGTAAGTTAATGGAAAAGGTCCTGAGGGACAGGATTTATCACCATTTGGAAAGATGCAGCTTAATCTGGAAGAGTCAGCACAGTTTTGTGAGGGGTAAGTCCTGCCTCACAAATTTGATTGAATTCTTTGAGGAGGTAACTAAGTGTGTAGATGAAGGTAGAGCAGTTGATGTCATATACATGGATTTTAATATGGCGTTTGATAAGGTTCCCCACGGTAGGCTCATGAAAAAAGGAAGGAAGTGTGGGGTAGAGGGAAATTTGACCGATTGGATAAGTAACTGGCTGTCTCAGAAGACAGAGGGTGGTGGTGGAGGGAAAATTTTCAGACTGGAGGCCGGTTGCCAGCAGTGTATCACAGGGATCAGTGCTGGGTCCTCTGCTATTTGTGATTTTTCTCAATGACTTGGAAGAGGGGGCTAAAGGGTGGGTTAGTAAATTTGCTGATGACACCAAGATTGGTAGAATAGTGGATGAGACGGAGGACTGTTGTAGGCTGCAAAGAGACATTGATTGGATGCAGAGCTGGGCCAAAAAGTGGCAAATGGAGTTTAACCCTGATAAGTGCAAGGTGATTCATTTTGGTAGGACGAATTTGAATGTGGATTACAGGGTCAACACCAGGATTCTGAGGAACATGGAGGGACAGAGAGATCTTGGGGTTCATATCCACAGATCTCTGAAAGTTGCCACTCAAGTGGATAGAGCCATGAAGAAAGCGTATAGTGTGTTCGCATTTAAAAACGGGGGTTTGAGTTTAAGAGCCGTGGGGTTAAGCTGCAACTAAGGACCTTGGTGAGACCACATTTGGAATATTGTGTGTAGTTCTGGTTACCTCACTAAAAGAAGGATGTGGAAGCATTAGAGAGAGTGCAGACGAGATTCACCAGGATGCTGCCCGGTTTGGAGGGTAGGTCTTATGAGGAAAGGTTGAGGGAACTGGGGCTTTTCTCTTTGGAGCAGAGGAGGATGAGAGGTGACTTAATAGAAGTTTGTAAGATGATGAGAGGAATAGGTAGAGTGGACGTTCAGAGTCTGTTTCCCTGGGTGGATGTAGCTGTTACTAAGGGGCATAACTATAAGGCTCGTGGTGGGAGATGTAAGAAGTATGTCTGACATAGGTTCTTTAATCAGAGAGTGGTTGGGGTGTGGAATAAACTGCCTGCTGTGATTGCGGAGTCGGAAACTTTAGGAACTTTCAAGTGATTACTGGATAAGCAGATGGAGCACACCAGAATGATAGGGAGTGGGATAGCTTGATCTTGGGTTTGGACATAGCTCGGCGCAACATCAAGGGCCAAAGGGCCTATACTGTTCAATGTTCTATCCCAGTTCCATGTACCCATCCATGCCCTGAGTTCATCTGCCTTGCCCGTCAGGCCTCTTGCAATGAAACAGATGCAGTCTAATCTGGACTTTCCTTGCTCTCTGTATTGCTTTTGCCTGATTTGTCTGGTTCCAAATTACTGACACTGCTTTTACTATTTAATGTGCTCTCTTTAACTTCTGTGCTCTCCTCAACCTGAGTACTGAGGGAGTGCTGCATTGTCAGTGGATCAGTACTGAGCGAGTGCCGCACTGTCAGAGGGTCAGTGCTGAGGGAGTACCGCACTGTCAGAGGGTCAGTGCTGAGTACCGCACTGTCAGAGGGTCAGTACTGAGGGAGTGCTGCTCCGTCAGAGGGTCAGTACTGAGGGAGTGCCGCACTGTCAGAGGGTCAGTGCTGAGGGAGTGCCGCACTGTCAGAGGGTCGGTACTGAGGGAGTACCGCACTGTCAGAGGGTCAGTACTGAGGGAGTGCCGCACTGTCAGAGGGTCAGTGCTGAGGGAGTGCCGCACTGTCAGAGGGTCAGTGCTGAGGGAGTGCTGCACTGTCAGAGGATCAGTACTGAGGGAGTGCCGCACCACCAGAGGGTCAGTTCTGAAGGAGTGCCGCACCGTCAGAGGGTCAGTACCGAGGGAGTGCCGCACCGTCAGAGGGTCAGTACCGAGGGAGTGCCGCACCGTCAGAGGGTCAGTACCGAGGGAGTGCCGCACCATCAGAGGGTCAGTACCGAGGGAGTGCCGCACCGTCAGAGGGTCAGTGCTGAGGGAGTGCCGCACTGTCAGAGGGTCACTACTGAGGGAGTGCCACACTCTGTCAGAGGTGCGGCTTTCCAAATGAGGTATTCACCTTTATTGCAGAGGGGCACAAAGAGCTCTCCATACCATCTTGGCTGGTTATTTATCACTGAACCAACAACCAGGATGCTACCTGGTTTGGAGGGTAGGTCTTATGAGGAAAGGTTGAGAGAGCTGGGGCTTTTCTCTTTAGAGTGGAAGAGGATGAGAGGCGACTTAATAGAGTTTATAAGATGATGAGGGGGATTGATAGAGTGGACGTGCAGAGACTACTTCCTCAGGTGGATGTAGCTGTTACTAGGGGGCATAACTATAAGGTTCATGGTGGGAGATATAGGCGGGATGTCCGAGGTAGATTCAGAGAGTGGCTGGGGTGTGGCATGTACTGCCTGCTGTGATAGTGGAGGTAGGATTTTTTCATATATTTGGGGGGAATGAACAAGTTGCTGCAGTGAGGTTTGGGAAGACTGGGAGGACCGAGGCGCTCTGGGAGGACCCGGCGCTCGGGGAGGTTTCGGAAGTCTGGGAGGACCTGAGGTGTTCGCTCCTTGGCGCCGGCCGCCGGGATTGTGGCGCACTTCCGGTTGTTTTGTTTTGATCCGGATGCAGCCAGGGGGGTCTCGGGGCGCGAGCCACTTCCGCCGGAAGTGGAGGCGCTGAACGGTAACGGACGATGGAGGGCGGCAAACCCGCCGCTTTCGACCGGGCGCCGGGAGCGGGTCGCGGCCGAGGCCGGGGATTCGGCGTTGCCCCCACCCCGCAGGCTCCGGGCCCCGGCGGCCGCGCCCAGGGACACGGGGACGGAGCGCAGGAGAACGGGTTGTGCGCCGGCCCAGGGCCTGGGCCTGGGCTGGGGCTGGCGGCTGGAGCCGCCAGCACCGCCAACGGGGCGGCCATCGTGCAGGGCAACGGGGTCCACGTGAAGAGCGGCATCCAGCAGCAGGAACCGCTGAGGCAGCCTCGGAGCAGCCCGCCCGCTGCCGAGTACTCAGGTAAAGGCCTATAGATGTATGTACAGCCAGGTAACGTATAGAATCTATAGGAGGAGGCGGGTACATCTCTACAGTGTCTATAGGAGGAGGCGGGTACATCTCTACAGTGTCTATAGGAGGAGGCAGGTACATCTCTACAGAGTCTGTGGGAGGAGGCAGGTACATCTCTACAGAGTCTGTGGGAGGAGGCAGGTACATCTCTACAGAGTCTGTGGGAGGAGGCAGGTACATCTCTACAGAGTCTGTGGGAGGAGGCAGGTACATCTCTACAGAGTCTGTGGGAGGAGGCAGGTACATCTCTACAGAGTCTGTGGGAGGAGGCAGGTACATCTCTACAGAGTCTGTGGGAGGAGGCAGGTACATCTCTACAGAGTCTGTGGGAGGAGGCAGGTACATCTCTACAGAGTCTGTGGGAGGAGGCAGGTACATCTCTACAGAGTCTGTGGGAGGAGGCAGGTACATCTCTACAGAGTCTGTGGGAGGAGGCAGGTACATCTCTACAGAGTCTGTGGGAGGAGGCAGGTACATCTCTACAGAGTCTGTGGGAGGAGGCAGGTACATCTCTACAGAGTCTGTGGGAGGAGGCAGGTACATCTCTACAGAGTCTGTGGGAGGAGGCAGGTACATCTCTACAGAGTCTGTGGGAGGAGGCAGGTACATCTCTACAGAGTCTGTGGGAGGAGGCAGGTACATCTCTACAGAGTCTGTGGGAGGAGGCAGGTACATCTCTACAGAGTCTGTGGGAGGAGGCAGGTACATCTCTACAGAGTCTGTGGGAGGAGGCAGGTACATCTCTACAGAGTCTGTGGGAGGAGGCAGGTACATCTCTACAGAGTCTGTGGGAGGAGGCAGGTACATCTCTACAGAGTCTGTGGGAGGAGGCAGGTACATCTCTACAGAGTCTGTGGGAGGAGGCAGGTACATCTCTACAGAGTCTGTGGGAGGAGGCAGGTACATCTCTACAGAGTCTGTGGGAGGAGGCAGGTACATCTCTACAGAGTCTGTGGGAGGAGGCAGGTACATCTCTACAGAGTCTGTGGGAGGAGGCAGGTACATCTCTACAGAGTCTGTGGGAGGAGGCAGGTACATCTCTACAGAGTCTGTGGGAGGAGGCAGGTACATCTCTACAGAGTCTGTGGGAGGAGGCAGGTACATCTCTACAGAGTCTGTGGGAGGAGGCAGGTACATCTCTACAGAGTCTGTGGGAGGAGGCAGGTACATCTCTACAGAGTCTGTGGGAGGAGGCAGGTACATCTCTACAGAGTCTGTGGGAGGAGGCAGGTACATCTCTACAGAGTCTGTGGGAGGAGGCAGGTACATCTCTACAGAGTCTGTGGGAGGAGGCAGGTACATCTCTACAGAGTCTGTGGGAGGAGGCAGGTACATCTCTACAGAGTCTGTGGGAGGAGGCAGGTACATCTCTACAGAGTCTGTGGGAGGAGGCAGGTACATCTCTACAGAGTCTGTGGGAGGAGGCAGGTACATCTCTACAGAGTCTGTGGGAGGAGGCAGGTACATCTCTACAGAGTCTGTGGGAGGAGGCAGGTACATCTCTACAGAGTCTGTGGGAGGAGGCAAGTACATCTCTACAGAGTCTGTGGGAGGAGGCAGGTACATCTCTACAGAGTCTATGGGAGGAGGCAGGTACATCTCTACAGAGTCTATAGGGAGTTCTTCAAATCCAGGAAATGTACAGCATCTCCAGAGGCTGTAAAACAAATGACCGCGGGTGCTGGAATCTTGAACAACAACAAAAAATGCTGTAAAACCTCAGGGCAGGCAGCATCCGTGGAGAGAGATTAGAAGCAATGCTTTGAGTCAGGGTGACCCTCCATCAGAACTGATTATAAGTTGCATTGATCTCTGGTTAATGTACAGAATCTGCAGAGATTCCATGTTGTTCAGGTGCATTTATATCCATGGAAATTAGAATCTTGAGAGACTGTAAGGGATTTAGGTATGTTAATGTGTGTATATATAAAAATTACAACTAAAACTCTTACAGCAGATGTACATGTGTGTATATATAAAATATATGCTGTAAGAGTTTTAGTTGTAATAATATCCAGGTGACGGTTAGAATCAAGAACGTTTATATCTGGAGAATCTAATCAGGTACATTCATATTTGGGGGATGTTTTGAGGGCTCAAGTGCCTTGAATTTTATGGGGAGGCGATAACCTAGTGATTATTAGAATCATAGAATCCTTACAATGCTGAAGGAGGCCATTCGGCCCATCGAGCCTGCACTGGCAACAATCCTACCCAGGCACTATCCCCATAGTCCCATGTATTTACCATGCCAATCTCCCTGACAGTAAGGGGCAACTTCCCATGGTCAATCCACCTAACCTGCATATTTTTGGACTGCGGGAGGAAACCGAAGCACCCGGAGGAAACTCGTGCAGAGACGGGGACAACGTGCAAATTCCACACAGTGACCCGGTGTTGGAATTGAACCCAGTTCTGTCACTGTAAGGCAGCAGTGCTATCTACTGTTCCGCCCATGGATATTGCTGGACTATTAATCCAGAAACTCAGCTAATGTTCTGGGGACCCCAGTTGAAATCCTGCCACAGCAGATGGTGGAATTGTGATTTTTTTTAAAATCTGGAATTATGAATCTACTCATGATAATGAAACCCTGGTCAGTTGTCAGAAAATCCCATCTGGTTCACTAAAGGAAGGAAATTTGTTGTCCTTGCCTGGTCTGGTCTACATGTGCCTCCAGAGCCACAGCAATGTGGTTAACCCTTGACTGCCCTTGGGCAATTAGGGATTGGGCAATAAATGCTGGCCACCAAATGACACCCATGTCCCATAAAGTATTTTTAAAAATTCCAACTTGTCCATGTCATCGAGTATGTTACTAGCCTCTCTGTTTACTTGCTGGCTTGCTAGGCTGTTAATTTATATTAAAAAGATTAGTCCTAATCCAATTGTGGGGGCACACCATTGCATACTTCCATCCAGTCTGAAGAACAATCCTTCACCAATGCGCGTTCCTCTCTGTTTCTTGGCTAATTTAAATCCACACTGAACAAAGAACAGTACAGCACAGCACAGGAAACAGGCTCTTCGGCCCTCCAAGCCTGTGCCACTCATTGGTCCAACTAGACCATTTGTTTGTATCCCTCCGTTCCCAGTCTGCTCATGTGACTATCCAGGTATCTTAAACGATCCCAGCGTATCCGCCTCCACCACCCTCTTAAAAAAAAAAGTCCCTCTGATATGAGTTAAACCTTGCCCCTCTCACCTTGAGCCTGTGACCCCTCGTGATCGTCACCTCCGATTTGAGAAAAAGCTTCCCACTGTTCACCCTATCTATACCCTTCATAATTTTATACATCTCTATTAGGTTGCCCATCATTCTGTCTTTCTAGGGAAAACAGCCCCAGTTTACTCAATCTCTCCTCTTAGCTAATTCAGTGCACTCTAATTTTTCTGACAACTGTGATATCGTACTTTATCAAAGGCTTTCCAAATCTACACACGTCAATATACTCCCCATCCACTCTTCTATTGCTTCATTGAATAACTCAATCAAGTTAGCCAGACAGTTTACCTTTAATAAATGCATGTTTGTTGTCATATATTGACCAGTGTTTTCCTGCATCTTTGTGTCTCAAAAGTTCTCCCACTACTGACATTAAGATGACTATATTATCCTGGGTTTATCGTTAGATATTCAGCTGCATGATTAAATATCCGCAGGTAATTAATTCCAATAAGCTACTCATTGTTGAGTATTTGGGTAAATTAACATGAATGTACACCAGTATATACAATAGTGTTATATAGCTCAAACATCTCGTCAACTGTCACTGAAATAATATTTCATGAATGAATCTCAAATGCACTCTGCAGTTTATAAAAACATAAGTTTGTTGCTCAAATAATTTTGCTTAAAACACTTATTAAACTTGACCTTAATAAAGAACATCCCAAGTGCTTTGCATCTGGTGAAGCATCATTTGAATTTGTTCACAGTGAGCCTCACAAACAGCAGCGCTTGGGGAAGAACCCTTCTCACATCGGGCCATGGGAACTTTTTCATCCACCTAAGAGGGCAGTGTGGGCTTTGGCTTAATGACTCCTGAAATATGTGAGAATGTCAGCCTAGATTTTGTGCTTTAGATTAGGAACCCATGGTCTTCTGAATTAGAAGGAATGATGGCACTCATTGAACCATGGTTGGCACCATTAGCTGTGGTTATAGAAGAGCAATTGCAGACTGGGAGACATTTGGACTGGGGAATATGTCCATTCAGTCTGATGTTTGCATTACATTAACTGCTGTGACGACATTTACAGTCTATATGTAAACTTGTCGTACAATGTTAACTGCACAATCCTGCCGCTGGGAACTCTGCATCTTCTGGGTGCAGTTGCGTGGGAACAGTCGTCATTTGCAGTTTTCATTATAAATGTGAAAACAAACTCAGGATGGAACAAAGTGACAGGAATTACTTGGACCCAAAGCTCTTTACCTGTTGTACAGCACTCAATTGCACTTCACTTTGTCATATCTAACATCAGTGTCAATGTTTGAAATAAGATCTCCTATGTAAAAGTTTGTTAGTATTAATGTGACGTGGACATGTGCTAATAGTTTGAAGTAAACAAGTTTCTCCGAAAACCTTTTGGCTAAAATATTTGCCTTGTCGTTGTTGCTCATTTTTGAAATTTCTAATGTCCAAAATAAAATATATTTCACAAAGTGAATAAATTTACGCATTCTCTTGTGTCTTTTAATGCTTTAATTGAATTGTTTATTTCGAGGTCTCAGAAGCTTTGATTTAGCTGTTGCTTGTTTCGTCCCCTGTTGGGTAGAACTTTTTAAATTTATCGGAGAATTTGCATGAGATCCCAGCCTGTAGTCAATGCACTCACTGGACTTTAATAGTGGCTGTGAAAAAGAATTGGGTGGTTGATTTCTCAATGCTTTCTTGAATTATGGAACCTCTTTAGATTTTAGGAGAGCTGAATGAAGGCTTGGTCAAAGAGTTGGGTTTTAAGGAAGGTCTAAAAAAGAGTTGAATGGAGAGGCATAATGGTTGAGAGAGAGAATTCCAGAGCTTGATCTAGACAGCTGAAGGCTCAAATGATAATGGGACATGGTGGAAAAAATGCGCAAGAGTCCATAGCTGGGCAATATGGAGTGTTTGGGAGATTTAGTGCAGGTTATAAAAATGTGACATTTAAATTGGAAGTCTTGTGTCAGTGAGGATGAGGGTAATGGATGGTATATAGTGTGGGTTAGAATGCAGACAGAAGAGGTTTACAGAGTGGTGGAAGGTCCCAAGAACTTTAGAGCAACTGAATCTAGAAAGTTTCCATGGAAAATACATTGTTTGATAAAGTACCACACAACAGGCTTGTCAGCAAGTTAAAACCCATGGAATAAAAGGGACAGTGGCAGCAGGGTTACAGTGTTGGCTGAGTGACAGGAAACTGAGTTGTGGTGAATGGCTGTTTTTCAGATTGGAAGAAGGGATCTGTATGAGGAGCGTTGCTTTTCTTGATGTATATCAATGACCTAGATTTAAGTGTGCAGGGCACAATTTCAAAACTTGAAGATAGCTCAAAATTTGGAAGTCTTGTGGAATACTGATCAATTTAAAGAATGCAGAATGGCGGAATGGATGGGCACTCGGCAAATGTAATTCGATGCAGAGAAATGTGAAGTGAAACATTTTGGTAGGAAGAATGAGGAAACAAAAGACACATTTCTAAAGCGAATGCAGGAACAGAGGGACTGTGCACAATTCATTGAAGGTGACAAGGCTGCTTGAGAAAGTGACTCTTCCATCTTTCTAAGTAGAGTCACAGATTACAAAAGCCAGAAAGTTACAGTGAGACTTTACAAAACTAGTTTGGAATCAACTAGCATATTGGATCTAATTCTGAGCACTAAACCTTAGAAGGATTGCAGCAAAGATTTACCAGAATGATTCCAGGGATGAGAAACTTCTGAAAGCAGGGGAGATTTGTGAAATTCGGGCAGGTATCTTCAAAGGCATTTTGAGAGGCTTCATAGAGATGTTCAAGATCGCTTGGGGCTTGGACAGAGAAAATAGAGATAAATTGCTCCTGTTAGTGGAAGGGTGAATAATTAGTATCAATTTTAAAATTGATCCAAGAATGAGAGAGACAGAATTTTTTTTAAATGCAGCTAGTGGTTAGGATTGGGAATGGACTGCTTATGCATCTTCGGGAGAGGTAGATTCAATTAGGAAAAGGATTTTGCAGGGCTGTAGAGAGAAGAGTGAGACTAGCTGAGTTACCCTTGCAGAGAGTCAGAATTAACACCATGGCCCGAATAGTCTTTTCTGATCTGTAAGGGTTCTATGATTCCACACTAAAGCAGAAGTCCGTGATATTACACTTGTGCTGTTTCTGCTCGGGACATAATCACAACTGAGTCAATTAGCATACCACAGTTACACAAAATCTACTTAAACCTGAAGCAGTTGCTGTGAGAACAGTTTGTGTCATGGTGTGGAACGGTGGTGCGATTTCTTCATTCTTCCCACTATTTAGCAGAAGAGTGGAATGTCAGACAAGCAATCTGACTGCATTGAATAGAGGAGCGCAGAGAGATTACAAGGTGGAGCTGGGTAGTGTACGGATACCTGTCGGTAATGACAGGTAACAGTGGAATGTAGATCAAGAGAAGGAGTAGGAGAGATATTGCTCAAGGATGTTGGGGGAGAGATGGGAGGATCATCGAGGTGCAACCTTGGGAGCTAATGATGGTTAGATTATTTTGAAGTTTTTTTTGTTCACGACAGCTTTCTCACTGGTGAGCTGGCAAACTGACTCATGGTGGACTGAAAGAGTAAATTTGCAAACTGTATGCCCCAGAAGCAGATAATGTTGAGTAAGGGGCAATCTAAAGCAGAACTTCTAAATGGGAAAAGGGCCAAGTTCAATGGGACGAGAGAGAGCAAGGTAAAATTGAGTCACAGCAAAAACTGATGAAAAATGGGTGATCCTTAAGGAGTGTGAGTGTGTCAGGTAAGGCTCAGTACATTCCCACAAGGGGAAAAGGTAAGAAAATCAAAGCCAGGGTTCCTTAGGTAACAAGGGGGATAAAGAACATAATGAAACAGAGTGTTAGGTGAAATAGTGAAGTGAAAACTTGGTAAAATGCAGTAAGTTGGGGGCAGGGGGAGCTGAAGACGAAAGTAAAATTGGCAAAAAGAGAATTTGAGAATGGAATGATGACATAAAAAGAAATTTGAAATTCTTCCACAGGCGTGTAAATAGGTGGGTGGGGTTCATTCGGGACAAAGGCACAGGGCAAGGCTGGAATGCTTAATGAGCACTTTGTTTATCAGATGTTTACTGAGGAAGAGATCCTGACAAACTATTGATCGAGATGGAGAAGATGGGTGAGATAATGAATGGGGTGATAGTTGAGGCAGAATGTACTGAAAAAGACTGCCTTCTCTATAGAGTGAAGGTGGTGAGTGTTGGCTGACAGCACAGCAATGACACCTTTCATCACTTTGATCAAGAGAAAGCTGATGGGGTGGTGATTGGATGGGATTTGTCCTTTTTTTAGAGCATTGCTGGGCAATTTTCTAATTATCTGGTGGATGCCAGTGTTGCAGCTATACTGGAACAGCTTGGCTTGCGGAGCACAGGTAGTCGGCACTAATGCCAGAATGTTGTCCGTAGCCTTTATAGTACCCATTCTTTTCAATCACTTGTTCATATCACGTGGAGTGAATCAAATTGGCTCAAGATTAGCACCCTGAATACTTAGAACCTTTGGAGGAGGCCAAGATGGATCAACCACTTAGCACTTCTGGCTAAAAATTGTACAAATGCTTCAGCCTTGTCTTTTGCACTGATATGCTGGCCTCTCCCATCTTTGAGGATGGGATAATTGTGGAACCACAACCTCGTGTTGTTTGTCCACAACCATTCACGACTGGTTATGGCAGGATTGCAGGGCTTAGATCTGAGCCCAGTCTAACAGCTATGCCCTTCATGGCTCTACCGTCTTGGCCAGTCGTGATACTGAGCCACTCTTTGGTGGTGGACGTTGAAATCCCCAGTGCAGCGTACCTTCTGTCCTCTTGCCACCCTCACTGCTTCCTCTAGGTGATGCTGAACATGGAGGAGTGCTGCTTCATCAGTGGAGGGAGGTGGTAATCAGCAGATGTCCTTGCTTGTTTTGACCTGTTGCCATAAGATGCCATGTTGAGCATTCTTGGGGCATCTCCCTTCCAACTGTATACCACTTTGCTGCCAACTCATCTGGCCCTTTCCCACTGACAGGAAAGGAGTACCCAGGAATGCTGGTATTGATGTCTGGCACATTGGTTATAAGGTCTGATTCTGAGAGTATGATTGTGTTTGGCTATTGATTGATTAATCAAGGGGAGGCAGTGGCATAGTGGTATCTTCACTAGGCTAGTAATCCAGAGATGCTGGCTAATGTCATGGGGACTTGGGTTCGAATCCCATCAAGGCAGATGGTGGAAGACACATTTTAAAAATCTGGAATTAAAAGTCTAATGATAATCATGAAGTGGTTGTCATAAAAATCTATACGATTCACTTCTGTCCTTTAGGGAAGGAAATCTGTTGTCCTTATCTGGTCTGGCTGACATGTGATTCCTGAACAATGTGTTTAAATTTTAATTCATCTCAGGAATGAGCAATAAATGCTGATCCAAGCAGCATTGCCCACAACCATGAACAAATAAACTAAAAAAAAATCTTTGGGATGTTCTGAAGAAAGGTCATTGACCTGGAAAGTTTGTTCTGTTTCTCCTCCACTTGACTTGCTGAGTATTTGCACCTTTTATTTATTATTACAATGTTATTGCTTCTTCCTTTGGCGAATCTCTGCAAAGCTCCATCGGGATATCAGATGCTTTGTACGATGACTGAGTTCTGAGTTTAAGGAGCTCCCGAGTTGGAAACCAGGCACTTTCCCAATAGATGAAGGAGGATTGCCACTAAATGTTAAATGCAGTTCCCTTCATCCCACCTCAACCACTAAAGTAACACATTGGGCTACGTTCACAGAGATGATGACAGCCCAATTCAACATCAGAAGTATATGGTTCAGGGTCTTTGAAAGGAACATAAAAGAAGCAAAGAAGTTCTGAGCAAAACAAACTTAAATGAGGACCTGAAGGAAATCAGCATCAGTAGAGAAATGGTTTTGGGGGGATTGAAGGTGGATAAATCTCCAGGTCCTGATGATGATCTCAGGGTGCTTAAGGAAGTGGCCCCGAAAATAGTAAATCCATTGGTGATTATTTTCCAAAATTGTTTGGACTCTGGAATAGTTCCTACAGATAGAAGGGTAGCAAATAAAGCCCACTATTCAAAAATAGAGGTAGAGAGAAAACGGAACTATAAACCACTGAGTCTAACGTCGGTATTGGGGAAGTTGCTGGAGTCTATTATCAAAGATTTCATCACTCAGCATTTAGAAGGCAGTGATATAATCAGACAGTCAGCACAGATTTACAAAAGGGAATTTGTGCTTTCTATTGGAATTGAAATCTATTGGAATTTTTTAAGGATGTAACTAGTAGAGTTGTCCGAGGTAAACCAGTGAATGTGATTTATTTAGATTTTCAGAAGGCTTTTGACAGGGCCTCACATAAGAGATTACCATGTAAAGTTAAAAGTACATGGTAATGTCTTGAGATGGATAGAAAGCTGATTAGCAAAGAGTTGGCAATAAACGGGTCTTTTTCTGATTGGCAGGCAATGACTAGTGGGGTTCCGCAGGGATCTGCGCTAGGATCCCAACTGTTGACATTATATATTAATGATTTGTAAGAGGGAACTGAGTGTATTATTTCCAAATTTGCAGATGATTCAAAGTTGGTAGGAGAATGAGCTGTGAGGAGGATGCAGAGATGCTTCAGCATGATTTGGACAGGCTGTCTGGGCATCTGCATGGTAAATGCAATATAACATGGATAAATGTGAGGTTGCCCACTTTGGTAGCAGTAAGAGGAAGACAGATTATTACTTGGGTATAAATGGAGAGGTGGATGCTCAGAACTTGGAGTCCTCATTAATCACTTGGTGAAAGTAAGCGCGCAGGTACAGCAGGCTATACCTGCAAATTGGCCTTCATAGCGAGAGCATTTGAGTATAGGGATGTTTTGCTGCAATTGTGTACGGTGTTGGTTTTGATTTGATTTATTATTGTTACATGTATTATCATACAGTGAAAGTATTTTTCTTGCACGCTATACAGACAAAGCATACCATTCATAGAAGGAAATGAGAGAGTGCAGAATGTAGTATTACAGTCATAGCTAGGGTGTAGAGAAGGATCAACTTAATGCAAGGTAATTCCATTCAAAAGTCCGACAGCAGCAGGAAAGAAGCTGTCCTTGAGTCAGTTGGTACATCTTCTCAGACTTGTATCTTTTTCCTGAAGGAAGAAGGTAGAAGAGAGAATGTCCAGGATGTGTGTCACTCTTAATTATGCTGCCTGCTTTGCCAAGGCAGTGGAAAGTGTTGACAGAGTCAGTGGATGGGAGGCTGGTTTGCGTGATAGATTGGGCTACATTCACGACCTTTTGTAGTTTCTTGCGGTCTTGGGCAGAGCAAGATACCAAGCTGTGACACAATGAGAAGGAGTGCTTTCTATGGCATCTGTAAAAGTTGGCATGGGGGGACCAGGACAGGTTACTCGATGTCTAACCTGTGCTGGGAGTGCTTGATGGGAACAGTGTGGAGGGAGGTTTACTCTGTATCTAGTCCCATGCTGTACCTGTCCTGGGAGTGTTTGGTGGGAGATGGTATAGAGGGAGCTTTACTTTAAATCTAACCCGGTGCAGTACCTGTCTTGCAGGAGTTTGACGAAGACTGTGCAGAGGGAGCTTAATCTGTATCTAATAAGAGAATAACATAAGAAATAGGAGCAGGAGTAGGCCATCTTGCCCTTCGAGCCTGCCCTGCCATTCAATAAGATTATGGCTGATCTGAAGTGGATCAGTTCCACTTTATCCGCTTGCTCCCCATAACCCTTAATTCCCTTGTCTATCAGAAATCTATCTACCCATGACATAAACATGTTCAACAAGGTAGCCTCCACCACTTCAATGGGCAGAGAATTCCAGAGATTCACCACCCTCTGAGATAAGAAGTTCCTCCTCAACTCTGTTCTAAACTGCACCCAACCCCCGCCCCCCTACTTATTTTGAGGCTGTGCCCTCTAGTTCTGGTTTCCTTTCTAAGTGGAAAGAATCGCTCTCACTCTACCCTATCTAGCCCCTTCGTTATCTTGTAAGTCTCTATAAGATCCCTCCTCAGCCTTCTAAACTCTGAGTACAGGCCCAGTCTATTTAATCTCTCCTCATAAGCTAACCCCCTCATCTCCGGTATCAGCCTGGTGAACCTTCTCTGTATTCCCTCCAAGGCCAATATATTTTGCAAATAAGAAGACCAAAACTGCACACAGTACTCCAGTTGTGGCCTCGTCAGTGCCTTGTACAGTTGCAGCAAGACCTCTCTGTTTTTATATTCTATCCCCCTCGCAATAAAGACCAACATCCCATTTGCCTCCTTGATCACCTGCTGCACCTGCAGACTGAGTTTTTGCGATTCGTGCACAAGGACCCCCAGATCCCTCTGCACAGTCGCATGCTACAACTTTTCACCCTTTAAATAATATCCCTCCTACTAAGTGGATAACCTCACATTTGCTAATGTTATGCTTCATCTGCCAGGTCCTCGCCCACTCACTCAGCCTATCCAGACCTCTCTGCAGACTTTCCGCATCCTCACGTAATTCGCTTTTCCACTTATCTTCATGTCATCAGCAAATTTTGTTACCCTACACTCAGCCCCCTCCTCCAGATTGTCTGTATATGGTAAACAGTTGAGGCCCCAGCACTGATCCCTATGGCACGCCACTAGTCACCAACTGCCAACCAGAAAAGCACCTAACCCATGCTATAGTGTCCTGGGAATGCTTGATGGGATCAGTGTGGAGGAAGGTTTACTCTGTATCTAGGTCCATGCTGCATCTGTCCTGGGAGTGTTTGATTTGGACAGTGTATGAATCTGTGTTGAATTATGTTCAGTCTGATGGTCCATTGTGAAATAAGTTCTGAAAGTTGTACTGCATCTACCTCTGTGCTGTAACTGTCTTGGGAGTGTTTGATGGGGGGGACAGTGTAGAGGGAGCTTTACGCTGTATCTAACCCCATGCTGTACCTGCCCTGAGTGTTTGACAGGGAACAGTGTACAAAGAACAAAGGAAAATACGACACAGGAACTGGCCCTCCGGCCCTCCAAGCCTGCAGCGACCATGCTGCCCGACTGAAGTAAAACCACCTACCCTACTGGGGACCATATCCCTCTATTCACATCCTATCCATGCACTTGTCAAGACCCCCCTTAGAAGTCACTACCGTATCCACTTCCACTACCTCCCCCGGCAACGAGTTACACTCTGTGTAAAAAAAAACTAGCTTGTACATCTCTTTTAAACCTTGCACCTTAAATCCTGTCTCGAATAATCCTCTCTAATAATTTACCTACCACTGATGTAGGGCTCACCGACCTTAATTACCTGCATTATTCTTGCTACCCTTCTTAAACAAAGGAACAACATGGCTATTCTCCAATCCTCTGGGACCTCCTCTATAGCTGTGAGGATACATAGATTTCTCTCACGGCTCCAGCAATTTCCTTCCTTGAGTAGAGAGAGCTTTACTCTGTATCTAACCCCACACTGTACCTGTCCTGGGAGTGTCTGATGGGGACAGTGTAGAGGGAGCTTTACTCTGTATCTATACCTGTGTTCTTTGTGTGGAACTGGGAAATTTGGTGTATGTTTATTAGGGGTGCTGGAGCTGGCAGGAGGAGTAGAAAAATATTCAAGGCTATTTTTTCCTTTTGTAATTTTCCAGATAGCAGCAGCCGAGGGCAAACGGCATTGGGACCTCATGACCAGTATCTGTCACACAGCACAAACACTGCCATGGTTAAACCACAGAGGTTTGAAGTATTCACCATCCAATCAAAACTGTCAGCCAGTGCACCAGAGTTCTACCCACCAGGCTTTATGGCAACATCATCGGTGAGTATGCAGATAGGATATAGTTTAGTAGTGTGTTCTTCTGGTAAAAGCACAGCAAGAATTAAATATTGTTCTAATGTTTCTAATCATTCCTGGTTGCTCTTTGGCTGGTGTGAAGATTAAATTCACATATTGTGGCCAGCCAATGTGTCCTCCTCGATTCAGCCAACAGGGTCATAGGATCATGTAGCACAGCTGGAGGCTAATTTGGCTCATTGTCCTGTTCTTGCTCACCTTTCTTATTCATCAGGTTTGTTTTACTGATACATCAGAAGTGAAGGACTTGCCCAGGCCTTGGTTCTCCTGTCAGCTTGATTTGATTTGTTATTGTCATGTATTAACAGGCAGTGAAAAGTATTGTTTCTTGCGGTATACAGACAAAGCATACTGTCCATAAAGAAGGAAACGAGAGAATGCAGAATGTAGTGTCAGTTATAGCTAGGGCGTAGAGAAAGATCAACTTAATGCAAGGTAGGTCCATTCAAAAGTCTGACAGCAGCAAGATAGAAGCATAATCTCAGACTTTTGTATCTTTCCCCAACGGAAGAAGGTAGAAGAGAGAATGTCTGGTATGCGTGGGGTCCTTAATTATGCTGGCCGCTTTGCTGAGGCAGCGGGAAGTGTAGATAGTCAACGGATAGGAGGCTGGTTTGCATGATGGATTGGGCTACATTCATGACCTTTTGTAGTTCCTTGTGGTCTTGGGCAGAGTGGGAGCCATACCAAACTTTGATACATTCATGCTCTCCACCCTGGAAGCCCTGGATGAACCTATATCTGGGGTCACTGTTGCAGATATCAGAGCAGATTTCTCAAGGGTCACCCCACAGAAAGCGACTGGCCTGGATGGGGTATCCAGATGAGTACTCGGATCCTGTGTGGATCAGCTAGCAGGAGTATTCGCAGACATCTTCAACCTCTCTTCGCAACAATCTGAGGTCCCTGTCTGCTTCAAGAAGACAACCATCATCCTAGTACTTAAGAAAAACCAAGCAACGTGCCTTAATGACTATCAGCTTGTGGCTCTGACATCCATCATTAGGAAATGCTTCGAAAGGCTGGTCATGGCACAAATCAATTGTGATTCATCTGTCATCTATGTTGAATTATGTCCAGTCCAACTGTCCGTTGTGAAATAAGTTCTGAAATTTATACAGCATCTACCTTTGTGCTGTACCTGTCCTGATAGTGTGTGATAGGGGACAGTGTAGAGGGAGCTTTACTCTGTATCTAACCCTGTCTGTACCTGTCCTGGGAGTGTTTGATGGAGGACAGTGTAGAGGGAGTTTTATTCTGTATCTAACCCCATGCTGTACCTGTCCTGGGAGTGTTTGATGGGGACAGTGTAGAGGGAACTTTATTCTATCTAACCCCGTGCTGGACCAGTCCTGGGAGTGTTTGTTGCAGACAAGGTACACCTGAATCTGCTCTCAAGTGATGAAGGGGCAATGCTCCAAATGCGCGTGCTACCAGATTAAACCCATTGGATTTTAACCTGGTGTTGTGAAACTACTTACTGTGTTTACACTTAGGAGAACCTTCACAGCCAATTGCTTTCACTGACTAAAGGAAATCTAAACAGAAGGAATCTCTATAGTCTTATGCTTCTGACTTCCCCAGAAAGCAGGGTCCCATATGACTCAGCCTATTGCCTTCTAACCTTCCTCTCAGTCTGCCTTGTCTGATATGTGCTCTCTGCCCTGGATCTCTCAACAGAAAGCACCAGATGAGGGACTTGCGGAATTTGATATACCCTCTGACCTCACACTTGCTGATTATCTCCACGATTTTCTGAGTCTCCTGACTTCTCACCCTGGTAGCTTCGAGCTGGAGATTGTGCAGTTTACGGAGATGATGAACGGTTGGGTCAACACTGATGAAGCACTGCAGGAAGTGGTGGAAATAATCTATCAGCAGGTGAGATATTTGGAGGGGGGTAATTGGAGGATAGGGGAAGAAGATACATGTATGAACTATTGTGAATGTTACAGTGAGTACATATGTCAATTCTCTCTGCATAAGTGGCATTACAAGGCTATATTTGTGAAGTTTCTAGGGTTTTTCACTGGCCTGTAGGAAGACTGTTGTATTGGAGCCCAATCATCACAGTCTCAGGGTATAACTGCAGGGATTCGTTAGGGCAGCATGTTCACCCTAGCTATCATCAGTGACTTACTGAATATCCTGTAAGGTCAGCAGTGATACTTCCAGTGTCCAGCTCCATTTACAACTTTCCCTTGTCGATACCCCGAGATAAATAACAAACTACTATTGGTCCAGATACAGTTCCCATCACTTACGCCATCCATGCAACCATTTACATTGAGTGAATAACTCTAACTGTTTGGCATTATAATTGTAATCATAGAGTCATTGAATGCATTGCATTGAAAAGGCCCATTCAGATCATGCTGTTTGAAAGAGTGATTAAAACAAAGTATCACAAGACAGGAGGAGGTGGTGCAGATGGTGTAACCAGTCCTACCCATCAGCTCCTTCTGAGATTAAATTACCTTCACTCCAGCTGCTTTTGTCCTGTGAATCCCACTTTCTGTCTAATTCATTGCACAAAAGCAGGTCATTCAACCCATCACTTTGCTTTCCTCTTAACTACCTTTAATGTAACCCTATCAGCATTGCTGAATTCTTCTGCCTCTTGCATTAATCTAGCTTCCCCTTAAATTAACCTATGTTATTCGCTTCAACTGCTCCCTTTTCTGACCACACTCGGGGTAAAGACATGCCTTTCTCCTTTTCATGGGATATGGATGTTGCCGGCTAGGCTAACCTCCTTTCACAGGATATGGTCGTTGCTGGCTAGGCTAACCTTTGCTATCCACCACTAATTGACCTTGAGAAGTTAATGGTAGGCTGCCTTCTTGAACCAAGTTTGTCTGGTGCAGAGAACACTTTTTTTACAGAGGGACTGCAAGGATTTTAAACCAGCAACAGTGAAGGAACGCAATGTAGTTGCAAGTCATGGTGACATATTCCATCACGTTCCTAACTTGAGCCTTGCAGATGGTGGGCAGAATTCAACAAGTCAAGAGGTGAATTACTCGCCACAGAATATTTCCTGTCTTCCACCCTTTTCATAGACATTCCCTTTTACCTCCCTATCTTTCCTGGCCTCTATGCTTGTTTAAATCCTTGCATCTCTTCCCTTTTCCCAGTTGTATACAAGTAGGAGGCCATTTGGTCCATCAGGTCTGCACCGACTCTCATACAACATCCCACCCATATCCATTCTTCTGCACTATCCCCATAATCCCACGCATTTATCATGGTCAGTCCACCTAACCTGCACATCTTTATGAACTGTGGGAGGAAACCGGCGCACCTGGACGACACCCCTGCAGACATGGGGAGAACTTGCATACTTCACACAGTCACCTGAGGCCAGAATTGAACCTGGGATCCTGTGAGGCAGCAGTACTATAAACTGTGCCATCCAGATGACAAGTCACAGACTTGAAACAGTGGCATAATGGTTAGCACCTCACAACTCTAGGAACCCAGGTCCGTAAGATGTGCAGATTGAGCGCATTGGCTATGCTAAATTCTCCTAGGGGATTTTCACAGTAACTTCACTGTAGTGCTAATGTAAGCCTACTTTGTGATACTAATAAATAAACTTTAAACATTAGCTGTTTCTCCCTTCACGTGCTGACTGACCAGCTATTTCCTGAATTTTCTGGTTTTATATTGAATGTATCTACATCAATCACAGTCCCCATGTTTCCTAAGGATGCCTCTTCTGTAAGGAACCTCGTTCAGTCCATCTTGTTTTTCATCCTCTAGGCGACCACAGTGGCCAACTTCACATATACGGGTGCTCGACTGTGTAATTACCTGTCCCAGAACCTAACTATCAACCCCAAAAGCAGCAACTTCCGGCAGCTGTTGCTACAAAGGTAGGTGCTGCGTTATGCATTTGCCTTGAAGTTAATTTGTCATCTGTGTTGCGCCCTATATTCTGTTCTCTTTTGCCTTCAGAGTCTATTACATTTCTCATTCAACAGAGCAGGGAACTTTGAAGAAAGTTGTACAAGACAGTGAGTTAGTGTGCAGCTGGAAAAAAGATCTGTGTTTACACAACGCCTTTCAGAACATCTCAATTTGGACACAACAAGCTCCCATAAACGGCAATGTGATAACTAGCTTTTTAAAAATATGTTGAAGCTGGGGTAAATATGAGGTATAGCTGCTGGTGTTGGACTGGTGAGCACAGTAAATAGTCTCAGCACCAGATTAAATTTGTTTATTTGGAAGCACGAGCTTTTGGAGCACTGCCCCTGTTGTGAGACTACTTATGGAGTAAATATAGCTAAGGATACTGAGGAGAACTGTCCCTTTTTGAAATGTTTTGAGATATTTTGTGTCCACTTACAGGAGCCAACAAGGCCTCCGTTTAATGACTAATCTGAAAGCTGGATCTCCAGCAGTGCAGCACTCCCTCAGTCCTGCACTGAAGTGTCAGGATACGTTATGTGCTCAAGTCTTCGGAGTGGGGCTTGAACCCACAACCTTCTGATCCCGAGGTGAATGTGCTGCCCACTGAGCTGCAGCTGCCATTGTGGGTTTGACGCTCTGGCTTCAAAATGCAGGCAGCTACACTTGCATCTACGAATGCTACTGCTCTGTCCTTTTCCCCTAGGTGTCAGACGGAATATGTGAAGAGAGACGAGGCGGTGAAAGGAGATGAGAAAACCAGGAAGAAGTTCCACTCATTTGTGCTGTTCCTGGGCGAGCTATACCTCAACCTGGAGGTGAGGGGTCAGGACCAGTGTGCTTAATTGTTTTAAATGGGCCTTTTCCCCACTCTCATTTGTCATTTGTTCAATTCTTGTGTAAAACTGACTGGGAAGTAATTCAGAGGAAAAAAGATCATCGCTCCCGCTCACTTCTAGTCTAACTTGTAGCAGAAATCACAAGCCACTTGTGTCAACAAATTCAGCCGCACCAATTTTCTTTTTGGTGGAATTGGGAAATTTGTTTGAATTTTTTTCTTTTGAGGTCCAGTGAACCATTGATTTTTTTCTGGCCCTAGAAAAGTCAGTCTGGCATTTAGATATTTTCCTCAGCATGACCTAAGAAGGTGCCAGACCTACTCCAAGTGCATGAGAAGTGCAAGACCACTAGCCCATGGTCACTGGAGTCGTTAAGAAAGACCCTTTCTCTTAGGTGTTTCAAAACTTCTGCCAGCCAGTGGATTATTTTTGAAGAGTAGACAGTGATGCTTTGTAGGAAACTGGCAGCCAATTTTTATAGCAAGAGATCTCAATACTATGAATGGTTAGGTAGCCTATTTTCATGGTGGTGTTGGCTGAGAGATGAATGTTGGCTGGAGGAATTCACTTCATATGGTGACAAGGTCAACAAGCTTTCAGTTTCATGTCAGTGATTTAGTCTTGACTTTCAAAAGGGAATTGGATATATTCTTGAAGGACAAGGCTTGTAGGACTGTGGAGAAAGACCAAGGGTGAATGCGACCAATTGGGTAGCTCCTTCAGAAAGCTAGTACAGGCATGGCCAAATGGCCTCCCCCATGCTCTACGATTCTTCAGATTTGTCGTCTGAACTGTAAAACCATTGAACCCTTTGAGTAGAACATGCAAAATCCACACACAGTCACCCAAGATCAGAATTGAACCCAGGTTCCTGGTGCTGTGAGGCAGCATGGCCAATCGACATAAACTGCACACCTTTGGTACTTACAACAATTCAGTGCACAAGTCTCTCATGTGGGCCTTGAACCCACACTTGTGGCTCTGTGACACAAGTGCTATTTGGAACTAAACCGACAAGTGCTGAGATCCAGCTGTTAGTTTTTTTTTAGCTATCTGGAGATGTGAGACTGTACATTAATTTTGGTTGCATAACACAAACTATATAAGGAGCATGGAATAAAACAAAGTGTTGGGAAAACTCAGCAGGCCTGGCAGCATCTGTGGAGAGAGAAGACTGTTTACCTTTCAAATCCAATATAACCCTCCTTTGGAATCATATGGCTTAGTCATAGAAGTTTACAGCATGGAAACAGGCCCTTCAGCTCAACTTGTCCTTGCTGCCCTTTTTTTAAACGCTTAAGCTAGTTCTAATTGCCCGCTTTGGCCTGTATCCCTCTGTACCCAGCTTACCCTTGTAACTGTCTAAATGCTTTTTAAAAGACAAAATTGTACCAGCCTTTACTACTATCTCTGGCAGCTTGTTCCAGACACCACCCTGTGTGTGAAAAAATTGTTCCTCTGGACCCTTTTGTATCTCTCCCCTCTCACCTTAAACCTATGCCCTCCAGTTTTAGACTCCCCTACCTTTGAGAAAAGGTATTGGCTATCTAGCTGATCTATGTCCCTCATTATTTTATAGACCTCTAAGATTGCTCCTCGGTCTTCTACGCTGCTGTGGAAAAAGGTCCCAGTCTATCCAACCTCCCTTTATAACTCAAGCCATCAAGTCCCAGTAATATCCTAATATCTTTTCTGTGCTTTTTCTAGTTTAATAATACCCTTTGTATAATAGGGTGACCGGAACTGCACACAATATTCCAATGTGGCCATATCAATTTGCAATTGAAACATTCACTTTCTTTCTGTCTCCATGGATACTGTCAGTTTCAGAGTATTTTCCCAGCATTTTTGGTTTTTATTTAAGATTTCAAACATTCGCAATATTTTTCTTTGGTATTAGAAGCAAATTTGATTGTGGCAGAACCAATTAATTTATTACTTAAAGGGATTTTTGAAGGTATAATTTTATTTCTGCTGTGGGTTGGCAGGTTAAGGGTCCAAATGGAGCACCGACACGAGCTGAGATTTTGCAGACAGGACTTCGTGAATTACTGAATTCACTGTTCTCTCAACCCGTGGATGATAACCTCATCTGTGCTGTCAAATTACTGAAGGTACGGACTGAGCCATGCTTTTAATTTTCCTATTTTGCCTTGTGCGTTTCCTGTTTTCCTTCCTGCCTCGTTTACACCATTCTCCTGTGTGTTCTGTATGGAGAATGAAGGATGCCCTAACTGCGTTCAGTATTGTGTGGAAATGACGTATGAATGGGCAGTATGATCGATGCACCCAAAACTTTATGCCTTTAGCTATCAGGCTTGCTCTCTGTCGAACATGCATACTGTCTCTCTAATCTTTCTTCTTCCTTTGTAGCTGACGGGATCAGTGTTAGAAGATGCCTGGAAGGGGCAAGGGAAGTCAGATATGGCTGAAATAATTCAGCGAATTGAAAATGTTCTTCTAGATTCTAACTGTAGCAGGTGAGTATTTGTGTGATGGTGAAGCATGCCTGTAATCTAAAGCATTGCTTTAACAGAGTGTTGAAGGTGACCTTGTGTGTCAATAAATTAACAGGATACTGTACTTGAGATTGTTCTGAAGTTTTCTGCCTGAAAAGCTACATGGTTGAATTAGCTTGGTGAATGCTCCATGGCAGGTTTCCTCCTTTGGTCTACATTTTCTTCCCAATAGGACAAGGGAAAGAACATACTCATAAGAACAGAGAACTGGGATAGCAATGGGGACTGGCCCACACTCAGCGGAAGATTCTACCACCACAGAGCGGGAACAACTTCATTTGAAATATCCAGAGTAAATCATAGAATCCCTACAGTGCAAAAAGGCCATTTGGCCCATTGAATCTGCACTGACCACAATCACAATTACATTCAGGCCCTATTCTCATAACCTCACATTTACCCTGCTAATCCCCTGACACTAGGATTGATTTAGCATGGCCAATCAACCTAACCCACACATCTTTGAACTGTGGGAGGAAACTGCAGCACCTGAAGGAAACCCATGCAGACATGGGGAGAACATGCAAACTCCACGCAGTGATTCGATGCCAAAATTGAACCCGTGTCCCTGGTGCTGGGAGGCAGCAGTGCTAACCACTGTGCTACCCACTCACTAATTTCACAGTGTCTCTGTGATTCATCTCCAGTTTTACAAATCTGTGTCCGCACTTGTGTAATATTTTATATTTCAATTGAATCAAATGCAGATGCCTAGGATATCTAAGAGGACGTCTGTCTCTAGAAACCGGTGAAGTCGTTATATGAACTTTGGCCACTCATTGCTTTTTTATCTTAATTATTCTCAGGGATGTAAAGCAGATGTTGCTGAAATTGGTCCAGCTACAGTCAAGTAACTGGGGTCGTGTTCACACAGCAGCAACGTATAATGAAGCTACACCTGAAAATGATCCCAACTATTATATGGTAAGATTGTATTTATTAAACACGTGTGTGCACACTCGCATTGATCCATGCAGCACAAATCAATTTCCAGATCAGTTTCATAACCTGAGGTCATCTCAAAGTGCTCTGCAGCCAATAAAGTACTTTTGAAATTTAGTCACTGTTGTAATTTAGGAAATTTGACATACGTTTTGTACGCAGGAAGCTCTCTCAGACACCAAAGCTCTAATGACTAGACAATCCTTTAGTGATATTGATAAAATGATTAATATTGGCCAAGATGGTGGGGAGATTTCTTCTGCTGTTCAGAGTAATGCTATGGGACCTTTACGTCCTGAGGGGGCAGTTGGGACCTCGGTTCAGCATGTCACCTGACAGATTATGCCTCTGACGGTGTGGCACACACCCAGTGCTGTTTCTGAAGTGGAATTGAACCCTCAACTTCCAACTTTGAGCCAAGAGTGGTTCCTGACGAGCCATGGTTGACATGATACATTAAAGAATCCACAACAATTGTCTCCTGTTCTTGGGATCGAAAGCAGTAAGAGTCTTAGAGACGTTTATGGCACAGAAGGTGGCCGTTGACCCATGGAGTCCAAGTTGGTTCCCTGTGGAGCATTTCAGTCAGTTCCATTCCCCGACTCGATCCCTACAGTTTATTTCCTTTAAATTCCCACCCAATTTCTATTTGAAATCATTGTTTCTGCTTTTACCACTTCCATAGATAGTTCCAGGTCATCACTACTCACTGCATAAAAAAAATTCTTTTCTCACCTCCACTCCACTACATCTGTCACCCAAGACTTTCAATGTCCCCCATTCCAAATGCCATCAGGTAACTGGAAGATTTTCCATCTTGTCTAATCTGTTTTTAGCCTCAGCTGAGTGGGCAGCATTCTCACCTCTGAATCAGGTGACAGTAGGTTGAAACCTCACTCCATAGACTTGAGCACATAACCTAGGCTGCCAGTCCAGTGAGGATTGTTGAAGGTGCCAGCTTTTGGATAATTTGTTAAACAGTTATAATGTGCATCCCTGTCAATCTCCCCATATGTATTTTTGCTCCAAGGAAAACTCCAATCTTTCCAATCTAACTTTGTAACTAAAAACCCACATCCCTGCAACCATTCAAGGTACTTCACATCTTTTCGAGAGTGTGGGGAACTGGACTGGACTACTTGGGGCTTAACCAGAGCTTTATAAAGATTCAGCATAATTTCCCTACTTCTGTACTCAATGCTTCCATTTATGAAGCCCAAAGTCCCAAATGCTTTGCTAACCACTCTCTTAATATGTTCTGTCACTTTCAAAGGTCAATGCACATGCACCTCCAGGTCCCTCTGTTCCTGCACACTTTTTAAAATTGTGATACTAAGTCTATACTGCTTTTCCCCATCCCTTTCTGCATCACCTCACTCCTCTATTATGTCCCATCTGCGATCTGTTGGCCCATTCTGTTAATCTACCTTCCCTCATTCCCTTAACTCTTAAAATCTCATGTATACTAGTCCTTGTACAATCATGTCTGCCTTTCCTAAGCAGGCAATTTACATCATCCTGACTATTTGCCACTCTTCCCAGTTTGGTAAAGTTTTGAAATTTTACTCTGTTCCAAGATCCAAGTTATTTACACACATCAAACAAGCAGTGATCCTAACACTGACCCTTGGGATACACCACTGTCATCCATCTGCCTGTCTGAGAAACAAACTTTTAGCACGACTCGCTGCTTTCTCTCATTCAATCAATATTTTTTCCAGTTGTTCCCAAGCTGTCCTATTGCATAAGCTTCTATTTTGTTCACCAGTTTTTATGTTTTACTTTGTCAGATGCTTCCTTGAAATCCATATAGACAATATCATTTGCATTCCTTTCAGCAACCTTCTCTCAATTACAATTAGCCAAGCATGCTTTGGCATGTCAGCTCTTATTCATTAACTCAAATCTCTCCATGTACCTGTTAATATTTTTCCCTGGTTATGGTTTCCAAAATTTTACCCACCTCTGATGTTAAACTAACTGGCTTATAGTTACTGGGACTGCTCTTGTTTATCTTGACACATTTGCTGCTCTTGAATTCTCTGACAACTTGTCGATGTCTAGCAAAACTTGGAAAATTAAGGTAATCCCTTCCCAGAAGTTCCATATCAGATTGTTCTTGCTCTTTTCCATTGCTGATCTAAGCCTTATGATATCAGGATCACTCTGATCCAAACGTTCCTTCACAGACACTTGGTCCACTTGACCCACCTCATTGCCAGACCAGATCTAGCAGTCTTATTTCTGTGTGCTGGTGCCCATTTCCATACCAATTTAGTTTAACCCCTCCCTAACAACACTAATGAATCTCAACGCAAGGACAGTGGTCCCAATGCAATATAGTGCTGTGTTGCTGATATCATTAAGTCCCAGTTGAGCAAAGCTGCAGATTTGAGACTGGAGTACTGGTACTTGGTGAGTTACCTATTCAGGCTGGGAGAATCTGTGGAGGTTTGCTTGGGCTCAGTGATAGCTTGAGGACACAAGGTGTCTGTCTTAGTCTAAGATGTGGCATATGATAAATGGGTGAAAAAAAACCCCAGTGAGATAAATAGCTTTCTCTCATCTTTCCAAATATTCCACTTGAGCTCATGTCACTGTTAGTGCATAAAAAGAAAGAACAGTATAAAGAGTGAGAGAGTGGACAGTCTGCACTAGGTCTCTACTGGGACTTCAATCCATGAGCTTTGTCATATTGGATAGGCTCCTTTACTTCACCTCCCACTTGGGCGGCACATTGGTTAGCACTGCTGCCTCACAGCTCCAGGGACATGGGTTCAATTCCCGGCTTGGCTCACTGTCTGTGTGGAGTTTGTATGTTCGCCCGTGTCTGTGTGGGTTTCCTCTGGGTACTCCGGTTTCCTCCCACAGTCCAAAAGATGTGTTTCTTAGATGCATTGACCACACGCATTTCTCCCTCAGTGTACCCGAACAGGTGCCAGAGTGTGGCGATGAGAAGATTTTCACAGCTTCATTGCAGTGTCGATGCAAGCCTACTTATGACACTAATAAAGTAAAGAAATAATAAGTGGAGTAAGCTACACTTTGCTCGGAGATTTCATTTCCTTTGGGAAATTCTCCTAGGATCATGCTCGATGCCTTCACTGGCCTTGTGTATCTATTCTTCAAATTAGAAGACTCTGCAATTGTCTTCAGGCATTAACTTGCAGGGATGTAACAGTATATGGTACCACAGTGCAAGAGATCACCAAGAGGTGCACCAAGAATTAAAAGTTTGTGCACAAAATACTTTGGTCATAAATGGTGGGTTATTGAGAGAGGGAAGATTTCCTAATCTGCAAACTTCAAAACAAGAGTTGCAGCGCTAATTTTGTAAACCCCAGCAAGGCAGTGTTGCTCAGTAGGTAAATATGTCACCTTTTCACTGACTTGGATGAAAGTTTCCTCTCACTGCCTCTTGGTGTGTATCAGGGCAATATTAATAGTCCACCTTCTTGACTTGTAATGTTTCTAGCTCAATGGGGTGGTTAATATTGAGTGTATCTTCTATTGGCCGCACCCCTCCAATATAAAAGTGTAAACTTAGCGTAGCTACCGAGACTTGTCCCATTGTATGCAGAAGTTTTAAGTGCAATCATAGTTAACATTTTACTGATTGAGGAGTTGCTTGATTACACGTGTATTAATGACCAAACACTACCTTTGTAAAGCATTTGCCCCCGATCTAAAGGTTAACCGCAAGAAGCAGAGCAAAGTATTCAATGAAAATGATACCACTAAATTAACCTGCTGAAATAATTAATGTTGAATTCGTGTGAATCGTGTGTACTACAGGAGTAATGTGTAACATTTTACTATGTTTTAATTTTCAGAATGAGCCTGTATTTTATTCAGCAGAGGGTATCCCTCTCACTCCAGCAGACCCAGGTTAGTCCTTTAGGGTCAGAATAAGACTGTTATTTTTCACGTACGGACCTCTTCCCTTTTCTTTACATGACACAGTGGAATGGGACTTGAGCAGGGATTTCCCTATTTCCTGGGCCAGACCAGACAATCCAGCTGGGTACCAGAGAGCTGTTACTGGGTCCTCCGGAACTCTTGATTTGCATAGAAGTTGTGGCAGCAATTCGAATCAATGAAACAAATTAATGGATAGACTAATATTGGACCTTTCCTCTGGTAGGGAAAACCTAAATAAGGGAAGATAATCCTGCTAGTTAAGAACCAATCTAGAAAAGTCGTCTTCTGCAAAGGATTCTGAAAATATATGCAATTATTGAGCAAGTTAGAAGGGAGCTTGATAGTTTCCAGGGATGCAAGGGCACCAAAGACACTTGGGAAAAGACAAGGAATTAGGATTTAACACAGGAATAAGAAGAGGCTACTAAACAACAACTCCTCCTCCTCCTCCTCCTCCTGTGTGCATCTACCCACCTAGACTCCATATCCTTCCATATTCTTGTCTAACAAAAATCTGTGGATCTCCGATTTAAAGTTATTAATTGATCTAGCACTTTTTTTTTTGCAGGAATGTCCACACTCTACTATTATTTATGTGAAGAATCATTTCCTAACTTCTCTAGCCTGGCTTTGATTTTATGGTTATGTCCTCTTTTACTGGACTCTCCACCAGTGAAGAAATGTTTGTCTTTATCATCACCATCTCCAGCACCATGCCTAAAGGCTGATTCTTTGTGATTATTTGCTAAACTGCAGCAAAATGCTATGGGTAGGGTGAAGAGACAGACCCAAGTCTACTTCAGCAGGAATGGGAATTGAACCCCATGCTGTGGGCACTAATCAGATCCACACACTAACTAACTAACTGGCTCCTCCATCTTTTTAATTTCTTTTTCTTTATATTATGTACTTTGGTTGACAGATTGTGCAGGTTTTGATTAGTTGAACAATTCGCATTGTTGGGTGATTTGATGGAGAATTCCTACAACCCACCTCTTCAGTTCTGTTCTTTGCATTGTTTATGCCTCAATGCTGTTGTGTATTCATGTTAATTCTAGTGTTTCTTCACCAGCAGCTTTGCAGTGGAGCAGAGGCAGGTTAAGAGACTGATCATGTGACATAATATCATTGTGCAAATGGGCAGTCTATCTTAGCAGCCAGGAGTGTTAACTTCTTTTCGATAAAGCTCTTCATTTGTTTAAACCTCTTAAGACCTGCAGCCTATCTTTTAAAACCACCACATAGAAAACTGGCGACAAGGTGGATGGACCACACTTGCAGTCACTTCGAAAGGAAAAAGAGTGGAAAAAGTCCGATATGTCGTAGGCACCCGATGGAAGAATAATAATTGAAATTGGGAAAAAGGACTCTAGTCACAGCCCAAAGAGGAACTGTTATAGAATGTACTGGCTATTGGTGATATAGCAAACCGATATTACATCATTCCTTTACTGGACAGACAGCCCGTGAAAATGGAGGTGGACACTGGAGTTGAAGTTTCTGGTACCAACAAAACTATCAAAAATAGCGTTTGAAGTATCGCCTTGAAACCCTCGATAGTATTAAAAGTCTATAGTGGAGAAGTGGTTCCACTGAGGGACTGAACCAATGTAACCGTGTCGTTGAACGGACAGTCTATAGGTTTGTCCTTGCGTATTGGAATTGCATATTAGTTTAAAGGAAACTATCTAGCGCTGATGGGAAGAATCTGGCTAGAAAAGATCAAGGTGAATCTCACGACAGATTCTGAAGCAGGTCTACTGCAGATCGTGAAGAGACATGCCATTGACTTTAATGGTGAGCTGGGAAGCATGAAGGATATCTCAAATTAAAGAATGTCAGGCAAGATGCTTAAAGGCTAGGTTAGTGCCATGTGCAATCAGACCTACGGTAGTGGTAGAATGAGGGTGGCTGGTCAGAACAGGAGTCCTCAAACCCATTAATGAGAGTAATTGGGCCACACTGATTGTATCTGTGATGAAGAAAGATTTTAAAGTCACTATCAATCCTATATCAGAAATGATCAAATACTGTCAGAAGTCATGACATGATGCTTCGTGGCAAGACATCAGGCGCAAACCCTAAAATAAAGCCATGTTCAACCCAAAGACTTGAACTATCCGTACGGGCAGGTTGTCTCCTCTGGGAAATGAGAAACATCATGATGAAGGAAACATGTATTAAGCCATTTGCTCAAAAGCTAGTGTGGTATGGTAAGGATGAAGGAGCTAGCCAGCAGCTATTTTTGAAGGCTGGGGCTCAGTACTGGAATCAGAGAAGATGGAATGTGTTCATCCTGTGCAACAGTGCAGAACTTGCCACTATTGGCCTGACAAGGCCATGGCAAAGAGTACATATAGATATTGCTGGAATGCTCAAAGGGTGTACATTTCTTATTCTGTTCGACACCCACTCAAAATAGCCTGAAGTTGTCATTATGAAGACACAGGAGAGAACAGTTGAAAGACTGGGTGAAACCTTCAACAGATTTGGTTACCCTGAACAACTCGTGAGTGACAATGGGCCACGGCTCATTTCCCAAGAATTCACAAACTATTTAAAGGAGGCCAGGATTCAGCACATCCGGTCTGTTCCATACTGTCCTGCTACAAATGGGCTGGTAGAATGGTTTGTTCAGATGATGAAACATTTGGTGAAGATAATTTAAGAAACAAGGTTCATTGTCTACATGATTGAGCCAATTCCTGATGTACAAATAAATAGTGCATGTTCAACAACCCAGTTATCTCCTGCATTGCTCATGGTTAAACATCAACTACACACTGATTTGCTTAGACCATCCAAAACAAGAGAAATTGTTAAGAAAGGACAGTGAGATCAGATTATATGACAAGAGAACGAGGAAACCTTTCTTTTGGTCAGGGTCAGGAAATCCTGACGAGGAACTGTATCACAAGTGAAAAGTGCATACCCATCATCATCATAGCACGGACGCTAATTTTGATATCGTTATGCCGTTCAAGCATGAAATCATGTAGTATGGAGAAGGCATGTGGATCAATTTGTGCCAAGAGAAGAGCTGGACGTTCCTGAGAACGTAACACCATCCAAGCCAACTGGGGAAGACAGTACCTCTGCTGAGAGCACCTCAGAACACTCTGTTGACTCCAGTAAGACAACAGCGGATGATGTCCAAAGTAAAGACACCTGGGTTGCAATAAACACTGAAAAGCAGATGCCTGAGGTTCACCAACAGCCACACAGAATGACGGCCTCCAAAACCTCTCATCTACGGACTGGTGTTTAACTGTTCATGTTGCTAATTTTGATATTGTTATTCTGTTATTGTTTAAAGTTTATTGTGTCACAAGTAGGTTTACATTAACACTGCAATGAAGTTACTGCAAAAATCCTGTTAACACCTCTGAAGATACTGTTGGGGTCCGGAGAGGGTGGGGGGGGAAGGGTGGTTGGTGGTGGGAAATGTGCTAGAAATCTCTGATTTAAAGGGGGAGGGAAGTATATTGATGTTATTTCCAGTGTTTTCTAAGCAGCAGTTTTGGGGCACTTGAGACCGATCACTGACATCATTGGCCATTTGTGCGGGCAAACGGGCAGTCTGTCTTTGCAGCCTGCAGTGTTAACATCCTTTCAATAATGCTGTCCATGTGTTTCAACCTTTGAGGCCTGCAGCCTATCTCAAAGCCACCACAAATGCCTACATCAGGAATTATCTGCACCAATACTTACAAGATAATTGCCTGGGTCAGGCTGATGCTGTTGGCCAGTCCCAGTTGTGTTGGCAGCATGGTATGACAGTTGTGTAAGGAAGGATGGTTAGAAATTGTCCAGGGTCCTTGATCCTTACCAGTCTCGTGGTGCAGGTGCTCTAGTGTGGAAATTAGGTGATGATGGATATTGGATCATGAGGTTAGCTGTGATGCCCAGCATACTTGTATGTGATAGAAAAAGTGGCCAATCCCTGTGCGAGTGAACGCAAGCATGAACCACTCGCCAAGGCAGGAAGGTACGGGGAGGATGAGAGAAGTTCTTCCAAACAATAAGGTGTTCTTTTCTGCTTTGTTACTCATTCACAGGGCGTGGGAGTCACTGCCCCAGTCAATACTTATTGCTCATTCCTATTTGCCCATGAGATGGTGAGCTGCCAACCGAGTAGATCATTTCAGTTGAACCCAATATTATGGGTCTGCAGCTGAACATAGGCCAGTCGTTGAGAGCAGACTCTCTTCTCTTAAGGGTATTAATGAACTAGACAGGCTTTTACAGCAATTTGATAGTTTCATTATGCACACAAGTTGTTATATTCTTGATTAAACTTCTATTCCACAGCTGTCATGGTAGATTTTGAACTCATGTCTCTAAATTATTGACCCAGGCCTGTCACTGAAAGCAAGCAGACAGACCCAGCGAGCTGTGAGGGAGGCAAATGGGATGTTGCCCCTCATTGCAAGAGGATTTGAGTATATTAGCAAGAATATCTTACTACAGCTGTACAGGGCCTTGGTGAGACCACACCTGGAGTATTTTGATCTCCTTATCCAAGAAAGTCTATACTTGCCTTGGAGGGAGTGCAGCAAGGTTCACCAGACTGATTTCTGGGATGGCAGGATTGTCAGTTGTCATGTGAGGAGAGATTGGGTTGACTGAGCCTTTATTCACTGGAATTGAAAAGAATGAAGGGATCTAACACTTGGAATTCTGGCAGGGCTAGACACGGGATGCAGGGATGTTGCCTCTGGCTGTTTGTGTGTGCTTGCATGTGCATATTTTAGAACAAGGGGATCACAGTGTCAGAATGCAGGGTAGGTCATTTAGGACTGATGAGAATAAACTATTCCACTTAGGGTGGTGAAACCAGTGGCAGTCTCTACCCCAGAATGCTGTGGAGGGCAAGTCATTGAATATATTTAAGGGGGACGCATGGGGTATGGGCAGAGAATGAAGTACGACGTTGAGATAGAGGATCAGCCATGATCGTCGTTGAACAGAAGCAATTCACCAAAGATCCTTGGACAGTACCTTCCAAATCCACAACCACTTCCATCCAGAAGAACAAGGGCAGCAGATACATGGGAACACCACCACCTCCAAGCCACTCACCGTCCTGACTTGGAAATGTATGCTGGTTCCTTTGCAGTTGCTGGATCAGAATCCTGGAACTCCCTCCCTAACGGCATTGTGGGTCAACCTGCAGCATGTAGACTGCAGCGAATCAAGAAGGCAGCTCAGTACCACCACCTCAAAGGCACCCTGGGATGAGCAGTAAATACTGGCCAGCCATGCCCATGTCCCACGAATGAATAAAAAAATGCTGGCTCAAAGGACCAAAAGGCCCACTGCTATGTTCTGTGTTTCTTTGCCTTTGGATCCAGTCATAACATAATTACAGCATCAAGAATTAGAGGACACAGATTCAAAATAATTGGCAAAAGAAGTAAAATGGTGGGAGGAAAAACATTTTCACCCAGAGAGGGTGGTTCGAGTCTGGAGCAAACTTCCTGAGAGGATGATGGAGACAGGGTTGATTGAGATATTCAAAAAAGAATTGAATTGCTATCTGAAAATAGAATGTGCAAGGCTATGAGGATAAGGCGAGGGGAGTGGGATAAATTGCATGGTCTTTCACAGAGCCAGATTGAATCTGTACAGATTCTGTAAAACCTTCATCCACTCAGCTGCTATATCTCTTGCCCTGTTTAACTTTGATCTCTGTAAATTTGAGGGTATGTGTATGGGAAGTGATAGACAGTGACAGCAAAATTTGCAAGTTAAGCATTGTTTTGTAACATTTCTGTAGAGAGCCAAAGGTATTGCAAGGCCTATGCATATCTACTTTTAAAACACCTCAGACATTAACCAATTATTGTTCCAATTATTAGCTTCTTCATCTCTCCTACTCTCATATCTTATTCTAACCCCTCACTTGCCTTTCTTGTCCTTTTGATCTGCATCAACTCTAACTGAAAGGCTGCAAGGAAATTCATGTTTCTGTTTACTGCATCGTTTGATCACTGAATTCAAAGTGTCTGATTAAACCTCTCTTGACCTTTCCCAACCTGATGCTTTAACAGTCTTTAGGAGTGATGAAAGATGCTACACTCAAAATTGAGAGGAGGGAAATGGTGGTGTTTGATTCTGTCAATAAATTCTAACTAAAATTTCTAATTAAATATGTATCCATGTGAGCTTTTGATAGTTCCAAGCATTGCATTTGACCATTTAATTTAGTGATGATGAGATTAGTTTTGTTTGGTGAATTTGAAAGTATGTGTGCTACGAGCACAGAGTATAAAATGTATTAAGTTTGCTGCTGTTACACGTGTGTTGTAGAAATTCTTAGACCTATCATCCTGATAGTCAAGTGATTGACTAATCACAGCAATCAGTTCTATTAATAAGTCTACAACAGGCCCAGACCTGAAGTGAGGAAAGCTGCCATTAGTGGTGAAGTTTAGGAATTACATCTGAAATTTACTTGCCTCTTACAAGCACACTACACCATCACAAGCGTTATCTCAAATTCTTCATGTACTGTACCTGCATGGTGGGAACTTTTCAAATACCCAGCCTGTTAAAACACCTTCACTGTAGTTATTGCAAAACTATTTATTAAACACAAAGTAGAGAGCACATGTTTCTGAGTTTGCCAATGATATTTTCTGTTTGGATTTCAGATTACCTGGAAAAGTACCAGGAAATGATTGATCGTGAAGAGCTGTTTCAGGGTTATTCTGATGAAGACGGAGATGCGTAAGTTTGATTTATTTTTTCCCCCCTCTATCTTTGCACTTCTCTGAGCCTTTGGTAGATTTTTCTGACGTTGTGGCATCAAGGAATACAGAGCAAAAGCTGGGAGATTCAGTTGAGGTACAGATCAACCCGTGATTTGAATGGGGCCAAAGCAGTGTCAAGGGGTTGAATGATGTTAACAATTGTGTCAAATTTCTCCAATGATGGGAGAGATCAGTGCACGTCCTTTGTTTGAACAGAGGGGAGTACGGTAGGATGAGAGAAGAATTGGCGAATGTGGACTGGGGGAGCGCGTTGGAAGGTAGGTCTGCTGAGGAGCAGTGGAGGATCTTTAAGGAGATCTTTCTTGGTGCTCAGCTGAAATTTATTCTGGTGGTCAAAAAGGACCGTAGGAGGAGAGGTAATAAACCATGGATAACGAAGGAGGTGAAGGAAAGTGTTAAATTAAAAGCGGAGGCGTTTAGAGTAGCTAAGAGTAGTGGGCGAGAAGAGGATTGGGAGAGATTTAAATGTCAACAAAGATTGACAAAGAAGTTGATAAAGAAGGGTAGGAGAAACTATGAAGCTGGGCTAGTGCTTAATATAAAAAAGGATAGCAAGAGTTTTTATAAATATATAAAAAGGAAGAGGCTGGCTAGGGTGAACGTTGGTCCCTTAGAGGATGAGAAGGGGGACTTATTGGTAGGGGATGGGGATATGGCTGAGGTCTTGAATAACTTTTTTGTTTCTGTCTTCACGGAGGAGGATGTGAATAATTTGCCAGGTGTTAGAGATGGAAAGGTGGTAGGACTGGAGGGTCTCAATGACATTATTGTTACTAGAGAGGCGGTGCTCGACAGACTGGAGGGGCTGATTGTGGACAAGTCGCCAGGACCGGATGGAATGCATCCGAGGGTTCTGAAAGAAATGGCGGAGGTGATAGTGGATGCCTTGGTGGTTATTTTCCAGACGTCGCTGGAATCCGGGGAAGTGCCCGAAGATTGGAAAACGGCTAATGTTACGCCATTGTTTAAGAAGGGTGCCAGGCAAAAGGCGGGGAATTATAGGCCGGTTAGTTTAACGTCTGTTGTAGGTAAAATGTTAGAATCCGTCATCAAGGAGGAAATAGCGAGGCATCTTGAGAGAAAGTGCTTGATAGAGCAGACGCAGCACGGTTTCGTTAAAGGGAAGTCGTGTCTGACAAATTTACTGGAGTTCTATGAGGATGTGTCTAGGGCGGTGGATAGAGGAGAGCCGGTGGATGTGGTCTTTCTTGATTTTCAGAAGGCGTTTGACAAGGTACCTCACGAGGTTATTGCAGAAGGTCAGGGGACATGGAGTTGGGGGTAGGGTGTTAGCGTGGTTAGAGGATTGGTTGTCAAATAGGAGGCAGAGAGTGGGGGTCAACGGGTGCTATTCGGATTGGCGGATGGTGACTAGTGGAGTGCCCCAGGGGTCGGTGCTGGGGCCTCAGCTATTTACCATTTATGTAGATGATCTGGAGGAGGGAACCGAGTGTATGGTGTTGAAATTTGCTGATGACACCAAGATTGGTGGAACGGCAAATTGTGCGGAGGGTGTGGAGAGTCTGCAGAAGGATCTAGATAGGCTGGGCGAATGGGCCAGGAAATGGCAAATGGATTTTAATGTTGGCAAGTGCGAGGTGGTCCGCTTTGGTAGGAATAATGGTAGGAAGGATTATTACTTACGTGGCGAAAAACTGCAGCAGGCGATGGTGCAGAGGGACCTCGGGGTCCTTGTGCATGAGTCGCAAAAACCCAGCTTGCAGGTGCAGCAGGTGGTCAGGAAGGCGAATGGGATGCTGGCCTTCATAGCGAGGGGGATTGAATGTAAAAGTAGGGAGGTCTTGCTGCGGCTGTATAGGGCATTGGTGAGGCCACAGCTGGAGTACTGTGTGCAGTTTTGGGCGCCGTACTTACGCAGGGATATTTTGGCCTTGGAGGGAGCGCAGAGGAGGTTTACTAGGCTGATGCCGGAGTTGAGGGGGTTGAGCTATGAGGAGAGGCTGAATAAATTAGGCTTGTACTCGTTAGAGTTTAGAAGAATGAGGGGAGATCTCATTGAGACGTATAAGATGATGAATGGGATGGATAGGATAGAGGTGGAGAGACTCTTCCCGCTCAGAAAGGATAGTAGGACTAGGGGGCACAGCCTCAAGATAAAGGGGGGGCGGTATAGAACAGAGTTGAGGAGGAACTTCTTCACTCAAAGGGTGGTGAATCTCTGGAATTCTCTGCCTGTTGAAGTGGTGGAGGCTGCCTCGCTAAATATTTTTAAGACGCAGGTTGATGGGTTTTTGATAAGAGAGGGGATTAAGGGTTATGGGGAGAGGGCGGGAATGTGGAACTGAGCCACGACAGATCAGCCATGATCTTATTGAATGGCGGGGCAGGCTCGAACGGCTAGATGGCCTACTCCTGCTCCTATTTCTTATGTTCTTATGAAACATTGCAACCATCTTCAGCCAGAAATGCCGAGTGGATGAGATGCACCTCCGTCTCTTCCAAAGGCCCTCAGCATCACTGCCAGTATTCAGCTGCTATCAAGTGGCACTAATTCAGCTGTAATCTACTCATTGACACTCAGTTGAGTTCTGTCAGGGTCACTTATCTGCCAACATTATAACCTTCATACAAATATGGATGAAAGAGCTGAAATGGTGAGGTAAGAGAACTGCCTTTGACATCAAGGTAGCATTTGACCGAGTGTGACATCAAGGAGCCCCAGCAAAATTGAGATCGATGAGAATCAGGGTGAAAACTCTTCACTAATTGGAGTTATATTTGGCGCAATGGATGAAGGTTGGGGTGGTTTGAGGTCAATCATCTCAGTTCCAGGACATCACTGCATGAATCCCTCAGGGTTGTATCCTCGGCCCAACCATCTTCAGCTGCTTCACGAATGACCTTTCCTCCATCATGAGGTCAGAATTGGGGGTGTTCACAAATGATTATACAATGTTGACCATTGATGACACATCAGATACTGAAGCAGTTCATGTCCAAATGCAGCAAGACCTGGACAGTCAGACATGGGCTGATCAGTGGGAAGTAACGTGTGCCACATGTGTACCAAGCAATGACCATCTCCAACAAGAGAGAATCTAACCATCTCCCCATGCTTTTCAATGGCATTGCATCATTGAATTTCTAACGTCCTGGGTGAGTTACCATTTACCAGAAGTTGAACTGAGGTTGCAAGAGCAGGTCAGGGCCTGCGAATTCTGAAGCAAGTAACTTGCATCTTAACTCGACCAAAACCTGTCCAACGTCTACATGGCTCAAGTCAGGAGTGTGATGAAATATTTTCAATTTATCTTGATGTGTACTGTTCCAACAATATTTGGATAGCTCAACACCATACCAGGACAAAACAGCCTGCTTAATAGTCCATCAAACATGTTCAGGGTTCACTCCCTCCACCAGCAAAGCACAGCCACAGCAATCTGTACTACATACAAGCTACACTGCAGGAACTCTCCAAAACTCCTCTGACAGCACCTTCCAAACCTGCAATCTCTACCACCTAGAAGGACAAGTGCCCCAGGTGCATGAGGAACACTATGACCACCTGCAAGTTCCCCTCAAAATCACTTACTGTCCTGACTTGGAGCTATGTTGCTATTCCTTCTGTCGTTGGGTCTAAATCCTGGAACTCTTGAAATAGCACTGTGGGTGTACCTACACCAAATAGACTGCCGGAGGTTCAGGAAAGCAGCTCATCACCTCCTTCTAGAGGGCAATGGGGGATGCACAATTAATTATGGCTGAACTATCAACACCCACAACTGGAAACAATATTTTTTAACATTCTGATTCTTATAGAAATTTGATTTAGAATATGGTTCTGTTGGTTGTGTAAATTTTAAACATTTTTGGTGGAGTTAAGCGTGTTAAAGTTACACTTGGCTTTGTGAAATAATAATTTGACTAACTCGCTTTTACCATATTTCATTGTTGAGGAAGGAGTACTCCAAGTCCTAAAGTTAAGAGTGTTCAGAATCCCGCTGATTTTAGATGTAAGGATCCAGAGTGAAGGTGGAGGGAGTGAACCCTGAATATGTTTGGACTATTAAGCAGGCAGCTTTGTTTTGGATGGTGTTGAGCTATTCAAATATTGTTGGAACAGCACACATCCGGATAAGTTGAGAATATTTCATTACGCTCCTGACTTAAGCCATGTAGACGTTAGACAGGTTTTGGTCAAATCAGGATGCAAGTTACTTGGAATGTCAATTTAGTATAATGTGATGACAGATATGCAGACCACTGAGGAAAAGTCTTGTTGTAATCACTCAAATAAAAGGTTTAGTAATAAGTAAAACACACTAAAGAGAGACCACAATACAAAACACTTAACTACAATAATGGCTACAATATTCTAGACTTAACCTTGTTCCATCTACCTATACCCCTGAACTCTGAGAAATCAGAGTTCCTTTGGCCCAAACCAGTGATTCCATACAGAACACCATGAGCTAAATCCAGCACATGGTTACCACCGCACATGATCTTTAGATTTAGGAAACTTTCTTCGGTTCGCTGTAGTTTGTCTCTGAGGTTTTCAAACAGCAGCTTCTTCCAGCCTAGAATTCTGCTTTCTAGGAGAGTTCTGCTTTCCATCTGGATATTGCTGTAATTGTTTTTCCAGCTGCTTCTCTTTTTCCCTCCTTTCCACCTCTCCTGTCAGTACAGAACTTCCAGTTACTGATTTATCACATTTCCCTTTTGATCTCCTATCCAAACAATTTGCTTTAGAAGCTAGCCTTGTAGCACACGTGTAAACTATAACCTCACCTCTCCACTTTGAACTCATCACTTATGCAGTTTTAACACCTAAAATTCTACACTTCTATTGTTCCCCTTCACTTAAGTACATATGTATTTACCTTGTCCCTCAGCTAAAACCCCTTTAGCCATCTGACTCTTTATCAATTTCTCTTCCATCCCATTCTTCAAACTTCATCTAAACTTTGTATCCAATTGTTAAATCTTTATTCAAGCTATTGACAGGGGACACTCCCAATGTACTTTCCTGTACAAAGGATGATCAATTGCTGGGATAGTGGCAAAGACCAAGGTTTCTTGAGGAAAGACAGGGTGTTTGATTGGATGAGAAGTCAGTCTTTTGCAAAAATGAGACCAAATGGACCAAAAGGCCTTTTCGTCCAAACTTGCATCATAATAATTAACTTCTGTTCAGGATTCCGGGTTTATGAAGTCATGAGATTCTACAATTCGTACTGTGAACTCCCAAATCATTTCTGGTGATAGGTTACAGAGGATCAAGGTTTGAGACTTGGTTGTTTGGGGAAAGAGGGAATTCTAACTTAATGCTTAATTAAATAAATAATTTGGAGGATTTGGGGAAGGGGCATGGAAACTGGGAGTAGGTAGCTGTGGTATTGAACTAGTATGAGCACTGACCAGATGGGATACTTGGCCACCATCTGTGCTGAAAGCTGGAGTTAGTTCCATGCTATATGTAATTTAACTTTAATATAATTAAAACTATATCTAGTACAGAACTATGTGACACAGAATGGATAAGCTATAATTCCCAAAGCAACAGTCTTGTTGCTCCTAATCTGTTGAAGAGATAGAGGGACTTGAAGCCAGGGCATTGGGAGTGGAAGAGTGAATCACTGCCAGGGCAAGGTAGAGGAAATGAACGGCATTATATAAAAAAAATTGACACCAAGCCATTTTTTAAAATTCATTCGTGGGACATGGGTGTCCCTGGCTGGCCAGCATTTATTGCCCATCCCTAGTTGTCCATGAGAAGGTGAAGAGCAGGTGACCACGGGCTTGGTCACAGAGATGGAGTTTCAGGAGCCTCTTGAAGGAGGGAATTCCAGAGTTTGAGGACAAAGCAACAGATTGCACAATGACTAATGGTGAAGTGATTAAAATGGGGGATGCTCAAGGCCAGAATTAGAAGAGCACAGATATGTGGAGTTATTGAACTGGGGAAAATTAGATATTGGGAGGAACAAGGAACAAATCCAGCTACTGGCTGCAAGTTTCCTGTGTTTGCTTGGCCAAATTGCACTTCGGCATAGAATCCCTTCAGCACAGAAGATGGCCATTTGGCCTGTTGAGTCTGTACCGATCACAATCCCACCCTCGTCCTATACTCTCAACCCCACACATTTACCTGCTAATTTCCCTGACACTCGCGTCAATTTAGCACAGCCAATCAGTTTAACTTGCACATCTTTGGACTGTGGAAGGAAACCGGAGCACCTGGAAGAAACCCACGCAGCTACGGGCAGAGCGTGCAAACTCCACTAAGATAGTGGCTCGAGATCGGAATTGAACTAGGGGGCCCCTGGCAATGAAGCAGCAGTGCAAACCAACTGTGCTGCCCAGCATTCACTGTTGGAAATTATTGCATATCCCTAATTGCCCTCAAAGGTGGTGCTGAACTGCCGCCTTGAATTGCTGCAGTCCATCTGAACAAAAGAGAACAAAGAAAATTACAGCACAGGAACAGGCCCTTCAGCCCTCCAAGCCTGCACCAAAAATGCTGCCCGACTGAACTAAAACCCCCTACCTTGCGGGGATCATATCTCTCTATTCCCATCCTATTCATGTATTTGTCAAGACACCCCTTAAATGTCAGTATTGTATCTGGTTCCATTACCTCTCCTGTCAGCGAGTTCCAGGCACCCACCACCCTCTGGGGGAAAAAAAAAACTTACCTCATACATCTCCTTTAAACTTTGCACCTTAAACCTGTGCCCCCTAGTAATTGACTCTTTCACCCTGGGAAAAAGCTTCTGACTATCCACTCTATGCCTCTCATAATCTTGAAGACTTCTATCAACCTCTCGCCCCTCAACCTCTATCGTTCCAGTGAGAACAAACCAAGTTTCTCCAACCTCCCCTTATAGCTAATGCCCACCGTACCAGGCAACATTCTGGTAAATCTTTTCTGTACCCTCACTAAAGTCTTCACATCCTTCTGGTAGTGTGGCGACCGGAATTGAACACTGTATCCCGAGTGCAGCCTAACTGAGGTTCTATAAAGCTGATGCGGGTATGCCCCACAGTGCGATTAAGGAGGGGGCTCTTGGAGTTTAACCTAACGACGATGATAGTTCCAAATCAGGGTGATTTGAAGAGATTTCCATTTTGTTTCATTTTGTACAGTTATTCATGTCCCCAACATTCTCTCAACAGATATCTGGATGACTCGGAAAACGAAATGGATCCAGAGATGGAGGAAGCGTTTGAAAAATTTTGCGCCGAAACAGAAAAAAAGAGGAAATAGTGCAAAGGCGAGCAAGAGATTCGTTAGAAATCAAAAAAAGACAAAAAAAATTTGCGTTTTTGAGTGTTTATTTGAAGAAAAAGAACAAAAAAAACTTGAATTTCAAAAGATGTGCAAGTAATTTAAAGACAAACCGAAGAAACATTTTCATTTTTCTTGTGCCATTGAGAAAGCATTGCAGGAAAAGTTCTGTTGGAGTACACCTAAAACTGTTGATGGCAAATGCATCGCAAAAAAAAATCCCAAGCAGAATCTGCCGATTAATACGTGCTGTACTTTTAATGAGACTCTTTTGTAATATAGTTTGTTATAGTTTTATTTTTATGTAAAAGTTGCAAGTTCAAAACTAAAATAAAACAAATTCTTTGTAATGGGCTGCATTGCTTCGTGAAGCACACTAAATATTTCTACTTGCCTAACTAATATACGTAACTTGGAGAAAAGAGACTCAGAGCGAGTTATATGTTAACAGAGGGAAGAGATGCATGCCCCACACACATACAAGCTGGTTAGGGTGGAGAGGTGTACACATGTACACAAAAGTGGTAGTTACAAGAGAGACAATGAGAATTACAGCACATTGATGTGGGATGGAGGGTGGTGGGGAGGGAGAAATGTTTGCGTTCACACACAATTGACAAAGGACAAGTACACAGATTGGCAATTTGCCTCAAAATAAGTTGCACTTTAATGACCCATGCTACATTTCTAATTGATTAGGAACTAGTCAGCAATTGAATATGTAATGTGCTTAAATTTATTTGTATAATATACTATTTTAGTTGCTTCTTTTATGTATTACCTGAAAATCCCTTCGCTCCAAAACCGGCTTATTAGTTACTTACCACCTTGCACTGCCTGATGCCTGTTGTGTTCATGACTCTTGCTCCCGATTACAAAGTGCACCATTCTTCAGGTGGGAATGGCAGGCAGGGAGGGAGGTGAAGACCACCAAAAGGGAAGTGGAGACCATCAAATCCTTACTTAACTAATCATACTGTACCTAACTAGTCAGTTCATCGGACTGTTGTGCTGCCAATTTTAATTTGAGTTGTTGGGGAGGAAGAAAGTGCGAATATGGCTTGTTGTATGTATTATGTGGAGTAACAGATTTCTAAGAGATGCATCCAGTGCAGTGAGGATTCAAGGCCATTTTGGGACTGGTTGGTAGGTAGGTAGACTCTTAAATCCAGGTTGGGTGCACAGGAATTTTCAATAGCCCCTCTGCCTCAGTCGTGTCTCTGTTTCTCAGGAATTTGTTTATCAAGTGTCTGGCTGCTGTATGTGTGTACTTCCTGTTTTGATTGGAGCAAAACTTGGCTGTAAATAAAAAAATGTTTTAATTTATCTCAAACCGGCTCTTCCAGCGAGAGAAGAGTAGTAAGGCTTCTTATGGTTTAAAGTCGGTGGTAATGAACTGATCCCTACTGTCTTGCACGTCTCCCCTCCCACCAAGTACAAGACAGCCGTGATTGCAGTCTCCCCACGAATCCCCACTCCCGCTCAGCAAGGAGTCTCTGAACTGCACTAGCCACCAGTAACTTCCTGCCTGGGGGAAAATCGGTAGTTTCAGTACAGACGGAGGCGAGCCTCCAAAGCGTAATCCCTGCGTGTAGTCGGAGTTACTGTAATATCAAAAGCCCAGAGCACAAACCGCATTTGAACTCGGCAGGAGTTCCAAGCTGGGTTGCACCCTCCAGTACGGTAAAAGCGCAGCCTCCAAGCGGCAGTCCCAGCATCTGAGCAGTGCCTTTGTTTTTCAGTCTTTACTTGAATTGTAGATGTTTACACTGTTCCTAAATTGTATATAACAATGCATGAGAGAATCTTGTGGGTTTTTTTTCCCTCCCCCCCCCATTGCTGGTAAATAAATTTTGATGTGTTTGTAATCCTTGGTTTGTGTTTTTTTATGCTATATTGATATTTTAAAACTATCACTGTGGCAACACTCCTGCCTCTGAACCGGAAGACCCAGGTTCAACTCCGACGCGGGGGATTTCTTCGGCACAAGGAACGTTCATGCGACTCAAATGCAAGCTGTTCATCAGCCTGTGAAACCTGAGCAAGTCATGATGTGTCATGAGCTAGTGAGTTTACTGTCAAATAAATCGGTTGGACTTAAACCTGGTGTTGTCCGACTTTTTACTGTGTTAAACCTGAGCAACACTGCACACCATTCTCCAAGGGAGAAAAGAGTCTGGGCACAGGAAAACAGGTGTGGCTGAAAGGAAATATGGTTCTAATGAATTTAAAATATATTTGCACATCTGTGATGTTGATCACAGCACTCAATTGCACTTCAACTTTGTCATTGTGTGGTGCACAAATACAGTGAAAAGTGAGCTTGCAGGCTCTCAAGATACAAATAAAAAAGCAACTGCAAGAGGTCATTATAAAATAGTGCAATGGCCATCACCTGGGAATATATCAAAGGACAGAGTTCAGCTGTGTACAGCTCTGGGGGAAGAGCTGTTCCTGAGCCTGGTCTTACGGGCTTGAATGCATCTGTAGCACCTCCCAGCTAAAAGTCTCACAACACCAGGTTAAAATCCAACAGGTTTATTTGGTAGTAAACGCCACCAGCTTTCGGAATGCTGTTCCTTCCACTCACCTGACGAAGGAACAGCGTTCCTAAAGCTAGTGGCATTTACTACCAAATAAACCTGTTGGACTTTAACCTGGTGTGGTGAGACTTCTTACTGTGTTTACCCCAGTCCAACGCCGGCTTCTCCACACCACACCCCCCCCAGATAGCAGAGAGCAAACGGTCTGTGGCTGGGATCTCTTGTAATGCTGGGGGATGGGCGGCATGGTGGCACAATGGTTAGCACTGCTGCCTCACAGCAAGAAGTCTCACAACACCAGGTTAAAGTCAAACAGGACTTTAGTCGCACGAGCTTTCGGAGCACTGCTGTTGCATCAGGTGAGTCTAACACCTCCATATCATGGCCTCACAGGCCCCACCAGGGACCTAGGCTCAATTCTGGCTTTGGGTCACTGTCTGTTTGGAGTTTGCATTTTCTCCCCATGCCTGCATGGGTTTCCTCCCACAGTCCAAAGATGTGCAGGTTAGGTTGATTGGTCATGCTAAATTGACTATTAGTGTCAGGGAGATTAGCAAGATAAATATGTGGGGTGACGGGGATAGGGCCTGGGTGAGATTGTGGTTCAGTACATAGTTGATGGGCCAAATGACTTCCTTCTGTACTGTAGGGAGTCTTTGCTCTCTGCAGACAGCATTGTGATAAATGTACTGGATGGCTGGTCGCTAGGTGTCAATGATGTATTGGGCAGTCAAAACTGTCCACTACATCATCAACACCTAGTGACCTAGCTGCAGAGTTTTCTGGTCAGAAATGGGGCAACTGCCGTACCACACTGTAATGCAGTTCGACAAGATGCTCTCTATTGTGTACTGGTAGAAGTTTGAGAGAAGCTGCAGGGACAGGTTAGCTCTCTTTAGCCTCCTCAGGACGTATAGGCGCTGCTGAGTCTTCTTCACTAAGGAGGAGGAGTTGAGGGACCATGAGAGGTCCCTCGTGATGTAGACGCCCAAGAATGAGATAAGTTTCTGTTTTGGGTGGTTGGTCTGGAAAGCGTTGGGAACAGGAAGGAGATAGGTGACATGTCAGAAAGGATGCAGCTTTGGTAATGGAGAGAGCATGCTATTGGAAGCTAAGCCTGGGATCAAATACCATGCTGATGCCAAAGCAGTTAGTGCCAACCTGAGATGGTGGCCAGTGAAGGGGGAATAGAACCGCGGTGAAATGCTGAGTGACGAGGATAGAAGACAAGTCTTCAACTTTTCCAATATTTATCTGGGTCATCAGTTTCAAAAACAGATTTAGAAATGTGTTCTGTTGACAGAGTAGTTATACATGAAATGCATTTCAGGAATAATTTAAGAAATAATTAAAATGCTAATAAAAAAGGAGATGTGCTGCTGAGGCTTTTTGTCTTGCACTCATCAGGACAGTTCAAATAATAGCAATTGTAAAGGCAACAACAATTCATATACTACATGTTCACTTTACAATTGGCAGTCTTATAGCAGCCCTGATGAATGCATGATGAAAAGCTTTGATAGCATGTCTCTTTTTTTCAGGTGATACGGTGAGGCATTGCTGCCTCACAGCGCCAGGGACTAGGGTTCAATTCTGGCCTCGGGTCACTGTCTGTTTGGAGTCTGCACATTCTCCCCATGTATGCATGGGTTTCCTCTGAGTGCTCTTGTTTCCTCCCACACTCCAAAGATGTGCAGTTTGGATTGATTGGCCATGCTAAATTGAACCTTAGTGTCAGGGGGACTAGCTGGGATAAACGCATGGGGTTATGGGAATAGAACCTGGATGGTATTGTTGTCGGTGCAGGCTCAATGGGCCAAATGGCCTCCTACTGCACTGTAGGGATGCTATATTTCTATGACAATTAGATGCAACAGTGAGGAAGGTGTGGGGTGGGCTGAGGAGGGGTGGGATGGGGTGGGTGGCAGTATGGGATCGGTTCAGATAGATGAATTAAGACAGGCTGAATGGCTTTTCTCAGTTCATAGAAATTGAAGCATGCAGTTGGGGACCACATGGACTGCACAGGTTGAGAAAATCCAGCTCACCACCACTTTCTCAAGGGTAATTAACGAAGGGCAATAAATGCTGGTCAGCTAGTGACAACCCACATCCCGTGAATGAATAATAAGGGGGCAGCCGTTTGGTTTGTCATGCCCACTGGCTCTTTGAAAGCTATGGAATTTGTCCATTTCCATATTCCCCAGAGCCCTGCAAAATTATCCCTTTCAAATATTTCTCCAATTCTCTTTTGAAAATTACACTTGAATCTGCTTCCACTGCCCTTCAAAGGTATCCTTGTTACATGTCCTTTTGCCACGGAACACAAATCTCAGAATGTGTATCCCTGGTAAATTTATTATCAGGGATACAACTTTCATTGTAGATCCCTAACATCCACATGCAGCACGATAGAATCACAGAATCTCTACAGTGCAGAAGGAGGCCATTCGACCCATTGAGCCTGCACCAACAACAATCCCACCAAGGCCCCATTCCTGCAGCCCCCCTGTTATTTACTCTTCTAATCCCCTGACACTAAGGGACAACTTAGCATAGCCAATACACCTAAACGCGTATCTTTGGATTGTGGGAGGAAACCAGAGCACATGGAGGAAACCCATGCAGACATGAGGAGAATGTGCAAACTCCACACACAAGATCTGGGCTACATTTAGGCTTGAACTGAAAAGTGGTAAGTAACATTCATTCCACACAGGTGCCAGGCAACGAAAATCTAACCATCTCGCCTTTGACATTCAATGGCATTACTATCACTGAATCCATAACCATCAACATCCTGAGGGTTGACCAGAAGCTGAACTGGACCAGCCACATAAATACTCTAACTGTAAGAACAGGTCAAAGGCTAGGAATTTTGCAAAGAGTAACTCTTCTCCTGACTCCAGCAAGAAGCTCAGACAATCAAGTAAAAAGCAGCCTGCTTGATTGGCACCACAGCCACCAATTTAAGTGTTCAGTCCCTTTGCCACTGCCACCCAGTGAAAGCTGTGTGTACCATCTACAAGATGCGCTCTGACAAATTTGACAGCATCTTCCAAATCTGCAACCTCTACCACGTGGAAGAACAAAGGCAACAGATGCATGGGTACACCACTATTTGCAAGTTCCCTTCCAAGCCACACACACAGTCAGTGTGGGGCAGCACAGTGGCATAGTGGTGAGCACTGCTGCCTCACAACGACGGGGACCCGTGTTCAATTCCAGCCTCGGGTGACTGCATGGAGTCTGCACGTTCTCTCCATGTCTGTGTTTCCTCCAGGTGGTCTGGTTTCCTCCCACAGTCCAAAGATGTGCAGGTTAGGTGGGTTGGCCAAACTAAATAGCCCGTAGGAGAGGCTGAATAAACTAGGCTTGTACTCGTTGGAGTTTAGAAGAATGAGGGGAGATCTCATTGAGACGTATAAGATGATGAATGGGATGGATAGGATAGAGGTGGAGAGACTCTTCCCGCTCAAAAAAGACAGTAGGACTAGGGGGCACAGCCTCAAGGTAAAGGGGGCGCGTTTTAGAACGGAGTTGAGGAGGAACTTCTTCACTCAAAGGGTGGTGAATCTCTGGAATTCTCTGCCCGTTGAAGTGGTGGAGGCTGCCTCGCTAAATATTTTTAAGACGCGGGTTGATGGGTTTTTGATAAGAGAGGGGATTAAGGGTTATGGGGAGGGGGCGGGAAAGTGGAACTGAGCCACGACAGATCAGCCATGATCTTATTGAATGGCGGGGCAGGCTCGAAGGGCTAGATGGCCTACTCCTGCTCCTATTTCTTATGTTCTTATGTAGTGTCAGGGGATTAAAGGGTAAATATGTGAGGTTACGGAGATAGGCCTTGTTGGGATTGTAGTTGGTGCCCACGCTTCTGCACTGTCGGGATTCTATGAAAAACAAATTCCCCTAATGAAGGTGTTGGGTTGCTTTCTTGAATGAGAATCTTGTTACCATTGGAAGGATGCCGAGCTATAGAATTAGAAGAGGTGAAAGCACTGTGGGAAAAGGCACTGCAAGTGGGACTCCCTTGGTTTAGTATCAGACTGCTGATATATTTCAATGCTTGAATGCCTGCCTTGTGTTTACACAACCAGAATCCAATGGAGTATCCAAGATGTGGGCTGAGAAGAACACCAGCAGTTTATGCAATACCCTTTCTGCTTGGTGTCCTTCTATTTTGGCTGTCTAGTTAACTTCTGTTTGTGTTGTTGATTGCAGCTGTGCAATGACTATTCTCAGAAGCCGAGATCTCTTTCAACTTCATCCTTATCTAATCCAGCTTCATTGACAACACTATATATAGCAGCTAGTTTACATATTAGAAACTTCTGGATCAGCTTAAATCTCCAACAAAAAATATTGTCCTGTTACTTAGCATTTACTGCCAGTAGTCTGAACTTGGACAGAATAGGAAGGGTGCAGGTGTTTGTATTCCCTCACGAGTTTCCATGTTTACTTTCTGCAGAAGACAATTAATTGCAACCTTCAGAAAAGTCACTTCCAGAGGGAGTCTTGCTGCAAGTTTATTTAAAACATTTTTAGAAACATCAATTTTACAGCCAACATGTAGGGTCACGCACTCTCAGTGCTAAATTGGTCTGGTGTTAGAAACAAAAGAAGTAGAAGTAAGAGTTAGCCAATTGGCCCCTCGAGCCTGCTTCACCGTTTAATAAGAACATGACTAGTCTGATGTTGCCTTAACTTCACATTCCTGTCTGTCCCCATAACCCTTGACTCCTTTGTCAATGAAAACACCACCAAATCTCTTGAATATGTTCAATGATCTGGCCTCCACTCCTCTGTATGGAACAGCATTCCAAAGACTAACGACCCTCTAAGAGAAGAAATTCCTCCTCGTCTCTGTCTTAAATGGGAGACCTCTTATTTTTATGCTGTGCCCCGAGTTTGAGATTCCCCCACGAAGGGATATTCTCTCAGCATCTAGCCTGTCAAACCCCCTGAGAACCTTATAAGTTTGAATAAGGTCATCTTTCATTCTTCTAATCTCCAGTGAGTATACAGTCAACTTTTCTTTATAAGAAAACGCCTTCATCCCAGGAATCAGCCAAGTGAACCTTTCTCTGACCTGCTTCCAGTGCAAATACGTCTCTTAAGTAGATGACCAAAACTTCACACAGTACTCTATATGTGGTTTCACCAATGTCCTGTATGATTTTAGTAAGATTTTCCTACTTTTAAACTTCATCCCCTTTGCAATAACGGCCAACATATGTTTTGCCTTCTTAAATACTAAACTGATCCCTACAGCACTCCAATAGTTAGTTCGTCAACCTGAAATTGGTCCAGTTATCCTGTATCTCCGTTTCCTGTTAGTTCGGCAGTTCTCTATCTGTATAAATATATCACTCTTAACGCCATGAGCTCTTCCCAAGTAACCTTTTATATGGTACTTTATTGAATGCCTTTTGGAAATCCAAACACGCTACATTTACTGGTTTCCTTTATCCATCCTGTTTGTTACACCTTTGAAAAACTAATGATTTGATTTATTATTGTCACATGTATTAATATATATGAAAAGTATTGTTTCTTGCATATTATACAAAGCATACCATACATAGGGAAGGAAAGGAGAGGGTGCAGAATGTAGTGTTACAGTTATAGCTAGGGTGTAGAGAAAGATCAACTTAATATAGAATCATAGAGGTTTACAGCATGGAAACAGGCCCTTCAGCACAACTTGTCCATGCCACCCTTTTTTAACCACTAAGTTAGTCCCAATTGCCTGCGTTTAGCCCATATCCCTCTATTCCCACCTTACCCATTTAACTGTCTAAACGCTTTTTAAAAGTCAAAATTGTACTCGCCTCTACTACTGGCAGCTTGTTCCAGACACTAACCACTCTCTGTGTGAGAAAATTGCCCCTCTGGACCCTCTTGTATGTCTCCCCTCTCACCTTAAACTTATGCTCTCTAGTTTTAGGCTCCCTTATCTTTGGGAAAAGAATTCTCTGTCTAGCTGACCTATGCCCCTCATTATTTTATAGACCTCTATCAGATCACCCCTCAGCCTCCTACACTCCAGTGAAAAAAGTCCCAGTCTATCCAGCCTCCTCTCATAACTCAAACCACTATGAGGTAAGTCCATTCAAAAGTCTGACAGCAGCAGGGAAGAAGCTGTTCTTGAGTCATTTAGTACATGACTTTAGACTTTTGTATCTTTTTCCTGACAGAAGAAGATGGAAGAGAGAATGTCTGCGGCATGAGGTACTTAATTATGCTGGCTGCTTTTCCGAGGTGGCGGGAAGTGTAGACAGAGTCAATGGATGGGAGGCTGGTTTGACTGATGAACTGGGCTTCATTCACGACCCTCTGTGGTTTGTAATAATGAATTTATAATTTCCCTTTCACAGAACCCTCTTGATTCTGCCTGATTGTATTCTGATTTAATAATGGATTTTAGTGTTTTCCCAATGTCAGATGTTAAGCAGAATGGCCTATAGTTTGAAACTTTGTGTCTCCCCCATTTCTTACATGCAGCATATTACATTTGTCATTTTCCAATCGCTAGAATCTAAGAGTCCAGGGAAAGTTGGAAGATTACAATCAGTGCACCCAATATCTCTACAGCCACTTGATCTGGAGGAGGGAACCGAGTGCAGGGTGTCGAAATTTGCTGATGACACCAAGATTGGGGGAACAGCAAATTGTGCGGAGGGTGTGGAGAGTCTGCAGAAGGATCTAGATAGGCTGGGCGAATGGGCCAGGAAATGGCAAATGGAATTTAATGTTGGCAAGTGTGAGGTGGTCCACTTTGGTAGGAAGAATGGTAGGAAGGACTATTACTTACGGGGCGAAAAACTGCAGCAGGCGACGGTGCAGAGGGACCTCGGGGTCCTTGTGCATGAGTCGCAAAAACCCAGCTTGCAGGTGCAGCAGGTGGTCAGGAAGGCGAATGGGATGCTGGCCTTCATAGCGAGGGGGATTGAATATAAAAGTAGGGAGGTCTTGCTGCAGCTGTATAGGGCATTGGTGAGGCCGCAGCTGGAGTACTGTGTGCAGTTTTGGGCACCGCACCTGCGCAAAGATATTTTGGCCTTGGAGGGAGTGCAGAGGAGGTTTTACTAAGCTGATACCGGAATGAGGGGGTTGAGCTATGAGGAGAGGCTGAATAAACTGGGCTTGTACTCGTTAGAGTTTAGAAGAATGAGGGGAGATCTCATTGAGACGTATAAGATGATGAATGGGATGGATAGGATAGAGGTGGAGAGACTCTTCCCGCTCAAAAAAGACAGTAGGACTAGGGGGCACAGCCTCAAGATAAAAGGGGGGCGGTTTAGAACAGAGTTGAGGAGGAACTTCTTCACTCAAAGGGTGGTGAATCTCTGGAATTCTCTGCCCGTTGAAGTGGTGGAGGCTGCCTCGCTAAATATTTTTAAGACACGGGTTGATGGGTTTTTGATAAGAGAAGGGATTAAGGGTTATGGGGAGAGGGCGGGAAAGTGGAACTGAGCCACGACAGATCAGCCATGATCTTATTGAATGGTGGGCCAGGCTCGAAGGGCTAGATGGCCTACAACTGCTCCTATTTCTTATGTTCTTAGGCCATCAGGTCCAGGAGATTTGTCAGCCTTAAGTTCCTTTAGAATCCCCTTTTTTTTTCTATAATGATAGTGATTGCTCAAAGTTCCTCCTTCCCTTTTGCCTCTTGATTTCTCAACACACACATCGAGGAAAGGGACTGTGTTAGACTGCTCTATCTCAAATGTAGATTTGAGCATGGAATGGGACATGTTAAAGGAAATCCTTCCACGTTGCTGTAGATTCAAAAATCACGTATCATCCACGTATTGTAAATATTCATGGGGTAGTAGATAGGGCAGAACATCTGCTGTGAGATGCGATTTATTGAATGGGCAGCATTTGCTGAACAATCCTGAGTATGTTAATACTGATACCCAATTTAAGATAATCATTCACATTTACACTTACAGACATGACAGCAGGTGGTCAGGAAGGCTAATGGGGTGCTGGCCTTCATAGCGAGGGGGATTGAATATAAAAGTAGGGAGGTCTTGCTGCAACTGTATAGGGCACTGGTGAGGCTGCAGCTGGAGTACTGTGTGCAGTTTTGGTCGCCATACTTACGCAAGGATATTTTGGCCTTGGAGGGAGTGCAGAGGAGGTTTACTAGGCTGATACCGGAGTTGAGGGGGTTGAGCTATGAGGAGAAGCTGAATAAACTAGGCTTGTACTCGTTAGAGTTTAGAAGAATGAGGGGAGATCTCATTGAGACGTATAAGATGATGAATGGGATGGATAGGACAGAGGTGGAGAGGCTCTTCCCGCTCAGAAAGGATAATAGGACTAGGGGGCACAGCCTCAAGATAAAGGGGGGCGGTTTAGAACGGAGTTGAGGAGGAACTTCTTCACTCAAAGGGTGGTGAATCTCTGGAATTCTCTGCCCGTTGAAGTGGTGGAGGCTGCCTCGCTAAATATTTTTAAGAAGCGGGTTGATGGGTTTTTGATGAGAGAGGGGATTAAGGATTATGGGGAGAGGGCGGGAAAGTGGAACTGAGCAGCGACAGATCAGCCATGATCTTATTGAATGGCGGGGCAGGCTCGAAGGGCTAGATGGCCTACTCCTGCTCCTATTTCTTATGTTCTTATGTAATCTCACTAATGGGTAAATGGGTTTTCTTTCTCTCCTGTTTAATTTACAGAGCAGTTAGCTCTGCTCCGCTCTCGGGGAGAGGCTCAGGCTGTCTCTGAGGGAGGGTGAGGGTTCCCCCGGGGACTGGCTGGGGACTGCCGCGGGGCTGGGGTTTGGGGTTCCCGGGGGTTTCGGGCTGGGTGTGAGGGGTCCGGGGAGGGGGGGGGGAGGGCCCCCGCACTGAGACCCTCAGGCTGCGTCTGAGGGAGATTCGGGACCAGGCCGCGAACTGTCGCCCCGGCAACCGATCGTCAAAGGGGCGGGGCCGGCGCGCAGCCAATGGCGAGCGATGTTAATCAGGGGTCCCGGGAACGGCGGCCAATGGCAACGCGGCTTCCGGGAGCCGGAGCGGCGGTAAATTTAATTCAGGCCCGGGAGAACAGCTGACAGTGAATTAGTGCGTGTGTGTAATCTGTATATAAACCTGTGTGTGTGTGTAATCTGTATATAAACCTGTGTGAGAGTGTGTGTAATCTGTATATAAACCCGTGTGTGTGTGTAATCTGTATATAAACCTGTGTGAGAGTGTGTGTAATCTGTATATAAACCCGTGTGTGCGTGTAATCTGTATATAAACCTGTGTGAGAGTGTGTGTAATCTGTATATAAACCTGTGTGTGTGTAATCTGTATATAAACCTGTGTGTGTGTAATCTGTATATAAACCTGTGTGTGTGTAATCTGTATATAAACCTGTGTGAGAGTGTGTGTAATCTGTATATAAACCTGTGTGTGTGTGTAATCTGTATATAAACCTGTGTGTGTGTGTAATCTGTATATAAACCTGTTAGAGTGTGTGTGTAATCTGTATATAAACCCGTGTGTGTGTAATCTGTATATAAACCTGTGTGTGTGTGTGTAATCTGTATATAAACCTGTTAGAGTGTGTGTGTAATCTGTATATAAACCTGTGTGTGTGTGTGTAATCTGTATATAAACCTGTTAGAGTGTGTGTGTAATCTGTATATAAACCTGTGTGTGTGTGTGTAATCTGTATATAAACCTGTTAGAGTGTGTGTGTAATCTGTATATAAACCCGTGTGTGTGTGTGTGTGTAATCTGTATATAAACCTGTGTGTGTGTGTGTGATCTGTATATAAACCCGTGTGAGAGTGTGTGTGTGTGATCTGTATATAAACCCGTGTGAGAGTGTGTGTGTGTGATCTGTATATAAACCCGTGTGAGAGTGTGTGTGTGTAATCTGTATATAAACCTGTGTGTGTGTGTGTAATCTGTATATAAACCCGTGTGTGTGTGTGTAATCTGTATATAAACCCGTGTGTGTGTGTGTAATCTGTATATAAACCCGTGTGTGTGTAATCTGTATATAAACCTGTGTGTGTGTGTGTAATCTGTATATAAACCCGTGTGTGTGTGTGATCTGTATATAAACCCGTGTGTGTGTGTGTGATCTGTATATAAACCTGTGTGTGTGTGTGTAATCTGTATATAAACCCGTGTGTGTGTGTGTGTGTGTGTAATCTGTATATAAACCTGTGTGTGTGTGTAATCTGTATATAAACCTGTGTGTGTGTGTAATCTGTATATAAACCTGTGTGTGTGTGTAATCTGTATATAAACCCGTGTGTGTGTGTGTGTGTAATCTGTATATAAACCCGTGTGTGTGTAATCTGTATATAAACCCGTGTGTGTGTAATCTGTATATAAACCCGTGTGTGTGTAATCTGTATATAAACCCGTGTGTGTGTAATCTGTATATAAACCCGTGTGTGTGTAATCTGTATATAAACCCGTGTGTGTGTAATCTGTATATAAACCCGTGTGTGTGTAATCTGTATATAAACCCGTGTGTGTGTAATCTGTATATAAACCCGTGTGTGTGTAATCTATATAAACCCGTGTGTGTGTAATCTGTATATAAACCCGTGTGTGTGTAATCTGTATATAAACCCGTGTGTGTGTAATCTGTATATAAACCCGTGTGTGTGTAATCTGTATATAAACCCGTGTGTGTGTAATCTGTATATAAACCCGTGTGTGTGTAATCTGTATATAAACCCGTGTGTGTGTATAATCTGTATATAAACCCGTGTGTGTGTGTAATCTGTATATAAACCCGTGTGTGTGTGTGTGTGTGTAATCTGTATATAAACCCGTGTGTGTGTAATCTGTATATAAACCTGTGTGAGTGTGTGTGTAATCTGTATATAAACCTGTGTGTGTGTGTGTAATCTGTAATCTGTATATAAACCTGTGTGTGTGTGTGTGTAATCTGTATATAAACGTGTGTGTGTGTAATCTGTATATAAACCTGTGTGTGTGTAATCTGTATATAAACCTGTGTGTGTGTAATCTGTATATAAACCTGTGTGTGTGTGTAATCTGTATATAAACCTGTGTGTGTGTGTGTAATCTGTATATAAACCTGTGTGTGTGTGTAATCTGTATATAAACCTGTGTGTGTGTGTGTGTAATCTGTATATAAACCTGTGTGTGTGTGTGTAATCTGTATATAAACCTGTGTGTGTGTGTAATCTGTATATAAACCTGTGTGTGTGTGTGTAATCTGTATATAAACCTGTGTGTGTGTGTGTAATCTGTATATAAACCTGTGTGTGTGTGTGTGTGTGTAATCTGTATATAAACCTGTGTGTGTGTGTGTGTAATCTGTATATAAACCTGTGTGTGTGTGTGTGTAATCTGTATATAAACCTGTGTGTGTGTGTGTGTAATCTGTATATAAACCTGTGTGTGTGTGTGTGTGTAATCTGTATATAAACCTGTGTGTGTGTGTGTGTGTGTGTGTGTAATCTGTATATAAACCTGTGTGTGTGTGTGTAATCTGTATATAAACCTGTGTGTGTGTAATCTGTATATAAACCTGTGTGTGTGTGTGTAATCTGTATATAAACCTGTGTGTGTGCGTGTAATCTGTATATAAACCTGTGTGTGTGCGTGTAATCTGTATATAAACCTGTGTGTGTGCGTGTAATCTGTATATAAACCTGTGTGTGTGCGTGTAATCTGTATATAAACCTGTGTGTGTGCGTGTAATCTGTATATAAACCTGTGTGTGTGCGTGTAATCTGTATATAAACCTGTGTGTGTGCGTGTAATCTGTATATAAACCTGTGTGTGTGTGTGCGTGTAATCTGTATATAAACCTGTGTGTGTGTGTGTGTGTGTGTGTGTAATCTGTATATAAACCCGTGTGTGTGTGTAATCTGTATATAAACCCGTGTGTGTGTGTGTAATCTGTATATAAACCTGTGTGTGTGTGTGTGTGTGTAATCTGTATATAAACCCGTGTGTGTGTAATCTGTATATAAACCTGTGAGTGTGTGTGTAATCTGTATATAAACCTGTGTGTGTGTGTGTAATCTGTAATCTGTATATAAACCTGTGTGTGTGTGTGTGTAATCTGTATATAAACGTGTGTGTGTGTAATCTGTATATAAACCTGTGTGTGTGTAATCTGTATATAAACCTGTGTGTGTGTAATCTGTATATAAACCTGTGTGTGTGTGTAATCTGTATATAAACCTGTGTGTGTGTGTGTAATCTGTATATAAACCTGTGTGTGTGTGTAATCTGTATATAAACCTGTGTGTGTGTGTGTGTAATCTGTATATAAACCTGTGTGTGTGTGTAATCTGTATATAAACCTGTGTGTGTGTGTGTAATCTGTATATAAACCTGTGTGTGTGTGTAATCTGTATATAAACCTGTGTGTGTGTGTGTAATCTGTATATAAACCTGTGTGTGTGTGTGTGTAATCTGTATATAAACCTGTGTGTGTGTGTGTGTGTAATCTGTATATAAACCTGTGTGTGTGTGTGTGTAATCTGTATATAAACCTGTGTGTGTGTGTGTAATCTGTATATAAACCTGTGTGTGTGTGTGTAATCTGTATATAAACCTGTGTGTGTGTGTAATCTGTATATAAACCTGTGTGTGTGTGTAATCTGTATATAAACCTGTGTGTGTGTGTGTGTGTGTGTGTAATCTGTATATAAACCTGTGTGTGTGTGTAATCTGTATATAAACCTGTGTGTGTGTGTGTAATCTGTATATAAACCTGTGTGTGTGTGTGTAATCTGTATATAAACCTGTGTGTGTGCGTGTAATCTGTATATAAACCTGTGTGTGTGCGTGTAATCTGTATATAAACCTGTGTGTGTGCGTGTAATCTGTATATAAACCTGTGTGTGTGCGTGTAATCTGTATATAAACCTGTGTGTGTGCGTGTAATCTGTATATAAACCTGTGTGTGTGCGTGTAATCTGTATATAAACCTGTGTGTGTGCGTGTAATCTGTATATAAACCTGTGTGTGTGTGTGCGTGTAATCTGTATATAAACCTGTGTGTGTGTGTGTGTGTGTGTGTGTGTGTGTGTAATCTGTATATAAACCTGTGTGTGTGTGTGTAATCTGTATATAAACCTGTGTGTGTGTGTGTAATCTGTATATAAACCTGTGTGTGTGCGTGTAATCTGTATATAAACCTGTGTGTGTGCGTGTAATCTGTATATAAACCTGTGTGTGTGCGTGTAATCTGTATATAAACCTGTGTGTGTGCGTGTAATCTGTATATAAACCTGTGTGTGTGCGTGTAATCTGTATATAAACCTGTGTGTGTGCGTGTAATCTGTATATAAACCTGTGTGTGCGTGTAATCTGTATATAAACCTGTGTGTGTGTGTGCGTGTAATCTGTATATAAACCTGTGTGTGTGTGTGTGTAATCTGTATATAAACCTGTGTGCGTGTAATCTGTATATAAACCTGTGTGTGTGCGTGTAATTTGTATATAAACCTGTGTGTGTGCGTGTAATCTGTATATAAACCTGTGTGTGTGCGTGTAATCTGTATATAAACCTGTGTGTGTGCGTGTAATCTGTATATAAACCTGTGTGTGTGTGTGCGTGTAATCTGTATATAAACCTGTGTGTGTGTGTGTGTGTGTGTAATCTGTATATAAACCTGTGTGTGTGCGTGTAATCTGTATATAAACCTGTGTGTGTGTAATCTGTATATAAACCTGTGTGTGTGTGTAATCTGTATATAAACCTGTGTGTGTGCGTGTAATCTGTATATAAACCTGTGTGTGTGTGTGTAATCTGTATATAAACCTGTGTGTGTGCGTGTAATCTGTATATAAACCTGTGTGTGTGCGTGTAATCTGTATATAAACCTGTGTGTGTGTGTGTGTGTGTGTAATCTGTATATAAACCTGTGTGTGTGCGTGTAATCTGTATATAAACCTGTGTGTGTGTAATCTGTATATAAACCTGTGTGTGTGCGTGTAATCTGTATATAAACCTGTGTGTGTGTGTGCGTGTAATCTGTATATAAACCTGTGTGTGTGTGTGTGTGCGTGTAATCTGTATATAAACCTGTGTGTGTGCGTGTAATCTGTATATAAACCTGTGTGTGTGCGTGTAATCTGTATATAAACCTGTGTGTGTGTGTGCGTGTAATCTGTATATAAACCTGTGTGTGTGTGTGTGTGTGTGTGTAATCTGTATATAAACCTGTGTGTGTGCGTGTAATCTGTATATAAACCTGTGTGTGTGTAATCTGTATATAAACCTGTGTGTGTGTGTGTAATCTGTATATAAACCTGTGTGTGTGCGTGTAATCTGTATATAAACCTGTGTGTGTGTGTGTAATCTGTATATAAACCTGTGTGTGTGCGTGTAATCTGTATATAAACCTGTGTGTGTGCGTGTAATCTGTATATAAACCTGTGTGTGTGTGTGCGTGTAATCTGTATATAAACCTGTGTGTGTGTGTGTGTGTAATCTGTATATAAACCTGTGTGTGTGTGTGTAATCTGTATATAAACCTGTGTGTGTGTAATCTGTATATAAACCTGTGTGTGTGTGTGTAATCTGTATATAAACCTGTGTGTGTGCGTGTAATCTGTATATAAACCTGTGTGTGTGCGTGTAATCTGTATATAAACCTGTGTGTGTGCGTGTAATCTGTATATAAACCTGTGTGTGTGCGTGTAATCTGTATATAAACCTGTGTGTGTGCGTGTAATCTGTATATAAACCTGTGTGTGTGCGTGTAATCTGTATATAAACCTGTGTGTGTGTGTGCGTGTAATCTGTATATAAACCTGTGTGTGTGTGTGTGTGTGTGTGTGTGTAATCTGTATATAAACCTGTGTGTGTGTGTAATCTGTATATAAACCTGTGTGTGTGTAATCTGTATATAAACCTGTGTGTGTGTGTGTGTGTGTGTAATCTGTATATAAACCTGTGTGTGTGTGTGTGTGTGTGTAATCTGTATATAAACCTGTGTGTGTGTGTGTGTGTGTGTGTGTAATCTGTATATAAACGTGTGTGTGTGTGTGTGTGTAATCTGTATATAAACGTGTGTGTGTGTGTGTAATCTGTATATAAACGTGTGTGTGTGTGTGTAATCTGTATATAAACGTGTGTGTGTGTGTGTGTAATCTGTATATAAACGTGTCTGTGTGTGTGTGTAATCTGTATATAAACGTGTGTGTGTGTGTGTGTAATCTGTATATAAACGTGTGTGTGTGTGTGTGTGTAATCTGTATATAAACGTGTGTGTGTGTGTATGTGTAATCTGTATATAAACGTGTGTGTATGTGTAATCTGTATATAAACCTGTGTGTGTGTGTAATCTGTATATAAACCTGTGTGTGTGTGTAATCTGTATATAAACCTGTGTGTGTGTGTAATCTGTATATAAACCTGTGTGTGTGTGTAATCTGTATATAAACCTGTGTGTGTGTGTAATCTGTATATAAACCTGTGTGTGTGTGTAATCTGTATATAAACCTGTGTGTGTGTGTAATCTGTATATAAACCTGTGTGTGTGTGTAATCTGTATATAAACCTGTGTGTGTGTAATCTGTATATAAACCTGTGTGTGTGTGTGTGTGTGTAATCTGTATATAAACCTGTGTGTGTGTGTGTGTGTGTGTAATCTGTATATAAACCTGTGTGTGTGTGTAATCTGTATATAAACGTGTGTGTGTGTGTGTAATCTGTATATAAACGTGTGTGTGTGTGTGTAATCTGTATATAAACGTGTGTGTGTGTGTGTAATCTGTATATAAACGTGTCTGTGTGTGTGTGTAATCTGTATATAAACGTGTGTGTGTGTGTGTGTGTAATCTGTATATAAACGTGTGTGTGTGTGTGTGTAATCTGTATATAAACGTGTGTGTGTGTGTGTATGTGTAATCTGTATATAAACGTGTGTGTGTGTGTGTATGTGTAATCTGTATATAAACGTGTGTGTATGTGTAATCTGTATATAAACGTGTGTGTATGTGTAATCTGTATATAAACCTGTGTGTGTGTATAATCTGTATATAAACCTGTGTGTGTGTGTAATCTGTATATAAACCTGTTAGAGAGTGTGTGTGTAATCTGTATATAAACCTGTTAGAGAGTGTGTGTGTGTAATCTCTATCGTGTGGAACGTCTGTTACTGAGCAAGAAATGATGTGGTGATGCCGGTGTTGGACTGGTTGTGAGACTTACTGAGCACGAAAGACAGTTATTTTTCTGGCAGGATACAGTGCAAGACTGAAGGAGTATTTCCCTATCAGAGGTTAAAGTAGAGGATCTGTCTACCCTTTTCAGGTGAATGTTAAAGATCATAGAATCCCTGCACTGCAGAAAAAGGCCCTTCAGCCTATACTGATCACAATCCCACCCAGCCCCTATCCCCATAACCCCATGCATTTACCCTGGCTAGTTCCCCTTACATTAAGAGGCAATTTAGCACAGTCTGTCAACGTAATCTGTATATCTCTGGACTGTGGGAGGAAACCCATGCAGTCACTGGGAAAATGTACAGACTTCACACAGACGGTGACCCAAGCTGAGAATCGAACCTGGGTCCCTGGCACTGTGAGGCAGCAGTGCTAACTACTGTGCCATGGTGTCACCTAATCCCCAGACAATTGTGCAAAGAAGAGTAAGGGACCATTGCAATTAAACTAAGTTGTCTGTTCATTACCTGATTGTTGTTTGTGACCAAGCTCTGTGCATTAGGACTGTGCAAACACTTCAAACATATCTTATTATTTGTGAAGCTCTTTAAAATGGCTTGAGATTTAAAGGTGTTGTAAATGCAGATGATTGTTTTTTTTTACAAGTCACATTAATAGACTTAATTAAAGCTCTGATGAACATAAGAACATAAGAAATAGGAGCAGGAGTAGGCCATCTGGCCCTTCGAGCCTGCCCCGCCATTCAATAAGATCATGGCTGATCTGTCGTGGCTCAGTTCCACTTTCCCGCCCTCTCCCCATAACCCTTAATCCCCTCTCTTATCAAAAACCCATCAACCCGCTTCTTAAAAATATTTAGCGAGGCAGCCTCCACCACTTCAACGGGCAGAGAATTCCAGAGATTCACCACCCTTTGAGTGAAGAAGTTCCTCCTCAACTCCGTTCTGAACCGCCCCCCCTTTATCTTGAGGCTGTGCCCCCTAGTCCTACTGTCTTTTTTGAGCGGGAAGAGTCTTTCCACCTCTATCCTATCCATCCCATTCATCATCTTATACGTCTCAATGAGATCTCCCCTCATTCTTCTAAACTCTAACGAGTACAAGCCTAGTTTATTCAGCCTCTCCTCATAGCTCAACCCCCTCAACTCCGGTATCAGCCTAGTAAACCTCCTCTGCACTAGGATCATCCAGGCTCGAAACATTGGCTCTATTCTCTCTCCGCAGATGCTGTCAGTCCTGCTGAGACTTTCCAGCATTTTCTGCCTTTTGTTTCAGATTCCAGCATCTGCAGTATTTTGTCTTTGTCTAACTAAGGCAGTGTTGGTTTACTTTTATTTTGGGGTCTGGTTTGTAGAAGTATATCTGACCTTGTGTATAATTCTTCAACAGGCTTCCCTTGTTGCTGTGCATTTGCTGGAATTGGTTGCCATGGCCTTGGTGAGCCTGATGGTCCAGTATGAGGATGATTCAGTGGAAATACAATTTACAGATGGCTCCAGTCTCCAGCTCTCCCCTTGCGGATCAGAATTCTTGTTTGAGAAGGCCCCTGTGCTGTCCATGCACCCCTTACAGAGTTCCTGCCGAGTCCGTCAGCGTACACCGTTTGTCATCAGCACCTACAAGGTGGGAAAGCCCAACTTGCAGAGTGGACTGCTTGTACAAATGTTTTTGAGATGTTGTGACATAGGAAATGTGGCAGCCAGTTTTCACACAGCAAAGGCCCACAAACAGTATTAATGACTCAATAACCTGTTTTAGATTCTGGCTGAAGGATGGGACACTGAGGGGAAAATTCTGCATTTTGTCAAGTAATGTCTTGGGACCTTTGACTTCCACCTGAGAGAGCAGATGAGGCCTTCGTTTAACATCTCATGTGAAAGGTGGCGGCTCCCATCAGTACAGCACTCCCTCAGTACTGTACTTGACTGGCTGTCATCCTTCCATCTATGAAAAATGATGGAAATGCAGCAAATAAATGAATTTTTGATGGTTGTCAGTGCTTGGTGCTGATGACCAAAGCAGTCAATGCTTGAGAGATGTGTTCTGCTATAAGTGCCGAATGTGAAGCTACCGAGTGTTGATGACTTGCCAAGTCACTTGGGTGTCAGTCTGGATTTTGTATTCAACTTTCTGGAATGTCACTTCAATTTTCTTAGTGAGAGGATGAAGTGATGCCCACTGAATCTCAGCTAACATCCATTAACCTTCCTTCACACTGTTCCTCCAGAAGTCTACATAGCTGCCTCTGTGTTTATCCACTCCACATCTCTTTTTATTTGTGCTTTCACTGGCAGCAGTTTTGTTTAAAGTTTATTAGTGTCACAAGTAGGCTTACGTTAACATTGCAATGAAGTTACAGTGAAAATCCCCTAGTTACCACACTCCAGCACCTGTTCAGGTACACTGAGGGAGAACTTAGCATAGCCAATGCACCTAACCAGCACGTCTTTCGGGACTGTGGGAGGAAGCCGGAGGAAACCCACTGGCAGAACATGCAGACTCCACACAGACAGTGACAGACAATTTCAAATTAATAATGTTGCTTGTCTTCCAATTTAATAACTTTGCTAAGAAAGATTCAGTGATCAACAGCTAGACAAGGCCAGCAGCAGTCACATAAGAACATAAGAAATAGGAGCAGGAGTAGGCCATCTAGCCCTTCGAGCCTGCCCCGCCATTCAATAAGATCATGGCTGATCTGTCGTGGCTCAGTTCCACTTTCCTGCCCTCTCCCCATAGCCCTTAATCCCCTCTCTTATCAAAAACCCATCAACCCGCGTCTTAAAATATTTAGCGAGGTAGCCTCCACCACTTCAACGGGCAGAGAATTCCAGAGATTCACCACCCTTTGAGTGAAGAAGTTCCTCCTCAACTCCGTTCTAAACCGCCCCCCCCTTTATCTTGAGGCTGTGCCCCCTAGTCCTACTGTCTTTTTTGAGCGGGAAGAGTCTTTCCACCTCTATCCTATCCATCCCATTCATCATCTTATACATCTCAATGAGATCTCCCCATATTCTTCTAAACTCTAACGAGTACAAGCCTAGTTTATTCAGCCTCTCCTCATAGCTCAACCCCCTCAACTCTGGTATCAGCCTAGTAAACCTCCTCTGCACTCCCTCCAAGGCCAAAATATCTTTGCGCAGGTGCAGCGCCCAAAACTGCACACAGTACTCCAGCTGCGGCCTCACCAATGCCCTATACAGCTGCAGCAAGACCTCCCTACTTTTATATTCAATCCCCCTCGCTATGAAGGCCAGCATCCCATTTGCCTTCCTGACCACCTGCTGCACGTGCAAGCTGGGTTTTTGCGACTCATGCACAAGGACCCCGAGGTCCCTCTGCACTGTCGCCTGCTGCAGTTTTTCTCCACGTAAGTAATAGTCCTTCCTACCATTATTCCTACCAAAGTGGACCACCTCACACTTGCCAACATTAAATTCCGTTTGCCATTTCCTGGCCCATTCGCCCAGCCTACCTAGATCCTTCTGCAGACTCTCCACACCCTCCGCACAATTTGCCGTTCCCCCAACCTTGGTGTCATCAGCAAATTTCGACACCCTACACTCGGTTCCCTCCTCCAGATCATCTATATAAATGGTAAAAAGCTGAGGCCCCAGCACCGACCCCTGGGGCACTCCACTAGTCACCATCCGCCAATCCGAATAGCACCCGTTGACCCCCACTCTCTGCCTCCTATTTGACAACCAATCCTCTATCCACGCTAACACCCTACCCCCAACTCCATGTCCCTCGACCTTCTGCAATAACCTCTTGTGAGGTACTTTGTCAAACGCCTTCTGAAAATCCAGAAAGACCACATCCACCGGCTCTCCTCTATCCACCGCCCTAGACACATCCTCATAGAACTCCAGTAAATTTGTCAGAATGAAGTGTGGTAGTATCCAGATAGTACACCAAATGTTGAGTTAAATTATAAAACCCGCTACATTATTTTGAAGGAGAGCAGGAGAGTTCTCTCTAGTGTCTGTGATAATCTTTAGTCAATGTCACAGAAACAGATTATCTGATTATTATCATCTTGCTGTTTTGTGGGAGTTTGCTGTGTACACACTGATAGTTGTGTTTCCTATATTACTGCAGTGCCTATACTTCAGAAGAACTTGATTGGCTGTAAAGTGCTTTGGAGCACTGTTCATGAAAAGCACTATATAAATGCAAGTCTTTTTCTAAGCTGCCTAAGGGCGCTCCTTCTTCATTTCTCCACTTCACAATCTTGTTTTCTTCTTTGATTGCTCATAGGAGCCTCCTGTTTTCTAACATCATCATTCTCTTTCTCCTTCCAAAAGAGAAAATGCTGGAAAATCTCAGCCGGTCTGACAGCATCTGTAAGGTGAGAAAAGAACTGAGTCCAGATGACCTTTTGTCAAAGTTAAAAGGTAGAGAAGTGGGACATTTTTATACTGCAGGGTGAGGGAACGAAAGATGAGTCAGAGCCACAAAACCAAGGGGAAAGGCTCCTAATGGCAGCCCATCAAGAGAATAAAGGATGTGAATGGCTCATTCCCTAACCCTACTGTATAAATATCTCCTGCTTTCTATGCCTTTTTAGCTTTAACAATAGGTCATCTGGACTCAATGTCAGCTGGTTTCTCTCCTTACAGATGCTGCCAGACCTACTGAGATTTTCAGCATTTTTCTTTTGGATTCAGATTCCAGCATCTGCAGTAATTTGCTTTTCTCTTTCTCTTTGCTCTCCCTGTCTCTAATCTTCAGTCAGCTCCTTCAACAAGTTCTCATGCTTAAGGATGTGGCCAATCCAGCCTTGTTACCTTATATAATGAGTAACAAAAATTAAGACTGTGATTTGTAGAGTTTGTAAGAAAATATTTTGCAGGCTGTAGGAAAGAGTGTAGAGGAATGGATCGTTCTTTCAGAGTCGGCACAAGGATCATAGACCGAATAGAGACCTTTCAATGCTGTGATTCTAATGCAGAAACATGACCAATGTACTACCGAGTCCTGTTTCCATGTCTTGGGTAATTGTGTAAGGTGTACTGAAGTGTCTTGTTACGTGTGATCATTCTGTATTGTTTGAATTTCTCCTACAGGAGCAGTTACTGCAAGCTTTGGAGTTCAGAAACCGGTTTGCCTCTCGGCCCTATCTCGCTGCAGATCTGATTGCTGCAGACAAGCTATCGGTGAGTGCTAACTCACAGCATCCTTCATTAACATCACTATCCTTCCCACTCCTATCCAATTAGCTACTGCTTACAAACAGCCTCTAATCAGCATTCAGTAAGTTAATGATTGGATTCTGTTTTGCCCCATATCCTTGACTCCCCTATAGTTGAAAAATTTTGTGAAGAGTGACAGCATAGATGGACCAATGCAGTTAAGATTCAAATTAACCATGGTCTAATTGAATGAGATCTGATCTAGCTTAGGGGTGGATAGCTGATGTGGCTTGGGACAGAATGGCCTGCCTCTAGCAAGCTAACTGTAAGAGAGATGAATTAAAATGTACATTGTTAACCCTTTCACTCTGAGGCAGTCAGAATCAACTGTCTGAAGGATTTCCTCGTTGTGTGGCCTTTAGGGTGTGTGCTTCCCATACCTCTGTTAATGCTGCTTTTCACCCAGTACCAGTGATAGTGGCACAGCAGTGTTTCCTCGCTATTGTTACCTATGGGGAAGTGAATACCAGCTGTCTGCTCTCAAGGAGTAGGGAACTTGGCAAAGGAATGTGGAGCACATCAAGCTTGCAACTCGTATGGTATTCCCAACTACATTGCTGCCTTGGTTTCTTACCTAGAAAACAGATGTGAGGTTCAAGACCCAATCCAAAGACTTTATAGACCTGATGGAAGTTTATGACATTGAGGGGTATTGATAGGGTGAACAGTTGGAAGCTTTTTCCCAGGGCAGAAATGACAATTACAAGGGGGCACAAGTTCAAGGTAAGGGGGGAAAGGTTCAGTGGAGATGTGTGGGGGAGGTTTTTTACACAGAGGTTGGTAGAGGCCTGGAATGCACTGCGCAGTGAGGTGGTTTGATGCAGACACATCAAATAAGCCTTAAATGTTGCTGGATAGACACATGAACAGATGGGGAATAGAGGGATACAGGCGGTTGGTCCAGATAAGACAAGTGATCAGTGCAGGCTTGGAGGGCCGAAGGCCCTGTTCCTGTGCTGTGCTGTTCTGTTCTTTTGTTCTTTGAATCTGGGATGTGGCTCCCGGTGCAGTACTGAGAGGCCTGCACTGTCAGAGACGTTGTATTTCAGATTAGATGTTAAACTGGCCCAATCCACCCCCTCGGGTAGACATAAGAATCCTATAGCCACTGTTTTGAAGAAGATCTGTATCCCTGTGTCCATAGTAAAAAGTCTCACAACACCAGGTTAAAGTCCAACCAGTTTATTTGATAGTAAACCCACAGGTTTTCCGGAATGCTGTTCCTTCATCAGGTGTCCTGACCAATGTTTATCCCTCAACTCGTGCCCCAATATATAGATGATTTATTCATTATCACATTGTTGTTTGCGCTAACTTGTGTGCAAATTGACAGTCACATTTCCTACAAAATTACAGTGACGACACTTCATTGGTTTTAATGTACTGAGGTAAAAGCCAGTGCATAAATACAAACCTTTTTCTTGAAGAATTACCTAGTATGTCTGTTTAAATACGTGCCTCTTTTCCTTTACCCCTCTAGAACATGTCCCTTGATATCTCCGAAGTGAAATGGCCTGAAGCTGACACAGAAGGTGCAGTGAAGATTGCTGACAGTGGAAGGGTAACGGTCTCCTCTCTGGAAGGTCATGCCTTCCTCTACCTGGCTCCATCTGGACTGGAGTTCACAGTGGAGTTCCTGGCACGCGTCAGCCAGTCTGCTGCTAGCAAACACCTCGTTAAAATGAGCAGAGGGAAGGACAGTGGGCCCCAACAACCACTCTGCCACAACCTGAACAAGGTTAAACCTGTAGAACTCAGTACAGGCAAGAGCACCTTTGGAAGAAAAGTCCAGAATTGTCGGAGCAAATCAAATAGAGCTTCAAATCGCCTAACGATGGAACTGAGGGATGGAGGCTCAACTGAAATCCGCAGCAAATACATATACCAGTACACCTGGGTGGTCCAGCACCACACGGTGTCCTCGTGTCCACCAGAGTGGCAGCGTCCTCTGAAACTCGCTCTTCACAATAAGTGCAAGCAGGAGAAATCACAACTCGATGGGGCAGATGACCGCCTACGGAGTGCTGACCAACCTGTGGCACCAGGAGTTGCTGCAGTGCAAGGAACAACCAGTGCTGTTCCCAAAGTGCTGCCACTGAACTGCTCAGCCCCACACTTTCACAGGTAGAAATTAATCATTTCTAACACATTAAACCAAGTGTAACTATTGCTGGGGCATTTATTACACCCTGTCTGAAAAGTGATTCAGTGGAACAAAGACTATATTGTGACCATTGAAATGGGACACAGTGCATTGCATCCAGTGTTATGGGATACATCACGCCCAGTGTAGCGGCGCCTTGTGCATCATAGTGACTGTTCATATCTGCTCTGTTATTATACAACCAGATTATAATTTGATAAAAGCTTTATTAATTCAGTAAAATGTTTCTTGTATAATTTTTCTGGCTTTTTTCAGCATTTTTATACTCTCCCACTTGGTTATTTTGTACTGATGCAGCTTGTTGATCAGATGGGCCCTAGTTCACATAAGATGTTTAGTGCTAACTTTGGAGTTATCCACCACTGACTGTGATATCTGTATTCAGGTGGCGACACAGAGATGTGTTGGGTCAGGGGAAGCTGGACCTGGAGACCTGTCTGCAAGCACAGCAGGTGAAAATAGTCTGGTGCCAAGGTGTCCTGTACAGGTAAGCGCTTCTGGGTACTTTGACTCTCTGGAGCACTAACTTTATCTTATCTTTTAAATCTTGTTCTCACAACTTTGTTTCTGAAGCTTCAACATCTGTTTAACCAGAGCCCTCTACTTTATAAATGGTACAGCCTTTTTGCTGGCGTGGGGAATGCAGAAAGTGTGTCAAGCGTAGGGAAAGGGGAGGGGTGTTTTTTCTTTCAGGATGGGGATGAAATGGCTGTGGGGATGGTAAATTCTATTTCTGATGATGGGTTTACAGTTGAAGCATTAACCTCCTAGCTTCTATATCAAGTGCTGAAGGTTTAGATTCAGGAACGATAGAAATTGTAGCACTAAAGGAACCAACCATCACCTCCACAGTATGTACTCCAAATCCTACGCAGCAATATCTGGTCAATATCCAGGGTTGGGCTGATAAGTAGAAAGTAACATTCGTGTCACAAGTGCCAGACAATGACAACCTCCAATAAAAGATGATCTAACCATCATCCCTTGACATTCAATGGCATTACCAAAGCTGAATCCTCCACGATTAATATCCTGGGGGTTACCGTGGACCAGTAACTGAACTGGATGAGCCACATCAATATTATGGCCCCTCAGAGCAAGTCAAAGGCTAGGAATCCTGGAGCAAGTAACTTGCCTCCTGAGCGACTTGGAATGCCATCATTTGGAGACTCCCCTCCAAGCCATTCACCATCCTGACCTGGAAATGAATCGCCATTCTTCCACTGTCACTCGGTCAAACTCCTGGAACTCCATCCCTAACAGCACTGCTGCAACTCAAGACCGTGGTTAATCCCCACCTCAAGGACAATTAAAGATGGGCAATAAAGTCTGATCTAGCCAGTGACTCCCAGATTTAATGTCCAAATAATAAAAAAGGTCACTGATGAGACTTAATGATTTTTTTTTATTCATGGGACATGGGCGTTGCTGGCTGGCCAACATTTATTGCCTATCCCTACTTTACTGAGGGCAGTTGAGAGTCAACACATTGTGGCTCTGGAGTCACATGTAGGCCAAGCCAGGCAAGGATGGCAGATTTCCTTCCCTAAAGGACATTAGTGAACCAGATGGGTTTTTCTGACAATCGACAATGGTTTCATGGTCATCAGTAGATAATTAATTCCAGGGTTTTTTTATTAGATTCAAATTCCACCATCTGCCATGGTGGGATTCAAACCCGGATCCCCAGAACATTCGCTGAGGTTCTGGATTAAGGTGAAAACCTGACATTTGTGAGGAAGAGGCTACCGAGGATGTTAAAAATGTCTCTGGAACGTCTTAACACCAAAACAAAATTGACACACACCAAAGAGACTTTCTATTAATTCTACATATGTAGATAATATTTGGTAATGTAACGAAGTTTATTTTATTAGTGTCACAAGTAGGCTTACATTAACACTGTAATGAAGTTACTGTGAAAATCCCCTAGTGGACACATTCCGGTGCCTGTTAGGTTAAACTGAGGAAGAATTTATCAGACTGTGGGAGGAAACCGGAGCACCTGGAGGAAACCCACACAGACACGGAGAGAGTGTGCAGATTCCACACACAGTGACCTGACGCTGGAATTGAACCCAGGTCTCTGGTGCTGTGAGGCAGCAGTGCTAACCAATGTGCCACTGTGCTTCCCATTAATGGATAAATCATTAATGTTTAAAAGTTTATTGTACTTCTAAATTAAAGGGGGAGGGATGTTATGTATTGCAAAGCAATGCGTCTGTGTAATTAGTCACATGGCGTGCTGTGACTTCGCCAGAGGCATTCGTGGGTTTTTATCACTTCCATTTTAGACTTCAATCTGGTAACAGCTCTTAAATAAATCTCCATTGAGTTGGTTCAAAACCCACAATGTGGCACCTTATTGTCTTTGTCTTGTCAGTACTACCCCAGTCAAAATCTTTAATATAGGGAGGAGGGGGCGGTCACTGAACCAGAGTTCATCCAGAGACTCGGGGTAATGCTCCAGTGACCTGGGTTCAAATCCCCCCCATGGCAAGTGGTGAAATTTGAATTCAGTAAAAATCTGGAATTAAGAATCTACTGATGATCGTGAAATCAAGGTTGATTGTCATTAAAAACCCACCTGGTTCACTAATGTCCTTTACCTGGTCTAGCTTATATATGACTCCAGATCCATAGCAATGTAGTTGACTCTTAATGGCTGCAGAAATGGGCAATAATTGTTGGCGTAGCCGGTGACGCCCACATCTCATGAATGAATGAAAAAAATGTATAACAGGAAGCCTTGCTCTACTGCATCTTCCTTCAATCAAAACTTGCTGATATAACTGTTCTTAGTCTCTTTGAAGAACAGGCTTTATTAAATATCATTTTTCTATTCTACAGTTAATGCTTTCTTCTGCCAATGTTCATTACCATGCTCCTTGAGGTGGACTTTGATTACTCATGGCTGATATCATAGCTGTCAGTTATTTCCTTCGATGCACATTTTTCATATTAGATGCCAAGCTAAGCTTCCCTTTTAATGATACTTCAAAGCCATCCTGTTTATCTTGGAAAGCCTGTTTCTCCAAGATAAAACTGTAATCCCTAAACTCTACGATAGCTGCTATAAGTGTGTACTAACTTTCCTGACAATCACAGAACCATAGAAATGATACATTTGGCCCATCTTGTCCATGCCAACCCAAAGACATCCAGGTGGCCTCTCTAATCCCATCTTCCTGCACAAGGACTGTAGCCCTTCAACTTACAGCACTTCAGGTGCTGTTCCAGATACTTCTTAAATGAGTTTAGGATCTCTGCCTTTACCTTCCCTCAAAACTGAGAGCCCATGAGAGATCAAAGCCATGTATGTATGCTTCCTGTTACTAGTATTGTGCTTTTTTATTCTTGAGCCCAGATTGCTCCTATTAAATGGGTGTGGTGGGGGAAGTGAGGGATGCCGGATAAAGGTTGGTCATTCACATTACAAACTTGTGTGTGATTCCTGCTTTGCACCCAAGCTAACCTAGTAATTTGGGCAACAAGGGCAGTTCTCCGTTCCAGTCCTTGTTTTGCTCATTATCCTTGAGGGTTTGTACATTCCAGGTTCTGAAATTGAGTTGAACTTTGATTTGCTGACTGCAAGTAGATGAGCCCTCTAGATGTGGTTTTCCAGGTTGCAGACTGAACAGACTATTTTTCAAGCTTTTTTTTCTAGCCCTTTTCCCATGCAGAGTGAACAGTGTAGAGCTTGAAGAGGGCTGTTCAGTTGTAAAGAAAGTTGCCGCAACATTCTCCTGTCCCAATTCCGAGAGCGAGACAACTGAATCAAGCTCCACCGCCTATGTGCTGGTCAAAGCTAGGGACTTCCACATCTCATGGTCCTTTCCTGACATTTCTGGCCAATCACTGCAGGCTTGTCTGTGTAGGAAGTGTACAGTTTCCTCTAGATAGAGGCCTGATGTGGGACATCTTTTAGGCTGGGTATGCCATTGCACATCAGACACGAGGTCCTTGTCAGAGGATAAGTCCAGTTCCGGTGGCAAGGGAGTTTCGATGGCTGGGTATCTGCCTACTACTGCAGACTTCATCCACCATCGTAGTCGTTGATATTATGCGAGTGTTAAAGAAAAATTATTTATTGTCACAAGTAGGCTAACATTAACAGTGCAATGAAGTTACTGTGAAAATCCCCAAGTCACCATACTCCGGCGCCTGTTCGGCTACACTGAGGGAGAATTTAGCATGGCCAATACACCTAACCAGCATGTCTTTCAGACTGTGCGAGGAAATTGGAGCACCAAGAGGAAACCCACGCAGACATGGGGAGAACATGCAAACTCCACACAGACAGTGACCCGAGCTGGGAATCAAACCTGGGCTCCTGGCACTGTGAGGCAGCAGTGCTAACCACTGTGCCACCATGCCTTCCATCTGATCTGCCATCAAGGACATGTTTTGGATTGCGCTGTGTCTGGTTCCTCCTCTCTGAACTTACTGCTGGGAGTTTAAGCCTCCCAGTGGCATCGCGTTTGGGATCAGTGGAATATTCAAGCCTCTCCAACACAGTAAGGTGGTAATGCAAGGAAAGGTCAACATTTATACTCAAACATCACTGTAGATTACAAACTCAATACGGATATTGTAAATCTGGGATAAAAACAGAGAATACTGGAAATACTCAGCAGGTCAGGCAGTATCTTGTGGAGAGAGAAACAGGATTAATATTTCAGGTCAAGGTAAGCTTTCTTCTCTCCACAGATGCTGCTGAGCATTATTATGGATTATCTGGTCATGTGTGGGAGACCACACTGTGCAAAATGCCTGTTAAAATTCCAGATTGCAACAGTGTTTCTGCTGCAACAGCACTTTATTGACTTTGGTGTGCTTTGGATCATGAAGGGTGCTATATCAATGAAAGTATTTTAAAAGGTTCTCCATGGAACCCATCAACACTGGTTAAATGCTGCAACAGCCACTGTCCGAACATGAAGGGTGAATATTCCCACCTGTGGTGATGGCAGTGTAAATGGGGGAGAGAGACAGGGACATGGAGTCATGGAGTGTTTCCTGTTGCCAGTGGGAAAACATGCCAAATTTTCTGGCCCTGACCTAATGAATTATGCAACTCATGGCGGGGTAGGCATTATGGCACACTCTTGAAGAAAAAATGTAGATCTCCTGAAAATGAGGAAGGATCCCTGGGAGCACTCTGAGGCTGGAAGCTGGGAGAGTAGGTGGATCTCCATGAACATTCTGAGGCTGGGAGATCGATCCCCTCCATGACACTGAATCTGGAAGCTCCAGCTGCAGACAATTCCCTGCCCTACTTCTGTGGTGTTCGATTCCCTGCTTAGGTCACTGTCTGTGTGGAGTTTGTACATTCCCCCCGTGTCTGCGTGGGTTTCTTCTGGGTGCTCCGGTATCCTCCCACAGTCAAAGATGTGCTAGTTAGGGTGCATTGACCCGAATAGGTGCTGGAGTGTGGCGACTAGGGGCATTTCACAGTAACTTCATTACAGAGTTAATGTGAACCTTACTTGTGACTAATAAATAAACTTTACTTTAAAATACAGCTTTCACGCAGTTAGTATGACCCAGTTGTTGCAGTGTAAACACATCTCTATCAATGTTTAATTTACCTGTACTGTGATGGTACGTGATGAATGTTTTCTTCTTCAGTACAAAACTTATCAATTTTATATGAATTGAAGAATCCTATCCTTGACTATACATTCTGTAGCTGGGTGGACGGGTAGCTCTGTGCCAGCTCTATTCTCATTCAGTCACCAGGTGGTGCACAAGGGCAGCCTATCGCTACCTCAAAGCAGGTCAGGAACGAGAGGAGAGGGAATCACAAACATACCACATAAGAGCAGAAATGGGTCATTCAGCCTCTTGAGCCTGCTCCACCATCCAATAAGATCATGGCTGATCACAACTATATCTTTTCTGTCAATCTTTCTCTCTCTCAAACACCCCTCACCACCCTCTGATTTAAAAAAAGCTATGATGTGGAGTTGCTGGCATTGGACTGGAGTGGGCACAGTAAGAAGTCTCTCAACACCAGGTTAAAGTCCAACAGGTTATTTTGAATCATGAGCTTTCGGAGCGCTGCCCCTTCATTGGATGTGACTCAACAAATTCCATCCCACCATCAGACTCACCATGGACAACTCTCTGGAATCGGTTGCATTCTTAGACATACGAATCTCCTTCAAGGATGATCACCTCAGCACATTGCACCGCAAGCCCACGCAACACTCCACTTTTCCAATTTCGACCCTAAACACGTTAAAGAAGCCATCCCCTATGGACAACCTCTCCATATACATAGGATCTACTCAGATGAGGAGGATCGCAACTGACACCTATAAACGTTGAAAGACACCCTCACAAGAACAGGATATGGCGCTTGACTCATCGATCAACAGTTCCAACGCACCACAGCAAAAGACCGCACTGACCTCCTCAGAAGAAAAACACGGGGCACAGTGTCCAGTACTTCCCGGAGTGGAGAATCTACGGCATTTTCTCCAGAGCCTTCAACATGTCATTGATGAAGACGAACATCTCACCAAGGCCATTTCCCACACCCCCCACTTCTTGCCTTCAAACAACCGCACAATCTCAAACAGACCATTGTCCACAGCAAACTATCCAGCCTTCAGAAGAACAGTGACCATGAGACCACACAACCCTGCCACAGGAACATCTGCAAGACGTGCTGGATTATTGACACGGATGCCATCATCTCACGTAAGAACACCATCCACCAGATACACGGTACATACTCTTGCAACTTGGCCAATGTTGTCTACCTGATACACATGATGTGGAGATGCTGGCGTTGGACTATTAAATAAACTTGTTGGACTTTAACCTGGTGTTGTGAGACTTCTTACCTGATATGCTGCAGGGAAGGATGTCCTGAGGCATGGTACAAAGAAGAAGAACAAAACAGCCCGGGAAACAGGCCCTTCGGCCCAATGAGCCCGTGCTGCCATTTTAACATTACGAGTCCCCCCTCCACCCATGACTGTTGTCAATGGTTATGGCATTGACGGAAGACTAATTTAGGGACAATTTGTTACACCAGTCAGCCTAATAGCACATCTTTGGGGTGTGGGAGGAAACCGGAGCACCCGGAGAAAACCCACGCAAGCATGGGGAGAATGCGCAAACTCCTGCAGACACTGGCCCAAATCCATGTATCTGCACAGCAAACAGTGATAGTCACTGAGCTGTCATGTTGCCCAGTATCTGGTCCAGTTTAAGCATACACTAACCACGTGAAGCACTAGGCTATTCTCGAACATTCAAGAGCAGCCCTTGTACGACCCATCGCGTGTATGCCCCTTGTTGGAAAACAAGGCGGACCGAAGCACCTGTAGATTAAAAGAGAAAAACATCAGTATCATCCACATCCTTATACACACATTCAAGGGAATCCCCAAGTGAAACAAGTGAGCCAGAAAATATGTTGGAAGGTCCCTGGAATCAGTTGATTCCCAGGGACATCCCAAGGCTCCTGAACCTTATTTAGAACAGTCTCCTATATCCCTCCATCTCCATCCCGCTCATGTGCCTGTCTAAGTAACTCTTAAACAACTCCAGCGTGCCTGCCTTCACCACCGTGCTTGGCAGAGCATTCCATACCCTCACTACCCTCTGTGTGAAAAACCTCCCTCTAAGATCTGAATTATACCTCGCCCCCCTCACCCTAAGCCCATAGCCCCTCGTAATGTGCGTTTCCAACCTAGGAAAAAGCTTACCACTGTTGACTCTATCTATACCCTTCATAATCTTATATACCTCTATTAGATCCCCCTTCAGTCGCCGTCTTTCAAGGGAAAACAGCCTCAATTTGCTCAATCTTTCCTCATAACCCAGTCCTTCCATACCAGGCAACATCCTGGTAAACCTCCTCTGCACTCTCTCCAGAGTCTCCACGTCCTTCCGGTAGTAAGGCGACCAGAACTGGATGCAGTACTCCAAATGCGGCCTAACCAACGTTCTGTACAACTGCAACATTAGACTCCAGCTCTTATACTCTATACCCCTTCCTATAAAGGCTAACATACCATAAGCTTTCTTCACAACCTTCTCCACTTGTACTGCCACCTTCAAAGACTTGTGCACTTGCACCCCCAGGTCCCTCTTTATAGGTTCTACCCTTTATCATATAACTCCCCCTCTACATTATTTCTGCCAAAATGCATCACCTCACATTTATCAGGATTAAATTCCATTTGCCATTTATCTGCCCAATATACCAGCCTACCTATATCCCGTTGTATTGCTAGACACTGCTCCTCACTGTCCGCCAATCTAGCCATCTTGGTGTCATCTACAAATTTGCTGATCACACCACTTACTCCCTCTTCCAAGTCATTTATGTATATTACAAATAGAAGAGGTCCCAGTACTGAGCCCTGCGGCACACCACTAATGGCAGACCTCCAGCTAGAAAAGGACCCCTCCACTACTATTCTCTGTCTCCTCTTACCAAGCCAGTTATCAATCCATCTAGGTACCTGGCCTTGTATCGCATGAGCCTTAACCTTTTCAACCAACCTACCACAAGGAACTTTGTCAAACGCCTTACTGAAATCCATATAGACAACATCAATGGCTTGTCCTTCGTTGACCGTTTTTGTCACCTCTTCAAAAAAATTCTACCAGATTCGTGAGGCAAGACTTTTCCTTTAACAAAGCCATGCTGTGTATCCCTAATTAGATCGCAACGCTCTAAATACACATACATCCTATCCCTAAGAATCCTCTCCATCAACTTGTCTACCACTGACGTCAAACTCACCAGCCTATTGTTACCAGGGTTATCCCTCCTACCCTTTTTAAACAACGGTACCACATTCGCTATCCTGTCCTCTGGGACCTCACCTGTGTCCAAAGAGGACACAAAGATTTGCGTCAGAGGCCCAGCAATTTCATCTCTCGCCTCCCTAAGCAGCCTAGGATAAATGCCATCAGGCCCCGGAGATTTATCAGTTTTAATGCTACCTAAAAGCCCTAACACTTCCTCCCTCGTAATGGATAATTCCTTCAACTGGTCTACAGCTCCCTCCAAGACCATACCAGACATCAAGCCCCTCTCCTTCGTGAATACCGAAGCAAAGTATTCATTCAGGATCTCCCTCATTCCCTCGGACTCTAAGCACAGTTTCCCTCCTCTGTCCCTGAGAGGACCGATTTTTTTTTTCCTCTAACCACCCTTTTGTTCCTGACATAGGAGTAAAATGCCTTTGGGTTTTCCTTAATTCTGTCTGCCAAAGCCATTTCATGCTCCATTTTGACCTTCTAACTCCCCGTTTGAGCTCCCTCCTACTCTCTCTGTATTCCTGCAATGTTCTCTCCGTTCCCAGTTGCTTAGACCTAACGTACATTGGGGAGACCATGCAGACGCTACGACAATGGACGAACGAACACCACTCGACAGTCACCAGGCAGGAGTGTTCTCTCCCTGTCAGGAAACACTTCAGTCATGGGCATTCAGCCTCTGATCTTCGGGTAAGCGTTCTCCAAGGCAGCCTTCATGACACGTGACAACGCAGAATCGCTGAGTAGAAACTGATAGCCACGTTCCTCACACATGACGGCCTCAACCGGGATCTTGGTTCATGTCACACTATCTGTAATCCCCATGACTTGCCTAGGCTTGCAAAAAGATAGATGGTGGTTGTAGAGGGTTGTTTTTCAACTGGGGGACTGTGACCAGCGGTGTGCCTTAGGGATCATGCTGGGTCCACTGTTATTTGTTGTTTACATGAATGATTTGGATGAGAATATAGGAGGCATGGTTAGTAAGTTTGCAAATGACACCAAGATTGGTGGCATAGTGGACAGTGAAGAAGGTTATCTCAGATTGCAACGGGATCTTGATCAGTTGGGCCAATGGGCTGACAAATGGCAGATGGAGTTTAATTTAGATAAATGCGAGGTGATGCATTTTGTTAGATTGAACCAGAGCAGGACTTACTCAGTTAATGGTAGGGCGTTGGGGAGAGTTACAGAACAAAGAGACCTAGGGTACATGTTCACAGCTCCTTGAAAGTAAAATCACAGGTGGACAGAGTGGTGAAGAAGGCGTTAGGCACGCTTGGTTTCATTGGTCAGAACATTGAAAACGGGAGTTGGAGACGTCTTGTTGAAGTTGTACAAGACATTGGTACGGCTACACTTGGAATACTGTGTACAGTTCTGGTCACCCTATTGTAGAAAGGACATTGTTAAACTAGAAAGAGTGCAGATATACTAGGATGCTACCGCGACTTGATGGTTTGAGTTATAAGGAGAGGCTGGATAGACTGGGACTTTTTTCTTTGGAGCGTAGGAGGCTGAGGCGTGATCATATAGAGGCCTATAAAATAATTAAGGCCACAGATCAGCTAGATAGTCAATACTTTTTCCCAAAAGTAGGGGAGTCTAAAATTAGCGGGCAAAGCTTTAAGGTGAGAGGGGAGGGATACAAAAGGCTCCAGAGGGGAAATTTTTTCACACAGGGTGGTGAGTGTCTGGAACAAGCTGCCAGAGGTAGTAGTAGAGGCAGGTTCAATTTTGTCTTTTAAGAAGTATTTAGACAGTTACATGGGTATGATGGGTATAGAGAGATATGGGCCAAATGTGGGCAATTGGGATTAGCTTAGAGGTTTTAAAAAAAAAGGGTGGCATGGACAAGTTGGGCCAAAGGGCCTGTTTCCGTGCTGTAAACCTTTATGGCTCTTTGACTCTAAGTGTTGTTGGAGCTGCACCATCCAGGCAAGCGGGGAGTGTTCCATCACACTACTGACTTGTACATTGTACGTTGTGAATGGAATCGGCTGCCGTCAGTAGTGGTGGAGGCGAACTCGCTGGGGTCTTTTAAAAGACTTCTGGATGAGTATATGGGGTTTAATGGGATTGGGGGTTATAGATAGGTCTATAGATTGGTAGGTGTTGATGTGATCGGCGCAACTCGTGGGCCGAAGGGCCTGTTTGTGCTGTAGTGTTCTATGTTCTATGACAGGCTTTGGGGCGTCAGGAGGTGAGTTACTCACAACAGGATTCCCAATCTCTAACCTGTGCAACTTGGAGAAAACATTGTCCTTGACAATTGTAAGAAGTCCGAATGAGTGCTGGGGTAGGGAGTGTTGGTTGAGGAGTGAAATGTGAGGCTTGTTTAGATACTGATGGGTCTGGCATGTTTAGTTTTTGAGAGTGCTTAGTTGTTTAATTTTTTCTTGTTTCTTCTTAGGGTAATCCCTAATCCTGTGAACTCTGTGGAAGTTTACCCAGGAGATGGTTCTGTTCTCAAACCCTATCATGCTAGCAGCAACTACTTCACTCATTATCTGATGGATCAGAGTGACGGGCAGGTAACTGTTTAAAAAACACTTCAGTTGTGCTTTAAGCATGGATGCTGAGCAGTGTAAATGCAAAATCTGGTTTGGTACTGGGTCATACATGTCACAAAGCCCTCAGATCTGATTCACGGACTGTGCTGAGTTAGCAGATTCAGGAACAGTCCAGGGAGATTTGACATCAGTCAGGAATCAGAGATCTGATGGTTTAACTGTGCCTTCTGTTGGAAAGTCTGCTGGAATGCATTTTGCATAAGGAATTGATGTGTTCCAGCGCAGTGAACCACCAAACCCCCACCCTCCACCTTTCCACCTCCATCTCTCCTTCCCCCGACGCCACTTTACATATGGAAAATTATATTGGAGAATGGTGGAGCCACATCCCAACATGTAGTGCCATAGTGGGTGAAAAAGGTGTGGAAGGATATCTTGAGTTTGGGTCAGAGGCTGAATGCCTGAACAGTATTGAGAATTTAAATAAAGGAAGGTAAATTAGATAATCAGCAGAGACTGAGTCTCAATTGCCCTGTGTTCCACACTGCTCTAACAGCACCTGATGTGTTTGAGTGTTCTTAATGTATTATTATCACTCTGGCAAAACAATTGATTGCTCATCCACATTGCTGTAAGTCCATCTTACACATCCGCCCAGTTATACTGTTGCATACATGTTTAGCTATATATTCACATACCTCGTTCCCCCCCAACATGCCTTTCTTCCCCCTTATTGTCCATTTTGGCCCAACGCACAAACCCTCTGAACTATCTTGATATCCATGCATGTATATGACTGAACACTGGTATAAAGAAACCAAGGGCAGCACAGTGGTTAGCAATGCTGCTTCACAGCACCAGGAACCTGGGTTCGATTCCAGTTTCAGGTAACCCTGTGGAGTTTGCACGTTCTCCCGGTGTCTGCACATTCTCCCCGTTTTGCATGGTGTTCCTCCGGGTGCTCCGGTTTCCTCCCACTGTCCAAAGATGTGCGGGTTTGGTAGATTGGCCATGCTAAATTGCCTGTTAGTGTCCCAAGATGTGTAGCTTAGGTGGATTAAGTTAGGGAAATATGTGGCATTATGGGGGATAGGGTGGGGGAGAAGGTCTAGGTAAAATACTCTGCCAGAGATGGGCCAAATGGCCTCTTCTGCACAGTAGTGATTCTATGGTGATTCATTGTTTCCTTTGATATATTTGTTTAAATTTAGAGAGAAGAGAGAATGTACATGGTGCACAGCCTGCCTCCTGACACACCCAATGCCAAATACTCCATTTGTTCCATGGTCACACAGGCAGTCAGGTACTTTACACCAAATACTTTCAATCAGTGCCAGTACTTGCTGGTTTTGTTATCAGTAAATGGTTAGCTTGAAATTATTATTGAGAAATGCAGCGGTTTGTGATTATAGAGAATACTCTGTTTGAGTAGGAAGGCACTCCCAATAAAGTTAGAAATTTCCCTATGAAATGTCAGTATGGCTCAGCAGGTAGCACTCAAATCTTTGAGTACATGATCCAGTTGGGCAGTACCGAGAGAATGCTGCACTGTCAGAGGTGTCATCCTTTAGATGAGATGTTGATCTAAGATTATCTGTCCCCTCAGGTGGATACAAAAGATTCCCTAACATTATTCAAAGAATTGAGAAGAGTTATCTTTGATGGCATAGACAGTGTGTATTCCTCCACTAGCATCACTAAGGACCTTGAAGTCACTCACCTTAATTATAAGGTGTCATCCAAACTGTAACTTTTGGTATTTTTTTGATTATAGTGTACAGCCTGGCTGGAGTTAGTAAAGATTTTTCATTCTGCAAAGAGGGCCTGTTCTTCCTCAGCCATGATCACACTAAGATTACTGGAATTCATTACCCTGTATATGGTTGCGTTTCATTATTTGTCCTTGGCTACGTGTGTAACCTTCTGAGTTGATATTTTGCAGAATCCTGCAGTGCTGTAACCAGTTAAAGCTATCGCTGAAAGTGCCCGATGTGTGCTGTTGGAAAACGGTGAGAGTCTTTACTGCTGGGCATAAAGTGGGCACAAGCTGCAGCCTGTTGGTCTTCAGGTCCCTTTCCTTTTAAGGGGAGGCTGTTTCGGAATGGTGGGCCATTCCCAATGAAGCTGTGAATAATGGGCTTGAATGGTGGTGAATCCTGTACTGGAGCCTCTAGCACGTATCTCATGACCCTGAATACTTATGGCCTGCTGTGACTTCTGAGGTACTAATTGTATGTTTGGCCTTATGGGTACTGCTCAGTTATTCTGGGGGCAAGTTGAATTACTACTAATTGTAAATTCATGTATTTAACCATAATTGTAAACTTCAGACTGACTAGTAGGCCTATATAGACATTGTTTTGCATCTGTAACAAGCACGCTGATGTTTGACGTTAGATGTCTGAAGTTGGATGGACAGATTTAAGGAAATACTTTCAATGGATGATGCCTCCTCAGTCCTTCTATCGGTTTTGGAATCTTAGTTTGATATCCTTCAACTACTGCTTGTTAACTTCCTAATCTCCCCCATTTTTATTCCTCTCCCATTATTCCCCTTCCCTGAGGTACAGTTCTTCAGGTGCCTGTTGCTAAGTTATCATAGACAATGGAAAATTATATCGAATATATAGCAGACTTACAGCCATTCGGCCCAACCAACCTGTGTGGGTGTTTATCCTCCTCCCAAGACTCTATCCATCGCAGCTCCCTCATCCAAGCCTTTCAGGGTATCTTTCTGTTCTCCTTTTGCTCATGTACTTGCCTCATTTTCTTTTGAACGTACCTAAGCAATTTACTTCATTTCCTGGGATAGCAAGTTTCATATTCTAGCCAATACTTAGCAAATAAATTTCTCTTTATTTCCCACTTGGATTTATTCATAACAATCTCACCTTTATGGTTTAGGGATCTCCCACAGGCGGAAACACATTTTCTCCACGTCTATCATTCATATTTTAAGATCGCTCTCCCGCCAAAATCAGGTCACCTCTATGTCTTCTCAGGAAGAAATTGTTCAATTTTTCTTGAAGGTTGGAATTTCTGGTAAGGCCCAGAGAGGATGTCTCTGAGTAGATAAATTAAGATGAGCATAGCCTGTTTTATTCTTATTTAAAAAACAATAGTTGAAGATTGAATCAGCAATGAATTGTTTAATAACAATTCCTATTCATGAGGAATATATTTATGGTTTGATTATGGATGCAGTAGGCTTCAGGAAGAATCGAGGATTCCTCAGTGAGCCATCTGTTCTGTGTCTATTCTGTTCTCTGTAAAGGAACTGTCCCAGCCAGGAACTCCCAGCCAGCTTCCAGTTCTTCTGGATGAGCAGGTGGTACGGAACGTTGGAAGATTTTCAGCATTTTCTGATGGGCAGGTCCACATCAATTTCTGTGATGGCGTGAGACTGAACACATCCTGGGACTTTGGATCTCAACACAGGGAAGAGGCGAGGACCTCATTACAGGTCAGTTGGTCAGGATGTGCAGCATGTAGAATTCCTCGACACAGCCGTACAACGTCTGTGGTCCATAGAATCATAGAATCCTACAGTGCAGAACGAGGCCATTCGGTCCATTGAGTCTGCACTGATCACAATCCCACCCAGGCTCCATCCCCATATCCCCATGCATTTACCCTAGCTATACGCCCTGACATAAGGGACAATTTAGCATAGCCAATCCACCTAACGTGTGCATCTTTGGAGTGTGAGAGGAAACCAGAGCACCTGGAGGAAACCCTCGCAGACAAAGGGAGAATGTGCAGAGTCCGCACACAGTGACCCAAGCTGGGAATTGAACCCAGGTCCCTGGTGCTGTGAGGCAGCAGTGCTAACCATTGTGCCGCCCACAATTGTGAATTGTGAATTTGGGTGGGGAGAGAAAAGAACAATGTTGTCCTCTAACCTTGTGTGACACTTTGTGTTATTTATAAATATGTATGCAGTATGTTTTATAATTATAGGCATCTGGATTTAAGAATCAACAGTCAATAGTGAGAAAAGACCATTTGGCCCATTGAGCTCACACTTCTAGTTTTTATTTATTAATTCATGTGCCATGGGCATTGCTGGCTGGCCAGCATTTATTGATAGTAGTCATGATGTGGGTATGCTGGCATTGGACTGGCGTAAACACAGTAAAAAGTCTGACAACACCAGGTTTTAGTCCAACCGATTTATTTGATAATAGACTCACAAGTTTTCGGGTTAGTCCCTTCGTCAGCTGACGAAGGGACTAACCCGAAAACTTGTGAGTCTATTATCAAATAAATCGATTGGACTAAAACCTGGTGTTATCAGACTTTTTACAGCATTTATTGCCCATCCCTCGTTGCCCTTGTTCAGAGGGCAGTTGAGAATCAACCACATTGCTGGGCTCTGAAGTTATATGTGACCAGACCAGGTAAGGATGGCAAATTTCCTTACCTAAAGGGCATTAGTGAACCAGGTGGGTTTTTTTGACAATCAGCAATGGTTTCATGGTCATCAGAAGATTTTTAATTCCAGATATTTTTTATTGAATTCAAATTCCACCATTTGCCATGGCGGGATTCAAAGCCGGGTACTGAGAACATTAGCTGAATTTTTGGATTAATAGTCTAGCAGTAATACCACTAGGCATGTACCTGCACAGGCGCCAGAGTGTGGTGATTAGGGAATTTTCACAGTAACTTAATTGCAGTGTTAATGTAAGCTTACTTGTGACACTAATAAATAAACTAAAACTAAACCTAAAACGTATCCTCCTCCCCTGATGCTCTAATTTCCTTTATTTTTCATAGAACATAGAACACTACAGCACAAACAGGCCCTTCGGCCCACGAGTTGCGCCGATCACATCAACACCTACCAACCTACAGACCTATCTATAACCCTCAATCTCATTAAACCCCATATACTCATCCAGAAGTCTTTTAAAAGACCCCAGCGAGTTTGCCTCCACCACCACTGACGGCAGCCGATTCCATTCACTCACCACCCTCTGAGTGAAAAACTTACCCCTAACATCACTTCTGAACTTCCCTCCTTGCACCTTAAATCTGTGTCCTCTCGTAGCAACCATTTCAACCCAGGGAAATAGCCTCTGAGAGTCCACCCTATCTATTCCTCTCAACATTTTGTAAACTTCTATCAGGTCAACCTTCGTCTCTTCAGGGAAAAGAGTCCCAGCTCCCTCAACCTAACTTCATAAGGCATGCCTCCCAGTCCAGGCAACATCCTTGTAAATCTCCTCTGTACCCTCTCAATAGCTTCTACATCTTTCCTATAGTGAGGCGACCAGAACTGCGCACAATACTCTAAATGAGGCCTGACAAGGGTCTTATAAAGTTGCAGCATTACCTCCCGACTCCTAAACTCAAACCCTCGATTAATGAAGGCCAGTACACCATACGCCTTCTTGACCACCTCCTCCACCTGCGAGGCCGATTTAAGAGTCCTGTCGACCTGGACCCCTAGATCCTTCTGCTCTTCAACACTACACAGACTTCTGCCCTTGATAGTGTACTTGTTCATCCCGTTGGTTCTGCCAAAATGGACGACTACACATTTATCCGCGTTGAAGTCCATCTGCCACTTCTCCGCCCAGTCCTGCATCCTATCTATGTCCTGCTGCAACTTTTGCCATCCTTCCAGACCATCCACAACACCACCGACCTTAGTGTCATCAGCGAACTTACTTACCCATCCCTCCACTTCCTCATCCAGGTCATTTATGAAAATGACAAACAACAAGGGTCCCAGAACAGATCCTTGAGGCACTCTGCTGGTGACTGACCTCCATTCAGAAAAAGCCCCATCCACAACCCCTCTCTGCCTTCTGCAGGCAAGCCAATTCTGGATCCACAAGGCCAAAGGCCCTTGGATCCCATGCCCTCTCACCTTCTCAAGAAGTCTTGCATGGGGGGACCTTATCAAACGCCTTGCTGAAGTCCATGTACACTACGTCCACGGCACTTCCTTCGTCAATGTGTTCAGTCACATTATCGAAGAACTCAACTAGGCTTGTAAGGCACGACCTGCCCTTGACAAATCCATGCTGACTATTCCTGATCATGTCAAACCTCTCCAAATGTTCGTAAATCTTGTCCCTCAGAAGCCTCTCCATCAGCTTACCAACTACTGAGGTCAGACTCACCGGTCGGTAATTTCCCGGGCTATCTCTGTTCCCTTTCTTGAAAATAGGAACTACATCCGCAATCCTCCAATCCTCCGGAACCTCTCCCGTCTCCATTGACGACGCAAAGATCATCGCCAGGGGCTCTGCAATCTCTTCCCTTGCCTCCCACAGTATCCTGGGGTACATCCCATCTGGTCCAGGCAACTTATCTACCTTGATAGAATTCAAAAATTCCAACACATCCTCCTCCTTAATATTCACGTACTCAATCTTTTCCATCTGCTGCAAATCCTTAACAAAATCTCCCAGATCAGCTTCCACTGTGAATACTGAGGCGAAGTACTCGTTAAGCACCTCTGCCATTTCTTCTGGTTCCACACAAACCTTTCCCCCCTCACCTTTTATAGGTCCTATCCCTTCTCTTCTTATCCTTTTACCTTTCACATATTTATAGAAGGCCTTGGGATTCTCCTTAATCTTATCCGCCAAGGTCTTCTCATGACCCCTTCTGGCTCTCCTAATTTCCCTTTTAAGTTCCTTCCTACAGTCCTTATACTCAAGATCTTTAACCTCTCCTAATTCCCTGAACCTCTTATACACCTTCCCTTTCCTCCTGACTAGGTTCAACACAGCCTTTGTGCACCACGGTTCCCGCGACCTACCAAAACCCCCTTGTCTCATCGGAACGTTGTCATTCAGAGCTCCAGACACACATTCCTTGAATATCTGCCACCTTCCTTCGGTACTTTTCCCTAAGAACGCCTCCTTCCAGTTTATTTGTCCAAGTACCTTCCTGACTTCTTCGTATCTCCCCTTACCCCAGACAAACACCTTCCTAGCCTGCCTGATCCTATCTCGTTCCAATGCAATTGTGAAGGAGATAGAATTATGGTCACCATTTCCAAGATGCTCTCCTACTGAAAGATCCATCACCTGCCCTGGTTCATTCGCCAGTACCAGGTCAAGTACAGCCTCTCCCCTCGTAGGCTTATCCACATACTGTGTCAGGAAACCTTCCTGAACACACCTAACAAACTCAAATTCACTTGGACTAATTCCTGTTGCCCATCTTTCCAATGAATCTATTAAATTGATTCAGTTGAGAACTCACCTCTACCAGTTCTGTCCTCTTCCTCCCCACATACCTGCCAGCTTTTGGTTTTTAACCTCCACCTCATCAGGCAGATAGGGACCTCCTTTTAACACCTCATCTCAAAGCTGGCACCTCTGATGCCACACTATTTCTGTCCACACCACAGTATTAGTTTGGAATATATTTTAAATTCTGATATGAGGCCAAAAGCCACAACTTGTGTGAAAGCACTTCCTCAAATTGCTACTACTCTCACAGCTGAGAAAAGAGGATGTGGGTTGAAGACCCACTCCAGAGACTTAAGCAAAGAATCCCAATTGACACTTCAGTGCGTTATTGAGAGAATGCTGCACTATCAAAGATACTGCCTTTCAGATGAGATATTGCATTCACTTCCCCCTCAGATGTGTGTAAAGATTCCACTGTCTTGAAGAAGAGCAGGGAGTTCTACCTGGTGACCTGATCAATATCCTGACCAATATCAGTAAAAAAAAAATTATCTGTTTATTTTTCATAAAAGCAAATTACTGCAGATGTTGGAATCTGAAACAAAAATGAAAATGCTGGAAAATCTCAGCAGGTTTGACAACATCTGTGGAGAGAGAAAAGAACCAACATTTCGAGTTTGGATGACTCTTTGTCAGAGTTAAAGACAATCGAAAACAGGATGAGATTTTATACCATCGTGGTGAAAGCGTTTGGGGGGGCAGGGGGTCGGTGGAGGAGGTAGGTGGGCATTGGCTGTGGGGAATGGATAGAGATGGAGCAAGAGAGATATTTTCAAAGGTGTCATGGACAAAAAGACAAAGGGAATGCAAATGATGGCTAATGGTCATGGTCATGGCTAAGAAGGATGCCGATAGTGGCGCATTAAGAGATCAGAATGTGAAAACAGCAGGACAGACATCAGCAATATGTCAAAAATGACCTATAACAGGTAACAAACGGGCCCCAGTGGGATGGGGGGAAGGGCGACAGTGGTAAGGGAAAAAGGATGGAAAGCGGGATTTAAAAAAGTAGAGGAATTGGAAAATGAATCAATGGAAGAAATGAAAATACATTTTAAATAATAAATTACAATTTAAAAAGGAATAATTGATGGAAATGAGGTGGAGGAGAGAGTTCAGGCTCTGAAGTTGAACTCAATGTTCAGTCTGAACAAAGAACAAAATCAGCCCGGGAAACAGGCCCTTCGGCCCAAAGAGCCCGCACCGCCATTTTAACACCACCTCTCCACCCACGACCCCTGTCTAATGTTTTATGGCCATCCAAATTGAGGGAAACTGATTTAGGGACAATTTATTCCTGCTAATCAGCCTAACAGCACATCTTTGGGGTGTGGGAGGAAACCGGAGCACCCGGAGAAAACCCATGCAAGCATGGGGAGAATGCGCAAACTCCCACAGACACCGGCCCAAATCCATGTGTCTGCACAGCAATCAGCGATAGTCACTGAGCTGTTGTCTTGCCCAGTATCTGGTCCAGTTTAGGCACACACTAACGACATGAAGCACTAGGCCAATCTCGAACAACCAAGAGCAGCCCCAGTACGACCCATCGCGTGTATGCCCCTCGTTGGACATGAGGTGGACCGACTTAAAACCTGTGAATGAAAAGAGAAAACGTTATTATCATACCATACCCATTTACATTACCAGGGACGCCCCAATGCTAATGACCCTTATTTAAAACAATCTCCTATATCCACCCATCTCCAACCCAGTCATGTGCCTGTCTAAGTTACTCTTAAATGACTCTAGCGTGTTTGCCTCCACCACCTTACTTGGCAGAGCACTTCATACCCCCACTACCCTCTGTGTGAAAAACCTCCCTCTAATATCTGTGTTGTACCTCTCCCCCCTCACCTTAAGTTCATGGCCCCTTGTCCTACGTGTCTCTATCATAGGAAATAGCTTACCTATGTTTACTCTATCTATACCCTTCATAATCTTATATACCTCTATTAGATCCCCCCTCGGTCGGCGTCTTTCAAGGGAAAAGAGCCCCAATTTCTTCAATCTTTCCTCATACCCCAGTCCTTCCATACCAGGCAACATCCTGGTAAACCTCCTCTGCACTCTCTCCAGAGTCTCCACGTCCTTCCGGTAGTAAGGCGACCAGAACTGGACGCAGTACTCCAAATGCGGCCTAACCAACGTCCTGTACAACTGCAACATTAGACTCCAGCTCTTATATGCTGGAGTACTGTGTGCAATTTTGGGCGCCGCACCTGCGCAAAGATATTTTGGCCTTGGAGGGAGTGCAGAGGAGGTTTACTAGGCTGATACCAGAGTTGAGGGGGTTGAGCTATGAGGAGAGGCTGAATAAACTGGGCTTGTACTCGTTAGAGTTTAGAAGAATGAGGGGAGATCTCATTGAGACGTATAAGATGATGAATGGGATGGATAGGATAGAGGTGGAGAGACTCTTCCCGCTCAAAAAAGACAGTAGGACTAGGGGGCGCAGCCTCAAGATAAAAGGGGGGTGGTTTAGAATGGAGTTGAGGAGGAACTTCTTCACTCAAAGGGTGGTGAATCTCTGGAATTCTCTGCCCGTTGAAGTGGTGGAGGCTGCCTCGATAAATATTTTTAAGACGCGGGTTGATGGGTTTTTGATAAGAGAGGGGATTAAGGGTTATGGGGAGAAAGCGGGAAAGTAGAACTGAGCAGCGACAGATCAGCCATGATCTTATTGAATGGCGGGGCAGGCTCGAAGGGCTAGATGGCCTACTCCTGCTCCTATTTCTTATGTTCTTATGTTCTATACCCTTTCCTATAAAGGCTAACATACCATAGGCTTTCTTCACCACACTCTCCACTTGCACTGCCACCTTCAAAGACTTGTGCACTTGCACCCCCAGGTCTCGCTGCGATTCTATACTCCTTACGGGTTTACCCTTTACCATATAACTCCCCCCTACATTATTCCGGCCAAAATGCATCACCTCACATTTATCCGGATTAAACTCCATTTGCCATGTATCTGCCCAATCAACCAGCCTATCAATATCCCGCTGTATTGCCAGACACTGCTCCTCACTGCCCGCCAATCCAGCCATCTTGGTGTCATCAGCAAATTTGCTGATCACACCACCTACTCCCTCTTCCAAATCATTTATATACACTACAAAGAGAAGAGGTCCCAGTACTGAGCCCTGCAGCACACCACTAGTGACAGACCTCCAGCTAGAAAAAGACCCCTCCACTACTACTCTCTGACTCCTCTTTGCAAGCCAGTTCTCTACCCATCTAGATACCTGACCACATATCCCATGAGCTTTAATCTTCTGTACCAACCTACCATGAGGGACTTTGTCAAATGCCTTACTGAAATCCATATAGACGACGTCAACGGCTTGTCCTTCGTCGACCGTTTTTGTCACCTCCTCAAAGAATTCTACCAGATTCGTAATGCAAGACTTCCCCTTGACAAAGCCATGCTGCGTATCCTTAATCAGATCGCAACGCTCTAAGTGCTCATACATCCTATCCCTAAGAATCCTCTCCATCAACTTACCTACCACTGACGTCTGGAAGGCTGTGAAATTCCCATTCGGAAGATGAGGTGCTGTTCCTCCAGTTTGAGTTGAGTTTCACTGGAATATTGCAACAGCACAAGGATGGACACGTGGACAGGAGAGCAGGGGGGTGTGTTGAAGTGGCAAGCGACAGGAAGGTCTGGGTCCTACTTGCAGACAGACCAAAGGTGTTCAGCAAAGCGGTCACCCAGTCTGTGTTTGGTCTCTCCGGTGTAGAGTAGACTGCATTGGGAGCAGCGAATACAATAGACCAGATTGAAGGAGGTGAATGTGAAGCACTGCTTCACCCTTGGATGGAGAGCGGGATCAGGTAAAGGGGTAGATATTGCACTTATTATGATTGCATGGGATGGAAGTGAGGGTACCCTGGAGGGAAAGGTCCCAACGTTATCTCTGTTCTCTCCACAGTTGCTGTTGAGATTTTCCAGCATTTTTTTTTTCATTTTTGTGTGTGGAAACTTGCTGTGAAAAATGCTTCACTGGTTGTAAAGTACCTCAGAGCACTCTGACTTTGTGAAGTCAGGTGCTCTAGGCCATCCCTGCAATATTTGTAATGGTCCATCAAATTCTTACCCAAAATACTGCGTCAAATATTTAAAAGAATCAATATTTTAAAGTGGTTTGTGTTGAATGGGCCAGTTTCCACTGGGGTATTTCAGGAGTAGGGGACTGTGGCCCTAGGTCAGGGAAGGGGAAATTTGTCCAGTTCCTGATGCTATCCAAGGCTTCCCCTTCTCAATTAGCTGCTGGACATTGACACATTTGGGCCTGGGCAAGGTTCCTTAATGGCAGTATAGCTCCTCTCAGCTGCACATAATCCTATTTGACTTCTCACAGGAGTTGTTACTTGGCATTCTGGCCCATCACTCAAACCAACCTCTCATCCTTGGACTCTGTCTACACTTCCCAGTGCCTTGGAAAAGCAGCCAGCATAATCAAGAACCCCATGCATCCCGGGCATTCTCTCTTCTACCTCCTTCCATCAGGAAAAAGATACAAAAGTCTAAGATCACGTACCAACTGACTCAAAAACAGATTCTTCCCTGCTGCTGTCAGACTTTAGAATGGACCTACCTTGCACTAAATTGATCTTTCTCTACACCTTAGCTCTCACTGTAACATTACATTCTACACTCTCTCCTTTCCTTCTCTATGAATGGTATGCTTTGTCTGTATAGCGCACAAGAAACAATACTTCTCACTGTATGCTAATACATGTGACAATAAATCAAATCAAATTTAGGACATTGTCTAGTTTATGTTTTTCATTAATTTGGAGATACCGAGGTCAGTAATTACTTCTCTTATTCCTACCCTGGTGGAAATCAGTTGACCTATGATAGTGCAGAATATTAAACAGTGCAGACAGATGGTGGTTCGTGAGGCAATGTAATAATGCAATTTTCCATAATCACATCTCCCTTTTTCTCTTTGAGCAGTGGAAACCTGTGCGTGCTCCTATGGTACTCAGTGAGACACAAACAAATGTGATGCCTGGTTGCTGTCAGTTACTGTTCCCAGATGGATCTTCCAAGTTGATATCAATGCATTCTGCTGGAGTATATGAGGGGTAAGAGTCACTACATTTTGAATATTTGACACTGTCTTGAGCAAGTATTTGATGGACCATTACAAATATCACAGGGATGACCTAGCACACCAGAAAGCACCCTATGCTGTTAGGAGACTGGATTGTCTGGATTCACGGCTCTGACACCCCATCCCCTACAAATTCTCTCCAGTCACTGTGGTGCTGATTTAGGAGCGTTCCAGACATAACCTCAACATGCTGCCATGGAAGAGATGGATGATCACTCCAATGTCCCTCCTCAATTGCTTGTACAGGAATGTTGGCAGATGTTTGGAAGATCTGTTTTCCAAGATCAGGATGCTAAGTGGTGTCAGATTCCTGTTTCAGAACATTCATTGTGCATTCAATAAAACAACTTGAGTATTGCTGAAAAGAAAAACATGTTGCTGACATGTTTTCATCTCGCACTCATCAGGACAAATACAAGAACGCCAAATTGCAGACAGTGTCAACAATTTGTACAACAGGGGAAAAGGGTCCTGATTGACTGGCAACTCAGCTCTGATTGGCTGAGTTGTTGCGATGGACAAAGCAATGAAAATCTACAGGCTCCCCAAACTTTCAATTAATTCAAAAAGTCGCAAGGCTAGAATGTATTCCTTTTGTTTGCAGAAAATGGATCTCTTTTTGTGAACATGTGTCACTTTTAGCAAATGGCTATGTTATGTGCTCGACTGATTATCTTGAAAAGGTTGTTAGTAGTTCTTAGCATACTCAGGATTATTCAGCAAGTACTGACCAATTTCAGACACACATCTAACAGTTGACGTTTTGTTTTGAGTTGTACCAGCATGAGCTGGTTGAGTATGGATTGTGTTTTGTTATGGACAATTGAAGGAACATATTGTTTGATTTGTTCAGGTGATTGCTAGGATGTATGGTGTACATATCTGGCATTGTACAGGCAGTTAACTTGCATTAATCTAGCACATTCACCATAGGAAAATGTCCCACAGGCGCTTTGCACAAGTGTGTTCAGAAGAAGGGATATGAGGAGGGAGTGAACAAAATTTGGGTTTTAAAGAGATTTAGTTTTTTAAGTTAAAAGTTTATTTATTAGTGATACAAATAGGTTTATGTTAACACTGCAATGAAGTTACTGTGAAAATCCCCTAGTTGCTACACTCCGGTGCCTGTTTGGGTACACTGAGGGAAAATTTAGCACCTAACCAGCACATCTTTTGGAAGAGGAGTACAGAATGGTGGACAGGTTTAAGGAATAAATTCCAGGGCTTTGGGTCTCAATGCTTCAATTCCAGATCATAAGAAACCTGCAGCTAGTTTTGGAGTTTTGGTTTTCTGATTCAGAATGGGCATACTATCCCTTTCGGAACACTTTCCATTTACTGAAATCCAGAGAGCCTGGGTGCTGGTTGTAGGCGCCAGGGGTTGTGATGCTACAAGAGCATGGAGGGTGATCATGAAGTATAATCTGCTGAAGCTGTATAGTGTACCAGAACAGGCTGCAGAACTGGCTCAGAGCCTTGGGGTGTTAGCCTGCACCTAAGTGAGGAGTCCCAGACTGTGCTCCGTCCTTTCATTCTCTCCCCCACGCGAGTGAACCTGGTTCTCACAGAACCAACAAGGAGCCAACACCTTAATGAGAGGAGGACCAGAAAAGCAGCACGTAGCTGATTGGGCATAACTATAAGGTTCATGGTGGGAGATGTAGGAGGGATGTCTAAGGTAGATTCTTCACTCAGTGGTTGGGGTGTGGAATACACTGCCTGCTGTGATAGTGGAGTTGGACACTTTAGGAACTTTCATGTGGTTATTGGATAGGCACATGGAGCACGCCAGAATTATAGGGAGTGGGATAGCTTGATCTTGGGTTTGGACATAACTTGGCACAACATTGAGGGCTGAAGGGCCTGTACTGTGCTGTAATGTTGTATGTTCTATGGGCTGGACCTGTACCGCTGATGGGAGTGAGCATATGATTTGTTTGATCTGCATTGCATTCATTTGCATTTACACCTCCACGAATAGCCTTGAGACGAAATATCCCGAGGCCAAGGACTTCAATCAGGCCAAACTCAAGCACGTACTACCAAGTTACCACCAACACGTCTCCTGTCCCACCAGAAGCCCAAACACGCAGACCACTGGTACACAAATATCAAACATACTTACTGCTCTATCACCCGCCCACACTTTGTTCCTGCTCTTGCTGACAAGCAAAAATCGAAGCAGGAAAATTCGTCAGACAGTTGTGCAATGTTGGTCCGAGGAATCGGATAATCTGCTACGGGGCTGGAGTCAGTGGACTGATCAGTATTTTAAAACTCTGTGACCAGCCTGAACGAGTACCACTGTAGTAACTGACTTCATTAGTAAGCGTGTAGAAGACTGTGTTAAAGAAGCAAATCTGTGTGTTCCCCAACCGGAAACCATGGACGAACTGGGATATCCAGTGCTTGCTGAAATCCAGGTCTGAGGCGTTCAAGTCAGACGATACTGACCTATACAAGAATGATATATGGAGATCCATCAAAGGTGCCAAAAGACGATACTGGACCAAACTAGAGTCCCAGACTAGCCACACGGATCCCCACCGACTATGGCAAGGTCTGCAAGATACAATAGGCTACAAGGTGAAGGCATGTAAAATCGCCAGCTGCAACGTGCCCCTCCCAAATCAGCTCAATGCATTCTACCCCTGTTTTGAGCAAGAGGTCAGCGAGACATCCATCGTTATGAAATGCTTTGAATCTGTTCCAGTCTCCCGGATTGCCTGGATCCAGTTCGCCTATTGCCATAACAGGTCCACAGCAGATGCCATCTCCCTGGCCCTGCACTCAACCCTGGAACACCTGCACAACAAAGGCACAAATGTCAGACTCCTATTTATTGACTACAGCTCAGCCTTCAACACAATTGGTCCTACGAGACTCATCTCCAAACTCCGTGTCCTGGGCCTCGGCTCCTCCCTCTGTGACTGGATCCTGAACTTCCTAACTCACAGACCACAATCAGTAAGGATAGGCAAGAACACCTCCTCCATGATCATCCTCAACACCAGCGCCTCTCAGGGCTGTGTTCTCAGCCCCCTACTATACTCCTTATACACCTATCACTGTGTGGCCAAATTCCCCATTAACCTGATTTTCAAGTTTGCCGATGACACCACCATAGTGGGTCAGATCTCAAACAATGACGAGACGGAGCACAGGAAAGAGAGAATCTGGTGAACTGGTGCAGTGACAATAATCTCTCCCTCAGTGTCAACAAAATAAAGGAGATTGTCATCAACTTCAGAAAGCATGGTGGTGAACAAGCGCCTGTCTTCATCAACGGGAATGAAGTATAAATGGACGAGAGCTTCAAGTTTTTAGGTGTCCACGTTACCAACAACTTGTTCTGGTTTCCCCATGCTGACATTTTCGTTAAGAAAGCCCACCAACACTTCTACTTTCTCATAAGACTAAGGAAATTTGGCATGTCAGCTATGACTCTCACCAACTTTCACAAATGCAGTATAGAAAGCATTCTTTCTGGTTTTATCGCAACTTGGTATGGGCTCCTGCTCTGCCCAAGACCACAAGAAACTACAAAAGGTTGTGAATGTAGCCCAGTCCATCACGTAAACCAGCCTCCTGTCCATTGACTCTGTCTACACTTCCCGCTGCCTCAGAAAAGCAGCCAGTATAATTAAGGACTCCAGGCACCCCGGACATTCTCTCTTCCACCTTCTTCCGTTGAAAAAAAGATACAAAAGTCTGAGGTTGCATAGCAACTGACTCAAGAACAGCTTCTTCCCTGCTGCCATCAGACGTTTGAATGGACCTATCTTATATTAAGTTTCTTTCTCTACACCCTAGCTATGACTGTAACACTACATTCTGCACTCTCGTTTCCTTCTCTACGAATGGTATGCTTTGCCTGTATAACATGCAAGAAACTATACTTTTTATTGTATACTAATACATGCAACAATAATAAATCAAATCAATTTTCTCTGATTTCTGTAGGTATACTACTACAGCAATAGACTGGTGTCAGTGGGTGAGTGAAGGCAGTTGCAGGAAAACATTAGTGGACTACCCCAATCCACGGGTAAATACGCAGAATGAGAACAGGTGAGGAGCTTGTTCTTATCTGCATTCAAATTTAAAGTTTTAATTACTTTCTGACCACACAGAAACCCTTCAGATTTCTCAAGTCTCCAAAATGAGCTACTGTCAAACTGACACAGGCAGACTTTCTGTATTCCTGATCCAAAATCCACACACTCTCCCTATGGAGGAACATCCCATCCACCCAAATCCCAGTGTAAATGTCAAGTTAGAGTCATTTCTCTGAGCTACTAAATCTTCAAGATTTGCTGTTCAGTTAATTAATATCCATCTTGTCTTCTTTCAGTTTGCAGTCATTTGAAAAATGCTACCCTGGTGATGTCCTCCTTAACATGAATGCTATACCAAGGGCAAGGTGGTTGGATTTGGGAGCTCAATCTTTGTTCTGGTTTTAAGTTTTACAGGATGGAGTCTTGTTCTCTTTTTTTGACGACTCATTTTCTTAAGGGTTTCTTCTTTTCCCTTCTGATTTATTCATCTGTCCTTATTGAACCTGTCCTAATCCTAATCTCTCCCATCTATCCCTTCACCGTTACAGAGTCTTGTAAGTTCTCCATTGACAAGGCAATTTCCAAAAGCTCTCTTGTTTCCTTTAATACCCGCATCTTCCGGGTTATAGCTGAATCCTGGAGAAAAATTTGAAACCTTCTTTCCCAGCACTTCCTCAGGCCCTCAGCCTGTCACAATGGCATTGTCCCCATCAACTTACTTGGCCATGCTTAAGCTATGAAGACCATGACCTGACTAGAACTTCTTCCTTTGGTACAGTACCCAACTTTCATCTCTTTTATCCCAAATCCCAGAGTCACTGTCTTGAATGTAAATGTTCACTCGTGTCCTTCAGGGAGGGGAGCCTGCCATCCTTACTCTCCATGTGACCTCAATCCCACACTAAACTCATTACCACTCTTTTAAAAAAAAGCACTCCACTGAATGCTGAACACTGAAATAAATTTATTAAATTAAGTTATTCACTTCCCCCAGAATAGCCCTTTCTGATGCTAAGCTCTGCTTCTGGAGGCTTTGATCCTGACTGGGGTGTGTCCACAGGTGGCCATTGAGCACAGTGTCCAGAGTGAGCCTGGACACTGCATACTCCACCAGGTCACTGCACCTCAGCCCATCTTTTCCTCAGCTGATGATTGTGGGTAATGGAGATGCTGATATAGTGGGAATGTCACTGAGCCAGAGATTCAGGCTAATGCTCTGTGGACGTATCTGAATCCCATGACGGCTGGTGGAATTTAAATTCAAGTAATAAATCTGGAATAAAAAACTAGCCTCAGTAGTGGTGACCAAAACAATTTGTGTTATTGTAAAAACCCATCTGGTTCACTCATGTCCTTTAGGGAAGGAAATCTGCCATCCTTACCTTGTCTGGCCTACATGTGACCATGATGTGGATATGCCGGCATTGGACTGGGGTAAACACAGTAAAAAGTCTGACAACACCAGGTTTTAGTCCAAACGATTTATTTGATAGTAAACTCACAAGCTTTCGGGTTAGCCTCTTCATCAGGAAGAGGCTAACCCGAAAGCTTGTGAGTTTACTATCAAATAAATCGGTTGGACTAAAACCTGGTGTTGTCAGACTTTTTACTACATGTGACCCACAGCAATGTAATTGACTCTTCACAGCCCTCTGAAAGGCCCAGTAAGCCACTTAGTTCATTGGCAACTAGGAATGGGTAACAAATGTTGACCTTGCCAGTGACACTCGCGTCCCATGGAAGAATAAATTTATAAAAGCTAAATAATAGATTTGAGCGTGAAAGCAAGTCAACTGCATCCATATCCCAAAGGGACTGAAGCCAGTAGTAGCATTCCATCAGCTAAATTGTCACATACCAGGAATTGAACCCAAGATCTTTCTAGTCAGTGTGGCTCATGGAATGTACTATCAGGAACACCTCCACTAAGTGTAGGCCAGTAGTTATCCTCTTCTCAAGTGTGTCACACTCTGTACCTACCCACTGAGAATTACCTCAATTATCTAAGGTACATTATTAGATGCAGTTCAACTAGTCTGTCTACCTCAATACGGAGGATAGTCTCCCACTCTTCCTACTGCTGAGGTGGTGAGCGAGATTCCTGTTCAGAGCACAAACGCTACTTACAGCTTTGAAAAGACAATGATCTTGGGTCACCCAGGCTGCATTAATATTCAGTGTATGTTCCACACTGTTCTTGGGTGAAATGCTTCACAAACCTCTATGTCTTTTCCAGGTCTGTAATTGCGGAACTTCAAAAAATCCGAAGGTTTAACTGTATCCTTTTGATATGTTGAGTCTAGTGCACTATTGGTGATTTCTGCATCCGAAATAGTAAGATTTAATTTAGCTTGTGAGGAAAATTGTCTCTCTTGTTTGATTTTACTTTATTAAAATACTGATTACAATTCAGAAATATTTCATTGGACGTAAATAGCTTTGGGATGTCATGAAGGGTGCTACGTAAGTACAAGTTTATTCTTCTCTGTTTTTCTTCATGTCTTCCCTCTAATGACTTTGGCCTTCCTCATACTGTCTTTCTGTTTAGTTTCTAATATCTCTCCTAATAATGGAACTTTTCAGTGAGCATCTGGAGAGTGTTGGTAGTTCATATCTGGGCAGGGAGGGATTCTGAGGTATCGATTGATTTTGGGCACTAATGATGGTGGTGCTGGGATGCCCATGCTGTAAGATGCTGCTTCGTCACTAATATCATAGAATCCTTTAGTGCAGAAGGAGGCCATTTGGCCCATCGAGCCTGCACTGACAACAATCCCACCCAGGCCCTATTCCTGTAACCCCATGTATTTACCCTTCTAATCCCCCTGACACTAAGAGGCAATTTAATATGGCAATCAACTTAACCCACACATCTTTGGAGCGTGGGAGGAAATCGGAGCACCTGGAGGAAACTCAGGTAGACGCAGCAAAATTCCACATAAACAGTCACCCAGGGCTGGAATTGAACCCAGGTCCCTGGTGCTGTGAGGCAGCACTGCCACCATGCTGCCCCCACCAGGAGTGGAGGAGTGATCAGATCCTTGAGTGGAGCTGGATGAGAGTGAGATGGATGGTGGAGTGAGGGAATGGTGTTGTTGCTCAGCCTTGATTGTGGGGTTTTGAAGGAATATAGGCTGAGGCAGTAAAGGGGGAAGGAACCAGAGCATGAAGGGAAACTGTGTACAGGACCCAGATTGATATGATTATTATATAATCAACACATTGTGAGCAAGGACAAATCCTATATGACTATCATCAATCAGCATGAGATTCATCTATTACAAACTAACCAAATGTTCCAAACTGAACGACCACTGCGAAGCTTGAGAAAATCTTCTACCCTGGTACGGAATGGCGAGATTGTCTAGTAGTCCATTTCTATACCGTAGTATAGGACAATGAATGGCCCACTTCCATAAACCCTGACACAATACCTCAAAGAAGATGTTACCTTGAAAAGGATGCAGCAAAGCTTCACCATAGAAACACAGAAGATAGGAGGAGGCCATTTGGCCCTTCGAGCCTGCTCCGGCATTCATTATAAACATGCCTGCTCGTCCAACTCAATAGCCTAATCCTGCTTTCTCCCCATAATCTTTGATCCCATTTGCCTAAGTGTTATATCCAGCACCTCAATGTTTTAGCATCAACTATTTCCTGTGGTAATGAATTCCACAGATGCATCATTCTTTGGGTGAAGAAATGTCCCCTCACCTCTGACCTAAATGGTCTAACTTGAATCCTCAGACTGTGACCCCTGGTTCTGGACTCCCCGACAATTGGAAATATCCTCCCTGCATCTACCCTGTCTAGTCCTGATACAATTTTATAAGTCTCTCTGAGATTCTCCCTTATTTGTCTAAACTCTAGCGAAAACAATCCTAACCTGGTCAATCTCTCCTCATACATCAGTCCCTCCATCCCCGGAATCAGCCTGGTAAACCTTTGTTGCACTCCCTCGAGAGCAAGAACATCCTGCCTCAGAAAAGGAGACCAAAACTGCTCATAATACTCTAGGTGTGGCCTCACCAAGGCCCTGTATAATTGCAGCAGTGATGTGGAGATGCCGGCATTGGACTGAGGTAAAACACAAAGAAATCCTACAACACCAGTTTAAAGTCCAAACAGGTTTATTTGTAGCAAATGCCGCAAGCTTTTGGGAAGCCTGTCCCTTCGTCAGGTGGCTGGGAGAACCTGACGAAGGGACAGGCTGTCCCGAAAGCTTGCGGCGTTTGCTACAAATAAACCTGTTTGGACTTTAAACTGGTGTTGTGGGATTTCTTTGTAATTGCAGCAACACATCCCTGCTCCTGTATTCCAAACCTCTCGCAATGAAGGCCAACATACCATTTACCTTCTTTACTGCCTGCTGTACCTGCATGCTTACCTTCAGTGACTGGTGCACAAGGACACCCAGATCCTGCTGCACACTCCCCTCTCCCAATTTACAGAATGGGATCACCAGGATGATACTGGGACTAAAGGGGTTAAATTAGGAAGACTGGTTGCATAGACTAGCTGGCTTGTATTTTCTCTAGTATATAAATTAAGGGTCCAGTTGGAAGTGTTTAAGCTGATCAAAGGAACACTCTGCCCTGGCTGAGTTCAGGGTCAGTTCAAAATTCCACGGCTGAGATTGATTATTTGTTTTGCTAGGTTAGGGTATTAAGGGATACAGAGCCAAGGCAGGTCGGTGGAGTCAAGATAACAAATCATCTATGATCTAATTGAATGGAGGGATGGGGCTTGATAGGCTGAATGGCCTCCTGTTCTCGTGTTGCAGTTTTTAGTTGTTACTTGACAGTAGAATGTATAACCTGTATTCTGACAAACAGTTTAATTCACGTAACGGTGTTTACAGGAAAGATTCCTAGCAAGGAGTACAATACATCACAAGGCAGACGACAGTGACTGCCCCTTAGCCATCAATTCTATACCTGTAATGTATCTGACCCCAGTTTTGGTAGGATTAGTGAGAGTGATGAGGAGCTTTCTGGTGAGCGTGTGAACCGACCTTCCTCTTTGTTTCATTCTGAAGGGGAATGAGGAAAACATGTTCTAATAAATAGATTTTAAAAAGCAAATGTCCCTCGAACTGTTCATTTGGACGTAGGAAAAAAATGGTCATCTGGTCTAATTGTCCTCTGTATTTTTGAATGGTTTTTATCTTTGTCTGGTTTAGTCTTTCATCATTGTTAAAAGCCTCTTATCCTTGCCATCCTCTTCCTGAATCACTTCTCCACCCTCTCCATAACCTTGACATTCTTCCTGAGGTAAGGAACTCAAACCTGAGCACACAAATCTGGCTTGGTGACCAACCAGCAGTTGGTAAGTTGTCTACTCTGCATGGGAGTATTCCTAGAGATTACATTAGCCACTGTCTCTCATCCCAAGTTTCTGCCCCCACACTCTGCCACCCGAAACTTCCACCCTTACACTGCCCAACCTACCCATGGCCAATTGGGAAGCCCAGTAAGAAGTCTCACAATACCAGGTCAAAGTCCAACAGGTTTATTTGGTAGCACAAGCCACTAGCTATCGAAGCGTTGCTCCTTCATCAGGTGAGTGGGATTTCAGTTCACAAACAAGGCATATAAAGACACAAACTCAATTTACAAAATAATGGTTGGAATGTGAGTCTTTACCAGGTAATCAAGTCTTAATGGTACAGACGATGTGAGTGGAGAAAGGGTTAAGCACAGGTTAAAGAGATGTGTATTGTCTCCAGCCAGGACAGTTAGTGAGATTTTGCAAGCTCAGGCAAGTCATGGGGGTTACAGATAGTGTGACATGACCCCAAGATCCTGGTTGAAGCTGTTCTCATGTGTGTGGAACATGGCTATCAGTCTCTGCTCAGCGACTCTGCATTGTCGTGTGTCGTGAAGGCCACCTTGGAGAACCCTTACTTGGTACATATCACACTATCTGTGACCCCCACGACTTGCCTGGGCTTGCAAAATCTCACTAACTGTCCTGGCTGGAGACAATACAATCTCTTTAACTTGTGCTTAACCCTCCCTCCACTCACATTGTGTGTACCTTTAAGACTTGATTATCTGTAAAGAATTGCATTACAATCGTTGTTTTGTAAATTGAGTTTGTGTCTTTATATGCCCTGTTGTGAACTGAAATCCCATCACCTGATGAAGGAGCAGTGCTCCGAAAGCTAGTGGCTTGTGCCACCAAATAAACCTGTTGGACTTTAACCTGGTGTTGTGAGACTTCTTACTGTGTTTACCCCAGTCCAACGCCGGCAGCTCTGCATCATTGATGAGCCAACAGACTTTGTTAGCCAATTCTTCTTGACTTTCAGCCAAGCCGCCATTTCCCCACACAACCCTCATTGTCAATATTTTTATAGCTAATAAACAGGACGCAAAGGAAATAAAAAGAAAATTTTTTTTTGAATGTCGCTTATTATCTCCTGGTGTTGTTCACAAGAGTGTCCTGGAGATGAAGCTTCATTTTGTGGGGAATTCAGGCAGTCCTGAAGAATTGACAACCCTAATTATTCTGATGGGTTTGGTGTTACCTCTTTGTATAGTTTATGTCTTTGTTGCGACCAGCTAAGGACAGGTGTAAGGACTCCCCTTTGCCACTGCTCATTTATCACAACAGAGTTTTTAGGTATTTGTAAGGATGAATGTGCCAGTTCAGATATGTACCTGAGTGCTGATTCCAAAACATTCAGTCTGACTGGCTTTCTTAGCTTAAACAAGTCAGGATTAATCTTTACTGTGCTATAAGCCCATCCAGGTAAAGATATTAAACTATTAGAAAAGATAAACACACATCCCAACTGTTGCAACATGTATGCACATCTTTCTGAAAATATGTTTTTATTGCCTTCAGATGATCCTTTTGTAGACAGCTTCAAAGAAAACAAGGTTTTATCATAAAGACTTCCAAAAATCAAAGAGTTTAGTCCTGTGATTGGCCATTGAATGGAAAACAATTGGTAATTTATTCATGCTGATGGAATTCCGTGGTCAAAGTCATTGACATACAATAGAGGCAGTACTACTTCTTTTGTACATCATCAGTTTTGTGAGCTCTCTGGTGGCCTGGAGACAAAAAGTGACACTTTATCATCCTCGCTGTTTTGGATAAGTCTTAAAAAGAGGAGGTGCAACATTCCACAAGGATGTGGTCTATGCACGGTCGTCGTAATCCATTTGCAGAAGCTTGGCCAGCTTGCATCCCCAAATGTCAGGTGACCTGTGGCAGGCATCTGAAGTCTGTGTTTTTGTTATAACAGTTGAAATTGCCTTTTTTTTAAAAAAAGTTTCATACGAGTTCAGCAGAATAAATTGAAATATAATATTTGATGTCAACAGACCACTAACATCATCCAGGATCTCTCACTTCTCTCGTTCTAATAAATTGATCAACTTGAGTTTTCTTTAATGTGATTGCCTGCAGTTCTCCTGGAGAACTCCAACCATCAGAAGCAGGGCCCCCCATCGCACGCCAGTCCTGACCTTCACCAACCTACTGAGACCCCTAGCCTCTGCCGCGGAGTGACGAATCAGAGTGTAGAAATGGCACTGAGGCAGACAGGCCAAACGATCCAAGACATCGACCTATTCCTGGAGGTGAACAAGAGGAGTGTGAATGAAATGAGAGGGGCAAAGCATTTGGGGGTCATGGGAGAACAATGGGATGGGGTTGGAAATATCCCACTGGGGCAGCAAGGACTGCGTCTCTGATTGAGGCTTATTGTTGCTTCGCAGTGGGAAACACTCTAACTATCATGCACTTTAGGATTGTGAATTTGGCATTGATCTTGAGTTTCTACCAACTTGATTCCAGGTCTTTATTTCATTAAGCACTTAAAAAAAAACCTGCCAGATCCCAAGGCAGTAACAGTCTCCGTCCACCGCATTCAGAAGCTTCATCACCAGTTGAGATAGTAGTGGGCGATTGTGCCGGGACCTTTCATCTCACGGTGGGTCTGTGGCTCAATGGGTAGCACTCTCGCCCCTAAAGCCCAAAGGTCGTGGGTTCAAGTCCCAGAGACTTGAGCACAGAATCCAGTTTAAAACTCACTGAGGGGTCCTTGTGCTGTTGAAGGTGCTGTCTTTTTTTCAGTAAGAGATTGCACCCCCCACCCACCCCCCTCCCTCACTGATCTTCCCTCTAGAATGGATGTAAAGAATCTGATGGCTGCTATTTTGAAAAAGAGCAGCAAAGTTCTTCTCAGTATCCTGATAGTGCATTTCAATAAAGATCATTGTCATGTTAGTGTCGGGGGACCAGCTAGGATAAATGTATGGGGTTGTGGGAATAGGGCCTGGATAGGATTGTGTTTGGTGCAAACTCAATGGGCCAAATGGCCTCCTGCACTGTTAGAATCTATATATTGCTATTTGTGGGAGCTTACTGTCTACAAACTTGTGTTTCCTGCAATACAGCAGTGACTGCAATTCAGAAGTGCATTAATGACTGTAAGGCACTTTTGGACATGATGAGGTTGTGACTAGATGCTATACAAATGCTAGTAACATTTTAGCAGCCTATGTGTTATAGTATTTGTGTGATTATTGGGAATAATTGTTCACAGACGACAAAGTTGTTTAGAAGTGTGTTAAAACTAGATAAAAATATTGTGGAGTTCCTTTGGTCGTGCATTGTTTAAGATGAGGGAGGCTGCTGGGGGATGGGGATGAGTCACAAAATCAGACCTGCTGAATTCTAACCCTCTGAGTCACAGTCCCAGCTGGAATCAACAAATTGCACTGGACGTACGAAATAAAATACACTCCCAAAAAACATACAAAAGAACTTCAGGCAAGTTACTTTCTCTAGGTCAAAGCCAATAGCTGTCCATAGCAAGATCCCACAAATAGTAACGCAATGAGTGTGTTGATAATCGATCTTTTTAGTGGTGCTGGCTGAGGGAGGAATATTGGCCTGAGGACTCTGAGAATCTTTAATTAGTGCTTGAAGATCTCTTAATGTTTCAGTGAAACAGGCTGATGAGGCTGTTGTTCCACATCTCATTGGAAGAATAGTGAACAACACCCCGAACTATATTGAGCAGTGAGTATATGTACTATTCTACTCTACTTTATTCAGTCCATCTACCTGATCAATTTGCTTTAGATCCATTATTGCAATACATAAGAGAAACTAAAATCAATACATGAGGAATGCACTTGTGTGCACCAGTCTTGAAACAGATACCCTTGAATTCACATGAACCCTGCAGTTGGTGTCACAGATCACATGTGCAAACCATTCTAAAGCTAAAATGGTCCAACAGTTTGTTCCAAAGCGATTGGCGAGAAGTTATCTGCAGTAAATCCCAGCTGGGTGGGGAGGCGGGAGGCTTTTACATCCAGTCTGAAGCAGACTGCCGGCAACATAACCTAGGAAGTAGGAGCTGCAGTAAACGAACCAACTTCTCGAGTCTGCTTCACCGTATGACAAGATCATGGCTGATCTTTGACCTAAACTGCCCCCTTAATGTCTCCTGATTCCCTTAAGAATCCAATGGCTTCATCCAGCCGTTTGACGGTAAAGCTTTCCAGATGTCGGAAGGGAAATGGGTTTCCCCTCAAGGGAAGGGCCTGAGGAAATGCAAGTTCCAAAGAAGAGCTTTCAATATGTGACCTGGAAATACTGCCTACGTAACCAGGAACACCACTTAAAAATCACACTCTATATGGGAAGTTTTGTGGAGTGGAATTGGTCGCTATAGAAATGCAAGTTATTCTTTCAATCACTCTTATCTCCCTCAGAGTGTATGGAGTTTAGACTGTACTGGCACATGGATTGGAGCTAATAAACCTGTACTTTAAATCACTACGTCATCTTGCATTCAATTGATTAGTGTTCTAATGAGATTTTTTTGTTATTTAATTTTGTGACATTCAATAAAATGTACAAGTTGTTTATTTTAAATCCCTTTTATGGATTGGTGTGATGCAGAATTCTGCTGGAAATCCCTGTTTTGTGTTCAGCTGCATACATACCCACCATATGAGATATTGCCTTTGATTTTGATTTGATTTATTATTGTCACATCTTTCAGATTCAGTGAAAAGTATTGTTTCTTGTGCGCTATACGGCCAAGCAATACCATTCACAGAGAAGGAAAGTAGAGAATGTAGAATGTAGTGTTACAGTTATAGCTACGATGTAGAGAAAGATCAGCTTAGTGCGAGGTAGGTCCATTCAAAAGTCTGATGTCAGCAGGAAGAAGCTATTCTGACTGGGGGAGAGGGAATGTTGTTGAACGCTGTTGGGGGTATGTGTCTTTTCACTGTGATCTGATTTACTGCTATAGAACTTGCAGCACAAAAACATTCCTGTTTATGTTCCACTCCACTACTTCTCACTTCATCAGTATATTGCCTTCTCCCTCAAGTACTTATCCAGCTTCCCCTGAAATGCACCCATGCTGCATGTCTCAACCATTCTCGTGGTAACGAGTTCCAAATTCTAGCCACACTGGGTCACAAGTAAAGGAGCAGGAATAAACCCATGGCCCTCGGAGCCTGCTCTACCGTTCAATATAATCATTCTGATATTGGGTTTCAGCACTATTTTCCCACCCATTCCCCATATCCTTTAATTCCCTGAGAGAGCAAAAATCTCCATCCCACCCTTAAATATACTCAACAGTGCAGCATTCATACCCCTCTGGGGTGAAAAATTCTAAAGATATACTAGGCTTTGAGTTAAGTAATCTCCTCACCTCAGTTTGAAATGACTGGCTGCTTACCCTGAGACTGTGCCCCTGTATTTTAGATTCTAGTCTCTAGGTCAATTCTATTAAGCAACTTAAAAATCTTGGATGTGCCAATGAGGCTACTCACGAAACATGTATCTAGGAATTCCAAGAAACAGTAATATTTTCTATTGATTATATTCAAGTCATATTTTAAACTGTCAGGAAGATAACTAAGAGACAGAATGATTGTGTCAGTCTGAACTGTGCATTTGATATGTTAATGAGCCTAGCAAGATTGTGAAATATTTACCTGAGGAAATTTAGTAAGAATGGGAACAGAACAAGAATAGATCGAACGGGGGAAACATAAAGGTTTCTGTGGGTATGTGAAGAAATGAAGATCGGTGAAGACAAATATAGATCCCCTACACCAGAAATGGGAATTTTGATTTGATTTATTTTGTCACGTATATACAGTGAGAAGTATTATTCCTTGCATGCTATGCAGACAAAACATATCGTTAGTGGAGAAGGAAAGGAGAGAGTGCAGAGTGTGGTGTTACAGTCATAGCTAGGGTGTAGAGAAAGATCAATTTAATGTGAGGTAAGTCCATTCAAAAGTCTGACAGCAGCAGGGAAGAAGCTGTCCTTGAGTTGATTGGTAGGTGACCTCAGACTTTTGTATCTTTTTCCTGACGGAAGAAGGTGGAAGAGAGAATGTCCGGGGTGCGTGGGGTCCTTAATTATGCTGGCTGCTTTGCCAAGGCAGTGGGAAGTATAGACAGAGTCAATGGATGGGAGGCTGGTTTGCGTGATGGATTGGGCTATGTTCGCAACCTTTTGTAGTTCCTTGCAGAATTTGTTCCCATTATAAATTCAGAAATTATTTTATAATTTATTTGTGATGGGGAACAAAAATGGTTGACCAACTAAAGACACACTTGGGTTCTGCCTTCACAAAAGAGGACACAAATAAAATGCCAGAAATGTTAGGGAACACAGGATTAAATTAGAGGGAGAAAGGAGATCAGTATTAGTTGTGTTATGGTTCAGGTCAGAAACTCCAAAGTGTTTTATGAAGCCACCTGAATCATAAGTTTTGCATCTTGAATTTGGTGAGGTTAAGAATGAGATGTTTCACTTCAGCTATCATTCAAGTGACCACTGGGGAGCTTTTATCAAAGTTTATTTAAGAATATAGTCAACATGCGTAGCAAGAACTTTCATCAATTATAAACAATAAACAAAACAACCACTATAATATATAAATCTTAATGAAATTGCTAATGTGTTCCAATTAAAACCCATAGACAACAAAAAACCCTTTTCACAGGTTTAACACAGCGCAGATTAGTGCTCACTTGATAATCGAAACCATTAGTTGAATTCTGTAGTTCAATGCTCATGAGACTCGGAATAGTCTGAAGACAAGACAGCTTTCCAAACCACCAGAGAGATTCTTAGCCCAATACCCAACAACAGATTTTCTATTTCAGGAAGCCTTTCAGCAGAATTTCCCAAAATCAGGGAGAGACAGAGACGCTGCTTTCAGTCTGATGTCCATTCCCTTCTAAACTAAAACTCTCACCTGCAGCTCAGAACTGAAGATGGAAAAAAAAGACCCAAAGTAAAAACAAACAACCCCATTGCAGTAGTGATAAAAGAGCCAAGTTAGCAACAATGACATCACTGAAGTGGAGGGCTTCTTAAAGGGACACTAACATCACAGTGGAGAAATGGGGATTGAAGGTCTAATGATCCATATCCCGGAGTACTTGAGGAAGTGACCCGAGAAATAGTGGATGCGTAGGTGGCGATCTTCCAAGATTCTATAGATTTGTTTCCAGTGTTGCAGTATTTCAAAAAGGATATCCTGTATTCAGAGAAGATGCTGTAGAAATCCAAGGTTATTCATTCTTTTTAGACATTTGCAGTGGAGTCCTCCCAAAAGCCAGGGTGGAATAGAGTTGAGTGTGGGGCTCCGAGAAGCCCCTGTCAAGTTAGAAAATTTTCCTTTACCTTCTGGGACCATAGCACTGACTGTTCTTATGCAGTCAAAGGGTATGGTCCATGTGTAGGCGTTAGAAAGGGCATCTGGGTGTCTTTGAGTTGGTATGGACACTATGGGCCGAATAGCCCCTTCTAAGATGTATAATTTCTATGATTCTATGGCATACTTTCATCACATGTATGAGGTACCTCTGTACCTCCATTAACTATGAAATGCAGAACATCTAGGACCTAATAAGTGGCCCTGGCATTCAGCAGTGAATGCGGTAAAACAGACATTACATTTGCACAGGGGCAGCAGTCATGTCACATCTGTAAAGCTTATTGGAAGATGGACACTACCTATAAAAAGCAGTATGGAAAATGGACCTGTACTAGACACAGTAGACTCCAGAGAGATCAGTGACCTTTTTGGTTTCTATGCAGACAGGGACTAATTTCATGTCCGGATGTATGTTACAAAACCCTGCTGATGTTACGTGTGAAAGTTTTCCAACCTGAAATACTGGTTTCCTGTGGTGTATCTATTTTTGGATATATGCGAGAAATGTTTGCGGAAACCGTGAAAACTCAGACCGCTCTTTAGCTGAACAACAAATAAAGAGTATTTATTAAAATGGAAGGATAATAAAACACTACAAAGGACAATTTTTTACCTCCGCAAATTATATGAAGCACTCAGTCTGTCAAAGATAGAAAACCCAAAAGTATATTTTTCCCCTGTAATCCTAACCCCTGTTTCCAACAACAACCACACTCTACAGATTATATGACCAGGATTTGGGAATGGTCTATGGTTCAGTAAAGAAAACAATCTTTTGCGCAGACTGGCTTTTGCATTCAGCATTTGATTTCTAGCTGAGCTGTTTCCTGACGATGGCTATCCTTCTCTATTTGCTGCTGCTTCTTCAACACCTCATCTGTGTCTAACTTGCTCCATGGTCACAGCACTCTGACTATTAATTGTAATCACAGAATCTCTACAGTGCAGAAGCAAGCTATTTGGTCCATTGAATCTGCACTGACTTTGACAGAGCATCCTACTGAGACCCTATCCCCGTAACCCTACATATTTATCCTGCTACTCCCCTAACCTGCACATCTTGGGACACCAAGGGGCAATTTAAGCATAGCCAATCCACCTAAACTGCGCATCTTTGGATTGTGGGATGAAACCAGAGCACCCGGAGGAAACCCACGGGGAGACCTCGCTAACTCCACACAGTCACCCGAGGCTGGAATTGAAGCCAGGTCTGTGGTGCTGTGAGGCAGCAGTGTTAATTACTCTGAGTCGCCCAATTGCAAAGAACACCCTGTTCCCTATTCTTTCCTTTTCCTTCCTTTCTCTCAGGTGCTGCACAGACACGGATTACAAAAATACATGGCAGTTTGATTTTACTTGTGCAAAAGGCTACAAATTCATTTTATTAGCATCCTAACATTTTTGTGACACAAGGAAAGTCATTAATATGTAAAAGACCTTCTCATTGAGAATCACCCTCACTGTTTCAATTGAAGAAACTTAAAGTAATGATGGCTGTTAGACTCGCTAGCCCAATGGAGACAGGATTTCAGGTGAAAAGCATTCAGGAGACTCCTCATGGCTGGAATATTGTTGGGTTTTCACTTATTCTCCAATTGCCATTTGCCATTTTGTGTACATCAATACTGTTGTCACATGACTGGCTGGAGAGAACCAGTATCCTATTAATCCACGTGGGCAGTGCTGTGGGTTAGTTTGGGATATAGAGAATAGAGCAAATCCATTTCTTACCCCCCCCCCCCACCCACAAGTTTGGACACTGCCTCAGGCAATGAAGTGGGCTTTTTCGTTCACAATTTAGACTGATGCAAGTCAGAAACTTTCCACTTCCACTTAATGAAATCAGAAGAGAATCAAATATATGAACAAGAATCCCTCAGGCCTACAATCTTTCAGCCACCATCTTGAGGATTGTTAAAAGAAATCACCTGTTTCCTTAACCCTTTAAGTGATTTCATGTTACATTATTTTGTATCCAGCATGTGTTGGAGTGAGTATTGAGATTAGATTCTGGGTGTTGTAAGAAATAAATGTTTAACTTTTGGTTTAAACTTATGAGATAACCCTGTTTTGAGTCTGTTCTGTAAAGTTACAGCACTCAAGATTAAACACTCTTCAAAAATAGGTCTTGTTGCAGTCAGCTGTGAGGTAAGATGAGGGGCAAACAATCCCTCTCTCTTTCTCCCCATTCATTACACAGGGCAGTGGAAACCCGGAACTCCAGCCTCCAAAAGACTGGCTTGCTAAGATCAAATGGAACTTCCACAATAATTGATTTCAATTAAGTAAGGATTGAAGGGAATTGGATCAACCATGAGTAAATGCTGACATTCAGAACTAGAGGGCACAGCCTCAAGATAAGGGGGGGGGGCAGTTTAGAACGGAGTTGAGGAGGAACTTCTTCAATCAAAGGGTGGTGAATCTCTGGAATTCTCTGCCCGTTGAAGTGGTGGAGGCTACCTTGCTAAGTATATTTAAGTCACGGGTAGATAGATTTCTGATAGACAGGGGAATTAAGGGTTATGGGGAGAAAGCGGGAAAGTGGAACTGATCCACTTCAGATCAGCCATGATCTTATTGAATGGCGGGGCAGGCTTGCAGGGCTAGATGGCCTACTCCTGCTCCTATTTCTTATGTTCTTCAATGAAGTTGAGCTATTGATCACACGTCATATAATATTTTTTTCTTTTTTTTCAGAAGGAAGCCATTCGGCCCATTGAGTCTGCACCGACCCTCCGAAAGCGCCTCATCCAGCCGCCCCCCCACCCCCCAAATTCCCATAACCTTGTGCATTTACTATGGCTAATCCATCTAACCTACACATCTTTAGACACAAAGGGGCAATTTAGCATGGCCAATCCACCCAACCTAATAATCGCTCGGGTTTCTATGTTCCTCTATTCATAATAAGTTTTCCATCAATGTATTACACTGAGATTGGAAGGTGCCGAAATTAAAGGAGCATAAAGCCATTCAAGTAGAAGGAAGAGGGGATCAAAGGACATAATGAGGGAGGCTTGAAGGGAAACGGACAGGAGGGATTCAAGGATGTAGTGAGGAGTAAGAAGTGATTTGGCACGAGGAACAGGATGAGAAATGATTGAAGCATATAGCATAGAAAAACTGAGGGTTATAATAGAGGACAGTGATATAAGGAAGGGCTGAGGGTATAAACAGGAGGAACAGTGATGTGACTAGCCGATGAGACAGTAATATTGAGGACAAAGGATTGAGGCATAGAGGTTTACAGCATAGAGGGTTACAACATGGAAACAGGCCCTTGGGCCCAACTTGTTCATGCCGTTCTTTTTTGTTATAAATCGAGCATATTCAAAGAGACAGGAAAAGAAATTGAAGATAGCGAGTGATGGGGCTGAAATCAATGAAAAAGGGAATGTCTTTCCTTCTAATTACCATTTTACAGCTTCTTAAGAAGATGGTGTTTCAGTTCTAATTTGGGACATGAGAATATTCTCTGCAGTTGACAGTATTTTTTTTCGGTAGATGAGCTGTATTGGCCTGGGTTCTTTACTCTGGCTGTGTACTCTGCTTTCTGGCTGTGTTCTCTGTGTTCTGGCTCTAAGCCCTGCTTTCCCTGTCTTGGGGCGTGTTCCTTGGCTTGTTTCACAACACATGTTTCTATCAGAACACTCTGAAACAAATGGATTGGCTCATTTAACAGCTCTGTATAGCTGCTTACTGCGCACATTGCTTTTAGTGCGACCATCAGTTTTCTTTTGTGTTTTTTCCAAAGAAAGGATTTGGGAAAAAAATAGTTAAGTTTTATGGTGAGAGTTTAAAAGTGCAGTGTCTTTAGGCTAGTTTTTACAATAAAAACAGGATGAGGAGTGAGGGTACTCACCCTGATGTTGTCCAATGAATGGTAAATAATGAACTATTTGTTAGCTCGTACGAGTGATTGAAAAATAATTCACCCCAATTGTATTGGAAATTCTTATCATTCTCTTTCCTGGCTAGAAACAGCAAAAGATTTTCATAAAGCAAAGACGTTCAAAACAGTTTATTTTTATTCTTTCATACAGTGTGGGCGTCACCGACAAGGTCAGCATTTGTTGCCCATCCCTAATTGCCTTGAACTGAATGGCTCACTGGGGCATTTCAGAGGGCAGCTGAGAGTTATCCACATTACTAGAGTCAAATGTAGACCAGACTGGGTAAGGACGGCAGATTTCCTTCTCTAAAGGACATTAGTGAACCAGGTAGGTTTTCACAACGGTCAATGATAGTTTTGTGGGCACCTTTACTGAGACTAATTTATAATTCCAGTTTTATTCATTGAATTTAGCTGCTGAGGTGGGTTTTTTGAACCCATGTTTCCCCCAGTAAATTAGTTTGAGCCTCTAGATTGCTATTAGTAGCTAGAAACATAGGGATTGGGAGCAGAAGTGGACAATTCAGCCCTTTGAGATGCTCCGTCATTTAATCAGATCATAGTTGACCTCTCCCTGGTCTCAAATCCACCTCCCCATCTGTTCCCCATATCCCTTTAACTTGTTTTTTTAATCAGAAATATGTAAGAACATAAGAAATAGGAGCAGGAGTAGGCCATCTAGCCCTTCGAGCCTGCCCCGCCATTCAATAAGATCATGACTGATCTGAAGTGGATCAGTTCCACTTTCCCGCTTTCTCCCCATAACCCTTAATTCCCTTGTCTATCAGAAACCTATCTACCCGTGACTTAAATATCTATACCATTTATGTTGTCGGTGCCAAATTGATGGGCCGAATGGTCTTCTTCTGCACTGTAGGGATTCTATCTATAGCTACCATTACCATGATGACAACACCATTATGGCACCATTGCCCACTGCATCCTGCAATATGATCAAAGTATAAAAAAGGATGAAATGCAGAAGGATGATTTAAAGCACTTAGTTTTAATCAAGCAAAATGAGCCACTGGTGGTGAGTAACAAAGCATGATTATTTTATATTTTAATGTGAAGACAAGTTGTATTGTTGAACAGTAAACCTGATTAGTTCTAATTATCGTAGAACTATTGCTTTGCCTGCTCCGCCATCGATGTGATCAAGATTGATCTCCCTCAATTCCACTTATCCACCAGTTCCCCATATCCCTTAATCTCCCGAGGGACCAAAAATCTTTTTATCTCAACCTTAAACATTTATGAGGACCACCATCTTAATCATCCACTCATTGCTCACATATTATGACTGAAGTGTGTGCTACCTAAAGGATGCAGCAAGACTTCCTGACACCATCTCCCAAATCTGTGACTTCTACCACCTGGGAAAAGAACAACAGCAGGTACGTGGAACATTGCATGTTCCCCTTCAAGTTACTCACAATCCTGACTTGAAATTATATCAGCGTTCCTTCACTACTTTCTTAGGTCGCTTGACATTGATACGACCACCTGGGAAATGCTGGCACAAAACCGCCCTACCTGGCACTGCTTCATCCACAAAGGCTGTCAAGCTCACAAAGCAAGGTGTATTGCTGAAGCACAACTTAAGCCCGAGCTGCACAAGTCCAGAGCCTCCAGCACAACAACTACAGTGTCTACACAAGTCTGTCCAATATGTACCAGGACATTCTGTGCCCGAATTGGCCCTGATCAGTCATCTTCAGACACACCGCAACCAGCCTCAAAATGACTAATGGTGTCGAGGTCCTCATCAATGACGATGGACGAACAACAGGATGCTAAGGAAACTTGGCATGTTTGCTACAACTCTCACCAAATTCTACAGATGCACCATAGAAAGCACTCTTTCTGGTTGTATCACAGCTTGATATGGCTCCTGCTCCGTCCAAGACAGCAAGAAACTACAAAGGACCATGAATGAAGCCCAGTCTTTCACGCAAACCAGCCTCCCATCCATTGACACTAGCTACGTTTCCCACTGCCTCGGAAAAGCAGCCAGCATAATCAAAGATCGCGCCATCCTGTGCATTCTCTCTTCCACCTTCTTCTATTGGGAAAAACATACAAACGTTTGAGATCATGTCCCAACTGACTTGTAAACAGCTTTTTTCCTGCTGCTGTCAGAGTTTTGAATGGACCTATGCTGCATTAAGTTGAGCTTCCTCGACACCCTAGCTATGACTGTAACATTAATTCTGCACTCTCTCCTTTCCTTCTCTATGAATGGTATGCTTTGCCTGTATAGCACATAATAATACTTTTCGCTATATATTAATACATGTGACAATAATAAATCAAATCAAAACTTGCTGGGCTAAACTGCTGGATTACCCTCTCCTAACGGATGACACCAAGGAATGTTTGCGGATGACACCAAGATGGCAGGGTTGGCGGATACTGAGGTGGAATGTCAGGTGATACAGCAGGATATAGATAGGTTGGTACATTGGGCAGATAGGTGGCAGATGGAATTTAATCCTGACAAATGCGAGGTGATGCATTTTGGAAGGAATAATGCAGAGAGGAGCTACGTGATAAAAGGTAGACCGATTAGGAGTATAGAAATACAGAGGGACCTGGGAGTGCAGATTCACAAGTCTATGAAGGTAGCAACACAAGTGGAGAAGGTTGTGAGGAAAGCTTATGGAATGCTAGCCTTTGTAGGAAGGGGTATAGAGTATAGGAGCTGCCGTTTAATGCTTCAGTTGTACAGAACGTTGGTTAGACCGCATTTGGAGTACTGCGTCCAGTTCTGGTCGCCTTACTATCAGAAGGACGTGGAGACTCTGGAAAGGGTGCAGAGGAGGTTTACCAGGATGTTGCCTGGCATGGAAGGACTGAGTTACGAGGAAAGGTTGGAGAAACTGGGACTTTTCTCCTTGGAAAGACGGAGATTGAGGGGAGACATGATAGAGGTATATAAGATACTGAAGGGAATAGATAGAGTCAATAGTGAGAGGCTGCTCCCTAGACTGGGTACAATTACGAGAGGTCATGATCTAAGGGTGAGGGGGGAGAAGTATAATTTGGATGTGAGAGGAAGGTTCTTCACGCAGAGGGTCGTGGGGGTATGGAACGTGCTACCGAGTAGGGTGGTGGAGGCAGGAACGTTGGACTCGTTTAAGGTTTACTTAGATAGACACATGAGCGAGACAAGGATGGAGGGTTATAGTAGGGGGTATTAAATAAGGTCAGAGCCTCGGGACAACACCAGAAATGCAGACTTGTATGTTAACGTTTTTATCTTTTTATTCCGCAGGTGTCGGTCCACCTTGTTGTCAAACAAGGGGCATGCACACGGTGGGTCGTGCGTGGGCTGCTCTTGGAGGTTCCGGGAGTGGCCTAGTACTTCGTGTTGGTGTGTGTGCTTGATCCTGGGCGCCGCAACAGCTCAGTGACTAGCACTGTTAGCTGTGCAGATACATGGATTTGGGCCTGTGTCTGTGGGAGTTTGCGCATTCTCCCTGTGGTTGCGTGGGTTTCCTCCGGGCGCTCCGGTTTCCTCCCGCACCCCAAAGATGTGCTCTTAGGCTGATTGGTATATCAAATTGACCCTGAATCTGGCTAAGTTAGGGGTCCCACTCGCAGACACGCAGGGCAGTGTAGGTGTAGGAGGATGCGGCGGCGCGGGCTCGTTGGGCCGAAGGGCCTGTTTCCCGTGCTGGGTTGTTCTTTGTTCTTTGTTCTTTAACAGCAGTATGGATATGCCTACATCATGATTCTAAGGAGGTGGCTCACTATCACCTTCTCCAGAGCAATTAGGGATGGGCAATAGATGCTGACCTCGTCAATGACACACGCCCTGTGAATAAACAAAAATTGAGTAGTTCTTTCAAAGAGCTGGCACTTGCAGTGTGCTGTAAAATTTCTGTGCTGTAAGAATTGATGAGTTTCGTGAGAGTAAATAGTGATAAATCATTTCCAGCAGTTGGGAGGGAGGCAGCCTGACTCAGAATTGGCACTGGAAGAGCAATCAGAGAAATCTCATGCAAATGTTCGTTCGACCGTGCAATGCTTTACCCACAAATGGCAAATGAGGCAGAAAACTAGGACACTTTCAAAAGGAACGGGCTAGTTACTTGAACAGGAACACTAGGAAGGGCTAGTGGACTCAGCTGAGATGATGTATAGCCTCTGTTAAGGAGATAGCGCTGACACACAGAATAGATAAGGAAGTAGCACTGGTACATACAGAATGGACAAGGAAATGTCTTAGCTATGAGGAGAGATTGGATAGACTGGGATTGTTCTCCCTGGAAAGATGGATAATGAGGGGAGACCTAATAGAGGTGTATAAAATTATGAAGGGTACGGATAGGGTGAACAGTGGGAAACTTTTTCCCAGGTCGGAGGTGACGATCACGAGGGGTCACAGGCTCAAGGTGAGAGGGGCGTTTTTTACGCAGAGGGTGGTGGGGGCCGGGAATGCACTGCCAAGTAGGGTGGTGGAGGCAGACACGCTGGCATTGTTTAAGACTTATCTGGATAGTCACATGAACAGACTGGAAATGGAGGAATACAAACGAATGGTTTAGTTGGACCAATAAGCAGCACAGGCTTGGAGGGCCAAAGGGCCTGTTTCCTGTGCTGTACTGTTCTTTGTTCTTTTGAAATAGCATTGGTGCATGCAGAATAGATGAGGAAATAGCACTGGTACACAGGATAGACAATGAGATAGAACTGGTACACAGACTAGCCAAGTGAATAGCACTGGTATACGGAATAGACAAGGCGATAGCACTGATATACACAGAATAGACAAGGAAATAGCACTGGTACACACAATAGATGAGGAAATAGCAATGGTACACACAATAGATGAGGAAATAGCAATGGTACACAGGATAGACAATGAGATAGAACTGGTACACAGAATAGACAAGCAGATAGCACTGGTACACACAGGATAAACAAGGGGGTAGCACTGGTTCCATTCTTTGCAGTAACTTTTATCTTAAGGATAGAACTTTAATGTGTCATTCTCTCATTATTGCGCTGGAGAATCAGCTGAGATGATGTAACATCCTGAAATGGGACTTGAATTCACAAGCTTCTGCTCTTGAGGCAAGAATGCTGCTGAAAAAGGAGCCAAGTAGACAATGTCCAGTATGAGAATTACATATCAACTTTGTATCTGTGAGAACACTCTCACTTCTAAGAACATAAGAACATAAGAAATAGGAGCAGGAGTAGGCCATCCAGCCCTTCGAGCCTGCCCCGCCATTCAATAAGATCATGGCTGATCTGTCGTGGCTCAGTTCCACTTTCCCACTTTCCTGACTCTGGTGAGATCACATCTGGAGTATTGTGTACAGTATTGGCCTCCTTGTTTAATGAAAGATGCAAATAAGTTAGAAACAATTCAGAGAAGGTCTTGATTAATAAGGGGTTATGGGAAAAAGGCAGGAGAATGGGAATGAGAAAAATATCAGTCATAATTGAATGGTGGAGCAGACTCAATGGGCTGAGTGGCCTAATTCTGTCCTATGTCTTATGGTCTGCTGGACTGCTTTCAGGAATTGGCAGCTTGTCGTATGAGGTAAGCTTGGACAGGTTAGGATTGATTCCATTGGAGTTTGGAAGAGTAGGAAGTGGTTTGATTGAAACCTTTAAGATCCTGAGCAGTATTAGAGTCACAGAGGCATGAAGACTGGTCCTTCAGCCCAACTTGTCCACGCCACCCTTTCTTTTTAAACCCCTAAGCTAATCTCAATTTGCCTGCATTTATATATCCATCTTACCCATACAACTGTCTAAATGCTTTTTAAAGGACAAAATTGTACCCACCTCTACTACTACCTCTGGCAGCTTGTTCCAGACACTCAATATCCTCTGTGTGAAAAAATTGCCCCTCTGGACACCTTTGTATCTCTCCCCTCTAGTTTAAGACTCCCCTACTTTTGGGAAAAGATATTGACTATTTAGCTGATCTGTGCCCCTCATTATTTTATAGACCTCTATATGATCACCCCTCAGCCTCCTACGCTCCAGAGAAAAAGTCTCAGTCTATCCAGCCTCTCCTTATAACTCAAACCATCAACTCCCAGAAGCATCCTAATAAATCTTTTCTGCACTCTTTCTAGTTTAATAATATCCTTTCTATAATAAGATGACCAGAACTGTACGCAGTATTCCAAGCGTGGCCTTACCAATGTCTTGTACAACTTTAACTAGACATCCCAACTCCTGTAGTCAATGTTCTGACCAATGAAACCAAGCATGCTGAATGCCTTCTTCACCACTCTGTCCACCTGTGACTCCACTTTCAAGGAGCTATGAACCTGTACCCCTCGATCTCTTTGTTCTGTAACTCTCCCTAATGCCCTACCATTAACTGAGTAAGTCCTGCCCTAGTTCAATCTACCAAAATGTATTGGACAGGCTGGATGTGGAGAGGATGTTTCCCTTGTGAGAAAACCTAGAACTAGGGGTCACTGTTTAAAAATAAGGGGTCGCTCATTTAAGACAAACGAGAAGGAATGTTTTCTCAGAGGGTGGTGAGTGTCTGGAATATTTTTCTTCAAAAGGTAATCAAAGCAGAGACTTCGAATATTCTTAAGGTAGACCGAGATAGATTCTTGATTAACAAGGGACTGAAAGGTAGACAGGAATGTGACGTTGAATTTAAAATCAGATCAGCCACGATATTATTGAATGATGGAGCAGGCTTGAGAGGCTGAGTGGCTTACTCCTGCTCCTAGTCATATGTCTGAGTGACTCAGTAGGTTGGAGGTTTACTGGCAGCACAGTGGTTAGCACTGCTGCCTCAGTGCCCTGGGCCTGCATTCGATTCCCAGCCTCGGGTCATTGTCTGTGTGGAGTTTGCACATTCTCCCTGAGCCTGCATGGGTTTCCTCCGAATGCTCTGGTTTCCTCCCACAATCCAAAGATAAGCCGGTTAGGTGGATTGGCCATGCTAAATTCTCCCTTAGTGTCAGGGAAACTAGCTGAGGTAAATGCCTGTAGTTATAGGGGTAGAATCTGAGTGGGATTATGGTCGATGCAGAGTCGATGGGCCAAATGGCCTCCTTCTGCACGATACAATTCTATGATTCTATGAAGTTGCAACCCAGAGAATTGAGTACATTAATCCAGGCTGATGTTTCAGTGCAGTACTGACTGGCTGTCTTGCTGCATTGTCAGATCCATATCTTAAGGATAAGATGTTAAATGAGCTTCCTCTGCCTGCTCAGGTTAGATCCCATGGTGCTGCTGAAAGTAAGAAGTCTCACAACACCAGGTTAAAGTCCAACAAGTTTATTTGGTAGCACAAGCCACAAGCTTTCAGGGTGCTGCTCTTTCATCAGGCAAGTGTGGGTTCTGTTCAAAACAGAGCGTATAAAGACACAAACTCAATTTACAAAATAACGGTTGGAATGCGAGCCTTGGAGAACACTTACCTGAAGATCAGAGGCTGAATGCCTGTGACTGCTGAAGTGTTCCCCACAGGAAGAGAACACTCTTGCCTGGTGATCATTGAGCGATGTTCATATATGACACACAGCAATGCAGAATTGCTGAGCAGAAACTGATAGCCAAGTTCTGCACACAGGACGGCCTCAACCGAGACCTTGGGTTCACGTCACACTATCTGTGACCCCCATGATTTGCCTGGGCTTGCAAAATCTCACTAACTGTCCTGGCTGGAGACAATACACATCTCTTTAACCTGTGCTTAACCCTCTCTCCACTCATGTTGTCTGTACCATTAAGACTTGATTACCTGTAAAGACTTGCATTCCAACCATTATTTTGTAAATTGAATTTGTGTCTATATATGCCCTGTTTGTGAACACGACTCTCACTTACCTGATGAAGGAGCAGCGCTCTGAAAGTTTGTGGCTTGTGCTACCAAATAAACCTTTTGGACTTTAACCTGGTGTTGTGAGATTTCTTATAGTGCTTACCCCAGTCCAGTGCTGGCATCTCTACATCATGACTGCTGAAAGAACAGGGGAGTACTCCTTGGTGTCCCCGACATATATCCAAACGTCCACCAACATCATCTGGAGAATGTATCAATTGCTGTTTGTGGGACCTTGCTGCAAAGTAGCTGCTGTGTTTGAATATTACATCAGTGACTACACTTTCAGAACTGTAAACTGCTTTGGGATACTGTGAGGTCAGGAAAGATGAGATGTAAACTGTTCCCTCAGAGTCTCTGGAGAAACAAAGAAGTTTGAAAGAGTCATCAGTAGGAATAATTTCCTTTGGACGGACTCCGAAAGAAACGAGAGGGTTTTTATTTGGCAGGCATTACAAAAAGGACATGGTTACAATTTCAACAGGAGAGTGCAAGTGGCTGTGTTCATTATCTGAACCCTGGCATTGGCAAGGAGCCCAGTCTAGATTCTTCCAGAAACATCTGGCATTTATAATCTGTGGCAGTGAGAGGAATGGTCTTTTTCATGTGAAATGGGCGGTTTGTTTTCCTTTGGTAGCAGCCAACTCCTCTTGAGGTTAAAAGTAGTGCAGGATGATGTGAAACTTCACTGAAGTCTGAGATCTGTGAACCCAGGAGTTAATATTTCCGACGCAGTAGTTTTCATGCCGCATTGTTCATTTGAGTTGCAAATTAAAAATAAATTCACTGTGGTGTTTAATTTCATCCAGGCAGGGTGTCCTCGTACGTTTCCACAGGGTGGAAGAGCCGAGTACAAGAGGGCGCAGGTTTAAGGTGCGAGGGGGTAAGTTTAGGGGAGACTTGCGGAGGAAGGTTTTTCACACAGAGGGTGGTGGGTGCCTGGAACGCGTCGCCAGTGGAGGTGGTGGAAGCAGGCACATTGGCAGCGTTCAAGGTGTATCTTCTTAGACACTCGAACGGGAGTCGAACAAAGGGATAGCAACTGTGTATTGGTGCTGGCTGGATGGGCTGAAGAGCCTGTTCCTGTCCTGTATTGTTCTCTGTTATTCCTTTGGGTGCCATTTTACCACAGATGTCAACTAGATAATATTAAACGGGTTTGTGATAAAGTGGCGCACCAAGGAAATTTGAAAGTTTTAAAGGTTCGTTTGTTAGTCACAAGTATGGCTTACATTAACACTGCAATGAAGTTACTGTGAAATTCCTCTAGTCACCACAACTTGGCGTCTGTTCAGGTAATGCACCTAACCAGTACGTCTTTCAGACTGTGGGAGGAAACTGGAGCACCCAGGGGAAACCCACGCAGACACGGGGAGAATGTGCAAACTCCACACAGACAGTAACTCAAGCTGCAAATCAAACCTGCGTCCCTGGTGCTGTGAAGCAGCAGTGCTAATCACTGTGCCACACGACAACATGAAAGAACACACAAATTAGCAGCAGGAGAAAGGCCATTCAGCCCCTCGAGCCTGCTGCATTGTTTCATATGATCATGGCTGATCCTATTGTGGCTTCAAATTCACTTTCCTGTCTACTCCCCAAAGATTCAGCAGTCAATCCTGTTCACTAACAAATATCCCAAAGCTACCACCTGTCCTGAAGATGGTGGGGTTGAGAACAGGAGGATATACATCACAGAATGACACAACACAGGAGGCCATTTGTCCCATCGATTCTGTGCTGGTTTCTTTAAAGAACCCAAATGGTGAGAGCTATTTCATAAAATCCTACAGTGCAGTAGGAGGCCATTCGGCCTCTGCACTGACCGCAATCCCACCAAGACCCTATCCCCATGCATTAACCCTAGCTACTCCCCCGACACTACGGGGCAATTTAACATGGCCAATCTGCCTAACCCACACATCTTTGGAGTGTGGGAGGAAAACGGAGCACCCGGAGGAAACCCATGCAGACATGGGGAGAATGTGCAGACTCCTCATAGACAATGACCCAAGCAGGGAACTAAACCCGGATCCCTGGCACTGTGAAGCAGCCGTGCTAACCACTGTGCTGCCCATAAACCTCTTCATAACTCTGAACTACATCCTGTATGTTGTAACATTGCAACTGGAGTACTGTGTGCAGTTTTGGTCACCGCATTTGCGAAAGGATATATTGGCCTTGGAGGGAGTGCAGAGAAGGTTCACCAGGCTGATACCGGAGATGAGAGGGTTAGCTTATGAAGAGAGATTGAATAGACTGGGTCTGTACTCGTTGGAGTTTAGAAGGATGAGGGGGGATCTTATAGAGACGTATAAGATAATGAAAGGGATGGATAGGGTAGAGGTAGAGAGATTCTTCCTGCTTAGAAAGGATAGCAGGACTAGAGGGCACAGCCTCAAGATAAGGGGGGGGGCAGGTTTTGATTGGAGTTGAGGAGGAATTTCTTCACTCAAAGGGTGGTGAATCTCTGGAATTATCTGCCCGTTGAAGTGGTGGAGGCTGCCTCGCTGAATATATTTAAGTCACGGGTAGATAGGTTTCTGATAGACAAGGGAATTAAGGGTTATGGGGAGAAAGCGGGAAAGTGGAACTGAGACGCGGCAGATCAGCCATGATCTTATTGAATGGCGGGGCAGGCTCGAAGGGCTGGATGGCCTACTCCTGCTCCTATTTCTTATGTTCTTATGCTATGAAATGTCCCCTTAATCTTCACTCTTCTAAGGAGAACACTCCCAGTCTCTGCACTCAGAACAGATATATGGTGAAATGCAAGTAAGGCGGCTGATTTTTAAATAGCCCAGCAAGTCACTTGAGGGCATTTGGGGATGGGCAATAAATGCCAGCCAAGCCAGTGAAGCCCACGTCCCATGAAAGAATTTAAGAAGGTGAAAATTTAGTTGTGAGACTGTAGTACCTGATTTATTGACTGAACCAAACGCCAATAAACATTTAAGAATTGGGTCAATACATGGTTGGAGGGAAGGAGGACAAAGGAAAGGGGAATAAGATTGGGCATGGGATTAAGATATTGCTCATATGGAGGATAAATATTAACATTGAGCGGCTGGGCTTCCTCTTACACAGTAACATGGGCACAGTACTAAAAAAAGGGAGTAATTCTGATAAGGTTTACTGATCATGGCAGCAGGATTGCAATGATGAAACAGAAAAGATTCACGAGAATGGTTCCAGTGATGAGGAACTCCAGATATGAAGTTCTTTTGCCTTGGGGAAGGGAAGGCTGAGAGGAAACTTTATAGAGATATTCAAACTGATGAAAAGTCTAGACAGAGTAAATTGGAAGAAATAATTTCTGTTTGTGAAAGGATTGAGAACCAGAGGGAACAGATTAAAAGTAAGGATTTTGTGTGATGCAAATAAAACAAGGGTGGCACAGTAGCACCGTGGTTAGCACTGCTGCTTCACAGCTCCAGGGTCCTGGGTTCGATTTCTGGCTTGGGTCACTGTTTGTGTGGAGTTTGCACATTCTCCTTGTTTCTATGTGGGTTTCCTCTGGGTACTCCAGTTTCCTCCCACAGTCCAAAGATGTGTGGGTTAGGTTGATTGGCCATGCTAAGAAATTGCCCCTTAGTGTCCAGGGATGCATAGGTTAGAGGGATTAGTGGGTATAATGTGTAGGGGCGTGGGTGGGATTGTAGTCGGTGCAGACTCGATGGGCTGAAGGGCCTCTTTCTGCACTGTAGGGTTCTGTGATTCTAAGTAATTATAGTGTGAAAGGATCTCACTATTACGAACAATTCAATAAGGGGCAAAGTGCAGCTCTCATTAATTAGCAGAACAAAAGTGACAAAGTCTCCAGCTGAAGTTTTGTATTATAGGTTATAGGTTGTCAAGTTGAGTTCATTAAATTCTCAAACATGACCAGTTTCATAAATTAAGGAGTGGGCAGTCTCACAGTCTAATTTGCACTATGCAATTGAAGCCTAGCTAGTGTCTTCTAGATGAGGGGATGGGGCAGAGAGTGGATGGGGGCATTAAATTTTGATTTGATTATTATTGTCACATGTATTGGGGTACAGTGAAAAGTATTGTTTCTCCCATTCTACACAGACAAAGCAATACTGCTCATGGAGTACATAAGGGAGAAGGAAAGGAGAGGGTGCAGAATATACTGTTACAGTCATAACTAGGGTGAGTTTAAAAGAGTTAGAGTTAAATTTCAAGAGCATAGAATGAGAGTAAAAGATAGAATTAGAGGGTATGCTGGGAACAGCTCGCAAGAAGTCGCCACACTCTGGTGCTACCTTGAACCACACTTATCCCACTGTCTCTGCATTGTCCATGCTGCACTGGGTGACAATAGAACCATATTAGGGAAGGTGTTTTTAGGTTCTCATGTAGTCAGCATTCATGCCCTGTGAGTTAGAAGTTTGTGAAATCCAATCCCACTCCAAAGATTTCATAGAATTTCATAGAATTGTTTACAATTTACATGGGTGATTGTTTATGATTTATGTAGATGATTTGGAGTTGGGGACCAAGTGGTGACAAAATTTGCAGATGACACCAAGATGGGTGGCAGAGCAAAGTGTACAGAGGACGCTGAAAGTCTGCAAAGGGATATAGATAGTCTAAGTGAGTGGACGAAGGTCTGGCAGCTGGAGTACAATGTTGGTAAATGTGAGGTCATCCATTTTTATAGGAATAACAGCAAAATGGGCTATTATTTAAATGGTAAAAAATTGCAGCATGCTGCTGCGCAGAGGGATCTGGGTGTCCTTGTGCAGGAATCACAAGGAGTTGCTTTGCAGGTGCAGCAGGGAATTAAGAAGGCAAATGGAATTTTGTCCATCGCTAGAGGGATGGAGTTTAACAACAGGGAGGTTATATTGCAGCTGTATAAGGTGCTGGTGAAGCCACACCTGGAGTACTGTGTACAGTTTTGGTCTCCTTACTTGAGAAAGGATATACTGGCACTGGAGGGGGTGCAGAGGAGATTCACTAGGTTGATTCTGGAGTTGAGAGGGTTGGCTTATGAGGAGAGACTGAGGAGACTGGGGCTATACTCATTGGAATTCAGAAGAATGAGGGGAGATCTTATAGAAACATATAAGATTATAAAGGGAATAGATAGGATAGAAGCAGGGAAGTTTCTATGGTGGATGAAACTAGAACTAGGGGGCAAAGCCTCAAAATAAGAGCAGATTTAGGACTGAGTTGAGAAGGAACTTCTTCACAGAAAGGGTTGTGAATCTGTGGAATTCCCTGCCCAGTGAAGCAGTTGAGGCTACCTCATTGAATGTTTTTAAAGCAAGGATAGATAAATTTTTGAATAGTAAAGGAATTAAAGATAAGTGGAGCAGAGTCCACTTCAGATCAGCCATGATCTTATTGAATGGCAGAGCAGGCCTACTCCTGCTCCTAGTTCTTATGTTCTTATGTAATCCCTACAGTGCAGAAGGAGGCATTTGGCCCATCAAGTTTGTACCAACAACAATCACACCCAGCCCCTATCCCCGTAACCCCATGTATTTACCTTGCTAAATGGAAGGTAACACTAGAGTCAATTTTAGCATGGCCAATCAACCTAACTACACATTTTTGGACTGTGGGAGGAAACTGGAGCACCCGGAGAAAACCCATGCAGACATATGGAAAATTTGCAGACAGTGACCCAAGCTGGGAATCGAACCCGGGTCCCAGGCGCTATGAGGTAGCAGGGCTAACCACTGTGCTACATAATAAGCACATAATCTAGGCTGACACTGTCATACAGGGTGCTGAATTGTAAGCCTTCCATTAAATCAAGTCCCAGTCAGTCCCCTGGCTGTAGTAAAGATCCAATGTCATTGTTCTGCAAGGGAGCAGGGGAGTTGGTTGGTCCAATGTTCTGATCAAAAGTTACCCCACACCAACATCAAAAATAGATTGGAAAAACACTCATCTAAAATGAAGGAAAAGTCACTTTGGAACCAAAATGTTGGCTGGAATTTTACCATCCCACCTGCTACAGCAATCAGAGAGTGAGGGGCGGACAGAAATGTCTGTCGACCTCGGACGGGATTTTACAGGGATGAGCGACGCCGTAAAATCCTGCCCACTTTCACTCTTATTCTCCCTCTACAGGTGCTGCTAGGACCTGCTGAGCTTTTCCAGCACTTTCTGTTTCTATTGGCTGGGTGATTAACAACGAGGGTGAGTGTCTTGGGTTACAGGAAGATATAGATGAGATGGTCAAATGGGCGGATAAGTGGCAGATGGAATTTAACCCTGAAAAGTGTGAGGTGAAGCACTTTGGAAGGAGTAATCAGACAAGGGAGTATTCTATGAAAGGTCTGACACTGGGAAGTCCCGAAGAACAAAGGGACCTTGGTGTGTTTTTCCATAGATCTCCGGTGGAAAGGCAGGTTAATAGGATGGTGAAAAAGGCACATGGCACACTCGCCTTTATCGATCGGGGTATAGATTACAAAAGCAGAGATGGAGTTGTGTAGAATTTTGGTGAGGCCACAGCTGGAGTACTCTGTGCAGTCTGGTCACCACATTATCGGAAGGATGTGATTGTCCTGGAGGGGGTGCAGAGGAGATTCACCGGGATGCTGCCTGGGGTGGAATATTTGCATTATGAAGAGAAGTTGGATAGGCTTGGGTTGTTTTCATTGGAGCAGAGAAGACAGAGGGGTGACCTGATTGAGATGTTCAAGATTATGAGGGGCATGGACAAGGTGGATAGGGAGCAGCTGTTCCCCTTAGTTGACGAGTCAGTTACAAGGTGACATAAGTTAAAAGCGAGGGTTGGGAGGTATAGAGGGAATTTGAGGAAAAACCTTTTCACTCAGAGGGTGGTGAGGGACTGGAATGCGCTGCCTGGGGGGGGTGGGGGGGCGGTGGTAGAAGCAGGATGCCTCACATACTTTAAAAAGTACCTGGATGAGTACTTGGCACGTCATAACATTCAGACTATGGGCCAAGTGCTGGCAAGTGGGATTAGATGGGCAGTTCAGGGCTTTCATACGTCGATGCAGACTTGATGGACTGAAGGGCCTCTTCTGCACTATAGTTATGAAAGCCCCACCAATGCCTCTACTTTCTCAGAAGACTAAGGAAATTTGGCATGTCAGCTACAACTCTCACCAACTTTTACAGATGCACCATAGAAATCATAGAATCATAGAACCCCACAGTGCAGAAAGAGACCCTTCGGCCCATCGAGTCTGCACAGAACACAATCCCACCCAGGCCCTACCCCCATATCCCTACATATTATACCCACTAATCCCTCTAACCTACGCATACCTGAGCACTGGGGGGCAATTTCTTAGCACGGCCAATAAACCTAACCCGCACATCTTTGGACTGTGAGAGGAAACCGGAGCACCCGGAGGAAACCCATGCAGACATGAGAAGAATGTGCAAACTCCACACAGACAGTGACCCGAGCCGGGAATCAAACCCAAGACCCTGGAGCTGTGAAACAGCAGTGCTAACCAGTGTGCTACCGTGCCGCCCACAATAGAAAGTGTCCTTTCTGGTTGTATCATAGCTTGATATGGCTCCTGCTCTGCCCAAGACCGCAAGGAACTACAAAGGGTCGTAAATGTAGCCCAATCCATTACGCAAACCAGCCTCCCATCCATTGATTCTATCTACACTTCCCACTGCCTCGGCAAAGCAACCAGCGTAATTAAGGATCCCACGCACTCCGGACATTCTCTCTTCCACCTTCTCCCATCGGAAAAAAGATACAAAAAAGGTACCAGCCAATCCAAGAACAGCTTCTTCCCCGCTGCCATCAGACTTTTGAATGGACCTACCTTGCATTAAGTTGATCTTTCTCTACACCCTCGCTATGACTATAACACCACATTCTGCACTCTCTCCTTTCTTTCTCTACGAATGGTATGTTTTGTCTGTATCGCGTGCAAGAGACAATATTTTTCACTGTATGTTAATACATGTGACAATAATAAATCAAATCAAATCAAAAGTATTCTGTGATTTCAGATCCACATAATTCTGTTTTACTAGAATAGCTTGCAGTCTCTGATCATTGTTACACTGCTGTTTACAGCAACGGTCACACTTCATCAAGTAGTGGGTTGTTTGTCTTGGGATTGGGATATAAATGTTAAATTTTCTCCTTGCCTGCCCTCTCTGTCTGTGTCAACTGTGCGTCAGATTAGTCTAGCCCTCTGACCGCCTCTGGGGGATATTGCTCAGGAATTCCATTATTCATATGTGAAGAGAAACCCCTCTCTTAGTTTCATTTGTCACATACCCTCCACCACCCCACCCCCTGCCACCCCCCGCGTGTAGCTGTTCGGAACATGAAAAGCCCTGAGTTTTTTTAAATAACAATCTAAAACATGTCCTCCCCCCGGCCCCGCCATCTAATTTTTAAAAGCGGAATAACAGACAAGAAACACGAAGACAGACATCCCCACTTAGACTAACTTCTTGCAGTAGCAAGCTCTCTTTTCTTGCCTCTGGAGGGGTTACACATTGCAGCTGTTGTGCACACGTGGCTGCTCTGGGAGAATCTCTGATTCTTGTGCCTGGGGCTGTTTGGTGGGGTGTGTGTGTGTCTGTGCCGTCTTTCTGAATATCATCTCTCTGTCACACCTGGATGCCAGCTGCTCTGTCTCACTGTCTTCCAGTGCCCACACAAACAAGACACGAGACACACATTAAACAAAAGATTGGTTACAAATCAAAACTCCCACAGATTCGGGAGAATTAGTGACAAACCTGGAACCTCGCTGAGTTCTCTTTCTCTCTCTTTCTGTGTGGGCGGGGATGGGGGGGCTGCAGGGATTTGGGCAGTGGGCTGGCTGGGATTGATTTGATTTATTATTGTCACATGTATTAGCATACAGTGAAAAATATTGTTTCTTGCATGCGAGACGGACAAAACATACTGTATACAGAGAAGGAAATGAGAGTTTGTACTGTTTGGGGAGGATTTGGGGCAGTGTGGCCTGGGATTTAGGGAAGTATGTTCTGCGATTTGGGGGTGAGCTGGGATTTTGGGGTGAGCTGGGATTTGGGGGATTGTGAGGTGGGATTTTGGGGTGAGCTGGGATTTGGGGGATTGTGAGCTGGGATTTTGGAGTGAGCAGGGATTTGGGGGATTGTGAGCTGGGATTTGGGCAGGGATTGGATTGGGATTTGGGGGAGTGTGTGCTGGGATTTAGGGATGGGCTGGGATTTGGGGGTGCGCTGGAATTTGGCAGAGTGTGATTTGGGTGTGTGTGTACTGGGATTTAAAGTTTATTTATTAGTGTCACAACTGGCATACATTAACACTGTAATGAAGTTATTGTTAAAATCCCCGCGTCGTCACACTCCGGAGCCTGTTTGGGCACACTGAGGCCAATGCACCCTAACCAGCACGTCTTTTGGACAGTGGGAGGAAACCGGAGCACCGGGAAGAAACCCACACGGACACGGGGAGAAAGTGCAGACTCTGCACAGACAGTGACCCAAGTTTGAGGGAGTGTGCTGGGATTTGGGGGAATGTGTGCCGGGATTTGGGAGTGTGGGCTGGGATTTGAGTGTGGGCAAGGATTGGGGGATTGGATTTGGGGGTGTGCTAGTATTTGGGGGAGTGTGTGCTGGGATTTGGGAGCATGGGCTGGGATTTGGGAGCGTGGGCTGGGATTTGGGAGCGTGTGCTGGGATTTAGGAGTGTGTGTTGGGATTTGGGGAGGGATTGGGGCTGGGATTAGTGGGTGTGTGCTGGGATTTGGGGAGTGTGGGCTGGGATTTGGGAGTGTGCACTGGGATTTGGGGATGTGTGCTGGGATTTGGGTGTGTGTGTGATGGGATTTGGGGAGGGATTGGGGCTGGGATTTGAGAGTAAATGTTTGGATTTGGGGGTGTGTGCTGGGATTTGGGGGAGGGATTGAGGCTGGGATTTGGGGGTGTGTGTTGGGATTTGGGGGTGTGTGCTGGGATTTGGGGAGAGATTGGGGCTGGGATTTGGGGGTGTGTGTTGGGATTTGGGGGTGTGTGCTGGGATTTGGGGGAGGGATTGAGGCTGGGATTTGGGGGTGTGTGTTGGGATTTGGGGGTGTGTGCTGGGATTTGGGGAGGGATTGGGGCTGGGATTTGGGAGTGTGTGCTGGGATTTGGGCAGGGATTGAGGGGCTGGGATTTGGGAAGGCGGGCTGGGATTCCTCGCCTTGCTCGGGATGATTTTGCAGTCAGTGCTGTGCTCTGGGTGGAGAGGAGAGGCGGAATGAGCGCCCTCACTCTGTGCCTCTTGCTGCTCTTGTCGCTGGGAGCCAGAGCCGCTGTCCCGCCCGCCGGCCCCGGCAATGCCCAGGAAGGTTTTCCGGCTCCGCCAGCCTCCGGGGCAGCGGCTCGGAAGGCGCCGGCTGGCCGGAGGAGCGGCCAGTCCCCCCCGGCAGAGCTGGGACCCCTGGCCAGTTACTTCGGCAGGTATCGGCTGCTGGTGCTGGCGGCTCCGGATCCCTCGGATAACTCGTACCGGCTGATGGAGCAGCAGCTGGACACCAAGAACCGGGAGCTGCGGTGCCAACTGGCCAGCAGGGACCTCCTGCTCCTGCTCCTGCTCCAGGGCTCCCGGGGTAAGGTGGTGAATATCTCGCTGGAAGGGAAGGTGTCCGAGGAGAAGCTGGAAGCCCAGGAGGTGGCTCACATCATGAGACTGCTGTCCCTGAAGGAGGGTCAGTTCAACATGGTGCTGCTCAGGAAGTCCATGCAGCTGTATGAGAGATTCCCCTACGCCGTGAGGATAGAAGCCGTCCTGGAGACAGTGGATCAGATGCCCCTCAGGAAGATAGAGAGTGTCACCAGGAGGGGCCAACATCTGAGGTGCAAGGCTGGTGGGGGCAAGAGACCAGGCTCAGGGCAACTGCAAGCCAACAGAAACCTACTCCACAGGGGAATGGGCAACAGAGGAATGGGCAACAGGGGAACGGTCAACAGGGGAATGGCCAACAGGGGAATGGCCAACAGGACATTGGGCAACAGGGGAATGGTCAACAGGACATTGGGCAACAGGACATTGGGCAACAGGGGAATGGTCAACAGGACACTGGGCAACAGGGGAATGGTCAACAGGGGAATGGTCAACAGGACACAGGGCAACAGAGGAATGGGCAACAGGGCATTGGGCAGCAGGGCACTGGTCAACAGCAGGTGGAGACCAACCTCTCCCCATTCTCAGAAGCCCACCAGATCTCAGAGAGTTGGGTCCTCGGGGAAGCCAGGGCCGTTGGCTGCCGGTAGGAGGGCACTGGGCAAACAGAAGGATTCAGACTTAACCCCAAACTCGGTTGGCAAGAGGAGAGCTGAGAGCCTCAGGAGTGCGGCTAAACGCAGGGAGTCTCCCTCCATCCCGGTGCCACCAGGACAAGAAACAGTGGAAAGCTTGATGCTCCAGATCAAAGAGAAAGTGCAGCTGATGTTAACGGGCAAACACAGGGAGGGAGTACGACGGGCAGGATCTCATGTCCAATCCAAGGACTCAGCCTCAGAAATCTCTACAAGAGCTCCTCCAAACCAAACACCTTTCCAAACTCTGGACATCATTGCCACAGATCCTACAGCCCTGGCACATCAGCATTCCAAGTCAGGACACTGGGATGAAGACTCAACCAACACACCAGCCACTCTTCCTGGACTCTCAAACCCCTCTGACCCTCTCACTGAGACCAGGGATTCTGTCACTGTGCAGCCCACTGGAATGTGGACCCTCACCGAGGCAGGGGGAGGTTTAACCCAGGCTGGGACCAACCTGTCTCCAGTAACAGAGCAGAGGGCAGGGGGTCGGAGGCAGGAGGTCCAGCCCAGCAGTGAGAAAGTGGACAGCAAGCACGGAGACAACTCCAATAAACAAAACAGAAGAAAAAATCGGAAAAACAGAAAAAACCGTAAGAACAAAAAGAATGGCTCCAGAAAGTCAAAGAGCAACAATCAGGAATTGATGGGGTTTTTAGATCATTTCCGGAACAAGCGGAGATTAATGGTGAGTCACATTTCAAACCTGGATGGGCAGGGGGTAGAGGGAGGAGGGACATGTATCCAGGATAGGCCAGGCCTGATATGTACTTGGTCCAGTTGGAGGGACTTCCAGCCTATGTCCAGCACGGCACAATGGAGCAGAGTAAATAGCAACTTTACATTTTCAAATGTCCAACACTAAACATCCATTAAAACCTGATAGGCCCCTCCTCAGGAGTCCATATGTCTGTCTGTCAATCCAATCCATCCAGTCTATCCGTCCAATCCAATCCTGTAATCCAGTCTTCTGTATGTCAAAGTATACTTGGTATCAGTAAAGTGTGACCATGAAACTGTCAAATCGCTGTTCACCCAATGGGTGTCACGGTAGCACTGTTGCCTCACAGCGCCAGGGACTTGGGTTAATTTTTGGCCTTGGTCACTGTCTGTGTGGAGTCTGCACCTTCTCCCTGTATCAGCATGGGTTTCCTCTGGGTGCTCTGGTATCCTCTCACAGTCCGAAAGACGTGGAAGTCATTATTGAGTCTAGTTTCATTACTTTTTGAGACAGTGCATTCCAGAACATTATAGACATCATTCCAGAGCTATGCTGAATTTGCACGTTCTCCCCATATCTGTGTGGGTTTCCTCCCACACTCCAAAGTTGTGCAGGTTAGATAGATTGGCTATGCTAAATTGCCCCTTAGTATCCCAAGATGTGTAGGTTAGGTGGATTAGCCACGGGAAATGAATGGGGTTGCAGGGATGAGGAGGGCCTGTGTGATGCTCTTTCAGAGAGTTGGTACAGATTTGATGGGCTGGATGGCCTCCTTCTGCACTGTGTGAATTCTATGTTACGGTAAACGATCTTTTAGGGAATCTTACTCAATCCGGCCTTTATGTGATTCCAGGCTCACAATGATCATGTTTAATTCCAAACCTCGCTCTGAAGTGAGTTAGCAGCTCACAATGATGCAACAAACTGGACTTCAGTTGTTCATAGTGTCATAGAGTCATACAGCGCAGAAAAGGCCCTTTGGCCCATCGGCTCTGCACCAACAATATCTAACACTAAAGGCTTGCTAGTCCCATTTTCCTGCACTTGTCCCATATCCTTGAATGTTCTGATGCTTCAAGTGCTCATCCAAATATTTTTTAAAGGTTGTAAGGGTTCTGGCCTCCACTACCTTTCCAGGCAGTGCATTCCAGATTCCCACCATCCTCTGAGTGAAAAAGTGTTTTCTCAAATCCCCTCTGAATCTCCTGCCCCTTTACCCTTTGACTCTTTGACAGACCCCTCAGCCAAGGGGAACGGCTGCTCCCTACTCACCCTATCCATAACCTTTATAATCTTCTACACCTCAGTCATATCCCCCCTTGACCTTCTCTGCTCTAGAGAAAACAATCCAAACCTATCCAGTCTCTCCTTATAGCTCAAATCCCAGGCAACATCCCGGTGAATCTCTTCTGCACCCTTTCCAGTGCGATCATATCCTTCCTATAATGAGGTGACTAGAATTGCACTCACTACTTTAGCTGTTGCCTAACCAACGCTTGTACAGCTCCAACAATACCTCCCCGTTCTTTTACTCAATAGCATGAGTGTCCCATATGCTTTCTTAACTATTCTAATCACCTGCTCTGCTGCCTTCAGGGATCTTTGAATAAGTACCCCAAGATCCATCTGTTCCTCAGATTTTCCTAGTGTCCTGCCATTCATTAAATACTCCCTTGTCAAAATGAATCACCTCTCACTTATTAGGGTTATACATCATCTGCCATTGCTCTGCCCATCTGACCAACCCTGTTATCTTCCTGTTGTCATCACTATTAACTACCCTACCAATCTTGGTGTCATCTGTAAACTTGCTTATTCCCCCTGCTGCCGCCACATTCTCATCTATATCATCTATGTATATAACAAACAATAAGGGTCCCGATGCTGATCCTTGTGGTACATTGCTGGACACCCGTCTCCAGTCACTCAAATAGCCTCTACCACCACACTTTGTGTCCTATTACTGAGCCAGTTTCAGATCCATCTCACCAAGTTTCCCTGAATTCTGTTCTCAATCAGTCTCCCATGTGGGACCTAGTCAAAGGCTTTGCTAAAACCCAGATAAACTACATCATCTGATCTTCCCTTATCCACAGATTCAGTCACACTTCTGAAAAATGTTCAAGATCTGTTCTCAAAGGGCTACAAAAGTAGCGCTTGTCAGTGATGCCTTGGTCACTGTGATGAATAATAATATTTCAAGTGTTTAATGAGTGCACAGTTTGCTTTGGGAATGGGCTGTGAGTGCCTCATCAGGCCGTCGGCTCAGCCACTGTGTGTTTCTGTGATGTATCTTGTCGCGTTTTGACAGCTGATCACCGCGCCCAGGAAAGACAGCAAGCTCTACGTACACCAGAGGGACGAATTCCTGGAACACGTATGCCAACTAGCTGTCAGGAGAGTCAGTATGATTGCTATCCTGGGCTCACAGTCTAACAGCACCATGAAGGTGGAACACTATCAAAATGGTGAGTGGCAGCTCACAAAATATATGCCTTGTTTCTCCTCACTCCACATCCGCCCCCTGCCCCATTCCAGTCCTTCTGTTATATTGTCCCCTTCTTCATTTGCCCCACCAATCCAACACTCCCATCTCTCCACTCTCTGCTACTCCCTGCATTTCAACTTCTGTTCACCTGCAGGGTACAACACAGAAGGGATGGTTTTTGACTTGTATTCCTTTGAGTGTAGCAGAATGAAACTAATCAAAATGAGAAACTTTTGATGATATTAAGTTGATCTTTCTCTAGACCCTAGCTATGACTGTTACACTACATCCTGCACTCTCTCCTGTGCTTCTCTATGAACGGTATGCTTTGCCTATATAGCATGCAACAAACAATACTTTTCACTGTATATTAGTACATGTGACAATAATAAATCAAATCAAATCAAACTGTTTCCTTGGTAGAGGAATCCAGAACAATATGACATTATCTTAAAGTTAGAGCTCGCCACTCAGAAGTTCAATCAGGAAGCAGAGTTTTACAGCACAATAAGAGGCCATTTGGCCCATTGTGATGTTTTCACACAAAGGGCGGTGGGAATCTGGTACTCTCCTCCCACAATGTTCTGTTGGTGTTGGGGGGTCAATTGGAGCATTGAAGATTCTGTTATACATTTGTTGTGAGGGTGTTATGGAATATGGAATGAACAAAGAACAGAGAACAGCACAGGAACAGGCCATTCGGCCCACCAAGCCTGCATCAATCACATTGTCCTATCTACACCAACTGCCTGCATCCCTCTACACCCCCCTGTCCATGTGTCTATCCAGATAAGTCTTAAATGTTGCTAATGTCTGCCTCAACTACCTCACTTGCCAGTGCATTCCAAGCCCCCTCTGTGTAAAAAACTTCCCCTGCACATCTCCACTGAACCTTTCCCCCCCTTATCTTCAACTTGTGCCCCCTTGTAATTGTCATTTCTGCCCTGGGAAAAAACTTCCAACTGTTCACCCTTTCCATACCCCTCATAATTTTATAAACTTCTATCAGGTCGCCCCTCAGCCTCCATCTTTCCAGAGAGGACAATCCCAGTTTATTCACTCTCTCCTCATAGCTACTACTCTCCATAGCAGGCAACATCCTGGTAAATCTTTTCTCTACTCCCCCAAAGCCTCAACATTCTTTTGGTAGTGTGGCGAGCAGAATTGGACACAGGATTCCAAATCAGCCGAACCAACGTTTTATATAATTCTAACATAATTTGTCAATTTTTATACTCAGTTCTCCGGCTGATGAAGGTAAGCCTGCCTTATACTTTCTTCACCACCTTTTCCAATTGTGCTGCCACTTTTAAGGATCTGTGGACCTGTACTCCCAGATCTCTCTGTGTCTGTGCTCCTGATGGTTCTGCCATTTATTTTGTAGCTTCCACCAGTTTTGGGCGCCGCACCTGCGCAAGGATATTTTGGCCCTGGAGGGAGTGCAGAGGAGGTTTACTAGGCTGATACCGGAGTTGAGGGGATTGAGCTATGAGGAGAGGCTGAATAAACTAGGCTTGTACTCGTTAGAGTTTAGAAGAATGAGGGGAGATCTCATTGAGACATATAAGATGATGAATGGGATGGATAGGATAGAGGTGGAGAGACTCTTCCCGCTCAAAAAAGACAGTAGGACTAGGGGGCACAGCCTCAAGATAAAGGGGAGGCGGTTTAGAACGGAGTTGAGGAGGAACTTCTTCACTCAAAGGGTGGTGAATCTCTGGAATTCTCTGCCCGTTGAAGTGGTGGAGGCTGCCTCGCTAAATATTTTTAAGAAGCGGGTTGATGGGTTTTTGATAAGAGAAGGGATTAAGGGTTATGGGGAGAAAGCGGGAAAGTGGAACTGAGCCACGACAGATCAGCCATGATCTTATTGAATGGCGGGGCAGGCTCGAAGGGCTAGATGGCCTACTCCTGCTCCTATTTCTTATGTTCTTATGTTCTTATGTTCCACCTGGATCAGGTCTTCCAAAATGCATCACCTTGCATTTGTCCAGATTAAATTCCACCTGCCATTTCTCTGCCCAATTTTCCAGTCTATCCTTATCCTGCTGTATTCTCTGACAATGTTCATCACTATCTGCAACTGCAGCAATCTTAATATCATCCACAAACTAGCTAACCAGACCAGCTACAGTTTCTTCCAGGTCATTTATACACATTACAAACAGCAGAGGTCCCAGCACTGATCCCTGCGGAGCACCCTGCGGTTAACCCCAAAAGCTTGTGAGTTTACTAGCAAATAAATTGGTTGGACTTAAACCTGGTGGTGTCAGACTTCTTACTGTGTTTACCCCAGTCCAACACCGGCATCGCCACACCATGAACACCACTAGTTACAGACCTCCATTCAGAAAAATGAAGATGGGTAGTTGGAGTTATAGAGTCATGGAATTATTACAGAACATGGAGCCATTCAGCCCATCATTTCTGTCCCAGCTCTCTGCAGGAGCAACTCAACGAGTCCTACTGCCCTGCTGCCACTTTATAAATTGAAGCACAGGTCGGCCACAATCTAACTGTTGGAATAGGTCTGAGGGGCTGAATAGTCTCCGACCATTCCTGATGTTGTTATCAGGCAGCAGGTTTAATCTTGTTTCCTGCCCCTGGTTTAGATGAGCTTCTCCTAGAGATGGGGACATCAAGATGGGATTGGCTTGGGGAAAGTTAACTGCAGAGGAGAAAGACTTCAAATAAAAGAGGAAGATGTGGCTTTCAGAGGCACTGCACACTTGCTTACTATATCTTTTCACTTCCATATTTTAGAGAACGAGTTAACACTTGAAAATCCAGTGCCTGAATCTGACAGTGTGGAGCTGATTGCACAGCTACGGCGAGACTTTGGACTGACGTTTGATGAGTTCTTTATGGTTCTGGTTGATTATGATATGAAAGTTAAGGTGAGAACTGACATTTTAATATTAATGTCAAAGCAATTTATCTCTGGCTAGCTGAGAAAAAGGAAACTTGCTTTTATACAGTTCCTTAGGTTTAGCTGTCAGAGCTGTCCTAAAGTATTTTACACAATGCTACATTTAAACTGAATTGGAACACTTACATAAATACTGTGGTTGGAAGACTCCTTACAAGACTTATACTCTCCACTTGCCTGGATGGGCGCAACTCCAACAACACTCAAGAAATTCATCATCCTTCCTTTCTCCATTCATGGGATATGTGTATCACCAGCAAAACCAGCATTTATTGCCCAATCCACAGGTAATACAGTGGTTAGCAGTGCTGCCTCACAGCACCAGGGACACAGGTTCAATTACCAGCTTGGGTCACTGTCTACGTGGAGTCTGCATATTCTCCCCATGTCTGCGTGGGTTTCCTCTGGGTGCTCTGGTTTCCTCCCACAGTCCAAAAGATGTGCAGGTTAGGTGCATTGGCCATGCTAAATTCTCCCTCAGTGTACCTGAACAGGTGCTGCAGTGTAGCGACTACAGGATTTTCACAGTAACTTCATTGTAGTGTTAATGTAAGCCCTACTTATGACACTAATAAATAGACTTTAATCTGACTGAGGGGTATCTATTGACCAGGACATGGGGAAAAGTATCCATCTCTTTGTTAGAAAGCAGACTGGGCCTTAGTTTACCAGTGTGTCCCAGAGTATTGCTCTGGCGTATCTGCTTACTTCCACTTGGAAATGAGAGCACTACCCATTGAGCCACAATTAACAACAGAGCTGACAGAAGGAACAATTGCTCTGATGGAGAATCAGGGTCAAGAGGACATAATCTGAAAGTTACAGCAAGACTGTTAAGGAGGCTGTGTTTGACAAGGAAGGGAAAGTTTGTATTTTCAAATACAAAGAAAATTTGGTATTTTCTCTCTCCCAGGGGACTGTTGATGGGGAACAATTGGAAGTTACAAAAAGGAGATCAATATTTGTTAGGTATGGAGCAAGGCTCTAATGGAGTGAAGGTATAGATCCACCATGGTCTAATGAATGTTGGAGTAAGTATGAAGGGCTGAATGGCCTCTTCTTATCCACAATATTCCTAATAGCTGGAAACTGTGGAGTTTGTTGTGTAAGCCGCTGTAGTGACCTATATAAAGCAGTGGTGGGGAACCTTTTTATCGGGGCAAGTCGCAGACAGACAAAATCAGTCACACAGACACACACAGAAAAACCAACTTAATTTATTTTTCTCAAAGAATGCAGAAACGTTCAACTCACCCAATATTTTAATGAAATGTCTGACTTTGCTTTTCTTTAATGAGCCTTGTTATGTCTGCTGGCACTGATGATGTTGCTTGCAATTGGTTTTCCAATTCCACATCTGTTAATCTGGCACGTTACAGTTCTTTGCAAGAAAACCTTCTGAAAGAAACTGCTCACAGTGGTATATAATTCCAAACAGTGATGCAACATCTCCTCAAGTTTGCCAGTATGGATATGGAGTCTGTAGAATTCCAGCAGAGGCAGGTCCTAGAAGCACAGACTCCTACAGCACAGAAGAAACTCTTCGACCCAGCGAGTCCGCACCGACCCATTAGAAACATCTGAACTCCCACCTAATCCCACCTGCCAGCACTTGGCCCATAGCCCTGAATGTTATGATGTGCCAAGTGCTCATCCAGATACTTCTAAAAGATTGTGTGACATCCCGCCTCCACCACCCTCCCAGGCAGTGCATGCCAGACTGTCTCTTCTTCAGAAGTTTCTCCAATAGTTTCCCTACCACTGACGTGAAACTCACTGGTCTGTAGTTCCCTGGTTTATCTCTACAACCCTTCTTAAATAGCAGAACCACATTAGCTGTTCTCCATTCATCTGACACCTCCCCCGAGGCCAGAGAGGAATTGAAAATCTGGGTCAGAGCCCCTGCAACCTCCTCCCGTGCCTCCCACAGGAGCCTAGGGCACAATTCATCTGGACCTGGAGATTTATCCGCTTTTAAAGCTGTCAACACCTCCATTACCTTGTCCTTCCCTATGTCAATTTGCTCAAGAATCTCAGTTTCTCTCCCTAAATTCCATACCATCATCCTCATTCTCTTGGGTTAAGGTTATTTAGCCTTAAGTTCAATGTTGCTCTGCAGTTTTATAACTTCTTGTTGAAAGATTTCAGGTAAATCGATTGCTTCAATATTGAACGGAGAGGCAAAAATGTTTAACTCCACTTCCTTCACTTTGAGGTCCTGAAATCGCTCAGAAGTTTTCTGTAGTAAATGTCCACACTCCCTGGCGCACTGCACTGTTCTTTCTGTTTCTGAAGGATGGGAAAATGCATCAGTTGCATTTTCCACAGATTTAATTTGTCTTCAAATTAGTTCACATTTGGAAAAAGGGAAGTAAGGAGCTGGTTAGGCCCTTGTAATTTACCAGAGGTCCAGTGGCACAGTGGGTAGTATCCCTCTGCCTCTGAGCTGGAAGCTCTGGGTTTGAGTCACACACCAAGACTTAATAGCCAAGGAATGGGTGTTCATAACACAGCCAAACAGGTTGAGTGTCAACCTGCAGAATCCTTCCAAACATGCCAATGGCTGGTGGTAAGAATAGGAGAGACAGATTCTCCTGATGAATGACATATAAACAACTCATTTGGATCAAGATCGAGGAGATTCATTTCTTTCTTGATTAAAGCAATGAATCCCTTTTGAGATTCAACTATAGCTGGAATGCCATCCTAGTAAAACCACTTAGTAAGATCACGATGGACCAAAGGGCCTCTTTCTGTGCTGTAAAACTCTGTGACTCATTTTTCAAATGATAACTGAAGTCAGTGCATGCTGATGTAACCTTCTCAGACATACCTTCACTTTTGGTGGTATCGTATCATAGGAATCCTACAGTGCAGAAAGAGGCCATTTGGCCCGTCGAGTCTGCACCAACCACAATCCCACCCAGGTCCTATCCCCACACATTTACCTGCTAATTCCTCTAACCCACACATCTCAGGACACTAAGGGGCAATTTTAGCCAATGAACCTAACCCGCACATCTTTGGACTGTGGGAGGAAACCGGAGCACCCGGAGGAAACCCACACAGACACAGGGAGAACGTGCGAACTCCACATAGACAGTGACCTGAGCCGGGAATCGAACCCAGTCCCTGGAGCAGTGCTAACCACTGTGCTACCGCGCTGCCTCAAGCAACACACTTGCCTGGTGTGTTACTACTACACCAAGCAAGCCCCCTTAAATCTCCAAATCCACTGTGATGCCACACAGAACCATCATCAGTTAGCCTGTAGCTGTCTCACCAATAGTCAGAGAGTAAAACTCCAAATCATTTCCAGAATCTTTCAGAGACTTTTCAATGTCTTGAGCCATTATCATTCTGACTGTTTGAGATAAAGAATCTTTTGAGATAAGATCACATTCTCAAATAATTAGATTTTGTCTGGAGCCAGTAAAGCTCACAAACTCTCCTCCTGAATCAGGAATTGCTTTTTTGAGATAAATTCACTCACTGCAAAGTTGCCTTGTGTAACACTGTCCATCTCGCAAAATCACAGAATCCCGACAGTGCAGGGGGAGGACATTCAGCCCATCGAGTTTGTACCTATCACAATCCCACCCAGGCTCTGTTCCTGTAACCATACACATTTACCCTGCTAATCTCCCTGACACCAAGGGGCAATTTAGCATGGCCAATCCACCTAACCTGTACATCTTTGGATTGTGGGAGGAAACCGGAGTACCCGGAGGAAACCCATGCAGACACGGGGAGAATGTGCAAACTCCACACAGACAGTGATCTGAGAATTGAACCCAGGTCCCTGGCGCTGTGAGGCAGCAGTGCTAACCACTGTGCCACTGTCCTTTCTTTGCCTTGCGATAAATGTTTGCGGCATGCTCACATTATTTTTAAGTGCTTTAATTTTGTCCACTTGCTCTTGTCCTTGTCAGATTTGACGTGCTTCATGGTGCAGCGTCTTTCTGGGTTGGCCTTCTCCAATACAGAAATTGCTTCTCCACAAACCAGACACATGGCTTTGCAATTCAGCCCCATGATAAAATAATAGTTTGTTCATTTTTCATTAAAACACGACATTCCCTGTTCCCCATCACAGCTTTCCTCCTTTATTTGGAATGGCCGTTTTTTATTACGAGCAGTAAATTTTGCTGTGGGATAAGCCCATTTTGCATAATAGCATTGTTACTGGGTTAGTAAACCAGGGTAATGCTCCGGGGACCCGGGTTCGAATCCCACCTCATCTGAACCCCACCAACATGAATTCAATAAAAAAAATGGAATTAGAAGTCTGACTAAACCATCTTTATAAAAACCCACCTGGTCCTCCAGGGAAGGAAATCTGCTGTCTTTACCTGGTCTGGCCTACATGTGACTCCAGAGCCCCAGTAATGTGACTCTTACTCAATGCCACATGGTTCAGTCCTTAGGCCCCAACTATTTACAATCTATATTAATGGCTTGGATGCAGAGATAGAAAATATTATAGTCAAATTTCCAGATCCCAGTGAAATAATAATTTGCAATGAGGAAGTAAGAAATTTACAAATGGATATAGAATGATTAAGTGAGTGGGCTAAAATTTGGCAGATAGAATTTAACGTGCTAAGTCTGTGGTGGCACAGTGATTAGATTGCTGCCACACAGGGCCAATGACCCGGGTTTGATTCCGGCCTTATGTGATTGTCTATGTGTTTTTCCTATGCCCGCATGGGTTTCCTCCAGGTGCTCCTGTTTCCTGCCACACTCCAAAGATGTGCAGGTATGTGGCCATGCTAAATTGCCCCTTAGTATCCACAGATGTGTAGGTTAAGTGGATTAGCCGTGGTAAATGTGCAGGGTTATATGAATAGGATGGGATGTGGACTTGAATAAGATGTTCTTTCGGAATCACAATGGGCCAAATGGCCTCCTTCTGCACTGTTGGGATTCCGTGGTTATCCATTTTGGTCAGAGGAATAAAAAGACAACTTATTATCTAAATGAACAGAAGCTTCAGAGTGTTTCAGTGCAGAGGGATCTGGGTGTCCTAATGCACGAATCTCAGAAAGTTAGTATGCAGGTGCAGCAGGTAATAAGGAAGGCAAATGGAATTTTGGCATTAATTGCGAATAGAATGAGTATAAAAGTCGGGAAGTGCTGTTTCAGGTTTATGGGGCATTGGTGAGACTATATCTGATTTGATTTATTATTGTCACATATGTTTGTATACAGTGAAAAGTATAGCTTCTTGCATGCTATACAAAGCATACCATTCATAGAGAAAGAAAAGAGAGAGCGCAGAATGTAGTGTTACAGTCATAGCTAGGGCGTAGAGAAAGATCAACTTAATGCAAGGTAAGACCATTCAGAAGTCTGACAGCAGCAGGAACAGCAGGTATGTGACCCCGGACTTTGTATCTTTTTCCAGACAGAATTAAGTGGAAGAGAGAATGTCCGGGGTGCATGGGGTCCTTAATTATGCTGGCTGCTTTTCCGAGGCAGGATGGGAGGCTGGTTTGCGTGATGGACTGGGCTTCATTCACGACCCTTTGTAGTTTCTTGCGATCTTAGACAGAGCAGGATCCCTACCAAGCTGTGATACAACCAGAAAGTGTACTTGGAATACTGCGCACAATCTTGGTCCCCTGACCTGAGGAGGATGTAAATGCATAAGAGATGGTTCAGAGAAGATTCACTAGGTTGATTCCGGGGATGATGGATTTGTTTTATGAAGAGATATTGAACAGTTTAGGTCTATATTCACTGGAGTTCAGAAGAATGAGAGTGGATCTAATTGAGGTGATATAGGGATTGACAAGGTGACAGATTTAAAACAGAGATGAGGAGGAATTACTTCACGCAAAGGAGTGTGAATCTTTGGAATTCTCTATCCTAGAGTTCAGTGGACACTAGACCATTAAACCGATTTAAGGAGGAAATAGACAGATCTTTCATTAGTAACAGGCTGAAGGGTTATGAGGAGTGGGCAAAAGGTGGAGATAAGGCCAAAATTCACTGCCAAGTGAGGTGGCTGAGACAGATACGTTAGTGATATTTAGGATTTATCTGAATATACACATGAACAGGTGGAGCACAGAAGGATACAGGCGATTGGTCTAGGTAGGACAGCGTGAGCGACGCAGGCTTGGAGGACCGAGGGGCCTGTTCCTGTGCTGTACTGTTCTTTGAGATGATGTGGGTATGCCAGCGTTGGACTGGGGTAAACACAGTAAAAAGTCTGACAACACCAGGTTTAAGTCCAACCGATTTATTTGATAGTAAACTCACTAGCTTTCGAGGGGTTTCCCTCTTCTTCAGGTGAAGAGGGAAACCCCTCGAAAGCTAGTGAGTTTACTATCAAATAAATCGGTTGGACTTAAACCTGGAGTTGTCAGACTTTTTACTCTGTTCTTTGAGATCAGCCATTATCACACTGAATGATGGAAAAGGCTTGAGGGGCTGAATGATCTACTCTTGCTCCTAGTTCTTATGTTGTTATTGTGAAAACAGAAAGTGCAACAGTTCTGGGCACCACACTACCAGAAGGGCATGGAAGCTTTGGAGAGAGAGCAAAGAAGGTTCACCAGGATGTTGCCTGGTCTCAAGGGTGTTGGCTATGAGGAGAGGTTGAATAAACTAGGATTGTTTTCACTGGAAAGATGGAGGCTGAGGGGAGACCTAATGGAGGTGTATAAACTTTTGAGGGGCAGAGACAGGGTGGATAGTCAGAGGCTTTTACCCAGAGTGGAAGTGTCAGTTACAATGGGGCACAGGTTCAAGGTGAGAGGGGGAAAGTTTAAGGGAGATGTGAGGGGGGATGTTTTTCACACAGAGAGTGGTGGGTGCCTGGAACACACTGCCAGAGGAAATAGTGGAAGAGGCACATTAGCAACATTTAAGAGGCATCTGGATGGGTTCATGAATAGAGAGGAAATAGAGGAATATGGACCGAGTAAGGGCAGAAGGTTTTGTTTAGTTCAGTTAGGGCATCATGATTGGCACAGGCTTGGAGGGCCAAATGGCCTGTTTCTGTGCTGTATTTTGCTTTGTTCTTTCTTTGTTTTAAACCCCAAGCATGTATATTGTGATGGAACAGAGAATTCTTGACAAAATACCAGAATAAAAAAGCTGGAAGCAAGCAGTAGGACATGTAAGGAATTCCACTTAATAAATTACCTTCTGTAATGAGGGTTGCTGAATATTTTCTAAGGGGGGAATACAGCAAGTTGCCTGCCTTCACAATTATTAGAAAGCACCCATCCACCATCAATACCTTCTCCTATTCTGATTGTGGTGTTTGAGAGAAGTGAGGGTGGGCAGTGCAGCTGGTAAATGAACACTGTGTCCCCGAGGTTGAGCTTCGCTGTGCTGGATGAGCAGGAGCTGTTTCTAAAATGCTGTGTGCGGAACAGAGAAAGTCCTCACCGACTGGGACTCGTTGCTGTGTTACCTTCAGAATGATCTGGACAGGTTGGGTGAGTGGGCTAGTCAGTGCCAGACGTAGTATAATTTGGATAAATGTGAGGTTATTCACTTTGGAAGCAGAAACAAGAAGGCAGATTACTGCCTGAATGGCTGTGAATTGGGAGAGGGGAGTGTGCAGAGGGACCTGGGTGTCCTTGTGCACCAGTCACTGAACGTAAGCATGCAGGTGCAGCAGGCAGTAAAGAAGGTAAATGGTCTGTTGGCCTTCATTGTGAGAGGTTTCGAGTATAGGAGCTGGGATGTGTTGCTGCGATTATACAGGGCCTTGGTGAGGCCACACCTGGAGTATTGTGTACAGTTCTGGTCTCCTTTTCTGAGGAAGGATGTTCTTGCTCTTGAGGGAGGGAGAGGATGTTCCCCGTGGTGGGGGAGTTCGGAACCAGGGGTCACAGTCTGAGAATACAGGGTAGACCATTTAGGAGGGAGGTGAGGAGACATTTCTTCACCCGGTGAGCCTGTGGAATTCATTCCCACAGGAAGTAGTTGATGCCAAAACATTGGATGTATTCAGGCGGCAGCTGGATATAGCACTTGGGGTGAATGGGATCAAAGGTTATGGGGAGAAAGCAGGATTGAGTTGGTTGATCAGCCATGATTGTAATGAATGGCAGAGTTGGCTCAAAGGGCCGAATGGCCTCCTTGTGCTATCTTCTATGTAACTCCCTCAAGGGCTGAAGTTCAAGCACCGTAAGCACATTCCGGCTTTGTGCTCGGTAATATAACTGGGCCGAATTTCAACCAGGAGATAGACTGCGAGATTTAAAATGGTAGAGACATTTACGACATGTGCACATGTTTTTTTAAAAAGTCTCACCGTGGGCTGCACCCGGCCCCTGGGCTGGGGTAAAGATGTTGTTGGTCTATTGCGTAGAGTATTAATCATACACTAACTGCTTCCCTTTTATGTTCCTGTGTCTCCCCCTCCCCCTGCAGCAATATTTTGATGTCCCCATACCTATGAGGGTTCTGGTGAATTATATGGACACACTTCCCTCTCGGAGGCTAGAGATACAGGAAGAAAAGAAAAATGGTGTCACTTGCATCAAACGCAGACAGTTCAACATCAACAAATTTCTTTCCAGGTATGTGTGAGGGGATATGATCAGTGTTTTCATTGATTAGGATATTAAATGCATGTGGACAATACTGCGCTTCCTTTACTGAGGGAATATTGTTTCCACAGTGCCACCCCACCCCCTCCCTCCCATTTCCATCTGTTACAAACAGGAGGGGGTTAATTTAAACAGGAGGGAGTTAGTTTTTCCCCTCATTACTTGTCCATGAACAGAAAGGTGTTTTGATTTGCTTCCCTCTTTATAAGCAGTGGCATATTTTCCAACCCCTCTGTTTTGGTGTGATCCAATTTTCTGTGAATAACCCCACAGCAAACTTGAGATGGGATGAACTCGAAGGGTTAGTTTACTCATTCTCCGGGAAGGGGGGGGGTCACAAAGTTTAAAGTTTATTTATTACTGTCACAACTAAGCTTATATTAACATTGTAATGAAGTTACTGTGAAAATCCCCTAGTCACCACACTCTGACGCCTGTTCAGGTACACTGAGGGAGAATTTAGCACGGCCAGTGCACCTAACCAGCACTGAAAGAGGAAACCAGAGCACCCAGAGGAAAGCCACGCAGATAAGGGGAGAACGTGCAGAGTCTGCACAGACAGTGACCCAAGCTGGGAATCAAACCCGGATCCCTGGCACTGTGAGGCAGCAGTGCTAACCCACTGTGTCATCGTGCCACCCACAATGTTGCCCTCTGCAATCGCACATTAAAAAAAGGGAGAAAGGAGAAATTAGCAGCGCATAGAGAAGAGAAATGGTGGGCCCAATTCTCCCAACAACATTCTAAGTGCTGAATTGGTGAGAAAACTGATGTAAATCACGATTGTTTTTCAGTGGGAGTTCAGACTTGTATCTCCCACACTCTGTGCAATGCAGAGCTCACAACTGTGAATATTATTAAAAGCTCGGGGGTGGGGGGGTGGGGGAGAGTGGGGACAGGGACTATGCACACCAGAGTGTGACAGTTCCGAGATTCTGCGCATGCGCAGTGGCTGTAGTTTGCTAGCCAGCGATTGATCTGGCCAGCCCACAGCCCCCACAAAGCAGCCCCTCCACCTTCCCCCGTGAACTGATCCTGGCCTGCACAGCATTCCTCTCCAATCCCAGGAGCAGCCTCCACTGCTCTCCTCTCCCCCTTCCCCCCGCCGGGAGACCAACTATCCCACCCCCAGCCAGCCCCAATCGCTGGCACTGCTGCCTCACAGCGCCAGGGACCCGGGTTCTCTGGAAACCAGAGAACCCGGAGGAAACTCACGCAGACACGGGGAGAGCGTGTAGACTCTGGGCAGACAGTGACCCAAGCCGGGCATTGAACTCGGGTCCCTGGCGCTGTGAGGCAGCAGTGCCACTGTGCTGCCCCACAGGAGAGATGCTGGAGTTGTAGTAACGTTACTGGACTATTAATCTCGAGGCTCCATTAACGCTCTGGGATGTGGGTTCAAATCCCACTACGCCAGCTGATAGAATTTTAATAAAATCTGGAAGTCAAAGCTGGTCTCGGTGATAGTGACCATTGATTGTAATTGAAAACCCATCTGATTCACTCATGTGCTTTAGGGAAGGAAATCTGCTGTCCTTATCCAGTCTGGCCGACATGTGACTCCAGAGCCACAACAATGGGGTTGATTCTTAGCAGCTCTCTGAAACGGCCCAGCGAGACACTCAGTTCAAGGGGCAATTGGGGAGGGGCAATAAATGCCTGTGATGCCCACATGAAAGAATAAATAAAACAAAACAAATCTGCTCCGATGTGTCTATGGATCATGCTGGGGCACAGTGTAGATGTTGAAGAACAGGAGGAGATCCTGAAGTGGTGGTGTGGAGGGTGAGCAGAGGAGCCATTGTTAGAGATTTCATGGCCATGGCCAGATAGATCGGTGAGAGAGACACTGAGAAAGGGCAGTCACTTCAAGTTGGGTGTCAAGGGAGATGTCTTGAAGGAGGAGGTTGAAATGATCGCCTATCAATGGCTGGAGCAAGATTGAGGAAGACAATCAGGAAGAACGCATCAAGGTTACAGTCACAGAGGATGGTGACTTTGATTTGAGCCATTTTGGTTCAGTGGAAAGATGAAACGCTGACTGAAATTTCAAATTGAGAATGAGCATTGGGATGGGACAATGGAAATATTTTAGCAGTTTGGGAATTGCGAGAAAAAAAGTCCATTGATGGGTGTATATGAAATTCATATTTGCACTGTTATTCAAAGGTTACAGTGGAAACGAAGACTGTTGATAATTTCATCTCCTTCTGAAGAGGAATGGGCTTTCCAACAGCAGATCACAGCCCTACAGGGCCAGAGTTGCAATCTGGGTAAGTTCTTGGGCTTTCACATCTGTGCCTACTGGCAAACAAAGAACCCATTTCTTCCAGTATTTTACACCAACAGATCCTGCGTCAACTGTTGGAGGCATGGGGAGATTTCAACTCTTCACAGCCACAGATGCAAGTTCTGCTTGGCATACTAACCCAGTATTCAGAGGCAGGAGGTTTAGGCTGGTATATACATACAAATCATGCTAAATACATTCAACTCGCTTTGAAGCATTGTGGTGGAAAATAGAATCCATTTTACACAGAAAAAGATCCACAAGAATCACTGGCACAAACTTATGCTTATTCTGTCAGTGGTAGTTGAGGGTGATCAGGACACAGGAAAGAGTCCATCTTTTTCAAAATCCATACTGGGAGCTTTAATAGTCACTGGAACTGGCAGGTAGAACTGGGCAAATGGCAGAGTTCAGACTTGAACAAGCAACAAGCTCAGCTGCCTGACTGGCCTCCTCCTGTTCCTACGTGACCTCAACTTAACCTTTCATCTGAAAGATGGCATCTCCAACAGTGTCGCACTTCCTCAGTGCTGGACAGGGCTCAGAACAAATTAACCCCTGGGATATGAGCTTCCCTGGCTGAGCCAGTATTTATTCCCCATCCCTAGTTACCCTGAAAATGGCCTATTAAACCCTGATGTGGGTTTAATAGGCCATTTCAGAGGGCGATTAAGAGTCAACTTCTTTGATGTGGGACTGGAATCACATATAGATCACGCTGACTAAGGGCATCAATTAACCAATTGTGGATTCTATAGTTAAACAATTTCATGGTCGCAATATTTCTGATTTGGTTTTTTATAAACTGAATTCAAAATATTAAAACTGCCATGGTAGGATTTGAACTCTCACCTCTTGGATCATGACCAGTCGCATAACCGTGACACAAGCATATACTAATTGTGCTAAAATCCTTGCCCAACCTCACAACCTTTGATTCAAGGTGAGGATGCTGCAAACTAAGCCACACTGTCATTTCAGGGACATTTGATGGTTCACTCAGGTAGTCCAACTTGCTGTGACAATTTGTAGTTTGGAGCTCTGGATAGTGGGTTAGAAGCTTTCCATCACGAGGCTTACCAGGAGTCTCTCCCACTCTTACTGCCGGCCAATGGCACGTTGGAAGGATTTTCAGGCTGACAGGCTGTTTGACAGGTGTTATGTACCTTGGCCATTGGGTTCTGGAGTGGGACTCAAACCTGGAACTTCTGGCTCAGAGGCACACACTGCAAAACCGCCACACAAGGGCATTTCTGGCAGTGTTATATCATAACTGCAAATATGTTGTAGTGCATGCTTTTTAAATAAGAGAAACAAACATTATTTGTGTTCTGTATTTGATCAGGAATTCGCCATTTTACCCTGCTGAAGTTGATAGGTTCAGGGGAAGACACTTCAGGATCTCTGGAATTATTTCCATTGAATGGTAAGAACAGTTCTTGGGTCACACATTAATTTGGACACTAAGTTCTGAGTGATGGTTACATGCTCAGTTTAACAACTCAACCAGAAAGCGGTACCTCCAACAATGTAGCTCTGCCCCAGTGCTACACAGGAGTGTGTGTCTAGGTCATGAGCTCATGTGCTGATGTGGGCTTTGAACCTATAGCCTCCTAACCTTGAAGTATGGGCATTGCCAACCACACGTGGTTGATGAGGAGAAACTACCTCTCCCAAAGGAGAAATAGTCGGGCAGCACAGTAGCACAGTGGTGAACACTGCTGCTTCACAGCTCCAGGGACCTGGGTTCAATTCCTGGCTCAGGTCTGTGTGGAGTTTGCACATTCTCTCCATGTCTGTGTGGGTTCCCTCCGGGTGCTCTGGTGTCCTCCCACAGTCCAAAGATGTGTGAGTTAGTTTGATTGGCTATGCTAAATTGCCCCTTACTGTCCTGGAATATGTAAATTTGAGGGATTAGTGGGGTGGATGTGTAGGGTAAGGGGATAGGGTCTGGGTGGGATTGTTGTCAGTGCAGACTCGATAGGCCAAATGGCCTCCTTCTGCACTATAGGGGTTTTCTATCAGCCATGATTGAATGGTGCAGCAGACTGGATGGGCTGAATGGCCTAATTCTGCTCCTGTAACTCATGAACTCTTGAGGCTTAGCACAAATCAGATTTGTATGTTGAAATTTGTTTGTTGCGGAGAAGTGTGAGGTAATTCACTTTGGTAGGAATAACAGATGTGTCGAGTATAGGGCTAACGGGAGGACTTTGAATAGTGTGGATGAGCAGAGGGATCTAGGTGTATGTAAGAACATAAGAACATAAGAAATAGGAGCAGAAGTAGGCCATCTGGCCCTTCGAGCCTGCCCCGCCATTCAATAAGATCATGGCTGATCTGTCGTGGCTCAGTTCCACTTTCCCGCCCTCTCCCCATAACCCTTAATCCCTTCTCTTATCAAAAACCCATCAACCCGCTTCTTAAAAATATTTAGCGAGGCAGCCTCCACCACTTCAACGGGCAGAGAATTCCAGAGATTCACCACCCTTTGAGTGAAGAAGTTCCTCCTCAACTCCGTTCTGAACCGCCCCCCCTTTATCTTGAGGCTGTGCCCCCTAGTCCTACTGTCTTTTTTGAGCGGGAAGAGTCTTTCCACCTCTATCCTATCCATCCCATTCATCATCTTATACGTCTCAATGAGATCTCCCCTCATTCTTCTAAACTCTAACGAGTACAAGCCTAGTTTATTCAGCCTCTCCTCATAGCTCAACCCCCTCAACTCCGGTATCAGCCTAGTAAACCTCCTCTGCACTCCCTCCAAGGCCAAAATATCCTTGCGCAGGTATGTGTATGTGTACATAGATGTACATAGGTATGTGTACATAGATCCCTGAAAGTTGGGAGTCAAGTAGATAAGGTTGTTAAGAAGGCATACGGTGTCTTGGCGTTTATTGGTAGGGGGATTGAATTTAGGAGTCGCAGCATCATGTTGCAACTGTACACAACTCTGGTGCGGCCGCACTTGGAGTACTGTGTGCAGTTCTGGTCCCCACATTATAGGAAGGATGTGGAGGCTTTGGAGAGGGTGCAGAGGAGGTTTACCAGGATGTTGCCTGGTATGGAGGGGAGGTCCTATGAGGAGAGGCTGAGGGATTTGGGGTTGTTTTCGCTGGAAAGAAGGCGGCTAAGAGGGGATCTTATTGAAACATATAAGATGATTAGAGGTTTAGATAGGGTGGATAGTGATAGCCTTTTTCCTCTGATGGAGAAATCTAGCACGAGGGGGCATGGCTTTAAATTAAGGGGTGGTAGTTATAGGACGGATGTCAAGGGTAGGTTCTTTACCCAGAGGGTGGTGAGGGATTGGAATGCCCTGCCTGCTGCAGTTGTAAATGCACCTAGTTTGGGGGCGTTTAAGAGATCCGTGGATAGGTTTATGGATGGAAAGGGTTTGGTTTAGGTTAGAGGGTCATTGTTTTTTAACTGGTCGGCACAACATCGTGGGCCGAAGGGCCTGTTCTGCGCTGTTATGTTCTATGTTCTATGTTCTATGAAATGTTTGCCTTAATTTGCTGAATGTAGGGAGGTTCGAGGTGGAGACTGAGGAACTTTCCTCAATGGCAGTCAGAGGTCTTCGTGAACACTTCCAGATCAGTGACGAGCACTTTATGATGCTGCTAATTGGTAAAGACGGCACCATCATCTCCTGGTACTTATCTCCCATGTGGTCGCTGGCGACTATTTATGAACTGGTGGACTCCATGCAGCCTCGGCAAGAGGAGATGAAGCTTCAAAAGACATTGGGAATTTCCTGTCGTGAAGATGATTCCTCCCCTCATTATCGTGGATATCCTGAACATGCGTAGCAGCACAGAAGTGAGAGATAATTATTACCTGAGACTTTGATCACATTTTCAAAGCATCAGTGTTATGAACTTCATGTGATTAAATATATAGTCAATTTATATCAGCAAATATGCATTGGTCAGTTTACAATATCAATGTTATTCCTGCACTTTGTACTTGTTAGGGTGGTGCCTGTTCAGTGGTAACCAATACAGTAGCTCCCCTAATGAGCTAAGCTGTCTTCTTGATGCTAAATATTTTTCTTTCATCAACCTACAAAGACACAAGACATGAAACCAGCTCCCATAGAGTCATAGAGGTTTACAGCATGGAAATAGGTCCTTCGGCCCAACTTGTCCATGCCGCCCTTTTTTCTAAAACCCCTAAGCTAGTCCCAATTGCCCACATTTGGCCCATATCCCTCTATACCCATTGTACCCATATAACTGTCTAAATGCTTTTTAAGAGATAAAATTGTACCTGCCTCTACTACTGCCTCTGGCAGCTTGTTCCAGACACTCACCACCCTCTGTGTGAAAAAATTGCCCCCTCTGAATACCTTTGTATCTCTCCCCTCTCACCTTAAACCTATGCCCTTTAGTTTTAGACTCCCCTATCATTGGGAAAAGATATTGACTATCTAGCTGATCTGTGCCTCTCATTATTTTATAGACCTCTATAAGATCACGCCTCAGCGCCCCACACTCCAGAAAAAAAAGTCCCAGTCTATCCAGCCTCTCCTTATAACTCAAACCATCAAGTCCCGATAGCATCCTAGTAAATCTTTTCTGCACTCTTTCTAATTTAATAATATCCTTTCTATAATAGGGTGACCAGAATTGCACACAGTATTCCAAGTGTGGCCTTACCAGTGTCTTGTACAACTCCAACAAGATGTCCCAACTCCTGTATTCAATGTTCTGACCAATGAAACCAAGCATGCTGAATGCCTTCTTCACCACTCTGTCCACCTGTGACTCCACTTTCAAGGAGCTATGAACATGTACCCCTAGGTCTCTTTCCTCTGTAACTCTCCCCAATGTCCTACCATTAACTGAGTAAGTCCTGCCCTGGTTCAATCTACCAAAATGCATCACCTCACATTTATCTAAATTAAACTCCATCTGCCATTCATCAGCCCACTGGCCCAAATGATCAAGATCTCGTTGCAATTGGAGATAACTTTCTTCACTGTCCACTATGCCACCAATCTGAGTGTCATCTGCAAACTTACTAACCATGCCTTCTATATTCTCATCCAAATCATTAATATAAATGACTAATAACAGTGGACCCAGCACTGATTCCTGAGGCACACCACTGGTCACAGGCCTCCAGTTTTGAAAAATAATTCTCTACAACCATTCTCTGGCTTCTGTCAAAAAGCCAATTTTGTATCCATTTAGATACCTCACACTGGATCCCATGAGATTTAACCTTATGTAACAACCTGTGGTGCCTTATCAAAGGCCTTGCTAAAGTCCATGTAGATAACATCAACTGCACTGCCCTCATCTACCTTCAATCCAATTTTTGAGACATGATTTTCCACTCACAAAGCCATGCTGACTGCCCCTAATCAGTCCTAGCCTCTCTAAATGCCTGTAAATCCTGTCTCTAAAAATACCTTCCAACAATTTACCCACCACAGATGTGAGGCTCACTGGCCTGTAGCACCCAGGCTTTTCCCCGCAGCCCTTCTTAAACGAAGGCACAATGTTTGCCACTCTCAAATCTTCAGGCATCTTGCCCGTGACTATCGATGATTTAAATATCTTGGCTAGGGGACCCGCAATTTCCTCTCTCGCCTCCCACTGGGATACACTTCATCAGATCCTGGCGATTTATCTACCTTGATGTGCTTAAAGACTTCCAGCATCTCCTCCTCTGTAATATGTACAATCCTCAAGACATCACTATTTCTATGTTCTATTTATTTGCCCAAGTTCCCTAACATCCAGGCTTTTCTCAACAATAAATACTGATGAGAAATATTCATTTAGGATCTCACCCATCTCTTGTGGATCTGCACATAGATGACCTTGTTGATCCATTAGGGGCCCTACTCTCTCCCTTGTTACTCTTTTGCTCTTTATGTATTTGTAGAAGCAAATTTACAGAAATCCCTGCAATATTCCTGCCAGGCTAGCCCAAGCACAGGTAAAGGCTGGACAAGTTTATAAGTGATTATCCTCACCTCAACTGCCAACATTGACTCAAGAACAGCTTCTTCCTTGCTGCCTTCAGACTTTTGAATGGACCTACCTCGTATTAAGTTGATCTTTCTCTACACTCTAGCTGTGACTGTAGCACTACATTCTGCACTCTATCCTTTCCTTCTTTATGAACAGTATGCTTTGTCTGTATAGTGCGCAAGAAACAACACTTTTCACTGTTTGCTAATAATGTGACAATAATAAATCAAAATCTTTCTTGGTTCTATGTACCCAATCTGCATATCCTACCCCCCTTCCTTTATTCTCCCAAATTGGAAGGAAGATTTTTCAGGACTGGAAAATCAGTATTTCTTTACGTAGGAATGGGAGGAGACCATTCAGCCTCTTGGGTTTTATCTACCATTTAATTGGGTCATGGCTGGTTAATATCTCAACTGCTGTCCCTTAATCCCCTTACCCAATAAAAATCTATCAATCTTAATTCCCTAAAGTTCAATTGACACTCAACATTCCCCGTTTTGGGAAGAGAATTTCAGAATTCCACCACTTCCTTTGTGAAAATTGCCTCCTGATTGGAAGCAATGGTCTAGATGGTGCATCAGAGGGAATAGCTTTTCTGTACCTATCCTATTGATTCTCATATCTAACTTTCTGAATGGAGGGCTTTATTATAAAATTTTTGGAACTCAAACATCTTGGTGTAATTATATAGGACTTTGGTGAGACCTGGAGTACTGTGTCTTTGTACTGTAGAAATGATATACTTGCCTTCGAAGGAATATCATGAAGGTTTACTAGGCTGATTCTTGAGATCAGGGGGTTGTCCTTTGAATATTGAGTCTTACTCAAATTAAGTGACATGAACCTATGCTGTCTGGAGTTTAGAAGAATGAAGTGATCTCACCATGACGCAAGAGAAATCTGAGAGGGCTTGACACTGTAGATGCTGAGAAGCTGTTTCCCTGGCTAGAGTCTAGAATGAGCCAGTGTAATCTTGGAAAAAGGGGTCAGACATATACACCTAAAATACTTAGCGGGTTGTGAATCTTTGGAATTCTTTACCTCAGGTAGCTGTAGATGCTTGGTCATTGAGTTAACAGATTTTTGGATTTTATGGAAATATGAGGATCTACAGGAAAGTAGAGTTGAAGTCAAAGAGCAGCCATGGGCTTATTAAGTGGCAGAGCAGGCTTGAGGTGCCTTATGTTCTAGTCTTGAACAAGCCTGCACCAACTACGCTGCCCGACTGAACTAAAACCCCCCAACCCTTTGTATCCCTCTATTCTCATTCTATTCATTTATCTGCCAAGACAACCCTTAAAAGTCACTACTTACTACCTCGTCTAGCAGCGCGTTTCAGGCACCTACCACCCTCTAAGTAAGAAACTTGCCTTAAACACCTCCTTTAAAACTTGCCCCTTGCACCTTGAACCTGTGCTCCCTAGTAATTGACTCTTCCACCCTGGGAAAAAGCTTCTGACTATCCATGTTGTGCATTCCCTTCATAATCTTGTAGACTTCTGTCAGATCACCCCTCAACATCTGTCGTTCCAGTGAGAACAAACCAAGTTTGTCCAACCTCTCCTCTTATTTCTTATGTTCTTAATTCAAAGGAATGTAAGTCATATTCTTGCAACCTAGCCTTACAATTTTGTTATTGTTGATGCCGATTCCCCAAATGAATTAAGAACAGAATTTGAGAGATTACTGAAAAGAAGGAATGTTGAAGAAAATGGGGTGAGACATCCAATCAGGTTAGATGGTCCATGTGGAAAGAAGCTCTACCCTCAATTTGATTGGCCTGTTTCTATTCCATAGCAGTCCAGGAGTCCGTGATGAATTAGAAACTTGCCTCTCACACAAATGCAGTAATGATTGCCAAATGTCCAGGAGTGCCCTGGAGTGTGCAGAAATTTTTGATTTATTATCAAGGATACTGTGAAAAGTATTGTTTCTTGCGCACTGTACAAATTATACCGTTCATAGAGAAGGAAAGGAGAGCGGGCAGAATGTAACGTTACAGTCATAGCTAGGGTGGCGAGAAAGATCAACTTAGTATAAGACAGGTCTATTCAAAAGTCTGACAGCAGCAGGGAAGAAGCTGTTCTTGAGTCAGTTGGTATGTGACCTCAGCCTCTTGTATCTTTTCCCAACGGCAGAAGGTAGAAGAGAGAATGTCTGGGGTGCGTTTCTATGTCTGGACAAAGTCCTACTTGAGGTGTGACCATTCAGTGCGGTGCTAATGAGGTACTATTCACACAAAAAGAGGAAGGCAGAGTCACATTGTTCTATCAGCTAATACCACCAAAAATTAACTGGTCATCCATGTCCCTGTTAGTGGAATTTAATTAATGGCTAACCTATCCCTAAAAGTATCTGCACTTCATAGAGATTCATTCACACTGAAGTGATGCAGGATGTTTGAGCTGGGACTTGAGATTTGAGCGTAAAGTCTAGGCTGACGGTGCAGTGTTGTACTGAGAAGGCAACGTGGTTAGGAGAAGCTGTTAAAACATGGCCCCGTGTCTCCTCCCAAACGAATGTTAATGATCTCATTGTATTATTGAAGGAGGTACAGGGAGTTCTTCCCAGCATGCTGCCTAACATTTATCCTCCAACCTAGTAAACTGCTGTCCCGTGATGAGAGGCTGAATAAATTCAGCCTTTATTCTCTGGAATCACTCTGTTTTCTCAGAAACTGGAACGTCCCATTTCCTTTTTCTGTTTCCCTTTCCTGTTTCCATTTTAAGGTTCTGTTTTCAGTTAGGCCATGCATTGTTGGAAGTTTCACCGCCTCTTTTACAACTCGAGCTCTCCTATGTTGACCTTTTAGGTGTAATGACCTTCCAGCTTGTTAATGCTGCATTTTCCCTCCTTTTTCTACAGTTGGAACCTGAATTCTTCAAACTATATTCTATAAGGTATATTCTAAAATACTTGAACAAAGAGGGCGTCAAGGAGAGGCAGTGATACTGTCACTGGAATAGTGGTCTAAAGGCCCAGGGTAATGCTCTGGGGACCCAGGCTCAAATCCCACTGTGGCAGATGGTGAGATTTGAATTCATTAAAAATCTGGAGTTAAAAGTTGAATGATTATCATAGTTTATTTATTAAGGTTACAAATAGGCTTACATTAATACTGCAATGAAGTTACTGTGAAAATCTCTTAGTCGCCACAATCTGGCACCTGTTCGGATACATTGAGGGAGAATTTAGCATGGCCAATGTACCTAACCAGCAAGTTTTCAGACTGGGAGGAAGCTGGAGCACCTGGAGGAAACCCACACAGACATGGAGAGAACGTGCAAACTCCACACACTGACCCAAGCACAGGAATAGAACTGGGTTTCTGATGCTGTGAGACAGCAGCACTAATCACTGTGCCACCCATTAAACCATTGTCAATTGTTTTAAAAGCCCATCTGAATCACTAATGTCTTTTAGGGAAGGAAATCTGCCATCCTTACCTGGTCTGGCCTACATGTGACTCCAGAGCCACAGCAATGTGGTTGACTCTTAAATGCCCTCTGAAATGTGCTGGGGATGGGAAATAAATGGTGCATGTCCACATCTCATGAATTAAAAAAATCTAGCTATTCACAACATTCTTGAGAGATTTGAGGCTGAGAGGCTGCTTATCCTGCGTTAGAGAATATAGACCACAGGAGCACAGCCTCGGGATACCGAACCAATCATTTCGTGCAGAGATGAAGAGTAATTGCTCCACCCACAGAGCCATGAGGGAGTTCCAGGATTTTGACCCAGCAACAGTGAAGGAATGGCGATATATTTCCTAGTCTGTGTAGCTTGGAGGGGAACCTCCAGGTGCTGATGGTCCCATGTCTTTTACAATGGTAGAGGTCACAGGTTTGGAAAGTGTTGTCCATGGAGTTCTGGTGAGTTGCTGCAATGCATCTTGTAAATAGTACACATGGCTGTCACTGTGTGACGGTGATGTAGGCAGTGAATGTATGAGATGGTAGATTGGGTGCCAGTCAAATGGGCTGCTTTGTCCTGAATGGTGTCAAATTTCTTATGTTGTTGGAGCTGCACCCATCCAGGTAAGTGGAGAATATTCCATCATACTCCTGACTTGTGCCTTGTGCAGTTGCATAGTGGTCTTGTCACTGGACTGGTAACCCATATCCCGTAAATGAACAAAAAAAGATGGCGGACAGTATTTGGGGAGTCAGGAGGTGAGTTAACCACTACAGCAATCCCAGCCTCTGACCTATTCCTGTAGCCACAGTCTTTATATGGCTGGTTCAGTTAAATTTCTGATCAGTGGTAACTTGTAAAATGTTGATTGTGGGGAATTCATTAATGGCAACACCGTTGAAGTCAAGGGATGATGTTTAGACTCTCCCTTGTTCGATATGGTCATTATTTAATACTTTTTCTGCATGGAGGTCATTCACCAGTTGAGTGCCCCAGGGATCTGTTCTAGGATCCTTGCTGTTTGTCATTTTCATAAATGACCTAGATGAGGAAGTGGAGGGATGGGTTAGTAAGTTCACCGACGATACGAAGGTTGGTGGTGTTGTGGATAGTTTGGAGGGATGTCAGAAGTTGCAGCGTGACACAGATAGGATGCAAGACTGGGCAGAGAAGTGGCAGATGGACTTCAACGCGGATAAATGTGTAGTGGTCCATTTTGGCAGGTCCAATGGGATGAAGGAGTACAATATCAAGGGTAGCAGTCTTAGCAGTGTTATGGAGCAGAAGGACCCTGGGGTCCGGGTCCATAGGACTCTTAAATCGGCCGCGCAGGTGGAGGATGTGGTCAAGAAGGCGTATGGTGTACTGGCCTTCATTAATCGAGGGATTGAGTTTAGGAATCAGGAGGTAATGCTGCAACTTTATAAGACCCTTGTCAGACCCCACTTGGAGTACTGTGTGCAGTTCTGGTCGCCTCACTACAAGAAGGATGTGGAAGCTATTGAGAGGGTGCAGAGGAGATTTACAAGGATGTTGCCTGGATTGGGAGGCATACCTTATGAAGATAGGCTGAGGGAGCTGGGTCTCTTCTCCCTGGAGAGACGAAGGATGAGAGGTGACCTGATAGAGGTTTATAAAATGTTGAGAGGTATAGATAGGGTGGGTTCTCGGAGGCTATTTCCCAGGGCTGAAATGGTTGCTATGAGAGGACACAGGTTTAAGGTGCCAGGGAGCAGGTACAGAGGAGATGTCAGGGGTAAGTTTTTCACTGAGGGTGGTGATTGAGTGGAATCGGCTGCCGTCAGTGATGGTAGAGGCGAACTCGCTGGGGGTCTTTTAAGAGACTTCTGGATGAGTATATGGGATTTAATGGGATTGAGAATTATAGACAGGCCTGGTAGATACGGATATGATCGGCGCAACTTGTGGGCCGAAGGGCCTGTAGTGTTCTATGTTATGTGGCACGTATGAGCAGACATGATCTCGTTGAATGTTAGAGCAGGTTTGAGGGGCTGAATTGCCTACTGCTGCTCCTCATTATATGCATGTTTTGTCACTTATTCTAAAATGTTGCCCAGCTCTTGCTGTAGGCAGGCACAGACAGTTCTGGTACCTGAGGAGTTGTGAATGGTACTGAACACTGCGAATAGCAGCAAACATCCCCATTTTGGTGGAGGGAAGGTTTTTGATGAATCTGCTGAAGGTGTTTGGGTCAAGGACACTACAACATGTTTACTAAAATGGATTAGCTAGTCATGGTCGCATTTCTGTTTCAGGGAACACACTGCGTACAAATTGGCTGCCGTGTTTCCTAATTACATCAGTACTTCGTTGGTGTAAAGTGCTTTGAGATGTTCTGAGGTTATAAAGACTCTATAGAAATGCAAGATGTTTCTTGTAGGATGAGTTTATATCCATGAATTTTATTCCCAATATATTCAAAGATGTTGTTCCAAACCATACAGTCTCAGTTTGTGGTTAACAGAAAATAAAGCTGAGATTTCAGTCGAGTAATGAACAAAGACATAAACAATACATGGCAAGAATGGTCATGACTTCATCGCTTCTTCAATTCAATTCAATGGCCCTCAATAGCAGCAGTGCTTCCAGCATGAGGAAAAACCTTTCTCACTCTCAGGAGTTTAAGAATCTTTTCTCTTATTTCCTTTGCTGATAGAATGTAAATAATCGGACTCAGTAAAGGACTTAAGACCACATACACAACGGCGGAAGTAACATGAATTAATGGGAAGCTGTACCCAAAATAGAACAATGCAAAGTAAAGGACCAAGGAGGGGAAGTAGAAACTAAGAACCAGAATGTGTCCGATACAGGTATATAAAAGTTTTTTCTGTTCCGAAGAGTGAATTCGTAATGATTTACACATTTTGATGTAAAACCAGGCAAGAGAAGCAAAACTTGAAAATATTATTAACACATTTAAAACTACATTGAGAAATATGACAGAGATTGCATCTGTGCAAATCAGACTTGTGACTGACAGCAGCTCACAAAAGGCACTGTACACTTCATGTGATCCACAAAAAGGAAAGATAGAAATTAAAACTACTGGAGGCAAGAAGCTAGCCAGGCCCAGCATCCAGGTAAAACCAGCCAGTTTGATAAAATAAGCATCTCTTGTGAGGGATAGATAATATTGGGGGGTGCATATTGCAACTGAACGATCATAAGCCATCACAGCCAGTAGCAATATCTTTGCCGCTGACATACTGTGGAACAGATACATTTGGATAAAGCAGTTACTCCACAGAATAAATCTGATGTCTAATATTAACCTCACCAACACTGCGGGGATGACTGAACTTGTCAACACCACATCCACTGCTGCCAGATTAGCCACAAGAAAGTACATGGGTGCATGCAAGCGTTTGTCTGTCATAATCATGTACACAATGGAAACATTTCCAAGAACTATTAATATATACACAATCAAAAACAAGGGCCAAAGGTATGTCTCTAAGTCTTGATGTCCTGAAAATCCAACAAGCGTGAATCCTGCGACTGGGGACGGTCTCTGATCTGACTCGGCCATTAACTTTTCCCCCTATTGAATTAATAATTATGAATCAGAAAGGGGGCACAGCGACCTCATTGCATCCATCAGAAACTAGCAGAGACAACATCTGTGGTCAAATTAGTAGCTATACTGCCACAGTACTTCCTCCAATACAACATTTCATGTTATCCGTTTACCAAAGACATTAACAGAATCAAAGTTTTTCACTCTGATAAAGTTCTTCATGTGCAAAAACAGGTGCCAGAGTATGGTGACTAGGAGATTATATTCACTGAAGTTTAAAAGAATGAGAGGGGATCTCAAACTTAAAATCCTAACAGTTTTTGACAGGATAGATTCAGAAAGAATGTTAGGTGGATTGGATTGCAGGTTTGATGATTAGTCATGCTAACCTGCCAGGTTAGTGTCAGGGAGATTAGCAGGATGAATATGTGGTATTACGAACATTAGGCCTGGGTGGGATTGTTGTCTGAAAGAGCATCTTACCCAGAACCACCCTCCCTACCCCGCATTTATCATGGCCAATCCACTAACCTGCACATCTTTGGACTTTGGGAGGAAACTGGAGCACCCAGGGGAAACCCACCCAGTCACAGGGAGAATGTACAAACTCCAACATGCAGTCATAAGAACATAAGAAATAGGAGCAGGAGTAGGCCATCTGGCCCTTCGAGCCTGCCCCGCCATTCAATAAGATCATGGCTGATCTGTCGTGGCTCAGTTCCACTTTCCCGCCCTCTCCCCATAACCCTTAATCCCCTCTCTTATCAAAAACCCATCAACCCGCGTCTTAAAAATATTTAGCGAGGCAGCCTCCACCACTTCAACGGGCAGAGAATTCCAGAGATTCACCACCCTTTGAGTGAAGAAGTTCCTCCTCAACTCTGTTCTGAACCGCCCCCCCTTTATCTTGAGGCTGTGCCCCCTAGTCCTACTGTCTTTTTTGAGCGGGAAGAGTCTTTCCACCTCTATCCTATCCATTCCATTCATCATCTTATACGTCTCAATGAGATCTCCCCTCATTCTTCTAAACTCTAACGAGTACAAGCCTAGTTTATTCAGCCTCTCCTCATAGCTCAACCCCCTCAACTCCGGTATCAGCCTAGTAAACCTCCTCTGCACTCCCTCCAAGGCCAAAATATCCTTGCGCAGGTGCGGCGCCCAAAACTGCACACAGTACTCCAGCTGCGGCCTCACCAATGCCCTATACAGCTGCAGCAAGACCTCCCTACTTTTATATTCAATCCCCCTCGCTATGAAGGCCAGCATCCCATTCGCCTTCCTGACCACCTGCTGCACCTGCAGGCTGGGTTTTTGCGACTCATGCACAAGGACCCCGAGGTCCCTCTGCACCGTCGCCTGCTCAATCGAACCCGGGTCCCTGGCGCTGTGAGGCAGCAGTGCTAACCGACTGTGTCACTGACCTAATCTGATCATTGTTCACCGTATATTGTGCAAGCTCATGACTGGGCCTATATCAGCCAATGCTGTTGTAGTAGCAACATGAATGGAGTTCTCCACTAACAGGATGCTGCTGTCAACCCAAACAGACATTCTTAGCAGACATCAGCCTACGCCTGCAAAACTCCAAGCAGTGTCTGACATTAGATGCGAAAGGAAATTGGTTAAGTAATCTTGATTACAGTGTGCTAAGAATTACATAGACAAAGAATCAGTTGGGCTCGCAGTGTGACTCATTTGCATATGCTAGATGCTACATATATTAACACACGGGGTCCAGTTCTTTGCAGACAGAAAGAACATTGCATCTTTTTCAACTAAATAAAATGGGCAACAGCCATTCACTGGCTTATTCCCCAGGGCAATGCCTTGTCAAATCAGACTCAACCTATCTGGTTTGAATTTAAATGAAGCTTGGCAGTTAACTGTCAATTACTGGTGCATTCTCCATGGCAACACCTGTACCATTTGAGTTCACAATCAATCAGCAGTCTCTCTTTCTCATGCAGTATAAACTATTGTACACTTTACAATCTGGAATGCTTCTGAATTGCCCTGATGAGTGCAAGATGAAAAGCTTTGACAGTGTGCCTCTTTTTCAGCAATACTCAAGTCCTGTGCTACCAAATGAGCTTTCAGATGTATACTGTTACTCTTAGCCATTTCTGAGTTCTTGTCTGTGGCAAAGCCCCACATATGTATCCAAAATAACTGATTCAGTGATATGCTGTTTATTTCAGTTTCATATTTCCAAGCAGAAAGCTTGGAAATTGCATTTTGCAGATTGGATTGAGATGGACCATCTTAACTACCCGAGATCATAATCACCTGAGATCTTGCTTGATGCACTAACGGACAATAATGATGCACAGGAGCTTATAAATCCTGCCTTCTGATCCAATATATTACATCATCTTCCAAAGAGCTTGATTAATCACCTAAATGCAGAAGTTAATTTCATTAATGTGATTGGGCACAGAACAGACTCCTGAAAAATACAAAACATTTTGAAATCATGCAAGGTGTAACTATGCAAATTATCAATGGAAATGAGAATATGTTATATTATTCACTGCTTTGTTGCTGACCATCCAAAGGACTTACATTTACACGACATAAAGGTGTCTAAACTTGCTGTACAGTCAATTGTACACTTCAGTATTGTAATGTAGGAAATGCAGAATGTAAGAAGCTTGATACCATCCAGGATAAAGCAACCCATTTAATTGACACCCCAACCAGCACCTTAAACATCTACTCCCTTCACTACCGACACACAGTAGCAGCAATTTGCACCATTTACAAGATGCACTGCAGGAACTCATCAAGGCTCCTTAAGCAGCACCTTCTAAACCCACAACCATCTAGAAGGACAACAGCAGAAGATACCTGGGAACACCACCACCTGAAAGTTCCCCTTCAAGCCACTCACCATCCTGATCTGGAAATATATCACCTTCACTTTGTTGGTCAAGATCCTGGATCTCCCTTACTAACAGCAAAGTGGTTGTACCTATACCACATGGACTGCAGCAGTTCAAGTAAGTGGCTCACTACCACTCTCTCAAGAGCAATTAGCCATGACAATACATGCTGGCTTAGTCAGTGATGTCCACGTCATGGAATCTTTTAAAAGTACAGCAGGCAATTTGTGCACAATATTCTCCCAAAAACAGCAATGTCACAATTAGATCTTCTCTTTTAGATGTCGGTTATGGGTTAAAACTTGGTAAAACTAGCTGAGGAACTGAATGGTCTATTCATATTCTTGTGAACTGATAATTATTGGTGGAAGGTAGAAGCAAAAGCCCCAGAGAAACTAAATTAGATGCTACGATGGATGTAGGGGATTATGGATTAACGAAATCATGCAAATAAAACTGACATTCTGAACTATTAACCTTACAATAGTTCAAGCACAAAATGTGTGCTATATGGTCTGGTATTTGTATTATTAATGCACACCTTACTGAAGTTGAGAAATACTACAGAACGTAGGAGTTAGATGTAGGAATCGGCCATCTCCACCCTTTGAGCTTGCTCTGATATTCAATGAGATCATGTCTGATCTGGCTGAGGGCTCAATTCCATTTTCCCTTTTCCTGCCCACACCCCCCCCAACCTCAAATAACCCTCGACTCCCTTACGAACAAGAATCTAACTCTGCCCTGAATTACATGAACTCCACAGACAACCCTCAGAAAACAGTTCTACTCATCTCCCTTTTAAAAGAGAGTCCTCTTATTCTTAACACTCATGACCATCTAAGAAGAAATTTGTTCTCATTTCTGTCTTAAATAAGAGACCACTTGTTCTGAAACTGTGTCTAGACACCCCCACGAGGGGAAACATTCTCTTAGCATCCACAATGTCAAGCCCTTCCAGAATCTAACATATTTCCATAACAGAACTTCTCATTCTTCTAATCTCCAAAAAGTACAGACCCAACCATTAAAATAACCCCTTTAACCCAGCAATCAGTCTAGTGAACCTTCTCTGAACTGCTTCCAATGCAAATATATCATGGTCTGTGTGGAGTTTCTACGTTCTCTCCGTTTCTACATGGTTTCCTCTGGGTGCTCCAGTTTCCTCCCAGAGTTCAAAAGATGTGCAGGTTAGGTTGATTGTCCATGCTCAATTGCCCCTTAGTGTCAGGGAGACTAGCAGGGTAAATACACAGGGTTGCAAGGATAGGGGCAGGGTAGCATTATTGTCAGTGCAGGTCCGATGGGCCAAGTGGCCTCTTTCTGTGCTGTCGGGATTCTACTCAAGTAAGGAGACCAAAACTGTACACAGTACTCTACGTGCATTCTCATCAATGTCCTGTAGAGTTGTAGCAAGGTTTTCCTGCTTTCATACTCCACCCCCCTGGCAATAAATACCAACAATAATTCATACAGAAAGACAGTCAGATCCCTTTCTAACACAGCATTCTGCTGTCTCTTCTTTTAACTAATATTTTGCTTTTGTATTCATCCTTTCAACTGGACAACTTCATATTTTCCCACATAATACTCCATCTGGCAACTTACTTATCTATATTATTTGTCAAACACTTTGTACCTTGTTCTCCTCTCTAGCTTTGTATCACCAAATTTGGCTACAATGCACTTGATCCCTTCACCAAGTCACAGATTGTAAATAGTTGAGGTCCTGGCACTGCTCCCTAAGATACTCCATCACTTATAATTTACCAACCTGAAAATGACCCATTTCTGCTAATTCTGTTTCCTGTTAGTCAATTCTCTATCCGTGCTAACATGTCACCCTCAACACTGTGAGCTCTGATCTTGTGCAGTGACCTTTTATGTGGCACCTTGTCAAATTCCTTTTGGAAATCCAAATACACAACATTTACTGGACCCTTGTATCAATCTGCTTGTTACATCCTCAAGACCTCCAATAAATTAGCCACACATGATTTCATAGAGTCATGGAGGTTTACAGCATGGAAACAGGCCCTTCAGCTCAACTTGTCTGTGCCGCCCCTTTTTTTAACCCGTAAGCTAGTCCCAATTGCCCGCATTTGGCCCTCATCCTCTGTACCCATCTTACCCATGTAACTGTCTAAATGCTTTTTAAAAGACAAAATTGTACCTGCCTCTACTACTACCTCTGGCAGTTCGTTCCAGACACTCACCACCCTCTGTGTGAAAAAACTGCCCCTCTGGACCCTTATGTATCTCTCCCCTCGCACCTTAAACCTATGCCTCTAGTTTTAGACTCCCCTACCTTTGGGAAAAGATAGCTGATCTACGTCCCTCATTATTTTATAGACCGCTGTAGGATCACCCCTAAGCCTTCAACGCTCCAGAGAAAAAAGTCCCAGTTTATTCAGCTTCTCCAAATAACTCAAACCATCAAGTCCTTGTAGCAGCCTAGTAAATCTCTTCTGCACTCTTTCGATTTTAATAATATTCTTTCTATAATAGAGTGACCAGAACTGCACACAGTATTCCAAGTGTGGCCTCACCAATGTCTTGTACAGCAGCAACAGGCCACCCCAATTCCTGCTTTCATTGTTCTGACCAATGAAACCAAGCATGCTGAATGCCTTCTTCATCACTCTGTCCACCTGTGACTCCATTTTCAAGGATCTATGAACATGTACCCCTAGATCTCTTTGTTCTGTAACTCTCCCCAATGCCCTAACATTAACTGAGTAAGTCCTGTCCTGATTCGATCAACCAAAATGCATCACCTCGCATTTATCTAAATTAAACTCAATCTGCCATTTGTCAGCCCACTGGCCCAATTGATCAAGATCCCGTTGCAATCCGAGATAACATTCTTCGCTGTCCACTATGCCACCAATCTTGGTGTCAACTGTAAACTTACTGACCATGCTTACTAAATTCTCATCCAAATCATTAATAAAAATGACAAATAACAATTTCCTACGTTGATAATGAGTGATGTGTTTTTTTCTAACTGTCCAACTTCTGCCTCCCTAATAATGGATCCTAGCAATTTCCCAATGACAGGTGTTAGGTTAAATAGCTCTCTGTCTCCCTTTTTTCTTGAACAGTGGTGCTTTGCTATTTTCCAGTTTGCTGGAACCGTTCCAGAAACTAGGGAATTTGGAAGATTACATCTCTCTCTCTGCAGTGTCTTCCTTTGTTATCCAAGGGTGCAGCCCATCAGGCCCAGGGAAATTGTCAGCCTTTAGTTCTATTAGTTTTCTTAGACATAAATAGAAACATATCTGGAAAATAGAAGCAGGAGGAGGCCATTCGACCCTTCAAGCTCCACCATTCATTACAATCATGACCGATCATCGAATTCAATATCCTGATCCCTCCTTCCCCCATATCCTTTGATCCCTTTAGCCCCAAGAGCTCTTTTTAATTCCTTATTGAAATCAATGTTTTGGCCTCAACTACGTTCCGTCGGCATGGATTCCACACATTCACCCTCTGGTGAAGAAATTTCTCCTCACCTCAGTTCTAAAAGGTTTACCCCCATATCCTCAAATTATGCCCCTAGTTCTGGACTCCCCCTCACCATTGGGAACATTCTTTCTGAATCTACCCTGTCAAACCCTGTTAGAATTTTAAGCTTGACATCCGCTCTCACTCTTCTAAACTCCAGTGAGTATAATCCTAACCGACTTAGTCTCTCCTGATATGACAGACGTGTCATCCCAGGAATCAGCCTAGTAAACCTTTGCTATTCTCCCTCTGCAGCATGGACAACCTCCCTTAAATAAGTACACCAAAACTGCACACAATACTCCAGGCGTGGCCTCACCAGTGCCCTGTACAATTGCAATAAAGCATTCTTATTCCAATAGATCCTCTTATTATGAAGGCCAAAATATCATTTGCCTTCTTTACTGCCTACTGTACCTGTCCACTTACTTTCAGTGACTGATGCATGAGGACCCCAAGGTCTTGCTGAGTATCCATCTCTCTCAATTTACACCCATTCAAGTAATAATCTGTCTTTCTTTCTATTATTGCTACCAAAGTGGATAATCTCACACTTATCCATGTATACTACACCTGCCATGCACATGCTCACACAGTCAGCTTGTCCAAATCGTTTCTCTGCATCCTACTCACAGTTCACCCTCACACCCAATTTTGAATCATCTGTAAACTTGGAGATAATACATTCAGTTCACTCTTCCCTGGGGTCCTATCACAGATCCCCGTGGAACCCCACTAGTCACTGACTGCCCATCAGAAAAAGACCCATTTATGCCAACTCTTTGCTTCCTACCTGATAACCAGCTTTCTATCCATCTCAAGACATTACTTGCAATCCAATGTGCTGTAACTTACACACTGTTATGTGAGACCTTGTCAAAAGCCTTCTGAAAGTCAAAATAAATCACATCCACTGGTTCACCTCAGTCAACTCTCCTAGTTACATCCTCAGTACATAATCACTACCCCTCCCCCGCGTCCCGCATCTCCCCTCACTGTCCCATTTCCCATCACTACCCCTACCCCTCTCCTCGTCGCCCCTCCTCCCCTCTCCTCACTGCCCCTCCCCCTCCCCTCACTGCCCCGCCCCCTCCCCTCACTGCCCCTCCCCTCACTGCCCCTCCCCTCACGGCCCCTCCCCCCTCCCACTGCCCCTCCCCCTCCCCTCACTGCCCCGCCCCCCTCCTCACTGCCCCTCCCCCTCTCCTCACTGCCCCCTCCTCACTGCCCCTCCCCCTCCCGTCACTGCCCCGCCCCCTCCCCTCACTGCCCCTCCCCCTCCTCACTGCCCCGCCCCCCTCCTCACTGCCCCTCCCCCCTCCTCTGCCCCGCCCCCTCTCTCTCTCTGGGGGAATCTGATCTGATTCTGGAAGGAGCGGGTGATAAAAGGCGGGAAAGTCGAGCTGAGGGGAGAAACGGTTAAAAGCTGTCGGGAAAGAGTGGAGGAAGTTAAAGAAATGAACGAAACAATGAGATAGGCAGCTCCTGTGTTACGAGCGCGATCCAGGTACGAAAATCCGCGAGAAATATTTTGATAATCTACTTTTAATAAAAATGATCACCTGGGGCAAAATGGCCGTCAGCCTCCCAGTGCGCAGGCGCACTCTGTCCCTGCGGCCGGCAGTCCTCGGTGCGCAGCCGCACTCTGTGCTTGAGGGCCTGCAGTTGGTCGGCGCGCAGGCGCACTCTGTGCTTGGGGGGGGGGGGTTCCTCGCAGGGCGCAGGCGCATTCTCTCCCGGCGGCCGGCAGCCTCTCAGTGCGCAGGTGCACTCTCACCTGATTGAGACCTCAGTTGAGGTGTTGTCTCACCTGTGAACCTCACTGCCTTCATTATTTTGTAAATTTGTGTCCTCTTTCAAGGTCAAACCAAATAGACAAACTCAAATTAAATTAGGACAAAGTAAAAGGGGCAGCTCACCAAAAGGAAGGAGAACAGCCCGAACAAAAACAAAAGTACAAAGGAAACTTAAGACACATCAAATCAAAATGTGATTGTCGGGGTCTATAAACATACTGCAGCCCCTGCGGTGCCCAGTGGGCAGGGAAGGCGTCAACCATAAGAACATAAGAAGTAGGAGCAGGAGTAGGCCATCCAGCCCTTCGAGCCTGCCCCATTCAATAAGATCATGGCTGATCTGAAGTGGCTCAGTTCCACTTTCCTGCTTTCTCTCCATAACCCTTAATTCCCTTGCCTACCAAAAACCTATCTACCCATGTCTTAAATATATTTAGCAAGGCAGCCTCCACCACTTCAACAGGCAGAGAATTCCAGAGATTCACCACCCTTTGAGTGAAGAAGTTCCTCCTCAACTCTGTTCTAAACTGCTCCCCCCTTATCTTGAGGCTGTGGCCTCTAGTCCTGCTGCCCTTTCTGAGTGGGAAGAATCTCTCTACCTCTACCCTATCCATCTCCTTCATTATCTTATACATCTCTATAAGATCCCCCCTCATCCTTCTAAACTCCAATGAGTACAGACCCAGTCTATTTAATCTCTCTTCATAGGCCAACCCCCTCATCTCCGGTATCAGCCTAGTGAACCTCCTCTGCACTCCCTCCAAGGCCAAAATATCCTGCGCAAGTGCAGCGACCAAAACTGCACACAGTACTCCAGCTGTGGCATCACCAGTGCCCTATACAGCCGCAGCAAGACCTCCCTGCTTTTATATTCTATCCCCCTCGCTATGAAGGCCAGCATCCCATTCACCTTCTTGATCACCTGCTGCACTTACAGACTGGGTTTTTGCGACTCATGCACAAGGACCCCCAGGTCCCTCTGCACTGTAGCATGCTGCAGCTTTTTGCCCTTTAAATAGTAATCCCTCCTATTATTCCTGCCAAAGTGGATAACCTCACACTTGCTAACATTATAACCTCACATGCTGTAAACCTCTATGACAAGTAGACTTACATTAACACTGCAATGAAGTTATTGTGAGAATTCCCTGGTCGCCACACTCTGGCAGCTGTTCGGGTACACTGAGGGAGAATTTAGCATGGCCAATCTACCTCACCAGCATGTCTTTCAGACTGTGGGAGGAAACCAGAGGAAATCCAGATAGACACTGGGTGCGTGTAAACTCCACATAGACAGTGACCTAAGCTAGGAATCGAACCTAGGTCCCTGATGCTGTGAGCAGTGCTGACCACTGTGCCACTTGGTCCACGGCCCTGAATTTTATGATGTGCCAAGTGTTCAATCAGATACTTTTTAAAGGATGTATGGCATCCTGCCTCCACCACCCTCCCGGGCAGCAAATTCCAGAACTTTACCTCTGGGTAAAAGATTTTTCCTCACATCCCCCTAAACCTCCTACCCCTCACTTGAATTTATGTTCTCTCGTGACTGACCCTTCAACTAAGGGGAACATCTTCTCCTAATCCACTCCGTCCACGTCTCTCATAATCTTGTACACCTCGGTCAGGTCACCCCTCAGTCTTCTCTGCTCCAACGAAAACAACCCACACCTACACATCCTCTCTTCATAACTTAAGTGCTCCATCCCAGGCAGCATCTTGGTGAATCTCCTCTGCACCCCCTCCAGTGCAATCACATCCTTCCTATAATGTGGTGACCAGAACTCTACTCACTATCCCTCCCTTTCTCCTCTGTGTCCCTCCCCTCACTGCGGGTGGGTGGCATGATTGCAGTGGGTAGCATTGCTGTTTCACAGCGCCAGGGACCTGGGTTTGATACCTGGCTTGGGTCACTGTCTGTGTGGAGTTTGCACATTCTCCTCAAGTGTGTGTGGGATTCCTTTCACAATCTAAGATGTGCTGGTTAGGTGAATTGACCTGAACAGGTGCCGGACTGTGGCGACTAGGGGAATTTCACAGTAACGACATTGCAGTGTTAATTTAAGCCTTATTTGTGACAATTAATAAATAAATAAAAGAACTGCAGACAGTACTGCAGCTGTGGCCTCATCAAAGTTCTATACAACTCCATCGTGACCTCTCTACTTTTGTAATCTATACCCCGACTGATAAAGGCAATCCGCCCATTTGACCGTTCCGACTGTAGCTTCATGTAGGCCAAGACACTCCGCCCCACTGTTAACCACACTCCAATCTTTGTGTCATCTGCAAACTTACTAATCCTACCCCCTAAACAGTCATCAATGTCATTTTATATAAATGACAAATAATTGGGGACCCAATAGAGTGATACGCCACTGAACACTGGCTTCCAGTCACTAAAGCAACCTCCTGTAATCACACTCTGTCTCCTGCAACAGGCCTGTCTTGTAGTATGTGCAACTATATGAACTCCAAAATGTATATTGACCAGTGAAGATAGGTTCATTTGGCCCATCGAGTCTGCTCCGCCATTTGATCATGGCTGATATACTCTCATCCCCATTTTCCTGCCTTCTCCCCACAACCCTTCAACCCATGACCAATTAAAAATCTGCCTAATTCCACCTTAAATTTACTCACTGTCCCAGCATTCACTGCACTTTGGGATAACGAATTCCACAGATTCACAACCCTTTGGGAAAGTGGTTTCTCATCAACTCTGTTTTAAATTTGCTATCTCTTATCCTAAGACCTCTCATCCTAGAACGCCCCACCAGTGGAAGCATCCGCTCCACGTCTAGTTTATCCATACCTTTTATCATCTTGTATATTGCAATTTGATCTCCCATCATTCTTCTAAGTTCCAGAGAGTATAGGCCTAAATTGTTCAATCTCTCTTCATATGACAAACCCCTCTTCTCTGGAATCAATCTAATGAACCTTCTCTGAACTGCTTCCAATGCCACTATATCTTTCCTCAAAAAATACATGTGACATGTTCACTTTAGGAACTTTCAAGCGATTATTGGATAGGCACATGGAGCACACCAGAATGATAGGGAGTGGGATAGCTTGATCTTGGGTTTGGACATAGCTCGGCACAACATTGAGGGCCAAAGGGCCTGTACTGTGCTGTACTGTTCTATGTTTCTATGTAAGGGGACCAAAACTCTGCACAATACTCCAGGTACAGCGTCACCAGTACCTTGTACAGTTGCAACAATACTTCCTTACCTTTATATTCTATTCCTTTGGTCATAAAAGGTAAGATTCCATTCGCTTTCTTTATTGGCAGTAGTGGAGAATCCACTAGCAAATTTCTCAACTGGCACATTGAGGAAAGGGCAGGTGTTGGATTTCTCCATCTGAGAAGTGAATTTGATCACAGCTTGGAGTGTATTAAAGAGCATAAGGAAATCCTTACAATCAGCTGTGGATTCAAAGATTGTGAAGATATCATCTACATGTCAGAAATAAACAGGAGATTAGAACTCATTCCAGCAACAGGCATGTTTCTCATGGAAACTGACAAAAAAATGTTAGCGAGCAATTGACCTGGAGGTAATCAATGGCTACACCATCTATTTCGAAAAACACAGTATCATTAAAATAAATGGTGTACCTCAGGGATCAGTGTTGTGACCACAATTGTTCACTATTTATATAGATAATTTGGAATTGAGAAACAAGTGTAGTGTGTCAAAATTCGCAGATGACTCTAAGATGAGTGGCAGAACAAAGTGTACAGAGGAAGCTGAAAGTCTGCAGAGGGATATAGACAGTCTAAGTGAGTGGGTGAGGGGCTGGCAGATGGAGTACAATGTTAGCAAATGTGAGGTCATCCATTTTGGTCGGAATAACAGCAAAATGGACCATTATTTAAATGGTAAAAAAATTGCAGCATGCAGAGGGATCTGGGTGTCCTTGTGCAGGAATCACAAGGAGTTGGTTTGCAGGTGCAGCAGGGAATTAAGAAGGCAAATGGAATTTTGTCCTTCATCGCTAGAGAGATGGAGTTTAAAAACAGTGAGGTTATGCTGCAGCTGTATAAGGTGCTGGTGAGGCCACACCTGGAGTACTGTGTACAGTTTTGGTCTCCTTACTTGAGAAAGGATATACTGGCACTGGAGGCGGTGCAGAGGAGATTCACTAGGTTGATTCCAGAGTTGAGAGGGTTGCCTTATGAGGAGAGACTGTGTAGACTGGGGCTATACTCATTGGAATTCAGAAGAATGAGGGGAGATCTAATAGAAACATATAAGATTATGAAGGGAATAGATAAGATAGAAGCAGGGAAGTTATTTCCACTGGCGGGTGAAACTAGAACTAGGGGGCATAGCCTCAAAATAAGGGGAAGCAGATTTAGGACTGAGTTGAGGAGGAACTTCTTCACACAAAAGGATGTGAATCTGTGGAATTCGCTGCCCAGTGAAGCAGTTGAGGCTACCTCATTGAATGCTTTTAAGGCAAGGATAGATAAATTTTTGAACAGTAAAGGAATTAAGGGTTTGGTTTTATTTTATTTGACTTATCATTGTCGCATGTATTAAGGTACAGTGAAAAGTATTTTTTTCTTGTATGCTATACAGACAAAACATACCATTCATAGAGAAGGAAAGGAGAGAGAGCAGACTGTAATGTTACAATTATAGCTGGGGCATAGAGAAAGATCAACTTGATGCAAGGTATGTCCATTCAAAAGTCTGACAGCAGCAGGGCTATGGTGAGCGGACAGGTAGGTGGAGCTGAGTCCACGAGAAGATCAGACGTGATCTTATTGAATGGCAGAGCAGGCTCGAGGGGCCAGATGGCCTACTCCTGCTCCTCGTTCCATCCAAGTTGCTAAATTCATAAGTTCAGTCAATACAGGTTCACAAAATGCTTTCGCAAAGTGACACAAATATTGATAGCTTTGTTTTTGTAAATAAGTTTGCAATGTCAAATGAACACATAAACGAGGCATTGCTATCAATATGTAGGTCACACAAAGTCCAGGCGTAAATGAAGTATTTTGTCACTGTGCGTGTGGAAAGCTCATTAAGAACTGGCTGTAATTATTCACTTCACCACTTGGCCCATTTAAGCTGTGAAGAAGCGGCTGGCCATTGAAACAATGGGACATAAATTACTTTGTGGACATAATGAACCATGAGGAAAAATCCTCACAAATACATTACAAGCCTGCTTGGTATCCAACATTATTGTAGTGTGTGTTTGAGTAAGGCTGGGGAGTCATTCTTGAAGGCAGGTCCAATAGATATGAATTTGGTACCATCATTAAGAAGAGCATGCAATTTGTCATCATAATCACACTTGTATACGATGACTACTCTGGTCCCTTTGTCTGGCTTGCAAATGTGCGAGTCTAGGTTGGCACTGAGATCTTGCAGTACCACTGGATATTCACTCTGCATGTGAAAGTTAGACAAGTAGGGATATGATCGGCGCAACTTGTGGGCCGAAGAGCCAGTTTGTGCTGTACTGTCCTATGTTCTAAGTCTTGAGGTGTTCCAGAAACTGTGTGTGTTAGATTAATATGGTAGGGGTGGTGGTGGAGGCAGATACGACAGGGGCATTTAAGGGCTTTTAAATAAACACATGAAAATGCAAAGAATAGAGGGATATGAACCAAGGACCTAGGGTAAGTGGGGGGATTAGTTCAATTTGGGGTCATGTGTGCTGAAGGCCCTGTTCCTGTGCTTTACTGTTCAATGTAATATCTCCTTTTACAGCACTTACAGAGGTCTTGTGATACAGTGAGTATTGTCCCAGCCTATTGAGCCAGAAGCTCTGAGTTGAAGCCCAGATCTGATTTTTTAGGAAGGTGCAATCACAATGCAGCCAGGCAGATTGGATGTCAATTTGCGAATCTTACCCAATAGATGATGATAAGAGTGGACAGATTTGAGGAAAGCTCTTTCTGTGCTGTAACCTTTTTAAGCTGAGCACCTAGAATCATAGAATCCCTATTCTACAGAAGGGGGGGCCATTCGGCCCATTGAGTCTGTACCAACCACATCCCACCCAGGCCCTATTCCCCTAACCCATTTAATCCTTCTGACGCTCGGGTCAATTTAGCATGGCCAATCAATCCGCACATCTTCGCACTATGGGAACAAACTGCAGCACCCAGAGGAAACCCACACAGATATGGGGAGAAAGTGCAAACTCCACACAGACAGTGACCCAAGCCGGGAATTGAACCCAGGTCCCTAGTGCTGAGAGCCAGCAGCACTAACCACTGTGCCACCATACCATTACAACACCAGGTTAAAGTCCAACAGGTTTACCTGGTGGCACAAGCGTTCCGAGCACTGCTCCTTCATCAGGTGAGTGCAGGATTTGGTTCACAAACAGACAAAGACTCAATTACAAGATAATGGTTGGAACGTGAGTCTTAACAGATGCAGACAATGTGAGTGGAGAAAGGGTTAAGCACAGTTTAAAGATGTGTGAATTGTCACAAGCCAGGACAGTTAGTGAGATTTTGCAAGCCCAGGCAAGAGGTGGAGAGACTCTTCCCACTCAGAAAGGACAGTAGGACTAGGGGGCACAGCCTCAAGATAAAGCGGGGGGCGGTTTAGAACAGAGTTGAGGAAGAACTTCTTCACTCAAAGGATGGTGAATCTCTGGAATTCTCTGCCCGTTGAAGTGGTGGAGGCTACCTTGCTAAATATTTTTAAGACGCGGGTTGATGGGTTTTTGATAAGAGAGGGGATTAAGGGTTATGGGGAGAGGGCGGGAATGTGGAACTGAGCCACGACAGATCAGCCATGATCTTATTGAATGGCGGGGCAGGCTGGAAGGGCTAGATGGCCTACTCCTGCTCCTATTTCTTATGTTCTTATGTTCTAAATCATGGGGGTTACAGATGGTGCGACATGAACCCCAGATCCCGGTTGAAGCCGTTTTCATGTGTGCAGAACTTGGCTATCAGTCTCTGCTCGGTGATTCTGAGTTGTGTGTGGTGAAGGCTGCCTTGGAGAACGCTTACCCAAAGATCAGAGGCTGAATGCCCGTGACTGCTGAAGTGTTCCCCAACAGCAAGACAGGACTGAAGTGTTCCTCTCCTGTTGGGGAACACTTCAGCAGCCAAGGGCATTCAGCCTCTGATCTTCGGGTAAGTGTTCTCCAAGGCCCAACTTCTCCAATCTATCGTCAGAATTTCAGAATTATTAGGGCAAGAAGGAGGCCATTTGGTCCATTGTGTCTGTACCTGCACTCCAAACGAACATCATGCCTTAGTGCCATTCTCTTAGTGCACTTGGAAAGCGTGGTTGGTGCAGCTTGGAGGGCCATAGGGTCTGTTCCTGTACTGTAATTTTCTTTGTTTTTTTTGTTCCTGTCTTTAACCCCATATCGACTGAGCTATCCAGGCTCTGCAGAAAGCAATCCTATAAACATTCTGCCTGGTTTCTATACTAAAGGGGGTGCCTTTCAACACGGAGCCTCTCATATCTCTGCCATTACTCCTGGCCCCAACATGGCCCCAGGCAAGTGGGGTGAAAAGTCTCATCCCCTGGAACTCAGAGTGCAGCCAACAATATAAAGGGCAAATTGTTATTGCTTTTAAAAAAATGCATTTCTGTTCCTTTTACAGGGGTGCCAAAGACTTTTACAGCTGGAACATCACCAGCAACTTTCATTTATACAGTGTCCTTAACATAATCAAACTTTCCAAAGAGCTTTATCAAACAAACCTCGACAAGTGTTTTTGCAATGAAGCACAAGGAGCCAAAAACATGCATTTACAAGTGCTTCACAGTCCATGAAGTACTTTTGCAGTGTGATGTGGGAGTAAGAGTGCATCATGTCCTTGTCAGCTGAGTGTTTCAGAGCTGGATGTGTTTGTTTGTGTATAGCACAGAGAGAGAGGCAACTAAAAGCGGTGTTTACATTGTAGGAGTTTGCAAAGGAAGGTTAGGGAAGCAGGCGCCGAATTCCGAAAGAGACGAATGGGATGTGTGAATGGGAGTGAAATCCTCTGCCTCCCAGTGCCTGAGCTCTCCCTTTTCGCAGGGCTTTCGGAATGGGTTGTCTCGAGATATTCCAGTGGGAGGTTTATCATACCCACCATCCCAATCCCCGGGAATTTCGCAGGGGGTCAGGAGTCTTTACAGGGATCACAGATGTGATGAGTTTGAGGACTTGCCCGAGCCTCCAGCGCCGGGGATTCCCTCCGCTGTCAGTGTTGCAAAGCAGGGGGAAATCCCCTTGCGCAGTGACGTCACGGCGTCGCAATGTATCGTTTCTCGGGTCCTCCAGTCACAGGAGGTTCCAGTGTATCTTTCTGCAGGGCCCGGATAGCTCAGTCGGTAGAGCATCAGACTTTTAATCTGAGGGTCCAGGGTTCAAGTCCCTGTTCGGGCGTTGCATTTTTTTTGCTTTTTAAATTTGGCCCCTTCAATTTCAATCAAGCATCTCTCACGAATCGTGCTTGTAAGTTTAAGATAACTGGCAGAAAATAATTCACAGGAGGGCAAGATGTGGAGATCTGCCATCCTATGGAGTTTAGCTGGGCAGTGCAACCAGATTTAATATTAACTCTGGTAAATACATATATACGTACTTTAATTGGAAACATCGCAGGGTTAAGGGGCAGGGGTCGGAAATGGGACCGTTCAAAGATAAGAATATAAGAAATAGGAGCAGGAGTAGGCCATCTAGCCCTTCGAGCCTGCCCCGCCATTCAATAAGATCGTGGCTGATCTGAAGTGGATCAGTTCCACTTTCCCGCTTTCTCCCCATAACCCTTAATTCCCTTGTCTATCAGAAATCTATCTACCCGCGTCTTAAATATATTTAGCGAGGTAGCCTCCACCACTTCAACAGGCAGAGAATTCCAGAGAGTCACCACCCTTTGAGTGAAGAAGTTCCTCCTCAACTCCGTTCTAAACCGTCCCCCCTTATTTTGAGGCTGTGCCCTCTAGTTCTGCTAAGCTTTCTAAGTGGGAAGAATCTCTCTACCTCCACCCTCTCCATCCCCTTCATTATCTTGTAAATCTCTATAAGATCCCCCCTCACCTTCTAAACTCTAACGAGTACAGACCCAGTCTATTCAATCTCTCTTCATAAGCTAACCCCCTCATCTCCAGTATCAGCCTGGTGAACCCAGATCCAGTACAGGATCTTGCAGAATGGCCAGCTTCTGTGCTTTAATGTTTAAAACACAGGTGTGGCAACTTCTTGTGAGCTGTGCCCAGCATACCCCCTAATTCTGTCTTTTACTCTCATCCTATGCTTTTAAAACTCTACTCTAACTCTTTCGAACTCTGTAACAATTCGTTAATTCAATTTCTTACAGATTGATCTAATAGAGGTCTATAAAATAATGAGGGACATAGACCAGGTCGATAGTCAACATCTTTTCCCAAAGGTAGGGCAGTCTAAAACTAGAGGGCATAGGTTTAAGGTGAGAGGGGAGAAGTACAAAAGGATTTAGAGGGACACTTTTTTTCACACAGAGGGTGGTGAGTGTCTGGAACAAGCTGCCAGAGGTAGTAGTAGAGGTGGGTACAATTTTGTCTTTTAAAAAGCATTTAGACAGTTACATGGGTAAGATGTGTATAGAGAGAAATGGGCCAAATGCGGGCAATTGGGATGAGCTACATAGTAAAAAAAGGGCGGCATGGACAAGTTGGGCCGAATGGTCTGTTTCCATGCTGTAAACCTCTATGACTCTATTTGTTGACCTACTTATATTAAGTTGATCTTTCTCTGCTTTGACTGTAACACTACATTCTGCACTCTCTCGTTTCCTCCTCTGTGAACAGTATGCTTTGTCTCTATAGCGTGCAAGAAACAATGCTTTTCACTGTATACTAATACATGTGACAATAATGAATCAAATCAAATATATATTCATTCATGGATGGGAGGGGTGTGGAGGGATATGGTCCAAGTGCAGGTCAGTGGGACTAGGCAAAAAATGGTTCTGCACAGACAAGAAGGGCCAAAAGGCCTATTTCTGAGCTGTAATTTTCTATGGTTCTATGGATGTGGGCATCACTGGCTGGGTCAGTATTCATTTCCCGTCAAAGATAGGGGGCAAGCGTTGGAAGATGGGATTAGCGCGAATTTAGTATTGGTTATTGTTGGTGTGGATTTGATAGGCTGAAGGGCCTGCTCTGTGGTGTGTGACCCCGACTGCCCTTGAGAAGGTGGTGGTGAGTTGCCTTCTTAAATCACGGCAGTCCACGTGGTGTAGGTACACCCACAGTGCTGTTAGGGAGGGCGTTCCAGGATTCTGACCAGCGACAAGTGAAGGAACTTTGATATATTTCCAAGTCAGGACGGTGAGTGACTCGGAGGGGAATCTCCAGGTGGTGGTGTCCCAGGCATCTGCTGCCCATTTTGCTCTTGTTGATGGAGGCTGTGGAAAATAGGAGCAGGAGGAGGCCATTCGGCCTTTTGAGCCTGCTCTGCCCTTCATTTTGATCATCAAACTTAATAGCCTCTTCGCTCTTTCCCCCCCATATCTCTTGACCCCCTTCACCTCAAGAGCTATATCTAATTTCTTCTTGAAAACATATGTTGGATTGGACTTAACTAAATTCCACAGGCTTACCACTTGCTGGATGATGAAACAATGTGAAGAGAAATACATTTCAGGGCCTTGGGGAAAATTGCTATGATGGTTATAAAATGTACTGTATAAATGCAAGTCTTTCCTTTTGATAGTAAACTCCAATGATTAACGGTGGAGGACTCATCAATGGCCAGGTGCTGAATGTCAAAGGTTCTCTCTTGTTGGGGATGGCCATTGCCTGGGACTTGAGTGTGTGAATGTCACTCGCCACTTGTCAGCCCAAACCGGGATATTGTCCAGATCTTGCTGCATTTGAACACGAACTGCTTCAGTATCTGAGGAGTTGTGAATGGTGCTGAACATTATGCATTCATCAGCGAACACCCCCACTTCTGACTTTATGACGGAGGGGAGATCAGTGATGAAATATCAGAGAATCGTAGAATCCCTACATTACAGAAGGAGGCCATTCAGCCCATCAAGTCTGCACCGACCATCATCCCACTCAGGCCCTATCCCCATAACCCCATGCATTTACCCTAGTTAGTCCACCTGACACTAAGGGGCAATTTAGCTTGGCCAATCAACCTACCCTGCACACCTTTGGAGTGTGGGAGGAAATTTCCTGCCAAGTTAGATCTCCCTGAGCAAGAGAGATAGGCTGGTAGCGCAGGAATGTCCTGTGGCCACTCCCCTGCAAAACAGAGATCCCACTTTGGATACTGTTGAGGGGAATGGCCTCTCTAGATAAAGCAGCAGCAGCCAAACTCATTGCACGACGGTTGGTTCTGCTGCAGAGGGGAGGAAGAAAATGTGTGCTAGCGCAATAATTATAGGGGATTCAATTATAAGGGGAATAGACAGGCGTTTCTGTGGCCGTAAATGGGATTCCAGGATGGTATGTTGCCTCCCTGGTGCTAGAGCCAAAGATGTCCAGGATTCTGACTTGGGAATATATCAAAATTCCTTCACTGTCACTGGGTCAGAATCCTGGATATCCTAGACAAGGATGTCAATGTGGCACGGTGACACGTAAGAACATAACATAAGAAATAGGAGCAGGAGTAGGCCATCTGGCCCTTCCAGCCTGCCCCGCCATTCAATAAGATCATGGCTGATCTGTCTTGGCTCAGTTCCACATTCCCGCCCTCTCCCCATAACCCTTAATCCCCTCTCTCATCAAAAACCCATCAACCCGCGTCTTAAATATATTTAGCGAGGCAGCCTCCACCACTTCAATGGGCAGAGAATTCCAGAGATTCACCACCCTTTGAGTGAAGGAGTTCCTCCTCAACTCCGTTCTAAACCGCACCCCCCCCTTTATCTTGAGGCTGTGCCCCCTAGTCCTACTGTCCTTTCTGAGCGGGAAGAGTCTCTCCACCTCTATCCTATCCATCCCATTCATCATCTTATACGTCTCAATGAGATCTCCCCTCATTCTTCTAAACGCTAACGAGTACAAGCCTAGTTTATTCAGCCTCTCCTCATAGCTCAACCCCCTCAACTCCGGCATCAGCCTAGTAAACCTCCTCTGCACTCCCTCCAAGGCTAAAATATCCTTGCGTAAGTACGGCGCCCAAAACTGCACACAGTGGTTAGCCCTGCTGCCTCACAACTCCAAGGACCTGGATTCAATTTTGGCCTTGGGTTACTGTCTGTGTGGAGTTGCACGTTCTCCACGTGTCTGTGTGGGTTTCCTCCGGGTGCTCTGGTTTCCTCCCACAGTCCAAAGATGTGCGGGTTAGGTTGATTGGCCATGCTAAATTGCTTCTTAGTATCCCGGACTGCTTAGTTTAGAGGGAATAGCAGGGTAAATATGTGGGGTAACTGGGATAGGGCCTGGGTAGGATTGTTGTTGGTGCAGACTTGATGGGCCAAATGGCCTCCTTCTGCACTGTAGGGATTCTGTGATGTCTCAGAGTGGGTACAGGACATTCTGGAGGGGGAGGGTGAACAGCCAGTGGTCGTGGTACACATTGGTATAAACGACATAGGTTTAAAAAAAAGGATGAGGTTCTAAAAGCAGAATACTGGGAGCTAGGAAGAAAATGGACCTCAAAGGTAGATAGCTCAGGATTATTACCGGTGCCACATGCTTGTGAGAGTAGAAATGACAGGACATATTGGATAAATACGTGGCTGAAGAGATGGTGTTGGGGGGAGGATTTCAGATTCCTGAGGCATTGGGACTGGGTTCTGGGGGAGGTGAGACCTGTACAAATTGGACAGGTTACACCTGAGCAAGACTGGGACTGATGTCCTAGGGGCAGTGTTTGCTAGAGCGGTTGGGGAGGAATTTAATATAAGGGAAACTAATTAATTTACCAGGAGGATGGGAACCTATGTAAGGAGTCAGAGAAGGAGGGAGCAAGGACAAAAACAAAAGGTAGAAAAAGGAATGATAGGCGGAGAAACCAAAGTTCAAACAGGGCTCTAGAGAAAAATACAGGGATCAAGACAAACAATGTTAAAAAGATACTTATTTAAAGGCTCTGTGCCTTAATGTGTGGAGCATTTGCAATAAAGTGAATGAACTAATCGCACAGATAGATATAAACAGGTACAATATAATTGGGATTATGGAGACGTGGCTGCAGGGTGACCAGGGTGGGAATTGAATGTCCCAGGGTATTCAGTATTTAGGAAGGACAGGCATAAAGGAAAAGGTGGTGGAGTGGCACTGCTGGGTAAAGAGGAAATTAGTACAATAGTGAGAAAGGCTCTGACAATGTGGACTCTGTATGGATAGAGTTGGGAAATACCAAGAGGCAAAAGACTTTAGTGGGTGTCATATATAGACCCCAAACAGCAGTGGTGATGATGGGAATGGCATTAAACACAAAATTAGAGATGCATGTGATAAGGGCATTTTGATTTGATTTATTATTGTCACATGTATTAACATACAGTGAAAAGTACTGTTTCTTGAGCGCTATATAGACAAAGCATGCCATTCATAGAGAGTGAAAGGAGAGAGTGCAGAGTGTAGTGTTACAGTCATAGCTAGAGTGTAGAGAAAGATCAACTTAATACAAGGTAGGTCCATTCAGAAGTCTGACAGCAGCAGGGAAGAAGCTGTTCTTGAGTTGATTGGTATGTGACGTCAGACTTTTGTATCTTTTCCCCAATGGAAGAAGGTGGAAGAGAGAATGTCCGGGGTGCGTGGGGTCCTTAATTATGCTGGCTGCTTTGCCGAGGCAGCTGGAAGTGTAGACAGAGTCAATGGATGGGAGGCTGGTTTGCATGATGGATTGGGCTACATTCACAACCTTTTGTAGTTGTAGTTTTGTAGAATATCAGTGATCATGGGTGATTTTAATCTGATGTGGAGGTGCTGGCATTGGACTGGGGTAAACACAGTAAGAATTCTCACAACACCAGGTTAAAGTCCAACAGGTTTATTTGGTAGCAAACACTACTAGCTTTCGGGATTATTGCGTTTTCTACCAAATAAACCTGTTGGACTTTAACCTGGTATTGTGAGACTTCTTACTGATTTTAACCTGCACGTAGATTGGGCAAATAAAATTAGATACAATGCCATAAAGGAGGAATTCCTGGAGTATATACGGCTTGGAGGTATATGTGGAAGAACCAACTAGAGAGCAGGCCATCTTAGACTGGTTACTGTGTACTGAAAAGGGAATCATTGACAATCTAGCTGTATGAGACCCCTTGGGGATGAGCGACCATAACATGATAGAATTTTTTATCAAGATGGAGAATGAATAGTTGTTTCAGAGATTAGGGTGCTGAATTTTAATAAAGGAAACTATGAGGATAAGAGGTGTGAGTTGGCCTTGATAGATTGGGGGAGAGTTACTTAAAGGGATGGCAGTGGATAGGCAATGGCAAACATTCAAGGAATGCATGGGGGAACTGCAGCAACTGTTTGTTCCTGCCTGGCACAAAAGCAAAATGGGTAAGAGGGCCAATCCATGGCTTACAAAGGAAATTAGAGAGAGTATCCGATCTAAGGAAGAAGCATACAGATTGGCCAAGAAAAATAATAGGTCTGAGGATTGGGAGCAGTTTAGAATTCATCAGAGAAGGACTAAGGGATTGATTAAGAAGGCGAAAATACAGTACAAAAGTAAACTTACAGGGAACATCAAGACTGACATTAGAGTTTCTATAAATACTTGAAAAGGAAGAGGTTGGTGAAGACAAATGCAGGTCCCCTACAGACAGAAACGGGGGAATGTATAATAGGGGACAAAGAAATGGCCGAGCAACTGAATACATACTCTGGTTCTGCCTTCACAAAAGAGAACACAAATCAGATGCCAGAAATGTTGGAGAATGCAAGATTTAGTGAGAGGAAAGAACTGAGAGAGATCAATATTAGTAGAGAAATGGTACTGGGAAAATTGTTGGGATTGAAGGTGGAGAAACCCACAGGGCCGGATAACCTACATCCCAGAGTAGTTAAGGAAGTGGCTCTGGAAATAATGGGGTGCCACAGGGATCAGTGCTGGGACCCCAGTTATTCACAATATATATTGATGATTTGGATGAGGAAGCAAAATGTAACATCTCAAAGTTTGCAGATGATAACCAAGTTGGGTGGGAGGGTGAACTGTGATGAGGGTGCAGAGATCCTTCAGAATGATCTGGATAGGTTGGGTGAGTGGATTAATCAATGGTAGATGCAATATAATTTGGATAAATGTGAGGTTATTCACTTTGGAAGCAGAAACAAGGCGGCAGATTACTGCCTGAATGGTTGTGAATTGGGAGAGGGGAGTGTGCAGAGGGACCTGGGTGTCCTTGTGCACCAGGTAAGCGTGCAGGTGCAGCAGGCGGTAAAGAAGGCAAATGGTATGTTGGCCTTCATTGTGAGAGGTTTGCAGTACAGGAACAGGGATGTGTTGCTGCGATTATACAGGGGCCTTAGTGAGGCCACACCTAGAGTATTGTGTGCAGTTTTGATCTCCTTTTCTGAGGAAGGATGTTCTTGCTCTCGAGGGAGTGCAGCGAAGGTTTACCAGGCTGATTCCAGGGATGGCAGGACTGAGGTACGAGGAGAGATTGACCAGGTTAGGATTGTTTTCACTGGAGTTCAGATGAATGAGGGAGAATCTCATAGAGATTTATAAAATTCTACCAGGACTAGACAGGGTAGATGCAGGGAGGATGTTCCCGATGGTGGGGGGAGTCCAGAACCAGGGGTCACAGTCTGAGGATTCAGGGTAGACCATTTAGGATGGAGGTGAGGAGACATTTTTTCAGCCAAAGAGTGGTGAGCCTGTGGAATTCATTCCCACAGGAAGTAGTTGATGCCAAAACATTGAATGGATTCAAGAGGTGGCTGGATATAGCACTTGTGGTGAATGGGATCAAAGGAGGACTGGGCTGTTGAGTTGGATGATCAGCCATAATCGTGATGAATGGTGGAGCAGGCTCGAAGGGCCAAATGGCCTCCTCCTGCTCCTATCTTCTATGTTTCTATGTTGGTGTAAACCCTCCCAATTGAGCAAATCGTCCTACAAAGACATTAGTCCTGGCTCTGTTTAGGTGTGACCATCCCTCTGCCACTGCTCCCACCTCCCTCAGAACTGGTGCCCTTTTTAATGTAAAGCTCTCCCGCTGCATCATCTCCTCAGTCACACACTCTGGCATTCTGTTTCTACATTTAGCACTGAGTGGGCAACGCACACCAAGGGTGGGATTCTACAGCACCCTAGCGGTTACGATAGGGCTGTAAAACAGGGCGACCCGATCAAGGGTCCACTGACTTCGGTAGGACTGTAAAACCTTGAGAGTGTAAAACTCACCCCCGACGGATAGTCCCTCAATTATTAAAACCAAATCCTTGATGTTTAAACCCCACAGGTTCTGAATTGCAATTCAGTAAATCCAGCTATTGATGGGTTGGTAATTTAAAGTTTGTTTATTATTGTCACAAGTTAGCTTACATTAACACTGCAATTAAGTTACTGTGAAAATCCCCTGGTCACCACACTCCATCGCCCGTTCGGGTACACTGAGGGAGAATTTAGCATGGCCAAAATACCCTAACCGTGAAGTTATACGAATGAAGAAGTGGCATGATGGGAAAATTGGTCAAGTATTTGGTACAAGATAAGGAAAACTGACTCCGCATAACCTAAGACATGAATAAAACCGGAGAGGGTCAGACCTGATAAGGCTGACTCCGCATAACCTAGGGCTGTATGAGTGAGACAAGATAAGGTCGGGGTGAGGGAGTCACCGACCTTCCTCTGTTCTATCAAAGGACAAGATAAAGGTATGACTGATGAGACAAAGAGTTCTAGGAGGTCGGCAAGTTGTACCATGATTTATGACATTGTTTATGATGCTACTACTGATTGAAAGCTCTGGTAACGCAAACTGATATGATTATGCAAAAATACTTAACTGATTCTTTATGTAAGTGCGAACTTGAGAAGGAATTAGCAAATCGTAACAATAGCTCTCCGAACCCAAGTTACTGCCACTACTGCATGTAGCCTTTCGTAAATAAAGACTAATTATTTTGTCATAGAAACATAGAAGAACTACAGCACAATACAGGCCCTTTGGCCCACAAAGTTGTGCTGAACATGTCCCTACTTTAGAGATTACTAGGCTTACCTATAACCCACTATCTTACTAAGTTCCATGTACTTACCTAAAAGTCTCTTAAAAGATTCTGTCGAATCCACTTCCACCACCACCACCACCGGCAGTCGATTCCACTCACCCACCACTTTCTGAGTGAAAAACTTACCCCTGACATCTCCTCTGTACCTACTCCACAGCACCTTAAACCTGTGTCCTCTTGTGGCAACCATTTCAGCCCTGGGAAAAAGCCTCTGACTATCCACTCGATCAATACCTCTCAACATCAACAGGGTGGTGAATCTCTGGAATAGGGTGGTGAATTTCTGGAATTCTCTGCCCGTTGAATTGGTGGAGGCTACCTTGCTAAATATATTTAAGTCACGGGTAGATAGGTTTTTGACAGACAAGGGAATTAAGGGTTATGGGGAGAAAGCGGGAAAGTGGAACTGATCCACTTCAGATCAGCCATGAACTTATTGAATGGCGATTGATGAAGGCCAGTACACCGTACACCTTCTTAACCACAACTTCAACCTGCGCAGCTGCTTTGAGCGTCCTATGAACTCAAACCCCAAGATCCTTCTGATCTTCCACGCTGCCAAGAGTTCTACCATTAGTATTATATTCTGCCATCCCATTTGACCTGCCAAATTGAACCACTTCACATGTATCCGGGTTGAACTCCATCTGCCACTTCTCCGTCCAGTCTTGCATCCTATCAATGTCTCACTGCAACTTCTGACATCCCTCCACACTATCCACAACACCTCCAACCTTTGTGTCATCAGTAAACTTGTCAACCCATCCCTCCACTTCCTCATCCAGGTCATTTATAAAAATCACAAAGAGCAAGGGTCCCAGAACAGATCCCTGGGCACTCCACTGGTGACCGACCTCCATGCAGATTATGACCCATCTATAACTTTGCCTTCTGTGGGCAAGCCAGTTCTGGATCCACAAAGCAATGTCCCCTTGGATCCCGTGCCCCTTCACTTTCTCAATAAGCCTTGCATGGGGCACCTTAACAAATGCCTTGCTGAAGTCCATATAAACCACATCTACTGCTCTTCCTTCGTCAATTGTGTTTAGACACATTCTCAAAAAATTCAATCAGGCTCGTAAGGCATGATCTGCCTTTGACAAAGCCGTGCTGACTATTCTTGATCGTACTATAACACTCCAAATGTTTATAAATCCTGCCTCTCAGGATCTTCTCCATCAACTGACTAACCACTGAGGTTAGACTCACTGATCTATAATTTCCTGGGCTATCTCTCCTCCCTTTCTTAAATAAAGGAACCACATCCGCAATCCTCCAGAACTTCTCCCGTCTCCATTGATGACGCAAAGATCATCACCAGAGGCTCAGCAATCTCCTCCCTCGCCTCCCATCCGGTCCCGGCGACTTATCTAACTTGATGCTTTTCAAAAGCTCCAACACATCCTCTTTCTTAATGTCTGCATGCTCAAGCTTTTCAGTCTGCTGCAAGTCTGCACTACAACCACCAAGATCCTTTTCCACTGTGAATACTGAAGTATTCATTAAGTACAAAGAACAATACAGCTCAGGAAACAGGCCCTTCAACCCTTCAAGCCTGCGCCGCTCATCGGTCCAACTAGACCATTCATTTGTATCTCTCCATTCCCAGTCTGCTCATGTGACTATCCAGGTAAGTCTTAAACGATCCCAGCGTGTCTGCCTCCACCACTCTACTTGGCAGTGCATTCCAGGCCCCCACCACCCTCTGTGTAAAATACGTCTCTCTGATATCTGAGTTAAACCTCGCCCCCTTCACCTTGAGCCTTTGACCCCTCGTGTTCGTCATCTCCGACCTGGGAAAAAGCTTCCCACTGTTCACCCTATCCGTACCCTTCATAATTTTATACACCTCTATTAGGTCTCCCCTCATTCTCCAGGGAGAACAACCCCAGTTTACCCAATCTCTCATACCTAATAAGAACATAAGAACATAAGAAATAGGAGCAGGAGTAGGTCATCTGGCCCCTTGAGCCTGCCCCACCATTCAATAAGATCACGGCTGATCTGTCGTGGCTCAGTTCCACATTCCCGCTTTCTCCCCATAACCCTTAATCCCCTCTCTTATCAAAAACCCACCAACCTCATTGTTCCTGTGGAGCAGAGTCGAGAGGCAGCGATTTTTGGGCGTGCGAGGAGACAAAAACAAGGTATATTTTTCTGTTTATTCCGTTTAACTTTTTATTTTTAGTGCTAAGTCGCGAGTTTCGGCGGTTTTTTTAAATTAGTTAGAAACCGGAAGTCGTCACTAGGACGCTTACCGGTAGTTGTAGTTTTTTTTTTCGGGTTTAAAAGCACCTACCTCCGTGTCTCGGCCTCATTGTTCCTGTGGAGCAGAGTCGAGAGGCAGCGATTTTTGGGCGTGCGAGGAGGCAAAAACAAGGTATATTTTTCTGTTTATTCCGTTTAACTTTTTATTTTTAGTGCTAAGTCGCGAGTTTCGGCGGTTTTTTTAAATTAGTTAGAAACCGGAAGTCGTCACTAGGACGCTTACCGGTAGTTGTAGTTTTTTTTTTCTCGTGCCCCTAACACTATAAATTAGTGCAGAGAGGATTCCCGATTCTCTACACTGGTAGAGAATCCCACCCTTCCACCTCCTCTAACCTAATTATAAGTGTGAGGGAAGTTTTTTTTTATATTTTTACTTTTCTGCTGGTAATTGATTCAGGGATGGCAGTTCAGGCTGTAAGCTGCATCTCCTGTGGGATGTATGTAGTGAGGGACTCCCACAGTGTTTCAGGTGATTTTACTTGTGGGAAGTGTGTTAGATTGCAGTTTCTGGAGGAGCGTGTAAAGGAGTTGGAAGGGGAATTAGAGGAGCTCCGTATAATTCGGGAAGTGGAGCAGGACATAGAAAGGAGTTATAAGGAGATAGTCACTCCTAGGAATAAGTCTTGGGTCACTGCCAGGAAGAGGGGCAAAAAGCAGTTGGGGGGACAATCCCCTGGGGCTGTTCCCCTCCAAAATAGGTTTTCGGTCCTGGAGGCTACAGTTGAGGAGAAATCAACTGGGGATAGCCAAAGGGAGCAGGTCTCTGGGGGTGAGCCTATTGGCAAGCCTCAGGTGGTTAGGGGTAAGAGATTGGGCCTCGTGATTGGGGACTCCACAGTTATGGGGACGGATAGGAGAGTTGGAGGTAAGGGTAGGGACTCTGGGCTGGTGTGTTGCCTACCAGGGGCTGGGGTCCAGGATGTATCGGACAGAGTATTCAGGACTCTTAGGGGAGAGGGAGATCAACCCCAAGTTATAGTTCATGTGGGGACACATGACATAGGGAGATTAAGGGAAGGGGATATTAAGCAAAGATTTATGGAGTTGGGGTGGAAACTAAAGGCGAAGTCAGAAAGAGTAGTTATATCTGGACTCTTGCCTGTGCCACGGGATAGTTTAGAGAGGAATAGGGAGAGGGAAAGTTTGAACTCGTGGCTGAGGGGATGGTGCAAGAGGGAGGGGTTCAGGTACTTGAGCAATTGGGGCTCATTCTGGGGAAGGTGGGACCTCTATAAGAGGGATGGTCTACACCTGAACCAGAGGGGAATCAATATCCTGGGGGGTAAATTTGCAAAAGCGATGCAGGAAGGTTTAAACTGATTCGGAGGGGGGGAGGGATAGTGAGGAAAGGGGGTGAAAGTGAGGGGGGCATAGTTGGGGAATGCAAGGCACGGCATAGTGGGGGTGGGGCGGAGCAGGGTTTGAAATGCGTGTACTTTAATGCGAGGAGTATTCGCAATAAAGTGGATGAACTTGCAGCGTGGATCAGTACCTGGGACTTTGATGTTGTGGCCATTTCTGAGACATGGATAGAGCAGGGTCAGGAATGGATGTTGCAGGTTCCGGGGTACAAATGCTTTAGTCGGAGTAGAGAAGAAGGTAGAAGGGGGGGTGGGGTAGCATTGCTAGTCAAGGACTGTATCACAGTGTCGGAGAGAAAGTTTGATGAGGACTTGTCAGTTGAGGTAGTATGGGCGGAGATTAGAAATAGGAGAGGAGAGGTCACCCTGTTGGGAGTCTTTTATAGACCTCCTAAAAGTTCTAGAGAGGTTGAGGAAAGGATTGCGGAGACAATCCTGGTTAGGAGTGAAAGTAATAGGGTAATTGTTATGGGGGACTTTAACTTTACGAATATTGATTGGAGTTGCTATAGTTCTAGCTCGCTAGAGGGGTCAGTGTTTGTACAAAGCGTGCAGGAAGGTTTTTTGTCTCAGTATGTAGACAGGCCAACTAGAGGTGAGGCTATATTGGATTTGGTGCTGGGAAATGAGCCAGACCAGGTGCTAGACTTGGAAGTTGGTGTGCATTTTGGTGATAGTGACCACAATTCGGTTACGTTCACCTTAGTGATGGGAAGAGATAGGCATGAACCTCGGGTCAGCAATTTTAGCTGGGGTAAGGGCGATTATGAGGCTATCAGGAGTGAATTAGGAAGCATGGATTGGATTAGGGGATTACAGGGACTGGGAACGTCTGAAATGTGGAGTTTTTTCAAGGAGCAGCTACTGCGAGTCCTTGATAGGTATGTCCCTGTCAGGCATGGTGGATTTGGTAGATCTAGGGAACCGTGGTGCACTAAAAGAGTTGAGTCGATGGTTAAAAAGAAGAAGGAGGCTTATGTTCGGATGAGATTGGAGGGCTCAGATAGTGCACTAGAAAGCTTTAGATTGGCTAGGAGGGAGTTGAAGAGTGAGTTGAGAAGGGCTAAAAGAGGACATGAGAAGAATTTGGCTGATAGGATTAAGGAGAATCCTAAGGCGTTCTATAGGTATGTCAAGAACAGAAGGTTGGTCAGGGCAAGATTAGGGCCAGTTACAGACAGCAGGGGGAAGTTGTGTGTGGAACCGGAGGAGATTGGAGAAGTATTGAACCAATATTTCTCTTCGGTGTTCACGCAGGGGGACATGAATATAGCTGAGGAGGACATTGGGTTGCAGGGGTGTAAAATAGACAGTATTACGGTTGATAAAGGGGATGTGCTGGAAATTCTTGAGGGGCTGAAAATAGATAAGTCCCCTGGTCCGGATGGGATCTACCCTAGGATTCTCTGGGAGGCTAGAGAGGTGATTGCAGAGCCTCTGGCTCAGATCTTCAGGTCGTCATTGGTCTCTGGTGTAGTCCCGGAGGATTGGAGGATAGCGAATGTTGTCCCATTGTTTAAGAAGGGGAACAGAGACTTTGCCGGGAATTATAGACCGGTGAGTCTTACTTCTGTTGTGGGCAAGGTTTTAGAAAAAATTATTAGGGATAGGATTTATAGTTATTTGGAGTGTAATGAATTGATTAGAAATAGTCAGCATGGTTTTGTAGCGGGTAGGTCGTGCCTTACTAACCTTATTGAGTTTTTTGAGAAGGTGACCAAAGAGGTGGATGGGGGCAAGGCAGTTGACGTGGTATACATGGATTTTAGTAAGGCGTTCGATAAGGTTCACCATGGTAGGCTTCTGCAGAAAATGCAGATGTATGGGATTGTGGGTAATCTAGGAAGTTGGATCAGGAATTGGCTATCAGATAGGAGACAGAGGGTGGTGGTGGATGGTAAATATTCATCATGGAGTACAGTTACGAGTGGTGTGCCTCAGGGATCTGTTTTGGGGCCACTGTTGTTTGTAATTTTTATTAATGATCTGGATGAGGGTATAGTTGGGTGGATTAGTAAATTTGCTGATGACACCAAAGTTGGAGGTGTGGTAGATTGTGAGGAAGGGTGTCATAGTCTGCAGGGAGACTTAGATAGGTTGCAGAGCTGGGCCGAGAGGTGGCGGATGGAATTTAATGCGGAGAAGTGTGAGGTAATTCACTTTGGTAGGAGCAACAGATGTGTCGAGTATAGGGCTAACGGGAGGACTTTGAATAGTGTGGATGAACAGAGGGATCTAGGTGTGTGTGTACATAGATCCCTGAAAGTTGGGAATCAAGTAGATAAGGTTGTTAAGAAGGCGTACGGTGTCTTGGCGTTTATTGGTAGGGGGATTGAATTTAGGAGTCGCAGTGTAATGTTGCAACTGTACACTACTCTAGTGCGGCCGCACTTGGAGTACTGTGTGCAGTTCTGGTCCCCGCATTACAAGAAGGATGTGGAGGCGTTGGAGAGGGTGCAGAGGAGGTTTACTAGGATGTTGCCTGGTATGGTGGGGAGGTCCTATGAGGAGAGACTGAGGGATTTAGGGTTGTTTTCGTTGGAAAGAAGGCGGCTAAGAGGGGATCTTATTGAAACATATAAGATGATTAGAGGTTTAGATAGGGTGGATAGTGATAGCCTTTTTCCTCGGATGGAGAAAGCTAGCACGAGGGGGCATGGCTTTAAATTAAGGGGGGGTAGCTACAGGACGGATGTCAGGGGTAGGTTCTTTACCCAGCGGGTGGTGAGGGATTGGAATGCCCTGCCTGCTGCAGTTGTAAATGCGTCTAGTTTGGGGGCGTTTAAGAGATCTCTGGATAGGTTTATGGACGAAAAGGGATTGGTATAGGCTAGTGGGTCATTGTTTTTGTAACTGGTCGGCGCAACATCGTGGGCCGAAGGGTCTGTTCTGCGCTGTAATGTTCTATGTTCTATGTTCTATGTTAACCCGCGTCTTAAAAATATTTAGCGAGGTAGCCTCCACCACTTCAACGGGCAGAGAATTCCAGAGATTCACCACCCTTTGAGTGAAGAAGTTCTTCCTCAACTGTTCTAAACCGCCCCCCCTTTATCTTGAGGCTGTGCCCCCTAGTCCTACTGTCCTTTCTGAGCGGGAAGAGTCTCTCCACCTCTATCCTATCCATCCCATTCATCATCTTATACGTCTCAATGAGATCTCCCCTCATTCTTCTAAACTCTAACGAGTACAAGCCTAGTTTATTCAGCCTCTCCTCATAGCTCAACCCCCTCAACTCCGGCATCAGCCTAGTAAACCTCCTCTGCACTCCCTCCAAGGCCAAAATATCCTTGCGTAAGTACGGCGCCCAAAACTGCACACAGTACTCCAGCTGCGGCCTCACCAATGCCCTATACAGCCGCAGCAAGACCTCCCTACTTTTATATTCAATCCCCTTTGCTATGAAGGCCAGCATCCCATTCTCCAGACTACCTGTAACCCCCGTGACTTGCCTGGGTTTGCAAAACCTCACTTACTGTACTGTCTGGAGACAATACACATCTCTTTAAACTGTGATCAGTGCTCCTTCCACTCACATTATCAGCCACTTCAGGTCTTGAACAGCAGGTTAGGTGTAAGGATTCGCATTCTAATCAGTAATCTCTGAACTGTCTGTGCTTTATATGCTCTGTCTGAGGCCAGAACTCTCCATTCACCTGACGAAGGGGCTAACCCCGAAAGCTTGTGAATATATTATCAAATAAATAGGTTGGACTAAAACCTGGTGTTGTCAGACTTTTTACTGTGTTTACGCCAGTCCAACGCCGGCATACCCACATCCTATTTGACAACCAGTCCTCTATCCACGCTAATACCCTACCCCCAACTCCATGTCCCCTGACCTTCTGCAATAACCTCTTGTGAGGTACCTTGTCAAACGCCTTCTGAAAATCAAGAAACACCACATCCACCGGCTCTCCTCTATCCACCGCCCTAGACACATCCTCATAGAACTCCAGTAAATTTGTCAGACACGACTTCCCCTTAACGAAACCGTGCTGCGTCTGCTCTATCAAGCAATTCCCCTCAAGATGCATCGCTATTTCCTCCTTGATGACGGATTCTAACATTTTACCTACAACAGACGTTAAACTAACCGGCCTATAATTCCCCGCCTTTTGCCTGCCACCCTTCTTAAACAATGACGTAACATTAGCCGCTTTCCAATCTTCCGGCACTTCCCCGGAATCCAGCGACGTCTGGAAAATAACCACCAAGGCATCCACTATCACCTCCGCCATCTCTTTCAGAACCCTCGGATGCATTCCATCTGGTCCTGGGGACTTGTCCACAATCAGCCCCTCCAGTCTGTCGAGCACCGCCTCTCTAGTAACAGTAATGTCATTGAGACCCTCCAGTCCTGCCACCTTTCCATCTCTAACACCCGGCAAATTATTCACGTCCTCCTCCGTGAAGACCGAAACAAAAAAGTTATTCAAGACCTCAGCCATTTCCCCATCCCCTACCACTAAGTCCCCCTTCTCATCCTCTAAGCGTCCAACGTTCACCCTAGCCAGCCTCTTCCTTTTTATATACTTATAAAACTCTTGCTATCCTTTTTTATATTAAGCGCTAGCCCAGCTTCATAGTTTCTCCTACCCTTCTTTATCAACTTCTTTGTCAATCTTTGTTGACATTTAAACCTCTCCCAATCCTCTTCTCGCCCACTACTCTTAGCTACTCTAAACGCCTCCGCTTTTAATTTAACACTTTCAATACTCCGCTATTTCTTCCGGTTCCATACAAACTTTCCCACCGTCACACTTGATAGGTCCTATTCTTTCACGTCTTATCCTCTTGATCATCACATACTTGTAGAATGCCTTAGGGTTTTCCTTAATCCTGCCTGCCAAGGCCTTCTCATGACCCCTTCTGGCTCTCCTAATTTCCTTCTTAAGATCCTTCCTACTAGCCGTATACTCCTCTAGATCTCTAACATTACCTAGCTCCCTGAACCTTTCGTAAACTTTTCTTTTCTTCTTGACTAGATTTATTACAGCCTTTGTACACCACAGTTCCTGTAACCTACCATAACGTCTCTGTCTCATTGGAACATTGCTATGCAGAACTCCAGACAAATATTCCCTGAAAATTTGCCACATTTCTTCCGTACATTTCCCTGAGAAAACATCTTTCCAATTTAAGTCTCCAATTTCCTGCCTGATAGCCTCATAATTCCCCTTATTCCAAATAAACACTTTGCCTAACTTGTCTGATCCTGTCTGTCTCCAATGCTGTTGTAAATGAGATAGAATTATATTGTTGGAAGTAGTTTTGTTGAGTCTCTCTATCGCAGTCAAGAAGCAGAAAAACTTCCACTTCAACATAACCAGCACGTCTTTCATAGAATCATAGAATCCCTACAGTGCAGAAGGAGGCCATTCAGCCCATCAAGTCTGCACCAACCACAATCCCACCTAGGCCCTATCCCTGTAACCCCTCACATTTACCCTGATAATCCCCTGACACTAGCATCAAGTTAGCATGGCCAATCAACCTAACCCACACATCTTTGGAGTGTGGGAGGAAACCAGTGCATACATAGGAAACCCATGCAGACACAGGGAAAATGTGCAAACTCCACACAGACAGCGACCCGAGCCAGGAATTGAACCGGGTCCCTGGCTCTGTGAGGCAGCAGTGCTAACCACTGCGCCACCGTGCCACCAATCCCCAGCTGGTGGATTGTCTGACCACTGCAGGTCCATTGGGATGAAGGCAGGTCCAACGGGACGAAGGAGTACAATACCAAGGGTAGGAGTCTTAGCAGTGTTGAGGATCAGAAGGACCTTGGGGTCCGAGTCCATAGGACTCTTAAATCAGCCTTGCAGGTGGAGGATGTGGTCAAGAAGGTGTATGGTGTACTGGCCTTCGTTAATCGAGGGATTGAGTTTAGGAGTCGGGAGGTAATGCTGCAACTTTATAAGACCCTTGTCAGACCCCACTTGGAGTACTGTGTGCAGTTCTGGTCGCCTCACTACAGGAAGGATGTGGAAGCTATTGAGAGGGTGCAGAGGAGATTTACAAGGATGTTGCTGGGATTGGGAGGTATGCCTTATGAAGATAGGTTGAGGGAGCTCGGTCTCTTCTCCCTGGAGGGACAAAGGTTGAGAGGCGACCTGATAGAGGTTTATAAAATGTTGAGAGGTATAGATAGGGTGGGTTCTCGGAGACTATTTCCCAGGGCTGAGAGGACACAGGTTTAAGGTGCTGGGGAGCAGGTACAGAGGAGATGTCAGGGGTAAGTTTTTCACTCAGAGGGTGGTGAGTGAGTGGAATCGGCTGCTGTCGGTGGTGGTAGAGGTGAACTCGCTGGGGTCTTTTAAAAGACTTCTGGATGAGTATATGGGATTTAATGGGATTGAGAGTTATAGATAAACTTGGTAGGTAGGGATATGATCGGCACAACTTGTGGGCCGAAGGGGCCTGTTTGTGCTGTAGTGTTCTATGTTCTATGTTCTACCAGCCCTGGGGAAGGGAACCTCTTTCCATTTGAGTTACATGTCCCACTCAATTGGTTGTGGTTCCCAATGTCAGCTCCTATAGGATACAGGAGAACGTGTGAGTCGGATCTGAAATTGATCTCACTGACAGGAAACAGAGGGTAATGTTCAATGGAATTGTTTGTGAATAGAAGACCGTTTGCAGTGGGGTCCCACAGGGCACAGTGTTGCACCCCTGCTGTTTGTTGTATATATTAGTGATGTAGATTTAAATGTAGGAGGGATAATTAAGGAATTTGCAATGGCAGAGATTGGCTGCATAGTTGGTAGTGAAGAGGATAGCCTTCAACTCCAGAATAAAATGCACATTTACACACAGTAACACACACATACATTTACACACAGTAACCACGTACATATTTCTACACAGTAACGCACACACATTCACACACAGTAACACACGCATATATTTTCACACACGGTAACTAACACGCGTACGTTTCCACACGGTAACTAACACGCGTACGTTTCCACACGGTAACTAACACGCGTACGTTTCCACACGGTAACTAACACGCGTACGTTTCCACACGGTAACTAACACGCGTACGTTTCCACACGGTAACTAACACGCGTACGTTTCCACACGGTAACTAACACGCGTACGTTTCCACACGGTAACTAACACGCGTACGTTTCCACACGGTAACTAACACACATCCTGGACTTTTTCCTCATAGTCATTGGGATGAGCAAACAGACGGGGGAGTAACTTTGAATAAACTGAATGCATGTTCCCCTGTCCTACAGCAGTCTCTGCTGGATATGAGTTTAATTGCTTTAAATATTTCTCCAATTATTCTGAACTCAACCTTAACTGTTAAAACCACACAGCATCTCTGTGCAACTAAATCTTTGTGCTACTATGCTAATATATTAAAATGAGCTTCCTGTGGTCCCAAGACATTTTTCACACCACCCCCCCCCAGCGAGAGGTTGGGAAACAGAACTGGCTCGGTCATAGAAGACAAACGGTAGCAGTGGAAGGGTGCACTTCTGTGACAAGTGGCATTCCTCAGGGATCAGAGCCGGGACCTTTGCTGTTTGTAATATATAAAAATGATTTGGAGGAAAATGTAACTGGATTGATTAGTAAGTTTGCGGACGACACAAAGATTGGTGAATTTGCGGATAGCGATGAGGACCATCAGAAAGATATAGATCAGTTGGAGGCTTGGGTGGAGAGTTGGCAGATAGAGTTTAATCCGGACAAATGTGAGGTAATGCATTTTGGAAGGTCTAATACAGATAGGAAATATACAGTAAATGGCAGAACCCTCAGGAGTATTGATAGGCAAAGGGATCTGAGTGTACAGATACACAGGTCACTGAAAGCGGCAATGCAGGTGGAGAAGGTAGTCAAGAAGGCATACAGCATGCTTGCCTTCATCGGCTGGGGCATTGAGTTTAAAAATTGGCAAGTCACGTTGCAGTTTTACAGAATCTTAGTTAGGCTGCATTTGGAATATAATGTTCAATTCTGGTCACCACACTACTGTTAGCCTTTATAGGAAGGGGTATAGAGTATAAAAGCTGCCGTCTAATGCTTCAGTTGTACAGAACATTGGTTAGACTGCATTTGGAGTACTGTGTCCAGTTCTGGTCACCTTACTACCGGAAGGACGTGGAGTCTCTGGAAAGGGTGCAGAGGAGGTTTACCAGGATGTTGCCTGGCATGGAGGGGCTGGGTTACGAGGAAAGGTTGGAGAAACTGGGACTTTTCTCCTTGGAAAGACGGAGATTGAGGGGGGACATGATAGAGGTATGTAAGATACTGAAGGGAATAGATAGAGTTAATAGTGAGAGACTGCTCCCTAGACTGGGTACAAACATGAGAGGTCATGATTTAAGGGTGAGGGGGGGAGAGATATAATTTGGAAGTGAGAGGAAGGTTCTTTACGCAGAGAGTTGTGGGGGTATGGAACGCGCTACCGAGTAGGGTGGTGGAGGCAGGAACGTTGGACTCGTTTAAGGTTCAGTTAGATTGACACATGAGTGAAACGAGGATGGAGGGTTATGGTAGGGGCTATTAAATAAGGTTAGAACCTCGGGAGACACCGGAAAAGCAGGCTTGTAAGATTAACGTTTTTGTCTTTTTATTCCGCAGGTGGAGGTCCACCTCGTGTCAAACGAGGGGCATGCACACGGTGGGTCGTGCGTGGGCTGCTCTTGGAGGTTCCGGGAGTGGCCTAGTACTTCGTGTCGGTGTGTGTGCTTGATCCTGGACCGGTAGACGGGCGCCGCAACAGCTCGGTGACTAGCACTGCTAGCTGTGCAGATACATGGATTTGGGCCTGTGTCTGTGGGAGTTTGCGCATTCTCCCTGTGGTTGCGTGGGTTTCCTCCGGGCGCTCCGGTTTCCTCCCACACCCCAAAGATGTGCTCTTAGGCTGATTGGTTTACCAAATTGACACTATTCTCCCCTGAATCTGGCTAAGTTAGGGGTTCCATTCGTAGACACGCAGGGTAGAATAGGTGTAGGGTGATGTGGCGGCGTGGGCTCGTTGGGCTGAAGGGCCTGTTTCCCGTGCTGGGTTGTTCTTTGTTCTTGTTCTTTGTACCAGAAGGACGTGGAGGCTTTGGAGAGGGTACAAAAAAGATTTACCAGGTTGTTGCCTGGTATGGAGGGTATTAGCTATGAGGAGAGGTTGGAGAAACTTGGTTGCTCTCACTGGAACGACAGAGGTTGAGTGTAAGAGTGTGTTACTGTGTGTAAGTGTGTGTGTGTGTGTTACTCTGCGTAAATGTGTGTGTGTGTTACTGTGTGTAAAGGTGTGTTATTGTGTGAAATGTGTGTGTTACTAAATGTAAATGTGTGTGTGACTGTGTGTAAATTTGTGTGTACATTACTGTGTGTAAATGTATGTGTGTGTTACTGTGTATAAATGTGTGTGTATGTTACTGTGTTACGGTGCAGGTGTTACCGTGTGTAAATGTTTGTGTGTGTGTATTACTGTGTGTAAATGTATATGTGTTACTGTGTGTGAGTTTATTGTGGGTAAACGTGTGTTTGTGTGTTCCTCTGTGTAAATATATGTGTGTGTGTGTGTGTGTGTGTGTGTGTGTTACTGCATGTGTCTGTATTATAGTGCACAATTTTGTTTAGAAAACTCTTTAATGTGATATGGGTGTCACTGGCTCGGCCAGGATTAATTACCCACCCCTAGCTGCCCTTGGGAAGGTGGTGGTGAGCTGCCTTCTTGAATCGCTGCAGTCCATATGATGTAGGTACACCCACAGTGCTGTTAGGGAGGGAGTTCCAGGATTTTGACTCTGCGACAGTGAAGGAACGGCGATATGTTTCCAAGTCAGGATGTTGAGTGACTTGGAGGGGAACCTCCAGGTGGTGGTGTTCCCAGGTATCTGCGGCTCCTGTCCTTCTAAGTGGTAGGGGTATTGGGTTTGGAAGGTGCTGCTGGGTTTGGGGGTTGTGCATGTTGTAGATGGTGCACACGGCTGTGTCATTGGACCCAATTTTACCATCACATTGCGTTCATTTTTGAGCACGAGAATTTGGTGAAGTTGGGCGTGAGGTGAGTAGCGTGATCTGTGCCTGCCTCTGTGCTCGTTCCCCCTTTAGCAATGGCTGATCAGGATCGAATCGGGCGTGACAGCAATTTAAATGGATTTGAATTGAATTAATAGGTTGGATGCCTGATGTTAGCAGCACTTCCCCCTTTACCCCCACGTTTGCCCATCGGGAATCGGCGTGAGTCAGACGTGCTGAATAAAAGACCGATTTGGGCGCGCCATCAGTGGGGGTTAATGAAGAGGTAAGTGCCTCGAGTCCGATGGCTCTCTGCCAAGTGACCTGTTGCTGTGGCCAGTTTCTCTCTCGGGTCAGTGGCGGCCTTTGTTTTTATTTACCCGTGGGACGTGGGTGTCACTGGCTGGGCCAGCATTTATCGCCCATCCCTAGTTGCGCTTGGAGGGCAGTTGAGAGTCACCCACATTTCCGTGGCTCTGGAGTCCCATGTAGGCCAGACCGGGTAAGGATTTCCTTCCCTAAAGGACATTAGTGAACCAGCTGGGTTTTTCTGACAATCGACAATGGTTTCATGGTCATCAGTAGATTCTTAATTGCAGATTTTTTTAATTTATTGAATTCAAACTCCACCCTCTGCTGTGGTGGGATTCGAACCTGGGTCCCCAGGACGTTAGTTGAGTTTCTGGATCAATAGCCTAGTGATAATACCACTGGGCCATGCAATACCTGTGCAACCTATTGCAGGGCTTGGCACCTGGAGGTGTGGGGGGGGTTCGGGGGGAATCCTCTCTTGGTGGCTGTCAAATTGAAGGCTGCTCTAAACCTCTACGCTACTGGCTCTTTCCAGATGCCAAGCGGAGGTATCTCCCAATCTGCTGGGTGAGGCAGGTCACAGAAACCCTGTGTGCCCGGGCTGGCCAGTTCATCAACTTCAACCTGGAGCAGTTGAAGTTGGTCCAACAGCGAGTAACGTGCCGAGGACGATCGACTGCACACATGTCGCCCTCAAAGCCCCCTACAGAATTAGTGGAGATCTGTAAATGGGAAGGGGTTCCACTCCCTGAGTGACTATCATGTACTTCTACGCCGGACACCCAGGCAGCGAGCAGGACAGCTTCATTGTCAGGAGCTCGGACATCCCGGAGCCATTTGAGGAGGAGCCCAGGCTGCGGGGGGTGGCTCCTGGGTGATCTGGGTTACCCACATGGCTGATGACGTCTGTGTGGAGGCCTGTGTCTGAGGCGGAGGCTCGCTATAATGAGGTCCACGTAGTCACCCGTGTGATAGTGGAGCGGGGCATTGGGCTCCTCAGGATGCGATTCTGGTGCCTGGTCCTATCTGGGGGGGCCCAGGGATCCCTCCCCGCGCTGTGTGCTGTGCCTTGCTCAATCTGGCTCTACGGAGAGCTGACCTATTGGAGGAGGAGGAGGAGGAGGATGTGGAGGCTGAGCAGCCGAGTGTCACTGGGACCAGCCGGAGGAGGAGGAAATTGAGGAAGAGCACGCCCAGGAACACCAACCAGGATCTCAAAGGCTGGCAGCCCAAATGAGGCACACGAGGGCGCCAAGGGATTCCCTGATCGCCAGGCAGTTCACTGGCTAGGGTTTTGTGTCTGTGGGTTCCATCCTCCCTCACCCCCCAAATCCCTTCTATCTCCTGCAACAGTGTCACACCAGAGTGGTGGGCCTGGGAACTCTGTGTTAGTTTATTGATAGGCTGGAGGGTGGGTGACGACTTGCTAAGCACCATTATGATGATGCCCTGATGCAAACTAGCCTGACTCCTACCTGAGCTGCGCATGCACCTGGACCCATGTCTGTGTAGTGGGGAAAGGATCTGAAACTCCCATACAGGGCCCTGGGTGGGTGGGGTGGGGTGGGGGACAGGAGGGAATCGCCTGTGGGGTCTGGGGAATCAATGGCTTCCTTTCCTCAGTGACGCAGCGTTGAGGGACCTCCCCAACTGACATCAACATGGAGCATCGTTCCGGCGATCATCAACGGAACAGGATTTACAATTGAGTCAAATTAGTCACAGGCAGGTGGTGAAAAAACATTTATTTACAATAAAGGTATTTAAATAAGACATTCTAATGTAAAAACTTGTGAACAGAAAACATTGAGGTGCTTTAATTAAATTGAAGGAGTGGCATGGTAGCAAAGTGGGTTAGCACTGCTGCTTCACAGCTCCAGGGTCCTGGGTTCGATTCCAGGCTCGGCTCACTGTCTGTGTGGAGTTGGCACATTCTCCTCATGTCTGCGTGGGTTTGCTCCGGGTGCTCCGGTTTCCTCCCACAGTCCAAAGATGTGCGGGTTAGGTTGATTGGCCATGCTAAGAAATTGTCCCTTAGAGTCGTGAGATGAGTAGGTTGGAGGGATTAGTGGGCATAATATGTAGGGATATGGGGCTAGGGCCTGGGTGGGATTGTGTTCGGTGCGGACTCGATGGGCCTGAAGGGCCTCTTTCTGCACTGTAGGGTTCTATGATTCTTAAATATCTTTCTGATCAGTGCAGCCCTTCACCCGGAGGAAACCCATGCAGACACGGGGAGAATGTGCCAACTCCACACAGGCAGTGACCCGAGCCGAGAATCGAACCCAGGTCCCTGGAGCTGTGAAGCAGCAGTGCTAACCACTGTGCTACCGTGCCACACCTTTAATTTAAGCACCTTAATGTTTTCTGTTCACAAGTTTTTACATTAGAATGTCTTATTTAAACAGCTTTATTGTAAATAAATGCTTTTATGACCATCATCTCAGTGCACCTACATCTTCCTAACCTTGCATGGCCTACCACTATGTCTCAGTGATTTCCCAGAATGTACATTGTTGGGGGGGGGGCCAGCTGCCTACCTCACCCTGTGGCCTGTGATGCATGTGGCGGACATTCTGTGGAGGCCCGGACATTGAGGACCCTGGCCTGCTTCCTGATGTCTACGATGATTTCATGACACCCTCTTCATCCCACTGCCTCTGAGATGCCCCGGTGTCAGGAAGGGGGAGTCAGAAGGTGTTGCCACAGTTTCCTAGCTGGAAGGCCCCGGCGTGGCCTCGAGCCCTTCCTCCTCCCTTGGGGTTCATGTGGGCCCCGGGGTCACTCCAAAGAAAGACTGTGCCTCTACGGTGAGCTCCAGAAGCTCTGGCATCACCTGGCAATGCCAGTCCTGGAGGACCACCTGCCTCCTACTCATGGTAGTCAAGCCCTCTGCAATGACCACTTGAGTGGGGGGGGCCACCGCATAATGGCCACAGGAAATGCCTTCTGAGACTGGGCCACATTCTCTAGGGCTGCTGCCGTAACCTGCTGTGTCTCAGCGCTGTCCGGCTGGGTCTCCTGCAAGCTCTCGAGCCTCTCAACCGGGGGCCGCAGAATCTCAAGAAGCCTCCATTGTGGCCTGCTGTGACTTAGCCGTGGCCCTCTGGGATTCCGCTATGGCCTGCTGTAACTCGGCCATCCCTTGGAGCCTGCCACTCATGATGAGGATCTCCTGTTTGAGTTCTTCGAAAATGTGACTGAACACATTGACGAAGGAAGTGCAGTGGACGTGGTGTACATGGACTTCAGCAAGGCGTTTGATAAGGTCCCCCATGCAAGACTTCTTGAGAAGGTGAGAGGGCATGGGATCCAAGGGCCTTTGGCCTTGTGGATCCAGAACTGGCTTGCCTGCAGAAGGCAGAGAGTGGTTGTGGATGGGTCTTTTTCGGCATGGAGGTCAGTCACCAGTGGAGTGCCCCAGGGATCTGTTCTAGGACCCTTGCTGTTTGTCATTTTCATAAATGACCTGGATGAGAAAGTGGAGGGATGGGTTAGTAAGTTCGCTGATGACACGAAGGTCGGTGGTGTTGTGGATGGTCTGGAAGGATGTCAAAAGTTGCAGCAGGACATAAATAGGATGCAGGAGTGGGCGGAGAAGTGGCAGATGGACTTCAATGCGGATAAATGTGTAGTCTTCCATTTTGGCAGAACCAATGCGATGAACGAGTACACTATCAAGGGCAGGAGTTCTTAGTAGTGTTGAAGAGCAGAAGGATCTTGGGGTCCGGGTCCACAGGGCTCTTAAATCGGCCTCGCAGGTGGAGGATGTGGTCAAGAAGGCGTATGGTGTACTGGCCTTCATTAATCGAGGGATTGAGTTTAGGAATCGGGAGGTAATGCTGAACTTTATAAGACCCTTGTCAGGCCTCATTTGGAGTACTGTGCGCAGTTCTGGTCGCCTCACTATAGGAAAGACGTAGAAGCTATTGAAAGGGTACAGAGGAGATTTACAAGGATGTTGCCTGGACTGGGAGGCATGCCTTATGAAGTTAGGTTGAGGGAGCTGGGACTCTTTTCCCTGGAGAGATGAAGGTTGAGAGGCGACCTGATAGAAGTTTATAAAATGTTGAGAGGAATAGATAGGGTGGACTCTCAGAGGCTATTTCCCCGGGTTGAAATGGTCGCTACGAGAGGACACAGATTTAAGGTGCGGGGAGGAAAGTACAGAAGTGATGTTAGGGGTAAGTTTTTCACTCAGAGGGTGGTGAGTGAATGAAATCGGCTGCCGTCAGTGGTGGTGGAGGCGAACTCGCTGGGGTCTTTTAAAAGACTTCTGGATGAGTATATGGGGTTTTATGGGATTGGGGGTTATAGATAGGTGTATAGATTGGTAGGTGTTGATGTGATTGGCGCAACTCGTGGGCTGAAGGGCCTGTTTGTGCTGTAGTGTTCTATGTTCTATGTTCTCCTGGTAAGGTGGCACGGTAGCACAGTGGGCTAGCACTGTTGCTTCACAGCTCTAGGGTCCTGGGTTCGATTCCCGGCTCAGGTCACTGTCTGTGTGGAGTTGGCACATTCTCCTCGTGTCTGTGTGGGTTTCCTCCGGGTGCTCCAGTTTCCTCCCACAGTCCAAAGATGTGTGGGTTTGGTTGATTGGCCATGCTAAGAAATTGCCCCTTAGTGTCCAGGGATGTGTAGGTTAGAGGGATTAGTGGGTATAATATGTAGGGATATGGGGGTAGGGCCTGGGTGGGATTGTGTTCAGTGTAGACTCAATGGGCCGAAGGGCCTCTTTCTGCACTGTAGGGTTCTATGTTCTATGTCCTACCCCAGGCTTTCCACTGCAGATGCCACCCTTGCAGTATTGACCTGGGAAGCACACAAAACAGGCAATTACTGGCCCACCTGAAAGTTTTGGGAGTCCTCTCAGTTGGTCCAGTTTGGCTGTCAGCCCCTCCTGCATTCCCCGCTGCATCTCTGGGGGAGGAGTGATCTCAGAGGCCCAGCGTGTAGCCCGGGGCCAGCTGAGTCCTCACCTCCAGCAGGCCCCCACGTGGCAGAGGCCTCAGACATTCCCTCCTCCGCCCGATGTAGATCAGCAGACGTGCCGTGCTGACCAGAGAGTGACCCAGAAGCCTCAACACTAACTGGACCCACCCATGTGTCGGTACCTGGGACGGTGAGCTGTGAGTGGAAGCCGACCACAAAACGGTTCCATCCTCGGAGGTCCCTTCGCCCAGAGGACACGTCCGTGCTGCCTGGACCAGGAGGGGGGGGCGGGAGCTGCAGTACGGGCCTGGAGTCCAGAAAGCCCCGGGGTGCCCAGATGTACCCCTGCAACACAGGGCGCAAGGGAGGGAGAGGAATCCAGGATGATTCACGTTTCTCCACTGAACATAGAGCAAAGAGCCAATAACATTACATCACGGAAACAAGCCCTTCGGCCCACCAAGCCTGTACTGGCCAGGCTGCCCATCTGATTTGTAACCCCCTACCTTTCCGGGGACCATATCCTTCTATTCCCATCCCATTCACATAGCTGTGAACATAAGAACATAAGAAATAGGAGCAGAAGTAGCCATCCATCCCTTCGGGCCTGCCCCGCCAGGCTCCTTAAAGACACCCCTTAAAGGTCACTACTGTAACTGCATCCACGACCTCCCCCAGCAGCGAGTTCCAGGCACACACTACCATCTTTGTGCAAATAAACATGCCCCGTACATCTCCTTTTTAAACCTTGCCCCTCGCACCCGAAACCCGTGCCCCCGAGAAGTTGCCTCAAAGTGATTGAAGGAATGATAGGTGCTCACATCTTGGAAGCAAACAGGGAAGTGAAGGGACAGCGCTCCGAAATCTCATGCTAGAGATAAACCTGTTGGAATATGTGTGTGTGTGTTATTCTCGAGGGATTAAGGTGCTGCCGTGTGTGTGTTATTCTCGAGGGATTAAGGTGCTGCCGTGTGTGTGTTATTCTCAGGGGGATTAAGATGCTGCTGTGTGTGTGTTATTCCCGGGGGATTAAGATGCTGCTGTGTGTGTGTTATTCCCGGGGGATTAAGATGCCGCTGTGTGTGTGTTATTCTCAGGAGGATTAAGATGCCGCTGTGTGTGTGTTATTCCCGGGGGATTAAGATGCTGCTGTGTGTGTGTTATTCCCGGGGGATTAAGATGCTGCTGTGTGTGTGTTATTCTCAGGAGGATTAAGATGCTGCTGTGTGTGTGTTATTCCCGGGGGATTAAGATGCTGCTGTGTGTGTGTTATTCCCGGGGGATTAAGATGCCGCTGTGTGTGTGTTATTCCCAGGGGGATTAAGATGCTGCTGTGTGTGTGTTATTCCCAGGGGGATTAAGATGCTGCTGTGTGTGTGTTATTCCCGGGGGATTAAGATGCTGCTGTGTGTGTGTTATTCCCGGGGGATTAAGATGCTGCTGTGTGTGTGTTATTCTCGAGGGATTAAGGTGCTGCTGTGTGTGTGTTATTCCCGGGGGATTAAGATGCCGCTGTGTGTGTGTTATTCCCGGGGGATTAAGATGCTGCTGTGTGTGTGTTATTCCCGGGGGATTAAGATGCTGCCGTGTGTGTGTTATTCCCGGGGGATTAAGATGCTGCTGTGTGTGTGTTATTCTCGAGGGATTAAGATGCTGCTGTGTGTGTGTTATTCCCGGGGGATTAAGATGCTGCTGTGTGTGTGTTATTCCCGGGGGATTAAGATGCTGCTGTATGTGTGTTATTCCCGGGGGATTAAGATGCCGCTGTGTGTGTGTTATTCCCAGGGGGATTAAGATGCTGCTGTGTGTGTGTTATTCTCGTGGGAATGTGTGTGTTATTATTGGGGGATTCGGAGATAGTGAATATGAAACAGATTTGAGGAACATTTCACTGTTTGTGGAGTGTTGGGTAATTAGGGGAATGCCGAAGCCTCCACTCAGATATTTCCCACACGTTCTGTTCCAGTTAAGAATGCAAATCAGGAATGCAGTTTTCAGTAAGTTGCGCATGTGCTAAACATTCCTAGCGGAGCCACGGTTCCTGCTGGCAAAGTTCAGGCACTCTGCACTCCTGGGAAAATCCGCAGCGCTGAGGGAGTGCCGCACTGTCAGTGGGTCAGCGCTGAGGGAGTGCCGCACTGTCAGTGGGTCAGCACTGAGGGTGTGCTGCCCTGTCAGAGGGTCAGCGCTGAGGGAGTGCCGCGCTGTCAGAGGGTCAGCGCTGAGGGAGTGCCGCGCTGTCAGAGGGTCAGCGCTGAGGGAGTGCCGCGCTGTCAGAGGGTCAGCGCTGAGGGAGTGCCGCACTGTCAGAGGCATCCCCTGTTACCCTCCCTAGTTACCCTCAGTGGATGTTTCTTGTCTTGGAGGAGGTTCTTAGTGGTGGTCCCCTGTGGGCCAGTGTTCCCTGAAATATATTAACCACCAATACCTTGCTAAACAGAGTACAATTTCAAAGATTGGGGAAACTCAGAAGCTTTGTAAACTGCAAGGAGGATGGCGTAGAAGTTCAGAAGGTTACAGACAGGTTAGTTTACTGGGCAGAGGGGTGGGAGACGGAGTGGAGAAATGTGAAGTGAAGATGGGGAGATAATATTCTAAAGTGGGAGCAGAGGCGCCTGGCTGTATCGAATCATCAAATCCCTATAATTCAGTGGGAGGCCAATTGGCCCCTCCAGTCTGTACTGACAACAGTCCCACCCAGGCCCTACCCTCTAACCTCACAAATTTATCCTACTAAACCCCCTGACACTAAGCGGCAGCTGAGCATGGCCAATCCACCTAACCCGCACATCTTTGTACTGTGGGAGGAAACCGGAGCGCCCGGAGGAAACCCGTACAGACGCGGGGAGAACGTGCAGTGACCCGAGCCAGGAATCGAACCCGGGTCCCTGGCGCTGTGAGGCAGCAGCACTAACCACTGTGCCACTGTGGCTTCCGTGCTTAGATCATTGAAGGTAGCAAGGCAGGTAGAGAGAGCAGTTAATAAAATATATAGTATCCTGGGCTTTAGTAATAGGGACGCAGAGTACAAGAGGAAGGAGGTTACGCTCAACTTGCGTATGCCACTAGTTAGACCTCAGCTGGAATACTGTGTATGGTTCCAGGTGCCACCCTACAGGAAGGGTGTGGACACATTGGAGAGAAATGATCCACAAGAATGATTCCGGGCATGAGGAACTTCGGTTTGAATTTAAGAGCCGCAGCGTCATGTTGCAACTGTACAAAACTCTGGTGCGGCTGCACTTGGAGTACTGTGTGCAGTTCTGGTCCCCACATTATAGGAAGGATGTGGAGGCTTTGGAGAGGGTGCAGAGGAGGTTTACCAGGATGTTGCCTGGTATGGAGGGAAGGTCCTATGAGGAGAGACTGAGGGATTTGAGGTTGTTTTCGTTAGAAAAAAGGAGGCTAAGAGGGGACCTTATTGAAACATATAAGATGATTAGAGGTTTAGATAGGGTGGACAGTGATAGCCTTTTTCCTCGGATGGAGAAAGCTAGCATGAGGGGGCATAACTTTAAATTAAGGGGGGGTAGTTATAGGACGGATGTCAGGGGTAGGTTCTTTACCCAGAGGATGGTGAGGGATTGGAATGCCCTGCCTGCTGCAGTTGTAAATGCGCCTAGTTTGGGGGCGTTTAAGAGATCAGTGGATAGGTTTATGGATGGAAAGGGATTGGTTTAGATTAGAGGGTCATTGCTTTTTAACTGGTCGGCGCAGCATGGTGGGCCGAAGGGCCTGTTCTGCGCTGTTATGTTCTATGTTATGAAGACAGAGTGGAGACAGTGGGACTGTTTTCCCTGGAGAAGGGAAAGTTGAGAGCATGTTTGATGGAAATCATGAGGGGCCTGGACGGAGAGTCGAGAGTGGTGCGACTTTGGAACTCTTCCTCAAAAGACAGTGGAAGCAATATTTTGAATATTTTGAAGGAAGATCGAGATAGATTCTAACAAGTGGGTGAGAGGTTATTGGAGCGGGGGTGAGGCGGTTACAATCAGGTCAGATATGAACTTACTGAATGGTGGAGTGAGTGGCATCCTCCTGTTCCTCATTCATATGTTCGTATGGAAACTGATCCCACTTGTGAAGCGGTCCTGTAGATATAAAGGCCAGAAATGCATTGACGTTTTGGATTATTTACATTTAATGATCTATGTCCGTGCACCCTCCCCCCTCTGCTGCCCTCCCTCCCCATGCGGACACTATAGTTAAGAAAGCCCCGCCAACGCCTCTACTCTCTCAGACGACTAAGGAAATTTGGCATGTCAGCTACGACTCTCACTAACTTTTACTGATGCACCGTAGAAAGCATTCTTTCTGGATGTATCACAGTTTGGTATGGGCTCCTGCTCTGTCCAAGACCGCAAGGAACTACAAAAGGTCATGAATGTAGCCCAATCCATCACACAAACCAGCCTCTCATCCATTGGCTCTGTCTACACTTCCTGCTGCCTCGGGTAAGGATCCCACACACCCTGGACATTCTCTCTTCCACCGGGAAAAATATACAAAAGTCTGAGGTCACATACCAACCGACTCAAGAGCAGCTTCTTCCCTGCTGCTTTTGAATGGACCTACCTCGCGTTAAGTTGATCTTTCTCTACAGCAAGGTGGCGCCAGAGAATGTCAACCTCTTGCAAGCTGTGCCCGGCATACCTTCTCATTCTATCTTTAACCCGTTCTGTGTTTCTAAAACTCCATTCTAACTCTCTTAAACTCTCTGACAAAGCTTTAACCCTCTACACCCTAGCTATGACTGTAACACTACGTTCTGCACTCTCTCCTTCTCTATGAGCGGTATGCTTTGTCTATATAGTGCGCAAGAAACAATACTTTTCACTGCATGTTCATACATGTGACAATAATAAATCAGATCAAATCAATTGACCATTTCACCAGCTTATTCTCCGCTGGTGTGCAGGCGGACAGCTAAACTTGGGACAGCCAGACGAATAACAGCAGGAACGTCTTATTATTTGACAGATTTGACAGAAACATCTTGTTAATAAATTATTTATACGACCATGGACTCATGTAATCCTCCAGTGTTTATGTTTCTGCAGAATAATTTTGTTTGGCACTCATTTGCTCTTGTGTGATTGCATTTGGTTGTAAATAAATCTGGCAGGTATTGGCCCTGAATCATCTGAGTCATCCCCCCCCCCACTCCATCCCCCACCGCTCAACCCCAACACCGAGCCCCCTCTCACACCCCCCCCACCTCCCCCAGCACCCCAACCCCCTGCCACCATCCCCCCACCCAACCCCAGCACTAAGCCCCCTCTCACACCCCAGCACCCCAACCCCCCCACCACCACCTCCCTGCCCAACCCCAACACCGAGCCCCCTCTCACACCCCCCCCATCCCCAGCACCCCAACTCCCCACCACCACCCCCCTGCCCAACCCCAACACTGAGCCCCCTCTCACACCCCAGCACCCCAACCCCCCACCCAACCCCAACACTGAGCCCCCTCTCACACCCCCCCCCGCCCCCAGCACCCCAACCCCCCACCACTACCCCCCTGCCCAACCCCAACACTGAGCCCCCTCTCACACCCCCCCACCCCCAGCACCCCTCTCACATCTCCACCCCCAGCACCCCAACCCCCCACCACCGTCCCCCCACCCAACCCCAACACTGAGCACCCCTCTCACACCCCAGCACCCCAACCCCCCCACCACCACCCCCCCCACCCAACCCCAACACTGAGCACCCCTCTCGCACCCCAACCCCCCCCCCACCACCCCCCCCACCCAACCCCAACACCAAGCCTCGTCTCACATCCCCGCCAACACCCCAGCCCCCACCACCCCCCCCTGCCCAATCCCAACACTAAGCCCCTTCCCACACCCCCACCCCCAGCACCCCAACCCCCATCACCAGCCCCCCCAAGCCCAACCCCAACAATGAGTGAAGTCACATCATTGTGCTGGAAGACTCGTAACTGTTTCACTGCAAGGAAAGTTTGTGTTTGTATGTGGTGTAGACACGCTTCTAGCATGTGTTCATATACACAGACACATACCCACACTAACACATTCACCCACGTGTATTAATACACGTGCATCCACAGATACTCATACATGTACACTCACTCACTAACACTTACTCACACACAGCCACACCCACATTCATTCACACACTCTCACTAACATTCACATGCATTCACAAACTCTTGACAGACACATTTTACAGATCTACACATAGAAAGATGCACTCGCGCGCACACACACACAGTCTCACACACATACACGCACACACACACACACTCAGAGGACTGAATATTTTCCCTGTGATAGTTGTCAGATTAGCTGGCCTGTAGTGGGGTAAATGTGTGGGGTTACGGGGATAGGGCCTGGGTGGGATTGTTGTTGGTGCAGGATCGATGGGCTGAATGGCCTCATTCTGCACTGTAGGGGGTTCTATGATTCTGTGACCTGTGCACAGACATTGTTTTGACTGTGTCGAGCTATATGGGTGGGAGAATCTGGCATTGCTGATGGTGGGCTCAGTCTGAACTTAAATAGGGGTGACTGTGTGGGAATGAAAGCAGAGTTAGCTAAAGTAAACTGGCAGATTACATTTCAGGGATTGGTCAATAGGGATGCAAACACTTAAGGGGATATTTCAGAATACACACAACGGATACAATTTAACAAGAAATAAAATTCCCCAGCAAAGGACACATCATCCAGAGTAAACGAAGAAGACCAAAGAAAACAACAAACTCTTTAAAAAAAAAGCAGAGATTGTGCAAAGACATGTGTCAGGACAGAAGATTGGGCAAGATTGAAACCACAAAGGATGAGTTAAAAGAATTATAATGAGGGGAACATTAGATTACAAGAGAACGCTGCCAAAAATATAAGCACTGATAGTAAGAGCTTCTATAAATATTTAAGTAAGAAAATAATTAACAAAGTGAGCCCTGATCTGATAGAAAGTGAGTCTGGGAATTAATAATCAACAAGGTGATAGTAGATGAATTGAACAGGTATTTGCATCAATCTTCACTATACAAGTAACATCTTAGGAACTGGGTGCCGCAGTGATGAGCACTGCTGCTTCACAGTGTCAGGGACCTGGGCTCAATTCCCAACTTGGATCACTGTTGAGTGTCTGTCACATTGCAAAGATGTGTGGGATAGAGTCATAGAGGTTTACAGCATGGAAACAGGACCTCTGGCCCAACTTGTCCATGCCGCCTCTTTTTTTAACCCCAAAGCTAATCCCAATTGCCACCATTTGGCCCATACCCCTCTATACCCACCGTACCCCTGTAACTGTCTGAATGCTTTTTAAAAGACAAAATTGTACCCGCCTCTATTCTACCGCTGGCAGCTCGTTCCAGACACTCACTACTCTCCGAGTGAAAAAGTTGTACCTCTGGACACTTTTGTATCTCTCCCCTCTCACCTTAAATCTAGGTTGGTTGGCCGCGCTAAATTGTCCCTTAGTGTCAGAGGGATTAGTAGGGTAAATATGTGGATTATGAGGATAGGGCTTGGATGGGATTGTTGTTGGTGCAGACTCAATGGGCCAAATGGTCTCCTTTTACACTGTAGGGATTCTATGATTCTATCATCAGGAAATGGGACAGAGGGAGAAACCCAAAAAAAGTACGATCGTCAGAAAAGTGACACTGAGCAAATTGTTGGCAGTCAAATCCCTGGATCATAGACTCATAGAGGTTTACAGCATGGAAACAGGCCCTTCGGCCCAACTTGTCCATGCCACCCTTTTTTTCTTGAAACCCCTAAGCTATCCCAATTGTCCGCATTTGGCCCACTTCTCCGTGGTACCCATCTTACCCATGTAACTGTCTAAATGCTTTTTAAAAGACAAAATTATACCCGCCTCTACTACTATCTCTGGCAGCTTGTTCCAGACACTCACCACCCTCTGTGTGAAAAAATTACCCCTCTGGACCCTTTTGTATCTCTCCCCTCTCACCTTAAACCTATGCCCTCTGGTTTTAGACTCCCCTCCTTTGGGAAAAGATATTGACTATCTATCTGATCTGTGCCCCTCATTATTTTATAGACCTCTATATGATCACCCCTCAGCTTCCTACGCTGCAGAGAAAGAAGTCCCAGTCTATCCAGCCTCTCCTTATAACTCAATCCATCAAGTCCCGGTAGCATCCTAGTAAATCTTTTCTGCACTCTTTCTAGTTTAATAATATCCTTTCTATAATAGGGTGACCAGAATTGCGCACAGTATTCCAAGTGTGGCCTTACCAATGTCTTGTACAATTTCAACAAGACGTCCCAACTCCTGTATTCAATGTTCTAACCGATGAAACCAAGCATGCTGAATGCCTTCTTCACCACTCTGTCCACCTGTGACTCCACTTTCGTGGAGCTATGAACATGTACCCCTAGATCTCTTTGTTCTGTAACTCTCCCCAACGTCCTATCATTAACTGAGTAAGTCCTGCCCAGGTTCAATCTACCAAAATGCATCACCTCACATTTATCTAAATTAAACTCCATCTGCCATTCGTCAGCCCACTGGCCCAATTGATCAAGATCCCGTTGCAATTGGAGATAACTTTCTTCACTGTCCACTATGCCCCCAATCTTAGTGTCATCTGCAAACTTACTAACCATGCCTCCTATATTCTCATCCAAATCACTAATATAAATGACTAATAACAGTGGACCCAGCACTGATCCCTGAGGCACACCACTGGTCACAGGCCTCCAGTTTGAAAAACAACTCTTTACAACCACCCTCTGGCTTCTGTCAAGAAGCCAATTTTGTATCCATTTAGATACCTCACCCTGGATCCCGTGAGATTTAACCTTATGCAACAACCTGCCATGCGGTACCTTGTCGAATCCCGATGGATGTCATCCTTGTGTCTTATAAGAAGTGGCTGGTACGATAGCTGACACATTGCTAATAATTTTCCAAAACTGCCTAGGTTCTGGGAAGGTTACATTAGATAGCAAGTGTAAAGGATTATCAAAATTGGAACTCTGCTGGCCAGTTAATCCAACATCTCTCGCAGGGAAAATTGCCCGTCCATTACAAAAGAAATTCTAGCAGGGCACTTGAATAAGCTATTAGTATTCAGGCAGGGTCAACATGTTTTTTTGGAAGGGATATCATTAACCAACCTGCTGGAATTCTTTGAGGAGTTAACCTGTGCTGTGGATAAAGGAGAGCCTGTAGATGTAGTGTACTTGGATTTCCAGAAGGCATTTTCTAAGGTGCCACATCAAAGGTTATTGTGTAAAATAGAAACTCATGGCGTAGGGAGTAACATATTGGCATGGATTGAAGTTCGGCTGGCTAACAGGAAGCAGAGTAGGCGTAAATGGGTCTTTTTCAGATTGGCAAGCTGTAACAAGCGGCTGTGCCACAGGGATTAGTGCTGGGACCTCAACTGTTTACACCTTATATAGATTACTGAATGATGGGATGGTTGCCAAATGATGACTCAAAGGTCAATGGGAAGATAAGTTGTGAAGGAAGGTACAAAAAGATTCTTGCTCACTCTTTACAGGAGTGGTGACAGCGGCTCAGGATTTGGCGAAGCTCTGCAAGCTGCGTATCCCATCAGTGAGATCATGACTTCCGATTCTCACTGGCCCTCGCTGGAGACATAATAAGGTACATTTCTGATTTAAATACATTTTAATGGGGTGGCACAGTGGTTAGCACTGCTGCATCACAGCGCCAGGGACCCAAGTTCGATCCCTGGCTTGGATCACTGTCTGTGCTGAGTCTGCTCATTCACCCCATGTTTGTATGGGTTTCCTCCGGGTGCTCCGGTTTCCTCCCACAGTCCAAAGATGTGCAGGTTAGGTGCATTAGCCATGCTAAAATTGCCCCTTATTGTCAGGGAGACTAGCTAGGGTAAATGCATGGGGCATAGGGCTTGTGTGGGATTGTGGTCAGTACTGACTTGATGGGCCAAATGGCCTCCTAATGCACTGTAGGGTTCTATGATTCCATTAATCCCCACCTCCCCCCAACTAAATATTGACCCCCAGCCATATTGGATTGAAAACTGGCTAGGTAACAGGAGACAGAGACTAGTAGTAGAAGGGTCCTTTTCTAGCTGGAGGTCTGTCACCAGTAGTGTGCTGCAGGGCTCAGTACTGGGACCTCTCCTCTTTGTAATATATATAAATGACTTGGAAGAGGGAGTACGTGGTGTGATCAGCAAGTTTGCAGATGACACCAAGATGGCAGGATTGGCAGATAGCGAGGAGGATTGTCAGGTGACACAGCAGGATATAGATAGGTTGGTATACTGGGCAGATAGATGGCAGATGGAATTTAATCCTGATAAATGCGAGGTGATGCATTTTGGAAGGAATAATGCAGGGAGAAGTTACATGATAAAGGGTAGACCAATTAAGAGTATAGAAATACAGAGGGACCTGGGAGTGCAAGTGCACAAGTCTCTGAAGGTGGCAACCCAGGTGGAGAAGGTTGCGAAGAAAGCTTACGGAATGCTAGCCTTTATAGGAAGGGGTATAGAGCATAAGAGCTGGCATCTAATGCTACAGTTGTACAGAATGTTGGTTAGACCGCATTTGGAGTACTGCGTCCAGTTCTGGTCACCTTACTACCAGAAGGACATGGAGACCCTGGAGAGAGTGCAGAGGAGGTTTACCAGGGTGCTGCCTGGTATGGAAGGACTGAGTTATGAGGAAAGATTGGGTAAACTGGGGCTCTTTTCCTTAGAAAGACGGAGATTAAGGAGGGATCTGATAGAGGTGTATAAAATAATGAAGGGTATAGATAGAGTCAACAGTGGCAGGCTTTTTCCTAGATTGGAGACAAATATCACGAGCTAAGGGTGAGGGGGGAGAAGTATAATTTGGATACCAGTGAATCCCAGTGTGTGTGTCGAACTGTATCCCAGTGAATCCCAGTGAACACCAGCACCTTTTCCTGCCTCTCCAACTCTCTAACATTCCAATTTTCTCAAATATTCCAGTCGCAGAGGGAGGAGTCTCGGCTCCAAACTCATCTCCAACTTCCGTGGCCTGGACCTCGGCTCCTCCCTCTGTGACTGGATCCTGAACTTCCTAACTCACAGACCACAATCAGTAAGGATAGGCAACAACAGCTCCTCCACGGTCACCCTCAACACCGGTGCCCCACAAGGCTGTGTTCTCAGCCCCCTGCTATATTCCTTATACACCGATAACTGTGGGCCAAATTCCTCTTCAATTCGACTTTCAAGTTTGTTGATGACACCACCAGAGTGGGTCAGATCTCAAACAATGAGACGAAGTACAGGGATGAAATAGAGAATTTGGTGAACTGGTGCGGTGAAAATAATCTCTCCCTCAATATCAACAAAACTAAGGAGATAATCACTGACTTCAGGAAGTGTAGAGGAGAACATGCCCTTGTCCCCATCAACGGGGATGAAGTAGAAAGGGTCGAGAGCTTCAGGCTTTTAGGTGTCTAGATCACCAAAAACCTGTGTTGGTGCCCCCATGCTGACACTATAGTTAAGAAAGCCCACCAACACCTCTACTTTCTCAGAAGACTAAGGAAATTTGGCATGTCAGCTACGACTCTCACCAACTTTTACAGATGCCACCACAGAAAGCATTCTTTCTGGTTGTATCACAGCTTGGTATAGCTCCTGCTCTGTCCAAGACCACACCAAAAGATTGTGAATGTAGCCCAATCCATCACGCAAAGCAACCTCCCATCCATTGACTCTGTCTACACTTCCTGCTGCCTCGGCAAAGCAGCCAGCATAATTAGGGACTCCACGCACCCCGGACATTCTCCCTTCCACCTTCTTCCATTGGGAAAAAGATACAAAATTCTGAGGTGACGTACCAACCGACTCAAGAACAGCTTCTTCCCTGCTGCTGTCAGACTTTTGAATGTCCCTACCTTGCATTAAGTTGATCTTTCTCTGCACCCTAGCTATGACTGTAACACGACATTCTGCACTCTCTCCTCTCCTTCTCTATGAACGGTATGCTTTGTCTGTATAGTGTGCAAGAAACAATACTTTTCATTGTATACTAATAATGACAATAATAAATCAAATCAAATTTGACATCGATCAGCACTAACTGTGCACATTTAAAAGAAAAATGACAAAATCATCAAAACTATAAACAACTTCCCCATAAAGCTTTCAGAACATTTTGTTCAGTCGGCCCCGTGCAGCTGTGCTTATTTTTTTGCATTTATGAAATGAAATCTCCTTGTTTGGTTGTGTAGTTAAAGGTTAAGATGAGGAGCAGAAGTTCCTCCACTGCTGGAGTTTCCCAGATCTATTAAAGTGAAATCAGAAACAGACACAGATTCTTGGATGCTCAGAAAGACCACAGACTCAGATGGTGGCCCCTACTCCCCATGCTGGCTCAGTGAAAGAACTCTCCAATTAGCCCTACTCCCTGCCCTTCCCGTATATCCTTGTGGGAAATTCCATGTTTCCAATTTCTTTCCAACCTTCCTTTGCAAGTTAGCGTTGAATCTGCTTCTACTGCCATCTGTGGAAGAAAGCTCCTTCAGTTACTGACCTGTTTCCACTGGACACAGCTTCTCCCTGTCTGTCCTTATCTGAGGAAGGGTGTCCTTGCTATAGAGGGAGTACAGTGAAGGTTTACCAGGCAGATTCCTGGGATGGCAGGTCTGTCACATGAGGAGATACTAAGTCAGTTAGGATTATATTCACTGGAGTTTAGAAGCATGAGAGGGGATCTCATTGAAACTTATAAAATTCTAACAGGGTTAGACAGGGTAGATTCAGAAAGAATGTTCCCGATGGTGGGGGGAGTCCAGAACGAGGGGTCATAGTTTGAGGATAAGGGGTAAACCTTTTAGAACTGAGGTGAGGGGAAATTTCTTCACCCAGAGGGTGGTGAATGTGCGGAATTCACTGTCACAGGATGTTGTTGAGATCAAAATATTAATTACAGCCCTTGGGGTTACAGGGATCAAGGGATATGATTTGATTTGATTTGAATAAATTAGGCTTGTACACGTTAGAGTTTAGAAGAATGAGGGGAGATCTCATTGAGACGTATAAGATGATGAATGGGATGGATAGGATAGAGGTGGAGAGACTCTTCCCGCTCAGAAAGGATAGCAGGACTAGAGGGCACAGCCTCAAGATAAAGGGGGGGCGGTTTAGAACAGAGTTGAGGAGGAACGTCTTCACTCAAAGGGTGGTGAATCTCTGGAATTCTCTGCCCATTGAAGTGGTGGAGGCTGCCTCGCTAAATATTTTTAAGACGCAGGTTGATGGGTTTTTGATAAGAGAGGGGATTAAGGGTTATGGGGAGAGGGCGGGAATGTGGAACTGAGCCACGACAGATCAGCCATGATCTTATTGAATGGCGGGGCAGGCTCGAAGGGCTAGTTGGCCTACTCCTGCTCCTATTTCTTATGTTCTTATGTTCTTATGTATTAGTACACAATGAAAAGTATTGTTCCTTGCGCGCTATACAGACAGCACATACTGTTCATAGAGAAGGAAAGGAGAGAGTGCAGAATGTAGTGTTACAGTCATAGCCGGGATGTAGAGAAAGATCAACTTAATGCAAGGTAGGTTGATTCAGAAGGCTGATGGCAGCGGGGAAGAAGCTGTTCCTGAGTCAGTTGGTAATTGTCCTCAGACTTTTGTATCTTTTTCCCAGGGAAGAAGGTGGAAGAGAGAATGTCCGGGGTACGTGGGGTCCTTAATTATGCTGGCTGCTTTGCCAAGGTGGCGGGAAGTGTAGGCAGAGTCAGTGGATGGGAGGCTGGTTTGCGTGATGGATTGGGCTACATTCACGACCTTTTGTAGTTCCTTGCAGTCTTGGGCAGAGCAGGAGCCCATACCAAGCTGTGATACAACCAGAAATAATGCTTTCTATGTTGCATCTGTAAAAGTTGGTGAGAGTCGTGGCGGACATGCTGAATTTCCTTACTTATCTGAGAAAGTAGAGGTGTTGGGGGAAGGGAAATCAGGAAATTAAATTCAATGATCAGCTATGGTCAAAATGACTGGTAGAGCAGGCTCGAAGGGCCAAAAGGCCTACTCCTGCTTCTAGTTTCTATGAGAGACATGACAAAGGTTACTGTATGGTAGGAAAGTGAACTGATTCTGATGCTGGAATCTGAAACCAAAAGAAAAAACGCTGGAAAATCTCAGAGGTCTGGCAGCATCTGTAAGAGAGAAAAGAGCTGACGTTTCGAGTCCAGATGACCCTTTGTTGAGATTTGACAAAGGGCCATCTGGATTTGAAACGTCAGCTCTTTTTTCTCCTTACAGATGCTGCCAGACCTGCTGAGATTTCCCAGCATTTTCTCTGATTCTATCACTACCTGAAATTGTTTTTGAACACCTCTATTAGATTACCCTTTAACCTTCTCTACCCGAAGGTGTAATCCCCAATTTGTTTGACTCTGTGTCAGATGATGTGCTCCATCGCTCGTCCCATTGTGTTATATCTCCTCCGCATCCTCTCCGAGGCCTTGACATCCCTTCAAAAGCATGGAGCTCTTGATTGGCCTCAGTACTTAGTTGAGGATTAACCAGTAATTGACAAGTGATTCATACAACCTCTATTTCCGGAGTCTATGCTCCTGTGCATTTATTAACTGGACTTAGCGCCTTTAAGACACGTGAGGATTTTCTCTCTAATTCCAGGCGAGGTCCCAGGGAAATCGAGATCTGTAAAAGCTGCATCATTACTTAAGAAAAGTGCTAAGGGTAGGCCAGAAAATTATCGGCTGGTCAAATTACTGGAAACAATTCTGAGAGATAAGAAGAAGCTGCCATTTAAAAAGACACGTGTTAATCAGGGACAGTCAGCATGGTTTTATTAGAAGAAGATTGTGTCTTACCAAACTAATATTTTTTGAGGAAGTAACAAGGAGGATTGATGAAGGTAGTGCAATTAATGTTACCTACGTGGATTTCTGTAAGGCACATGGCAAGATCCCACATGGTCAGGAAAATGAGCTCTCAGGGGAAGTGAGATCTCAGGGGAAGTGAGGGGAGGGTGGTGTTTCTTTGGAAGGAACTTGTCAAATGCAGGCAATAAAAATACAACAAAACTTACTGCAACTTATAAATCAAAGAAAGGGCTTCATTTAGAAACCTCATTACTCCAAACTTGGGGCCTCGCCTCGGGCCACCAAGCTCCACGCAATTCCAAACAGGTTCTTATTTATAGTTATTCAGTTGGTCAGCTGACCATCACATCATTCTGTAATTGGTTCCATGGTTTACTGGGTCAGCTGACTCTTACAGCTGGTTACCATTGGTCATATTATATCCAATACAACGTTGTCATCGGTTGCACTGTAACAGGGGTGGTGGTTGGGGTGGGGGGCAGGTGTTGTGGGGAGGAGGATTAGAGAATGGATGGCTTCCTCAGCAGCCTGCCCCTGGGCATGGCCAATATGGTCCTTAATGGGTCCAGGTAGTGGGTAGTCGAGGGAGTTGTTCAGCCCAAGGGTCTGTCCCTCTTCCGAGGCAACTTTTACCCCTGGATATCCCTGGAGAGGGAGCATGTGGTGTCCACGGTTACACTCGAGGCCTTCCGTGACCTGTGGGCATGGTGGCGTCTGGAGTATAACACCTCCATTCACAATGAGGTTTTAATTTCATTTATTAAGTTTCCACTGAGTTTTTTTTCACTCCTTGAGGGGGTTAGTCATCAGTTAATTAGTTACTGCTGTTGATTTAGTTCTAAAAGAAAGGAGTGTATAGGAGCAAACTGAAAGTGTGAATGTTGGATTTGGAAGGGTATGTTTACGATGTGTCACTCCATCAATAAAAGGAAATAAAGTGTATGGAGATAAAGGGCCAGTCTATCCTTCACTATCTGGCTCTCTACATAATACAGCATTGGAGTATGGGGAGAGACCATCATTGATAGAGAAACTGAGGCCTCGTCTATCCAGGAGTGGGCATAAAAAATCCCATGGTTACCATTTTGAAAGAGAACGGTGGGGGGAGCTTTAGTCATTGAGCTGCCTAATCATTATCCATTAACCAACAACATTAACCAAGATGATCTAGTCATTGATGGAGTCGATACTTGTGGGATCTTGCTGTGTACAAATTGGCTCCTGTATTTGCCACATTACACCAGCCAGTGCTGTAAAATTACTTGATTGGCAGTAGAGTGCACTGGGACATCCCCAGGATTTGAAAGGCGTTGATGCACCTCCTTTCTCCTTAAAAAATTGGCAAGTCAACGTTACAGCTTTATAGAACCTTAGTGAGGCCGCACTTGGAATATAGTGTTCAGTTCTGGTCGCCACACTACCAGAAGGATGTGGAGGCTTTGGGGAGGGTAGAGAAAAGATTTATCAGGATGTTGCCTGGTATGGACGGCATTAGCTATGAGGAGAGGTTGGAGAAACTTGGTTTGTTCTCACTGGAGCGACGGAGGTTCAGGGGAGACCTGGTAGAAATCTACAAGATTATGAGAGGCAAGGACAGAGTGGATAGTCAGAAGCTTTTTCCCAGGGTGGAAGAGTCAATTACCAGGGGGGCACAGGTTGAAGGTGCGAGGGGCAAGATTTAAAGGAGATGTACGAGGCAAGTTTTTTGTATAGAGGGTAGTGGGTGCCTGGAACCTGTTGCCGGGGGGGTTAGTGGAAGCAGATACAATAGTGAGTTTTAAGGGGCATCTTGACAAGTACATGAATAGGATGGGAATAGAGGGATATGGTCCCTGGAAGGGTAGGGGGCTTTAGTTCAGTCGGGCAGCATGGTTGGTGCAGGCTTGGAGGGGCCGAAGGGCCTGTTCCTGTGCTGGAATTTTCTTTGGTCACCGTGCTGCCTTCGAATTAGATTGACGTCTATAGATCCCAGTGAGATTCCCGTGTCCAGCAAAATTCCCATACCTTTCCAGGTAGCCACTGATAACAGCCTGTTGGACAAGTCATCCATTCCTAATCTCTGATCTTAAGCGACTTCAGATAAGAAAGGTCCGCCAATTCAGAATGCAGACAAGTAGACAAGTTTCCTTTGTGCAATAGAAAGAAAGAGAGAAAGAGACTCGATTCATTAGGATGCCTCAGTGAAGATAAGGAGCTGTATGTTTACCCTGAGAAAGATCACAGACTGGCAACAGAGAGAAGCTGAGATCATGGGAAGGAAAGTTCTTCATCCACGTCAATGAATTATTCCCTTACCCATTGGCTGTATTAACGCACCTTCCAATTTAGTGAGGTGATTACTGACCTTATAGGGATATTTAAATTACTTACCTGTTGCACAGCCAGGTATAAAAAGTGGCAATTTGTCTCACAACTTCAGATTGTGGCTGGGAGTTTGAGCTCAAAGCTTTGAACGTTTGCTAGGCCTCGGTTTCTGGAATCAGACGTTCTCAATGCTGTCAGTGAGCTCATTCGGAGCCTGAACTTTCTGACTGAGCGAAGCTCGGCTTGCGTCAGGGTCAAAGCTTCTGCAGTTAGCTCGCTGGCTAACGCTGGGTTCAAACGGGGCAAAGCAGGAAGGAGAAATGGACTGGACGGAGCCCCATGGCCCAGATGGCAAAACCTTCAGGACCAGTTAATGATTGGGTGCCTCAGTCAACAATTCATTCTCCAACCGCTAATCCTTTTACCTGGCTGGATTTCTATCCAGTTCTGGTACTCTGTAACATGCTGGCTGGAAGGATGGTGGAGGTAGGATCCAACAGTAACTTCACAAAGGTATACTCAAACAGCAGAGTGATTGGCAGGACTATGGGAAGAGAGTGGGTGAGTGGGACTAAATGGAGCACTCTTTCAATGAGATGGCAGAGGCGTAATGGGCTGAATGGCCTCCTTCTGCATTAGATTTGATGATTCCGAGTTTGTTTTTGTAAGTGTTGGTCATCTCAGTTTCAAGACCTTGTTGTCCAACAAGGGACATACACGCGGTGGGTCGTGCAAGGGCTGCTCTTGGATGTTGCTTTGAGAGTTGCCTAGTGCTTCACGTCGATAGTGTACGCTTAAACTGGACCATCTGACGGGCAACACGACAGCTCAGTGACTATCACTGTTTGCTGTGCAGATACATGGATTTGGGCTGGTGTCTGTGGGAGTTTGCACATTCTCCCCGTGCTTGTGTGGGTTTTCTCCGGGTGCTCTGGTTTCCTCTCTCATCCCAAAAACGTGCTCTTAGGCTGATTGGTGTAACAAATTGTCCCTAAATTAGTCTCCCCTCAATCTTTCCCCATTGGTGTAGACAAAGGTCATGGGTAGAGGAGGGCACTCACAATGTTAAAATGGCGGCGCGGGCTCGTTGGGCCGAAGGGCCTGTTTCCCGGGCTGGGTTGTTCTTTGTTTTTATGAGGGCCACAAAATTCTTGATGGGCCTGAGATGTGAAGATTGAAGTAAAATGCCTAGAGGATCTTCATAATTCTGTAAAGTAACCCAGTGTTCTGGATTTATTGCTGAATTAGTTCTGACACTTCACAGTTGCTGTTGTTGGCCTTTTGCCAGCTGAATGCGATTTAGGGATTTTCCTAGCATTGTTTGCAGACTAATTGTTGGGTGTGCTTTATTCACAACTCCAGAGAACGTAGGGAGAAATATTTTGAAGCACTCTATGGATTGCAGGGTGCAGAATGGAGGGTGCAGTTGATGCATTGTCCTTCCATCTCTGCCACCTCGGGTCAAAATTATTCCTGGCCCATTGGATCAAAAGAACCTGGTTGATACTGAAATGTACCTGCAAAAAGGGCAACCCCAAATTACCCATTCTTGTGCAATGAGCTGGGAGCTGTTGATTCTGTCTCTTCCCACGCCAATTTCTCAGAGTATGCTGGTGCCAAGAACCACAGATGGCTGAGTGCCATGCCTTCCATTCTCACTGGCAGTGATAGCGGGGCGTGCGAGATTGGAGAATCCCGAGCATTATCTCTTTGAAAACATTCCAATTGAAAAGTCCCAATTCACTAACACCCTTCTAACTCATTGCATGATACAGAATCCCAATGGATCAAACCTTTACCCATTCACTCCCATTGCACACAATCCCAATGAACCCAAACACCTTCCTGCTTACTCCCGCTGTCCATGATCCGAGTGGTCCCAATCCCCTTCCTGTTCACTCCCACTGTACGCAATCCCAATGGACTCAAACCCTTTCCCATTCACTCCAACACACTCAATCCCAATGGACCCAACCCCTTCCCGTCCACTGCAATTGTACACAACCCAAATGGACCCAAATCTCTTCCCGTTCACTCCCATTGCATACAGTCCCAATGGACCCAAAACCCTTTGCCTTCACTCCAATTTTACACAATCTCAAAAGGATCCAAACCTCTTTCCATTCACTCCCACTGTACACAGTCCCAATGGATCCAAAACCCTTCCCATGCACTCTCATTGTACACAATCCTAATGGACCCAAACCCTTTCCCATTCACTCCCACTGTACACAACCCCAATGGACACAATCCACTTCCCATTCACTCTCATTGTACACAATCCCAATGGTTCCAATCACTTTCCCACTCACCTTCCACTGTACACAATCCCAATGGAACCAATTCCCTTCCCATTCACCCCTATCGTACACAATCCAAATGGACCAAACCCCTTCCCATTCACTCCCACAGCACGCAATCCCAATGATCCCAATCCCTTTCCCATTCATGCCTATTGTACACAATCCCAACGGACCATTGTATGGATGAAACCATTTTCCATGCATTCGCATTGTATAAGGACTCAAATGACCAACTCCAGTCCCTGTTTAACTGGAGTTCTGATTCCCCTGCAGATATTTTCATAAGAACATAAGAAATAGGAGCAGGAGTAGGCCATCTAGCCCTTCGAGCCTGCCCCGCCATTCAATAAGATCATGGCTGATCTGTCGCTGCTCAGTTCCACTTTCCCGCCCTCTCCCCATAACCCTTAATCCCCTCTCTTATCAAAAACCCATCAACCCGCGTCTTAAAAATATTTATCGAGGCAGCCTCCACCACTTCAACGGGCAGAGAATTCCAGAGATTCACCACCCTTTGAGTGAAGAAGTTCCTCCTCAACTCCGTTCTAAACCGCCCCCCTTTTATCTTGAGGCTGTGCCCCCTAGTCCTACTGTCTTTTTTGAGCGGGAAGAGTCTCTCCACCTCTATCCTATCCATCCCATTCATCATCTTATACGTCTCAATGAGATCTCCCCTCATTCTTCTAAACTCTAACGAGTACAAGCCCAGTTTATTCAGCCTCTCCTCATAGCTCAACCCCCTCAACTCCAGTATCAGCTTAGTAAACCTCCTCTGCACTCCCTCCAAGGCCAAAATATCTTTGCGCAGGTGCGGCGCCCAAAACTGCACACAGTACTCCAGCTGCGGCCTCACCAATGCCCTATACAGCTGCAGCAAGACCTCCCTACTTTTATATTCAATCCCCCTCGCTATGAAGGCCAGCATCCCATTTGCCTTCCTGACCACCTGCTGCACCTGCAAGCTGGGTTTTTGCGACTCATGCACAAGGACCCCGAGGTCCCTCTGCACCGTCGCCTGCTGCAGTTTTTCGCCCCGTAAGTAATAGTCCTTCCTACCATTCTTCCTACCAAAGTGGACCACCTCACACTTGCCAACATTAAATTCCATTTGCCATTTCCTGGCCCATTCGCCCAGCCTATCTAGATCCTTCTGCAGACTCTCCACACCCTCTGCACAATTTGCCGTTCCCCCAACCTTGGTGTCATCAGCAAATTTCGACACCCTACACTCGGTTCCCTCCTCCAGATCATCTATATAAATGGTAAAAAGCTGAGGCCCCAGCACCGACCCCTGGGGCACTCCACTAGTCACCATCCGCCAATCCGAATAGCACCCGTTGACCCCCACTCTCTGCCTCCTATTTGACAACCAATCCTCTATCCACCCTAACACCCTACCCCCAACTCCATGTCCCTCGACCTTCTGCAATAACCTCTTGTGAGGTACTTTGTCAAACGCCTTCTGAAAATCCAGAAAGACCACATCCACCGGCTCTCCTCTATCCACCGCCCTAGACACATCCTCATAGAACTCCAGTAAATTTGTCAGACATGACTTCCCTTTAATGAAACCGTGCTGCGTCTGCTCTATCAAGCAATTCCCTTCAAGATGCCTCGCAATTTCCTCCTTAATGACAGATTCTAACATTTTACCTACCACAGACGTTAAACTAACCGGCCTATAATTCCCTGCCTTTTGCCTGGCACCCTTCTTAAACAACGGCGTAACATTAGCCGTTTTCCAATCATCCGGCACTTCCCCGGAATCCAGCGACGTCTGGAAAATAACCACCAAGGCATCCACTATCACCTCCGCCATTTCTTTCAGAACCCTCGGATGCATTCCATCCGGTCCTGGGGACTTGTCCACAATCAGCCCCTCCAGTCTGTCGAGCACCGCCTCTCTAGTAACGGTAATGTCATTAAGACCCTCCAGTCCTATTCTAAAATCACTATTCTAAAATCTAAGAGATAGCAAGAGTTTTTATAAATATATAAAAAAGAAGAGGCTGGCTAGAGTGAACGTTGGACCCTTAGAGGATGAGAGGGGGGACTTAGTGGTAGGGGATGGGGAAATGGCTGAGGCCTTGAATAACTTTTTTGTTTCGGTCTTCACGGAGGAGGACGTGAATAATTTGCCGGGTGTTAGCGATGGAAAGATGGTAGGAGTGGAGGGCCTGAATGAAATTATTGTTACTAGAGAGGCAGTGCTCGAAAGACTGGAGGGACTGATTGTGGACAAGTCCCCAGGACCGGATGGAATGCATCCAAGGGTTCTGAAAGAAATGGCGGAGGTGATAGTGGATGCCTTGGTGGTTATTTTCCAAACGTCGCTGGATTCTGGGGAAGTGCTGGAAGATTGGAAAACGGCTAATGTTACGCCGTTGTTTAAGAAGGGTGGCAGGCAAAAGGCAGGGAATTATAGGCCGGTTAGTTTAACGTCTGTTGTAGGTAAAATGTTAGAATCCGTGATCAAGGAGAAAATAGCGAGGCATCTTGAGGAGAATTGTTTGATAGAGCAGACGCAGCACGGTTTTGTTAAGGAGAAGTCGTGTCTGACGAATTTATTGGAGTTCTATGAGGATGTGTCTAGGGCGGTGGATAGAGGAGATCCGGTGGATGTGGTGTTTCTTGATTTTCAGAAGGCGTTTGACAAGGTGCCTCACAAGAGGTTATTACAGAAATTGGGGGTAGGGTGTTAGCGTGGATAGAGGATTGGCTGTCAAGTAGAGGCAGAGAGTGGGGGTCAGTGGGTGCTATGTGGATTGGCGGCTGGTGACTAGTGGAGTGCCCCAGGGGTCGGTGCTGGGGCCTCAGCTATTTACCATTTATATAGGTGATCTGGAGGAGGGAACCAAGTGTATGGTGTCGAAATTTGCTGATGACACCAAGATTGGTGGAACGGCAAATTGTGTGGAGAGTCTGCAGAAGGATCTAGGTAGGCTGGGTGAATGGGCCAGGAACTGGCAAATGGAACTTAATGTTGGCAAGTGTGAGGTTGTCCGCTTTGGTAGGAATAATGGTAGGAAGGACTATTACTTACATGGTGAAAAGCTGCAGCAGGCGACGGTGCAGAGGGACCTCGGGGTCCTTGTGCATGAGTCGCAAAAACCCAGCCTGCAGGTGCAGCAGGTGGTCAGGAAGGCGAATGGGATGCTGGCCTTCATAGCGAGGGGGATTGAATATAAAAGTAGGGAGGTCTTGCTGCAGCTGTATAGGGCACTGGTGAGGCCACAGCTGGAGTACTGTGTGCAGTTTTGGTCGCCGCACTTATGCAAGGATATTTTGGCCTTGGAGGGAGTGCAGAGGAGGTTTACTAGGCTGATACCGGAGTTGAGGGTGTTGAACTATGAGGAGAGGCTGAATAAACTAGGCTTGTACTCGTTAGAGTTTAGAAGAATGAGGGGAGATCTCATTGAGACGTATAAGATGATGAATGGGATGGATAGGATAGAGGTGGAGAGGCTCTTCCCGCTCAGAAAGGACAGTAGGACTAGAGGGCACAGCTTCAAGATAAAGGGGGGGAGGTTTAGAACGGAGTTGAGGAGGAACTTCTTCACTCAAAGCGTGGTGAATCTCTGGAATTCTCTGCCCGTTGAAGTGGTGGAGGCTACCTCACTAAATATTTTTAAGATGTGGGTAGATAGGTTTTTGATAGGCAAGGGGATTAAGGGTTATGGGGAGAAGGCGGGAATGTGGAACTAAGACACGACAGATCAGCCATGATCTTATTGAATGGCGGGGCAGGCTCATGGGGCTAGATGGCCTACTCCTGCTCCTATTTCTTATGTTCTTATGTTCTTATCATCTAATCGTATTGCAACTGAGTGAAGAAGTTTCTCCTCATCTCAGTCCCAAATGATCAGCCCCTTATCCTGACACTGTGCCCTGTGTTTTAGATTCCCCAACCAGCAGAAGCAATCTCTCAGTTAGATTTGTCTGATCATTCTATCATGTTCTAGATTCGATCACTGATGTCAGTCTAACTGACCTGTAAATTCCCTGTTTTCTCCCTCTCTCCTTTCTTGAATACTAGTGTTGCGTTCACTAACTTCTAATTCGCTGGGAACGTTCTAGAATCTCCACCGTCACCATCCCTGGATATGTCCTGTCCCACCAGCAGAATAAACCAGCAGAGTGACGGCACAGTGGGATACAGTCAGGAGGAAGTTGCCCTGGGAGTCCTTAGCATTGACCCCAGAACCCATGAAGTCTGATGGCATCAGGTCAAACATGGGGCAAGCAAATCTTCACTGATTTCCACGTACCAACTACTGGCTCGATGGATTCAGAACTGGCTTGGCCATAGAAGACAGAGGCTAACGGTGGAAGGGTGTTTTTCTGAATGGAGGGCTGTAAGTAGTAGTGTTCTGCAGGGATCAGTGCTGTTTGTAATAGAATAATAGAACCCTACAGTGCAGAAAGAGGCCCTTCGGCCCATCGAGTCTGCACCGAACACAATCCCACCCAGTCCCTACCCCCATATCCCTACATATTATGCCCACTAATCCCTCTAACCTACACATCCCTGGACACTAAGGGGCAATTTCTTAGCATGGCCAATCAACCTAACCCGCACATCTTTGGACTGTGGGAGGAAACCGGAGTACCCAGAGGAAACCCACACAGACACGAGGAGAATGTGCAAACTCCACACATATAATATATATAAATGACTTGGAAGAAACTGTAGCTGGTCTGATTAGCAAGTTTGTGGCTGATACTAAGTTTGCTGGAGTTGCAGAGAGTGATGAAGATTGTCAGAGAATACAGCAGGATATAGATAGGCTGGACAATTGGGCGGAGAAATGGCAGACAGAATTTAATCCGGACAAATGCAATGTGATGCATTTTGGTAGATCCAATTCAGGTGGGAGCTAGAAAAGAAATGGGAGAACCATCAGGAGCACAGACACACAGAGAGATCTGGGAGTACAGGGCAACAGATCCTTAAAAGTGGCAGCACAGGTGGGAAAGGTGGTGAAGAAAGCATATGGCACACTTGCCTTCATCGGGTGGGACATAGAGTATAAAAGTTGGTAAATTATGTTAGTTATATAAAACGTTGGTTAGGCCACATATGGAATCCTGTTCCAATTCTGGTCACCACACTGCCAGAAGGATGTGGAGTCTTTGGAGAGAGTACAGGAAGGGTTTACCAGGATGTTGCCTGGTATTAGCTATGTGGAGAGAGTGAATAAATTGGGATTGTTCTCCCCGGAAGGACGGAGGCTGAGGGGCGAGCTGATAGAAGTTTATAAAATTGTGAGAGGTACAGATAGGGTGAACAGCTTTTTCCCAGGGCAATTACAAGGGGGCACAAGTTCAAGGTAAGGGGGGAAAAGGTTCAGTGGAGATGTGCGGGGGAATATTATTTACACAGAGGGTGGTGGAGGTCTGGAATGCACTGCCCAGTGAGGCGGCTGAGGAGGACACGTTAGCGACATTTAAGACTTATCTGGATAGACACACGGACGGATGGGGAATAGATGGATACAGGTGGTTGGTCAAGATAGGACAATGTGATCAGTGCAGGTTGGAGTGCCGAAGGGCCTGTTCCTGTACTATTTTGTCCTTTGTTCTTCTCTGTACTGTCCTCCTTCGCTGATGAATCAGCATTTCTTCATGTTGAGCACCAGTTGGCGGCGGAAGCACTGAGGGTGGTAAGGGTGCAGAACGTACTCTGGGTGAGGGGGGGGAGGATTTCAATGTCCATCACTAAGAGTGGCTCGGCAGCAGCACTACTGATCGAGCTGGCCGGCTCCCACAGCATACAACTGCTAGATTGGGTCTGCGGCGGGTGGTGGAGGAACCAACAAGAGAAAATAACACGCTTGATCTCATCCTTACCAATCTGCCGGCTGCAGATGATTCCGCCCATGACAGTATCGGTAAGAGTGACCGCCGCACAGTCCTTGTCGAGGCAAAGTCCTGTCCTCACGTTGAAAATAACCTCCAATAGCACTATCACCGTGCTAAATGAAACAGACTGCTAACAGATCCAGCAACTCAAGACTGTGGGCCATCAGCAGCAGTGGAACTGTACCCCAGCACAATCTGTAACCTCATGGCCCGGCATATCCCCCGCTCAACCATTACCATCAAGCCAGAGGATCAACCCCTGGTTCAATGGAGAGTGCAGGAGGGCATGGCAGGAGCAGCACCAGGCATACCTAAAAATGAGGTGTCAACCTGCTGAAGCTACAACACAGGACAACTTGTGTGGCAAACAGCGTAAACAGCAAGTGATAGACAGAGCTAAGCCATCTCACGTCCACCCGATCAAATAAAAGCAAAATACTCCAGAGGCTGGAATCTGATGAAGGGTCGTCTAGACTCAAAACATTGGCTCTATTCTCTCCCCACAGATGCTGTCAGACCCGCTGAGGTTTTCCAGCATTTTTCTGTTTTTGCAATGGATCAGTCCTAAGCTCTGCAGTCTCTCCACACCCAGCCATGACTCCCAGGACAGGTACAGCAGGGGGTTAGATACAGAGTAAAGCTCCCTCTACACTGTCCCCATCAAACACTCCCAGGACAGGTACAGCACGGGGTTAGATACAGAGTAAAGCTCCCCCTACACTGTCTCCCATCAAACACTCCCAGGACAGGTACAGCACGGGGTTAGATACAGAGTAAAGCTCCCCCTACACTGTCTCCCATCAAACACTCCCAGGACAGGTACAGCATGAGGTTAGATACAGAGTAAAGCTCCCTCTACACTGTCCCCATCAAACACTCCCAGGACAGGTACAGCACGGGGTTAGATACAGAGTAAAGCTCCCTCTACACTGTCCTCATCAAACACTCCCAGGACAGGTACAGCACAGGGTTAGATACAAAGTAAAGCTCCCTAACCATTGCCTCAATGTTGGCATTGCCACCTTGTACCTGTGCCCTGCCAGGAGCGATGGGGCAGAGGAGAGATTGGATTTTGGAAAGCGGTGAGGAAATGTTTGGAGATTTATTCTGATGTGAATAAAGGATGATTTGATGTTCCTGAATGCAGTGCTTCACCCTGGGGGAACGGTGGGGGTCGGGGTGGGGGGGGGGGGGGGGGGGGTGGCCGTTGGTGTTGATTTGGCAGGGTCATCTTTTTCTCTAATGTTGACTATTTACTGCAATTTTCTGATTGTTGGAATGTCAAAAGGAGGAAATTGGAACTGGAGAGCTCTCAGTTTTGCTGCAGCCTGTCTGTCACTGGCTGAGCGTTCGGGTAAAGTTTTGTTTTCCCGTGCGCCAGGTGCCTTAGGAAGTGCATTCACCGCAGGACATCCAATCGGGGGATGGCCAAAGGGTGTGTGAGGGCTTGTTTGATGTTTGGTAGAACAGTGAAGTATCAGAGCAAAGGGGCAAAGTGCCAACCCACACCTGCACACTAAACAATTAGCTCCATTATGCAACCTGCAAACCTCAAGAAATTTCCAGAAAGTTTGATAAAAAGAGCAACTTATTAACATGTTCCTGACAAATCTCTGCAGAACGTGGTTAGGTGATTTTTCCTGGGTGTTGTACCAATTAGAACCTCTCCCTTTTCAACAGTAAAACATAAGAACATAAGAAATAGGAGCAGGAGTAGGCCATCTAGCCCTTCGAGCCTGCCCCGCCATTCAATAAGATCATGGCTGATCTGTCGTGGCTCAGTTCCACTTTCCCGCCCTCTCCCCATAACCCTTAATCCCCTCTCCTATCAAAAACCCATCAACCCGTGTCTTAAGAATACTTAGCGAGGCAGCCTCCACCACTTCAATGGGCAGAGAATTCCAGAGATTCACCACCCTTTGAGTGAAGAAGTTCCTCCTCAACTCCGTTCTAAACCGCCCCCCCTTTATCTTGAGGCTGTGCCCCCTAGTCCTACTGTCCTTTCTGAGCGGGAAGAGCCTCTCCACCTCTATCCTATCCATCCCATTCATCATCTTATACGTCTCAATGAGATCTCCCCTCATTCTTCTAAACTCTAACGAGTACGAGCCTAGTTTATTCAGCCTCTCCTCATAGCTCAACCCCCTCAACTCCGGCATCAGCCTAGTAAACCTCCTCTGCACTCCCTCCAAGGCCAAAATATCCTTGCGTAAGTACGGCGCCCAAAACTGCACACAGTACTCCAGCTGCGGCCTCACCAATGCCCTATATAGCCACAACAAGACCTCCCTACTTTTATATTCAATCCCCCTCGCTATGAAGGCCAGCATCCCATTCACCTTCCTGACCACCTGCTGCACCTGCAGGCTGGGTTTTTGCGACTCATGCACAAGGACCCCGAGGTCCCTCTGCAAAGTCAAAATCTAGTCAGTAAACTTGGCCAAAGAGGTCAGTTTTGGTGTGGTGTTGCCGACGATGGACTGGGGTGGGTACAGCAGGTACAGGTTAAAGTCCAAGAGGTTTAACTGGCAGCACGAGCTTTCGGAGCGCTGCCCCTTCATCGGGTGAGTGAACCTGAGTCAGTTTTAAGGAGCGTCTCCAGCGAGGAAGGGGAGGGAGAGAGGCCGGAGAGGTTTAGTGAGGAAACTCCGGGGGGAGTGGAAGGTGTAACGGACACTCAAGAGACCGGAACTGGAGGGAGACCGAGGTCTTGGAGGGAGGTAGAATCATAGAATCCCAACAGTGCAGAAGGAGGCCATTCTGTACTGACAACTATCCCACCCAGGCCCTATTCCTGTAACATTCATTTACCCTGCTAATCCCTTGACATTAAGGGGCAATTTAAGAGGCCAATCCACCTCACCCACACATCTTTTGACTGTGAGAGGAAACCGGAGCACCCGGAGGAAACCCACGCAGATACGGGGAGAATGTGCAGGCTCTGCACAGACAGTGACCCAAGGCCAGAATTGGACCTGGGTCCCTGGCGCTGTGAGGCAGCAGTGCCAGTCACTGTGCTACCCCATCCAGTAAGGAGTCTGGCAACACCAACCAATTTATTTGACAGGAAACTCACAAGCTTTTGGGGTTTGCCCCTTCGTCAGGTGAATGGAGAGTTCTGGCCTCAGACTGTGCGTTTAAACTGTCTGAGCAGTTATGTGCTCTGTCTGAGGCCTGAACTCTCCATTCGCCTGACGAAGAGGGAAACCTCGAAAGCTTGTGAGTTTACTATCAAATAAATCGGTTGGACTTAAACCTGGTGTTGTCAGACTTCTCACTGTGTTTACCCCAGTCCAACGCCGGCATCTCCACATCATGAACACCACCCCATCCAAGCAGATTGTGAAGATAATTGATTCACCTGCAATTAATGGACTTGGGTTTACCTCACGCTTTGTGATATCGGAATACCTCAGCGTAAGACTCACGATCAACCTCCTTCAGGATGCCAGATTTAATCAGACAGTCACTCTGCGCACCTGGAGCCCTCCGATAATAAAGGTCCAAACATTCCCTCTCCCATCCTGAGTATCTTTAGGATCCCCAGAAGAGGAAGAGTGGTGGTTTCAGTTTCCCCATCGCCTCTGACAATGCTGCTACCCCGCCCCCCAGCGCTGCCTCAATTGCAGCCGTTACCGTCATCTCAGATACCATAGAACCCTACAGTGCAGAAAGAGGCCCTTCGGCCCATCGAGTCTGCACTGAACACAATCCCACCCAGGCCCTACCCCCATGTCCCTACAAATTATACCCACTAATCCCTCTAACCTACGCATCCCTGGACACTAAGGGACAATTTCTTAGCACGGCCAATCAACCTAACTTGCACATCTTTGGACCGTGGGAGGAAACCGGAGCACCCGGAGGAAACCCACGCAGACACGAGGAGAATGTGCAGACAGTGACCCGAGCTGAGAATCGAACCCAGGACCCTGGAGCTGTGAAGCAGCAGTGCTAACCCACTGTGCTACTGTGTGCCATATTTTGCTATTTATTTATGGGTTGTGGGAGTCAGTGGCTGGGACAGCATTTATTGCCCATCCTTAATTACCCTTGAACTGAGTGAGTCGCTCGGCCATTTCAGAGGGGAGTTGAGACTCAGCCACATTGCTGTGGCTCTGGAGTCACATGGAGGCCAGACCGGGTAAGGACGGCAGATTTCCTTCCCTAAAGGGGACCCAGATGGGTTTTTCCGACCATCGACAATGGTTTCACGGTCATCGGTAGATTCTTAATTCCAGATTTGTTTTTCAATTGTGTTCACATTTCACCATCTGCCACGGTGGGATTTAAATGAGAACGTTACCCTGGGCCTCTGGATCACTGGCCCAGTAACAACACCACAATGAGAGCACAGCCACCCTGACACAAAGAGAGTAGGCAGCTTGGGAGACAACTGATCTCTTGTGCACTGTCTGTGCTGCGCTAATCTTGCTGGGTGATTTGAGCTCACACTAAAGTTCCTTATCATCTGAGTAAACACTCATGGCTAAGGCCAATATCCTCTTAATTTATCTCTCATAATGATAACAAAACAATATCACCCCTCACCTCTCACAATCTCTCCCTTTTCACGACAACACTCCTTATCTCTTTCTCTCTCTCCCGTAGCGCCCATCCTTTGAATATCCTCTTGTTTCTCCAGAACTGCAGAGCGAGAACTTGCATTTCTATAGCGCCTTCCGCAGCCTCACATGCCCCCAGAACACCTCCCGGCCAAGGAAATCCTTTCAAAGTTCAGCCACTGCACTAGTGCGGGGAATGCAGCACAGCAAGATCCCACAGCCAGCCGTGAGCTAAATGACCCGATCACCTATCCACCCATGGAAAAGCCAGTCAGGGCTAGGCAGGGTAGATGCAGGGAGGGATGTTCCCGATGGTGGGGGTGTCCAGAACCAGGGGTCACAGTCTGAGGATTCAGGATGGGAGGTGAGGAGACATTTCTTCACCCAGAGAGTGGTGAGCCTGTGGAATTCATTACCACAGGAAGTAGTTGATGCCAAAACATTGAATGTATTCAAGAGGCAGCTGGATATAGCACTTGGGGCAAATGGGATCAAAGGTTATGGGGGGAAAGTAGGATTAGGCTATTGAGTTGGATGATCAGCCATGATCAGGATGAATAGCAAAGCAGGCTCGAGGGGCTGAATGGCCTCCTCCTATTCCTATCTTCTCTGCTTCTATGCTTCTATCGATGACGTGGTTGAGGGATATATTTCAATCCAGCTACGGGGGGAGCACCCCTCACCCACTCCACCTCCCCCGCCCTCCGTCCCCTTACCCTCTCCAACCCCCCACCCTCCACACCCTCCCAGCCTCCACAATGCTACACACTCTGCAACCCCCGCCCCCCGCATCCCCCACCCTCCGCACCCCCTCATCCTCCGCAACCCGCCCCCCCCCCCAGCCTCCACAACTCCTCCACCTTCCGTTCCTCCCTGCCCTCCGCATCCCCCACCCTCCGCACCCCCTCATCCTCCGCAACCCGCCCCCCCCCCCAGCCTCCACAACTCCTCCACCTTCCGTTCCTCCCTGCCCTCCGCATCCCCCACCCTCCGCACCCCCTCATCCTCCGCAACCCGCCCCCCACCCCCAGCCTCCACAACTCCTCCACCTTCCGTTCCTCCCTGCCCTCCGCATCCTCCCACTCTCCACAGCCCCACCCCCGGCAACTGATGAACTTGAACTAAATGGATGGGTGATTAGTCAGGCCTCCGCCCCCTTGCTGTTTGTGGGATCTTACTGTGGAAACATTGACTGCTCCGTTTACACGGGAGTGGCAGCAGTGTCTGGAATTCACTCGAGTTAACTGCGAGGTGTTCTGGATTTCCTTGTGGGTGTGTATGGTGCTCCATAGCTGCAGCATCCTGTGGCGAGGGTTGATGGGAATATGATGTCCCTTTGCCCTTTCCAATGCGCTGGCTTTTCAGATGGAGACTTGCTGCCATTTTCCCAGAGGCCATATTGACCAAGCCAAGCGAAGGAGTCATGTTAACACCTCGACCCAGCACCCTCCACCTTCCAAAACCTCCTCAGCAAGCTGGGATTGAAATGGACAATCTTCCCCAAGCGTAAACCCTGATCACATTGAACCCACGGTTCATTGCTGCTCCATCACCTTTTATTCATTCATGGGATCTGGGTGTTGCTATCCTGTAAGTTTCAATAAGATCCCCCTCATCCTTCTAAACTCCATAGAGTACAGACCCAGAGTTCCTCATACGACAAGCCCTTTGTTCCAGGGATTATTCCTGTGAACTTCCTCTGGACCCTTTCCAAGGTCAGCACATCCTTCCTTAGGTATAGGGTCCAAAAACTGCTCACAATGCTCCAAATGGAGAACTATACCACTCCATAAGAGAGCTCCAAAAGAGCTGTATCTAATTTCCTGTTGAAATCACACAATGGTTTGGCCTTAGCTACTTTCTATGGGAGTGAATTCCACACACCCACCACCCTCTGGGTGACGAGATTTGTCTTCATCCTGATCAATATTCACCCCTCAACATGAAGCGTGTCCCTAACTGCCCTGGAACCGGGTGCCTTCTTCAGTAGTTCAGGGGAATTTTTGAGAGTAAACCACATTGCTGTGGCTCACACGTAGGCAAGACAAAGTCGACAGGCCCCCTTTCCTGAGGGACTTTATTGAATAGAACCCCTACAGTGCAGAAGGAGGCCGTTCGGCCCATCGCTTCTGCACCAGCCACAAGCCTACCCAACCCCTGTCCCTGTAGCCCCAGGTATTTATCCTTCTAAGCCCTGTGACACTAGGATCAATTTAGCATGGCCAGTCAACGTAACCCGCACATCTTTGGACTGTGGGAGGAAACTGGAGTACCCAAAGGAAACCCACGTAGACACAGGGGGAATGTGCAAACTCTGCGCAGACAGTGACCCAAGCTGGGAATCGAACCTGGGTCCCTGGCACTGTGAGGCAGCAGTGCCACTCTTGGGGCTAAAAGGATCAAGAAATCATAAGAACATAAGAAATAGGAGCAGGAGTAGGCCATCATCAGGCAGGTTTTTACAGCAAATAGTTTTATAGTCATCCTTTGACTTTAGTTCAAGCTTTTTACTGAATTCAATTTGTAACTGTATAACCATCGTGAGTTTTGAACCCAGGACCCCAGAGCATAACCCTGGGTCTCTGGATTATTGACCCAGTGACAAACTAGTATGCCACCGCCTTGCTTCCTGGGACCTCTGAATATTGGAGTCTCAGACTTCTCTCTCTAGCGTATTCCATCGTCCCTAAAAGCCTACCCTACCCTGACTTTCTCATTGCAGGCTGTGGGATCTGCCTGTGCAGCCAATGGCTGCTACCACAGTGGCCTATACCACAGCAACCTCCCCACTGCCCCCAACCCCCCTCCCAACCGGGTAATTGATGAGAAATGAGGGAGTTCTCGCAATGAATGAGGGGGGTTTGACAAAAGGTCACCTGGACTCGAAACGTCAGCTCTCTCTTCTCTCCTTACAGATGCTGCCAGGCCTGCTGAGATTTTCCAGCGTTTTCTCTTTTGGTTTCAGATTCCAGCATCTGCAGTAACTTGCTTTTATCCGGAGATGTCACCCTTGCTTTGCATGATCTAGAGATTGAGCTTTTGATGTCCTTAGGTTGTGGCCAGGTTCTTTGTAAAAAGTGGAGATTTGTTTTTGAAGTGTGGCCACTCTTGTGATATAGAGAAAGTGTCACACCAAAGATAGCTCTGTGTTAACGGTCAGATTATTTGCTTCATATTGAGGGGTGAATATTGATCAGGATGAAGAGAAATCTCGTCACCCAGAGGGTGGTGGGTGTGTGGAATTCACTCCCACAGAAAGTAGTTGAGGCCAAAGCATTCTGTGGTTTCAACAAGAAATTAGGTATAGCTCTTTTGGAGCTGTCTTATGGAGTGGTATAGTTCTCCATTTGGAGCATTGTGAGCAGTTTTTGGACTCTATACCTAAGGAAGGATGTGCTGGCCTTGGAAAGAGTCCAGAGGAAATTCACAGGAATAATCCCTGGAACAAAGAGTTTGTTGTATGAGGAACTCTGGGTCTGTACTCGTTGGAGTTTAGAAGGATGATGGGGGATCTTATTGAAACTTACAGGATACTGCGAGGCCTGAATAGAGTGGATGTGGACAGGATGTTTCCACTAGTAGGAAAAACTAGAACCAGAGGGTACAACCTCAGGCTAAAGGGGCAATCCTGTAAAGATTCGCATTCAAAATATCAGCCATGATTGAATGGCAGAGCAGACCCAATGGGCCGAGTGGCCTAATTCTGCTCATATGTCTTATCGTCTTGATGCTAAAGGGACTGAGGGATATGGGGGGAGCGGGGAACAGGATACTAAATTTGATGATCAGTCATAATCAAGATGAATGGTGGATCAGGCTCGAAGGGCTGAATGGCCTACTCTTATTTCTAGCCAGAGAGAACTCCCCTACCCTCTTCCCAGAAATGGTATTGAACCTTTTTTGCTCATTTATGAGAATAAATGGAGCCTTGGTTTGAGAGCTGGTAGCGCCTCTGACAGTGCAGCACTCACTCATTCACTCAGCAACCATCCCAGGAGCTTTGACCTGGACTTTCAGCTCAGCTTCTCGCAGTGAGTCTCCCCACTCTTGCTAAATGTCACTGCAGACACTTGAAGCTTGGGGCTGAGGAAGGGGATAACCGGGTAAACCTGAAGCTCTCTCAATCTCTCCCTGAGGTTCCCCAGCCTGGGATCCTCACTGTCGCCCCTCAGTGAGGAACACCTCTGGTCTTTGCCAAATGTGCAGATGATCCAACGATACGTAGAGGGACAGGTAGTATTGAGGAAGGAGGGGGGCTGCAGAAGGACCTGGACGGGTTAGGAGAGTGGGCAAAGAAGTGGCCGATGGGAAACTGGGGAAAGTGTGAGGTTATGGCGCTTTGGAAGGAAGTATAGAGGCATAGACTGTTCTCTAAACAGGGAAAGACTTTGAAAATCTGAAACACAAAGGGACTTGGAAGCCTTGGTTCAGGACTCTCTGAAGATTAACGTGCTGGTTCAGTCAGCAGTTGGGAAGTCAAATGCAATGTTAGCATTCATTTCTGGAGGATTAGAATACAAGAGCAGGGATGTACTTCTGAGGCTGTATAAGGCTCTGGTCAGACCCCATTTGGAGTATTGTGAGCAGTTTTGGGCCCCATATCTCAGGAAGGATGTGCTGGCCTTAGAGGGGGGGGCAGAGGAGGTTCACAAGAATGATCCCTGGAGTGAAGAGTTTGTCATTTGAGGAGTGGTTGAGGAGCCTGTGTCTGTACTCGATGGAGTTTAGAAGGATGAGGGGGGATCTTATTGAAACTTACAGAATACTGAGAGGCCCTGGATAGAGTGGACATGGACAGGATGTTCCCACTGTGGGAGCAACTTGAACTCGAGGGCACAACCTCAAGGTAAAGGAAACAGGGATGAGGAGGAATTTCTTCAGCCAGAGAGTGGTGAATCTGTGGGACTCTCTGCCGCAGAAGGCTGTGGAGGCCGGGTCATTGAGTGTCTTTAAGACAGAGATAGATAGGTTCTTGATTAATAAGGGGATGAGGGGTTATGGGGAAAAGGCAGGAGAATGGGGATGAGAAAAATATCAGCCATGATTGACTGGCAGAGCAGACCCGATGGGCCGAATGGCCGAATTCTGCTCCTATGTCTTCTGGTCTTTCAATAAGACAATACCACAACAGCTTAGAAAAAGTTGCAACTATTGGTATTGAGAAATTGCAGATTTTATTTAATTAGCACAATGCTTATAGATAATTGAGTGGGACAACATGCATCACTTGATAAATATTGCATCTTAATAAATGAAAAAGATGAGAACATGATAATTCCACTCAGCTATTCTGGCTATCACACTCAACAATTTATACTCAACCCTTCCATCAACTCCCGCTCTTCTTAACTTAACCCCGAGATGGCTGATATTGCCGGCAGGGCGATGTTTGTCATCCAGCTCTAGTTACCCCTGGGAAGGAGCTGGTTTACCTACTCAACAAACAGCTGCAGTCCAAACTACTCCTTATGAAACCCCAACCCCCCCCCCCCCCCCAGCAAAAGCTGAACTAGGATTTGAACCCAGGACCCTCTGGTCTGATGCTTTACCAACTGAGCTATAGGTCCAACACTGCACTCCATCCCACCTCAGATGCTGCCTCCCTCAGGCCCTGATAGAAAACTCTTTACTTTGCCATCAAGCCATGTCTACTCAAGCCTCGCTGATCCCCTCAGCACGGAATCCCCTACCCTCAGGAACACATTGTACTCTGGGGACCATTTCTGCGTCTCCATAAAATCCAATTCCATTCCCAACCGGACACTTATTCAATTCATTTTGGAAGAAGCTTCACTGGTTTAGTGAGCTACACACAGAACGAAAGGAGCAGAAGTAGACCATTCGGCCTCTCCAACCCACATTCAATAAGATCATGTTTGATCTCTTTGTGTTTCATGCACTACATTCCCATCCACCCCCAATGATCTTTGATTCCCTTTTCTAACAAGAATCATATCAGCCATGATTGAAAAGCAGAGCAGACTCGATGGGCTGAATGGCCTAATTCCGCTCCTATATTTTATGGTCTAAGAATCTATCCAGCCCTGCCTTAAAAGTATTCACGGACCCTGCCTCCATTATCTAACCTGGGGATGAGTCCATCTTAACTGAATAGCAGGGGTTATGAGTGACAGATGGAAATTGTTAACATCAGGAGAATGCCAACACAGAGTAAAGGGGGTGGCACGGTGGCACAGTGGTTAGCATTGATGCCTCAGAGCACCAGGGACCCGAGTTCGATTCCCGGCTTGGGTCACTGTCTGTGTGGAGTTTGCACGTTCTCCCTGTGTCTGCATGGGTCCCCTCCGGGTGCTCCGGTTTCCTCCCACAGTCCAAAGTTTCCACCCACAGTCCAAAGATGTGCGGGTTAGGTGAATTGGCCATGCTAAATTGCCCCTTAGTGTCAGGGGGACTAGCTAGGGTAAATGCATGGTGTTATGCAGATAAGGCCTGGGTTGAATTTGGTTGGTACATAGTTGATGGGCCAAAGAGCCTCCTTCTGTGCTGTAGGATTGTATGATTTCCCTCTACGTTACACTGCTATCTGAGAATAATGTAAGATTTCCACTCTCCACATCAGTCACCGTCTGTGACCTCCCATGGGTTCAAAGCAGTTCATTGAGATGCAATAATGATGAAGTGATGCTTACCCTCTCACAATTGGACTGAGTTTACATTTTATAAAAAGATTGAAGCTACATTTATCACCCCTGAAAACAGGTTCACATTACTGAGGGATTATCTGATAGAGTTTGTCATAAAAGTAAGGCAGTTCCGCTGATAGATGCTGCAGACTACACAAGATCCAGGAGGGAGTTGTGATACTTCCACAGTCTCTCACGTCTTCCTTGATTGGCATTGCTTTGGAATATTACGATCTGGAGAAAGATGCAAAGGGAAAGGCTTAGGATCAAGAATATTTTCATTTGACTTCATCGAAACATCACACAGTTCGAGAGCTAATTCTATTACTTACAACTAGTTAGAGTTGAATAGTTAGATGTTATGGATTGGATCTCTAATGAGTTCAAAATCCACAGAGACAAATTATGCAAACCATTGGTTAAGTACAGTCTAAGGCTCCCTCTACACTGTCCCCATCAAACACTCCCAGGACAGGTACAGCACGGGGTTAGATACAGAGTAAAGCTCCCTCTACACTGTCCCCCATCAAACACTCCCAGGACAGGTACAGCACGGGGTTAGATACAGAGTAAAGCTCCCTCTACACTGTCCCCATCAAACACTCCCAGGACAGGTACAGCACGGGGTTAGATACAGAGTAAAGCTCCCTCTACACTGTCCCCCATCAAACACTCCCAGGACAGGTACAGCACGGGGTTAGATACAGAGTAAAGCTCCCTCTACACTGTCCCCCATCAAACACTCCCAGGACAGGTACTGCACGGGGTTAGATACAGAGTTAAAGGTCTGCCTGCAAACACTTGTTAAACTATAACCTGAAGCTTCGAGGCGAGAGGCAGCATTATGGAAAAAACATAAGACCCCTTAACAGGAGTCATACATTTTGGAGTTGGTGTGATTAGAAGCTCGGAATGTTCTACTTACTGCTGCAACAGGCTGAGTTTGGAACATCTCCTCCATAATCTCTTCACCCATTTAGCGTCTGGTGGAGCGCACAGTTTCCTGTTCTTTTTTGTGATGAATCTATAAAACAAGGTTGAGTTTAACATTAGAAATTACCCAGTGAGTGACCCGCACCGTGTCATCTAGTCAGTGACCTGCGCCGTGTCACCCAGCGAGTGACCCGCACTGTGTCACCTCCTAGGGGACCTCACTCTGTTCAATGAGGACTCTGAAAATTCCCACTGAGTAGCTACTCTCCGTGGGGGGGTGTGATGGGGGGGGGGGTAGGTTCCGAGCAGGATTTTCACCCTCAGTCACCCCTCCTTCGCCCCAGTTGATATGTAACGTGCGACCCGTGTGCTTTGTGGGAGTTTGGATTGGAGTCTACAAGATTATGAGAGGCATGGACAGAGTGGATAGTCAGAAGCTTTTTCCCAGGGTGGAAGAATCAATTACTATGGAGGCACAGGCTTAAGGTGCGAGGGGCAAGGTTTAAAGGAGATGTACGAGGCAAGTTTTTTGTATAGAGGGTAGTGGGTGCCTGGAACCTGTTGCCGGGGGAGGGAGTGGAAGCGGATACAATAGTGAGTTTTAAGGGGCGTCTGGACAAATCCACGAATAGGATGGGAATAGAGGGATATGGTCCCCGGAAGGATAGGGGGTTTTAGTTCAGTTGGGCAGCATGGTCAGTGCAGGCTCGGAGGGGCCGAAGGGCCTGTTCCTGTGCTGTAATTTTCCTTGTCCTTTGTGGAATCTTATTCTCACACTCCCCCTCCCCACCCCTGCTCTGTCCCTGCTCTGTCCCTGCCCACCCATATCCAGACCCCGAGACACGTTCTTCACTGATAGCTGAGCCGGTGATATTCGCGACGGGACGTGGACCGTCCTGGTTTGTATCTGGGGAAAGGTGACGAGGGCTCTGGGCAGAATCCCCGCAACGGGGTTGAGCATCAGTCGGAATTGGGGCGGGGTGGGGGGGGGGGTGGGGGGGGTGATCTCTAAGTGTCCTTGAGTCATTCTAGTGGGGCAGTGCAGAGAGAGGGGGCCAGGCTGTGGGCTGGGGGGAATGGGAGGGAGGAGGGGAGGGGGTTCAGTCTGTGTGCTGGGGTCTGGGGGGGGGGCGGTGTGGTGGGGGGGTGGCGTGGGGGGTGTTGGATGGGGTGGAGAGGGACTGGACCAGGCTGCGGACTAGGGGAACGGGGAGGGTAGCGTCTGGCTGTGACTGGGGTGGGGTGGGGTTGGTGGTGGTGGGGGGTAGTCTGGCTGTGGCTGGGGAGCGGTGGGTGCGGTGGGGGGGGGGGTGCGGTTCAGGCTGTGGCTGGGGAGGGTGGGTTGCGGTGGGGGGGGGGGCTGCGGTTCAGGCTGTGGGGTCTGGGCTGTGGAAGGTGGGCTGGGTAGAGCACAGAGTGTTTGTACTCACACGACGGCAGGAATCCGACAGCCCATGGCCGTGTCCTGGCTCTTGCAAGCTGCCACGATGCGCCGGGGAATCACTTTGTGGCTGACATCCAGGCAGCAGTCCACGGCACTGTTGTCACCGCGGTTACCTGCAGAGGGGGAGAGAAAGGGTATCATCGCCGCTGCCAGACTCAGAACCAGAGGAACACCCTGGCCGGGTGTAGAGGGAGAGGCCATTCAGCCCATTGCGTCTGTGCCAGCCAAACAAGTAAAATAAGCCACCCGTTCTAATCTGCCTTCCCGGTTACAGAACCCCCCGGGTCAGTGCCAGGTGCACAGTAAGGTGTGGGTGCGGGATGGTAAGTACGAGATCCCCGATGACCCGGTCGATCACAGGATTGATCTCTGCTTCTGGATCCCTGCCTCTCTCACCCCCCCCCAGCCCAGCTGCAACAGTGCCACAGTGCCATTATTTTGGATCGAACCGCAGAATCCCAACAGTGCAGAAGGAGGCCATTCGGGCCATCGAGTCAGCACTGACCCGCTGAAAGAACGTCTTACCCAGGTGCCCACTCCCTGGGGAGGGGTGTGGGGGAGTTGGGGAGGAGAGGGGGGGGTGGTTGGAGAGGTGCGGGGTGGAGTGGAGAGGGAGTGGGGTGGGGGTTAGGGCGAGGTGGGGTGATGGTGGGGAGGGTGTGGGACAGGAGGGTGGGGAACGATGGATGGGTGGGGAGGGGTGGGGGGTGTTGGAGGGGTGGCGAGGAGAGGGTAGAGGGGGTGGGGTGGAGTGGAGAGGGGGTGGGATGGGAGGTGTGGGGAGTGGGGAGGGGAGGGGAGGGGGGTCAGGGCGAGGCGGGTCGGGGAGGGTGTGGGACCGGGTGGGGTGGGGAGGTGGATAGGGGCGGGGGTGTGGGAAGGGGAGGGGAGAGAGATGGGGTGAAGTGGAGAGGGGGGTAGGGTGGGGGGTGTGGGGGTGGGGAGGGGAGGGGGGTTGGGGTGGGCTGGGGAGGGTGTGGGACAGGGGGGTTGGGGAGCGATGGATGGGGTGGGGAAGGGTGGGGAGGGGAGGGGAGGGGGAGAGGTGGGGGGGGCTGCAAGTAGCCTCAGCGCCAAGATGCTGGGGAGCTGCCAGGCTTTGAACTCCCGGCCCGGTGAGCTGGTGCGAAGTCTAGACGCTGGCTGGGTATGATGCCATCACAGTTGAATAGCCACATGGTCACTGGGTGCGTGCGTGGGGAGCTGAATAATGAGTGGACCCTGTTTTGGGGAACTGTAGCCCAGGTGGGGATATTGAGCTGAGGTGAGGGGAGGGGATGGATTTTTAATTTACCTCCAGGGTGCGGGATTGACGGTCAGTTCTAAAACGCCGCACGATAAACTCACACCGTCCGACCCACGGACAGTAGATATAAACCATTAGATTATCAGTGATGTGCCTGTGAGATTCGAACCTCCCCTCCCCGCTCCGCTGAGGGCTGGTGTGTCCTCCTGACCCTGCGACAGCAGCTTACCTCGGACACTGTGAACGGCGCTGGGGTGGGGGGGGGGGCTGTTGGAGAGGGGTGCGAGCCTGGGAAAAGGGACTCACCCCCGTTATTCTACCCTCTCCGTCAGTGGCCTTTAAGCGAGAAAGTTGGGAGCCCAGGCGCACCAGCGCACAATGCAGATTTACTGTCCAGTGCGGTACTGAGGGAGTGCAGCACTGTCAGCGACACTGTCGTTTCACACGAGGCTGGTATCCCAGGGGGACACCAATGGGCAAACTGCACTCCGTACATCAACTTCATAACTGTGGGTGACCTGGTGGCTATCACGTCGCAGTTTCTGGGAGCTTTGTACGCACAGTTTGGCCGCTGTGTTCGCGACGTTACAACGGCGGCAACATTCCCGAAATGTAATCGGATGGTGGGCTGGTTCTTTCGGAAATCTGGAGGGCGTGGAAGGTGGCTGCGGAAAGCAAGACCCCCCCCCCCCCCCCCCCCCGCCCCCATTTTACAGAACGTGCTCACCTGGGACTACCTCCGATCACGCGATAGAATCGTCAGCCCTGATTCCCGCAGGAGACGGAAAACCTCCCCAGGGCTGGTTCGAGGACAGAAACTTCGGGCAAGGAAACACGTTGCCTCTTACCCGTGCCCCTGCCCCACCAGCCCCTTGGCTGAGGCACTAAACGGATTTGTCTTGGGGGGGGTGGGGTGGGGGGGCCCTTAAGAATTCCCATGTCAGCGATCGCCTTACCTCGGCAAGAGTGACAAGCCATGGCGCAGAGCAGGAGAGCGAGGTGGAGGCGAAGGTTCATGATGGCCGTCTTTGGGTCACGAGAGACCAGCACAGTGAGTGCCCGGTGGAGAGGAATCAAACCCTAGATCTAGCAGACTCCCTTCAAAGGGGTGGGTGACTCTCTGCCTGCTGCACATGTCACTGCCTCTATATATGCTTGCTTAGTTTCATTATTATTAACTGTTTATTGACTGAATTTCCTCGTATTGCTTCATAATTCTTTCAATGTGATGTGGCTGTTGCTGGTTGGGCCAGCATCTGTTGCCAAATCCTAAATTGCCCCCTTAGTGTCAGGGGGATTAGCTAGGGTAAATGTGTGGGATTACGGGGATAGGGGCTGGGTGGGATTGAGGTCGGTGCAGTCTGGATGGGCCGGGTGGCCTCCTTCTGGACTGTGTGATTTTACGATGGACATTAGTGAACCAGACGGGTTTTTACAACAGTAGTTTCATGGTTGCTGTGACCGAGACCAGATACCAATTCCAGATTTGCTTCTGGAATGTGAACTGCACCGGCTGCCGCGGTGGGATTTGAACCTGTGTCCACCAGTGGGCAGCAGTGAGCGATCAGAAACAGGATTACATAGAAACACAGAAGACAGGAGCAGGAGGAGGCCATTCAGCCCCTCGAGCCATTCATCCCGATCATGGCTGGTCATCCAACTTAATAGCTTAATCCTGCTCTCTCCCCATAACCTTTGAAAATTGTCAGTGGATTCTTCCTCTACCTGTCCAGCAAGATATTGCGGATGGGGGGGGGGGGGGGGGGGGGAGGGGGGTGGGGGGGGGGTGGAGACGGTGAGGTGCGTTGTTGGGGGGGGGGGGGGGTGGGGGGAGACGGTGAGGCATGGTGGGGGGAGGGGGGAAAGGGGGGAGAAGGTGAGGTGGGGAGAAGGGGAATGAGGGAGTGGGTGGGGTGGGGTGGGGGGGGCAGGGGTTGGGGGCCTGGTGAGGAGGGTAGTGGCGTGGTGGGGGGGGGGGGGGGGGGAGGTGGGTGCAGTTTCTGCACATCTTTAACAAGTCCTGGCTGACAGCAGGCAATACAGCAGGGCCAGGACTGCGTGAGGCAGCGCTGCTTAAACTCACCGATCAAAGAATGGCACCCCCCCCCGCCACCGCACTAAACAATCTGCTCCTCGCCGTGAGGTGAAGCCACACCCGACCCCCGTGATTCTCAGAGCGTTGAGCACTAAACATAAGAACATAAGAAATAGGAGCAGGAGTCGGCCATCTGGCCCTTCGAGCCTGCCCCGCCATTCAAAAAGATCATGGCTGATCTGTCGCTGCTCAGTTCCACTTTCCCACCCTCTCCCCATAACCCTTAATCCCCTCTCTTATCAAAAACCCATCAACCCGCGTCTTAAAAATATTTAGCGAGGTAGCCTCCACCACTTCAACGGGCAGAGAATTCCAGAGATTCACCACCCATTGAGTGAAGAAGTTCCTCCTCAAATCCGTTCTAAACCACCCCCCCTTTATCTTGAGGCTGTGCCCTCTAGTCCTGCTATCCTTTCTGAGCGGGAAGAGTCTCTCCACCTCTATCCTATCAATCCCATTCATTATCTTATACGTCTCTATAAGATCTCCCCTCATCCTTCTAAACTCCAACGAGTACAGACCCAGTCTATTCAGTCTCTCTTCATAGGCCAACCCCCTCATCTCCGGTATCAGCCTAGTGAACCTCCTCTGCACTCCCTCCAAGGCCAAAATATCCTTGCGCAAGTGCGGCGGCCAAAACTGATCCCTTTGTGGGATCGTGCTGTACAATAAACATCCACCACGTGCTTGCCGCACCAACCGCACACTTCAGCTGCCAGCTCTGCTGACTGTGCACTGAGACATTCAATGTGATTAAAAGCCTAGCTGGAAAGAAATGCGTGGCTGTCAGCCACAGACCAGAGACAGGAGGATAAAAACATCGGAGTGTCCACCGAGAGGTTCTACCCGTTAACCCATAGCTGCCGGTGTCCAGACAGGAGTAAGGTGCAGAGAGCAGGGGGGGTGGTCACTCAGTATTCAGAACAGGGTTACTCTTTATACCTGGAGCTCGACTCGGATGTAGAAACATAGAATCCCTACGGTGCAGAAGGAGGCCATTCGAGTCTGCACTGACCACAATCCCACCCCCACAAATCCCTCTAAAGGGCACATCCCAGGACTCACAGGGGAAATTTAGCACGGCCAATGCACCCAAACAGCACATCTTTCAGACTCTGGGAGGAAACTGCAGGAAGCCTACACAGACATGGGGAGAACATGCAGACTCCACACTGTGACCCGAGCCGGGAATTGAATCCGGGTCCCTGGCGCTGTGAGGCAGTAGTGCTAACCCGCTGTGCCACCGTGTGAACCATACAGAGCATAAACTGGCGGATGGCATGAAACTTGGGAGCATGGAAAGGAGAGTTCAGAGGTGATGAACAGAATTGGTGGACAAGTGGCGCATTGAAATTTAATACGGTAAAGTGAAAAGTGATGTTAGGAAGAGCAAGGAAAGACAATATAAACCAAGGAGTAGAATTCTAATGGGAGTGCAGGAGCAGAGGAACCTTGGTATATATGTACAGAAGTCATTGAGAGTGGTAGGACAGGTGGTGAGAGCAGTTAGTGAAGCTTATAGTATTCTGGAGTTTATTAATAGAAACACAGAGTACAGGAGCATGGAGGTTATGTTGAATTTGTATAGAACACTGGTTCATCCTGAGCCGGGGTGTTTTGGTCACACCAAAAAGATGTTTGATAGAGTGCAGAAAGATCATAAGACCATGAAACATAGGAGCAGAATTAGGCCACTCGGCCCATCAAGTCCGCTCCACCGTGAATCCTGGCTGATATTTTTCTCATCCCCATTCTCCTGTCTTTTCCCCGATTCCCCTATTAATCAAGAACTTTTCTATCTCTGTCTTAAAGACACTCAGTGACCTGGCCTCCACAGCCTCCCGCAGTCTTTGGTTGAACAAATTCTTCCTCATCTCTGTTTTAAACGATTGTCCCTTTAGCCTGAGGTTGTGCCCTCTGGTTCTAGTTTTTCCTACTAGTGGAAACATCCTCTCCACGTCCACTCTATCCAGGCTTTGCAGTATCCTGTAAGTTTCAATAAGATCCCCCCTCATCCTTCTAAACTCCATTGAATACAGATCCAGGGTCCTCAACCATTCCTCATATGACAAGCCCTTCATTCCACAGATCATTCTTGTAAACCTCCTCTGGACCCTTCCTAAGGCCAGCCCATCCTTCCTGAGATATGGGGCCTAAAACTACTCACAATATTCCAAATGGGGTCTGACCTGAACCTTATACAGCCTCAGAAGTACATCCCTGCTCTTGTATTCTAGCCCCCTCGGCATGAATGCTAACATTGTATTTTCTTTCCTAACTTGACTGAACCTGCACATTAGAACCATACAGTGCAGAAAGAGGCCATTCGGCCCATCAAGTCTGCACCGACAACAATCCCACCCAGGGCCTATCCCCGTATCCCTACATATTTACCTGCTAATCTCTCTAACCTATGTATCCCGGGACACGGAGGGGCAATTTAGCTTGACCAATCCACCTAACCTGCACATCTTTGGACGTTAACCTTAAGAGAATATAGAACATAGAACATAGAAAAACTACAGCACAAACAGGCCCTTCGGCCCACAAGTTGCACCAATCACATCTATACCTACCAAGCCATAGAACTATCTGTAACTCCCAATCCCATTAAATCCCATATACTCATCCAGAAGTCTTTTAATAGACCCCAGCGAGTTCGCCTCCACCACCACCGACGGCAGCCGATTCCACTCACTCACCACCCTCTGAGTGAAAAACTTACCCCTAACATCTCCTCTGTACTTGCCTCCCCAGCACCTTAAACCTGTGTCCTCTCGTAGCGACCATTTCAGCCCTGGGAAATAGCCTCCGAGAATCCACCCTATCTATTCCTCTCAACATTTTATAAACTTTTAGAATCTTGGATAATGACTCCTAAGTCCCTTTGTGCTTCTGATTTCCGATGCATTCCCCCATTTAGAAAATAGTCTGTGCCTCCATTCCTCCTTCCAAAGTGCATAACCTCACATGTTTCCACATTGTATTCCATCTGCCACTTCTTTGCCCGCTCTTCTAACCTGTCCCAGTCCTTCTGCAGCCCCCACTGCTTCCTCAATACTACCTGTCTCTCCACATATCTTTGTATCATCTGCAAACTTAGCAACAGTGCTTTCAGTTCCTTCTTCCAAATCGTTAATGTACATTGTGGAAAGCTGTGGTCCCAGCACCGACCCCTGAGGCACACTAGTCACCGACTGCCATCCTGAGAAAGACCCCTTTACCCCCACTCTCTGCCTTCCGTCAGCCAATCCTCTGTCAATGCCAGAAAGATTCAGGAGAATGATTCCAGGGATGAGGAACTTCAGTGAGATAGATTGGGAAGTATAGGCCGGTTAGTTTAATGTCTGTTGTAGGTAAAATGTTAGAATCTGTGATCAAGGAGAAAATAGCGAGGCATCTTGAGGGGAATTGCTTGTTAGAGCAGACGCAGCACGGTTTCGTTAAGGGGAAGTCGTGTCTGACGAATTTATTGGAGTTCTATGAGGATGTGTCTTGGGCGGTGGATAAAGGGGAACCGGTGGATGTGGTGTTTCTTGATTTTCAGAAGGCGTTTGATAAGGTGCCGCACAAGAGGTTATTACAGAAGGTTAGGGGGCATGGAGTTGGGGGTAGGGTGTTAGCGTGGATAGGGGATTGGTTGTCAAATAGGAGGCAGAGAGTGGGGGTCAATGGGTGCTATTCGGATTGGCGGTTGATGACTAGTGGAGAGCCCCAGGGGTCGGTGCTGGGGCCTCAGCTATTTACCGTTTATATAGATGATCTGGAGGAGGGAACCAAGTGTATGGTGTCGAAATTTGCTGATGACACCAAGATTGGTGGAATGGCAAATTGTGCAGAGGGTGTGGAAAGTCTGCAGAAGGATCTAGATAGGCTGGGCGAATGGGCCAGGAAATGGCAAATGGAATTTAATGTTGGCAAGTGTGAAGTTGTCCACTTTGGTAGGAATAATGGTAGGAAGGACTATTACTTACATGGTGAAAAACTGCAGCGTGCGACGGTGCAGAGGGACCTCGGGGTCCTTGTGCATGAGTCACAAAAACCCAGCCTACAGGTGCAGCAGGTGGTCAGGAAGGTGAATGGGATGCTGGCCTTCATAGCGAAGGGGATTGAATATAAAAGTAGGAAGGTCTTGCTGCAACTGTACAGGGCGCTGGTGAGGCCGCAGCTGGAGTACTGTGTGCAGTTTTGGTCGCCGTACTTACGCAAGGATATTTTGGCCTTGGAGGGAGTGCAGAGGAGGTTTACTAGGCTGATACCGGAGTTGAGGGGGTTAAGCTATGAGGAGAGGCTGAATAAACTAGGCTTGTACTCGTTAGAGTTTAGAAGAATGAGGGGAGATCTCATTGAGACATATAAGATGATGAATGGGATGGATAGGATAGAGGTGGAGAGGCTCTTCCCGCTCAGAAAGGACAGTAGGACTAGAAGGCACAGCCTCAAGATAAAGGGGGGGGCGGTTTAGAAGGGAGTTGAGGAGGAACTTCTTCACTCAAAGGGTGGTGAATCTCTGGAATTCTCTGCCCGTTGAAGTGGTGGAGGCTGCCTCGCTAAATATATTTAAGACACGGGTTGATAGGTTTTTGATAGGCAAGGGGATTAAGGGTTATGGGGAGAGGGCGGGAAAGTGGAACTGAGCCACGATAGATCAGCCATGATCTTATTGAATGGCGGGGCAGGCTCGAAGGGCTAGATGGCCTACTCCTGCTCCTATTTCTTATGTTTCTTATGTAAGTAGGAAAGGAAGGTTCAGAGGAGTTTTGATTAAGGTGTTCAAAATAATGAGGGACTTGAACAGAGTCAACAGGGAGAAACTGTTCCCATTGTTTGGAGGATCGAGAAGCAGAGAACACAGATTGAATGTCTGAGAGTGTGGTGGAGACAGATTCACACAGCGAGCGGTTAGGATCTGGAATATACTGTCTGAGAGTGTGGTGGAGACAGATTCACACAGTGAGTGGTTAGGATCTGGAATATACTGTCTGAGAGTGTGGTGGAGACAGATTCACACAGCGAGTGGTTAGGATCTGGAATATACTGTCTGAGAGTGTGGTGGAGACAGATTCACACAGCGAGTGGTTAGGATCTGGAATATACTGTCTGAGAGTGTGGTGGAGACAGATTCACACAGCGAGTGGTTAGGATCAACCCCCACCCCAAAACCCACCCAAACCCCCACCCAAACCCCTACACCAATCCACAGCCTGCCCCATTCTCCACCTAAATCCCCACCCCAACCCCCACCCCAACCCGATCGACTCCTGCTGTTGAGGAAAGTGCTGCTCCTTTAAGGCACAGGGCTCCTTCCCGTTGCTATTTTGGCTGAGTCGAAGGGGATTTCTTCCTTAAAGAGAACACTGCTGATCTCTGCTGAGTCTGCAGCTCGGTCTGGGCCGACACTCAAGAGCATGGTTCTGCTCTCCATTCACCAAAGCACCTTCTCCGGCGATTGCCCATTGCAGTTTGTGGGATCTTGCTGTGCAGATTAGTTGCTGCGATTCCGGCCAACGCTCGGCACAAGCTCCGCACGGGCGACGTTCGCCCCGGAACCAGGGCGAAACTTAAAACTCCCCGCCTATACCTCACCCCCACCTCCGCCGCCCCCCCACTCCCACACCCCCACCCAAACAACGCTCCCCCCCTCAGACCTGTGTGTTGTGACCTTCACTGAGAGGTGACACCGGCTGTGTGCCAAAAAAGGATTTTGTTGCAGCGTCAATTCCCAGAGATTTCGACACAATTATCTAACACTTAACCATCAATCATTAACAGGGGAAAGAGGCCCCCTTCCACAACGAGGGCTGATTGTTTTCTGATGTGCAGAGTTGCTGCACTCAGATTCCTTTTAACTTGTTCAGTTAACTTTCTGTTGGTATGAATGAACCCGCGGTGAGGATTGTGAATGTGTCCAGCTAAAGAGGAGAGGGTGTGGGGGTGTCGGGGGGCGGGGAGCGTGCTATCCGGCAGAATGAACCCTCCCTGTTCCTCAACAGCCCCACTGTAAAATCATCAGCCCAGACCCACCACGGGGCGGGACGGTGGCACAGCGGGTCAGCACTGCTGCCTCCCGGCGCCAGGGACCCGGGTTCGATTCCCGGCTCGGGTCACTGTCTGCGTGGAGCCTGCGCGCTCTCCGCGCGGGTTTCCTCCGGGTGCTCCGGTTTCCTCCCACAGTCCGAAAGGCGCGCTGGTTCGGGTGCATTGGCCGTGCTAAATTCTCCCTCAGCGTGACCCGAGCAGGCCCCGGAGTGTGGCAACTCGGGGACTTTCACGGTAACTTCATTGCAGTGTGAATGTAAGCCGACTTGTGACACTAATAAATAAACTTTAAAAAAAAGGCTTAATTCCTCCCTAATTCTGGGACCTCTGCACCCTTCTTCCTCTCTTCAATATCTTTGATTATTCCGGCATGGTGGCACAGTGGTTAGCACTGCTGTCTTACAGCCTCTCTTACCTTATTTACCTCATCTCTTACCTTGCTCTGTGTGTTAATAATACATCTCTGGATTCTACTTGCCAATACCTTATCATGTCCTTTGTTAGATTAGATGTACAGGTTAGGTGGATTGGCCGTGCTAAATTGCCCCTCAGTGTCAGGGGTACTAGCTAGGGTAAATGCGTGGGGTTAGGGGGATAGGGCCTGGATGGGATTGTGGCCGGTGCAGACTTGATGGGCCGAATGCACTGTAGGGATTCTATGATCTTAACTGCTTCACTCCATGCCCTCTTCTCCTCCCCCCGCCCCACCTCTTGCGGAACTGGTACCCTGGTTATATTGCAATGAACCGGTTCCTTATCCACACAGGAACGATTAGAATTCCCTCTACGCTCAAAAATCAGAGCGTTTACTCTTCCGAGGATTTAATAACCAATTTTACAGTGCTCTGGGCAGACTGCACTTCAACACAACACCTCGTTCAGAAGGGTAGGCACGGTACACTGCAGGAAATGCAGAACCCAGTTGATGCACAGCAAGTTCCCATAAATAGCATCATGATGATGAACAGATCATTTGCTCTTTGTGATGCCCACTGAGGGATAACTACATGGGGGGGGGCGGGGGTAACTCTGGGATCCCTGCACCCTTTTCCCTGTCTTCAATATCCCTGAATATTCTGGCATGGTGGCACAGTGGTTAGCACTGCTGTCTCACAGCATCAGGGACCTGGGTTCGACTCCCGGTTTGGATCACTGCCTGTACATTCTCCCCGTGTCTGCGGGGGTTTCCTCCAGGTGCTCTGGTTTCCTCCCGCAGCCCAAAGATCATAGAATCCCTGCAGTGCAGAAGAAGGCCATTCAGCCCGTTGAGTCGGCACTGACCACAATCCCAGCCGGGCCTGGTTTCATTACCCTTCAATTCATGGGACAAGACTGGCTTTCACCTCCTCTAGCAGTGTAGCACTCCCTCAGTACTACACTGGGAGTGTCTGTTTACGTGCTCTAGTTGGTGGGCAGGGAGTTTAACCTTTGACCTGCAGGTGAGAATAGGTGCAATATTCACATGTTTAAGTGAGTTACTGAGTAATGAGATACAGCAAATCACAGGCTGCCCAGAATTCACCAAGGGACACCAGCTACAAACATTCCCCACTCTCTGGCTGAAGAAATTCCTCCTCATCTCTGTTTTACAGGATGGTCCCTTTAGCCTGAGGTTGTGCCCTCTGGTTCTAGTTTTTCCTACTAGTGGAAACATCCTCTCCACGTCCCGTCTGTCCAGGCCTCGCAGCATCCTGGAAGTTTCGGTAAGATCCCCAACTCATCCTTCTAAACTCCAACGAATACAGACCCAGAGCCGTCAACCGTTCCATTCCATCTCTGCACCACCTCCATTGGCCCCCAGCGTTCCAGCCAATCAGGAAATGCATACAAAGCCTAAAAAGCAAAGTCTGAGTGTCCTGCCCGCTCCCTCAAAACAACCCTTGTCATTTGTTTCCAAAGAAGAGTTCCCCACTGAATAATAATTATTCCTCAACCAATAGCCCAAAAACAGAGTAAGCTGCTCAATATCCAGTGGCTGTTTGGTGGAGCTTGCTGTGCACAATTTGTATTTCTGGTGGTGACTGCATTATGTCCCATTGAGGGGGTAGCCGTTGATGGCCATTCTGCCTCTCGAGTTTGCATTAACCCTCCAAAAGAACATCTTACCCAGCCCAAGCACTCAGTCTGCATATTCACCCTGGCCAATCTCCCTGTATATCGTAGGAAACAACAGGTGATGGAATTCACATTAAGGGCTGTAAATTAATAAAGAGCTTCAGTTATCAATTGTAAATCAATCCTATGGTTCTTCATGGATTAGGAATTCCTTTAATTATATTACAGCCTCAGTGTTTCATATTTCAGCTCCCAGGACAGGTACAGCACGGGGTTAGATACAGAGTAAAGCTCCCTCCACAATGTCCCCCCATCAAACACTCCCAGGACAGGTACAGCACGGGGTTAGATACAGAGTAAAGCTCCCTCTACACTGTCCCCCATCAAACACTCCCAGGACAGGTACAGCACGGGGTTAGATACAGAGTAAAGCTCCCTCTACACTGTCCCCATCAAACACTCCCAGGACAGGTACAGCACGGGGTTGGATACAGAGTAAAGCTCCCTCTATACTGTCTCCCATCAAACACTCCCAGGACAGGTACAGCACAGGGTTAGATACAGAGTAAAGCTCCCTCTACACTGTCCCCATCAAACACTCCCAGGACAGGTACAGCGCGGGGTTAGATACAGAGTAAAGCTCCCTCTACACTGTCCCCCATCAAACACTCCCAGGACAGGTACAGCACGGGGTTAGATACAGAGTAAAGCTCCCTCTACACTGTCCCCATCAAACACTCCCAGGACAGGTACAGCACAGGGTTAGATACAGAGTAAAGCTCCCTCTACACTGTCCCATCAAACACTCCCAGGACAGGTATAGCACGGGGTTAGATACAGAGTAAAGCTCCCTCTACACTGTCTCCCATCAAACACTCCCAGGACAGGTGCAGCACGGGGTTAGATACAGAGTAAAGCTCCCTCTACACTGTCCCCATCAAACACTCCCAGGACAGGTACAGCACGGGGTTAGATACAGAGTAAAGCTCCCTCTACACTGTCCCATCAAACACTCCCAGGACAGGTATAGCACGGGGTTAGATACAGAGTAAAGCTCCCTCTACACTGTCTCCCATCAAACACTCCCAGGACAGGTACAGCACGGGGTTAGATACAGAGTAAAGCTCCCTCTACACTGTCCCCCCATCAAACACTCCCAGGACAGGTACAGCACGGGGTTAGATACAGAGTAAAGCTCCCTCTACACTGTCCCCATCAAACACTCCCAGGACAGGTACAGCACGGGGTTAGATACAGACTAAAGCTCCCTCTACACTGTCTCCCATCAAACACTCCCAGGACAGGTACAGCACGGGGTTAGATACAGAGTAAAGCTCCTTCTACACTGTCCCCATCATTTGGGCTGTTTTGACCTGGTTGGCGTTGAGCTTGCAGAGCATTGTTGGAGCTGCACTCATCCAGACTAGTGGAGAGTATTCCATACTCTGCTGACCTGCTGCCATGTAGGTGGTGGACAGGCCTTATGGAGTCAGGAGGTTTACACAGTGCAGGCTTCCCAGCCTTTGACCTGCTCTGATAGCTACAGTATTTATATTGTTAGTCCAGTTCACTTTCTGGTCAATGATTTGATTTATTATTGTCACATGTATTAGTACGCAGTGAAAAGTATTGTTTCTTGCCAGCTATACAGACAAAGCTTACCGTTCATAGAGAAGGAAAGAATAGTGCAGAACGTAATGTTACAGTCACAGCTCGGATGCAGAGAAGGATCGACTTCATACGAGGTAGGTCCATTCAGCAGAGTGGGACATTGATCGATTGCAATGCCATTGAATGTCCTGGAGTGATGGTTAGATCCTCTCTGGTTGCAGATGGTCATTTGCTTGTATTTGTGTGAAGAACAGTACAGCACAGGAACAGGCCCTTCAGCCCTCCAAGCCTGTGCCGATCACATTGCCCTATCTAGACTAACCGCCTTGTATCCTCTATTCCCTGTCTGTTCATGTGTCTATCCAGACAAGTCTTAAATGTGCGAATGTCCCTGCCTCGAACCACCTCACTTGGCAGTGCATTCCAGACCCCCACCACCCTCTGAGTAAAAAACTTCCCGTGCAATCAACCTCTCCCCCCCTTACCCTGAACTCATGCCCTCTTAAAATGATCGTTTCTGCCCTGTGAAAAAGCTTCCAACTGTTCACCTTATCCATGGTCCTCATCATTTTATAAACTTCTATCAGGTTTCAGCCTCCATCTTTCCCAGGGGGAACAATCCCACTTTGTTCAATTTGTACTCGATGCCCCGGCTGATGAAGGCAAGCGTGCCACGTACTTTCTTCACCACCTTCCCCACCTGTGCTGCCACTTTTAAGGATCTGTTGCCCTGTAGTCCCAGATCTCTGTGTGTCTGTGCTCCTGATGGTTCTCCCATTTCTTCTCTAGATCCCACCTGAATTGGATCTACCAAAATGCATCACCTTGCGTTTGTCCGGATTAAATTCCGTCTGCCATTTCTCTGCCCAATTTTCCAGCCTATCCTTATCCTGCTGTATTCTCCGACAATCTTCATCACTCTCCGCAACTCCAGAAATCGTAGTATCGTCCGCAAACTCGTTAATCAGCTACATAAGAACATAAGAACATAAGAAATAGGAGCAGGAGTAGGCCATCTAGCCCTTCGAGCCTGCCCCGCCATTCAATAAGATCATGGCTGATCTGTCGTGGCTCAGTTCCACTTTCCCGCCCTCTCCCCATAACCCTTAATCCCCTCTCTTATCAAAAACCCATCAACCCGCTTCTTAAAAATATTTAGCGAGGCAGCCTCCACCACTTCAACGGGCAGAGAATTCCAGAGATTCACCACCCTTTGAGTGAAGAAGTTTCTTCCAGTTTCTTCCAGGTCATTTATATACTTTACGAACAGCAGAGGTCCCAGCACTGATCCCTGCGGAACACCACTAGTTACAGACTTCCATTCAGAAAAACACCCTTCCATTGCTATCCTCTTGTCTTCTGTGGTGGTATGAATGAATATTTGTCATCTGTGAGCCTAAATCTCAGTCTTATCCGAGTATTATTGCATTTGGACATGGACTAGTTTCATAATATAAATGTGACTCCAAATCCTATTTTTTCAATGATGTTTTGATGAGGAACACAAGATAACAAATTTAGGACCAAATGTTTTGCACACAAAAGGTAGTCCATGGAATGGAGTCTGGCTTGGACTCAAGGAGATGAGAACCCTTGACTCTTCGCAAAGCCTTGCTGGAACTTCCAATGCAGTACTGAGGGAGTGCCGCACTGTCAGAGGGTCAGTACCGAGGGAGTGCCGCACTGTCAGAGGGTCAGTACTGAGGGAGTGCCGCACTGTCAGAGGGTCAGTGCTGAGGGAGTGCCGCACTGTCAGAGGGTCAGTACGGAGGGAGTGCCGCACTGTCAGAGGGTCAGTGCTGAGGGAGTGCCATATTGTCAGGGGGGCAGTACTGAGGGAGTGCCGCACTGTCAGAGGGTCAGTACTGAGGGAGTGCCGCACTGTCAGAGGGTCAGTACTGAGGGAGTGCCGCACTGTCAGAGGGTCAGTGCTGAGTGAGTGCCGTACTGTCAGGGGGGCAGTACTGAGGGAGTGCCGCACTGTCAGAGGGTCAGTACTGAGGGAGTGCCGTACTGTCAGAGGGTCAGTGCTGAGGGAGTGCCGCACTGTCAGAGGGTCAGTGCTGAGGGAGTGCCGCACTGTCAGAGGGTCAGTACTGAGGGAGTGCCGCACTGTCAGAGGGTCAGTGCTGAGGGAGTGCCGCACTGTCAGAGGATCAGTGCTGAGGGAGTGCCGTACTGTCAGGGGGGCAGTACTGAGGGAGTGCCGCACTGTCAGAGGGTCAGTACTGAGGGAGTGCCGCACTGTCAGAGGGTCAGTACTGAGGGAGTGCCGCACTGTCAGAGGGTCAGTGCTGAGGGAGTGCCGCACTGTCAGAGGGTCAGTACTGAGGGAGTGCCGCACTGTCAGAGGGTCAGTGCTGAGGGAGTGCCGTACTGTCAGGGGAGCAGTACTGAGGGAGTGCCGCACTGTCAGAGGGTCAGTACTGAGGGAGTGCCGTACTGTCAGAGGGTCAGTGCTGAGGGAGTGCCGCACCGTCAGGGGGTCAGTGCTGAGGGAGTGCCGCACTGTCAGAGGGTCAGTGCTGAGGGAGTGCCGCACTGTCAGAGGGTCAGTGCTGAGGGAGTGCCGCACTGTCAGAGGGTCAGTCTGAGGGAGTGGCAAAAGAAAGGAAATAGGAATGACCCTGGTAATTATAGGCCAGTTGGTCTTACGTTGGTGGTCGGTAAGTTAATGGAAAGGGTCCTGAGAGATAGGATTTATCACCATTTGGAAAGATTCAGTTTAATCTGGGATAGTTGTGAGGAAGTCCTGCCTCACAGATTTGACTGAATTCTTTGAGGAGGTAACTAAGTGTGTAGACGAAGGTAGAGCAGTTGATGTCGTATACATGGATTTTAGTAAGGCATTTGATAAGGTTCCCCATGGTAGGCTCATGAAGAAAGTAAGGAGGTGTGGGATGGAAGGAAATTTGGCCGATTGTATAAGTAACTGGCTGTCTCATAGAAGACAGGGTGGTGGCGGAGGGAAAATTTTCAGACTGGAGGCCAGTTACCAGCGGTGTACCACAGGGATCAGTGCTGGGTCCTCTGCTATGGGGGCTGAAGGGTGGGTTAGTAAATTTGCTGACGACACCAAGATTGGTGGAGCAGTGGATGAGGTGGAGGGCTCTTGTAGGCTGCAAAGAGACATTGATTGGATGCAGAGCTGGGCCAAAAAGTGGCAGATGGAGTTTAACCCTGATAAGTGCGAGGTGATTCATTTTGGTAGGACAAACATGAATGCAGATTACAGGGTCAACGGCAGGGACCTAAGGAATGTGGAGGAACAGAGAGATCTTGGGATTCATATCCACAGATCTCTGAAGGTTGCCACTCAGGTGGATAAGCCGTGAAGAAGGCTTATAGTGTGTTAGTGTTTATTAACGGGGGTTTGAGTTTAAGAGTCATGGGGTTATGCTGCAACAATACAGGACCTTGGTGAGACCACATTTGGAATATTGTGTGCAGTTCTGGTCACCTCACTATAAGAAGGATGTGAAAGCATTAGAGTGCAGAGGAGATTTACCAGGATGCTGCCTGGTTTGGAGAGTCGGTCTTATGAGGAAAGGTTGAGGGAGCTGGGGCTTTTCTCTTTGGAGCAGAGGAGGATGAGAGGTGACTTAACGGAGGTTTATAAGATGACGAGGGGGATAGATAGAGTGGAAGTGCAGAGACTATTTCCTCGGGTGGATGTAGCTGTTACTTGGGGGCATAATTATAAGGTTCATGGCGGGAGATATAGAAGGGATGTCCGAGGTAGATTCTTCTCTCAGAGGGGTGTGGAATAGACTGCCTGCTGTGATAGTGGAGTTGGACACTGTAGGAACATTCAAACGGTTATTGGATAGGCAGATGGAGCACACCAGAATTATAGGGAGTGCGATAGCTTGATCTTGGGATTGGACATAGCTCAGCACAACATTGAGGGCCGAAGGGCCTGTACTGTGCTGTAATAGAACATAGAACATAGAACATTACAGCGCAGAACAGGCCCTTCGGCCCACGATGTTGCGCCGACCAGCTTTTTAAAAAACAACACTAACCCACTAATCTAAACCAATCCCATTTCGTCCATAAACCTATCCACAGATCTCTTAAACGCCCCCAAACTAGGCGCATTTACAACTGCAGCTGGCAGGGCATTCCAGTCCCTCACCACCCTCTGGGTAAAGAACCTACCCCTGACATCAGTCCTATAACTACCCCCCCTTAATTTAAAGCCGTGTCCCCTCGTGCTAGCTTTCTCCATCCTAGGAAAAAGGCTATCACTATCCACCCTGTCTAAACCTCTAATCATCTTATATGTTTCAATAAGGTCCCCTCTTAGCTGCCTTCTTTCCAGCGAAAACAACCCCAAATCTCTCAGTCTCTCCTCATAGGATCTCCCCTCCATACCAGGCAACATCCTGGTAAACCTCCTCTGCACCCTCTCCAAAGCCTCTACATCCTTCCTGTAATGTGGGGACCAGAACTGCACACAATACTCCAAGTGCGGCCGCACCAGAGTTGTGTACAGTTGCATCATGACGCTGCGACTCCTAAATTCAATCCCCCTACCAATAAACGCCAAGACACCGTATGCCTTCTTAACAACCTTATCTACTTGATTCCCAACTTTCAGGGATCTATGTACACATACACCTAGATCCCTCTGCTCCTCCACACTATTCAAAGTCCTCCCGTTAGCCCTATACTCAACACATCTGTTATTCCTACCGAAATGAATTACCTCACACTTCTCCACATTAAACTCCATCCGCCACCTCGCGGCCCAGCTCTGCAACCTTTCTAAGTCACCCTGCAAACTATGACACCCTTCCTCACAATCTACCACACCTCCGACTTTGGTGTCATCAGCAAACTTACTAATCCACCCAACTATACCCTCATCCAGATCATTAATAAAAATTACAAACAGCAGTGGCCCCAAAACAGATCCCTGAGGCACACCACTCGTAACCGAACTCCATGTCGAATATTTACCATCAACCACCACCCTCTGTCTCCTATCTGCTAGCCAATTCCTGATCCAATTACCTAGATCACCCCCAATCCCATACATCTGCATTTTCTGCAGAAGCCTACCATGGTGAACCTTATCAAACGCCTTACTAAAATCCATATACACACGTCAACTGCCTTACCCCTATCCACCTCTTTGGTCACTTTCTCAAAGAACTCGATAAGGTTAGTGAGGCACCACCTACCCGCTACAAAACCATGCTGACAGTCTCTAATCAATTCATTACTCTCCAAATAACTATAAATCCTGTCTCTAATAATCCTTTCCAAAACCTTACCCACCACAGAAGTAAGACTCACCGGTCTATAATTCCCAGGGAAGTCTCTGCTCCCCTTCTTAAACAATGGGACAACGTTTGCTGTCCTCCAATCTTCCGGTACTATACCAGAGACCAACGACGACCTGAAGATCAGAGCCAGAGGCTCCGCAATCACCTCTCTTGCCTCCCAGAGAATCCTAGGGTAAATCCCATCCGGACCAGGGGACTTATCTATTTTCAAACCCTCTAAAATATCCAGCACATCCCCCGTATCAACTGCAATACTATCTATTTTACACCCCTGCACCCCAGTGTCCTCCTCAGCTACATTCATGTCCCCTTAATGTTCTATGTTTCTACATTAACACTGCAATCAAGTTGCTGTGAAATTCCTCTAGTCGCCACACTCCAGCACCTCTTCGTTTCAATGCACCCGTACCAGCACATCTTTCAGACTGTGGGAGGAAACCGGAGCTCCCGGAGGAAACCCATGCAGACACGGGCGAATGTGCAAACTCCACACAGAGAGTGACCCAGGCTGGGAATTAAACCCAGGCGGTTGGGGTGGGGTGGTGGACAGTTTAAAAATAATGGGGTCCCATTTAAGAGGGTGACGAGGAGAGCTCTTTTTTCCCTCAGAGGGTCATTAGTCTTGGGAACTCTTCCCCAGAGAGCGATGGAGGCTGGGCCATTGACTATTTTTCAGGCAGAGTTGGATAGACATTTGACTAAGGGAGCCAAAGGTTATCGGGGGGGGGTGAGTGGGAAAGTGGAGTTGAGATCACAATCTAGTCAGCCATGATTTTACCAAATGGGGTAGCAGGCCCGAGAGGCTGAATGGCCTCCACCTTGTTAGTTTGTTTATACTGCTGCAATGTGGGTCTGCTCGGAGGGTAATTGCAAGCAGGAGGGCCTCACGGACCTGTTCATCTGCGTGTGTTCGAAGATTCATAGAATCATAGAACCCTACAGTGAAGAAAGAGGCCCTTCGGCCCATCGAGTCTACGCCGAACACAATCCCACCCAGGCCCTACCCCCATATCCCTACACATTATACCCACTAATCCCTCTAACCTACACATCTCACGACTCTAAGGGACAATTTCTTAGCACGGCCAATCAACCTAACCCGCACATCTTTGGACTGTGGGAGGAAACCGGAGCACCCGGAGGAAACCCATGCAGACACGAGGAGAACGTGCAAACTCCACACAGACAGTGACCCGAGCCGGGAATTTATTGCCCATCCCGAGTTGTTGGTGTGATCTGAATCATACGGTGGCACAGCCATTAGCGCAGCTGCCTCACAATGCCAGGGGCCCGGGTTTAATTCTGGCTTTGGGTGACTCTCTGTGTGGGGTCTGCGCTTTCTCCCAGTGGGTTTCCTCCGGGTGCTCCGGTTTCCTCCCACACTGAGGGGGGTAGGTGGATTGGCCATGCTAAGTTGCCCCTAGTGTCAGGAGGATTAGCAGGGTAAATATGTGGGGTTGATGGAATAGGGTCTGGGTAGTCAGTGCAGACTTGATGGGCTGAATGTCCTCTTTCTGCACTGTAGAGATTCTATTGAGACTGAGTAAAGTTTCGTTTCTGTTGTGTGAGAGCGGTGGGTAAAGCATTTTGAAGAAAAGTCCCTGTTTCACAATCACTGCTCTGAAATTGGAAATCGTCTCCAACAGATCACTGACATCTGGAATGCACAGACTGATAAAGTGCTGGATCCAGACTAACTGGCAGCATTAAAAGGGAACTGGGAGGATGGGCATACCAGAATTGTCACTTAACTGTCCCAGGGTAATTCCCCAGGATTCTGGGTTCAAATCCCACCATGGAGGTGATGGCCTAGGGTCATTATTGCTAGACTATTCATCCAGAAACTCAGCTAATGCTCCGGGGACCCGGGTTCGAATCCCGCCACGGTAGATGGTGGAATTTGAATTCAATAAAAAAAGTCTGAAATTAAGAAACTACTGATGACACTCTCGATTGTCGGAGAAAACCCATCTGGTTCAGTCCTGTCCTTTAGGGGAGGAAATCTGCTGTCCTCACCCGGTCTGGCCTACATGTGACTCCAGAGTCACCGCAACCCGGTTGACTCTTAACTGCCCTCCAAGGGCAACTCGGGATGGGCAATAAATGCTGGCCCAGCCAGTGACACCATGGCCCACCGATGAATTAATTAAAAAATAGCAGATGGTGAAATTTGAATTCAATAAAAAATCTGGAATTAAAAGTCAAATGCTGACCATGAAACCATTGTTGATTGTTGGAAAAGACCCATCTGGTTCACTGATGTGCTTTAGGGAAGGAAATCTGCCGTCCTTACCCGGTCTGGCCTACTGTAATTCCAGAGCCACAGCAATGCGGTTGAGTCTAACTGTCCTGTGAAATGGCTGAGCGAGACACTCAGTTTTATCCAACCTCTAAAATATCTCAAAGGAATGAAAGCAGATGGACCACAGAGCATTGATCAGGGCACCGGGAACACCAACGGCAAACCCAGGCCTGTCGACCCCGTGCAGTCCCCCCCATTGTGTTATGTAGCACTATTGCCCCACTAAATGGGACAATCTTCGAACTGACCCAACAACTCAAGACTGGGCATCCACGAGGCGCTTTGGGCCATCAACAGCAGTGGAATTGTACCCCAGAACCATCTGCAACCTCATTGCCCGGCACATCCCCCACTCAACCATTACCATCAAGCCAGAGGATCAACCCCTGGTTCAATTCAGAGTTCAGTAAGCACCAGGCATCCTTAAAAATGAGGTGTCAGCCTGGTGAAGCTATCAAACAGGATTATTTGCATGCCAAACACCATAAACAGCAAGTGATAGACAGGGATAAGCGATCCCACAACCAACAGATCAGTCCTAAGCTCTGCAATCCTGTCACATCCATCGTGAATGGTGGTGGACAATTAAACAACTGAGGAGGCTCTGCAAATATCCCCACCCTCAATGATGGAGGAACCCAGCACATTGGTGCAAAAGATGAGGCTGAAGTATTCACAGCAATCTTCAACCAGAAGTATTGTGTACAGTTTTGGTCACCTAGTTACAGGAAGGATGTAAATAAGGTTGAAAGAGTGCAGAGAAGGTTCACAAGGATGTTGCCGGGACTTGAGAAGCTGAGTTACAGAGAGAGATTGAATAGGTTAGGACTTTATTCCCCGGGGTGTAGAAGAATGAGGGGAGATTTGATAGAGGTGTATAAGATTTTGATGGGTATCGATAGAGTGAATGCAAGCAGGGTTTTTCCACTGAGGCTAGAGGAGAAAAAAACCAGAGGGCATGGGTTAAGGGTGAAGGGGGAAAAGTTTAAAGGGAATATTGGGGGGGGGGAATTCTTCACACAGAGAGTGGTGGGAGTGTGGAATGAGCTGCTGGATAAAGTGGTAAATGCGGGGTCACTTTTAACATTTAAGAAAATCTTGGACGGGTTCATGGATGAGAGGGGTGTGGAGGGATATGGTCCAAGTGCAGGTCAGTGGGACTAGGCAGAAAAATGGTTCGGCACAGACAAGAAGGGCCAAAAGGCCTGTTTCTGAGCTGTAATTTTCTATGGTTCTAAGTGATGATCCATCTCGAAGTCCTCCAGCTGTCCGTAGAATTAGATGCCAGTCTCCGAACAACTGGATTCAGTCCAAGTGATGTCAAGAAACGGTTGGAGGTGCTGGATACTGCAAAGGCAATGGGCCCTGATAATATTCCGGCAATAAGAACATAAGAACTAGGAGCCTGCTCCGAATAGCACTCAAGTCTTGTGCTCCAGAACTTGCTGTTCCCCTAGCCAAGCTCGTACAACTCCGGCATCTACCCAACAATGTGGAAAATTGCCCAGGAATGTCCTGTATACAAAAAGCAGACAAATCAAATCCAGCCAATTACCACTGCTGCACAAATATCAAACATGCCTACCGCTCTATCACCTGCCCATACCTTGGCAAATCAGACCACAAGTCTGCGCTCCTGCTCACAGCTTACAAGCAAAAACTGAAGAGGGAGAATCCATCAAAGAGAGCCGTGCAATGGTGGTTGGAGGAATTAGATAATCTCCTACGGGGCTGCTTGGAGTCAGTGGACTGGTCAGTATTTAAAAACTCTGCGACCAGCCTAAACGAGTACACCACTATAGTAACTGACTTCATTAGTAAGCGTGTAGAAGATTCTGCCAAAGAAGCAAATCTGCGTGTTTCCCAACCGGAAACCTTGGATGAACTGGGATATCCACTACTTTCTGAAGTCTGAGGCATTCAAGCCAGACGACACTGACCTAGACAAGAAAGCCAGATGTCCATCAAAGATGCAAAAGACAGTACCGGACCAAGCTAGAGTATCAGGTTAGCCACACCGACCCCCGCCGACTATGGCAAGGTCTACAAGACATAACAGGCTACAGGATGAAGGCATGTAAAACCGCCGGCTCCAACGCACCCCTCCCTGATGAGCTCAATGCATTCTATGCCCATTTTGAGCAAGAACTCAGAGAGAGCATGCCCTCCACCCTGGAAGAACCTGTATCTGGGGTCACCACTGCAGATGTCAGAGCAGCTTTCTCAAAGGTCAACCCACAGAAAGTGACTGGCCCAGATGGGGTACCCGTCGAGCATTCTGATCCTGCGTAGATCAGCTGGTGGGACTATTCGCAGACATCTTCAACCTCTCTTTACAACAATATGAGGTCCCTGTCTGCTTCAAGAAGACCATCACCCCGGTACCTAAGAAAAACCCAGTCAGTCTACTCTCGATCATCAGTAAAGTGATGGAAGGGGTCATCGACAGAGCTATCAAGCAGCACCTGCTCAGCAATAACCTGCTCAGTGACGCCCAGTTTGGGTTTCACCAGGGTCACTCAGCTCCTGACCTCATTACAGCCTTGGTTCAAACATGGACAAAAGAGCTGAACTCCAGAGGTAAGGTGAGAGTGACAGCCCTTAACATCAAGGTTGCATTCGACCGAGTGTAGCATCAAGAAGGCCTAACAAATCTGGAGTCAATGGGAATCAGGGGAACGCACTCCTGATTAGAGTCATACCTGACACGAAGGAAGATGGTTGTGATGGCTGGAGGTTGATCATCTCAGCTCCAGGACATCGCTGCAGGAGGTCCTCAGGGTGGACTTCTCGGCCCGATCACCTTCAGCTGCTTCATCATTGACCTTCCTCCCTTCATAAAGTATTCTTTTCCGATGATTACACAATGTTCAGCACCATTCACAACTCCTCAGATACTGAAGCAGTCCATGTTCAAATATAGCAAATCCCCATATCCAGGCTTGGGCTGACAAGTGGCAAGTAACATTCGTGCCACACAAATGCCAGGCAACGACCATTTCCAACAGGAGACAATCTAACCATCGTCCCTTGGCATTCAATTACTATCACTGAATCCCCCAATACTAACATCTTGTGGGGGGTGCTGTCATTGACCAGAAACTGAACGGGACTAGCCATACAAAAATAGAGGTTACCAGAGCAGGTCAGAGGCTGGGAATCCTGACATGAGGAACTCACCTCCTGACTCCCCAAAGCCTGTCCACCATCTACAAGGCACAAGTCAGGAGTGTGAGGGAATACTCCCCACTTGCCTGGATGGGTGCAGCTCCCAATAACACTCAAGAAACTCAACACCATCCAGGACAAAGCAGCCCCGCTTGATTGGCACCACACCCACAAACGTCCACTCCACTCCACCGCTGATGTACAGTAGCAGCTGTGCGCACTATCTACAAGATGCACTGCAGCAACTCTTCAAGGTTCCTTAGGCAGCACCTTCCAAACCCATCACCATCTAGAAGGACAAGAGCAGCAGATACCTGGGAACACCACCACCTGGATGTTCCTCTCCAAGTCACTCACCATTCTGACTGTGAAATATATCGCAGTTCCTTCTTAAATTGGAGAACAGTAATCTTTGAAGTGTTTCCCCAATTATAGGATTGTGACAGCTGATCAGGTCTTTCCCGGCTAGCTGCCAATTCAGCTAATCCCACTAATAGAGTCATAGAGGTTTACAGCACGGAGACTCAAAGAACAAAGAACAGTCCAGCACAGGAAAACAGGCCCTTCGGCCCTCCAAGCCTGTGCCGTTCATGCTTCCAACTAGACCATTCGTTTGTATCCCTCCATTCCCAGTCTGACTATCCAGGTAAGTCTTAAACGATCCCAGCGTGTCTGCCTCCACCACCCTGTTAGCAGTGCATTCCAGGCCCCCACCACCCTCTGTGTAAAATACATCCCTCTGATACCTGAGTTAAACCTCGCCCCCTTCACCTTGAACCTGTGACCCCTCGTGATGGTCACCTCCGACCTGGGAAAAAGTTTCCCACTGTTCACCCTATCTATGCCCTTCATAATTTTATACACCTCTATTAGGTCTCCCCTCATTCTCCGTCTTTCCAGGGAGAACAACCCCAGTTTACCCAATCTCTCCTCATAGCTAAGACCCTCCACACCAGGCAACATCCTGGTAAACCTTCTCTGTACTCTCTCCAAAGCCTCCATGTCCTTCCGGTAATGCCCTGAAAATCTTCCCTCTTCGAACAATGATCCAATTCCCTTTTGAATGTAGGTGAGGGTGAGTGGAGTTGGGGGATGGATACCATTCCCTGCTGAAGAGAGGATGTTGTCTGCCCAATTCCAGAGTTAAGGATTTTCCCTGGGGGGTGCAGTAGGAGCGGGAGAATTCAGTTATTCTGGTCCATGCGGGCATCAATGTCATTGTTTGGCCTGGGAAAGAGATTCCACTGGGGGAGTATAAACATCATGTAGCGATGCCGGCTGGGGTAAACACAGTAAGAAGTCTGACACCACCAGCTTAAAGTCCAACAGGTTTATTAGACCTGTTGGACTTTAACCTGTTGCTGTGAGACTTCTTACCGAGTATAAACAGCCAGGAACTCAGTTAAAAAGCCGAACCAGTTCTGGCCAGAACTCTCCATTCACCTGACGAAGAGGCAGTCCCCTTGAAAGCTTGTGAGTTTACTATCAAATAAATCTGTTGGACTAAAACCTGGTGTTGTCAGACTTTTTATTGTGTTTACCCCAGTCCAATGCCGGCACATCCACATTCTGTCAGTCAGCCAATCCTCCATTCAGTCTAGTACTCTAATCGCCAATCCCCAAAGTATTGTTTCTTGCACGCTATACAGACAAAACATACTGTTTACACAGAAGGAAATGCAAGAGTGCAGAATGTAGTGTAACAGTCATAGCTAGGGTGTAGAGAAAGGTCAACTTAATGCAAGGTAAGTCCATTCAAAAGTCTGACGGCAGCAGGGAAGAAGCTGTTCTTCAGTTGGTTGGTGCGTGACCTCAGATTTTTGTATCTTTTTCCCGACGGAAGAAGGTGGAAGAGAGAATTTCCGGGGATGCATGGAGTCCTTAATTATACCGGCTGCCATTCCCTGAGGCAGCGGGAAGTGTAGACAGAGTCAATGGACGGGAGGCTGGTTTGCGTGATGGATTGGGCTACATTTGCGACCTTTTGTAGTTCCATGTGGTCTTGGGCAGAGCAGGAGCCCATACCAAGCTGTGATACAACCAGAAAGAATGCTTTCTATGGTGGCATCTGTAAAAGTTGGTGAGAGTCAGACCTGCTCAGACTTTTTTCCAGGATTTTCTGTTCTTGCTTCAGATTACAATATACGCAGTGTTTTGATTTTGTCACAGAATAGTTTTGGTGCAGAATGAGACCATTCAGCCCATCAAGCATATACTGGCTCTCCCAATGAGAAAATCACTGAGAACCATCGGGATCGCTACCACTCACAACTTACATGATTACCAACAGGTTTATTTGGAATCGCGAGCTTTCGGACTGCTGCTCCTAAAGGAGCAGCGCTCCGAAAGCTCGTGATTCCAAGTAAACCTGTTGGACTTTAACCTGGTGTTGTGGGACTTCTTACTGTGCCCACCCCAGTCCAACACCGGCATCTCCACATCAAATTTAGAAGACTGATTTGGGCTCTTGGATCCAGATAATAACTTCTAAGCCTCCGTTCTCATTATTCCCAATTCCCATTCTCCACATTGCCCCCCTGTCATATTCGTGACCTCTCTGTCTGTTATCTATGTGACACATGTGGGACCGCACTCCAGGATACCAGTTGACAGCTCACTCTGACTGTAATCTTCTCCTGGAATCTAGGATAGTCCTCGAGTAACTGGAAACAAACAATTACAGCTGACAGAAATCAAAAACAAGAAGAGAAACTTTTCCAAAGACTGCGAGGTCAGCCAACAAGTTGGAGTGAGCCAGAATATGCTGTTTGACTGTTCTCAACAAAAGCAACAAAAAAAAAATGTTAACTTTTGATTTTCCAAATCAGGAAAGGGCTGGGATGGGATCTTCTTTCGCAGAGTCCGCCCAGACTGGAGGGGCTGAATGGCCTCTTTCTGCGCTGCGGAGATTCCACGGGTCAGTGGAACCGAAAGAACGCTGATTGGTTTGATAAGTAGTACAGAACGGAACGAAGGTTGAGTAAACCAGAGAACACAGATTTAAGACAATGGCAAGTGGTATTACCGCTAGCCTATTAATCCAGGAATGTTCTGGGGATCCGGGTTCGAATCCTGCCAGATGGTGGACTTTGAATTCAACAAAAAATAGCTGGTATTAAGAATCTACTGATTTTAAATCAGTAGACTCGCTGGGGTCTTTTAGGAGACTTCTGGATGAGTGCATGGGATTTGATGGGATTGAGGGTTATAGGTCGGCCTGGTAGGTAGGGATACGATCGGCGCAACTTGTGGGCCGAAGGGCCTGTTTGTGCTGTAGTGTTCTATGTTCTAAATTCCCATAACTGTCATTATTTATCACCATGAAACCATTGTCAATTGTCGGAAAAACCCATCTGGGTCACTAATGTCCTTTAGGGCAGGCAATCTGCCGTCCTTACTGGGTCTGGCGTACATGTGACTCCAGAGCAGTGGAAAAGTTTACATAAGAACGTAAGAACATAAGAAATAGGAGCAGGAGTAGGCCATCTAGCCCTTCGAGCCTGCCCCGCCATTCAATAAGATCATGGCTGATCTGAAGTGGATCAGTTCCACTTTCCCGCTTTCACCCCATAACCCTTAATTCCCCTGTCTATCAGAAACCTATCTACCCGTGACTTAAATATATTTAGCGAGGCAGCCTCCACCACTTCAACGGGCAGAGAATTCCAGAGATTCACCACCCTTTGAGTGAAGAAGTTCCTCCTCAACTCTGATCTAAACTGTACCCCCCCTTATCTTGAGGCTGTGCCGTCTAGACCTGCTATCCTTTCTAAGCGGGAAGAATCTCTTTACCTCTACCCTATCCATCCCCTTCATCATCTCTATAAGATCCCCCCTCATCCTTCTAAACTCCAACGAGTACAGACCCAGTCTATTTAGCCTCTCTTCATAGTCCAACCCCCTCATCTCCGGTATCAGCCGAGTGAACCTCCTCTGCACTCCCTCTAAGGGCAATATATCCTTGCGTAAGTGCGGCGACCAATACTGCACACAGTACTCCAGCTGCGGCCTCACCAGTGCCCTGTACAGTTGCAGCAAGACCTCTCTGCTTTTATATTCTATCCCCCTCGCTATAAAGGCCAGCGTTCCATTCGCCTTCTTGATCACCTGCAGACTGGGTTTTTGCGACTCATGCACAAGGACCCCCAGGTCCCTCTGCACCGTAGCATGCTGCAGCTTTTCACCCTTTAAATAGTAATCCCTCCTACTATTATTTCTGCCAAAGTGGATAACCTCACACTTACTAACATTATACTCCATCTCCATCCATACATTTGCACTTGTTGTGAGCTGCAACACACTGTTTGAAAGGCTGATGGCAGTGGGCAGGGTGTGAGAGTGGTAGAATGCTCCTGTCACTGGGCTAGTAATCCAGAGTCTCCATCTCTGGTGAGTGTGGGTTCAAATCCCACCGTTCCCCCAGGAGGGGGTTTGAATTCATTTAGTAATTCTGGAATGTAGAAACTCTACACGATCATCGATTGTTGCAAGAACAGAGAAAGAAATCTTTACCCTGTGCTCAGAGTAGAAATACGCCAATCAAAAGCAAGTTGGCGAGACCACAAAAACAGCAAACCAAGCACGAGACCTTACCACTTGAGGAAAATTGAATTGAGAAATGGGGAATTTGTGCTAAATCTTGGTTAGACCACACAGAGTGTCACATGCAGTTTTGTGCAAGCACTTTCTCCTTGTGTCTGCGTGGCATTCCTCTGGGTTCCTCCCACACTCCAACGATGTGTAGGTTAAGTGGATTGGCCATGCTAAGTGCGCGTGGGGTGGGCCTGGGTACGATTCTCTTTCAGAGAGTTAGTGCAGAACTGATGGACCGAATGGCCTCCTCCTGCATTGTAGGGATTCTGTGATTCTGTGATGAATGGTACCCCATCCATTTCCGTGGGTTGACGCTTGAGAAAGCTGCTCTGACATCTGCAGTGGTGACCCCAGATACAGGTTCATCCAGGGTGGAGGGCATGCTCTCTCTGAGCTCTTGCTCAAAATGGGCATAGAATGCTTTGAGGGATAACATAGTAAGAGTTTAAAATTTGATGGAATGGATATAGAGAATTCCGTCTTGCAGGGAAGAGTCTAACTAGAGCCTATCATTATAAGATAGTCACCAAAAAATCTAATAGGAGACTCACAGGAACATCACCCAGAGAGTGGTGAGAAGGTAGACTTCACTATCAGATGGAACAGTGGAAGCGAATATTAAGCAATTAATTATGACCATTAAAATGGAGATGCAGAAGTAAGCCATTCAGCCCGTCGAGTCTGCTCCACCATTCAATGAGCTCATGACTGATCCGATGTGATAATCTTCAATTCCACTTTCCCACCTTATCCCCATAAGCCTCGGTTCCCTGACAGATTCGAAACCTCTCTATCTCAGTCTTGAACATACTTGGTCAGTACCGGACCAAGTATCAGGTTAGCCACACCGACTATGGCAAGGTTTACAAGACATAACAGGCTACAGGATGAAGACATGTAAAACCGCCAGCTCCAACGCACCCGTCCCTGATGAGCTCAATGCATTCTATGCCCATTTTGAGCAAGAGCTCAGAGAGAGCATGCCCTCCACCCTGGAAGAACCTGTATCTGGGGTCACCGCTGCAGATGTCAGAGCAGCTTTCTCAAAGATCAACCCACGGAAAGCGACTGGCCCAGATGGGGTATCCGTCGAGCATTCTGATCCTGCGTAGATCAGCTGGTGGGGCTATTCGCAGACATCTTCAACCTCTCTTTACAACAATCTGAGGTCCCTGTCTGCTTCAAGAAGACCATCACCCCGGTACCTAAGAAAAACCAGGCAGCGTGCCTTAATGATTATTGTCCAGTGGCTCTGACATCCATCATTATGAAGTGCTTTGAAAGGCTAGTCATGGCACAAATCAATTCCAGCCTCCTGGACTACCTGGATCCACTACAGTTTGCCTGAAACAGGTCCACAGCAGACACCATTTCCCTGGCCCTGCACTCAACCCTGGACACCTCTGTCAGACTCCTATTTATTGATTACAGCTCAGCCCTCAACACTATTATTCCCACAAAACTCATCTCCAAACTCTGTGGCCTGGACCTCGGCTCCTCTCTCTGTGACCGGATCCCGAACTTCCTAACTCACAGCCCACAATCAGTAAGGATAGGCAACACCACCTCCTCCACGGTCATCCTCAACACCGGTGCCCCACAAGGCTGTGTTCTCAGCCCCCTACTATACTCCTTATACACCTATGACCGTGTGGCCAATTCCACTCCTATTCGATTTTTAAGTTTGCTGACGACATCACTGCAGTGGGTCGGATCTCCAATAATGACGAGACAGAGTACAGGGATGTGATAGAGAATCTGGTGCAGCAACAATAATCTCTCCCTCAATGTCAACAAAACGAAGGAGATTGTCATCGACTTCAGGAAGTGTAAAGGAGAACATGCCCCCGCCTACATCAACGGGGATGAAGTAGAAAGGGTTGAGAGCTTCAAGTTTTTAGGTGTCCAGATCATCTGTCCTGATTGCCCCATGCCAACACTGTAGTTAAGAAAGCTTACCAACGCCTCTACGTTCTCAGAAGACTAAGGAAATTTGGCATCTCCGCTATGACTGTCATCAACTTCTACAAATGCACCATAGAAAGCATTCTTTCTGGTTATATCACAGCTTGGTACGGGCTCCTCCTCTGCCAAAAACCACAAGACACTACAAAGGGTCATGAATGTAGCCCAGTCCATCACGCAAATCAGCCTCCCATCCATTGACTCTGTCTACACTTCCCGCTGCCTCGGTAAAGCAGCCAGTATAATTAAGGACCCCCATGCACCCCGGACATTCTCTCTTCCACCTTCTTCCTTCAGGAAAATGATACACAAGTCTGAGGTCACGCACCAATCAACTCAAGAACAGCTTCTTCCCTGCTGCCATCAGACTTTTGGGTGGAATTACCTTGCATTAAGTTTATCTTTCTCTACACCCTAGCTATGACTGTAACACTACATTCTGCACTCTTTCCTTTCCTTCTCTATGAACGGTATGTGTTATCTGTATAGTGTGCAAGAAACAATACTTTTCACTGTATGTTAATACATGTGACAATAATAAATCAAATCAAATCAAATCAAATTAACGACCCAGCCTCTACAGCGCTCTGTGGGAAAGAGCTCCACAGATTCACTCCTCTCTGAGAGAAGAAATCCCTCCTCATCTCTGTCTAATATGGGTCACCCCTTACTCTGAGATTATTGCCTTCTGGTCCCAGACTCCTCCACAAGGGAAACAACCTCTCAGCACCGACCCTGTCAACCTCCTGAGAACATAAGAAATAGGAGCAGGAGTAGGCCATCTAGCCCTTCGAGCCTGCCCCGCCATTCAATAAGATCATGGCTGATCTGTCGTGGCTCAGTTCCACTTTCCCGCTTTCTCCCCATAACCCTTAATTCCCTTGCCTATCAAAAACCTATCTACCCGTGACTTAAATATATTTAGTGAGGTAGCCTCCACCACTTCAACGGGCAGAGAATTCCAGAGATTCACCACCCTTTGAGTGAAGGAGTTCCTCCTCAACTCCAATCTAAACTGCACCCCCCCTTATCTTGAGGCTGTGCCCTCTAGTCCTACTGTCCTTTCTGAGCTCAATAACTGAGATTCCACAATTATCTGTGTTAGAGAATTCCAAAGATTCTCCACCCTCTGAGAGAAATTCCTCCTCATCTCAATCCGAAATGGCCTGCCCCGTATGCCACCTCAGCGCATCTTTGGATTGTGGGAGGAAACTGGAGTGTCCGGAGGAAACCCACGCAGACACGGGGAGAACATGCAGACTCCACACAGATCGTGATCCGAGGCCGGAATGGAACCCAGGACTTTGGCGCTGTGATCCAGCAGTGCTAACCACTGTGCCACCGTGCTGCCCTGTTAGCCTTCCATTTAAGGGGACAAACAGGGAGAAGGGAATGGGGGTTCAATTTAGATGAACGAAGATGGAAAGTGGCTTTAGTGGGGCATAGATACCAGCACAGAGTGATTGGGCCAAGTGGCCTGTTCCTGATTCCTGTGTAATGCAAAATCCCTTTAGGAAGTGATGGCTAGCATTAATTGGTGCTATAATGGTGGACTGAGTTAATATTTTAAGTCAAATATGACTCATCCTCAGAATTGGAAGGTTACATATATGGAACGCAGTATGGTGGCACAGAGATTAGCACTGATGCCTCACAGTGCCAGGGACATAGAACATAGAACAGCACAGCCCTCAATGTTGAGCCGACCTATGTCCGAACCCAAGATCAAGCTACCCCACTCCCTATCATTCTGGTGTGCTCCATGTGCCTATCCAATAACCGCTTGGAAGTTCCTAAAGTGTCCGACTCCACTATCACAGCAGGCAGTGCATTCCACACCCCAACCACTCTCTGAGTCAAGGAAAGTTTACCCGGACCTGGGTTCGACTCCTGGCTCGGGTCACTGTCTGTGTGGAGTAAATCATCGTGTTGTCAGGAGCCAGGGTGACCAATTTATGCACAGCAAGATCCCACAAATCAGGACAATCTGATTTTTGTTGACTGAGGAATAATGAGATAAAGAATCTTAAACAAAGGGATGGGAGGAGGGGTGGTAGGGGGGATGTTGGCTAAGGGAGACTGGGAGAAAAACATTATGGTGGGACAATTGAGGAACAGTGGAGGACTTTCATAGCGATCTTTCACAGTGCTCAGAAAAAGTATACACCAGTGATAAGGAAGGACTGTAGAAAGAGGGATAATCTCCATGGATATCTAAGGAAATAAAGGAGCGTATTAAATTGAAAGAAAATGCATACAAAGTGGCAAAGATTGATGGGAACCCAGAGGATTGGGAAATCTTTAAAGGTCAACAGAAAGCCATGAAAAAAGCTATAAAGAAAAGTAAGATGGATTATGAGAATAACTAGCTCAGAACATAAAAACAAATAGCAAAAGTTTCTACAAATATATAAAATGAAAAAGTTTGGCTAAAGTAAACATTGGTCCTTTAGAGGATGAGAAGGGGGATGTAATAACTGGAAATGAGGAAATGGCTGAGGCATTGAACAGATATTTTGTGTCGGTCTTCACAGAAGACATAAATAACATGCCAAAAATTGATGACAGGAAGGCTATGGCAGTGAGAACCTCAAAACGATCATTATCACAAAAGTGTTTGGCAAGTTAATGGGGCTAAAGATAGACAAGTCTCCTGGTCCTGATGGAATGTCCATCCCAGGGCACTAAAAGAAATGGAGGCGGAAATAACAAATGCACTAGTGGTAATTTACCAGAATTCGCTGGACTCTGGGATGGTTCCCGCAGATTGGAAAACAGCAAATGTGATGCCACTGTTTAAAAAAGGAGGTAGACAAAAGGCAGATAACTATAGGCCGGTTAGCTTAACTTCTGTAGTAAGGAAAATGCTTGAATCCATCATCAAGGAAGAAATAGCAAGACATCTGGATATAAATTGTCCCATTGGGAAGACACAGCATGGGTTCATAAAGGGAAGGTCATGTTTAACTAATTTGGTGGAACTCTTTGAGAACATTACATGCACAGTGGACAATGGGGAACCTGAGATGTGGTGTATCTGAATTTCCAGAAGGCATTTGACAAGGTGCCGCGCCAAAGACTGCTACATAAGAAAAAGGTACACGGTGTTACGGGTAATGTATTAGCATGAATAGAGGATTAGTTAACTAACAGAAAGCAAAGAGTGGGGGTAAATGGATGTTTTTTCTGGTTGGTGATCAGTGACTAGTGGTGTGCCTCAGGGATCAGTGCTGGGACCACAATTGTTTTTGATTTACGAAGAGGATTTGATTTGGGAACTGTGTAGTGTGTCAAAATTTGCAGATGACTGTAAGGTGAGTGGTAGAGCAAAGTGTGCAGAGGACGCTGAAAGACTGCAAAGGGATATAGGTAGTCTAAGCGAGTGGGCGAGAGCTTGGCAGATGGAGTACAATGTTTGTACACGTGAGGTCATCCATTTTGGTCAGAATAACAGCAAAATGGACTATTATTTAAATGGTAAAAAATTGCAGCATGCTGCTGTGTGGAGGGACCTGGGTGTCCTTGTGCAGGAATCTCAAGGAGTTGGTTTGCAGGTACAGCAGGTAATTAAGAAGGCAAATGGAATTTTGTCCTTCATCGCTAGAGGGATGGAGTTTAAAAACAGCGAAGTTATGCTGCAGCTGTATAAGGTACTGGTGAAGCCACACCTGGAGTACTGTGTACAGTTTTGGTCTCTTTATTTGAGAAAGGATATACTGGCACTGGAGGGGGTGCAGAGGAGATTCACTAGGTTGATTCTGGAGTTGAGAGGGTTGGCTTATGAGGAGAGACTGAGTAGACTGGGGCTATACTCATTGGAATTCAGAAGAATGAGGGGAGTTCTTACAGAAACATATAAGATTATGAAGGGAATAGATAAGATAGAAGCAGGGAAGTTGTTTCCACTGGCGGGTGAAACTGGAACCGGGGGCATGGCCTCAAAATAAGATTTAGGACTGAGTTGAGGAGAAACTTCTTCACACAAAGGGTTGTGAACCTGTGGAATTCCCTGCTCAGTGAAACAGTTGATGCTATGTCAACTGTTTTTAAGGCAAGGATAGAAAAATTTTTGAACAGTAAAGGAATTAAGGATTATGGTGTGTGGGCGGGTAAGTGGAGCTGAGTCCACAAAAAGATCATCCATGATCTTACTGAATGGCGGAGCAGGCTCGAGAGGCTAAATCGCCTACTTCTGCTCTGAGTTCTTATGTTCTTATCTGGTGAACTGGTGTAGCAACAATAATCTCTCCCTCAACAAAACAAAGGAGATTGTCATCAACTTCAGGAAGCATAAAGAAGAAAATGCCCCTGCCTGCATCAACGGGGATGAAGTAGAAAGGGTCGAGAGCTTCAAGTTTTTAGGTGTCCAGATCACCAGTAATCTGCCCTGGTCCCCCCATGCTGACACTATAGTTAAGAAAGCTCACCAGCACCTCTACTTCCTCAGAAGACTAAGGAAATTTGGTATCTCCTCTCTGACTCTCACCTACTTTTACAGATGCCCCATGGAAAGCATTCTTTCTGGTTGTATCACAGCTTGGTATGGGCTCTGCTCTGCCCAAGACCACAAGAAACTACAAAAGGGTCGTGAATGTAGCCCAATCCATCCACAAACCAGCCTCCCATCCATTGACTCTGTCTACACTTCCCGCTGCCTCGGTAAAGCAGCCAGCATAATTAAGGACCCCACGCACCCCGGACATTCTCTCTTCCACCTTCTTCCGTCAGGAAAAAGATACAAAAGTTCTGAGGTCATGTACCAACCGACTCAAGAACAGCTTCTTCCCTGCTGCCAACAGACTTTTGAATGGACTTACCTTGCATTAAGTTGATCTTTCTCTGCATGCTAGCTGTGACTGCAACACTACATTCTGCACTCTCTCCTTTCCTTCTCTATGAATGGTGTGCTTTGTCTGTACAGTCACATGCAAAACAATACTCTTCACTGTATACTAATAGAAGTGACAATAATTAGACCAATTCCTTGGTGTCTCTGACAGTGCAGCACTCCATCCTGTACTGCACTGGGTATTTTCTTCTCGATATTTTGTGTCCAGGCCTCTGGTGTCAGACTTGAACCCCCGATCTGTGGACGTGGAACATGTGTTCATGTCAGAGTTTTAAGGACCTGTCACAGAGACGTTCCAAATTGACCGTGTGATTGGTTGTGTCCGGAGCACCGTCACCAATGTCACGTGGTTAGGCATTGCAGCCAATTTTGTGCATGGAAAGATCCCGCAAGCACAGCATTGACCATTTGACCAAGTGGCTGAAGTGTGGGGGCGGGGGGACAGTGTGCCAAGGGGGCTGATTTCAGTCTCAGTGTGTCATAGAGTCATAGAGGTTTACAGCATGGAAACAGGCCCTTCAGCCCAACTTGTCCATGCTGCCCTTTTATGAACCAGTAAGCTACTGGTTCATAAAAGACCCTCAGTCAGCTGCGCTTGACCCATATCCCTCTATACCCATTGTACCCATGTAACTCTAAATGCTTTTTAAAAGACAAAATTGTACCTGCCATCTACTACTACCCTCTATGCATCTTTGTTTTTGACACTCAGTGTGGACAATAACCCCTCTGGACCCTTTTGTATCTCTTCCCTCTCACCTTAAACCCATGCCCTCTAGTTTCAGACTCCCTACCTTTTGGGAAAGATATTGACTATCTATCTGATCTGTGCCCCTCATTATTTTATAGACCTCTATAAGATCACCCTCAGCCTCCTACACTCCAGAGAAAAAAGTCCCAGTCTATCCAGCCTCTCCTTATAACACCAAGTCCTTGTAGCATCCTAGTAAATCTTGTCTGCACTCTTTCTAGTTTAATAATATCCTTTCTATAATAGGGTGACTAGAAACTGTACACAGTATTCCAAGTGTGGCCTTTACTAATGTCTTGTACAACTTCAACAAGACGTCCCAACTCCTATATTCAATGTTCTGACCAATGAAACAAGCATGCTGAATGCCTTCTTCACCACTCTGTCCACCTGTGACTTCACTTTCAAGGAGCTATGAACATGTACCCCTAGATCTCTTTGTTCTGTAACTCTCACCCCAACACCCTACCATTAACTGAGTAAGTCCTGTCCTGATTTGGCATTTATCTAAAGTAAATTCCCGTCTGCCATTCGTCAGCCCACGGGCCCAATTGATCAAGATCCCGTTGCATTTGGAGATAACTTTCTTCACTGTCCACTATGCCACCAATCTTGGTGTCATCTGCAAATTTTACTAACCATACCTCCTTATTCTCATCCAAATCAATAATATAAATGACAATAACAGTGGACCCAGCACTGATCTCACTGTCCCTCTCCCCTCCCTGAACCCTCAGAATAAGTCCTACTGTCCCACTCCCCTCCCCGGAACCTCAGTATAGATCCCACTGTCCCACTCCCCTCCCCGGACCCTCAGTATAGATCCCACTGTCCCACTCCCCTCCTTGGACCCTCAGTATAGATCCCACTGTCCCACTCCCCTCCCTGGACCCCCAGTATAGATCCCACTGTCCCACTCCCTCCCTGAACCCTCAGTATAGATCCCACTGTCCACTCCCCTCCCTGAACCCTCAGAATAAGTTCCTACTGTCCCACACCCCTCCCCGGACCCTCAGTATAGATCCCGCTGTCCCACTCCCCTCCCTGAACCCTCAGTATAGATCCCACTGTCCCACTCCCCTCCCCAGAACCTCAGTATAGATCCCACTGTCCCACTCCCCTCCCTGGACCCTCAGTATAGATACCCACTGTCCCACTCCCTCCCTGGACCCTCAGTATAGATCCCACTGTCCCACTCCCCTCCTTGGACCTCAGTATAGATCCCACTGTCCCACTCCCCTCCTTGGACCCTCAGTATAGATCCCACTGTCCCACTCCCTCCCTGGATCCTCAGTATAGATCCCACTGTCCCCATCCCCTCCCCAGAACCTCAGTTATAGATCCACTGTCCACTCCCCTCCCTGGACCCTCAGTATAGATCCCACTGTCCCACTCCCCCCCCGGACCCTCAGTATAGATCTCACTGTCCCACTCCCCTCCCCGGACCCTCAGTATAGATCCCACTGTCCCACTCCCCTCCCTGGACCCTCAGTATAGATCCCACTCTCCCACTCCCCTCCCTGGACCCTCAGTATAGATCCCACTGTCCCACTCCCCTCCCCAGAACCTCAGTATAGATCCCACTGTCCCACTCCCCTCCCCGGGCCCTCAGTATAGATCCCACTCTCCCACTCCCCTCCCTGGACCCTCAGTATAGATCCCACTCTCCCACTCCCCTCCCTGGACCCTTGTTATAGGTTCTGATTGAAGGTTGACAGATTGTTTTATTGAGATTTGAGCTTTATAGGTTAATGGAAACCATTGGGTTACGGATCAGCCAGGATAAAACTGGAACGGGCTGGAGGGGCCAAACGGCCCCCACTTAGTCCCATGACCCAGGTGGCCAGTGAGGATTTGTGATGGGAGGAAGCGGGTACGACTGGATATCCCGGGGAGAGTGAATGGGAGAGAAATTACTGCAAAGAGACGAGACCTTCGTATCAAACCACCTTTATTCATTTTCACAGTATTACAAAACAGTCATCTGAAAATTGAACAGAGTTCAGCTACACTGAAGGATGCAGTTCATTGAGCTTATCACAGTTTGGAATGGAATATTTACAAGGGACAATGTCAATATACAGAGAAAGATCCCACAGCCAAGCTCCAGAACAGCGAGAGGCTAAAACAAGCGGGGAGTGGGGAACAGATAGGCCGGGAGACACTGTCCCCGCGTGTGAGGGTAGACGAGAGAATCCAGGCCGTTTAACTGCATGTTACTCACAGTATTCACATTATTCTGGGATCCAGCTTTCTCTCTCTCTCTCTCTCTCTCACTCTCTCTCTCACGGAATGGACCATTCGATTCCACTTGGTTTGGTCTCAGTAACCACGTTGACAAGGATAGGGATGCTGTCATTGCCAGGGAAATGGTATTGTTTCAACTTGGCCGCTGGCACAGTGCCCTGGGCGACACGCGCACACAGATAAAGAGACAGCTCATTCAGCCACTTTGGGGAAATGATTTCTGCTTTCAGGACTAAGTTAATCTCAATTCGGTGTGGCTTCTGGACAGGAAGTCTCCTTTCTTGGGACGACATTAAGGCCATTCATCCTCAACTTGGATACTAGCTCTGGGAGGGGAGAGGAGAGAGAGAGAGAGAGAGAGCGCGCGAGAGGTGGTCAGTCAGTGGTGGATGTTGCGACCGAATATATCCCTCACTCTGACCTCAAGTAACGTTCACAACTTTGGGATTTGCTCAGTATTCTTCCTATTGGTGTAGACGGGAAGCTTTGGTGACCATCCAATCTCCTCATGGCAGCTTCTTCCTGCAAACAGGAAAATCAATCTCTGTGACTGAATCGGAAACCAGCCCCCTGGGTGGGGGAGATGGAGGGCGGAGGGGAAGGGGAGAGGGTTGGGCTGGGAGTGGGGGAGGGGGGTGGGGGGGCAGTGTGGAGGGGGAGGGAGGGAGAGTGAGGGAGGGGGGTTGGGGAGGGGATAGTGAGGGAGTGTGGAGGGGGTTGGGGAGGGAGCTGGGGAGAGGGTAGTGAGGGAGGGGATGCTGAGGGAGGAGCTGGGGGAGGGGAGCGTGGATGGGAAGGGGAGAGAGTTGGGGAAGGGGCAGTGAGGGAGGGGTGGAGGAGTGGGTTGGGGAGGGAGGGGGTGGAGAAGGGGAGTGAGGGTGTCTGGGAAGCTGAGCGCTGCAGCGCCATTGGGAGTTGGGGAGGGGGCGGTAGTGGGAGCTGGGGGGGTGGGGGAGGGATAGTAAGGGAGGGGGGGTTGGGGAGGGATAGTGAGGGAGAGGGTTGAGGAGGGATAGTGAAGGAAGGGGTTGGGGAGGAGGTAGTGAGGGAGAGGGTGTTTGGGAAGTTGAGACTTCCACTGCCATTGGGAGTTGGGGAGGGGTTGGGGGTGGGAGTGTGGAGGGGGAGTCTGGAGGGGTTGGGGATGGATAGTGAGGGAGGGGTTGGGGAGGGGGATGAGGGTGAGGGTATTTGGGAAGCTGAGAGTTGTGGATGAAATAGAAGAATCTCTCACTTTTTAATCGTGCGCCTATTGCTCTTGGGTGACTTCTTCCGCCTATCGACCCTCTTCATCAGCGCCTTCACCCACTTTGCCTCTGGGGGGCTGCACAGATGCCTTTTTTTGGTCAGGAATCTGTTACACGGATGAAGGTTCAATGTCAGAGTGTCACTCACCACCTTCCAACAGCCAGCTGAAACAAGCTTTAGAAATGATAAACAGCCTGCTCCCCCCAACGCCCCCCCCGCCCCGCCCCCGCCCACACACCCCCAACACCCCGCCCCTGGCAATGCACGCACCCCTCCCCCCTCCCTTCCTCCCCCCCCCCGGCAACACATCCCCACCCCACCCTCTGCCATCTGGCAACACACCCCCACACCCTCCCCCCACTTCCCACTGCGCACCCCCTCCCCCCCCCACCCTGGCAACATACACCCACACCACCCCCCCCCCCACACACCCCACCACCCCCCCAACTCCACCCCCCCCCCCCCCCCCCCACCCTGGCAACACACCCCCACACCCCCCTTACCCCAACCCCCCTGCCATCCGGCAACACACCCCCACACGTGCCCCCCCCCCCCCCCCCCCCCCCCACCCCATCCCTCCCACCCCACCCACACACCCTGGGATGTTCTCCTCGGAGCAGCGGAGATCGAGGGGAGACTCGATCGAGGTTTGCGACAGGTTGAGATAAGGTGCTCCCATTGGCTGATGGTACAGTTACAAGGCCCCAGAGGGGGCGGGGGGTGTTGGGGTCAGATTTGGGAGATTGTGGGAAGAGATGCCGGGGCGGAGGGGGGGCGGGGGGGGGGGAGTTGAGGGGGAGAGGGGGTTGGGGGCTGCATGGGTGGAGACGGAGACGCTGAACGGTTCCAGGGGGAGATTGGATGGGCACTTTGGAGGAAATAAACCGGCCAGGGTACTGGGTCCGAGGGGAGAATGGCTCCGACGGGATTGCTGTACGCAGAGCTAGCATGGACCCAAGGGACCGAGTGGGCCTTTGTGTGCCCTGAATGACTCTGTAGCTCCGAAAGGTGGGAGAAGTTGCCACAGAAAATCCCGAGCCAGTACTCACATGACAGCAGGGATCTTGCACCCATTTTCGGGCGTTTGGATCTTGTAGCTTTTCACGATGCTCAGTGGGATTTTCTTATCCCCGGTGGAGAGGCAGCAATCCTCTGAATTGTTGCTGGTGTCACTGGCTGGAGGCAGAAATAAACAGAGTTAACGTTCGTTCGATAATCAGGGGGGAGGCTTCTTGCCCTATACCCGCATCTATCCACGCTGGACCTTCGCTAGCCTTAGAGTGCTCGTATCTTACAGAGTGGCACGGTGGCACAGCGCTTAGCACCGCTGCCAGGGTCCCGGGTTCAGTTCCCGGCTCCGCTCACTGTCCGTGTGGTGTTTGCACGTTCTCCCCGTGTCTGCGTGGGTTTCCTCCGGGTGCTCCGGTTTCCTCCTACAACCCAAAGATGTGCGGGTTAGGTTGATTGGTTTGGGGTAAATTGTCCCCTTAGTGCCGGGGACATTGATTGGGTAAATATGTGGAGTTACGAGGATAGGGCCCGAGTGGGATTGTTGCAGACTCGATGGGCTGAATGGCCTCCTTCTGCACTGTCGGGGTTCTACCTTGCAGGAATACTGTACCCCAGGCCGTTGGAGGAGTGGCCAGGGGAGGGCGAGTGAGGAGCTGGGCTGGCTGGAGCTGTGGGATTTGTACTGGAGTTCTCCTGAGGATTGCCGCTGTGCCTGTTCCCTCAGCCGCCTCCCTGCTCATCGCTGGGTGATTCTCACCATCAGTTTTTGCAACAGCCAGCCCAGCTGTTCTTATCAGACTTGGAAAGCCAATAAAGGATTAGATAGCTACAGTGGCGGAAAGGTTGGAAACGTGGAAAGATACAGAAGTGGAGGCCGTTCGGCCCACTCCGCTGCTACTTGCCCTTTGGGAGAGCTAGCCCGGTTCTTACACTCTCTCCTCATTGTCCAACAAATGTCTGTCCCCCAGATTTTTTATCAGGTGTGAAGAATGGAGTGGCTCCTGGAGTCCTTACAGCTATTGCATTCCAGAACAAAACATCAGGATTAAAAAATTCTCCCCCACCTCCTTCCAATTTTTTTTTCAAATGATCTTAAACCCGCGTCCTCGGCTATTTAACATCCCTGCCACTGAAAACAGATCGTTCCCTCATTACTCGTAGAATCTCTACAGTGCAGAAGGAGGCCATTTGGCCCATCGAGTCTGCACCGACAACAATCCCACCCAGTCCCTATCCCCGTAACTCCGCATATTTACCTGCTAATCCCCCTGGCGCTTAAGGGGCAATTTTAGCACCTAACCCGCACATCTTTGGACTGCGGGAGGAAATCGGAGCACCCAGAAGAAACCTACATAGACACGGGGAGAACATGCAGACTCCACACAGGCAAGAAATTAGGTCTAGCTCTTGGTGCTAAAGGGATCAAGGGATACAGGGGAGAAGTTGGGGGGGCTTGCGGGGGGAGCTGGAATCAGGATATTAAACTCGATGATCAGCTGTGATCAAAATGAATGGCGGAGCAGGATCAAAGGACCGGATGGCCTCCTCCTGCTCTCTATGACCCGGGACCAGAATCGAACCCGGGTCCCTAAGCGCTGTGAGGCCACAGTGCTAACCCACTGTGCCACCTGGCTTGGTACTGAGTAAGTCCCTCTGACTCGGAGGGTGCTACTGACCTTGTGAGGAGCTCCACAGGATGGTGGGGATGATGATCAGAAGAGCAGCAGTGGAGAACATTGAGCTCTTCATTATGAGATGCCGGCAGACGACCTCTGGGCAGCTTTCTCTCTCTCTCTCTCTCTGAGCTGCTTCTTGCTCTGATCTGTCTTTAGCCTGGCTTTTTATACTTTTCAGGGGCTCGAGTTTCTTATTGACTCACCACTATTTCCTAACCGCAGCACTCATCTGCCAATTCCTTCACAGCTCCTAATTATTTATCTTGGCATGGGTTTAATGCTTGATTTAAATTGCTGTCACTCAGCCATCAATGTTTCCCTTGTTTGATCCCTGGAATCTGAGCCAACTCCACTCCACACGCCCTCCGTCCCTCCCGCCACCTATATCCCACTCAAATTCCTGCAAGCTCAGATTATTGTAACGCTTTCAGAATCTGTTGACTGGGGATTAAATGCTAGCTCGTTCATTATGAGGGCAGAATGCGTGCACATTCCGATTTTCCATTATTTTAGTCCCGATTTCGCAGTGAATTTCAGGAGTTCAGACATTCCCGATCTTACAGAGTTATAGAAAAACTACAGCACCAACAGGCCCTTCGGCCCACAAGTTGCGCTGATCATATCCCTACCTACTAGGCTTACCTATAACCCTCAATCCCATTAAATCCCATGTACTCATCCAGAAGTCTCTTAAAAGACCCTATCGAATTTGCCTCCACCACCACCGACGGCAGCCGATTCCATTCACTCACCACCCTCTGAGTGAAAAACTTACCCCTGACATCTCCTCTGTACCTGCTCCCCAGCACCTTAAACCTGTGTCCTCTCGTAGCGACCATTTCAGTCCTGGGAAATAGCCTCCGAGAATCCACCCTATCTATTCCTCTCAACATCTTATAAACCTCTATCAGGTCGCCTCTCAACCTTCGTCTCTCCAGGGAGAAGAGTCCCAGCTCCCTCAACCTATCTTCATAAGGCATGCCTCCCAATCCAGGCAACATCCTTGCAAATCTTTTTTTTTCACAATGAGGTCTATTCCCCAGCTGAGTGACTTTTATAGTAAGTTAAAAGACTCAAACTCTCAGACTACCTCGTGGCCCACTTTTGGTTTCCCAGTTCAAAAGAAAACTTTTGAAAGGAGAAAAGCCCGCGAGAAAACTTAATGAATAAATAAATAAATAAGCAAACACTAGCTGCCTTACCCTCAGCATGAATCTCTCCCTCTCAAACTTGCTCTGGTCTCACAATCATGGTGTTCTTGGGGTGGCAAGAAACTACAAAAGGTGGCGAATGTAGCCCAATCCATCACGCAAACCAGCCTCCCATCCATTGACTCTGTCTACACTTCCTGCTGCCTCGGGAAAGCAGCCAGTATAATTAAGGACCCCCCCCACACCCCGGACATTCTCTCTTCCACCTTCTCCCACTGGGACATCGTATGGTAGTACGGTAGCCCAGTGGTTAGCACTGTTGCCTCACAGTGCCAGCAACCCACGTTCAATTCCCGATGGGGTCACTGTCTGTGCGGAGTTTGCACATTCTCCCCATGTCTGCATGGGTTTCCTCCTCTGAAAGATGTGCTGGTTAGGGTGCATCGGCCGTGTTAAATTCCCCCACAGCGTAACCCAAACAGGTGCTGGAGTGTGGGTGACTAGGGGATTTTCACAGTAACTTCATTGCAGTGTTAATGTAAGCTGACTTGTGACCTTAATAAATAAACCTGAAACCATCTCAAAGCCCTTTCCAGCCAATAAGCTGCTCTGTGCACTGATCCCTGCTGCTGCTGGTGACTGTGGGGCTCAGTGTGTGACCCACAGGCTCTGTCACGGTGCCCGGGGAGGTGGGATGTGCAGGGGCTGGTGTCCCAGGTGGGTAGGGTGCCTGGGGGAAGTGGGGGGGTTGTCCTGGTGAGGTGCTGGGAGGGGGGGCGGTGTGGAGTGCCTGGGAAGGGTGGGGTGTCCCATGTAGGTGGGGTCCCGGGGCTTGAAATGTGCAGGGGGTGAGGCCCCACGGGGGTGGGGTGTGAGGGGTGGGTGGGGTTTGGGGGGGTGGGTGGGGTGTCCCGGAGAGGATGGGGTGCCTGGGAGGATGGGGTGTCCCAGGGGGTGGTATCCTGAGTGGGTGGGGTCCCGGGTTGTGGGATGTCGGGGTGGAGTGGGGTGCTTGGGGAGGGTGGGGTATCCTGTGCAGAATTGGGTGGGTGGGGTGGGATTCCTCGGGGAGGATGGGGAGCCCGGAGTGTGGGATGTCGGAGGGGGGGGTGGGATGAAGTGCCCAGGGAGAGTGGGGTGTCCCGGGGTGGGGGGGGAGGGTGGCATCCCGGGTGGATGGGGTCCCTGGGCGTGGGATGTCGGGGGGGGGGGGTGGGGAGGGTGGGGTGTCCCGGTGGGGTGGGGTCCCTGGGTGTGGGATGTCGGGGGGATGGGATGGGATGCCCGGGGGGGGTGGGGTCCCTGGGCGTGGGATGTCGGGGGGGTGGGATGGGATGCCCGGGGGGGTGGGGTCCCTGGGTGTGGGATGTTGGAGGGGGGGTTGGGATGGAGTGCCCGGGGAGGGTGGAGTGTCCTGGGGGGGCGGGGGGTGGTGGTGGTGGGGTCCCGGTTGGGCGTCGTGTCCGGGTTGCTTTCAGCGCTGCCACTCGCGGTGTTCCGCTCCTTCCCGGATACTCTTCCTCCGCATTGGACGGTCACGGGCCAGGGATTCCAAGGACTCGGTGGGAAGTTTTCCATGGAGACTTTGAAGGTATCCTTGAAGTGCTTCCTCTGCTGTCCTGGGCTCGCTTGTCGTGTCGAAGATCTGAGTAGGACACTGGGCAAGTCATGTTGCAGCTTTATAGAACCATAGTGAGGCTGCACTTGGAATATAGTGTTAATTCTGGTCACCGCACTACCAGAAGGATGTGGAGGTTTTGGAGAGGGTACAGAAAAGATTTACCAGGATGTTGCCTGGTATGGAGGGCATTAGCTATGAGGAGAGGTTGGAGAAACTTGGTTTGTTCTGATTGGAGTGACGGAGGTTGAGGGGAGACCTGAGTGAAGTCTACAAGATTATGAGGGGCATGGACAGAGTGGATAGTCAGAAGCTTTTTCCCAGGGTGGAAAAGTCTATTACTAGGGGGACACAGGTTTAAGGTGAGAGGGGCAAGGTTTAAAGGAGATGTGTGAGGCAAGTTTTTTTACACAGAGTGTAAATGGTGGAAATGGCTGTGGTGCAAAGCAGCCTGAGAGTGGCCACCACAGTGCCCGGTAGGATAGGTCAGTGCCCGGTAGGATAGCTCAGTGCCCGGTAGGATAGCTCAGTGCCCGGTACGATAGGTCCAGCATTGAGGGCTGAAGGAGATCACTCCCAAGAGTGTGTGAACATTACTTAGCAGGCTGGTAAAGATTTAAGCACCACTTCCTGATCCTGAGACTTTAGCTTTAGCTCCCTGTATCCATCCTAATACATCTCATTCAACTCCTGTAATCTTCCATCCTTCAGGTTTATTCCAGCCAGTTTGGTTGTATTTTCATAGAATCATAAAATCCTCCAGTGCAGGAGAAGGCCATTCAGCCCATTGAGTCTGCATTGACCACAAGCCCACCTATCCCCATAAATCCATGCATTTACCCCAGCTAGTCCCCCTGACACTAAGGGGCAATTTTTAGCACGGCCAATCCACCTAACCCGTACATCTTTGGGCTGTGGGAGGAAACCGGAACACATTGTCGATGCGTGCTTCAAGTGTAACAAGAAAAGCCACTTAAAGTGGATTACTAGAGATATTGAGGACCTGGTCAGGAAGAAACGAGAGGCATATGTTAGGTCTAAGCAACTGGGAATGGAGAGAGCATTGGAGGAGTACAGAGAGAGTAGGAGGGATCTCAGAAAGGGAGTTAGGAGGGCAAAAAGGGGACATGAAATGGCTTTGGCAGGTAGGATTAAGGAAAATCCAAAAGGCATTTTACTCCTATGTTAGGAGCAAAAGGGTGGCTAGGGGAAAAATCGGTCCCCTCAGGGACAGACGAGGGGAATTGTGCTTAGAGTCCAAGGGAATGGGGGAGATCCTGAATGAATACTTTGCGTCGGTATTCACGAAGGAAAGGGGCTTGATGTCTGGTACGGTCATTGAGGGAGCTGTAGACCAATTGAAGAAACTATCGATTATGAGGGAAGAAGTGTTAGGGCTTTTAGGTAGTATTAAAACTGATAAATCTCCCCGGTGCCAGAAGGCATTTATCCTAGGCTGCTTAGGAAGGTGAGAGATGAGATTGCTGGGCCTCTGATGCAAATCTTTGTCTCTTCTTTGGACACAGGTGAAGTCCCAGAGGACTGGAGGATAGCGAATGTGGTACCGTTGTTTAAAAAGGGTAGGAGGGATAAACCGGGTAACCATAGGCCGGTGAGTTTGACATCAGTGGTGGGCAAGTTGATGGAGAGAATTCTTAGGGATTGGATGTATGAGCACTTAGAGCATTGCGATCTGATTAAGGATACACAGCATGGCTTTGTAAAGGGGAAGTCTTGCCTTATGAATCTGGTAGAATTTTTTGAGGAGGTGACAAAAACGGTCAACGAAGGACGAGCCGTTGATGTCGTCAACATGGATTTCAGTAAGGCATTTGACAAAGTCCTTCATGGTAGGTTGGTTGCAAAGATTAAGGCTCATGGGATACAAGGCCAGGTATCTAGATGGGTAGAGAACTGGCTTGCTAAGAGGAGACAGAGAATAGTAGTGGAGGGGTCCTTTTCTAGCTGGAGGTCTGTCACTAGTGGTGTGCCGCAGGGCTCAGTACTGGGACCTCTTCTCTTTGTAGTATATATAAATGACTTGGAAGAGGGAGTAAGTGGTGTGATCAGCAAATTTGCTGATGACACCAAGATGGCTGGATTGGCGGGCAGTGAGGAGCAGTGTCTAGCAATACAACAGGATATTGACAGGCTGGTATATTGGGCAGATACGTGGCAAATGGAGTTTAATCCGGATAAATGTGAGGTGATGCATTTTGGCCGGAATAATGTAGGGGGGAGTTATATGATAAAGGGTAAGCCTATAAAGAGTATAGAAACGCAGCAGGACCTGGGGGTGCAAGTGCACAAGTCTTTGAAGGTGGCAACACAAGTGGAGAAGGTTGTGAAGAAAGCCTATGGTATGTTAGCCTTTATAGGAAGGGGTATAGAGTATTAGAGCTGGAGTCTAATGTTGCAGTTGTATAGAACGTTGGTTAGGCCGCATTTGGAGCACTGCGTCCAGTTCTGGTCGCCTTACTACCGGAAGGATGTGGAGACTCTGGAGAGAGTGCAGAGGAGGTTTACCAGGATGTTGCCTGGTATGGAAGGACTGGGTTATGAGGAAAGACTGAGCAAACTGGGGCTGTTTTCCCTTGAAAGACGGTGACTGAGGGGGGATCTAATAGAGGTATATAAGATTATGAAGGGTATAGATAGAGTAAACAGTGGTAAGCTATTTCCTATGTTAGAGACACACAGTACGAGGGGCTATGGGCTTAGGGTGAGCGGGGAGAGGTATAATTCAGATCTTAGAGGGAGGTTTTTCACACAGAGGGTAGTGGGGGTATGGAATGCTCTGCCAAGCAAGGTGGTGGAGGCAGGTACGCTGGAGTTGTTTAAGAGTTACTTAGACAGGCACATGAGTGGGTTGGAGATGGGAGGATATAGGAGATTGCTTTAACTAAGGTTCATTAGCATTGGGACGTCCCTGGTGATGTAAAATGATGTGGTATGATAATAATGTTTTTCTCTTTTAATTCACAGGTTTTAAGTCGGTCCACCTTGTTGTCCAACGAGGGGCATACACACGATGGGTCGTACTGGGGCTGCTCTTGGATGTTCGAGATTGGCCTAGTGCTTCATGTCGTTAGTGTGTGCTTAAACTGGACCAGATGCTGGGCAACACGACAGCTCAGTGACTATCACTGATTGCTGTGCAGACACATGGATTTGGGCCGGTGTCTGTGGGAGTTTGCACATTCTCCCCGTGCTTGCGTGGGTTTTCTCCGGACGCTCCGGTTTCCTCCCACACCCCAAAGATGTGCTATTAGGCTGATTGGAGGTAATAAATTGTCCCTAAATTAGTTTCCCTCAATGTGGAATGCCATAAACAATAGATAAGGGTCATGGGTGGAGGGGGGACTGGTAATGTTAAAATGGCGGCGCGGGCTCGTTGGGCCGAAGGGCCTGTTTCCCAGGCTGTTTTTGTTCTTTGTTCTTTGGTGGTGCAGAGTGAAGTATCCAGGACAGTCAGTGGGAAAAAAAAGATAGTGACTTTTAACTTAACTCCTGTAAACCATCTGGAGGAGGAACCCGGCAAGGGATCCGACTCATTCACCAGAGACCAGGCCCAGCTAAGCAAAGTGACCCGTATAGTGATAACCTTGCTGGTTAATTGGAAACCACTTGGACACAGGGGTGGTAGCCACGGTCAAAGGGAAACTGGCACCTTGTTAGCTTCAAAACGAGCTCCAACCATTAAGATTAAGGTTATTGATGTTTTTCTCTTTTAATCCACAGGTGCTTCGATCCGCCTTGTTGTCCAACGAGGGGCATACACACGATGGGTCGTACTGGGGCTGCTCTTGGATGTTCGAGAATGGCCGAGTGCTTCACGTCGTTAGTGTGCGCCTGAACTGGACCAGATGCTGGGCAACACGACAGCCCAGTGACTATCACTGTTTGCTGTGCAGACACATGGATTTGGGCCGGTGTCTGTGGGAGTTTGTGTATTGTGCTTGCATGGGTTTTCTCCGGGTGCTCCGGTTTCCTCCCACACCCCAAAGATGTGCTCTTAGGCTGATTGGTGTAACAAATTGTCCCTAAGTTAGTCTCCCCTCAATCTGGTTTCCAATGTGGAGTGTCATAAGCGTAGACAAGGGTCATGGGTGGAAGAGGGGACTCAATGTTAAAATGGTGGCACGGGCTTGTTGGGCTGAATGGCCTGTTTCCCGTGCTGTGTTGTTCTTTGTTCTTTGAATGACCCTGACAATATGGTCGCCTCGGGAATAATTGGCCAGGTTTCTCAGTAGTAGAGTTCTGAAGCCAGATCTGTGGTTGTACCTGTTTGAGGTTAGTATTTTTCTGCCAGCAGAGTTGCTGGAACGTGTGAGCTGATGGCAGCGCAGAGGAAATAGTTGGGGCTGTGCTAAACAAAAAAAGAGAACAGTCTCCCTCAATAAACCTCAAAGCTCACAGATTCCGAAAGAAACAGTCAGTAAACTTGAGTCAGGAAGAGAGTTGGTGAGGAGGATTAGCTTCAGAAATAGAGAAGAGATTGAGAAAAAAGTAAGGAAAAAAATAACTTTACACTTTGACATCTCCAGCAACAGTTTCCACTAATAGGGAAGACTAGAAGTACAGGGCACTGTTTAGAATTACTGACTCCCTACAGTGCAGAAGGAGGCTATTCGGCCCATCGAGTCTGCACCAACCACAATCCCACTCAAGCCTTATTCCCGTAACCTCATATATTTACCCTGCTAATCCACCTGACACTCAGGGCAATTTATCATGGCCAATCAACCTAACCCGCACATCTTTGGACTGTGGGAGGAAATCGAAGCACCCGGAGGAAACCCACGCAGACACGGGGAGAGTGTGCAAACTCCACACACACTAAAAATAACCTTTTAAGTTTATTGGTGTCACAAGTCGGCTTACGTTAACACAGCAATGAAGTTACTGTGAAAATCCCCCACTTGCTGCACTCTGGCGCCTGCTCAGGTACACTGAGGGAGAATTTACCACGGCCAATGCGCCCTAAGCAGCACGCCTTTTGGACTATGGGAGGAAACCGGAGCACCCGGGAGGGATCACACGCAGAGAACACACAGTATCCGCAGAGTGACCCAAGCCGGGAATCGAACCTGGGTCCATGACGCTGTGAAGCAGCAGTGCTAACCACTGTGCCGCCCATGGGATCTTCTGTCAAAGACTGAGGTGAGGAGATTTTTTTCTCTCTCAGAGGGTTGTTCATCTTTGGAATTGTGTCAGCGAGCAGTGGAAGCTGGATCATTGAACATGTTCGAGGCTGAACTTAACCAAATCCCAGAATTGTTATGACACAGAAAGAGGATTTTTGGCTCACTGTGTCTGCAGCTCTACACTGTCCACATCACAGTTTACAATATTCCAGTGTTCCTATCTATTCCCTTTCTGGGCTAAGAGATTTATTGGCCAGCATTAAAAGTTATCCATTGGAAAGGTTCTTATGTTGGTAATTAGCAGTTTCACAATTCCTATTGAAACCAATGACCTTTAAAAAGAGGTGGTTTCCCCAGTGACTGAAGGAAAAACTGAAGGAGGGGATGTCATGTTTTAAGACCTTTACTGTAAAAAAAATAGAATCAACATCAGTCGAACATTACTTGGCAGGCAAGTAAAGATTTAAGCATCGCTTCCTGATCCTGAGACTTTAGCTTTAGCTCCCTGTATCCATCCTAATACATCTAATTCAACTCCTGTAATCTTCCATCCTTCAGGTTTATTCCAGCCAGTTTGGCTGTATTTTCATAGAATCATAAAATCCTCCAGTGCAGGAGAAGGCCATTCAGCCCATTGAGTCTGCATTGACCACAAGCCCACCTATCCCCATAACGCCATGCATTTACCCCAGCTAGTCCCCCTGACACTAAGGGGCAATTTTTAACGCGGCCAATCCACCTAACCCGTACATCTTTGGGCTGTGGGAGGAAGCCAGAGCACCCAGAGGAAACCCACGCAGACACTGGGAGAATGTGCAAACTCCACACAGACAGTTGACCCAAGCCGGGAATCGAAGCCAGGCCCCCGGCGCTGTGAGGGGGCAGTGCTGACCCACTGTGCCACCGTGCCTTTAACCAATCATGGCCCATTAAACAAGGCCTGTGACCCTTGATTACCAAGAGAGGCAGTTTCACTCTCTGGTTCTGATTTTCACTGTTACTGTTGCTGCACCTAAAGTCTGCACTATCTGGTATATGTGGACAAAGTGGCACCTGACTCATTTAATAAACAAAGAACAAGACAGCACGGGAAACAGGCCCTTCGGCCCAACAAGCCCGCGCCGCCATCTTAACATTGTGAGTCCCCTCTCCACCCGTGACCCTTGTCTATGCTTACGGCACTCCGCATTGGAAACCAGATTGAGGGGAGTCTAATTAATCAATAACATGCATTCAGTCAGTGAGTGAGTGAAAATCTGGCAGAGTGAGCAGGCAGTTAGCTACATGCTTGGCTGAAAAAAATTCCGAAAGAGTTTATTGGAAGTGGGTGATAGCATTGCAGTGGGGCGGGGCACTTTACTGTAACAAGGTAAAGCTTCAGGTGGGGACTTGCCAAGCGCTGGGGGTGTGGGGCAGGTAAGTAACCTCAATTAAATTAACCATTTGGATATATTTTCATTCAACAAGAATACGGAGTGAGGTTTCTCGTACAAAGAAGGACCCAGTCACTTCAAGATAAAAGGACACTGTCTGAGAAACAAGAGGATGCAAAATATTTAATCGCACTTCCTTTTGATATACTTTCGTGGGGTGTGCGTAGCCCTGGAAAGGCCAGCATCTGTTCTCCATTCCTGCTTGCTCGTGAACCAAATGGTTTACCCGGCCATTGCAGAGTCATAGAATCATAGAACCCTACAGTGCAGAAAGAGGCCCTTCGGCCCATTAAGTCTGCACCGACCACAATCCCACCCAAATCCCGACATCCCTACATAATTTACCCACTGAGCCCTCCAACCTACACATCCCAGGACACTGAGGGCCAATCAACCTAACCCACACATCTTTGGACTGTGGGAGGAAACTGCAGTACCGGAGGAAACCCACGCAGACACGAGGAGAATGTGCAAACTTCATGCAGACATGGGGGCAATCTTAGCGAAAAATGTTCTAAGTGCCGAATGCGCGTGAAAATGGGAGAGAATTGCAGTGTTTTATTGGACGAGGTAAAAAACGCACCTTCGCAACATCACTTTCCTGCCAGTAGGGGGAAGGCCTAAGCTTGCTGAAAGCCGGCAGGTTGCACCAGAGAGCACAATTGCGCATGTGCAGATCTCTGTGCTCTGTACACCCTGCACAGGTCGATGGGCACCTCCACCACCCCCCACCCCGTGCACGGACTGACTGATTGTCGGTTGCAGAATGCATAGGTTCCTCCCAAATTGGCCCATCCCTTCAGGCTCTGACCCCTCCCAGTTAGCCCTGTCCCCTCAGCCATCACCTCCTTAGCACTGCTTGGTGAGCATTGCAGGATGCCAGGTTAGCAGTGCCAGGGTGCCAAGCTGGCAGAACCAGGGTCGCTTTGCCCAAGGGGCACCCCCCCATTCTGCCCTCTAACCTCCTGGGAGAGGGGCCCTCAACTGCCTCTGGTGAAGATCATGTATGGACCTATCAATGGAGACCAGGCATGATGGCATCGCTTGTGACGATCTTCACCAGCGAGGCCACAGAGAGAAGTGAGCTCGGACGATAATGTTCCGCGTTCTCTTTACTATTTACATTCTAATTTAAATAGAATTTAAATATTACAATCAGCCTTGCACCCATTCCGGGCGGATATCCAGTGCTGGTGAGACTGTGAGAGGTGAGGAATTGGGCGCAACCCTGATTTCTCGGCTCTCTCTATCTCACTGACTCACCCCGTCCATTGGCCAGTGGGGTGAGAAAGTAAAATCACCCCTACAGAGATGTACAGCCCACAAATTGCCCTTCGGCCCATTGAGCCTGTACTGGCCATAACTGCGACTGAGGTCGCTCTGATCCCAATTTCCAGCACTTCATTCATGTCCTTTAGGGATCAGAATCTACACATCATTCAAAGATCCAGGGTAATAGTTTCCCGCAATCCCATCATTGACGAGGGGCCACAGCTTTAGGGGCAGGAGATTCCGAAAGGATTCTTGAATGATATTCCAAGTGCTCATCCAAATATTTTTTTAAAGGTTGTGAGGTTTCTGGCCTCCACTACCTTCCCAGGCAGCACATTCCAGATTTCTACCACCCTCTGAGTGAAAAACATTTCCAAATCCTCTCGGAATCTCCTGCCTCTAAAACTATGGCCCCTCATCATAGAACAAAGAACACTGCAGCGCAAACAGGCCCTTCGGCCCACAAGTTGCGCTGATCATATCCATACCTACCAGGCCTATCTATAACCCTCAATCCCATTAAATCCCATGTACTCATCCAGAAGTCTCTTAAAAGACCCCAGCGAGTTCGCCTCCACCACCACTGACGGCAGCCGATTCCACTCACTCACCACCCTCTGAGTGAAAAACTTACCCCTGACATCTCCTCTGTACCTGCTCCCCAGCACCTTAAATCTGTGTCCTCTCGTAGCGACCATTTCAGCCCTGGGAAATAGTCTCCGAGAATCCACCCTATCTATACCTCTCAACATTTTATAAATCTCTATCAGGTCGCCTCTCAACCTTCGTCTCTCCAGGGAGAAGAGTCCCAGCTCCCTCAACCTATCCTCATAAGGCATGCCTCCCAATCCAGGCAACATCCTTGTAAATCTCCTCTGCATCATTGATGGGATTGCGGGAAATTATTGTTCTGGATCTTGATTGATGTGTAGATTCTGATCCCTGAAGGACATTAATGAACCAAATGAGTTTCCTATCAATTTAAGTTTCATGGACACCAGTCCCAATACTAACGTCCCATGCTGGATTTTTTAAATGATTGTTAATTAACCTGCCCTTAAGCTCCACCAGCAGTTGTGGTGGGTACTCGAATCCGTGCCCTCAGTTATTAGTCTGGAATTTCTGCGTTACTGACAACAGAACTACACCAAGGTCTTCCACTCACTGACTCCTCCTTGTCACAAGGTGGTGAATCTGTGGAACTCAGGAGGCTGTGGAGGCCAGATCGTTGAATTAAGACAGAGATAGATAGGTTCTTGAGCAGGGGAGAGACAGCAACCTCATCATCGTGTCCGGGCCCCAAGCCTAAGAAAGGATGTGCTGGCCTTGGAGGGGGTCCAGAGGAGGTTCACAAGTATGACCCCAGGAATGAAGGATTTGTCAGATGTGGAGTGGTCAAGGACTTGGGGTCTACACTCAATGGAGTTTGGAAGGATGAGGAGGGGAATCTAATTGAAACTTACAGAATACTGAGAGCCACAGATGAAGTAATGGACCAGTAGTGGACTCCCCAACTTTAAGGGTGTTCAAATGGTCAGTGGATAGGCATATGGATAACATTGGAATAGTTTAGGTTAGAGGGTCATCAGATTGGTTCCACTGGTTGGCGCAACACCGAGGGCCGGAGGGCCTGTACTGCGCTGTAATGTTCTATGTTCTAAGTGGTCATGGAGAGGATGTTTCCACTAGTGGGAGAGACTAGAACCAGAGGGCACAACCTCAGAGTGAAGGGACGCTCCTTTAAAAAAGAGATGAGGAGAAATGTCTTCGCCAGAGGATAGTGAATCTGTGGAGCCCGTTGTCACAGAGGGCTGTGGAGGCCAGGTCATTGAGTAAAGACAGAAATAGATAGGTTCTTGATCTATAAGGGGGTCAAGGGTTACGGGGAAAAGGCAGGAGAATGGGGTTGAGAATCATATCAGATGATTGAATGGCAGAGCAGACTTGATGGGCCCAATGGCCTAATTCTGCTCCTATGTCTTATGGGTTCCCGAGAACGTGAGCAAGGGGGAGGCAGTGGCAGAGTGGTATTGTCATTGACTTAGTTAACCAGAGACCCGGGGTGATGCTCTGGGGACTGAGATTCGAATCTCACCATAACAGATGGTGAAATTTGTATTCAACAAAAATCTGGGCTTAAAAGTCTAATGATGACCATGAAACCATTGTCAATTGTTGTAAAAACCCATCTGGCTCACAGATATTCTTTAGGGAAAGAAATCTGCCTGGCCTATATGTGACACCACATGGCCATGGAATGATAATTAGGGGTGAGCAACAAGTGCTAACCCAGCCAGCAATGCCCACATCCTGTAAAAATCAATTTAATAAATCAGTGTTCGGTTTCTCAACTCACTGTCAAAAGTTCCAATTTCAGCTGCCTTTAAACACTCAGGGAAATGACAGTTTATTTATTTATTAGCATCACAGGTAGGCTTACATTAACAAAGCGATGAAGTTACTGTAAAAATCCCCTAGTTGACACACTCCGGTGCCTGTTTGGGTACACTGAGGGAGAATTTACCATGGCCAATGCACCCTAACCAGCACGTCTTTCAGACTGTGGGAGGAAACCAGAGCACCCGCAGGAAACCCATGCAGATACAGAGAGAATGTGCAAACTCCACACAGACTGTAACCCAAGCCAGGAATCAAACCCGGGTCCCTGGCACTGTGAGGCAGCAGCGCCGACCACTGTGCTACCTTGTTGCTCAGTAAGGGAAGACGAGGACCTTTTTCGCTGGAGCGTAGGAGTGATCTTATAGAGGTCTATAAAATAATGAGGGGCATGTATCAGCTAGATAGTCAATATCTTTTCCCAAAGGTAGGGGAGTCTAAAACTAGAGGGCATCGGTTTAAGGTGAGAGGGGAGAGATACAAAAGAGTCCTGAGGGGCAATTTTTTCACACAGAGAGCGGTGAGTGTCTGGAACGAGCTGCCAGAGGTAGTAGTAGAGGCAGGTACAATTTTGTCTTTTAAAAAGCATTTAGACAGTGACATGGGTAAGATGGGTATAGAGGGATATGGGCCAAATGCAGGCAGTTGGGATTAGCCTAGTGGTAAAAATGGACAGCATGGACAAGTAGGCCAAAAAACCTGTTTCTATGCTATAAAGCTCCATGACACTAGGAGGAAACCCACACAGACACGGGGAGAATGTACAAACTCCACACAGACAGTGACCCAAGTTGGGGATTGAACCCGGGTCCCTGGTGCTGTGAGGCTGCAGTGCTAACCCACTGTGCCACCCTAGAAATGGAAATGGGGAAGCAATGGCTGAAGATGGGAGACTTTGCATTCTGACAGCACCCTTTATCACTTCGGAATGTCCCAAGGGGAGCTGGTGGTGTAGTGGCAATGTCACTGGGTTAGTATTACCCAGGACCCAGGTTAATGCAGCGGGGACAGGGGATACGAAGAAGTCAGGAAGTTACTTGGACAAATAAACTGGAAGGAGGCGTTCTTAGGGAAAAGTACCGAAGGAAGGTGGCGGATATTCAAGGAATGTTTGTCTGGAGCTCCGCATGACAACGTTCCGATGAGACAAGGGGGTTTTGGTAGGTCGCGGGAACCGTGGTGCACGAAGGCTGTGTTGAACCTAGTCAGGAGGAAAAGGAAGGTGTACAAGAGGTTCAGGGAATTAGGAGAGGTTAAGGATCTTGAGGAGTATAAGGACTGTAGAAAGGAGCTTAAAAGGGAAATTAGGAGAGCCAGAAGGGGTCATGAGAAGACCTTGGCGGGTAAGATTAAGGAGAATCCCAAGGCCTTCTATAAATATGTGAAAGGTAAAAGGATGAGAAGAGAAGGGATAGGACCTATAAAAGGTGAAGGGGGAAAGGTCTGTGTGGAACCAGAAGAAATGGCAGAGGTGCTTAATGAGTACTTTGCCTCAGTATTCACGGTGGAAGCTGATCTGGGAGATTTTGCTACGAATTTGCAGCAGATGGAAAAGATTGAGTATGTGGATATTAAGGAGGAGGATGTGTTAGAACTTTTGAATTCTATCAAGATAGATAAGTCGCTGGGACCAGATGGGATGTACCCCAGGATACTGTGGGAGGCGAGGGAAGTGATTGCAGAGCCCCTGGCGATGATCTTTGCGTCGTCAATGGAGACGGGAGAGGTTCCGGAAGATCGGAGGATTGCGGATGTAGTTCCTATTTTCAAGAAAGGGAACAGAGATAGCCCGGGAAATTACCGACCGGTGAGTCTGACCTCAGTGGTTGGTAAGCTGATGGAGAGGCTTCTGAGGGACAAGATTTACGAGCATTTGGAGAGGTTTGACATGATCAGAAACAGTCAGCATGGATTTGTCAAGGGCAGGTCGTGCCTTACGAGCCTAGTTGAGTTCTTCGATAATGTGACTGAACACATTGACGAAGGAAGTGCAGTGGACGTGGTGTACATGGACTTCAGCAAGGCGTTTGATAAGGTCCCCCATGCAAGACTTCTTGAGAAGGTGAGAGGGCATGGGATCCAAGGGCCTTTGGCCTTGTGGATCCAGAACTGGCTTGCCTGCAGAAGGCAGAGAGTGGTTGTGGATGGGTCTTTTTCGGCATGGAGGTCAGTCACCAGTGGAGTGCCCCAGGGATCTGTTCTAGGACCCTTGCTGTTTGTCATTTTCATAAATGACCTGGATGAGGAAGTGGAAGGATGGGTAAGTAAGTTCGCTGATGACACGAAGGTCGGTGGTGTTGTGGATGGTCTGGAAGGATGTCAAAAGTTGCAGCAGGACATAAATAGGATGCAGGACTGGGCGGAGAAGTGGCAGATGGACTTCAACGCGGATAAATGTGTAGTCGTCCATTTTGGCAGGACCAACGGGATGAACGAGTACACTATCAAGGGCAGGAGTCTTAGCTGTGTTGAAGAGCAGAAGGATCTTGGGGTCCGGGTCCACAGGACTCTTAAATCGGCCTCGCAGGTGGAGGATGTGGTCAAGAAGGCATATGGTGTACTGGCCTTCATTAATCGAGGGATTGAGTTTAGGAATCGGGAGGTAATGCTGCAACTTTATAAGACCCTTGTCAGGCCTCATTTGGAGTACTGTGCGCAGTTCTGGTCACCTCACTATAGGAAAGATGTAGAAGCTATTGAGAGGGTGCAGAGGAGATTTACAAGGATGTTGCCTGGACTGGGAGGCATGCCTTATGAAGTTAGGTTGAGGGAGCTGGGACTCTTCTCCCTGGAGAGACGAAGGTTGAGAGGCGACCTGATAGAAGTTTATAAAATGTTGAGAGGAATAGATAGGGTGGATTCTCAGAGGCTATTTCCCCGGGTTGAAATGGTCGCTACGAGAGGACACAGATTTAAGGTGCGGGGAGGCAAGTACAGAAGTGATGTTAGGGGTAAGTTTTTCACTCAGAGGGTGGTGAGTGAATGGAATCGGCTGCCGTCAGTGGTGGTGGAGGCGAACTCGCTGGGGTCTTTTAAAAGACTTCTGGATGAGTATATGGAGTTTAATGGGATTGGGGGTTATAGATAGGTCTATAGATTGGTAGGTGTTGATGTGATCGGCGCAACTTGTGGGCCGAAGGGCCTGTTTGTGCTGTAGTGTTCTATGTTCTATGTTCTATGTTCAAATCCCACCACTGCAGCTGGAGGAATTTCAATTCAATTAATTTATGAAGCTGGAATTGAAAGCTAGTCCCCGTAACAGTGACAGTGAAACTATCATTGATTGTTGAAAGGGTTGGCTTATGAGGATAGACTGGGGCTATACTCATTGGAATTCAGAAGAATGAGGGGAGATCTTATAGAAACATATAAGATTATGAAGGGAATAGATAAGATAGAAACAGGGAAGTTATTTCCACTGGCGGGTGAAACTAGAACTAGGGGGCATGGCCTCAAAATAAGGGGAAGCAGATTTAGGACTGAGTTGAGGAGGAACTTCTTCACACAAAGGGTTGTGAATCTGTTAAAGTTTATTTATTAGTCACAACTAAGGCTTACATTAACACGGCAATGAAATTATCATGGAATTCCCCTAGTTGCCACACTCTGCCATCTGTTCGGGTCAACGCACCCTAACCAGCAACACTTTCAGACTGTGGGAGGAAACCGGAGCATCCGGAGGAAACCCACGCAGACACGGGGAGAACGTGCAGACTCCACACAGGCAGTGACCCGAGCCGGGAACTGAACCTGGGTCCCTGGTGCCGTGAGGAAGCAGTGCTAACCACTGTGCCGCCGTGCCACTCCACAGAATCTGTGGAATTCTCTGCCCAGTGAAGCAGTTGAGGCTCCCTCGTTGAATGTTTTTAAGGCAAGGACAGAGAAATTTTTGAACAGTAAAGGAATTAAGGGTTATGGTGAGCGGGTGGGTAAGTGGAGCTGAGTCCACAAAAAGATCAGCCATGGGAATGGAGGGATACAAACGAATGGTCTAGTTGGACTAATGAGTGGCACAGGCTTGGAGGGCCGAAGGGCCTGTTTCCTGTGCTGTACTGTTCTTTGTTCTTTGATCTTATCGAATAGCGTGACAGGCCAGAGGGGCCAGGTGGCCAACTCCTGCTCCTAGTTCTTATGTTCTTATGTAAAACCCATCTGGGTCACTAATGTTCTTTAGGGAAGGAAATCTGCCGTCCTTGCCTGGTGGGGCCTACATGTGACTCCAGAGCCACAGCAACTCCCCTCTCAAATGGCCTCCGACACTAAGCTCAAGGGGCAATTAGGGATGGGCAGATGCCTACATCCCAGGAAAGAAACAGTTTGATATAGTATTGAGGTAAGGGGGATCAAAGGATACCGGAAGAACGCAGGATCAGACTATTGAATGGTGGAACAAGCTTGAAGGACCAAATGATTTGATTTGATTTATTATTGCCCCATGTATTAACATACAGTGAAAAGTATTGTTTTTTGTGCTATACAGACAAAGCATACTATTCATAGAGAAGGAAACAGTGCAGAATGTAGTGTTACAGTCGTAGCTAGGGTGTAGAGACTTAATGGAAGTTGGGTCCATTCAAAAGTCTGACAGCAGCAGGGAAGAAGCTGTTCTTGAGTCGGTTGGTAAGTGACCTCAGACTTTTGTATCTTTTTCCAGATGGAAGAAGGTGGAAGAGAGAATGTCCGGGGTGCGTGGGGTCCTTGATTATGCCGGCTGCTTTTTCTGAGGCAGCGGGAAGTGTAGACAGGGTCAATGGATGGGAGGCTGGTTTGCGTGATGGACTGGGCTACATTCACCACCTTTTGTAGTTCCTTGTGGTCTTGGGCAGAGCAGGAGCCCAGACCGAGCTGTGATCCAACCAGAAAGAATGCTTTCTGTGGTACTCTCTCCTGCTCCTACTTTTCATGTTTCTGTGAAAGATCAACTGAGCCTTTCTGAAATGAATGATTCTGCACTGGCCGAAGGCTCTGAGGGTCAGTGGGTCAGTGGAACGGTTTCTCACTTCCAAATACTCTTCACTCTTGATGCAAATGCAAGTTTACGGATAACATTCTGGACTGACCAATATTCCTGGATTTCAGGAACATTTGTTTGTCAGGGGTAAGTTTTTCACTCAGAGGGTGGTGAGTGAGTGGAATCGGCTGCTGTCGGTGGTGGTGGAGGCGAACTCGTTGGGGTCTTTTAAAAGACTTCTGGATGAGTACATGGGATTTAATGGGATTGAGGGTTATAGATAGGCCTGGTAGGTATGGATATGATCAGCACAACTTGTGGGCTGAAGGGCCTGTTTGTGCTGTAGTGTTCGATGTTCTACTTCAGCTGTGCCTTGACAGTCATCTCCTGTCAGAGTGAAGATAGAGGACCTGCAGGGTTTGTTTCCAGTGTCCATGGAGATGGCAGGAAAGAGAATGCAGAACTTATCCCAGCATTCTCCCCCTGCACCTACTCCTCTGTTCAATTATGGGTCCATTTACAAAGCAAGAAAGGTTTGCATTTCGAAGCACTAACCATTTCCCAAAGTGCTTCACACTGAATAAAGGGTGGCACAGTGGCTTAGCACTGCTGCCTTACAGTGCCAGAGACCTGGGTTCGATTCCTGGCTCGGGTCACTGTCTGCGCTGAGTTTGCACGTTCTCCCCGTGTCTGCGCGGGTTTCCTCCAGGTGCTCCAGTTTCCTCCCACACTCCAAAGATATGCGGGTTAGGTTGATTGAGCATGCTAAATTGCCACTTAGTGTCCAAAGATTAGAGGGATTCATGGGAAAAACATGTGGGGTTTTGGGGTAAGTCTGGGATCAGAGTCAGTGCGAACTAGATGGGTTGAATGGCCTCCTTCTGTGATATAGGGATTCTATACAATTCACCAAAGATTCTTAGGCAGCACCTTCCAAAACCCACAACCACTTTCATCTAGAACACAGAAGGAGGGAGTGCAGAGGAGGTTTACTAGGCTGATACCGGAGTTGAGGGGGTTGAGCTATGAGGAGAGGCTGAATAAACTAGGCTTGTACTCGTTAGAGTTTAGAAGAATGAGGGGAGATATCATTGAGACGTATAAGATGATGAATGGGATGGACAGGATAGAGGTGGAGAGACTCTTCCCGCTCAGAAAGGATAGTAGGACTAGGGGGCACAGCCTCAAGATAAAGGGGGGGCGGTTTAGAACGGAGTTGAGGAGGAACTTCTTCACTCAAAGGGTGGTGAATCTCTGGAATTCTCTGCCTGTTGAAGTGGTGGAGGCTGCCTCGCTAAATATTTTTAAGACGCGGGTCGATGGGTTTTTGATAAGAGAGGGGATTAAGGGTTATGGGGAGAGGGCGGGAAAGTGGAACTGAGCAGCGACAGATCAGCCATGATCTTATTGAATGGCAGGGCAGGCTCGAAGGGCTAGATGGCCTACTCCTGCTCCTATTTCTTATGTTCTTATGTTCTTATTACAGTGCAGTACAGGCCCTTCGGCCCTCGATGTTGTGCCGACCAGTGGAACCAATCTAATGACCCTCTAACCTAAACTATTCCAATATTATCCATATGCCGATCCACTGACCATTTGAACGCCCTTAAAGTTGGCGAGTCCACTACTGCTGCAGGCAGGGCATTCCGCACCCTTACTACCCTCTGAGTAAAGAACCTACCTCTGACATCCATCCTATAATTACCACCCCTTAATTTAAAGCTGTGTCCCCTCGTGTTAGCCATCACCATCCGAGGAAAAAGGCTCTCACTGTCCACCCTATCTAACCCTCTGATCATCCTGTATGCCTCAATTAGGTCACCTCGTAACCTTCTTCTCTCCAATGAAAATAACCTCAAGTCCTTCTCTCCTCATAAGACCTTCCCACCATACCAGGCAACATCCTGGTAAACCTCCTCTGCACCCTTTCCAATGCCTCCACATCTTTCTTATAATGCGGCGACCAGAACTGTACGCAATACTCCAAGTGCGGCCGCACCAGAGGAGATGGTGGAAGCAGGCACACTCGCAACATTTAGGAGGCATTTGGACGGGTGGGGGGTGGAACGTGACCTCACGGCTCCAAAATTCAAACTAGAAGGACAAGGGCAGGAGGTACCTGGGAACACCCCCACTTGCTTTGTTACCCCCTAATATCCAGGTCAATATTTACCCCTAAACCAACAGCACAACGGCAGATATTCTGGTGGTTACTGCATTGCTGTTTGTGGGATCTTGCTGTGCGCGGATTGGCTGCTGCAATTCCTACAATGCGATACTGCTCTCCTTCAAAAGGTACCTCACGGAATCCCTACAGCGCAGAAGGTGGGCCATTCAGCCCATCAGGGAACAAAGAACAATGAAAAATGCAGCACAGGAACAGGCACTCCAAGACTGCACCGACCATGCTGCCCTAACTAAACTAAAACAAAAACCTTCCGCCTTTGCTCAGTCCGTATCCCTCTATTCCACCCCCCACCCGTCCAAATGCCTCCTAAATGTTGCGAGTGTGCCTGCTTCCACCATCTCCTCTGACAGCGCCTTCCAGGCACCCACCACTCTCTGCGTGAAAAACTTCCCCCGCGCCATCTAGACTGCACCAATCACACTCCCACCCAGGCCCTATCCCTGTAACCCCCTCAGATTTACCCTATTAACCGCCCCCCCCGACACTCGGGCCAATTTAGTATGGACAGTCAACCTAATCCGCACCTCACTGATGGTAAAGATCTCTGGGACATTGGTGTTTGGTCAAAGGTGCGCCAGAAGTACAAGTCTTTCCTGATTTTTAATCTCAGGGTATTGATTTGTTTCTGATTATCTACGAGGACTTTCTCAGATCTGAGCACAGGGTTTATGGTTATGGTTGACAAGGAAATTCCTGTATCAGATAGGTACAATGTTCAGCGATTAAAGCCATAATGGGTTTTTAATCTGAATAACAATAAAACTGTGTGCTTACTTAACACTTTTAACACAGTCCCAGGGCTTTTATAGCCAGAACCTTGACACCTCGACACGTTAATGTTGACAACCTGTCCAACGAATCGATATAAAAATATAGTCAGTGCAGCCGATGGGCAGCATGGTCGGTGCAGGCTTGGAGGGGCCGAAGGGCCTTTTCCCGTGCTGTAATTTGCTTTGTTCCTTTGTTGTTTGCAGGAAACGCGACAGCCAATTTGTGCACAGCAAGCTCCCAGCACTTAGGAGAGTGGAATGGAAGTTTGACTGAAGAAGTGGGTCCCCGTTCTGGTAGGAATAACAGCAAAATGGATTATTATTTAAGTGGTAATAAATGGGGTGGCACGGCGGCACAGCGGTTAGCACTGCTGCCCCACAGCTCCAGAGACCCGGGTTCGATTCCCGGCTCGGGTCACTGTCTGTGTGGAGTCTGCACGTTCTCCCCGGGTTAAGGGTGAAAGGGGGAAAAGTTTAAAGGGAATATTGGTGGCGGGGGGGGGAATTCTTCACGCAGAGAGTGGTGGGAGTGTGGAATGAGCTGCCGGATAAAGTGGTAAATGCTTTTGACGTTTAGGAAAATCTTGGACGGGTTCATGGATGAGAGGGGTGTGGAGGGATATGGTTCAGTGGGACTAGGCAAAAAATGGTTCAGCACAGACAAGAAGGGCCAAAAGGCCTGTTTCTGTGCTGTAATGTTCTATGGTTCTATGGTGTCTGCGTGGGTTTCCTCCGGGTGCTCCAGTTTCCTCCCACAGTCCAAAGATGTGCGGGTTAGGATGATTGGCCATGCTAAATTGACGCTCGTGTCAGGGGATTCGAAGAATTACGAGAATAGGTTCTGGGTGGGATTGTGGTCGGTGCAGACTTGATCATCCAAATGGCCCCCTTCTGCACTCTCCAATTCTATGAAATTGCAGCCTGCTGCATGCATGTAGAGGGATCTGGGTGTCCTTGTGCAGGAATCACAAGGAGTTGGTTTGCAGGTGCAGCAGGGAATTAAGAAGGCAAATGGAATTTTGTCCTTCATCGCTAGAGGGATGGAGTTTAACAACAGGGAGATTATATTGCAGCTGTATAAGGTGCTGGTGAAGCCACACCTGGAGTACGGTATACAGTTTTGGTCTCCTTACTTGAGAAAGGATATCCTGGCGCTGGAGGGGGTGCAGAGGAGATTCACTAGGTTGATTCCGGAATTGAGAGGGTTGGCTTATGAGGAGAGACTGAGTAGACTGGGGCTATACTCATTGGAGTTCAGAAGAATGAGGGGAGATCTTATAGAAACATATAAGATTATGAAGGGAATAGATAAGATAGAAGCAGGGAAGTTGTTTCCACTGGCGGGTGAAACTAGAACGAGGGGGCATAGCCTCAAAATAAGGGGGAGCAGATTTAGGACTGAGTTGAGGAGGAACTTCTTCACACAAAGGGTTGTGAATCTGTGGAATTCTCTGCCCAGTGAAGCAGTTGAGCCTCATTGAATGTTTTTAAGGCAAGGATAGATAAAGTTTTGAACAGTAAAGGCATTAAGGATTATGATGAGCGGGCGGGTAAGTGGAGCTGAGTCCACAAAAAGATCAGCCATGATCTTACTGAATGGTGGAGCAGGCTCGAGGGGTCAGATGGCCGACTCCTGCTCCTAGTTCTTATGTTCAAGATTCAAGAACAGAATGTGAGAATTACTGAAAAAAAGACTCATGCGGTCAAAACTTTTCATCTTGCACCCAAGAGGACAAATTCACAAAATAGTAAAGGGAAAAATGATTTATACTGCAGGAGAAGGAGAGTGCTGATTGGCTGACATCTGGGACCAGCTTTGATATCAGTGTTCGTGTGTTTGAAAGGAGAGAGATGGAGAGATCCAGGAAGGGAACACCAGAGCTCGGAGCCCAGGCAGCTGAACCCACAGCTCCTGGCAGTGGGGAGATTACAATTGGAAAGTCCAGTTTGAGGAGTGCAGCTATGGCTGGTGATGAATCTCTTGGAAATCTGGCATGCGGGAGCGGGATTATCCGGCCCTTCCAGCTGGCGGGGGGGGAGATATTCCAGACCTGCTGGAGTCGATCCCCACTGCGGGTTCCCCTGCGGCGGGATGGCGAGCTGTGCAAACTGCCATTGACTTTGGCGGGACTGGAAAATCCTGTAAGCGGCCAATGGGAAAACCTGCAGCGGGGCTGGGGGAGGGAGGGGGGTGGGTTTTGGGGGTTCTGGAAATGTTCTGCCCGAGTTGTTTGGTAGCCTCCGAGTGATCTTCAGCTGTACCACGAGACATTTCCATTCCATAAAGGGGAAATGTGGATCTCCAAAGGGTGAATACAAGCATGCAGGTACAGGAAGCAATAGGAAGGTAAATGATATGGTGGCCTGCACCTTTACTGGAGCTGTATAGGGCCTTGGTGAGACCACACCTGGAGTAATGTGTGCAGTTTGAGCCTCCTCACCTAGAAAGGATACACTTGCCATAGAGACAGCACAGTGAAGGTTCACCAGACTAATTCCTGGGATAGCAGGAAACAGGCCCTTCGGCCCTCCAAACCTGTGCCGATCATGATGTCCTAACCCTTTCTGTCTTTACTCAATCTGTATCCGTCTATTCCCTTCCTATTCATGTACCCAAATTGCCGTAATGAGGAGAGATTAGATCGACTGGGCCTGTATTCACCGGAATTGAGAGGGGATCTTTTGAACCGTATAAAACTCTGACAGGGCTGTTCAGACTGGACACAGGGATGTTGTTCCCCTCTGGCTGGCTGGGTGAGGGGAGGGAGAATCTAGAACAAGGGGTCACCACTTCAGGATATGGTGAAGGCCATTTAACATTGAGATGAGGAGAAACATCCTCACTCAGAGGGTTGAGGAGCTGTGGAGGCCAAATCATTGAATAGATTTAAGAAGAAAATTGAGAGATTTCTAGACTCTAAAACTCATTGGTTATGGGGAGAGAGTGCAGGGGTATGGCATTGAGATAGAGGATCAGTCATGATCATAGAACATAGAACATAGAACACTACAGCACAAACAGGCCCTTTGGCCCACAAGTTGCACCAATCACATCTATACCTACCAAGCCATAGAACTATCTGTAACTTCCAATGCCATTAGATCCCATATACTCATCCAGAAGTCTTTTAAAAGACCCCAGCGAGTTCGCCTCCACCACCATCGACGGCAGCCGATTCCATTCACTCACCACTCTCTGAGTGAAATACTTACCCCTGACATCTCCTCTGTACCTGCTCCCCAGCACCTTAAACCTGTGTCCTCTCATAGCGACCATTTCAGCCCTGGGAAATAGCCTCCGAGAATCCATCCTATCTATTCCTCTCAATATTTTATAAACCTCTATCAGGTCGCCTCTCAACCTTCATCTCTCCAGGGAGAAGAGTCCCAGCTCCCTCAACCTATCTTCATAAGGCATGCCTCCCAATCCAGGCAACGTCCTTGTAAATCTCCTCTGCACCCTCTCAATAGCTTCCACATCCTTCCTGTAGTGAGGTGACCAGAACTGCACACAGTACTGCAAATGAGGCCTGACAAGGGTCTTATAAAGTTGCAGCATTACCTCCCAACTCCTAAACTCAATCCCTCGATTAATGAAGGCCAGTACACCATACGCCTTCTTGACCACATCCTCCACCTGTGAGGCTGATTTAAGAATCCTATGGACCTGGACCCAAGATCCTTCTGCTCTTCAACACAGCTAAGACCCCTACCCTTGATATTGTATTCCTTCATCCCATTGGACCTGCCAAAATGGACCACTACACATTTATCTGCGTTGAAGTCCATCTGCCACTTCTCCGCCCAGTCTTGCATCCTATCTATGTCCCGCTGCAACTTCTGACATCCCTCCAGGCCATCCACAGCACCACCAACCTTCATATCGTCTGTGAACTTACTAACCCATCCCTCCACTTCCTCATCCAGGTCATTTATGAAAATGACAAACAGCAAGGGTCCTAGAACAGATCCCTGGGGCACTGCACTGGTGACCAACCTCCATGCAGAAAAAGACCCACCCACAACCACTCTCTGCCTTCTGCAGACAAGCCAGTTCTGGATCCACAAGGCCAAAGCCCCCTGGATCCCATGCCCTCTCACCTTCTCAAGAAGTCTTGCATGGGGGACCTTATCAAACGCCTTGCTGAAGTCCATGTAAACCACATCCACTGCTCTTCCTTTGTCAATGTGTTCAGTCACATTCTCAAAGAACTCAACTAGGCTCGTAAGGCACGACCTGCCCTTGACAAAACCATGTTGACTATTTCTGATCATTCTAAACTTCTCCAAATGCTCATAAATCTTGTCCCTCAGAAGCCTCTCCATCAACTTACCAACCACTGAGGTCAGACTCACCGGTCGGTAATTTCCCGGGCTATCTCTGTTCCCTTTCTTGAAAATAGGAACCACATCCGCAATCCTCCAATCCTCCGGAATCTCTTCCGTCTCCATCGACGACGCAAAGATCATCACCAGGGGCTCTGCAATCACTTCCCTCACCTCCCACAGTAACCTGGGGTACGTCCCATCTGGTCCCGGCGACTTGTCTATCTTGATAGAGTTTAAAAGTTCTAACACATCCTCTTCCTTAACACCCACATACTCAATCTTTTCAGACTGCCGCAAACCTGTAGTACAACCTCCCAGATCAGTTTCCACCGTGAATACCGAGGCAAAGTACTCTTTAAGCACCTCTGCCATTTCTTCCGGTTCCACACAGACTTTTCCCCCGTCACCTTTTATAGGTCCTATCCCTTCTCTTCTCATCCTTTTACTTTCTACATATTTGTAGAAGGCCTTGGGATTCTCCTTAATCTTACCCGCCAAGGCCTTCTCATGACCCCTTCTGGCTCTCCTAATTTCCCTTTTAAGCTCCTTTCTACAAGCCTTATACTCTAGATCCTTAACATCTCCTAGCTCTCTGAACCTTTTGTACACCTTCCTTTTCTTCCTGACTAGGTTCACCACAGCCTTCGTGCACCACAGTTCCCGCGACCTACCAAAACCTCCTTGTCTCATCGGAACGTTGTCGTGCAGAGCTCCAGACAAACATTCCTTGAATATCTGCCACCTTCCTTCTGTACTTTTCCCCAAGAACACCTCCTTCCAGTTTATTCGCCCAATTATCTGCCTGATGTCTTCATATTTCCCCTTACTCCAGACAAACACCTTCCTAGCCTGCCTGATCCTATCTCGTTCCAATGCAATTGTGAAGGAGATAGAATTATGATCACCATTCCCAAGATGCTCTCCTACCGAGAGATCCGACACCTGTCCTGGTTCATTCGCCAGTACCAGGTCAAGTACAGCCTCTCCTCTCGTAGGCTTATCCACGTACTGTGTCAGGAAACCTTCCTGAATACACCTAACAAACTCCTCCCCATCCAAACCCCTTACCCTTGGAATATAAAAGTAGGGAGGTCTTGCTGCAGCTGTATAGGGCATTGGTGAGGCTGCAGCTGGAGTACTGTGTGCAGTTTTGGGCGCCGCACCTGCGCAAGGATATTTTGGCCCTGGAGGGAGTGCAGAGGAGGTTTACTAGGCTGATACCGGAGTTGAGGGGATTGAGCTATGAGGAGAGGCTGAATAAACTAGGCTTGTACTCGTTAGAGTTTAGAAGAATGAGGGGAGATCTCATTGAGACGTATAAGATGATGAATGGGATGGATAGGATAGAGGTGGAGAGACTCTTCCCGCTCAAAAAAGACAGTAGGACTAGGGGGCACAGCCTCAAGATAAAGGGGAGGCGGTTTAGAACGGAGTTGAGGAGGAACTTCTTCACTCAAAGGGTGGTGAATCTCTGGAATTCTCTGCCCGTTGAAGTGGTGGAGGCTGCCTCGCTAAATATTTTTAAGAAGCGGGTTGACGGGTTTTTGATAAGAGAGGGGATTAAGGGTTATGGGGAGAGGGCGGGAAAGTGGAACTGAGCCACAACAGATCAGCCATGATCTTATTGAATGGCGGGGCAGGCTCGAAGGGCTAGATGGCCTACTCCTGCTCCTATTTCTTATGTTCTTATATTCCAATCGATGTTTGGGAAATTGAAGTCTCCCATCACGACAACTCTGTTATTAATACATCTCTCCAGAATCTGTTTCCCTATCTGCACTTCAACTTCCCTGTCATTATTGGGCGGCCTATAGAATACACCCAGCAAAGTTATCGACCCTTTGCTGTTCCTAACTTCCACCCACAGAGACTCCGTAGACAGTCCCTCCACGGCATCCTCCTCCTCTGCAGCCATGACACTGTCCCTGATCAACAGTGCCACTCTGCCACCTCTTTTGCCATCCTCCCTGTCCTTCCTGAAGCATCTGAAACCTGGCACCTGAAGTACCCAGTCCTGTCCCTGAGACATCCAAGTCTCTGTAATGGCCACCACATCACATTCCCAAGCAGCAATCCACGCCTAAGCTCATCTACCTTATTTACTACACTCCTGGCGTTAAAATAGATACACTTCACGCCCTCAGTCTGGACATTTCCCTTCTCCACCACCTGTCTAACCTCCCTGTCATATTGCCTGCAGTCCTTCCCTATCTGGGAGCTAACCTCCTCGGTCTCAGTCTCCTCATCTCTGTTCCCTCCCCCCAACCTTTCTAGTTGTGAAGTCCCCCCAGTCACCCTAGCCAGTCTTCCCGCCAAGATATTGGTTCCCCTGGGATTTGAGTGCCACCCATCCTTACTGTACAGGTCCCACCTACCCCTAAAGAGGTCCCAATGATCTAGGAACCGAAATCCCTGCCCTCTGCTCCAGTCCCTCAGCCATGCATTCAGCTTCCACCTCATTCCATTCCTGCCCTCATTCTCCCGCGGCGCAGGCAGCAATCCTGAGATTACTACCTTCGCATTCCTCTTTCTCAGCTGCCTACCCAGTTCCCTGTAATCCCTTTTCATGACTGCTTCCCTCTTCCTGCCTATGTCAGCAGTACCTATATGAACCACAACCTGCGGTTCCTCACCCTCCCCTTTCAGGATGTCTGGGACACGCCCAGAGACATCCCGGATCCCAGCTCCAGGGAGACAAACCACCATCTGCGACTCCCGTCTGCGTCCGCATAAACGCCTGTCTGATCCCCTCACTATGGAGTCCCCTAGCCTTGCTGCTCTCCTTTTTAGTTTTTTGAAGTACTGGCTCAGCTCCAGAGACTTGGCCACCGCTTCCTCCTCCAGATGAGCTGTTCCCCCCAGTAGTACTCAGGCAGGAGTACTTATTTTGAAGGGGGACATTCACCGGCGTGCTCTCCATCACCTGAGGTTTCCCCTTCCTAATAGTTACCCATGTGCCTTCTTCCCGTTGCTCTGGTGTGACCACTTGCCGGTAGCTCCTATCAATTATCTGCTCGCTCTCTCTAATGAGACAAATGTCCTCAAGCTGCATTTCCAGTTCCTTTACCAGGTCCCGTAGGGTCTGCAGCTCCACACACCCAGCACAGGTGTGGATGTCTGGGAGACCAGGAGCCTCCAAGACCTCCCACATATTGCATTGGCAACAACGTACTGGCCTCACACTCATACTTGCCCTTTATAGAAACCCAGAGGGAAAAAAAAGTAATAAAAACTTATAAACTTACCTTGTCTCACCCTCTTCACTTTGGCCCTGTGAGCCAAAGCCCTTATAGCTCACACAAAAACAAACTGACCTGCTCCCACTCAGAGCCCTTCTCTCTCTCTCTTTTAGGTTAGAGGAGGAGGGAGGGGTGGGATACTCTACCTGTGTAGAGTATCGGGATTCCTCACCGCTCCAATTTATAGTAAGGTTAAAAAAAGACTCTGCCTGAGTGTCTTTGCGACATCTCCCGGTTTCCTGGTACAAAATTTAAAAACAAAACTGGTAAAGTTAGTTTTAAAAATCACTCCACTCACCCACAAGCTCTCCTCTCGCAGATCGCTGCCTCTCTTCAGTGCTCCCAAGGATCATATTGAACGGTAGAGTGTGGGCTGGAAGGACTGAATGGCCTTCTTCTGCTCCCAGTTTCTTCATTTCCTCCTCATATTCACCCTGCATCTCCTGCCCAATCCAAAAACCCATCCCCTAATCCTCGTAGCATCAACCAATGGGAACATTAGCTATTTACCATTTATATAGATGATCTGGAGGAGGGAGCCGAGTGTTGGGTGTTGAAATTTGCTGATGACACAAAGATAAGTGGAACAGAAAATTGCGTGGAGGGTGTGGAAAGTCTGCAGAGGGATCTGGATAGGCTGGGCGAATGGGCGAGGACCTGGCAGATGGAATACAATGTTGGCAAGTGTGAGGTTGTCCACTTTGGTAGGAAGAATGGTAGGAAGGACTATTACTTACGGGGCGAAAAACTGCAGCAGGCGACGGTGCAGAGGGACCTCGGGGTCCTTGTGCATGAGTTGCAAAAACCCAGCTTGCAGGTGCAGCAGGTGGTCAGGAAGGCGAATGGGATGCTGGCCTTCATAGCGAGGGGGATTGAATATAAAAGTAGGGAGGTCTTGCTGCGGCTGTATAGGGCATTGGTGAGGCCGCAGCTGGAGTACTGTGTGCAGTTTTGGTCGCCGCACTTACGCAAGGATATTTTGGCCTTGGAGGGAGTGCAGAGGAGGTTTACTAGGCTGATACCGGAGTTGAGGGGGTTGAGCTATGAGGAGAGGCTGAATAAACTAGGCTTGTACTCGTTAGAGTTTAGAAGAATGAGGGGAGATCTCATTGAGACGTATAAGATGATGAATGGGATGGATAGGATAGAGGTGGAGAGGCTCTTCCCGCTCAAAAAAGACAGTAGGACTAGGGGGCACAGCCTCAAGATAAAGGGGGGGGCAGTTTAGATCGGAGTTGAGGAGGAACTTCTTCACTCAAAGGGTGGTGAATCTCTGGAATTCTCTGCCCGTTGAAGTGGTGGAGGCTACCTCGCTAAATATATTTAAGACACGGGTAGATAGGTTTTTGGTAGGCAAGGGAATTAAGGGTTCTGGGGAGAAAGCGGGAAAGTGGAACTGATCCACTTCAGATCAGCCATGATCTTATTGAATGGCGGGGCAGGCTCGAAGGGCCAGATGGCCTACTCCTGCTCCTATTTCTTATGTTCTTATAACAGCTTTTCTTTGTGACTGAGTTAGGAATCCAGAGACCCAGACTAACGCTCCGGTGGACACGGGTTCAAATCCCACCCTGGCAACTGTCGGAATTTAAATTCAAAGAATAAATTTGGGATTGAAATCTACTCACAGATACGGTGACTGAAACTCCCGTTGATTCTCCTTAAAACCCATCTGGATCATTAATGTCCTTTAGGGAAGGCTGTGCAGAGGCCTTCGTCACGGAACTGGACAGGAGGAGAGAGAAGCCATGTTTTCCCAGGAGCAGGGAGGTTATCATGACTGAAGGGAGTGGGCGACAGGAAAGAATGTACATGGAGAACCTGGCTGTATTACCACACAAAGTCCAATGGGGGTAGCACGGTGGCACGGTGGTTAGCACTGCTGCCTTACAGCGCCAGGGATCCGGGTTCAATTCCTGGCTTGGGTCATTGTCTGTGTGGTGTCTGGGTGGGTTTCCTCCGGATGCTCCAGTTCCCAACAAGGGGCATACACGCGGTGGGTTGTGCGAGGGCTGCTCTTGGATGTTGCTTCGAGAGTTGCCTAGTGCTTCACATCGTTAGTGTACGCTTAAACTGGACCATCTGACGGGCAACACGACAGCTCAGTGACTATCACTGTTTGCTGTGCAGACACACGGATTTGGGCCGGTGTCTGTGGGAGTTTGCGCATTCTCCCCGTGCTTGCGTGGGTTTCCTCCGGGTGCTCCGGTTTCCTCCCACACCCCAAAGATGTGCTGTTAGGCTGATTGGAGGTAATAAATTGTCCCTAAATTAGTCTCCCCTCAATCTGGTTTCCAATGTGGAGCGCCATAAGCATAGACAAGGGTCACGGGTGGAAGAGGGGACTCACAATGTTGAAATGGTGGCACGGGCTCGTTGGGCCGAATGGCCTGTCTCCCGTGCTGTGTTCTTCTTTGTTCTTAGTTCCTCCCACAGTCCGAAAGACACGATGGTTAGGGAGGATTGGCCGTGCTAAATTCTCCCTCAGTGTACCTGAACAGGCACTGGAGTGCGGTGACTCGGGGATTTTCACAGTAGCTTCATTGCAATGTTAATGTAAGCTTACTTGTGACACTAACAAAGAAACTTTAAACCCTCAGGTCGAGAATTCCAAGGGTTCACAATCCCCTGAGTGAAGAAATGTCTCCTCAATAAATGGCACATTCTCTTCTCCCAGGTCCCTCAGGCTGGACACAATATCATTGAACGTATTTAGTCAGCCCAGCACTGGTGTGGGCTCCCAGCCTCACCCTGTTTTACGCTGCTCCCCATTATTTCACAACTCTGTATCACATAACCAGCAAGCTGTGTTCCTGGGCCTTTAGCTATTTTGCCTGGCCGGTCTCTATCACAGCCGGACGAACGTTCTACCGGTGAGTGACAAGTGACAATGTGAGGGGGACCCGTGGGCTCTCTGTTTGTAAACAGTGCGCCGGAACAGCTGTTTACTGTCACAATCTGGCCTCTTGGGAAGTTTCGAATGGAAGTACTCACGCCAACACTCCTCGCAGTGTGACGCAAGCTTGTCCCAACCTCTCCAAGTTCATCACATTGATTCAGGCTGGTAACTCGCCCCCACCTGCCTCAGACCAGGGGATAGGGTGTAAAGGATCCAAAATCACTCCCGTTTCCAGCTGAGGCTGTCTGGGCAGACCCAGGCTGGTGCTCTGATTTGATTTATTATTGTCACAAAGAAAATTCCAGCACAGGAACAGACCCTTCGGCCCCTCCAAGCCTGCACCGACCATGCTGCCCGACTGAACTAAAACCCCTTACCCTTCCGGGGACCATATCCCTCTATTCCCATTGTATTCGTGTATTTGTCCAGATGCTCCTTAAAACTCACTACTGTATCCGCTTCCACTCCCGCCCCCGGCAGTGAGTTCCAGGCACCCACCACCCACTGTGTAAAAAACTGCCTCGTACATCTCCCTTAAACCTTGCCCCTCGCACCTTACATCTATATTATGTTACACGTATTAGAATACAGTGAAAAGTATTGTTTCTCGTGTGCTATACAGACAAAGCATACCGCTCATAGAGAAGGAAAGGAGAGAGTGCAGAATGTGGTGTTACAGTCATAGCGAGGGTGTAGAGAAAGATCAACTTAATGCGAGGTAGGTCCATTCAAAAGTCTGACAGCAGCAGGGAAGAAGCTGTTCTTGAGTTGGTTGGTACGTGACCTCAGACATTTGTATCTTTTTCCTGACGGAAGAAGGTGGAAGAGAGAATGTCCGGGGTGCGTGGGGTCCTTAATTATACTGGCTGCTTTGCCGAGGCAGCAGAAAGTGTAGACAGAGTCAATGGATGGGAGGCTGGTTTGTGGATGGATTGGGCTACATTCACAACCCTTTGTAGTTTCTTGCGGTCTTGGGCAGAGCAGGAGCCCAGACCAAGCTGTGATACAACCAGAAAGGATGCTTTCCATGGTACATCTGTAAAAGTTGGTGAGAGTCTGAGCTGACATTCCAAATTTCCTTAGTCTTCTGAGAACATAGAGACATTGGCGAGCTTGCTTAACTATAGTGTTGGCATGGGGGGGAACCAGGACAGGTCGTTGGTGATCTGGACACCTAGGAATGTGAAGCTCTCAACCCTTTCTACTTCATCCCTGCTGATGTCCATTACGCTTCCTGAAGTCAATGACAATCTCCTTCGCCTTGCTGACGTTGAGGGAGAGACAGTTATCTCACCAGTTCACCAGATTCTCTATCTCACTCCTGTACTCTGTCTCGTCTTTGTTTGAGATCCGACCCACTACGCTGGTGTCGTCAGCAAGCTTGAAAATCAAGTTGGAGGGGAATTTGGCCGCACAGTCTGTGGTGTATAAGGAGCGTGGTAGGGGCCGAGAATACAGCTTTGTGGGGCACTGGTGTTGAGGTCTTGTTGGTGCCTGTGTATGTTGGAGTAGGTTCACCATCAGTAGGATTTAGAATGACAATGTACTGAACTCGCTGTCGGAAACGGTGACCTTCTGCACAACATAACCTTGTCTCTCTGTGCTGATGGGATTGTCTCTTTGCCCGGAATCATTGCTGATGTTGCAGAGGTGTTCCACTTTCTCATGTTACGCAATACAGGGTGAAAAGATTTATTAGTGTTGGGACAGATTACAGATGCACAAAGAGCAGGCAGCTTTGATTGATTTGATGTTGAACCAGGTTGTTGGATTGCTACACGTTTGTCTTTGCCCACTCACCCCTCGGGCTCTTGTCAGCGTTCTTGTTGCTGTCTGATAGAACAGACTCATTGTTAAACTGTCAACCAGAGGAAATCTCTCTCATTGGCACTCACCCAAACCTCCTGACTCAAAGCTACATTGTCACGGTGCGGCTTGAGTAGACAAGGGAAGGAATTGCATTTCTATAGCGCCTTTCGTAACCTCAGCATGTCCTCTGTTGTGCAGTCGCTGTTGTAATGGGAAGAAATGCAGCCGCCAGTTTGCACACAGCAAGATCTCACACATAATCCAATGCTGGGGGAGGCAGTGGCTTAGTGCTGTTGTCACTGGACTAGTAATCCAGAGATCTAGGGTAATGTTCTGGGGACCTGGGTTCAAATCCCACCATGGCAGATGGTGCAATTTAAATTCAATAAAAATTATAAATTAAAAGTCTATCGATGACCGTGAAACCACAAAGGTTGGTGGATTTGCGGATAGCGATGAGGACTATCAGAGGATACAGCAGGTTATAGATCGCTTGGAGACTTGGGTGGAGAGATGGCAGATGGAGTTTAAAGTGGATAAATGTGAGGTGATGCATTTTGGAAGGTCTAATACAGATAGGAAATATACACTAAATGGCAGAACCCTTAGGAGTATTGATAGGCAGAGGGATCTGGGTGTCCAGATACACAGATTACTGAAAGTGCCAATGCAGGTGGAGAAGGTAGTCAAGAAGGCATATGGCATGCTTGCCTTTATTGGTTGGGGTACTGAGTTTAAAAATTGGCAAGTCATGTTGCAGCTTTATAGAACCTTAGTTAGGCCACACTTGGAATATAGTGTTCAATTCTGGTCACCACACTACCAGAAGGATGTGGAGGTTTTGGAGAGGGTACAGAAAAGATTTACCAGGATGTTGCCTGGTATGGAGGGCATTAGCTATGAGGAGAGGTTGGAGAAACTTGGTTTGTTCTCACTGGAGCGATGGAGGTTGAGGGGAGACCTGATAGAAATCTATAAGATTATGAGGGGCATGGACAGAGTGGATAGTCAGAAGCTTTTTCCCAGGGAGGAAGAGTCAATTACTAGGGAGGCACAGGTTTAAGGTGCGAGGGGCAAGATTTAAAGGAGATGTACGAGGCAGATTTTTTACACAGAGCGTGGTGGGTGTCTGGAACTCACTGCCGGGGGAGAGAGTGGAAGCGGACACAATAGTGAGTTTTAAGGGGCATCTGGACAAATACATGACTAGGATGGGAATAGAGGGATATGGTCCCCGGAAGGATAGGGGGTTTTAGTTCAGTCGGGCAGCATGGTCGGTGCAGGCTTGGAGGGCCGAAGGGACTGTTCCTGTGCTAGAGTCATTGAGTCATAGAGGTTTACAGCATGGAAACAGGCACTTCAACCCAACTTGTCCATGCTGCCCTTTTTTTGAAACCCCTAAGCTAATCCCAGTTGCCCGTGTTTGGCCCATATCCCTCTATACCCAACTTACCCATGCAACTATCTAAATTCTTTTTAAAAGACAAAATTGTACCCACCTCTACTACTACCTCTGGCAGCTTATTCCAGACACTCACCACCCTCTGTGTGAAAAAATTGCCCCTCTGGGCACTTTTGTATCTCTCCCCTCTCACCTTAAACCTATGCCCTCTAGTTTTCGACTCCCCTACCTTTGGGAAAAGATATTGACTATCTAGCTGATCTGTGCCCCTCATTATTTTATAGACCTCTATAAGATCACCCCTCAGCCCCCTACGCTCCAGAGAAAAAAGTCCCAGTCTATCCAGCCTCTCCTTATAACTCAAACCATTAAGTTCCATAGTGTCCTAGTAAATCGACCAAAATGCACCACCTCGCATTTATCTAAATTAAACTCCATCTGCCATTCGTCAGCCCACTGGCCCAGTTAATCAAGATCCTGTTACAATCACAGATAACTTTCTTCACTGCCCACCAAGCCACCAATCTTGGTATGATTTACAAACTTACTAACCATGCCTCCTATATTCTCATCCAAATCATTAATATAAATGATAAATAACAGTGGACCCAGCACTGATCCCTGAGATGCACCGCTGGTCACAGGCCTCCAGTTTGAAAAACAACTCTCTACATTTGGTGGAGGCAGGCACGCTGGACTTGTTTAAGGTTTACTTAGATAGACACATGAGTGAAATAGGGATGGAGGGTTATAGGAGACTGTTTTAAATAAGGATCAGAGACTCGGGACGTTCCTGGAAATCTAATGCTACATGTGTTGATGTTTTGTCTCCTTTACTCCGCAGGTGTGTTGGCCACCTTGTTGTCTAACGAGGGGCGTACACACGGTGGGTCGTGCGTGGGCTGCTCTTGGATGTTTCGAGAGTGGCCTAGTACTTCGCGTCGTTAGTGTATACTTAAACTGGACCAGCAGATGGGCACCACGACAGCTCAGTGACTATCACTGTTTGCTGTACAGATACATGGATTTGGGCTGGTGTCTGTGGGAGTTTGCGCATTCTCCCCGTGCTTGCGTGGGTTTTCTCCGAGTGCTCCGGTTTCCTCCCACACCCCAAAGATGTGCTCTTAGGCTGATTGCTATGACAAATTGTCCCTAAATTATTCTCCCCTCAATCTGGTTTCCAATGGGGGTACCATAAGCGTAGACACGGGTCAAGGGTGGAGGAGAAAAAACACATTGTTAAGATGGCGGCGTGGGCTCGTTGGGCCGAAGGGCCTGTTTCCTGTGCTGGGTTGTTCTTTGTTCTTTGTTCAACCACTCTGGTTTCTGGCAAGAAGCCACAAGAGGACACTGGTTTAAGATGCTGGGGAGTAGGTACAGAGGAGATGTCAGGGGTAAGTTTTTCACTCAGAGGATGGTGGGTGCGTAGAATGGGCTGCCAGCGGTGGTGGTGGAGGCGGATTCGATAGGGTCTTTTAAGAGATTTCAGGATGAGTACATGGGACTTAGTAAGATAGCGGGTTATAGGTAAGCCTTGTAGGTAGGGATGTTTGGTGCAACTTGTAGGCCGAAGGGCCTGTTTGTGCTGTAGTTTTTCTACGTTCTAAGCCAATTTTGTATCCATTTAGATACATCACCCTGGATCCCATGAGATTTAACTTATGCAACAACCTACCATGTGGTACCTTGTCAAATGTCTTGCTAGAGTCCATGTAGACAACATCAACTGCGCTGCCCTCATCTACCTTCTTGGTTACCCCTTCAAACAACTCAGTTAAATTTGTGAGACATGATTTTCCACTGACTGTCCCTAATCAGTCTTTGCATCTCTAAATGCCTGTAGATCCTGTCTCTCAAAATACCTTCCAACAATTTACCCACCACAGATGTGAGGCTCACTGGCCTGTAGTTCCCAGGCTTTTCCCTTTTTAAACAAAGGCACAACATTTGCCACTCTCCAATCTTCAGGCACCTCACCCGTGACTATCGATGAATCGAATATCTCTGCTAGGGGACCCGCAATTTCCTCCCTAGCCTCCCACAATGTCCTGGGATACACTTGTTCTTTATTAATGCAGAACATAAACAACCATTTGGGGTGGCATTGTGGCACAGTGCTTTGCACTGCTGCCTCACAGTGCTAGGGATCCGGGTTCGATTCCTGACTTGGGTCACTGTCTGTGTGAAGTTTGCATGTTCTCCACGTGTCTGCTTGGGTTTCCTCCGGGTGCTCCAATTTCCTCGCACAGTCTGAAGGACATGCTGGTTAGGGTGCATTGACTCGAACAAGCGCTGGAATGTGGCAACAAGGGAAATTTCACAGTAACTTCATTGCAGTGTTAATGTAAGCCTTACTTGTGACTAACAAATAAACTTTACTTTGCCTTGTCTGTGCGGAGTCTGCACGTTCTCCCCGTGCCTGTGTGGGTTTCCTCCGGGTGCTCCGGTTTCCTCCCACACTCCAAAGATGTGCGTGATAGGTGGATTGGCCATGCTAAATTTCCCCTTAGGGGTCAGGGGGACTAGGCAGGGTAAATGTTTAAGGTTATGGGGATAATACCTTGGTGGGATTCTGGTCAATTGCAGATTTGATGGACGTGACAGATCAGCCATGATCTTATTGAATGGCGGGGCAGGCTCGAAGGGCTAGATGGCCTACTCCTGCTCCTATTTCTTATGTTCTTATGTTCTGAATGGCCTGTTCTGCATTATCGGGTTGTATGATTCTAAGTGAACTGCACCTTCCAATCTTCTTGCCATCCAGTAAGCACAAATATTTAGCCGATGTCTAGACAGGATCCTGCTATTAAATATTAATCCCACCAATCTCTTTACCATCCTGCTCTGCAATACCCCCCCACCTCCCCCCCCCCTCAAATGCTGCCACTTCTTCCCTCTCTCCCCACACACATAACTAACCTTTGTGGGGGTGAGGTATCTCCTGAGGCATTGCCCTGTGGCCATCATCTCACTGCTGGCCTGGAACATAAGAACATAAGAAATAGGAGCAGGAGTAGGCCATCTAGCCCTTCGAGCCTGCCCCGCCATTCAATAAGATCATGGCTGATCTGTCGTGGCTCAGTTCCACTTTCCCGCTTTCTCCCCATAACCCATAATCCCCTGTCTGTCAAAAACCCATCAACCCGTAACTTAAAAATATTTAGCGAGGCAGCCTCCACCACTTCAACGGGCAGAGAATTCCAGAGATTCACCACCCTTTGAGTGAAGAAGTTCCTCCTCAACTCTGATCTAAACTGCGCCCCCCCCCCCTTGTCTTGAGGCTGCGCCCTCTAGTCCTGCTATCCTGAGACCTTGACGGGCTGTTGGACTGCAGAAGGCGTCGCAGTGGAACATTAGTTCCACAACAGTCGCGTTCCGGTGCACAAAATCCTGATGACTTTCCCAATGCAGAGAAAGACCAACATGCAAAAGGAGGCCACTCGGCCCCTTCAGCCTGTACCGTGCCTGATCTGATTGGAAACCCAGCCCAGTGGGCGCTGGGATTAACAGGGGCAAAGCCCTCCTCCCCCCTGTGTGAGTGAGACCCTTCCCCTCAGGCTATTGCAGGGTGGGGAGGGGGGAGTGGGCCTAGACCCAGTTAACGATGCTACGATCACTGAGTCACAGGCATTTCATCCTTCAGAAAAGTCCCTTTCCCTGGTTCAGTTGTTTGATTTTGTGCCAATGGATTTGGTTGTGTAATAGAGCAGTAAAAACCCTAACAATTGTGTAACTATTCAGTGCAAAATCCCAGAAAGCTCAAAATATCGGATTAATACACACACACGCACGCTCACTCGCACGCTCACTCACACACACGCACGCTCACTCGCACGCACGCTCACTCACACGCACGCTCACTCGCACGCACGCTCACTCACACGCACGTTCACTCGCACGCTCACTCACACGCACGCACGCTCACTCGCACGCACGCTCACTCACACGCACACACGCTCACTCGCACGCACGCTCACTCGCACGCACGCTCACTCGCACGCACGCTCACTCGCACGCACGCTCACTCACACGCTCACTCACACGCACGCAGGCTCACTCGCACGCTCACTCACACGCACGCACGCTCACTCACACGCACGCTCACTCACACGCACGCTCACTCACACGCACGCACGCTCACTCACACGCACGCTCACTCACACGCACGCACGCTCACTCACACGCACGCTCACTCACACGCACGCACGCTCACTCACACGCACGCTCACTCACACGCACGCACGCTCACTCACACGCACGCTCACTCACATGCACGCTCACTCGCACGCTCACTCACACGCACGCACGCTCACTCACACGCACGCTCACTCACACGCACGCTCACTCGCACGCTCACTCACACGCACGCACGCTCACTCACTCGCACGCTCACTCACACGCACGCACGCTCACTCACACGCACGCTCACTCACACGCACGCTCACTCACACGCACGCACGCTCACTCACACGCACGCTCACTCACACGCACGCTCACTCACACGCACGCACGCTCACTCACACGCACGCTCACTCACACGCACGCTCACTCACACGCACGCACGCTCACTCACACGCACGCTCACTCACACGCACGCTCACTCACACGCACGCACGCTCACTCACACGCACGCTCACTCGCACGCACGCTCACTCACACGCACGCACGCTCACTCACACGCACGCTCACTCACACGCACGCTCACTCACACGCACGCTCACTCGCACGCACGCTCACACGCACGCTCACTCGCTCACACAGATTCACACGCACACACACACATACACTCACACACACATTCACACGCATACATTCATACGCACACACAGACTCACACATACACATACACACACACACACATATACACACACACACACACTCACATACACACACACATACACTCACACATTCACACACATACACACACACACACTCACATACATACACATACACAGTCTCATACACACACACACTCACACACACACATATGCACATACACTCACACACACATTCACACTCACACATACACACACACTCACATACACACAGACATACACACACATACATACTCGCACACATATACAGACACACACACTCACATATACACACACACATACGCACACACACACACTCACACACATATACACACACATATACACACACACTCACACACATATACACACACATATACACACACACACACACACGCATTCACACACATTCACACACACACATTCACACATACAAAGAGGCCAAAGAACAAAGAAAGTTACAGCACAGTTAATAGTTAATTTAGTAGTTAATTTAATTTAGATAAATGCGAGGTGATGCATTTTGGTAGATTGAACCAGGGCAGGACTTACTCAGTTAATGGTAGGGCATTGGGGAGAGTTACAGAACAAAGAGATCTAGGGGTACAGGTTCATAGCTCCTTGAAAGTGGAGTCACAGGTAGACAGAGTAGTGAAGAAGGCATTCAGCATGCTTGGTTTCATCGGTCAGTACATTGAATACAGGAGTTGGGACGTCTTGTTGAAGTTGTACAAGACATTGGTAAGGCCACACTTGGAATACTGTGTACAGTTCTGATCACCCTATTATAGAAAGGATATTATTAAACTAGAAAGAGTGCAGAAAAGATTTACTAGGATGCTACAGGGCTTGATGGATTGAGTTATAAGGAGAGGCTGGATAGACTGGGACTTTTTTCTCTGGAGCGTAGGAGGCTAAGGGGTGATCTTATAGAGGTCCATAAAATATTGAGGGGCACAGATCAGCTAGATGGTCAATATCTTTTCCCAAAGGTAGGTGAGTCGAAAACTAGAGGGCATAGGTTTAAGGTGAGAGGGGAGAGATACAAAAGTGCCCAGAGGGGCAATTTTTTCACACAGAGGGTGGTGAGTGTCTGGAATAAGCTGCCAGAGGTAGTAGTAGAGGTGGGTACAATTTTGTCTTTTAAAAAGAATTTAGATAGTTGCATGGGTAAGTTGGGTATAGAGGGATATGGGCCAAACACGGGCAACTGGGATTAGCTTAGGGGTTTCAAAAAAAGGGCAGCATGGACAAGTTGGGTTGAAGTGCCTGTTTCCATGCTGTAAACCTCTATGACTCAATGACTCTAGCACAGGAACAGTCCCTTCGGCCCTCCAAGCCTGCACCGACCATGCTGCCCGACTGAACTAAAACCCCCTATCCTTCCGGGGACCATATCCCTCTATTCCCATCCTAGTCATGTATTTGTCCAGATGCCCCTTAAAACTCACTATTGTGTCCGCTTCCACTCCCTCCCCCGGCAGTGAGTTCCAGGCACCCACCACCCTCTGTGTAAAAAATCTGCCTCGTACATCTCCTTTAAATCTTGCCCCTCGCACCTTAAACCTGCCCCCCTAATAATTGACTGTTCCACCCTGGGAAAAAGCTTCTGACTATCCACTCTGTCCATGCCCCTCATAATCTTACAAAACAAAGAACAAAGAACAACACAGCACGGGAAACAGGCCCTTCGGCCCCACGAGCCCGCGCCGCCGTCCCATTGTCTCAGTGACCTATTCATGATTTTAGTCTACGCCTAATGTGCGAGGATCAGGGAGGTCCAATATAGGGACAATTTGTTACCCAATCAATCAGCCTAAAAGCGCATCTTTGGAATGTGGGAGGAAACCGGAGCACCCGGAGGAAACCCACGCAACCACGGGGAGAACGCGCAAACTCCCACAGACACAGGCCCAAATCCATGTGTCCGCACAGCAACAGAGATAGTCTCTGAGCTGTCATGTTGCCCTCGAGATGGTCCAGTTTAAGCACACTAACGACATGAAGCAATAGGCAACTCCCGAAGCAACATCCAAGAGCAGCCCACTACAACCTGCCGCATGCATGCCCCTTGCTGGTCAACAAGGTGGACTTAAATGCCTGTGGAGACAAAAAATTCATTATTAAACAGGCAAAGACTGTAACATCCCTGAGGCAAAAACGGAATCCCAAGCCTACAATGTTTAGTAAGGCCTGCTATATCCCCCTGTATGTAGACCGCTCATGTGGCTGTCTAAGTGACTCTTAAACAACCCTAGCGTGCCTGCTTCCACCACCTTACTCGGCAGTGCATTCCACACCCCCACTACCCTTTGCGTGAAAAACTGCCCTCTAATATTTGTCTTATACCTAGCCCCCCTCACCCTAAGCCCGTGACCCCTCGTTCTATCCATTTCTAATAGCGGAAAAAGCTTACCACCATTTACTCTATCTATCCCCTTCATAATCTTATAAACCTCTATTAGATCCCCCCTCAGCCGACGTCTCTCAAGGGAAAACAGCCCAAGTTCGTTCAATCTTTCCTCGTAAGACAGCCCTTCCATACCAGGCAGCATCCTGGTAAATCTCCTCTGCACTCTCTCCAGGATCTCTACATCCTTCCGGTAGTACGGCGACCAGAACTGGACGCAGTACTCCAAGTGAGGCCTAACCAACGTTCTATACAACTGCAACATCAGACTCCTACTCTTATATTCTATACCCCTTCCTATGAAGGCTAACATACCATACGCTTTCCTCATCACATTCTGCACCTGCACCGACACCTTCAGGGACTTGTGCACTTGCACCCCCAGGTCTCTCTGCGTATCTATACTCCGGATAGTTCTACCTTTTATCGTATAACTCCCCTCCACATTATTCCGGCCAAAGTGCATCACCTCGCATTTCTCCGGATTAAATTCCATTTGCCATCTATCTGCCCAATCTACCAGCCTGTCTATGTCCTGTTGCATTGCCAGGCACTGCTCCTCAGTACCCGCCAATCCAACCATCTTAGTGTCATCAGCAAATTTGCTGATCACACCACCTACCCCCTCTTCCAAGTCATTAATATATACTACAAATAGAAGAGGTCCTAGTACCGAGCCCTGCGGCACACCACTGGTGACAGACCTCCAATTGGAAAAGGAGCCTTCCACTACTACCCGCTGTCTCCTCCTCCCAAGCCAGTTCTCCACCCATCTACATACCTGGCCTTGTATCCCATGAGCCTTCACCTTTTCTATCAGCCTACCATGAGGGACCTTGTCAAAAGCCTTACTGAAATCCATATAGACGACATCAACGGCTTGTCCTTCGTCAACCGTTTTTGTCACCTCTTCAAAAAATTCCACTAGATTCATAAGGCACGACCTCCCTGTAACGAAGCCATGCTGCGTATCCCTGATCAGATTGCAGCGCTCCAGATGTTCATACATCCTATCCTTGAGGATCCTCTCCATTAGCTTGCCTATAACTGAAGTCAAGCTCACCGGCCTATAATTCCCTGGGTTATCCCTCTGACCCTTCTTAAACAACGGTACTACATTCGCAATCCGCCAATCCTCTGGGACCTCACCTGTGTCCAAAGAAGAGACAAAGATTTGCGTCAGAGGCCCAGCAATTTCATCCCTCACCTCCCTTAACAGCCTGGGATAGATGCCATCAGGCCCCGGAGATTTATCCGTCTTTATACTGTCTAAAAGTCCCAACACCTCTTCCCTCGTGATGACTATTTCCCTCAACGGATCCTCAAACTCCTCAAGCACAGCACCAGACATCAGGCCCCTCTCCTGCGTGAATACCGACGCAAAGTATTCATTCAAGATCTCCCCCATCTTGTAGACTTCTATCAGGTCTCCCCTCAACCTCCGTCGTTCCAGTGAGAACAAACCAAGTTTCTCCAACCTTTCCTCATAGTTAATGCCCTCCATACCAGGCAACATCCTGGTAAATCTTTTCTGTACCCTCTCCAAAGCCTCCACATCCTTCCGGTAGTGTGGTGACCAGAATTGAATACTATATTCCAAGTGTGACCAAGTAGGTTCTATAAAACTACAACATGACTTGCCAATCTTTAAACACAATACCCCAGCTGATGAAGGCAAGCATGCCGTATGCCTTCTTGACTACTTTCTCTACCTGCATTGCCACTTTCAGTGACCTATGTACCTGTACACCCAGATCCCTCTGCCTATCAATACTCTTAAGTGTTCTGCCATTTACTGTATATTTACTGCATATTACACATACACACTCTATCAGTCACATTCTCTCTCTCACACACACATAAAGACACACACATGCTTGCAAACACAAACATAAACACGCACAAAGACGCACATATGAACACTCATGTACGTATGTTCACGCACACGCACATGCACACAGATACAGGCACACAGACAAACATAAAAACACACAGACACACACATACATACACACAATCAAAGCACATGGGATTGCAGGTAATGTCTTGAGATGGATAGGAAGCTGGTGAGCAGACAGGAAGCAAAGATGGCATAAATGGGTCTTTTTTTGATTGGCAGTCAGTGACTAGTAGGCTTCCGCAGGGATCTGTGATAGGACCCCAACTGTTCACATATATTAATGATTTGGAAGAGGGAATGGAGTGTATTATCTCCAAAGTTGCAGATGATACAAAGTTGGATGCGAGGGTGAGCTGTGAGAAGGATGCAGAGATGTTTCACTGTGATTTGGACAGGTTCATTCCAGACACTCACCACCCTCTGTGTGAAAAAATTGCCGCTCTGCACATTTTTGTATCTCTTCCCTCTCACCTTAAACCTCTGCCCTCTAGTTGTGGACTCCCCTATCTTTGGGAAAAGATATTTACTATCTAGCTGATCTGTGCCCCTCATTATTTTATAGACTTCTATAACATCACCCTTTAGCCTCCAGCGCTCCAGAGAAAAAAAGCCCTAGTCTATCCAACCTCTCCTTATAACTCCAAACCATCAAGTCCTGGTAGCATCCTAGTAAACCTCTTCTGCACTCTTTCTAGTTTAATAATATTCTTTCTATAATAGGGTGACCTGAATTGCACACAGTATTCCAAGTGTGGCCTTACCAATGGAGTGTGTGAGCGTGTGCATGGCAGATGCAGTATAATGTGGATAAATGTGAGGTTATCCACTTTGGTAACAGTAATAGGAAGACAGATTATTATTTGAATGGGTGTAAATTGAGAGAAGTAGATACTCAGTGAGATCTTGGCGTCCTTGTGCATCAGTCACTGAAAGGAAGCATGCAGGTACATGTAAAGAAGATAAAGTTAATGTTTATTTATTAGTCACAGTAAGACTTACGTTATTGAAGTTCTTGTGAAATTCCCACTAGTCACCACAGTCCAACACACCTATTCAGGTCAATGCACCCTAACCAGCACATCTTTCAGACTGGTAGGAAACCGGAGAACCTGGGGAAACCCACACAGACACGGGAAGAATGTGCAGACTCCGCACAGAGAGTGACTCAGGCCAGGAATCGAACCTGGGTCCCTGGCGCTGTGAAGCAGCAGTGCTAACCACTGTGCCACTGTGTCGCCCACAGCAAATGGTATGCGTCGAAGGGAGATTTAAAGAATAGGGTTTAGAAGGAACAATATTCTTGGTCTAGGTGCCTGCAAAATAATTTATATTCAAAGGCGCCTGTATAGCAATTTGTATTAGTAGGGATAAATAGTATAGAATAAATATGTATGAATTTACTGTTATACCATCACAAAGGGCATACATGAGATCTCCACCATGTTAACAGGAGCTCAGGATAGTAAAACTACACAAGATGGGTGCTAGCTTTCGGCCACATTCCTGAACACCATTAGTTGGCTTGACCACAGGTTTATACACAATAGACCACAGATACTGGTGACTGGTACCAGTCCGTGATCTGAAGTCCCGGATGAAAGCCAGACACGGAGGATTAGGGAGGACAGTCATGGGAGATGGTGAGGAGGCCCAGGAATATTGTACGTTCAAGGACTCCAGATGGGAGAAAGAAAAATCACATTGACAAGGCACCGTGAGATGTGACTGTGAGACCACGAGCTGATCACGCACAAGCCCACCTTATTGGATATGTGACTACTTAATGTCACCTGTAATCAATATCGTTGGACAAGGTTCAGCTGTGATGGGCTGTGTAGATGTTTGAGAAATGTGTAAGAATGGATGTTTTGTTTGTTGGAGAGAGGCACTGGGTTTAACAGAAGCCGCCTCCCCGCTGGCGAAAATAAACCCTTTGATGCGTGGACCAACCCTGGGTGTT